>NC_137154.1:5344968-6552279 GCF_951394435.1 Stenella coeruleoalba
TCCAGTTCCGGGCAGGCCTCTGAGAGAATAAGGGGTCATGTTGATGGAGGTCCCAGGCATCTCACTGAGGCCCAGGTGGTGACGATGAGGGAAACCTGGACCATCCAGCCCCAGGTGACTTGGCCCAGACCAGAAGAGATATCTGACCAAGCCACAGAACTGGCAGGAATAAGACATGAGAGTTGTTTCAAACCACTACGTGTTGGGGTGGTTTGTTACGGAGCAAACAACGAATATGGTTACATCCATTACTCTATATAAAATAGATAAACAACAGGACCCACTGTATAGCACAGGGAACTATATTCAATATCTTGTAATAACCTAAATGGAAAAGAATCTGAAAAAGAATATATATGTACGTATAACTGAATCCCTTTGCTGTACACCTGAAATTAACACATTGTAAATCTACTAAACTTCAACAAATAAATAAATAAATAAATATTTTTCAAAAGAATAACAACAACGGGCTTCCCTGGTGGCGCAGTGGTTGAGAGTCCGCCTGCCGATGCAGGGGACGCGGGTTCGTGCCCCGGTCCGGGAAGATCCCACATGCCGTGGAGCGGCTGGGCCCGTGAGCCATGGCCGCTGAGCCTGCGCGTCCGGAGCCTGTGCTCCGCAACGGGAGAGGCCACAACAGTGAGAGGCCCGCGTACCGCAAAAAATAAAAATAATAAAAAAAATAACAACAAATGTGGGAAAAGAAGACAATAATAATAATGCAGCCCCTTCTCTCCAAAGGCTCCACATCATAGAACAGGGAAGCAGATGTGTAAACGAGCATCCTAACACAAAATAAAATGTGCCCTTGAAAACCGGAGGCCCAGGCAGTGCTTTGGATGCATAGAGTGGAGCAGCAAGGGCCACCTTGAGAGCTGGTACAAACTGCTGGTTTACAAAGTGACACTGTCAATCCGTGCATCTCACACCTTGACCAGAGCGAATGCTGAGCGGCTGCATTGGTCACTTGAACACAGCTCAGGCCAGTGCCAGGCTGCTGGGATCAACCCTTGTAGGAAGACCAAGTGGTGTTCTAGGTCAGAGGGCATCGGGGCAGTCATGGAAGAGCTTCGCTATGTGAGAAAAGATGTTCAGGTGTAGGAATGCCGTGTGTGGGGAAGGACAGATGTTCCAGCAGATGGTTCTCCCCAAAGTGGGTGGGCTTCATCTGATCCATTGAGGGCCTCCCTAGTACAAAAAGTCAGGGGAAGGTTGAATTCACTTCCTGCCTGATCGCTTCAGGTGGACGTCGATCTCCTGCCCTCAGCATTCCTGGTTCTCACGCCTTCTGGGCTGGACTGGAATCTATAATATTGGGGTTGGGCAAAAAATCAGTATATGGGCTTCCCTGGTGGCGCAGTGGTTGAGAATCTGCCTGCTAATGCAGGGGACACGGGTTTGAGCCCTGGTCTGGGAGGATCCCACATGCCGCGGAGCAACTAGGCCCGTGAGCCACAACTACTGAGCCTGCGCGTCTGGAGCCTGTGCTCCGCAGCAAGAGAGGCCGCGATAGTGAGAGGCCCGCGCACCGCGATGAAGAGTGGCCCCCGCTTGCCGCAACTAGAGAAAGCCCTCACACAGAAACGAAGACCCAACACAGCCAAAATAAATAAATTAATTAATAAACTCCTACCCACAACATCTTCTTAAAAAAAAAAAATCAGCCTATTACGGAAAACCCCAAATGAAGTTTTTGGCCAACGCAATGCATCAGCCCTCAGCTCTCAAACCTTCAAACCACACCACTGGCTTTCCTGGGCCTCAGCCTGTAGACAACAGACTGTGGGACTTCTCAGCCTCCATAATCATGTAATAAATCTTGTCTATGTATAGCTCTCCTACTGGTTCTGTTTCTCCGGAGAACACTGACTAATACACTATTTAAACAGAAGAATCACCTATCGAGGGCTGTCTATGAGAAGATAGCTTTTCAACCTGTTGTGATTAGAACAATCCATTTGGTTTTCATTCTTAAATAACGTGTTGATCTTAAAAACTGAATAATAAAAAACTCGATTTAAAAATCTTTACTTGGAGAGAAAATCACAAAGGAGTAATATTTCTTTGTTTCGTTCTACACACAAGTGCAGAACGATGACTGGCTGAAAATGTCAAACTTCAGGTTTTGCTAGAGGTCAACTGACCATCAGGTTTTTTTTTCCTCTTGTTCAGTTGCTTAGTTGTACAAAATATATGGTGAAAGAAGACATGCCGCTTTCTCAAGATGTTGAGATAGCCCTGAAGCTAAGGGTGGCAATAATATCTGCAGAGCTGGGTTCTTACAAAAATTGTGTTCACCCATTTATTGAGCACTTATTATGGGCCAGGCACTGAGCTAAATGTCTTAGATGTATTTTCTTGTTGGGGTATCAGGATCTGGATGACACAGCAAGTAAGGGGCAGGTCGAGCTCATCAGCTGCTCTTCAACATGAATGAGCTGCGTGGAAAAACTAATCATTGGAATGTACATGGGGGTGTTTGGCCACGCTGGGTTTGCAAGCAGGAATTGGGATCATCAAAGGAAAGATTCCTGTTTGAAGGATGCGCCTTTGTCCCGAGCACTAATCAACACTTCTTCTGAGTGGCCTCAGAGAAGACACCAAACCTCAACCAAAGGAACCAGAAAACCTCTGGAAAGTAGCTCATTAAACCTCAGAGCACCTGCCTTGCTTTGTGAAGCTTAAAATCTGCTCCACGTTCATCCCACGCTGGGGCTGGAAGGTGCTGGCCTGGTACCAACTCTGTAGTAGTTATCTATTGCTGCCTAACAAATGACCTCAAAATTCAGCTACTTAAAACAGTAAGCATTTATTATCTTCATTTCTGAGTCCGAAATTTGGGAGTGGTTTGGCCGGGCAGCTGCTGCCCAGGGTCTCTGTTTTAAATATAGGTTTTATGATTATTTAGGTATAACGAGGCCGACAGATCAAGAGGCAACTACCATCGAAAAGAGAGTTTGTTTCTCACAGATCCCAGGAGAGCGAGGCATTGCCACACTGGGGTTGGGGGTTGGCGGCCTGAAGCCGCACCGGGGTCGATCAAGAGGCAGAGAAAGATGGGGAACTGTGGGCAGAAGCCTTTATTGTGGTTCCCATGGAAAGAAACGGGCAAGGCAGGGTAAGGAGTCCCTTCTAGACAGTTTGCTCACATGGATGGTGATTTAGTGCTGGCTTTGGCACGAAGCCTCAGTTCCTTATCACCAGGGCTGCTTGAGTGTCTTCACGATGGGTGTCTGGTGACCCAAGAGCGGGAGTCAGGAGCAAGCCACAGAACCTTCCACGACCTCGTCCTGCACATCCCGCAACCATCTCTTCCACACATGTGATTAGAAACAGGCCACTAAGTCCAGTCATACTCGAGGGGTAGGAGATTGGTTCCAAATCCCGAGGGGAAAATCGTCAAGGGGTTTGTGTACACATTTGGAAACTATCACAGTCTCTTTCAGCTGAAGTCACAGAAACTCAGCTCAACTTATGTCTGGGGTCACATAAACAAACCAGGGGAAGGAGAGAGTGGATCTGGCCTCTCGGGAACTGGAACTGTGGCCTAAAAAAACTCACTCTCTCTCTCACTCTCTCTCACTCTCTCTCTCACACTCACACACACACACACACACACACACACGCACACACGCTCCACTCTCTCAGCTGTAACCAACCCCACAGTCTGCTCCAAAGTCACATCCTCACAGACTCTTGTACAGAAAAGCAAGCTCTGGTCGCAGAGGGAGCTCCTGGCGCCTGGCCAGCGCTGTCCAGGCTGGGTCGGGAGGGACTCTGATGGGCCCAGCTCCCTGCGAGGGCTCACACCTTGGACCACGCACTGTGCCTGGGGCTGGGGCTTGGTGACTAGCTGGGCTCGGGTCACATGTGTCTGGAGGACAGGGCCTGGTACCGGCAGGGGATGATGGGGGCTGGCAGGGCTGGAGGAGGAGATGCACACGGACATTGCCAGGTCAGAGCTGAGCGGCCATCCCAGTTGTGTGTCTAACTCTGCCTTGGTCGAATTTATGAGCCAAAGTCCCAGTTGCCCTACTTTTGGAATAACAGGAAACAGCCACTGCTTCAAACTCTCAAAATGGTAACTTTCCATAGGTGTGGCCTAACCCGTAGGTCTATCTGAAGACTTAAACGTACTGAGCCTGAACCTTTGAGAAGCCACCACTTTCTCACTGTTGACACCCTTTTGAGCCAGAACCCAGTCATGGACGCAGCCGATGGGTGAGCCAAAAGCCTTCGTTTTATTTTCTCCCCTGGGTGCTTCTCTTAAGAACACGGCTTATGCAAATAGATTGAAGGGACAGCAAGCAAAGCTCGCGGGATCCTGGGCTACCTTCCTGACCTTGTGGAAAATCCCATCTGGAGATGCAAAGGCACCCCCGGTCCAAACAAAGTCTTCCAATGGGAAGATGTGGAGTTCGAGTTTTGTTGCCGAAAGCACTTCCTGGACAAACCCTCAGCAGTTCTTGGGGGTAAACGTCTCCATAGGGTCGGTGAGTGGAGCCTCCCAGGTGTTCACGCTCCCCCTGGTTTCATCTCCGCATGTTTGCAGAGCTGGTTTCCAGCCTCTCCGCCATGAAAGCAAACAGCAAAGCAGGCCAGTGGCTGGACGTGACCTGTACTCTTGCTTCTAAAATTCCCGTGGCTTTGACTTGACTGCAATCAGGATAGTTAACATTGTGCTGACATTAACATTTTAAATAACCACTTCGTTGATGACTAGATTCGTCCAGAGCACGTTTGAGAGCATTTTCTGGGGCTCTTAGGGAAAAATGTAGGCTTGGCAGGCAGTCTGCCTGGGTGCAAATTCCAGCTCTGACCTCAGTTTTCTCACCTGTACAATGGAAGTTTTAAGAGCCGCTAAGTGTCTGGCACATAGAAGGCGCTTGGTAAACAGTGTGGCACTCTGTGACTGCCCGGAATGTCAGAAGAGGAAACGGGCCCAGAGAGGTTGTACATCTGGGGAAGGGCAGCCAGGGGTTCCGACCTCCAGGGTAGGGAAGAGAGCCCGTCGGCAGCTCACCAAGTGGGCTGGAGAGGGGGAATGGAGCCCAAACCAGAGCCAGTTGGGACCTTGACAGAGCCAGGAGAAGGTGGTGGAGGCCAGAGGCAAGGCTAAGAAGGACTGAGCTAACATTCCCGCAGCCTCTGGCATGGCTGGGGAGCGAGGCCCACGGGCCAAGATCCGGACTCGAGGCCTCAAAGCAGCCCCGGTTCTACCCCTGAGGTCTGGGGTGACTCCCTGCACCCCTCATCCCCACCCTCCCCAGGCTGGTACCCCAGGGGAGACTCTTGAGTCCCAGAGCTGCCACTAAAGGGCAAACCCTTGCAGGAACTGATGCCAGCACCCTAGATCCCACCTCTTCTGACCCAGCAGCAGCCGGTTAAGGACGAGGAGCTCCCAGGAGGACCGGCGTTTTGAGTCTGTAACCGCCATGTCCCTCCTCCCAAGCTGGGGAGCAAATTCAGTCACCAGTCTTTAAATGTTCCAGCCTTTATACTGGAACCTGTCCCACTTCCACCCTGAGAGGGTGGAAGCCTAACCTTTCTCTTAGGGTTCCTGTCCCCCTATAATTAGGGTGGGGTCACCAGAGTTACCAGCTGCCTGCTGGTAACTGCAGCCACTCTGGTTCAAGCTGGGAGAGTTGTTACAAGCACAGGCTCTGAGGCCAGAGAGCCTGGGTTCGAAACCTGGCTTGGCCTCCTTAGCAGCTGCATGTCCTTGAGGAGGTTACTTCTACCTCTCCCTGCCTCGATTTCCTCATCTGTAAAATGGGGATATTAATAGCATCCACTAGGTGGATTCTTTTGTGAGGATTAAATGAGTAAATATATGTAAAATGCTTGGGGCATTGCTTGGAGGAAGCTCAGTCCCGGGGTCACTTGTCACTTCTCCAGCTGGAGGGGCTCCCAGTCTCTCCCCCACCTGGTGATCTCATCACCCCCATCCTTGCTGCCCCACCTTACACCAGACGCCCAAACTGGGGCCCTGCCAGTCCCCGGAGTCCCTCCTCTCAGCGGCAGGGGCCTCTTCTAGCCACCTTCTTGGGGTCACGGAGCCGCACAATCAAAAACACTCAGCCCAGTCACCCCAAAGAACGTGGAAGCAGTTGGTTGCAGGAAGGTTTTTTTCTTTCTTTTTTTTTTAAATTTATTTTTGGGCCGCACTGCACGGCATGTGGGACTTTAGTTCCCTGACCAAAGAGCGAACCCATGCCCCCTGCAGTGGAAGCGTGGAGTCCTAACCACTGGACCACCAAGGAAGCCCCAGGAAGTTTTCAAAAGAGTAACTTTCCTCCCACTGTCCCGAGACCTGCAGGACGCCTGCGTGTCCCCCAAGCCTGCTCTGTGGACTCGCTTGGCCACTGTCCCCTCTACCTGTGCCGTGAACCCCCGTGGCCCAATCTCTGCCTCCAGAGGGGCTCAGGTTCTACGCTGTCCTCTTGGAGACCAGTGGGCCTTCCTGGGGGTTTCCCACCCAAAGAAACCAAAACTGCCCACCAGCCCCCAAAATCTAATGCACAAAAGACCCTCTTCCCCAGGCTTCTGCTGGAGTGTCTCAGGCAGAGGCTCCTTTAAGGGGCAGCCAGGCACCCAGACCAGGAGCATCAGGCCCAGGACATCCCCACAGCCCACCCACTCACTTGCCCATGAACCCGGGAAGTCATTCCGCTCTCCAGGCCTCTGTTTCCCTGTCTGTAAGGTGAGTGTGTAGACTTAGGTGATGCCTGAGGCTCCCTGAGCGCTGACAGGCTCAGATTTCTAAGAGTCCTCCTTTCTGCTCAAAAGCCTGCGGTGACCCCTGTGCCCCGGGGTCAACTCCAAGTCCTTGGCCTGGCAGGCAAGGCCTCCACAGTGGCCACCAGTGCCGCTGCCCACCCGCCGGAGCCTCTGGCACCTGCCTGGGCCCAAGTCACTCTTGCTCCTGAAAATGGCCGCCTGCCCACTCCTTCGGCCCCAGCCCCCTCCCTTCCTCCCTTTCCGAGGACCACCTAGGAGTTCCTCAGCCCTGGGTTTGAATTCCAGCTCTCCCGTTGATAAGCTGTGTGGCCTTGGACAAGCTGCCTTCCCTCTCTGAGTCTGGGTTTCCTCCCTTGAGGGGGTTAAGTGCGAGAAGTCCCCAGTATGGGGCCAGAATGGAGCGGGGCCACCAGGTCTGTGAACTGGGACAGGCCTGTGATAGGAGACCCTTATGAAACAGGCTCAGTTGATGGGGGTGAGGGGGGCACTACTGAGGCCCTGCGGCCTCCCCCATGGAGGTAGAGTGTCCCAGACACAAAGAGGCAGCTCTTGCTGGTGTTTGCACACCCATTTCCTGACGGGTAAAGGTGAGTCAGCACCTCACCTGGGGGCGGGGGAGACAGAAATTAACCTGATCGGCTCTCTGACCTCAAAGGAGGAGGGTTGGAGCCAAGACCACTGGGCAGGCCAGACTCCACAGAGTGGAGCTACAGGAGAAGGGGAAGTGCCCAGGGCACCTGGCCACAGCAGAGGTGCAACGAGCTGAGGGCTGAAGGGCCGTGGCCATGGGGGTGGCGGGAGAGTGGGGGGCTGGAGGAGACCACAGGGACAAAGGCTGGCAGGCGCGGGAGGGCTGGGCTGTCCGGAGAGCTGAGAGCAGCTCTAAGGGTGAACCGGGCAAGGGGATGGGGAATGTTCTGGAGACTGAAGAGTTCATTTCTAGGAGGGCCTGGCGGGCTCCTCAGGCTGCGGACTTTGCAGCAAGAAGCCATGAGAGCTCTGCACTGGGAGTGCCAGGCATTCTGGAATTATCTGACTCCACGTTGTCCAAAGAGTCAGCGGGAGGGGCCGGACAGGCTGAGGGTGCCACAGGAGGCAGGAGGCAGTCACAGTCTTTCGGGAGGGGAGAGATGGGCTGGGATCGGGCAGGTGGCAGGGTGCTCCCGCCAAGGGCTGACAGAGGCTCTGGGAGCTGGAGGAGACCCTTGACCGCGCCCCCCACCCCCACTCCCGGCTTCCCAAGCAGCATGGTGCGCCCAGAGCTCCCAGGTCTGCCTTCAGCCCTACACCTGGGCCCTGCCTGCAGGTGACTGTGGGGGACACAAGAGAATGGACAAGATCAACACTCACTCGGGTGAAACACCCGAGCGTGCATGTCACTCCCAAGCGGCACGTGTGCACAGCACCTGAGTGTGCAGAGACCAAGCGCCCTGCCTGTGGCGGACGACCAGAACTCATCCCACAGACGTCAGGGACTGTCTGTTCCCTACACGGCGGCCCTCCTCCCAGATGGAGATGGTTCCCAGGTTGCCATAGCCATGAGTACCCCTGGGGGGGGGGGGTCAACCCCCTCCTGCAAGAAGTTGTCCAGGGTAGATCTTTGAGGTTTGGGATCTCATCTTCCTCTCTGGACTTGGAACTCCTCTTTGTCTCCCGGCAGCTCTGGGGACCTGCGGCTTTTCCAGGACCCAGCCCAGCCCTCACCTTCCGAGACGCAGCCTGGGAAGGGGCAGAGGGCCCCCTGTGGCCACCCGGTCCCTCAGTGAGCACAGCACAGCTTTCCTCTCACCGTGTTTATTGGTCCCAAGGGCAGCCCGTCTGCCAGGGGAGGCCAAGCGGGTTCATATCTTGCGGCTTCCAAAGACGGGGCGGTTCACGTGCTCCGGGGAGGCCAGGAAGGCCTGCAGCTTGGGCCGGGCGCTGAGGCGGGCCACGTAGGCTGAGAGCAGGGGGAAGGAGTCCAGGCAGCCGGGGACCAGGACCTGGTGACTCAGCAGCAGGTCCAGCAGGTTGTAGTCTGCGAAGGAGATCTGCAGGACAGGGGGCGGGAGGGGGTTTGAATGGGGTCAAGAGAGAGGGGGGCTACTGGGGGTCAGAACTCTGACTACTCCAGTGAACCAGTCAGGTCCCTGCTCTGGTCTCAGTTTGCCCTTCTGAGAAATGGACCTACAACGGGCTGGACCCAGCACTCACCTGGTCGC
This sequence comes from Stenella coeruleoalba, assembly GCF_951394435.1. Taxonomy (NCBI): domain Eukaryota; kingdom Metazoa; phylum Chordata; class Mammalia; order Artiodactyla; family Delphinidae; genus Stenella; species Stenella coeruleoalba. Next base: position 5,353,914 of record NC_137154.1, read on the forward strand.
CCACGATGAAGGCCTGGCCCCCTCGGTTCTGGGACAGCAGGCTCTCAAAAGGCTTCAGGTGCCCCGGCAGCTCCAGAACATACTGGGCCTTGTCCTCCTCCTGTGAAAGGGAGCGCTGCCCGTGGCGGCCCGGGCGGCCCCCCAGCGCCGGCCCTGAGTGCAAGCCCGGCCTGCTCACGTGGCCGCGATGAATGATGCGGCTGCAGTGCCTGCGGAGGTCCTCCACACCGTCATTCACCATGTCCACCAGCGCCGCCTCTCGCTGGTCTTTGCCGTAGAGCCCTGGGTCAGCGGCCAGGCAGAGGGTCAGGTTCTGTCCAGGCTGGGGCCCCGCTGCTCCCCTCTCCCCCAGAAGCCTGCAGGCCTCAGGGCTGGGAAACCAGGTCCCCTGCATTGGAGGGTCATCTTTGCCCAACTCTGCTGCTCCCATCTCCACGAGCCCAAGGAACACACCCAGCAGAAGCCCACGCTTGTCTTTGAGACCACACCCTGGGTCCCTGGGAGTCAGAAATTCCCTGCCCACATCGCCCCAAGCCCTTCCTCCAGGTTGTCCCCCTGCAAGTGTGGGCCAAGCCTCTGATCATGCTTCCCTAGGCCAGAGGAGTGGCCGCTTGCGGGGCCTGGACAGCACTTGGCTCTGCAGACTGGTGTGTCCCTTGGAGTGCAGGAGAGCGTGAGGCGAGAGACGGGGAAGCAGGCCGCGGCTGGAGGCCTCTGTCCTCTCACCCTGGGGCTGCAGAAGTTAGGGTGGGCCTGGGCCTGGCTCATCCCACTGGTCTTCTGTCCTCCTGGGACACCCCCCTCCCCACCAAGATAGCCAATGAAGAGGCAGCCACCTCCCTAAGTCACATTCCCGCCACCCTTGAAACAGGCCACAGGCCTGCTCACTGTGTGCATGGGTTTTCCAGATTCAGGTGAGGCCAGAGCAGGAAGAAACGGGCAGGAGGTCTACTCTGAAGCTCCTGGGCACACCCACAGTGGCTCTAGCCTATAGCAGCACACACGGGGCGGCTGGTGGCTGCCTCTGAGCTGTCATCCGGGAAACAGGCACAGTGAACCCATGTGGTGCTGACTGGCTAGAGGGTAGCCAGACCTGTATGGTCCCTGCCCGGGGGGACCGGCAGCCCCAGCCCTATAACCCAGAGCCCTCCTAACCCAGGCCCTGCCCCTTCCTCTTGGGCCATGTGGCCTGCCCTCCAGCCACAGGACCGGTGGCAGCAACTCGGGCCCCAGGACATCTTGGCGGGACCCTTCAGGTGCTTTTCTGGACTGGGCTGCCTTCGACCTCAGGACTCACCAAAGGAGCGGCCCAGGTGTCGCAGGATGGCATTGGACTGGTACAGAATGAGGTCTCCATCCTGGAACTTGGGGAGCTGCCCGTACAGCTGGGAGGGAGAAGGGCTCGGTGAGGGACGCTGAGCTCAGCTGCCCCGCACCCTTGTGCTGCCCCGTAAAGGCCCAAATGCTGCCTCAGCACAGTCACTCACACAGGAGGCCTTGAGTGGGCCCTGCAACCAGGACTCCTTGGTCACCACCTCCTCCTTCCAGCTCTGGCCCTGGTCGGCCAGCAGCATGCGCAGGGCCTCGCAGCGCCCTGGGGGAGGGGAGGACGGGGTGTGGGGATGGGCAGAGACCCCAGCCTCGCAGCGCCCTGGGGAAGTCAGGAGTATGGGAACTGGACTCAGGGACAGGACAAACTCTAGGCTCCGAGCCTGCTGCGGAGCAGATGGACCGTGGAGAAAGGGTGGAGCCCCCGGGGTGTCTTGCTGGGGGCGGGGGGAGGACAGGGAGGCTGACCCAGCCCACAGCGCCCCAGGAAGGGACCAGAGACGATGGATAGAGCGCCCCGCCCTTGGCCCCAGAGAGGATGAGGCCCGAGCCCGAGATCCCGGCCCCGCCCCCCGGGGGGGTCCCGCCTCCGTCTCAGCGTCCGCCTCCGCCTCCGCCGCGGGCTGTCCAGACTGGAGGTCCTGCTGGGGCCCCTGTCTGTGCCCTTCGCCCTCCTAAAGGAGCAGCGACCGCACCTCGGGTCGGGAAGTAGACGATGGTGTAGGGCGGCACTAGGAGAGACAGACAGACAGGACGATGAAGGAGGACCCCCGCAGGCAGGCAGTCTGGGGGTCGGACTGCTAGGAGAGGGGGTGTCTCAGCCGGCCCCTCCCCCCACCCGGTCCAGCCCGTACTCACTGACGGCGCGGAGTGCAAGTGCGGCAGGAAGTGGGGAGGACCCGCAGGCCTCGTATTTAAGGTCCTGCTCCACCCCGAGCCCCACCCCAGGAATCCGCCAAGTCACCACCGAGCGGATCTCGATCTTGGCGAGGTGTGGGTGTGGTGAAGCAGGGCTGGAGGGGCGCACCAGCCCTCTGCAGGGGTGCACCCTGCCTGACGCGTAGTGGCTTTACGAGAGGCACCCACACTTAGCAGCACAGTCGCTACACCTGCTCACCGCCCCCGAACACACAGCATCCTCAGGGCCCCCAGAGGGCCAGGACTGAGCACCCCAGCACCAGCGCACAGTAGGTGCTTCATAAATGGTTTTTGCTTGAATGGTGTTTATTTCAATAAACACCCATTTCCGCATCCTCTCTCCTTGATAATAATAGCAAACCCTTAGGGACTGAGGGCTGCCTCGAGAACTTTACACATATTACAACCCTAAGACTTGGTCCTGTTCAGATCCCATCTTACAGAGGAGGGAACTGAAGCACAGATCGACTTTCCCAAGGTCACACAGCTAGGAAACAGGTCTGGTTGGCTTCAGGGGCCTCACTTTTAACCCTCATTCTTTCTTCTGCAAGGCCTTGTAGTCTCCAAACCGTTTTTTGACTGAGTCGAAGTGCTCCGTACTCTTCAAATACAGCCTGAGCCTGGGGATACGGCAGCTGGAAAGAGACAGACGAATGAGCAGGACCTCCTGGACCTGGGACGGCTGCGTCCTTCCAGGCAGAGCCCGTTCCTGTCTCCCTGCGGTCCCCTCTGCACCCACAGCCCTCTTCTGGCTGCCCCTTCCTGGTACCAGAGGGGCGGGGGGGGGGGGGCAGGGTGCGGTCCTCCTTGGGAACTGGGACCTGACTGAGCCTGGCCCGTCTCAGCCTGGCTTTCCTGTCAGAGCCACGAGGAAAGAGGAAGGTGTCCAGGCATAGAAGTATCCACCGCAATCATGGGAAAACACCAAACGCAGTTCATCAGGAACACTTCTTAGCCTCATTGGAGCCCACAGCTGCCTGGGGCTGGGAGGGCATGGGGGAGGTGGCCCAGGAGCCAGGATCTATCCCTGACTCACAGCTGGAGTAACATCTACCCAGCACTTAGCAGCTTACAAAGAGCTTTTGTATAAATGGTTTCACGTCATCTCCATCACACCCTGGGAGGGAGGGAGGGAGGGAGGGATTCCTGTTCCCATTATGCAGAAGAGGACACCAAGGTTCAGAAAGTTTCCACCACCTGCTCTGGCCTGGAGCACGCATGCGCTCCTTTTGTGCACCAGCATCCCAGACCTGGGAGCGTGGGAGACACCCTGCCATCCAGCGGGCCGGCCTCCTGCCAGCTCACACACCCTCCAGCTATGATACTCCTCGGGTCCCCTGGAGAAGCTGTCCGCCAGGCTGGCTTGACGCTGTGCTGTGGTGTTTCAGTGACTGCTTTTACCCACAGCCCTCTGGCTCCACCGGCCCAGCCTGTGGTCTAGCTCTGTGGCCACCCTATGGCCTCCTGCTCTGGGGCCCAGAAGCACAGCTTGAGAAGCCAAATGGAGCAGACACCTCGCTGTGTCCATCCCCCACCTCCAGTCCACATATATATCAGCACCTGTCTTTGGTGGGTTTTAAAATATCTATAAGTGCTTTATTGCTACATAAAATTCACCCTTATAAAGGGTACATTCTGTGGGTTTTAGTATATTCAGTGTTGTGCAGTCATCACCACTAATTTCAGAACGTTTTCATCACCCCGAAAAGAAACCCGGTGCCCATTAGCCATCACTCCTCAACCCCACTCCCCCATCCCTTGACAACCACTAACCTGTTTTGTCCCTGTGGATTTGCCCCTTCTGGATTTTTCATGTAAATGGAATCGTACACTCTGTGGCCTTTCGCGTCTGGCTGCTTTCACTTAGCAGAGTGTCTGCAAGCTTCATCTGTGTTATAGCACGTGTCAGTACCTCATTCGTTTTTATGGCCAAATAATATTCCATTGGTTGGATAGACACATTTTTCATACCCATTTATACACTGATGAACATTTGGATTGTTTCGTTGTTTGACTATGAGTAACACTGCTGTATACATTTGCGTACAAATTTTTGTGTGCACTGACGTTTTCAATTCCCTTGGGTATGTACCGAGGACTGAAGTTGCTGAGTCATACCGTAACGCATTCTGAGGAGCTGCCAGACTCTTTCCCAAAGTGGCGGCACCATTTTATAAACCCAACAGCAGCATGTGAAGGTTCCAGCTTCCACATCCTCACCTGTTGTGATTGTCTGTCTGTTTTCACTCTAGCTGTCCTGGTGAGTGTGAAGTGGTGTCTCAATGTGGATCTGTGTATGGTGTTTACCAGGTGCCAAACCTGGGTTTGGCTTGTAGGGAACGGAGTAGAGAAGGAGACGTCGTTTGCCATCAGAGCAATCACAGCTCAGCTCAGAGTAGGAGGAGATAAATAGACACATCTTTTTTTTTTAGAAATTCTTATTGGGTTTTGTTTTTATTTTTATTTATTTATTTTTTTGGCTGTGCTGTGCAGCGTGTGGGATCTTAGTTTCCCGACCAGGGATCGAACCCGAGCCCCCTGCATTGGAAGCGCAGAGTCTTAACCACTGGACCGCCAGGGAAGCCCCCACTTCCTGGGTGGATAGGTGAATAAAGAAAAAGTCTTTATTCACACATTAATTAGTGTGTCTCAGCAATGAGTGGGCTGGACATCATGGGAGACACTGAAATAGATAAGATATGGTCTCCAGCCTAATGGACTCTTTGAATGAAGACTGTAAAGACCTACACCAGCAGTCCATCCACCCAGCCATCTACCCACCTCCACCTATCTATCTGTCCATCCATACACCCATCTACCCAATCGTTCAGCCATCCAACAACCAAACATTAGACCAGCAGTCCATCAAAACAGCCACCTCTCGGGACTTCCCTGGTGGCGCAATGGTTAAGAATCCGCCTGCCAGTGCAGGGTACACAGGTTTGAGCCCTGGTCTGGGAAGATCCCCTTCAGGGCAGACGGGGTCTGTCATGTGGCCCCAGCAGCCGGCCCGGGGCTGGATCCCGGCAGACCTCGGATGTTTGCAAAAGAAATACGTGAATGGATGGCCGTGAGTGGCCGAAAGAGGCCAGAGCCACCAGCTCAGATGGCAGGTGCCTGGTGGGATCTGGTTCCCTTGGACAAAGGTTGATGCGGGGGGCAGGTGAATAAATCATGAGGGGCCTGGAGCGGGGCCGGGGCAGGACGACTGACCTCATTCGGAGAGGTGAGGGGCAGGCAGCTGCGCGGTAAGTGGGCCGGGGCATAACAAGGGGGCACAAGAGGCCACGGCGGGCTGCCTGGCCTACGAGGTTGGCAGAAGCTAAGTGGGAGGTGCAGAGGTACCCCGGGGCTCTGGGTGGGGAGAAGGGGGGAGGTCTGGGGCAGGACTTGGGGGGGATGGTCTTTCCAGAATCCAGGAGCCTTCTTGGGAAGGGAGATGGTGGGGAGAATAGGAAGGGCAAGGATGGACAGACAGAAAGACAGACCAATGTGAGAAATAGTCTCACACAACAGAGGGAGGGAAGTGACAAAGAAATGGGGCATGAGTGGGCAGAGAGACCCACAGAGACACAGCTGGACAGATTGTCAACAGAGGGCAGGGGGTGGAGAGGGGAGGGCAGGTGAGACGGACAAAGAGAGACACCCATGGAGCAGAGAGGACAGAGGGGGGCAGAGAACAACACAGAATCAGAGGTGGAAGAGGATGTGGGGAGACGCAGAGCCCAGGAACCAGAGAGGCCGGTGTGATGCGGAGGGGCCCCGGGGCGCAGCCTGTGGCCAGCATGAGGGCGGCGGCTCAGGGGAAGGCTAGGATTTCAGGGAGGGGCTGTGTGAGGGGCCTGGGGAGCTAGGAAAGACAGGAGCCTTGGAGGACCTGGGGGCCATCAGCCCGCGGAGCGAGGAACAGGGAGAAGAGTAGCAGGGACCCTGTGGGGACCACACCCACAGCTGCCCACTAAGCTGTCCTTCCGCAGCCAGCAGGAGGTGCCAAGCCCTTGTCTCCATGGCCCTTCCCCAGGGCCCGGCAGATGGCAGCCTCCCCACGGGGGACCCCAGCCCCTCCGAGGGCACTCCAGGGCCTAGCCAGGCCCCTGCCAACCCAGCAGCCACCAGACGGCGGGTGCTCCTCCAGGAGCTGGAGACCCAGGTGCAGGCCGCCTACGGGCAGGTAAAGGGGGCCGGGGTGCGGAGCCATCCTCAGCTGGGGGGTCGTGAGGGAACAGTGGGGATGCCACACCCCAACCGTGGCCCACTGGGCCAACCCAGGGCTGAGCCCAGGGAGGGGACCTCGGACGTGCACAGTGACAGAGGGGGCAGCAGTCACTCAGCTGCCCAGGAGGGAGGCTGGCATCCCTCCCCACCTCTGCCCTCACTGAGGCCTGCTTCCAGCCCACAGAGCCCAAAGTCAGCTGCCCTCGGCTCCTTGCCCAAGTACAAGGGGCAGGGGGCAGGTCCAGGCAGGTGTGCCGAGCAGGCTGGCTGGGTGGATGCTCTGGGGTGAGAGCAAGGGTCCGACAGGGAGGGCCAGGGCCTTCCTGGGTCTGCTGTTCTGGGGAGAGATGACCCAGCCTGCTCTAGCACAGAAGCCACCTGGTTTCCTCCTCCCAGGTCCGGGCCCTGCTTCTGAAGACATTAAATCTCTCCTGACTAGAAGAGATTAGGGGTAGTGGTGGGGGGAGAGGGTCCTGGAGAGGGAGTGTCTGGAAGACCCTCAGGAGTGAGCATGGGGAGGTTGTGCCTTCCAGGGGGGCCTTATGCCCCGAGTGGCCCCCCTCACCAGCAGAGATGCTCAGAGATAATCCCAGATTAGGACCCAAGCCCCTGTGCCCAAGGCTCCCCGCCTGCCCACCCATGCCCAATCTCCCCACAAAACCCTAGGAAAATCCCCTGCAGTGCTCCCAGACTCTCACTGGGAGTGGCTGGGGGCTGGGGGGAGCCCACAGCATCCTCTGAGGCCCAGCCCTGGGCCACCTCCGGGACTCCAGGCCTGGCATGGTTCAAGGACCCATGGGAAACTCTGCCAAGCGGCCCCAACACCGGGGGCCTAAGGTAGGAGTGTCAAGGGGGAAAGCCAAGGCCAGGAGGCTGGCTGGACCCTGAAAGGTTCTGGTGGGGGGTGGTGGTGCAGAGCCCTGTGAGAGGCTGAGCTGGGGTTACAGTGCAGCTGGGGGATGGAGGGGTGGGTTCCCACCACCCTAGACAGAGATTTTCCCTGGCAGCCCCCAGACTCTGGCCCATCCTGGTCTTGGCTCCTGTAGGCCACTGGGCTTCCCCTGCCAAAGCTCGTCAGGGCCCCCAGCTGCCCACTCGACTGCCCCATCCCTGCTGCCACCCTTGCCCTCTGCTAGTCAGTCCTGGCCTGGGAGACTCAGCACATGAGCTCAGGGTCTCACTCTGCCATTGGCTTTCTGAGTGACCGTGGCCAAGTCTCTTGCCTTTTCTGGGCCTCGGTTTGCCCAACTGAACAGTGAGGGGGTGGACCCTTCCAGCATAGAGTGTTGCTGATGGTGAGGGTCCACTGTTCTGTGCTGGGTTCTAACGACGGGAGAGGCTGGTGAGGGAGGGGGGAGAGGGGTCACTGTCCCAGCTCATGGCCGGCTCTGCTGCAGGACTGCTGGCAGTGGCCTGGCTCCCCACCAAGGGGGTCCCGCCATGGCCTGGGCCCCAGCCCCAAGGAGCAGAGGAGCCCTGGGCCGGGTGTTCAGGGCTGCTACTCCGTACTCAGTAGCCTGCTGGGGCCTGCCTGCGTCTTCCTGCAGCCCAGCATCGCCGCCACCCAGCTCGTATGTACGGTCACCACCTGCCTGCCGCCCGTGCCTACCTTCTCCTTGAGTGGAGGGAGAGGATTGAGTGGGGATCTCAGAGCAAAGCACACAGACCCAGGGGTGTAAGGGGCAGAGAGGAGTGGAGAAACAGACATGGGATCAAACACGGGGGAGACCCAGGGAAACACGCCAGGAAAGAAAGAAGAGGGGGCCGAGAGCAATCCAGAGAAATGGCAGAGACAGCCACCAAGAGGATGGTCAGGGAGGGGACAGGGCTTCCAGGAGAGGGACAGAGAGAACAAGAGGGACATATGCTGACACTGAGGCCCCCATGGCCAAGCCCAAGGTTCTGCCCAACCCCAGATCCATCTCTGGCTAATGGAGCTCCGGCCCTAGAGGAGGGTGGGCACGGGGAACAGGGAAGAGGGGCCAGGTGCCCAGGTCCATCAACAGGAATGGTGGGAGGAATGGGTCGGAGCAGTGTCGCTGCTGGTCCTGTGCCTGCATGTTGTAGGGGGCCCCAAAGGACAAGAAGGAAGGGATGCAGGTGCCTGGGGGGTCCAGGGAATTCTTAACCCCTCTGTGTCCCCTCAGGATCGGGAGCTGCGGCCAGAGGAGATTGAAGGTAAAGGGTTGGGGAAAGAACTAGAATTTCTGGAGTGCGGGGCATTGGGTGGGGGCCTGAGCAGGCTCCAGGAGGACCAGGAAGGCCGCAGGGGATCCGTGCGAGAATATGGGGACAAGACTGAGCAGGGAGGGGTTGAGAGAACCCCCAGCTGTCAGTTCCCTGGTCCCACTTGCCAGGTGGGTCACGGTCCCCTTTTTTTATTTGTTCATTCAGCGAACACTTCCTGGGTGCCCACTGTGTGCCTGGCCCAGTGCTGAGCACTGGGAAACGTGACAAACTGGACAGATATGGCCTGTGTCCTCTGGAGTCAGACGTCAATAAGTCAACTACAAGTACAAATGGTGCTAAGTGCTCTCAAGGAAGTGAACAAATGGGCCAGAGGGGACTGAACTGAGAGGGAAGACCTCCTTGATTAGGTGACTTAAGGACCAAAGAGGAGGGGAGAGTGTCCAGAATGTGAGCTCCATGAGGTCAAGGATTTGTTTCTCCCTCTCCCTTCCTTCCTTCCTCCCTCCCTCCCTCCCTCCCTCCCTCCCTCCCTCCCTCTCTTTCTTTCTTTCTTTCTTTCTTTCTTTCTTTCTTTCTTTCTTTCTTTCTTTCTTTCTTTCTTTCCTTTTTTTTCTTTCTTCATTGCCATATTCCCAGTACCTAGAGCAGAGCTTGGCACATAGCAGATGTTCCTTAAATATTTGCAGAATGAATTAAAGGAATAGCATGTACAAAGGCCCTGAGGCAGCAAAGAGAAATGGGTGTTTAGAAAGAGGAAATGATTGGACCAAGGGGAGAAGGTCCAATCCAGGATGGGGTCCAGGGTGACGTGGGGGAAGGACTGACTCTGCCCTGCCTGGCAGAGCTGCAGGCCGCCTTCCAGGAGTTTGACCGAGACCGGGACGGCTATATCGGCTACGGAGAGCTGGGAGCCTGCATGCGGACAATGGGCTACATGCCCACGGAGATGGAGCTCATCGAGATTTCACAGCAAATCAGTATGTGCCTGAGACCTGCCCCACCCCCAGTTCTCCAGAGGCCACGCCCATGGCCAGGGCAGCTGGGCAGCCCAGGGAACAGAGGTGTCTACACAGGTTGGCCCCCAGAGCTCGGGACCTTGGTCATTCTCAAGGCAAGCTCTCTGCCTCCAGAGAATCTCACCATCCCCTAGGATGTGGGTGAGTCAAGGACCATCATGCCCACTTTTTAGATGAGGGCAGAACTCTTATTATCCCCATAAGGAGAAGAAAGTCGGTTCTTAGGGAAGCGTGGGTGCTCAGCAAAGGAAGTGATTGGAGCCAAGATCTGAATGCGGGCAGCCTACCCAGAACCCAGCTCTTTCTCTATGCTTCATTCCCAAAAGAGGGAAAACAGGATTAAATAAGAATAGGAAGCCAAGGAAAATCAGTGTGTAGAAATTCTCCACACTGAGTCTCTGAAAGGTTAAGTGACTTGCTTAAGGTCACAAAGTCAGATCATTGGAGCCAGGACTTGAACCCAACTGAACTCTTCAGAAAAATTAAGAAAAGCCCTCAGGAGACACAGATAACCCAGCCTGTGAGACCCAGAGGGAGGGAAAGGCCCATTTAGTGGGGCAGGGGAGAGGGACACAGGCCAGAAGGGAAGGACAAAAGGCAGAGGGCGCCAGGGCTGGGCAGGGGTCTCTGATGGTCCCAGGTCTCTGATGGGCGTGGCCCCCAGGTGGCGGGAAGGTGGACTTTGACGACTTTCTGGAGCTGATGGGCCCCAAGCTGCTGGCGGAGACTGCGGACATGATTGGCGTCAGGGAGCTGCGGGACGCCTTCCGGGAGGTGGGGTCACCGGGGCTGGAGGGGGCGGGGCTGCTTGTCTGTTGTGAGTGAGGGGCTGCCCGAATGAACGGTTGGGTCTGTGACCTGATGCCGCAACCAACGCCGCCACAGTTCGACACCAACAGGGACGGCTGCATCAGCTTGGGTGAACTCCGGGCGGCCCTGAAGGCCCTGCTGGGAGAGCGGCTCAGCCAGCGGGAGGTGGACGAGATCTTCCATGACATTGACCTCAACGGGGACGGCCTGGTCGACTTTGAAGGTACCGTCCACCGCTCACCAAGCTCAGGACCGCTCGCCCTGGGAGGGTTTTAACGGAGGAAGAGCCTTAATCCGTGTGTGCCAGGCGCTGTGCTAAGCACGCCTGTGTCCTCTCCTAGGTAATCATCACGAAAACCCGGGAGGAAGGAACTCTTATCCCCATAAGCAGGAGAAGAAAGTCGGTTCTTAGGGAAGCGTGAGTGCTTAGCAAAAGAAGTGGATGGAGTCAAGATCTGAATGCGGGCAGCCTACCCAGAACCCAGCTCTTTCTCTATGCTTCATTCCCAAAAGAGGGAAAAAAGGATTAAATAAGAATAGGAAGCCAAGGAAAATCAGTGTGTAGAAATTCTCCAAGGTAGGCCCCAGAGTGTTCCTGGCTTCCTAGCAGCCAAAGCAAAGAGGAAAATAGGTTCAGTTACAAGATTTGGTTTTTTTTCCCTGTAAGATGAAGCCCCTCTTCCTGGCCTATTCCCTACCAGATTCAGGGGACTCCCTTGCATGCCCTGTCTTGACCACACTCCCTCCCACCTCAAGGCCAGTATATTAGCCTCACTCCTGGGGAGTCCAGAGAGCAGACCAGAAAACGTTGGCTTTGTCCTGGCAGAGTTTGTGCGAATGATGTCTCGCTGAGCCTATACAGAAGCTGGAGGCAGCAGACAGGACTTGGCACCAGAGCCACTGCCTGCCAGTGTGTTCCCGGAGCCCCTCGCCTCCAGCTGGGACCCTCATCCTCTCCTCCCTGCCCCGGCCTGTGTGCAATGCCCTTGCCTGCCCTCCCCTCCACCCCCACTCGTCCACCAAGCCCCCTCGCCCGTCTCTATTTCTCTGACAATAAAGCATCTTTGAGCAGCTTTCACCACTCACTTGTTCACCCTGCAGGTATTTGGCCCCCAAAAGTGAAGTCCCCTCGACTGTGAACTTTGGGTGGGTAGGGGCCCTCCCCGGATCCTGCACCCAGCCCGGAGCAAGTGTTGGGAAACGTCCCCGGATGAGTAAACCCAAGCTGCTTCTCCCAGAGCTGGATGCGCGGTGCCCCCTCATCCTGTGAAGGGCTCCTACCGGACCCAGGATGACATGAGAGGAGCACGTGCCTGAGGGCTTTTCCCAAGCTCCATCCCATTTCCTCTTAGAAGGGTGCTGCGCGGTGCTCCCTCCAAAAAAAGAACTTGCTGGTCGGCTGGGAGGAGTGAGTGAGCTGACAGGCCTCTTCAGGACATACCTCAGCTTGGGGGCTGATACCTCACTCTTCCCGGGAGCCCCCAGCCACGGACCGAGCACATAGGTGGTCTCCGCTCCGAGCTCCCCTCCAGGTTAGCCGAGGTGTGGTCAGGTCAGCCTCGAATCGGAAGCTGTCTGCCCAATCCTGCTTCACCGTGCGTCCTCGTTTTTGCGTCCCTAACTTCAGCTTAGTGTCTGCCTCCCGGGGAGACCACATGACACATCTCCTCACTCCAGCCCTGCCATGGTCTTTGTAACCCCATGTGCCATATTGAGGAACCCCAGAGGCCGGGTGTCAGTGACTTGCTAGAGGTCACGCAGCTCCACTGCCATCTCTCCCCTCCAGGCCATGCAGCGCGCGCTGCCAGAGTTTTCTTCCTGAAATGCCATTTGCGTGTTGTCACACTCTAGAAACTGGCCACGATCCCTCATCGCCCCCAGGCTGAGCTGGCCCCTTTGCCTGGCACCAGAAGGCTCCGGGGAGGAACTGGCATACAGTCACACAGGTTAGGATGAAGCAGAGCTGGGACTTCACCCAGGCCTGGGGACTCTAAAATCACAGTGCCAACAAGAAAGGGTGCCTCCAGGTCAGAGCAGACCCAGGACAGGCCTCAGCCTCCTCAAGCACTGCCTGACCCGACGCCGTTCCCACCTGCCGGGAGGCGTGATGGGCTTGATGTCCAGGTCAGGAAGGGGGAGGAGCTTGCAGTGCCCGTGGCTGGTCCTCAGCATGGCTACTGCCAACAAGGTGGCCTTAAGACAGAGCAGGCGGGCAGCCACCGGCACTCTGCTCAGCCTGGAGCCTGGACCCCGAGGTGCCAGGGCTGGCTGCCGTAGCCTCAGCACCACTTGCCTGGCAGATCACAATCAATGCTTAATCCTCAATTGGGTGATCTCTCCTGCCAGTCTGGCAGGCTTGGGGCTGAGGAGGAGTTGCCCCAGCCCTGCAGCTTGTCCGGGAGCCATGGCCCACACTCCCTCCCACCACCCTCCACTGGCCGGCACAGATGGCATTGCTGCCTGAAAGGTCTGTCCCCTCTGCAGGGGCTGGGGAGAGTGACGGACAGGTGCCAGGGGAAGACCAGAGCAGGCTCAAGGTCACCTTCCCACGGGCCCCAGCTTGTCAGGCCCTGTGCCTGGAGCAAGGGAGGGGGGATGGTTGGGGGGATGACCTTAATTGGCTGCCGTGTGTCTGCTGGCATCAGAAGTGCCCACAGTTCCCCCAAATCTCACACGTGCCCTCCCACCCTAGAAAGGCTGTTAGCTCAGAAGTTCCAAACAGACACAGCTGGAGCAGGCAGCAGGCCTGGGAGGAACAGGAAGCAAGCAGCGACTGTGCAAGCCAAGAGCCCCTTCCCCGCCTAAAGGGGGCACCTGCCACCCAACTCCACTGACTGTTGCCAGCTGGAGCAGGCTGGAGCTACGGCATCTTCTGGTTTTCCAAGAGAAGCTGTCAGCTGAGATTTTTACCTTAAGTCCACTTTAAATAGTTGGAGTATAATATACATTCAGTAATGTATACGAATGTAAAGCTCAGTGGATTTTTCCATGTGTGTGCACCGGGTAACCATCACCCAGATAAAGATATTACATCCACTTATTGTACTCTAGAGTAGTTCTAGGTTTACAGAATTATTTTGAATATTGGACAGGGAGCTCCTAAATACACCACACCGAGCTTCTCCTATGTGTTAGTCAAGGTTCTCCAGAGAAACAGAACCAATAGGAGGGGTGTGTGTGTGTGTGTGTGTGTGTGTGTGTGTGTGTGTGTGTGTGAAGATATTTATTGTAAGGAATTGGCTTGGGTAATTATGGGCACAGAGCAGTCCCCAGATCTTCATTCAGCAAGCTGGTGACACAGGAGACCTAGTGATACAGTTCCAGCCCAAGCCCGAAGGCCCAAGAACCAGAAAAGTCAATGTTGTAAGTTCCAGTCTGAGAGCAGAAGACTGATGACCCTGCTCAAAGGTCAGGCAGGCAAAATTCCCTCTCGCTCAGCCTTTTTTTTTCCCATTCAGATCTTCAACCCACATTGGGAAGAGCCATCTGCTTTACTTAGTCCACAGATTCAATGGATGTTAATCTCATCCAGATACACCCTCACAGACACACCCAGAATCATGTTTGACCGAAGGTCTGGGCACCCCATGACTCAGTCAGGTTGACACACAAAATTAACCGCGACACTCTATTAACATCTTAGGTCAGAATGGTACCTTTGTCACTGCTGATGAAACAATACTGGCGCATGAACTGAAGTCCACATTTTATGCAGATTTTATCACTTTTTCCCTTGTTCTGCTCCAGAGTGCCATCCAGGACACCATGTTACGTTAGGCATCACGTCTCCTTAGGCTTCTCTTGGTCATGATGGTTTTACAGAATTTCCTTGTTTTTTTAAATTATCTTGACAGTTTTTTAAAAATTTTTATTCATTTGTTTGTCTATTTATTTATGGCTGCATTAGGTCTTCGTTACTGCGCACGGGCTTTTTCTAGTTGCGGCGAGCGGGGGCTACTCTTCGATGCGGTGCGCGGGCTTCTCATTGCCGTGGCTTCTCTTGTTGCAGAGCATGGGCTCTAGGTGCGCGGGCTTCAGTAGTTGTGGTACGCGGTCTCAGTAGTTGTGGCTCGCAGGCTCTAGAGCGCAGGCTCAGTAGTTGTGGCGCACTGGCTTAGTTGCTCTGCGGCACGTGGGATCTTCCCGGACCAGGGCTCAAACTTGTGTCCCCTGCACTGGCAGGCGGATTCTTAACCACTGCGCCACCGGGGATGTCCCTCTTGACAGTTTTGAGGAGGACCAGTCAGGTATTTTATAGAATGTCCCTAAATTGGGATTTTTCTGATGTTTTTCTCACGATTAGAATGGGGTTCTCATCCCAACATATGAAGGGTGCATACTATCAACATGATATCACTGATGCTGTTGACCTTGATCACCTGGCTTAAGGTAGTGTTTGTCAGGTTTCTGTACTGTAAAATTACTCTTTTTCTTTCTCCTGTTACATACTATACTCTGGAAGGAAGTCACTATACACAGCCCGCGCTTAAGGGGGGTGGAGCATTATAATTCACCTCATTAAGGGCTGAGTTTCTACATAAATTACTTGAAATTCTTCTGTCCGGGAAGTTTGTCTCTTCTCCATTTATTTATTTGTGCAATCATTTTTACATCAATATGGACTCATAGATATTTATTTTATACAAGTTATAATCTAGTACTATTATTTTATTTTCTTGCTCAAATTGCTCTACCTTTGGCCATTGGGAGCTCTTTCAGTTGGCTCCTGTGTCCCTCTGACATACCGCCATTATTGTGGGTGTTTGGGTTTGGGGGTTTTTATTTCATTTTAGCATTTTCTTACTTTCTGGCACAACTAGATGCTTCGGAATCATCTTGTCTATTCCTGCCCCAGTCCTAGAATCTGCCATTTCTCCAAGGAACCCTGCTTCATTTTATTGGAGAATGGTATTCGAAACCAAGATCTGGGTGCAAGCTTGCTTCTAGGCCCTCTCAGCTGATAGAGTGATGAGATATATATGTATACTAACCTGTGAACATAGAAATTTTAAAATATTTCTGTATGTAACCAACTGTATTTATATCAAGCTAAACATGAGTTCCTATTGATACCTCCAACTCTAATCGGTTACCACATGGATCATTCTAGCCTCCTCCTCCTCACTTACCTGTAACTTCTCATTCCAACAGTGAGAAATCATCCACTCTACACTGACATAATTTTTGATTCCAGTGTACATGTGTAGTGGTTTCCGAATTGTTAACCCGTACCCCCATGGGAAACCATGTCATCAACTAGGGTCCAGTGCTTATGTGCAGTGCTTTTAGTCTTTTTCTTACAGACACCACTCATTTTCAGACTAGCACCTTATTCCCCCACTCCCTTCACTGAAGCTGTTTCATACATTTGTGATACAGTTTGATTCTTTTGTCATATTCTGCATTCCATCCTGGGATCCCCTGACCTCCTAAATGATTTTTTAAATCATTAAAAAAATGTTCGTGATTGAAGCTCACTCTTTGACAAATGCTTAAGAGGAGAATGAAACAGTAAGCACTTTATGAATATTCACTTAATCCACACAACAACCCTAAGAGATAGTTATTATTAGCGTCCCCATTTTACAGACGGGGAAGCTGAGGCCTATTGAGGTAACTTGCCCAAGGGCAAATCGCTAGCTGAGGTGGTGTGACATTCGAACAGTCAGTCTGACTCCAGATGGTGCTGTAGTCCATGATCCAGGACGGCGCATGGTACAGGGCCCGGCATGCAGTTTAGTATTCAAGGAAGGGCCTTAGGGCGGTGGGGGGTGGGGTGCAGGTTGAGGAGCCTTTGAGGTCGCCCTTGGACCTTACACCAGCCTAGACCCGAGGTCCAGGCAATTGGGAGGAAGAGGCGCATCAACAGCGTTGGTAACGGACCCGTTGCCATGGGAACAGACGGAGGCCTCAGGAGGGCGCATGCGCCGATCGAGGACAGGTTGCTGAACCGGTGAAAGGTGACGTAAAAGCGCACGGGGTGGGGCGCGGGGTTGGGAACGTCAAAGCTCTGCGTCCTCCGGCACTCAGAGCTGAGGAAAGGCGCGCGCGCGCGCGCGCGGCGGCGGCGGCGGCGGCGGCGACGGCGCCGGCGACAGCAGCCCAGCTGGACCGGGACCGGGCAGCGGGAAGCTGACGTACGAAGCAACGTGAGTGAGGCGCGAGGGCGGCACCCAAGCCCGGGAAGCCCGGCTCGGCGCGAACCGCGGCGGACCAGACCCAGGTCCAGGCTTCCGAGGCCCCGCCTCTCGGGTTTTGGGACTAATCGGATTGAGAGCGCGCCGGCCCGGGCCGCGAACTCGCCAATTGCGGAGGGCGTCGGCCACCGCCCAATCCGAAGCAGACAGGTGCGAGGTCCGGAAGGCGGAGACCAATCAGCAGCGGTTGCGGCCTGTTGGGGCCGGTCTCGGCCAATGAGAAGGCCCGAGTGACATCTTCGCGCGCCAATCGGGAGTGAAGGAGCGTTCGTGCCCGCCCGCCCTTCCGGCCTGAGCTCTATTTACCAGGGGCGTGCTGCCGGCTTGCCAATCAGAGCGCGGCTGAGCGGCCAGGCAGCCAACCCGGGAGGAGCGGCCGGCCGGCGTCTGCCGCACCCAGGAGTTGGGGATGTCCTACAAACCCATCGCCCCCGCCCCCAGCAGCACCCCCGGCTCCAGCACCCCTGGGCCCGGCACCCCGGTCCCTACAGGTGAGGATCCAGCTCCACCCCTGCTTGCCTGCCCGGGCGGTCGAGGTCTCGAAGAGAAGACGGCCTGAGTTCTGCAATACTGGGCCTGCCGCCTACCCTCGCTGAGCCTCAGTTCGCTGGCCTGTGAAGTGGGCGTGGTCACGTAAGGGCTTGTTGGTGAAGTGCAGGGGGAGGGGTTTGTCCTGAAGTTTAGCAGCCTGGAATGAAGCCCTTTGGAGGGAATCGGGCGAATCTGGTCCGGGGCTTGGAACGTCGGGGCGAGGCGTCCCTGCCCCACGCTGACCTCTTACTGGCGCATGTTGCAGCCGGAAGTGTCCCATCGCCGTCGGGCTCGGTGCCAGGAGCCGCTGCCCCTTTCAGACCACTGTTTAACGACTTTGGACCGCCCTCCATGGGCTATGTGCAGGTGAGTGGAGCCGAGGGATTGCCTATGGACGGGGACTGGGGGCCCCTTCTTGGCCTGAGCTCACTGCCCTGTTCTCTTTTGACATAGGCAATGAAACCACCTGGCGCCCAGGGCTCCCAGAGCACTTACACCGACCTGCTGTCGGTCATAGAGGAGATGGGCAAAGAGATCCGGCCCACCTATGCTGGCAGCAAGAGCGCCATGGAGCGCCTGAAGAGAGGTAAGTGAGGCCAGGCCCACCGCCCCTGCCCGGGAGACAAACACTGGACAGTGCTTCACTAGGTAGGGAAGGAAAGACATGTGGAGGCCACCTGAGCCAAGCCTGGACTCGGGCCAGGATCACTATCCAGAGTGGCGGGGTTTTTTGGGGTTTTTTGTGTGTTTTTTTGGCCACGCCATAAAGCATGCGAGATCTTAGTTCCCCGACCAGAGATCGAACCCATGCCCCCTGCATTAGGAGCGTGGAGTCTTAACCACAGGACCACCAGGGAAGTCCCCCAGAGAGGCGTTTTAAATTGAATTGACATTGAGTTAATTTCCAGGGAAGGACCTGGAAGTTTGTATTTCAACAGGGCATATTTGAGGATTAACCTCTAAACCTCTAATCTCATCCAGCCCCTCATTAGATTATAGTCCCTTTTACTGAAAGGGAAGGGGATGGAGAGGGAGGGTGTTTTTCACTGGCGGGTGAACTTGGGACTTGAAGGGTCGCTGAGATCCTGTATGTTACTTCCGCATCCACACCCCAGGCATCATCCATGCCCGGGCGCTAGTCAGAGAGTGCCTGGCAGAGACAGAGCGGAATGCCCGCACGTAACAGGACTCGACTCCGCCTCAGCATCTGGACCTTTCCTGGCCACTGCAGAGCACCTGCTTCTCCCTGGCCTTCACCCCGAGTTGCACTTCCCATCCTGGGCTTCCTGTTCTGTGTCCTTTGGTGGGTGCCCTCCAGGAACCAGTGGGCGGCTCTCGCTCCAGTCGGCAGCACTAACTGGAAACCCCCAAAAGAGTTAGCAGCGAGGTCACTGTGAATCCCACCCATGACCTGCCAACAGTGTTGATCCAACTGGAGCTTCCTCCTTTCTGTGGCCCCCACCACTCAGCACTTACCCAGGACTTCTCACCACTTTTCCCAGACCCCTTCTCCCCAGCAGGGCCTCAGAAGGCCTGTCGCCTCCCTGCCCTGTCTCCTGGGCCGTGGCGACTCTTTTCTCAGTGTGTCTTTTGCTAAATATGCCCTTTTTGTATGAATAAAAGATAATTTGGAGTTGTTCTCTCAGCTCGTAGTTTTTGAGTCTGGTGCTTTTGCTAAGCCTGGATGGGCGGAAGGTGGGGTGCAGTGGGTGGGAGAGAGGCCCACGGAGCCTGGCTTTGCCTTGCCTCCACTGTCCATTGACCTTGAGTGGAACCCTGCCCTTCTCTGGCCCTCAGCCTTCCAGCTGTAAGTAGTGGAAAGGGTTGAGCTCCAGTAGCCGAGCGCCCTGCCCTCCTTCACGTGATGCCACCAGGGGGCAGCGCAGGGCCTTGGCTGCCTCCACGGCTGGAGGGCACTGTCTCCAGCCTGAGCCTAGAGGGTTCTTTCCCTGGACTAGCAGTGCCTAGCTGGTGGAAATGCCAGTTCACTTAAGCCACACCCTCACATGCCTTAATGCCCTAACATCCTAAGCCCGGAATCAGCCCTGGAGGCTCTGAATACACCCCATCTCTGAGTCCTCAGAGAGGAAAGAAAGGGAGCATTGCTGCTTCCCTCCCCACAGGACCTGAGAAACAGTCAAGGAGAGAGAACTGGTTTCCAACATGGGTGAGACCTAGCTCGCTGCTGCCACACACTGTCCCAGTGCCTTGTAGCTGACTGGGTGTGGTCCCACGAGCCCAACCCTAGGCTGTCTCAGCCTTTGCGCAGGATCTGGTGGCCATTGACCGGACTGTGGACCCAGAAGATATAGGTGGGGAAAGCCACGGGTCCCCATTCAGGGACTAGCGCAAAGATTTGGAGTGACTGCAGGCCTCTGCCTGTGTGTGTGGCAGAATGACCCTAGAGGTCTGGGGCACTGGAACCGCACCAGCTAGGTAGAGGCAAGTCAGAGACCAGCTTCTGGCTGCACTTTGGACGGGGAGGCATTTCCCCCGCCCTGGGCCTCAGGATCCAAGGGCCTGGGAAGTTGGGAATGGGACTCTGTCATATTTCCATAGCACACAGGAGGGCTGGGCCAGGGTGGAGGTGGGAACCCAGAGTGCTTTGGGGATCCCAAAGAATACAGCGGGACTGAGAAGCGCCAGCCTGTGGAGAAGGGCCTCTTCTTCCCCCGCCGCCTAGGGGAAGGAAGAATGGGGCCGCCCTCCTCCGCCGCAGGCGGGGCTGCCCGGACCCGGCCCGGGTGGGGGGGAGGGCCGCCGGGCCCAGGAAGGAGGCGGGGCGGCCGCAGTGACGCGGCGGGCGACGGGGAGGGACAGCAGGGGCACCGGCGGGCAGACCTGGAGGAAGGTCGGGGCCATGGGCCCGCGCTTCGCCTCCAGGGGGTCCGGCCACCGCTGGAATCCGAGGCCGGGGCTCGGGGCGCTGGGGGCTCTGACCCGCCGCCCGTCCGCCCCCGCCCGTACCGGGTGAGGGGCGCCCGCCCTAAACTAGAGGTGAGCCGGGACGTTGGCGGGCGGGCCAAGAGCACGGCGGGGGACGGGGACGCCGGGGAGTGGAAGGAAGTGGAGACAACGGGGGCCTCTCGCCTGCTCAGTGGGTGCGAGGTGTAGGTAGGGGCTGCAGCGAAACCGGGGCGCAGGTGGACGGAAGGGGTCTCTCAGGGCGGGGGCCCGTGGGATACTTCTGCCTCAGCCCGAAGAGGGGTCAGCCCTCGGGAAGGATGATGGGGCGGCTGCGTAGACAAGTGCCGGGGGTCCAGAAAGGATGCTGGGAAGGGGAGAGTTGGGGACTGGGCTGCCGGCCAGGGTGGGGAAGGCAGGTCTAGCGGGCGGAGGTGTTAGTTATCTGGTCTTTGAAGGTAGGTTCGGGGGCGGGGGGTGGGGAACACTGACAGAGATGCTGAGGAGGGGTGCACGGGGCTGCTCCGCGTAGAGACACCCCAGGGGACAAGGTTCTAAGTGGACGTCCAAGAGTGGGGGACACGGGACCGACTCGGGGAAAGGGATGCAATGGGCGGGCCCCGAGGGGCCGGTTGTGGAAGGCGGGCCCGGAAGGAGGGGCCCGGGGGTTCCTGGGGGCGGGTCCCTGAGGGATGCCGTTCCGAGGGGCTTGGACGCGGACGCGGCCGAAGAGGCAAGGCTGGCCAGCCAGCCCGCCGGCCTGAGCCCGCGGCTCCGGGGGGCCAGCGTCAGCGCGCGGTTGCCGTGGCGATGGGCGGGCGGGGGGCGGGGGCTGCGCGGAAAAGAGGTCAGCGCTCAGCCTCGCCGAGGCTCCCGGCCCCCCGCGGCGCTGGCTGCAGAGCTGGGCTCGCCTCTGCCTCCCCTGCGGCGAGCCCGGGCATGGGGTCGCCGGGCCCGAGCCCCTCGGCCCTCGCGCAGGGCTCGGGGCCGCGCGCCGCCGCCGCCCCGCACTGACGGCCGCGCGGTGTCCTGCGCCAGCGGGAGCGGAGGCCGCGCACCGCCGGCCGAGCGCCTTCAGGATGCTCATCAAGGAGTACCACATTCTGCTGCCCATGAGCCTGGACGAGTACCAGGTGGCCCAGCTCTACATGATCCAGGTGAGGGCGGTGGGAAGTAGGCGACCAAGGCGCGGGGTGGGGGGAGGTATGCTTCATGTTGGGTGTCCGCAGGAGCGTGCAGGCCGCACCTGGGACCAGGGGCCGGACCCAGCTCAATCCCCCTCCAGTCCCGCTCTGGGGCTTGGAAGGGTTCAGGCCAGAGGAGGAGAGAGAGCTTCCCCGGTCGGATGTGGGGGAGGGGTGGTGGTGGTTAAAGTCTGTGGGAAGAGCGGCAGAAGGGCCTAGTGGTGCCTCCCCACCCCAAGTGCCCAGCCCCTCCTGGGCGCTCAGCCCCCACCTGACCTCCTTTAATCCTCCTTAGAATGTGTAATCCTTTGGGAGTAAGCAAAGGAGCGCATGAGGATGCAAAGGAGCGGGAGGCAGAAAGTGAGGAGCAGGTCCCAGGTGGTAGGGAAAGACTGGGAGGGGTTCCCAGAGGGCCTTGGCAGGACCTCGGCAGCCCCAGGCGGTCAGGGAGATGGGCTGAGGAGCAGGCCCCAAATCTGTCATAGAGAGGAGCAGGCAGGGACCCCAGATGCTGAGGTCTGGGCTAAGAGGAAGGGGGTAGAGGTCTGGCCCTGGACGTCGGGAAGAATGAGCCAGAGCAGGCTCTCAGGGAGGGGAGAGGGTTGGTGCCCGTTCCAGACGTGCTCCCCAGAAATGTGGGACCAGAGTCTGAGCAGGCAAGGGGTCCGGGATCTGGCCTCAGAGGGTTAAGTGGGCCAGGTTCAAACTCCAGAGCTATGTAAGGACGGGATCTGAGTGCTCTCCAACTGTGAGGGGTGTGGCAGGAGCTGGTGTTGGGGTCCTAGAAAGGTGGGGGCCCCTTTTACTCTCCTGGATTCTTCCAGCCCACCCACCCTGGCCCCTGGCCAGCAGCACACGCAGCATGTGCCCACCTCAGGAGCTTACACTGGCTTCCCCTCTGCCTCCAATAGTGCCCCCACCTCACACCTGCTCAGCACCCTCCCTTCCCCCAGGTCATCTTCAGATCAAGGTCATGTTATCTTCTCAATGAGGCCTTCCCTGACCATCCCATCAAAATTGCAACCCCCAGCCCTATCCCCCTTACCCTATTCTGTGCTTTCTTTTTACCACAGCACTTAGCACCTTCTAATTTGCTTTTTTTTTGTTTTCTGTGTGTTATCTATCTCCCTCCACTGGAACATACGTTGCACAGGGGCAGGCAGGGGTCTGTGTTCTGTACATCAACAGATCCCAATTAACATAATCCCAAACAATGTCTGGAATAGAGCAGACAACAAATACTTGAATGACTGAATGAGTCCTGGCTTGCAGAACCCCATAGGGGACTGGACAGCGGCTGTAATCCTGACCCCAGGAGCTACAGGGGACCAGGGTCAGGTTTCAGAGAGTTAGAACGGCTGGGACTAGGGCCTCAGAGCTACACAGGGGACCAGGCCTAGCTTGGGATCCCATCCCAGGAGCTGATCTGGGGCTGAGCTGCCCGTTCTACTCTTGCCCTGGGCTGCAGAAAAAGAGCCGAGAAGAGTCAAGTGGCGAGGGCAGTGGCGTGGAGATCCTGGCCAACCGGCCCTACACGGATGGGCCCGGTGGCAGTGGGCAGTACACACACAAGGTGTACCACGTGGGCTCCCACATCCCAGGCTGGTTCCGGGCACTGCTGCCCAAGGCCGCCCTGCAGGTGGAGGAGGAATCCTGGAATGCCTATCCCTACACCCGAACCCGGTGAGTGGGTGGGGCAGGTCTGGGGCCAGGAGGGGAACAGCACTGGTGGGCACAGCCGTGACCCTCACCCCCACCCTCTGCCCAGGTACACCTGCCCCTTTGTGGAGAAATTCTCCATTGAAATAGAGACCTATTACCTGCCTGATGGGGGGCAGCAGCCGAATGTCTTCAACCTGAGTGGGGCTGAGCGGAGACAGCGCATCCTGGGTGAGGCCTGGAGCCAGCGGGGGGACCGTGGAGCCCCTCTCAGGACACCTGCCACCTCAACAGGCGGCCTCTGACAAGTCCCAGCTCTCTCCCGGTCTAGGCTTCCTGTGCATGGAAAGTTGCCCCCCCAATCCCGAGGTGGGGGAGGAGTGGCAGGGGCCGGAGGGGGCTGCTGTTGCTCAGCGCTGCCGGAACCCCCCCAGATACCATCGACATTGTGCGGGATGCAGTGGCCCCAGGCGAGTACAAAGCGGAAGAAGACCCCCGGCTGTACCGCTCGGCCAAGACAGGCCGAGGACCACTGGCTGATGACTGGGCACGCACAGCAGCCCAGACGGGGCCCCTCATGTGCGCCTATAAGCTGTGCAAGGTTGAGTTCCGCTACTGGGGCATGCAGGCCAAGATTGAGCAGTTCATCCACGATGTCGGTGAGTGCCCAGCCTTGCGAGGTTCTATTTACTCGGCATGCACCAGGCCGCGCGTTTGAGCCAGGGATGCTCTCAGTCTACTGGGGACACAGAAACATAAAGCCGTCATTTCCGTTTGATGTGGTGGGCACTGAGGCAGAGGGGAGCCGCACAGCCTAGCTAGGGGTTGGGGGAGCCTAGCCTTGAGGTACAGGTGAGAGTCAGGCGGGCAAGGAGCTGACAACGTGATCTCTGAGGTCCATGCCGGTTCTGACGTTCAGAGATGCTGCTTCTCAGCCATTAAAATTCTAAGACTCCCCAGTGTTCTGTGGGTCAAGCGAGACTTAGAGGCTCTCAGGCGGGTCACCAGCTCTAACCTGCAACACGCTAAGGAGTGCAGGCCAAAGCTGTGACTCTGTCGCTCTCTCCGAGTCCCATCCTTTGGCCCTGTTATCCAGGAGGCCCTGTTTCATGCCCCCCCTAAAACTAACCCCACAGTTCCTGTGGCTCAGCCCTGCCCCACCTCCCAGGTCTGAGGGTAGACTACCTGCAGGTAGAAGGATGGGGGTGTCCAGGGACCTGGGTTCCATTCCACCACGGACCCTCATGGAAACTCTCCTCCAGGGAGCTACTTCCCATCTCTGCGCCTTAATTTTCCCTTCTGTAAATGAGGAAGAGGTTGGGCCAGATAGTAAAAAGCTAATATTGATCACCACATGCCCAATTCTCTGCTAATCACTTCCCATGCAAGATCTCCTTTAACACCCCCAACACCCCTCAAGGTAAGGACAATTATTATTCCCATTTTACAGATGAGGAAATTTAACTCAGAGAGTAATACAGGCACCGTATCTTAAATTTGGAAAAATGCCAAAGAGCACAAATTAGAAAAATGAAACTCACCCGCATATAACCACTATTAAGATTCTGGTGGATTTCCTTCCAGAAGTTTATAACAATAATTCAATCATTATGACTTTATTTCCTAGATATTGAAGTCTCTAAGTTTAGTCCTCTGCTTAGGATGAAAATATCCCAGAATGGGTATCGTGTTTTGCTTCATTAAGTGCCAACACTTCCATTAACTCTTAACACCTTCATTAACCATCAACAATTTCATTAACTATCAACGCCTTAATTGTTAACTCTTGTGAAGAAATCAGCAGGAAGCCAGCTGAAAGAACAAACATTGCTCCCAGCTTCCCAGGGTGTCGGGGTGGGCTCAGCGCTCAGAGTTGGGGTGTCCAGAGGGATAAAAGAGGCAGTGGGCAGGGAGGGAGGTGGGGCAGGAAGACAAATGCCAGTTTCCACTCCCGTCTCCCGGACAGTGCTCACCCTGCCATACTTTGTGGCCCTGGGTGGGTGGTGTGCCCAGGGGAGCCATTACCTGAACTCACGGGCTGGGCATGTGGCTGCAGTGGCAGGGAAACTCGGGGCTGGGGCGTGTGGGTGGGGAGGGCATGGCTTTGATGCCTGGGCGCCTACAGGTCTGCGTCGGGTGATGCTGCGGGCCCACCGCCAGGCCTGGTGCTGGCAGGACGAGTGGACAGAGCTGAGCATGGCTGACATCCGGGCACTGGAGGAAGAGACCGCCCGCATGCTGGCACAGCGCATGGCCAAGTGCAACACAGGCAGTGAGGGGCCCGAGGCCCAGCCCCCCGGGAAGCCAAGCACTGAGGCCCGGGCTGGGACCAGCCGTGCTGGCACCCCCGATGGGCCCGAGGTGCCCCCAGGCCCCGATGCCTCGCCCGATGCCAGCTTCGGCAAGCAGTGGTCCTCGTCCTCCCGTTCCTCCTACTCGTCCCAGCATGGAGGTGAGGCTGAGGCAGAGGGGCGGGAGGGAGCGGCCCTCAGGCTGGACTCCCAGGCTGAGGCCAATGTGGCCCTGCAGGGGGCGTGTCTCCCCAGACTCTGTCCGAGTGGCGCATGCAGAACATCGCCCGAGACTCTGAGAACAGCTCTGAGGAGGAGTTCTTTGATGCCCACGGTCAGCACCCCAGACCTGTTAGGGGAAGGGGGGTCCCTGAGCAGCTCCCGCCAAACCATGACGCAGCCCTTCGTCCCTTCAGAAGGCTTCTCGGACAGTGACGAGGTTTTCCCCAAGGAGATGACCAAGTGGAACTCCAATGACTTCATCGACGCCTTTGCCTGCCCCATGGAGGCAGAAGGGGCGCCAGGTAAAGATCCCACATCCGGTTGCCAGCCACCAGCACTCCGTATGCGGTGGGGACTTGGAGAACAACTCATTCCTAAGTTTAATGGGGTCCTGAGATGAATGTCAGTCCAGAAAGGGTGCTCATTAAATACACAGACGAGTAATGAGCAGATAATGGGTGGATGAATGGATGTGGGGCGTGTATTCAGGGTTCAGACACAGCACAGAGAATGGAGGAATTCATTCGGAGTCCAGGAAGGCTTCACGTGGGAGGTGATGTCTAAGCTGGATTTTGAAGGATTGGACGAGCTCTGTCCAAAAGAACTTTCTGAGATGATGGAAATGTTCTAGCCACTAGCCACATGTGGCTAGCAAGTACTTGAAATGTGGCGAGTGGGACTGAGGAACTGAAATTGGTATTGTTATTTTAATTCATTTCAGTTTAAGTAGGCACATGTGACTAGTGGCTACCATATTGGACAGGGCAGGATTAGAAGGAATTTTCCAGGCAAACAGGGCTTGTGCGGAGACGCATGCCTGTCAGCAGCAGGACTGGCCATGTGCAAAGACGCAGAAACGTGAAATGACCTGGGAGAGTCGGGTGAGAGGAGAAGGTCAGAGGAAGATGGGGGGCGAGGGCGGGTGCTCAGGCAGACAGCAGAGCAGGGGTACCTGAAGTACCAGATGAGGGGATCCCCACAGACCCCTCAGTCCCCTTCACTGGCTTTCCCCATCCTGCAGACCCTGGAACCGAGTCCACCAAAGATATCGGGGACGGGGCCCGAGCACCCAGGGACCCAGAAGTGAGTATGGTCAGCTACCCCGCGTCTCATTCTGCCCACCCACCGGCCAGGCCACTGCTCTGACATCCCTGGCACCCCCCCTGTGCCCCGCAGGGCCCGGATGGAGCGGGGGAACTGGGGGCGGAGACATGCGCAGTCCACGCCCTCTTCCTCATCCTGCACAGCGGCAACATCCTAGACTCAGGCCCTGGAGACACCAGCTCCAAGCAGGCGGATGTGCAGACGCTAAGCCTGGCCTTCGAGGCCATCACCCGCGTCCATTTCCCCGAGGCCCTGGGCCACGTGGCGCTGCGCCTGGTGCCCTGCCCACCCATCTGCGCCGCTGCCTATGCCCTTGTCTCCAAGTACTGGTCAGGGATGGGAGGGTGGGGGACACACAGGGTCCCCAAGGTGTGGACAGCCACTTGGGGGCTCCTGAGACCAGAGAGGCCCCATGGGGGGAGGGGGAGGAGGCCAGGAAGCCAAACACCTGGGCTAGTCACCTACCCAGCTGGATTTCAGTTTCTAGTCAATGGCTCCATCACAAAGGCCTCTGGGATACTGACGGTCCCCACAAAGGCCCTCCAGTGCTAGGACTTGCCAACAGGTCAAGGGGACTTAGAGGGGGCAGTGGAGGGCCTGGAGGCCCCCCACCCATCCATTATACCCCCTCCTCCTACAGCCTGAGCCCCTACAGCCATGACGGTGACAGCCTGTCCCGCTCCCAGGACCACATTCCACTGGCTGCCCTGCCGTTGCTGGCCACCTCATCCTCCCGATACCAGGGCGCTGTGGCCACAGTCATTGCCCGCACTAACCAGGCCTACGCCGCCTTCCTGCGCTCGTCTGAGGGTGTCGGCTTCTGCGGGCAGGTCAGGAGTTAGGGATGTTGCCAGGGAACTTGCTGCGGGAGCCCCCCATCCTCCTGCCTCTGCTGCAGCCCCTCCTGATGGCGCTGCCCTTCCACCCAGGTGGTGCTGATTGGGGATGGCGTCGGTGGAATCCTGGGCTTTGACGCACTCTGCCACAGCGCCAGCGCGGGCACTGGGAGCCGCAGCAGCAGCCGCCGCGGAAGCACGGTCAGTGTGGCTGGACCTGCCTCCCCAGGAGGCCGGTGTCTCCCCGGCTCTAGTTCTCTGCCCCTGGAATATGACCTCTCTCCGGCCTGTCCCCTGCTGCCTCATTCCACCTCCTCTGGGGCTCTACTCTTTGTTTAAGTCCCTGCCCAACCCCCAAGCCTCTTTCCTCACTTCCAAATAAGTAGAAATCGACTGTCTCCAGTCCTAAGGCTGTTTCTGTCCCCTATTCCGTCTAGAACAATGAGCTGCTCTCCCCGGAGGTTGGCCCAGTGCGGGATCCCCTGGCAGATGGGGTGGAGGGACTGGGCCGGGCCAGCCCAGAGCCCTCAGTGCTGCCTGCCCAGCACACCCACAGCGACATGGCCAGTCCTGAGCCCGAGGGCTCTCAAAACAGGTGACATTCCTGCCCCATCAACCCCAAACTGGGCTTGTGCTGGGCTGCGGAAGCAGCAGCACTGAGCACCCTCCCGCCCTCCCCCAGCCTGCAGACGGTCCCCTCAGCCACCTCCTCTGGGGAGCCCAGACGGGCAAGCACAGCCTCCTGTCCGCCCGCTGCCGCCTCTGAGGTTCCTGATGGTCTCACCAGTGCCACCCGCCTTGACTTCAAGGTCTCCGGCTTCTTCCTCTTTGGCTCCCCTCTGGGCCTGGTGCTGGCTCTGCGGAAAACCGTGATGCCCACGTTGGAGGGTGAGCCCTCAGGGTGGGGGTGGGCTTCACCTGCCCCTCCCCCATCTCCGCTTTGTTTCATCTGAAGTGGGGGTGTTTATACCATTCCCCACTGTACAAATAAATGGCTTGGCTAGAGAGGGAAAACCTGAGGCCCAGAAAGAAGGGACTTGCCAAGGCCAAGTGTCCCAAAGTGCACCAGGAGGAACGCATACCCACAGATGCTTTCATGAGAGGGGGTCCAACAGGCATGGGGAACGCTTCATCTTGAACATCAGCAAATCGAAGGCTCTGATCTCTTTTTAGCCGAGAGACCTGTCTCACTTTTAAGCACTCCCAGGGACCTCCCAGGGAGTAGAGTCTGGGAAGTGCTGGTTCAGGGTCACACAGCATGTCAGGGTGCCGCTTCCCACAACCCCTGCCTCCCAGTATGCCCAGATGAATCCCCTCCCCCCTTTATCTTCTGGGTACCAGTGGCCCAGATGCGGCCAGCCTGTGAGCAGATCTACAACCTCTTCCATGCGGCCGACCCCTGCGCCTCCCGCCTTGAGCCCCTGCTGGCCCCCAAGTTCCAGGCCATCGCCCCACTGGCTGTGCCGCGCTACCAGAAGTTCCCCCTGGGAGACGGCTCATCCCTGCTGCTGGGTATGCCGCCAACCAAGATAAAGGGGAGAAAGAGGACGGCACCAACAGTGAGGGATGGGTGTGGGCCCCCCTCTCCCAAGAAGACATGAGGTAGTTCCCACATCATTGGTACTCTCTCATGTCACCACTCCCAGGACCAGGGAGCCCTCCCCTGGCCCCTTGGGCAGTCTGGATCCCCAAGACCCTCTAACATTCTCTGCCCAGAAGTTGGGGGCAGTGGTGACAACTGGGCTGAAGGGAGGAGGTGGTGACACTGAGAGCAGCCGCCCGCCGCCGGCGGGGAGAGGGGCTGCTGTGTCTGTGTAGGGATGCGTTGTGTGTCCGCATGCACTTGTGTTCGTGCATTGGTTTGGGGTGTGTACTCATGTGCATGCGAGTGAGTAGCCCTTTGGCCCCATGAGACAAGTGGGCCTGGGTCCAGGTGGTGGCGGCAGTCATGCTGGCAGGAATGCGGCTGGCTGTTGGGGTGAGCTAACAGGAGAGGCTGCCCCCACCCTTCACCTCCACCCAGATGTGGGGCACTTCAGCCTTAGCCAAGACCCAACCAGGGAGGGCTGGCAGGGGGGATGGGGGAGGGATGGGGGCCAGGCTGTCCTGGAACCTTGGGTGGGAAGACAGGAGGGTGGCCTGGCCCAGCCCGCCACTGAGGTCGCCCGTCCACCCACAGCTGACACTCTGCAGACCCACTCAGGCCTCTTTCTGGAGGAGCTGGAGATGTTGGTGCCCTCAACGCCCACCTCTACCAGCGGAGCCTTCTGGAAGGGCAGTGAGCTAGGCAGTGATCTGCCAGCCCAGCCAGCTGCCCCCAGCACCACCAGTGAGGTGGTTAAGAGTAAGTCAGCCAGCCACCCAGCCTGGGCAGGGAATCCTTATTCCACCTTCAAAGCCCAGCTGAAACACCCTTGCCCCAAGCGTTTGCTCTGTGATGAGTGCGCCCTAGCACCCAACTCCAGACTCAGCAGGGTTGGCAGAAAAGAGGGAGGGAAGAGCATTAGGGGCCAGACGGGTGGGCATGGGGTGGGAGGCCACCCCTGACTCACTGCCCGCCGTGGCCGTACAGTCCTGGAGCGCTGGTGGGGGACCAAGCGGATTGACTACTCGCTGTACTGCCCTGAGGCGCTCACCGCCTTCCCCACCGTCTCGCTGCCCCACCTCTTCCACGCCAGCTACTGGGAGTCGGCGGATGTGGTGGCCTTCATCCTGCGCCAGGTGGGCCCAGGGATGCGGGGTGGGAGGGGGAACCGGACAATGATAGGGAGCCGTGGGCTGGGGGAGGGGCAGCCCCAGGCACCCTTCCCCCCTTCACGTGGCCTTGCTGGTCCGATTCTTCGCAGGTGATGGAGAAGGAGCAGCCGCAGCTGGCCGAGTGCGAGGAGCCGTCCATCTACAGCCCGGCCTTCCCCAGGGAGAAGTGGCAGCGCAAACGCACCCAGGTCAAGATCCGGGTACGTGCCCTGCCCCTCGAGCCCTCAAGAGCGAGGCCCTGCCTACTCTCCCCAGGATCCCCGCCCTCAAGACCTGCCGGGGTCCAATCCCGCCCGCTGACCCTGGGTCCTGGGTCCTGGCCCCACCTCCTCATGCCTCGGCCCCGCCCCTGGGTACCAACTGGTCTCCTCCCTTAACCATCCCGCCACCTCCTCATCCTCTGCACCCCAACCTGTCATGCCTCCGGCCCCTCGGAACCGCCCTCCACACAGAGGCCCTCATGACCTCAGATCGGGGTCAGCAAAAGCGCCCACCCCTCGGGCCTCGCCCCTCTCTCGCAGCGACCCCGCCTCCTCCAGGCCGAGCACCCCAGTCTGAGCGCGGGTCCCCCTCACCAGCACTTCCCGCATCCCTGTCACCTCTTTGCTGCGGGCTCACGCCGTCTCCTCCCACCAGAACGTCACTTCCAACCACCGGGCGAGCGACACGGTGGTGTGCGAGGGCCGCCCCCAGGTGCTGAACGGGCGCTTCATGTACGGGCCCTTGGACGTGGTCACGCTCACCGGAGAGAAGGTCAGGACACAGAGGCCTCAGTCCCGGGTAGACCGGCCGCCCTCGGGCCGAACTCGCCCCAAGCGGGAGGTCCGGGTGCTGCCTCCTGTCCCACGGATAGCTCCCAGTCACACTAGGTTGAGCCCCCAACCCCGTCCTCCCCCAACAACAGGCCCGCCTCGGCCCTCCTCCGCTCAGCGTCGGGGGGACCCTCTCACCCCCTCTGCCTGCTAGGTGGACATCTACATCATGACGCAGCCCCTGTCAGGCAAGTGGATTCACTTCGGCACCGAGGTCACCAACAGCTCGGGCCGCCTCACCTTCCCGGTGCCCGTGGAGCGTGCGCTGGGTATCGGTGTTTACCCGGTGCGCATGGTGGTCAGGTGAGCGCGGGGTGGGCCGAGCCTCTGCGGGGTGGGGCTCCTCTGGGCCCCGCCCCTATGTCGCTCAAGCAGCCCTTGGGCCGTAGGGGCGACCACACATACGCTGAGTGCTGCCTGACGGTCGTGGCCCGCAGCACGGAGGCCGTGGTGTTCAGCATCGACGGCTCCTTCACCGCCAGCGTCTCCATCATGGGCAGCGACCCCAAGGTGCGCGCCGGCGCCGTGGACGTGGTCAGGTAGGAGCGGCCGCCTGGCTCGCCGTGGTGACTGGTCTCCACCCCTGGTGCGTGGAGCTGACCGCCGCCCTACCCTGCAGGCACTGGCAGGACGCGGGCTACCTGATCGTGTACGTAACGGGCCGGCCCGACATGCAGAAGCACCGCGTGGTGGCCTGGCTGTCACAGCACAACTTCCCCCACGGCGTAGTCTCCTTCTGCGATGGCCTCACCCACGACCCGCTGCGCCAGAAGGCGGTGTTTCTGCAGAGCCTGGTGCAGGAGGTGCGGCGGCTGGGGAGGGTCCCGTCCCCGCCGTCGCCCTGGGAGGAGGCCCATCTGGTCTCACCCCCATCGGCCCCCGAACCTAACAGACCGCCAAGGCCCTCGTGGTCCCAGGGGCCCCTTGTCCTTGGGGCCAACTAGAGAGATACGGCCGGTCCCGACCCTACCCGGACCTGGTGAGGTAGACCATATGGCCTCGACCCGAAACATTCTGAACCGGATGCCCACCAGACCCCACCCCCTGCCTCACGACTCCGCCCCCCGGGGCTGCTGATTGGCCTCTCTGGCCACAGGTGGAACTGAACATCGTGGCCGGCTACGGGTCCCCCAAAGATGTGGCCGTATATGCGGCGCTGGGCCTACCCCCGGGCCAGACCTACATCGTGGGCCGCGCTGTGCGGAAGCTCCAGGCGCAGTGCCAGGTGAGGACCAAGTGAAGGTGGGCACTGAGCCAGCTGGGGAGTGGGAGCCTGGGTCTGGGCCGGAAGGACCACCCATGTGTTAAGAAGCACCTAAGGCAGGCGGCTGTGAGAAGGATGGCTGGCATCAGGGAACCTGGGCTCCTCCTAGGATGGGGGTCACAAGCAGCTTGGAGGCGCTGGGCAGGCCAGGATTGATACTATGCTCAAGACCTTGAGTACTGGTTCCACTTTGGCACGGTCCTGGGCATAGGCCTTGACCTTTCTGAGCCTCAATTTCTCATCTGCAAAATGGAAATGATAAGATGGACCAGACCTCAACAGCTATCATGAAGAGCACGTGATTTACTGCAGATCAGCGTGCACGGGGCTGGGCGCAAAGCAAGTGCTTGCTAAACGTTAGTTGCTGTTGTTTTCCTCCAAAATCCCATTCTACAGATGAGGAAACTCAAGATGAGACCCAGAGAGAGGCAGAGCCAGGAATAAAGGTGCCCTGGCTCAGCCTGGGGTTGGTCAGGCTGTGCCAGGCCTATAATGCAGCCAGCACTGCCCAGGACCCTGGGGAGGACAGGTGCGGGCAGTGTGTGGGCCTGAGACCAGCCATCCCCTCATCCCTGCCCACCTCTGCCCGCAGTTCCTGTCAGATGGCTATGTGGCCCACTTGGGCCAACTGGAGGCCAGCTCCCACCCTCATGCCCCCGTGGGACCCTCGAGGGCCGCCCTGGCCAAGAGCAGCTATGGCGGGGCTGCCCCTGTGGACTTCCTCCGAAAACAGAGCCAGCTGCTTCGCTCGAGGGGCCCCAGCCAGGCAGAGCGGGAGGGCCCAGGGACGCCGCCCACCACCCTGGCGCGAGGCAAGGCCCGAAGCATCAGCCTCAAGCTAGACGGCGAAGAGTGAGGCCCAAACGGTGGCTGGACTTGGGTTATTTACTCACACACTTGAGAGGCCCACGTGGCCGCATGTGGAAGGCTGGGCCCCCAGCCCCACATCCTGCATCTCTGTTTGCCCCTCGGTGTTAGTTCCCTTTCATGTTGGGGGACCCAGCCCTGGGGGTGGGAGGAGGGAGCAGCAAGGGCCCAGAGGCTTTTCCAGTGTGTGTAAATCCATGAAAATAAACACCACCTGCATCCCACCTGATTGCCCGCCTGCTTGGCATCACAGGGCAGCCCAGCCCCCAGTTTCCAGTTCAAGAGAGATGCTGAAGGGCAAAGAGGAGTCAGGATGTGCCCAGGGTCACGCAGCAGGTCAGAGGACAGGGCCAGGATTGGGGCCTGGAGAGCCAGCCTACCCCCGCCCTCCGCTCACCACCTGGGCTGGCCTTTTAGTTCCCAGGGGCCACACTTGGCTTCTCACTGGAACCTCTGCCTGCATTAGCTGAGGCCATGGGATCGGAGGGGAGCCCGCCTCACCCGGACACTAGGCCCCCTGGCTTGTACTTGCTTCGTCTCCCCGTTAAGACTGAAAGCTCCCAGGCAGCTTAGCCCTGGCCAGCAAGAAACACTTCCTTTGGGACAGAGACCACCCTCACTTCTCTGTCGGGGACACTGGGGCCCAAAAAGATCTGAGTTGGTGAATGGGGAGCTGGGATTAGAACCCCAATTCTTTGCCTCCCCAAACCACCCAAGGACCAGGAAATGAGGGGTGATGACCCCAGCTCTGCCAATGGATCAGCTCAGCAGGCCCAGAGAGAGAGAGAGAGAGAGAGAGATAAATAAGGCCTTTATATACAGAGAAGCATGATACGGCGGGGGCGGGGGGGCTGCTAGCAGCAGCAGTGAGCTGGGCAGGGTGGCTAGGCCAGCAGGGCCCTGTCAGTGGGAGAAGATGCCCCGGAAGCGGGCCCTGTCTTCCTCATCCTTCTGCCGAATTCTTGCCTCGAGGGCCCGCAGCTCACGGCTCACGATGGGCGCCAGGGCGGGGTCCAGCTCCAACACCTTGGCAAAGTCAGCCTGGGCCTCCTGGGCATTCCACACTGCCGCGTGCGCCTTGCCCCGCTTGAAGTAGGCCTTGACGTTGTCTGCAGGGGGTGCCAGTGGGCAGCAGGCACACAGGGCACGAAGGGGGGACCAGCCAGCTACTTAGCTTGACTTCTGGCACCAGGGGCCCATCATGGGACGGAGCCCATGCAGAGGCCAACCCCACCCCGAACCCCCTTTCATATCTCACTGGCGCAACAGGGCCCATGGTCCTGCCTGGGTGGGCGATATTTGGTCGGGTTCCCACGGGACTTCAGAGTGGGGGTGATTTTAAAGGCTCAGTTTCGTGCCCCGGTGCCCAGGGGTTGCGGAGGAGGCTGCTCTACGGCCCACCCGCTGGCCCACCCTGGCGGCCCAGCGCGCGGTGCTCACCGTCATACTTGTTGAGGATGGAGGAGCAGTGGTCCAGCACCTCGTAATACTCCTGGGCCGCCAGCTTGCACTGACAGTAGTTGAGCAGCAGTGGTGTGATCTGCAGATCCAGCTGGATCCAGTCAGGGGACCCAGGCTGTTCCTGGGGGCGTGGGGGGAGGGAGAGGGCAAAAGTGCTGAAACCTGGGCCCCCTGGCCCCACCTCACCCCCTCCACTCACCCACTGCAGCCTCCAGGCGGCACCTTCATCTGAAGGTTCTTGAGGCAGGCGATGGCGTCGTAGTACTTGGCGGCAGCCTCCTTCACACGGCCCTCGCGGTACAACCGGTTGCCCTCCTGGTGTATGACCGGCACTGCCTTTGCCTTCTCCTCATCCGTCATCGCCCACGGGTCCTGCTGGTACGTGCCAGGGTTCTCCACCTGCCGGGGTGTAGGCCAAGTCAGGGCCGAGGGCCAGCCTCTGGGCTGGCCGGGCCTGGGACATTGGACACCGGAAACAGAATCACTTGTTCATTCTCTGACCATTCAACAACTGTTTATGTAGCACCTCCTACAGGCCCAGCACTGTGCCGGGTTCTAGAAATAGAGCAGCGAACAAGATGGTGAAAATCCCTGCCCTTGCAGTGACCTGAAGGAGGGGGAGGACACTGCCAGGGGGTCCACAAAGGTGTCCTTGTACCTGCCCCACCCCAAGCCCAACCAACAGTCAGTGGGCCCACCAACTCTGGGCAGGCAGGTGGGACCAGCACCCGCTCTGAAGCTGGGCAGTGGGAGTTTGGCGAGGTGCCTGGGGCTTGGTGGCCCCTCACCTTAAGCATCTCGATGTCGAAGATGAGAGGCTGGGGGTTCTGCTGCAGGGCGTCCAGATCGGCGTGGCCCAGGGAATTGTGCTCGTGCATCTGGGCGATGCCGCAGCAGTGCCGCTGGCCCTCCAGGGGGTCTTTGCCAGCTGCAATGTTGCGTAGACTCTTGGCCACCAGCGGATACAGGACCACATGCTGCCGGAGGGTGAGTGGGCACCAATGGGCTGGCTGGTCACCAGCCCAAGAGGCCCAGCCCCCTGCCCCATCACCATCTGAGAAAGGACACTAAGGCCCAGAGAGGGGCAGGAACTGGTTCAGCAGAAACACGGGAGGGCGTTTCCCTCGGGACTCCTCCAGCCTCCCAGCCCTCCAGCCCGGTGCGGGCCTCAGCTCCTGCCACACTTTCTGGCCACCAACCCAAGCCAAGCGCCTACCCCGCCAGCCTCCACACAAACACACACTCCCGCTGTCAACCGGTCTCCCCTGTCCTTACGAGCCCAGTGGAATTCTTACCTCCGCCCCTCGTCCTTCTCCCAGGCTTGCAGCCCACAAGCTGGGGTCCCTCCACATTCTGTTCCCAGCGCCCCTTCTGTGCTGCCCCATCCCCCCCCCTTTCGGGGCCTATCTCCGAGGTGGGTTTAGGGCAGCAACCTCCAAACCCTCAGGGGAGACCCTCAGGCATAGGGGACCTAGCTTTTTTTTTTTTTTTTTGGCCACAAGGCTTGTGGGATTTTAGTTCCCCGACCAGGGATTGAACCCGGGGCCACGGCAGTGAAAGCGCTGAGTCCTAACCTCTGGAGCGCCAGGGAATTCCTGGGGACCTAGCTTTTGACCTTTCACTAGGAACATCTGCTGGGATGGTGGGAGCCAGACCACCCTCACCCCAGTCTAACCAGCTCCTCTCACTGACCCTGCACAGGGCAGACTGCTCGGCTAACATTCATCCAGCCAGCAGATGTGTTCTGAGTCTTGGCTCTGGGCTGGCCCACACTGCGCATTTTGAAGGTAAACAGGCCCAATCCCTGCCCTGAAGTAGCTTAGATGCAGACAGAGGACCAGATCCTGGCCATGCAGAGCATGAGGGGCTGGAGAACCCAGAGATGGGGTTCAAGTCAACCACCAGTAGTCAGGGAAGGCTTCCTGGGGGTGGTGACCCAGGAATTCAGTTTGAAGTGGGAGGGAGGATCTTGGCCAAGAAAGGGATGGAAACACAGGGAGGTGAGTGGGAGGGAGACCCTGCAGGGCCATGTGAGCATCTATGGCTTACACTTTAGCTCGACAGTGACCAGGAGCCAGAGGGGTTTGAAGTAAGGAGTTGTGTGGGTCATTGCATTTGAGAGCCAGTTCCTGGCTGCAGTCCGGCTAAGGGAGAGGAAAAGGTGGAATAGGGGCCAGGACGCCAGTGTCCTGGTGGTGTGGTGCCCTGGAGGGAGTCGGTGGTGGCCTAGCCATTGGGTGCGGGCAGACAGATGCAGGCAGGCACAGGGCATCGGGTACCTTGACGTCGCAGCAGAACTGAGAGATCTCGCCCTCCCGCATGGTGCGCACAATGGTCTCCCACACGGGCAGCTTGAACTTCTTGCCGATGATGAGCTCCATGGGCTTGCCGCACACCCGGCTGTCGTCCAGCACGGTGCCCTCATCGTCACTGCGCAGAGTCCGGTAGTGGAACGTGGCCTGCAGGCCGCAAATGGGATCAGACAAGGGCACAGCCTTCCCCCATCCCCCAAGGACAAGCCCAGCTCGCAGCCTGCAGATGGCACAAGGGACAGGGCTCTCCCGGGGGTCACCGCCCAACCTTACACCTGGCTTTACCGCACCACCCAGGTGAGGATACTGTCACCGAGAGGGAAGGGATCCAAATCACATGGCTAGTGGGTGGACGGGCTGGGACAGGAGCCCAAGTGGTCTGGCACTAATCATTCTTTCAATAAATATTTACTGAGCACCTACTACATGCCTGAGCTCTGTGATAGGCCCAGCAGTGAACAAAACAGACAAAAGTCCCTGCCCCCGTGGAGCTCACATGGAACTTCTAGAGGAAAGAGATGGGCCTCAACATGTGCTGTGTGAGGTTGAGCTAAGGCTATGAATCAGAAAACAAAATGCAGCAGGGTAAGGCAGGGTGAGTTCAGGGGGCAGGAGTCTCTGCGAGGACAACATTTAAGCAGAGATCTGAGGATCTGAGGGACTTCCCTGGCGGTCCAGTAGTTAGGACTCAGTGCTTTCACTGTCGGGACCTGGGTTTGATCCCTGGTCAGGAAACTAAGATCCCACAAGCTGTGCTGTGTGGCCAAAAAAAACCCCAGAGATCTGAAGGGAGAAGCAAGCCAGGCAGATGCTGGGGTAGGAAGGGGTGGGAACTTTCTAGGTCAAGAGAATAGCAGGCGCAAAAGCCTTGCAGAGGGACAGTGTGTGGGGTGCTCACAAAACGGGAAGCCAGTGTAGCAGGAGCAGAGTGAACAAGGGCGAGGAGTTGTGCATCACGGGGTCACCAGGTCAACAAGGATGGACCCCACAGAGCCTGCAGGCAGTGGTGAGGAGTTTGTTTTTTCACTCTGAGTTGAGAGCCAGCGGGTGGCTCCAAGCAGAGGAGGGACCTGATCTGACGTGGGTTCTGCTGCTGCTGGGATGAGAAGAGGCTGGAGCGGAGGGAGGACAGAAGCAGGAAGGTGGTTACTGCAATAACCCAGGAGAGAGATGATGGCGGCCTGGACCAGGGTGGTAGTGGCAGAAGTGGTGAGAAGTGGTCAGACCACCGGTGTATTCTGAGGATCTTCTGTGGGAAGTGAGAGAACAGGAGGAGCCATGGAGACTGGGAGGTTTTGGGCCTGAACAACCAAAAGGCTGGAGGTGCCCTTAACTTAGATGGGAAGGCTTGGGGGGAGCAGGTGAAGTTTCAGGTGCCAACCAGACATCCAGGTGGAGACGGTGAGTAGGGAGCCGGATATCAACTTTAAAGGAGAGGGAAGGCTAGAGAGAGACATCTGGGAGCGGCCCAGGCATGGAGAGTTTTTTAAAAGAGATGAGCCTGGATGAGATCATCTCAGGGAGAGTGAAGAGAGAAGAGGTCTAAACACTGAACCCTCCACAGGATATGGTTAGAGGAACCCACATTCTTTGCCACCACCCCTAGCCACTCCTCTGAGCTCTGTTTCCACATCAGTAAAATGGGGTCAACAATAGTACCTACTCCTCTTGTGAGAAGGAAAGAAAATAAACTTGTGAAGCATTTAGCACGGTGCTCATCTGAGCCCTCAATCAATGCTGATGATTGGTTTTTTAATTTACCCGTACCTGTTCCTTCAGGGTCACTGTTCACAGATCTTCACTATTTTTACAGTGGTCTCTCCAGCTGGTGTCTGTTCCATCCAGGATCTCCCTTGCCAGGACCTTCTTCAAGGCCACCAACCCCCCAGCCCATGGGGGAATCCACCCATATCCACCTCCCTTCTCGCATCTGGGAAAGGATCCCTCTTGGTATCACTGATCACTAGGGCTGTGCAGCTCTGCCTCAAATCACTCACACTGAGAGAGGCTAGGATCTTTACCTGCTGGATCTCAGTGCAGTAGCTCTTACTTTTGGTGGCCCCAGTATGTTTTGTTTTGTTTTGTTTTTGTGGTATGTGGGCCTCTCACTGTTGTGGCCTCTCCCGTTGCGGAGCACAGGCTCCGGACGCGCAGGCTCAGCAGCCATGGCTCACGGGCCCAGCCGCTCCGCGGCATGTGGGATCTTCCCGGACCGGGGCACGAACCCGCGTCCCCTGCTTCGGCAGGTGGACTCTCAACCACTGCGCCACCAGGAAAGCCCGGCCCCAGTATGTTTTAAATGTTAAACTGTTGTAGTCATCAACAAGGTATGTCACTTCAGTTATTTTGGGGGCCAGGATCTTTACTCATTCGCTCAAGATGCGTGTCCTATGTGACTGCTCTGCTGGGCACAGGGGCTGCCCCCAGGAAGCTCCTTACTCTACAGGCAAGTGGCAACAGGGAAAGGCCCTCCAGGAGGAGGGAAATGCATAAGCAGAAGCAGGTAAGCCTGGAGATGTACATTGTTTGGGGGAAGGGGCCGGAGAGGCTGGAGGTGGGGGCCTGGATGTACAAAGGAGGAAGATGGGAGGCTCTTTATTTCCCAGCCCTTATCTGTCCCGAGCAATGCCACGAAGAGCACTCGGAAGGCTGCCAAAAGGATTCTGCTCTGGCAGACCCAACCTCTGGGCCTGTTTGTTCTCTCGGTTGGTGCGTCGTCCCAGGGCCTCGATTTTCCCATCTAAGAAATGGAGCTGGTCTGTGTTTTCAGAAGACCCTTCCGTCTATAGATTTTGAGCCTTGCAAACCAGGGGCCCCTCCCAGAGCCCAGGTATCCGGTTTAGGGTCTTCTCCAGCGCTGGATCTGTGCAAGCAATAGGGTCAACCCTCCCACCTCCCGCAACCTGTTTATAATGACTGACGGCCTCCCCAACCAATGTGGCCACACGGCCAAGCTAGGGGGCGGGGGCAGACGCATCCGAATTCACCCTCTACTTAAATCCAGACCAATCAGCGTCGAGCTCGGCATGTGAGAGGTAGGGTCACCGACCACTGC
The DNA here is from genome assembly GCF_951394435.1 of Stenella coeruleoalba. NCBI lineage: Eukaryota > Metazoa > Chordata > Mammalia > Artiodactyla > Delphinidae > Stenella > Stenella coeruleoalba. The sequence continues at coordinate 5,393,848 of NC_137154.1, forward strand.
TATCTGGGCATGCGCAATCTCTCGCCTACAGCCTCCTCCCGCCTCGCATGCGCACCGCGCCACGGACGGTTAAGGGAAGGGGATAAACACGAACCTTAGTTCCATCCTGAAAGTCAGGGAGCTCTCCTCGGCCCTCCTCTATCACACGCTTTTGGATCCCGTCCTCCCGGAGTCTTGCGATGATATCCGCCATCCTCCTTCCCCGCTGCTCTCTTTCGGCAACTTCCGGACTCGCTCGGCAGCTTCCGGACCTGCTTCGTCAACTTCGGCAACTTCCGAGCTGGCGCCATTTTGGCTAAGGGCAGACGCCGTAAAGGGCCTGAACGTGGAAACGGACAGTGATTGGTTCTCTGCGCTGCGGCTGAGCGCGCGGATCTGGCCAGGGGCGGGGCCTGAGACTGTCTAGGGGAGGTGAGAGAGGCGGGGCCAGAGTCGGCCGGGCGGGGCGGGGGCGTCCCTAGCAATTGTGTCATTGAACTGATATAGAATGGGCCCTCCCAAGTGGCCGTGTGCCACTCTATTTTAAGTTGTAGGAATAGTATAACAGCGTTACAGAACTAGGATGGAGCGGGGGCTGGGGGCCCGTCGGTAACGCCACCCCCTAAAACTACTATTTTTGTGTATTCCTTTCTGGGTTTTTTCTTTTAGCATACCTAGCACAATAGTCGTGACTTTTGCATCCTGGATTTTTCTCTTTAAATATAAATAAATAAATAAGTAAAACTAGGAGTAAGAAAGAGAGGAAGGAGGGTTTCTGTGTTCCTGTGGGAACCGTAAACTCCCCAAGAGACTGACAGTCCCTTGTGGGGTCCTGGCTGGATGTGTCGTCACCATGGAATCCTCCGCGGTGTCTGGCACATAGTAGTTGCCCAGTGAGTATTAGGAAATATAGGAATGATAGAAGTGAGGCACTTCGGGGGTAGTACAACATTTCTCTCCGCCTCTGGAAACTAGCTGTGAAGAATAGCTGTAAGAGTTTTCTGCTCCCACTTTCGAGGTTTAGGCAACCGAATAAAGGAATGTCTTGGGACCTGTGCACTGTCTTCATTCCATCCTCATAACTGCGAAGAATTATTGTCCGTCCCCTTTGCCCCACGTGCTAAGGGCTTCAGATATTTATGCTGGTTCATTTCCCCCCCCCCAAAGTCCCCTGAGAGAGGTGGAACCTCGGGGGTGAAAGGGAAACATGCTTTGTTTGTTTTTAGCTTTTTTTTTTTTTACCCACACAGGAAGTTTTTCAGGCGACTTCTGCCAAATTCTGAAGCAACAAGTAGTCTGTATCCTATACAGATTGCTCCAGAAAATGGAAAAAGAGGGAAAGCCAACCAACATATTTTATGAGGCTATTTTAATCTTGATTCTGAACCAGATAACTATACCATAAGGCAAGAAAAATATACACCCATTTTACTAATAAATATAAATATGAAAAATCCTAAATGAATGTTCAGCTAATTAAATCCACTAGTATATATCAAAATACCTCAGGGCTTCCCTGGTGGCGCAGTGGTTGAGAGTCCGCATGCCGATGCAGGGGACACGGGTTCGTGCCCCGGTCCGGGAAGATCCCACATGCCGTGGAGCGGCTGGGCCCGTGAGCCGTGGCCGCTAAGCCTGCGCGTCCGGAGCCTGTGCTCCGCAACGGGAGAGGCCACAACAGTGAGAGGCCCGCGTACAGCAAAAAAAAAAAAAAAAAAAAATGTAAATAGAATGAGTTTTATACATGATTCCATGTTTTTAAATTGCAAACACATCCACATACGAGCCAATGCCATGTGGAGTAGGGGGCCAGACAGAATTCAAGGCAGCCGACTGAGCACACTGATGTGGGATCTGATGAAAGGGAGGAGGAAAACGGTGGAGAGAAGGAGGGAAAATAAATTAACGTAACTCAAGAGGGGCCTTGCTCATAGTGATGATGTGTCATAAACTGAGAAGCAGGATTGACTCAGCTCTGTACACGAGGTCATTAAAATGAAGTGGGTCGGGTGAGTGCAGGAGGATGAGCACCCCTAGAGCTAGGTGGACCTGAGTTCAAATCCCAGTTCGCACTTGAAAGCATTTGGGATTTGGGCGAAGCGCTCATTCATGTGGTCCACAAATATTTATTGAGGACCTACTTAGTGCCAAACACTGTTCTGGGCACAGTGGACACAGTGGTGAATAAGACAGTGTAAAATAAGGTAATTTCGGGTAAGCACTGTGTGATGTGAAACTGACTTTAGATTGCATAGTCAGGGACGGCTTCTCTGAGAGATGACACTGGAGCAGGGACACCGATGATGAAAAGATCCCCCTGTGAAAGAGCAAGGTTAAGTGCTTTCCAGGCATAGAAAAAAGCACGCACGTGCAAAGACCCTGAGATGGGAACGAGCTTGGCCTGTGTGGCTGAGTGAGATGAAAGAGGGGCAGAGAAGGACTTGATGCGATTGGGAGAGGTAGGCAGGGACCAGAGCTTTGTGGGCCTTAGTCAAGAGTTCACATATTATTCTAACCACAGTGGAAAACCAAGGGATGGTTTTATGCAGAGTGACTTGGCAGCATACTTTAATTAAAAAAAAAAAAAGTTTTATTTAAGACTAACACACAGAAGAAAAGGATCAGATGTTTTAAAAGACCACTTTGCCGTCTGCGTGGAGACAGAATTGGAGGAGAATGCAAGCCACATAAGCTCTCTGAGCCTTTTTCCACATTTGCACGGTGGCGACAATCCCCCTCCCGTGCAGGGCCGTGGTGAGTAAGGGTGGGGAAACGGTCCCCAGGAGTCTCCTCAGCACTCGAGGAGCGGGCTGGGATGCAGACGGCTCCAACTCGGGCCTGAAAGGTTGGCGAGTGGCAGCCCCTGCAAGGCCCTTGTACAGACCCAGGGATTGCTTCCGAGAGGCACCCGCTGTCGCTCGCCGAGGCGGCCGCTGGGCGGCGCGGCGAGCCCAGCTCGGTCCGGACGAGAGAAGGCGCGGTCACTAGTCTGCTCGGCGCTCGGCAGCTCTGGCCTGCTGAAGGCGGGCAGGGGCGGGGCCGTTATGTAAGGGCGGGGCCTCGACCAGGGCGCCGGACTGTCGAGCAACCTAGACGACGGCACGGGGCGGGGTCTGCGCGCGGGGGTGGGGCCGGCGGGAGCGGATGGCGACGGTGCTGGGCGTCTGAGCGGGCCGGGGCCATGAGTGCCGCCCGGCCCCAGTTCAGCATCGATGACGCCTTCGAGCTGTCCCTGGAGGACGCGGGCCCTGGGCCTGAGTCCAGCGGGGTCGCCCGCTTCGGGCCGCTGCACTTCGAGCGCCGGGCCCGGTTCGAGGTGGCCGACGAGGACAAGCAGTCCCGGCTGCGCTACCAGGTGAACCGCCCGGCCCACCTCACCCCCAGCCTGGGTCTGGGCAGACCCCAGGCCGGACCCTGGAGAACCCCAACTCGGGAGAATCTGACTAGAGGCCTCAGCCGGAGCGGGAGACCGCCCCCCGGAGCCAAATCACTGCCCAGACCCTCTCAGTTCTGATTTCGGTCCCCAGCCACTACTGGAGAGCCTAGAGCCCAGACCTGGCAGCTCGTCCCTCACCCCCAGCTGGAGATCCCAACCTGGAGTCCCCACCGATCCTGGGTACTGACCCTCCCTCCCCTTAGCACGCAGGGCTGGGGAACTCTTCTGTACCTGAACCAGACTTTGTCCATATTCAGAAGGACTCCCCTGAGCCCCAGGCCAGATAATCCAACGGGAACCAGCACCCCCTCTTCTGTTCTAAGTCCCCACCCCATCCTTCCCTCCAGAGCTGGAGGTCCCCACTCACATGATGAGTCCTTGCCCATGCCTTGGCTCCCACTAAACTGGAAATCCCCCTTTCCCAGAAGACCTCCACCAACTCTAGAATCCTTTTCTTGGCAACCTGAACTAGATTCCTATGCCCCAAACCTGGAAACCATTGGCCTGCCCTTCCCTGGCACCGCAAATCCAAGGCCTCCACACTGGGCCCCTGAAATACCATCCTGACAACTCCACCCTGATTCCCAAGCTTGGGAGATCTCCTGGCCCTGGGAACCCTCAACCAGCCCCTGCCGGCTCCTCCCTGCCAAAGCCCCCAGCACCCACCTCCTACCTGGGTTTCAGTTTCTGTGAATCATCAAACCCGTTCTTCGGGGAAGGCGGAGGGAGCAGCTGTCAAGCGGCCAAACAGCTGTGTGTCCAGGCAAACAGCTGTGTGCGCTCGCTTTCTTCCTCTCCACCAGAGGGGAGGGAGGAAGGGCCTGAGCCCAGTAACCCTTCTGAGCCCTGTGTTCTGGAATAGAACCTGGAGAACGATGAGGATGGAACCCAGACCTCTCCGGAGCTGGATGGGGGAGCCGGCACCAGGTCAGGGCCAGGTGGGGACCCACCCCATACTCTTAGCCCCATGCTTCTGTCTCCTGTCCCCAGGCCCCTGCTCAGTCCTCCAGCTCACCTCACTCAGCCCTCTCACGTCCTGTCCTACGAGAGACTCCTACACGGGGTCCCCTGTCCTGCACCCTACCCTAGTGCCAGCCTCACCCACCCACCCCACCAGGCTCTTTATCTTGCAGAAACCCCCAGCCTGGTCTGGCCCCTGTCTTGTCACAGGTCACTTGTCCTACAGGAATCCCCAGCTTTCCTCAACCCCCCGTCCTGCAGAAACCCCCAGCCCTTGAATTCCTCTTCATCCCGTCCCTTCTCAGTGCCCCCTATTCTGCAGGAACACTTAGTTCTAGTCTCTGCACCATCCCCTAGGATGCCATCACGACTCCTATCCCAAAGGGTCCCCTTGCTCACCTCCCCTTGCCCCCTCGCCGGGCCCATTTGTCCTGCAGGGATTCTGGCCGAATATCCATCCGCAGCTCCCAGTGGTCCTTTAGCACCATCAGCAGTAGCACTCAGCGCTCCTACAATGCCTGCTGCAGGTGAGACCCTGCCCCAGTACAGGCAGCCCTGACTACTTCCCCTTGGCTCTCTGGGTGGGGGATGGTGATGGGAGGGGGTGGGCCTCCTGTCGCCTCTTTCACACCCCTCCTGCTCTGCTGCCATCCAGCTGGACTCAACACCCTTTGATCCAGAAGAACCACAGGGTAGTGCTGGCCTCCTTCCTGCTCCTCCTGCTGGGGCTGGGTGAGTGCCCCCGAGGGCCCCCTGCATACCCTGCCTACCCCTTGGTAGGGTCCACCCTCCTTTCATTCGGGCTCTGCATCGCATCCCCCTTGGCACACTGAGCCTCCCAGCATCCTGAGGACGCAGCTGGCTGCCGTGACCCCACCCCCATTTTACAGGTTAGGAAGCTGAGGCCTTGGGAGGGGCAGGTCCAGCCTCCTGGTCACAGAGTCAAGAAATCACACATAGTTGAAAATGGAACGTGGTTCCATGCTCCAAACTTTTCCTTTTTTTTTTTTTTTTTATCCTGTTTAATCCATCAGGGAACAGAGAGTAACAGCTACTATTTATTCTCTGTCTACTTCGAGCCAGGTGCAGGGCAGGCTTATTTTCCTTCTGTACAGAGGTCACACAGCAAGCGAGAGGTAGGGCCACAACCCAGAACCTATATGTAGGGGCAGTGCTCAGGGATATGCCCAGCCCAGTGGCCAGAACTGCAGAGTGCCCTGCCAGCCCAATCCACAGGGCACCTGTCACTTCCCCTCCTCAGGAGTCTGAGAGCTGATAAGGACCTCTCTCCCACCCCCAAGATACTCAAGATAGGGAAACTGAGGCCCAGAGCAGGCAGAAACCATAGCCAGCTGTTTTCTAACTCCCACACTCCTCATTCTGTGAGGCTGAGGAGTCAGATTCCCCAAAAGGGATCTAGGGTTGGGATCAAGGGGAGCCCTTAGGGAGGGCCCAACTGTGGCACCTGCTCTCCCTCCTCCAGGAAGGTGAGAGTCCCCTAGCTGGAAAGCTGAGCAGCATCCTTGCCTCAGCTCTGGGTGTCTGTGTGCAGGGGAGGGAGCTGCGGCTTCCCCAACACCTGCGAGTTGCACTGGCCACCTGCCTTATCTCATTTCATCCTCAACACCTGACAGGGCAAGCATTATTACTATCCCAGTTCAAAAGTAAGGACACAGACGCTGCAGAAGAGCCACAGCTGGGAAGTAGATAAGCTGGGATTTAAACCCACATCAGTGATGTTGCCAGGCCTGTGGGCCACCATAGCCCATAAAGGCCTTTTGCAGGAATTAGAAAAAGATGCCTCCTCTGAGTGGGCAGAGCCCACAGCCCTAAGCCAGGGTACAGGGAGTGAGTTTCAGCCCCCATTGTACCCTTTTTGAGGTGCTCTGTGCAGGGCACAAACCACACAACAGTCCATGGTGGCCCTTCAAGCCTCTGTGCTGTACGGTCCCCCATCTCCCCCCCGCCATCCCATCCTCTAACTGGGGACCCAGGACTCTCTCTGCATCTGAAAAAGTGATCCAGCTATGACCACCCCAGCTTCCCCAGTGCCCACTGTCCTTAGCCAAAGTCCACATCCCTCCCCAGGGCCTACAGATCCTGCCAAACTCCTCAAGCCTGGACTCTTGCCTCTCCTGTCTCGCCAAAAACTGGAAGTTCCTAGAAAGCCCTGAGTTCCCTCCAGTCGCTGGGCCTTTGCCAGGCTGTTCCCTCCATCTGGAATACTCCTCTCCCTTTCTGCCTGTGCCATGCCCATAGCAAAGCCTCTGGAGTCAGATCACCTCCACCTTCTAAATGCAGTCCTGGGCAAGTTACTTCCCCTCTCTGTGTCTCAGTTTCCTCTGCTGTGAAATGGGGATGGTAATACCTGTCTCAGTCAAGGTGGCAATTAAATAAGGCCCTGCATGTAACACACTTAGCCCAGTGCCTGGCAGCAGCTGGTAGGTGGTCACTAAAAGGTAACTGCTACTGCTGCTGCTGTCCCTGCTCAGCTTAGATGCTACTGCCTCCAAGAAGCTCTTCCTGATACCCCAGGCTCCCGAGCTGTCTGATCACCAGGGTTGCAGCTTGGAGGTTCTTGTTGCTTGCTCCACTAGGGAAGGGCCATGGGGGCAGGGACAGACATTTCCCAGGGCCTGCCAGGTGCCCTGCTCTGAAAACACAGAGCTTGGTGAACTTCCCCTGGCGGTTCTCTGCCCAGGGGACCTTCAGCTTAGGTGGGGGACACCATTCCTCAGGCCTAAGCCATGTTGGGGGTTGCGGGTGGAGGTCCCCACCCTGCCACCAGCTGCTGCCCCCTGCTCCTGCCCTCACCCTCGTGTTTCCATCTGTGTGCAGTGTTGATCCTGACCGGCGTGGGACTGGAGGTGGCCCCCTCGCCAGGTGAGCGACCCCCTCCTACCTCCGCGGGCAGCGGTCACGCCCCTCGTGTGCCCAGAGGCCCTCGGCAAGCCCTTCCACCTCCCGCAGCGCTCAGCGCCCTCCCGGCAGAAAACGGCCCCTTTTACCTCGGAGAGTGAGACTTGCCCAGGCAGTGACCCCGCAGTCCCGCCCAGAAGCCTCCCTGCCCTGACCCGGCCCCTTCTCCCCTCTCGTAGGTGTCTCCAGCGCCATCTTCTTCGTGCCCGGCTTCCTGTTGCTGGTCCCGGGAGGTGCGAGTGGGCGCGGGCGGGGGTGGGGCGGGGGCGGGCCCTGGGCGGGCCCCCGGCGCTGACAGACCCCGCCCTGCAGTCTACCACGTGACCTTCATCTACTGCGCGGTCAAGGGCCACCGGGGCTTCCAGTTCTTCTACCTGCCCTACTTCGAGAAGTGAGCAGGCGGCGGCAGACGGCGGGATCCATCGTCGGCGCCGAGAGGCCCCGCGCGGCCTCCTCGCGTCCCTAGGGGGCGCCCCTGGGGCCCGCGCCCGCTTCGGTACCCTCATCTCAAGGGAAAAGACCCTGCGGGACCCTCGAGGCTCCAGTCCCCTCAGGAGTTTGCTCCGGAAGTTTGGGGCAGTGGGCCTCAGGCCACGACCTGGGCCTGGGAAAGTCGCCCCTTCCGTGCTCCGTGCCTTAACTTATTCTTGGGGGGCTGCTGGGTTGGTGGTGTTTTGTGCTAATAAAAGGGTAATGCTTAATTCCAGCCCACAATTGCTTTTTACTTCCCACTTGCCCTGACCAGCCCATCAGCCTGGCCACAGCCCCCTTTCAGAAAGGCTGAGAAAAGGACTGACCCTGGGGCTGAAGGGCTCTAGGACTGTCCATCTCCCCATGGTACACATGACAGTCCTGATGCTCCATGACTTGCCCAAGGTCACACAGCACGTCAGGGGCAGAGCTGGGCCTGGGGCTCTTCTACCCTGCAAGCCTGGAGAAGACTCTCCCTCCCAGTCCTTAGCAGAGTCAGTCCTGCCCCTGTCTCCACTCAGAGAGGCAGCATTGGTGCCTCCCCTGGCGGCCCTGGCCAAGGGCACTCAGATGACACAGGCCTGGGGCCTGGAGGCTGGTATCCTGGTTCCAGCCTGGCTCTGGGGCCCTGGGCTGCCACAGCCGGCTCTGAATGTGGGCCACCAGGACGCAGCAGCCCAGCCTCCTCCACCCACTGCCCTACTTCCCAGGCCCAGAGGTTGGGAGAAGTAGGGGTCAAAGGACATAGGAAGCAGGCCTGTATAACAGAAAACCTCAGTGATCAAAGACTCTTAGAACCACAGAACATTGGAAACAGACCACTGCAGAATTTTGGAAGGTCCAAGCATCTCAGGATGTCAACAACCAGGAAACAGAATCTTTGAGAACCCTGAAAGCTGAGGTCATAATAGCTACCATTTATCAGATTCTTAGAAGGCGCTTGACACAGGTTCTTTCTGGTCACCCTCCATAGAAACTGAGGCCCAGAGAGACTGGCTTGGCTGAGGGCAGAGTGAGGAACACAACCCAGGGCTTCTGTGACTCAGAGGGGGGTGGGGGTCAGCAAGCTGGTCTGGTCCCCAGCTGACCAACTGAGGGGCTGGCCGAATGAGTGTGGGCCTTGGAGACCCTGTTCATATACTTCATGTTTACAGTCTGCCACCCCCAGTGAAACGTGAGTGCCATTAAGGTGTTCGGCCTCCACTGTATCTGCAGCGGCCAGGACAGTGCCTTTAGATTTCTGTGATTTTGTTGAAAGAATGAGCACCCAGACCCCCGCTCTCGCTCCTGATCTCCTGGCCCAGCCAGACTTCCCACCCTCAGCCACCAATCAAGGCACTTTTGGGGGGTACCAGTTAGATGCAGGAACTCCTAAATGAGTGATTCTCAAATTAGCTGGGGACCAGTTTTCATTTCTAATGCAACATGGACCAATAATTTTGTAAGGTAAAATGAAAACTAAGAAAGTGAAATAAAAAAACAAAGATACAGAATATAAGCCCACAGTTTGTATTATCAGATTAATCAGACATAAAATTACATTTCAATAGATAAAATCAGAACAAACATGGAAAGAAGAAAAATTATGAACACCATTCATTGAAAGTGGGCAAATTAGCAATTAACATAGAGTTGCTACTACGCTCGTAACTTTCTGTCACTTCACAATCTTAGCTAAACAGCAAGTGATCCCAAAAGTGGTGATTCTCCATATTATAAGACTATCTCAGGGGTCAGCAAGCTGTACCCCACAGGCCCAATATAGCCACCAAACTAAGAATGGTTTTCACATTTTAGTAATGGTTGGGATAAAAGTCAAAGGATAATAAGCTTTTGTGACACAAAGTTTATAAAATTCAAATTTTGATGTCAATAAGTCAAGTTTAATTAAATTATTATTTATCGAATTTCCAACACAGCCACACTCTGTATTGACTTTGGCTGCTCAGCCATACAAACTACTACAGCAGAGCAACAGAAACCATATGGTCCCCAAAGCCTAAAATCTTTACTGTCTGGCCCTTCACAGAAAAAGTTTGCCAACCCTTGGTCCATATGAACATGTTGACAGAACACTGAATCGCAACGTTTAAAGTTTTAATGTGACCAATGTGCTTGATTTTTGCTGGTTAATTTATGTAATCCAAGTTGGATTGACAGCAACACCATCCTCAGGAAATGATGAATACCCAAATTCTAAATATGATTTATTTTTAGTTGGAAAAGGCATTAATAGTTGCACACAGATTAAGAACATTAGATTTCCTTAGTGAATTGTGACTCAATTTATCCCTGATGCTCTTTGCCCCATAGCCCATTTTGTCTGATATGTCTGTAGTTATACTAGCTTTCTTTTGGTTAATTCTCCCCTAGTAAGTCTTTTTCCAAGCCATCACTTTCAGCCCTTCAGCTGTCATTATGCTTTGAATGTGTCCTTTTTTTTTTTTAATTTATATTTTATTTTTAGCTGCGTTTTGCTGCACGCCGGCTTTCTCTAGTTGCGGTGAGTGGTGGCTACTCTTTGTTGCGGTGCGCAGGCTTCTCACTGCGGTGGCTTCTCTTGTTGCAGAGCACGGGCTCCAGGCGCGCAGGCTCAGTAGTTGTGGCCCACAGGCTCTAGAGCGCAGGCTCAGTAGTTGTGGCACACAGGCTTAGCTGCTCCGTGGCATGCGGGATCTTCCCGGACCAGGGCTCGAACCCGTGTCCCCTGCATTGGCAGGCGGATTCTTAACCACTGCGCCACCAGGGAAATCCTGAATGTGTCTCTTATATGTGCACTTAGCTGTGGGAAGAGCCTGGTATCTGCCTTTATATATATATATATATATATATATATATATATAGTTTTTTTTTCTGTTTTTTTTTTGTGTGTGTGTGGTACGCGGGCCTCTCACTGTTGTGCCCTCTCCCGCTGCGGAGCACAGGCTCTGGAAGCGCAGGCTCAGCGGCCATGGCTCACGGGCCCAGCCACTCCGCGGCATGTGGGATCCTCCCAGACCGGGGCATGAACCCGTGTCCCCTGCATCGGCAGGTGGACTCTCAACCACTGCGCCACCAGGGAAGCCCCTATTTATTTATTTATTTATTTGTTTGTTTGTTTGTTTATTTATTGGCTGCGTTGGGTCTTCGTTGCTGTGCGCAGGCTTTTCTCTAGTTGCGGCGAGCGGGGGCTACTCTTCATTGCAGTGCGCAGGCTTCTCATTGCAGTGACTTCCCTTGTTGCGGAGCACAGGCTCTACACGCGCAGGCTTCAGTAGTTGTGGCACGTGGGCTCAGTAGTTGTGGCTCACGGGCTCTAGAGTGCAGGCTCAGTAGTTGTGGCGCGCGGGCTTAGTTGCTCCGCGGCATGTGGGATCTTCCCGGACCAGGGCTCAAACCCATGTCCCCCGCGTTGGCAGGCGGATTCTTAACCACTGAGCCACCAGGGAAGCCCTCTTTTGTTTTGTTTTAAGGATTATTTCTACCTTGTGTTTTAATGTTTTCTGTAGACTTTGTTTTTCTTTGCTTTTTTCCTCTTTCCCAGCCTTCTGCTAGCTTAATGAGGAATTCTTCACTTTCTCCCTTTTCCTCCTCTGTTGATTTGACTATAGAGAATGGAACATTCTATCTCTATTTCTGTTATATTAATGGTTACCCTTACACGATTAACAAAATCTAAAGTTAATCAATGAATCTGTCCTCCTCTAGGAAAAACAAGCATGTCTAGAGTATCCCTTCCCATCTTCCATTTTATTTTTGTCTATTATTTTTTTTAGTCCCTTCTGGTTTTTAAAATCCCCCAAATTATTTTTTATAGTTCATGCTTCTTTAGCTCTACCAATATGTTTACTGATTTCTCTCCTATTATTTAGTACATACTCTGCTTTCAATTTCCTTCCCACTGAAGCCATCCCTTCAACAAGAGTTTGTGGGTGGGAAATCTTTCAGCCTTTGTTTGCTGAAAAAAGTTTATATTTCATCTTCATTCTTGAGTCAGATGAGCTAAGTACAGGCTTCTCAGTTGGCATTTTTTTTCCCTCTGCACGTTGAACAATTTATTCCATTTTCCTCTTGCATGTGTTGTTGTCAATGAAAAAAGTCTTTGGAGAGTCTAATTGCTAATCCTTGGTAAGTAATCTGACTTCTTTCTCGAGCTGTTTACAAGATTTTCCTTTTGTATTCTGCAGTTTCACTGGCATGCATCTAGATATACATTTACTTTTTTTAAAAACTTATTTATTTATTTTTGGCTGCATTGGACTTTGTTGCTGTGCATGGCTTTCTCTAGCTGCGGTGAGCGGGGTCTACTCTGCTTCGTTGCGGTGTGCGGGCTTCTCATTGCAGTGACTTCTTTTGTTGCGAAGCACGGGCTCTAGCCACGCGGGCTTCAGTAGTTGTGGCGCACGGGCTTAGTTGCTCCGTGGCATGTGGGATCTTCCCGGACCAGGGATCGAACCCATGTCCCCTGCATTGGCAGGCAGATTCTTAACCACTGCGCCACCAGGGAAGTCCCTATACATTTACTTTTATATATCCTTCTCTGGCTCCAACGTGCTCCTTCAATCTGGACTCTTGCCTTTGTGGAATTCTTTTTTTTAATTTATTTATTTAGGGCTGTGTTGGGTCTTTGTTGCTGCACGCAGGCTTCCTCTAGTTGCGGAGAGCAGGAGCTACTCTTTGTTGTGGTTTGCGGGCTTCTCATCGTGGTGGCTTCTCTTGTTGCGGGCACGGGCTCTAGGCGCGGGGGCTTCAGTAGTTGCAGCACGCAGGCTCAGTAGTTGCGGCATGCAGGCTCTAGAGCGCAGGCTCAGTAGTTGTGGCGCACGGGCTTAGTTGCTCCACAGCATGTGAGATCTTCCTGGACCAGGGATCGAACCCGTGTCCCCTGCATTGGCAGGCAGATTCTTAACCACTGTGCCACTAGGGAAGTCCCTGTTTGTGGAAGTCTTTATGGAAGTTTTTCAATCATCATCTCTTTAAATATTGCCTCCTGCCTGTTCTCTACATTTTCTTCTTCTGAGATTCCTAATGACTTTTAACTACTCTTTAATATTTTCTGTCTTTCATTCCTCAATGCTACCTTATGGGTGATTTCTCATATATAGCTTCCAGTTCATTAATCTTTTCTTAAATTGTGTCCAATATGCTGTTTACTTTACCCCTTGATGTTTTTTCATTCCAATGGCTATATCATCTATTTTTAGAAGTTCCTTTGGGTTATTTTTTTAAATCTTTCTGTTCTGTTTTCGTACCATCCTGTTACTGATAACGGTCTCCTTTCTTTTACCTCAGTTTTTTCTGTTTGTTTTTGCGTTTCCTTAATGGCCTCTTTTACATTGTTTTATGATTTACACTTTGGGTGCTGACTCTTCTGTTTACCGCATCTGCCTAGTCTCCCTCATGGTGATTTGTTTCCTTATGTGATTTGTAACTTTTTGTCATGAGTGCATCTTCAGAAGTGACAGGGTTGTTTGGGTTTTTTTTAAGTCCTATGTGCCCTGGGTTGAAAGAGTGCCTTTCTCAGCAGTTTTTTCCTATTTCTTCTGCTTTGCACACCACAGAGATAGACCGCACTCCTGCTTGACATGCACACCTGAGTTGCAGGTTCACTGGGGTAACTTTTTCCACTCAAGGTCCTGAACACCTGTACCTCGTCACTTTCTCAGGCTGGTGGGTGGAGGTATATTTGGGTCTCCTTTTCAAGAACAGGGTAGCCCGCTGAGACGCTGGAGTGTACTGACGTCATGCCCTGCTCCCCAGCCTCTTACAGGTCTTTTGTCCCGCCTGGGTGTCAGAGCCCAGGCTCCCAAACCTCTCCACCTCTGAAGCCCCCATGGCATCTGCTCCTTCCCACCACCCAGCTTTGGGTTCTCTCTTTGTCTTTGGTACCTGGGGTCATCCCTCTCTTTCACGTTCAGCTTTAAATAAAAACAAAACCCAAAACATTTCCACATATAAAGAGTGGGAGGTGTCCAGCCACCTTCTCAATTCACCGTGTTACCAGAACCAAGCCCAACACTGACCCGTCTTTGAATGCTGCCAGTGCCAGGGAGCTCCCTACCTCCCAAGTGTCTGGAGAGATTCAAACCTTGCTCACACCGGGGAATGATGGGTGGTTGAGGGCACATTTCCTCCAGGCAGCTCGGGTGGAAGGGAGGTGAGGGTGAGGGTGGGCAGGTGACATCACAAGCCAGCTCTCCAGCCAGAGGGTATCAGGAGCAAAAGAAGCCTGGGGCTGCTGGGTTTCTTTCATCCTGGGGCCTTGTAGGGAGGGTGTGCAGCACGAACGCTGCTGGCGTCTGAGGCCAGAGGGGCAACAGTCTCCCTCCTGGAGCCTCAGCGGGTGGAAAGCATCATCACAAACTCTGCGGGGGAGAAGGGGCAGGGCTTGGGCCAGTCCAGGTCAGCCGTGCCGGGAGACACTGAGCTCAGCCTGGGAGCCGGAGGGATGCGCGTTTGTCTAGGTAGGAGACTCACCATCAAAGTCTACGGTGCCGTCCCCATTGAGGTCCACTTCTCGAAGCATCTCGTCCAGCTCAGGGCCCACCAGTGGCTCCCCAAGCAGAGCCGGTGCTGCCTGTCGCAGCTCTGCCACCGTGATTCGCCCATCCCTGTCCCTGTCAAACTGGGATTCCAGCAGGGCTCAGCCCTTCCTACCCAAAGCTGCCTCTGCCTGCACCCGCCTCCACCTTGCCACATCCTGTGCCTGGACGCCCACACCTTCGTCCGTCCACACACTCCTTCTTCTACCAGGCTGAGGCCGTGGGCTCCCTGCCCCAGGAGGGCTCCCTGGCTGGACCCCCAGCTGGGAGTGAGCCAAACCCTCTCCGACCCCTCCCCAGCCCTAGTCCCACCAGCTGCAGGGCCCGGGGCCTCCAGAGGTTGAGGCTCCCAGTCTCCCCTGGCCTCCTGGGGGGGAAGCCAGTAAGGATGCCACCCAGCCACCCACCCACCGCCCATCTGGACGCTCCACACCTCGCGGAAGGCGATGCGCAGCTCCCGCACCCCCAGCATGTGCGCCGTCTCCTCCCTCAGCTTCGGGCCCATCATCTCCACAAACTCCTCGAAGTCCACGCGGCCACCCACTGCGGACCCAGGCAGAGGGTCACAGTGGTGAGGGCTGGGGCCCGAGGAGGGGCATCACAAGGGCCAGCCCCTCCCCGGCTCTGCATCCAGGAAGGACACCGGTGTCCACGTCCCTGGGCAGGGGCGGGGCGGGGGGGTAGGAGGCTACAGCCCGGGGCTCCGATGGGGGCAAAGTGCTCAGGTGTTCTCAGTGAAGCCCCAGGTGTGGGGGAAAGAGACCAGGCTGTGGAACCAGACAGGCCCCAAGTTCAAAGCCCCCTGGCTCTGCCACTGATGGTGTGGCCTTGGG
The DNA here is from genome assembly GCF_951394435.1 of Stenella coeruleoalba. NCBI lineage: Eukaryota > Metazoa > Chordata > Mammalia > Artiodactyla > Delphinidae > Stenella > Stenella coeruleoalba. The sequence goes on from NC_137154.1 coordinate 5,408,967, forward strand.
TGACTTACTGAGCCTCCCTCCTCATCTGGGGACAGGGTGCTGATGGGGCTGGGGTTCATGGCTGTAAAGTGCCGGAGCCCCACGGGTGGCAGCAAAGACCCCAGGAAGCATCCCCAGGTTGTCCCTGGATTCTAAGGTGCCGTCAATCATAAAAAGCACCAATGGTCAACTAGCAGCTTTGGGGAGAAGAAAGAAGCATGACACGAAAATATTCACGTCAATTGTACATCACATCCCATTTTGGAAACTGTAAAGAAAAAGCAAATGCGGGAGTCCTGGGATGAAAGGAATCTGATATTTGACAAATTGGCTAATGATAATCACACAAGGGCAGCCCATCAGACATTTAATCGCAAGGCATGGCCAGGGTCTGTCACGCTCGGCCTCACAGAACCTCAGGAGGCTCTCTCAGGAGCCTCAGGAGGGTCAGAGAGAGAGACAGAGACAGCCCTGGTGGCTGGTACCAGCATGGACCACTTTACCTCAGTCAGAGACGGGGGTCCTCGACCTGAGCCCCAAGGGGCTCTCTTGGGTCACCCGGTGCCTTCCTTGTCACCCTCGACCCCTGTGCCCCCGGGGGCCAATGTCAAACTGTCCTGGAATCAGTCACCCCCTCACGCCACCGTCACCGGGGCCTCACCCCACAGCCGCCTCCCACCACCTCTCATTCCCCTGAACCACGAGGCCGAGAGAGGACCCGCCCAGGTGGCTCGCCGTCCTGCCCCGCCCCGCCCCCAGGCAGGTGTGGTCAAGCACTGACTTCGCATCTTGACATGCTGGGAGACCTCGATGAGCTCCATCTCCGTGGGCATGTAGCCCAGTGTCCGCATGCACTCGCCCAGGTCCCGGTAGCCGATGTAACCATCACGGTCCGTGTCAAACTCCTCGAAGGCAGCCTGAAGCTCTGCAGGGGAGGGAGGTCAGGCGCAGGCAGCCAGGCTCTGGGGCGCCTCCCACCCACCTTCGCCAGCATGGGCCACTCACCATCCAGCTCCTCGGGGCCCAGCTCGCGGTCCTGCAGGGGCACAGTCCAGCATGTCCCTGGGGCCGGCCAGGGCTCTGGCCGCCCTTCCTCCTCCAGCCCCAGCCCACGCTGGCCTGGCAGGGCCCATCCCACAAGGGCAGGAGAAGGCAACTGAAGTCCCGCAGGCCCCAGGAGAAGAGATGACCCCCTTCCTGCTTCTGGGGCCCCACGCTGCCTCAGATCCCTGGGTTTGGGGTCTAGCTCCGCCCACTGCCCAGGCCACCCCCAAACTGCAGAAACTCTACCCCCTCAGCCCAGGCTCCTGAGTCTGGAGCAGAAACTGGAGGAGGCCTGAGTATAAGGGGCAGGGTGGGCTGAGCCTGAGCCCATGAGTCCCCAACCTCACCCCCAGGCCCCCCAGCCCTGCCCCAGCCCCACCTGACCTTCCCAAAGATGCGGTTGAGCAGGGGCCCGTATGTCCTCTGAGCAGGATCGTGCCGGGGGGCAGGACGATGCCGGTGGGACTGGCGACGAGAGGCTGGCCCCTCCTGCCCGTCTCCAGTCCTGGAGGGGTCCTCGCTGCCCCCCAGGGCCTTGGGGCCCTGCGTGAGGGTCTGCTCCCCAGAGCTGCCAGTGCCCTTCCGGGACCCTCGGAGCCCCTTCGTCCTCTTGCTGCTTTTCCTCCTGGTCAAGGGGAGCCCCTCAGCACCACCACTGGAAGCCATGACCCCCACAGGGGGCTGCTGGGGTCCGGGGGGTGGGTCTGGGCCATGCTGCGCCCTCACCTGCTCTGTGGCCATGCGGAGCACCCCTGCCTCTCCGGACCCATAAAGCTGCTTATGTACCCGCAGCCTGAGAGCTGATGGCCAGGGATCGGGCCCTGAGGGGGATTAGGGTAAGTGAGGCAGGCAGCCCAGGCGCTAATCCCAGCCCTCTGCCTGGGGGTGGCCAAGGCAGAGCCAGATGGGTCAGGGGGACCATCCTCAGCAGCACAGCGTGCCAGGACATGTTGGCTGCAGTGAGCTCTGGACGCCAGCTCTGCGGCTTATGAGCTGGGAGACCCAGCAAACTCACTTCTCTAAGCCTCAGTTGCCTCATCTATAAAACGGAGGCAATATCGCTGAAGCGTCAAAGACGGCCCAGTTGTATGAGACAGGCAGGATTTAGCTAAGAGGACACGGAGAAGCATCTCAAGCAGGAGGAAGAGTGTGGGCAAAGGCTGGGAGGTGGGAAAGGAGAGGATGAGGTGCCCACCGCAGCCCCCACGTGGGCGACATCCTGGCCGGAGCAGAGGCTTTGTGAAATTCAGGAAGAGAGGCCAGACCAGAGAGGCCTTGAATCACAGATGATTGAGGGTGACCTCGGAGGAGGTGGACCCTGTGGGAAGCCAGAGCCTGCCCTGAGCTGGAGGGGCCCAGGGCGAGGGGTTTCAGCCATCTGGCCCTGCCAGGAATAGGGGCGCCTGGCTGGTCACTTGGCCTTACTGGGCCGGGGTTAGGGTTTCCCGGCGAGCAGCCCCATGAATGATTGATCTCCTCCCAGCTTGGGTTTCACACCGGCCGCCTTAGTGCCGCCGGGAGCCATGCATCAGGCCCCGGCGTGGGGCCGTGCGGACGGCCGGACCTCTGGGCAGGCAGGCACGCCCTGCTCCTTCCAGCCAGCAGCCTGCACCTTACAGGTAAGCCAGGCCTCACCAACCGGGCCCAAGGGGAGCCCAGGGCTCTGATCCAGTAGGGGCTGGAGCTTGCAGAGTGGGGTCTGCCTGAGTAAGGGCCCTGGGGGTGGGGAGACAAGCAGGCTAAAAGGTCAAGTGGCTGGAGCCATGGGCCACGTGGCAGGATCCAGTCTTTCCTGGACATCTAGTTTCTCCACCCTCAGAGGGAACCACCCTCCCCCATCTAGGGAAGGTGGGGTGAGGGCGGCGAGCCTCTTGGGACCCAGCCACCCTCATCCTCATCACACGGCTGAGTCCCCTGCCCCCTTTTCTATTTAGTCACCCCAGGGGACAAATGGGGGCCACTCTCTGCCCCAGACTCCCTGTCCACCCTTGGATTCCTATGGGCCCAGGGGACCTGAGCCCTTCCTTCTTGGAATCTTTTTTCTTTTTTCTGGCCACACCACAAGGCACACGGGATCTTAGTTCCCTGACCAGGGATGGAACCCGTGCCCCCTGCAGTGGATTCTTAACCACCGGACCGCCAGGGGAGTCCAAATCTTTGAACCCAGGATACCGACTAAAAGGAGCCTGTGATGCTCTGACCAAGTGGGTTTTTTTGTTTTGTTTTGTTTTGTTTTTTGGGCCATGCCACGCGGCTGGAGGGATCTTAATTCCCCAACCAGGGATGAAAACGGGGCCCATGGCAGTGAAAGTGCGGAGTCCTAACCACTGGACTGCCAGAGAATTCCCAAGTGGTTTTTAGACTGTGTTCCCTGGAGCCCTAAGAGTGCTCTCCCTCCGTTATCCTGAGCACACAGTTTGAGTTCACATAGGAGTTCTGCTATAATATTTTAATTGAAATATATTTGAAAGCCTCTGGTTTGGTCTGCTTGGACGCCATGAGAATTCCGTGTAGCAGAATGGTTAGAGTCCTGGTGCCCACATTCCTACCTCTGCCCTTGGGCAAGCCACTGATCCTCTGAACCTTCCTCTCCTCACATGTAGAATGAATTGTATGAGGACTAGGTGAGGTCATCTGTTTAAAGTCCCTGGCAAAGGTCAACTACCCCAAAGGTGATGATGATGGCCCAGAGAGGGACAGCGACTTGCAGGGAGATGCACAGCATCCTCTCTCTTCTTTTCAGTCATTCGTGCCTTCATTGATTCACCAGGCACCCACTCCACGTCTAGTGGGACACTGGGGACCTCAGATGGACACTGCTATGGAAATCAACCTGGGTGCCGCTGGCCACGGGCCCCGCACAGAGCTCGACGATGAGGACTACCCCCAGGGTGGCTGGGACACGGTCTTCTTGGTGGCCCTGCTGCTCCTGGGGCTGCCAGCCAATGGGCTCATGGCATGGCTGGCCGGCTCGCAGGCCCGGCAGGGAGCGGGCACGCGGCTCGCCCTGCTTCTGCTCAGCCTGGCCCTCTCTGACTTTTTGTTCCTGGCGGCAGCAGCCTTCCAGATCCTGGAGATCCAGCATGGAGGGCACTGGCCACTGGGGACGGCCGCCTGCCGCTTCTACTACTTCCTGTGGGGTGTGTCCTACTCCTCCGGCCTCTTCCTGCTGACAGCCCTCAGCCTGGACCGCTGCCTGCTTGTGCTGTGCCCTCGCTGGTACCCTGGGCACCGCCCAGCCCGCCTGCCCCTCTGGGTCTGTGCCGGGGTCTGGGTGCTGGCCACCCTTTTCAGTGTGCCCTGGCTGGTCTTCCCCGAGGCCGCCGTCTGGTGGTACGACCTGGTCATCTGCCTGGATTTCTGGGACAGTGAGGAGCTGCCACTGCGGATGCTCGAGATTCTGGGGGGCTTCCTGCCTTTCCTCCTGCTGCTCGTCTGCCACGTGCTCACCCAGGCTGCCACCTGCAGAACCTGCCGCCGCCAGCCCGGCTCCACGGCCTGCCGAGGCTTTGCCCGCGTGGCCAAGACCATTTTGTCAGCCTATGTGGTCCTGAGGCTGCCCTACCAGCTGGCGCAGCTGCTGTACCTGGCCTTCCTGTGGGACATCTACCCCGGCTACCTGCTCTGGGAGGCCCTGGTCTACTCTGACTACCTGATCCTGCTCGACAGCTGCCTCAGTCCCTTCCTCTGCCTCCTGGCCAGTGCCGACCTCCGGGCCCTGCTGCACACCGTGCTCTCCTCCTTTGCCGCAGCTCTCTGTGAGGAGCGGCCGGGCAGCTTCACTCCGGCTGAGCCACAGACCCAAGCGGCCTCTGGGGATCAGACTCTACCAGGGCCAGTGGCTGAGGCCCAGCCACAGGTGAACCCCACAGCCCAGCCACTGTTGGAGTCCGCGTCCCAGCCACAGTCAGACTCTCTGGTCCAGCCTCAGCTGAACCCCAGGGCCCAGCCCCAGGAGAACCACGAGGCCCAGCCCCAGCTGGATGCTGGGGCCCAGCCACAGGCAAGCCCTGAGGCCCAGGCCCCTGGAGCCCCGGCCAGCTCAGCCCCCAGCCCCTGTGACGAAGCCTCCTCTGCCCCCTCCACGGATTCCACCCCAGAGGTCCCTGTGAACCCGGCCGAACCTGCTGCCTCTGAGGAAGAAAGCCCCAGCAGCGCCCCCCAGGAGGAGGCCCCGGGTGCAGGCCCCACGTGAGAGTCTGGGAAAGCCAGGGCCGCCAGGGCAGCAGAAGAGCTGGGGAGACAGAGGAACCAGCCGGTCAGAGGACGACGGCTGCCGTGGAGGAAGTGCTCATGGAAAACCCCAGCGAGCCCCTTGGCCTGGCAGACGGACTTGGGCGACGTGAACACGAAGCAGCCAAAAGTCCCGGACAGTCTTGTTGTGAGCGTCATGTCCCTGCCGGATCCCAGCAAGCTCCTCTGTGCTTGGCCCACACACGGTGGTCCAACGGTCCCCTGAGCTACCACAGCTGATGGTGCCCTGCCGGGCTCTGCCCTCCGATGCCCCCCAGACCCCACAGACAGTCTCCCCTTAGCCTCGGTCCTGCAGGAGAAAGACTGGCAGGGTGACTTCTCCGGGCTTGATCTGACCTCCCCTGATCCTTCCCTCCCTGCCCCACTTCCTGTCCCAACCTCTAACCTGGATACGAGGAGCCGAAGAGGAAGTCCCTGCAGAGAAGGGAGCCGTTCATCAGGAGCCCAGGGTCTTAGGAGCCCACAAGCTGGCCTGGCACGGCCAAGCCCTCTCTGCCAGCCCCCTGCACCCAACAGGCAGTGGGGCTGGGGCAGGACTTCCCTCAGCAAGGTGGTGGGCGCAGAGGCGAGAGCTAGCAAGCCTGGATTCAAATCCGGCGCTGGGTGACTCTGGACAAGCTGATTCACCCTCCGAGCTCCTGTTTCATCTGGCATTGTGAGGATTAAATGAGAAAGTGTGTGAGGTGCCTGGCAGGAATTGGCACACAGTAGGGGCTCGGTGAACAGGGGCTCTTCCTTCACGGACATCCAGGGATGTCCCTGCAGGGGCTGGGCATGGATTGGAGGAGGTGCCACCTGGCCTGAGCATCTGGGATCCTGTGAACTTCGGGGCAGACCATGGTGCCCATGACCAGCTCTGGGCTGCAGACACCCAGGTGGCCTGAGAGAGCATGTGCCCGCCTCCGTGCCTCGGGCAGCTCCAGGGGACTTCAAGGTCTGCTACGTTTAAGGGTTCGAGTGCTCACCTGCCCATCCCCCACCAAGGAGGAGGTACAGAGTGCCCTTGTCCTGCCTCAGCCTGAGCCCCTTCTATACACTCAGCCCAGATGCAGAGATGGGAAGATGTCCCAGCAGAGAACTCTGGGGACCAGGGGCTCCAGAGATAGCACAGGCTCCTTGGAGGTCACACGGTGTCTCTAGGGCAGAGCCAACCTCCTCCCTCTTAAGCTGCAGACACTGCTAGAAAAACTAGGAAGTGCTGAAGGTCTATTTTCAGACCCCCCACACCACTTCCTTTTCATACACATCACTCTCTACTGGCACTCACCCTACCCAATCCCCAGGGTTCCAAAATCATGAACCCTTTCCCCTTCCACCCCCCTGCCCCCCCCCACCCTTTCCCATTAGCTCAGCGTTGTGACCTTTAGAAGCTGAGAGATGTCCTTACCAGTAGGTGTAAATGACAATGACATTTTACGTGCTACCCTTCCCAGGGGTGCTTGCTGTATAGGCAGACTGAAGTGGTGCAGTCAGATTTGGATTCTGGTTCCCAGGTCGCTCTTTGCCTCAGTTTTCTCCTCTGTAAAATGGGGTGATAACATTCCCTTTGCAAGTGTGGCTGTTGTGATCATTAACCAAACCCGGGGATGGAAGCATGCTGGGTGGTGGTGTTGCTGATACCAGCAGCATAATCATAGCATTTCCTGCAATTGTGGGCACCGAGGCTGGTGGGAGAGATTTCTGGACAGGCACAAATTTGTTGAATTCATTCATCCAGCAAATATTTATTGAGCACTTGTTAGGTGCTTTTTCAGCCAGGCTTCCATTTTGGGTGGGGTTAGCACATGGCCTCTAGTGCCCCTCAGAGGTTGTTTGAATCCTGGTTCTCCACAGCTCACCAGCTGTGTGATCTTCAGCAAGGCTCTTGGCCTCTTTGAGACTCAGTTTCCTCATCTGTAAAATGGGGATCGTAATCATGGTTCCATTTTCTAAGTGTTAATCCCTGTGAAGTGCTCAGATCCTTGCCTGGCACACAGTGCTTAATAATTGTTAGCCACTCATTCAATTATGCCAGTGGACACCCCCAGGTCTCACTCAGGCCTGGGACAGCACTGACCCCCCAGAGCCCACATGGCAGCATCCTGCCCACCAGGCATTGCCCCCCCCCACCCCGCCCCACCACACAGCCTCCTCCTCCACTTTCCAAATGCTTTCACACTCCCCACCCCATTGGACTGCACACTTCCTTAGGGCAGGGTCTGGACTGATGTCCCCCTTGCAGAGTGCCCCTCTTCCTTCTCCCAGGTAGGGACCCCGAAGCTTTTTCACATGGCAGGCAGATCAGGGACTAAATCCTCAGTGCCAGCCACCTGCCTTCAACTCTGGTCCATACTCCTAACCCCACCTCTTGGGGGACCTCCCTGGCGGTCCAGTGGTTAAGACTCTGTGCTTCCACTGCAGGGGGTGTGGGTTCCATCCCTGGTTGGGGGACTAAGATCCCACATGCCACGCAGTGTGCGGCCAAAAGAAAAAAAAGATGCTACTAACCCTACCTCTTGGAGAGTGGGCCAGCCCCACCTCCAAGGTCCCAGATGGGAACCCCACTCATAATGGGTACTTGCCATCCAGGAGAAAGAGCAGTGCCATGAAGGGTTTTGTGAGATAAAGAGGAGTTCTCCTCCCGGCCCACAGAGGAGGGTTTTGTATCGGAGGAAACATGCACACCCAAGGCCAGAGAGGATGAAGGGAGGGCTTACCCCCAACATTCCACAGCCCCTCCCCTCACCCCTAACACACTCCATGGGGCTGGGTTCCTGTTACCCTCTGGAAGATTCATCCCTTCCACAGGTGAGAGACACACTTCCCTCTCCTTCATAGGCACCAGACATTGAGAGCTATGAATATGAACATTTTTCAATTCCACATTCAGGGCTGCTGTTCATTTATTCATTCAGTATACATTAATTGAACACATACTGTATGCTAGGTCTTGTTCTAGGAACTGGGGATACGGTGGGAAACAAGGCAAAGTGCAATCCTCAATTTGCGGACATCCTAGCGGGACAAGGCAGACAAAAAGCAAATACACAAATAATTAGGGAATTCCCTGGTGGTCCAGTGGTTAGGACTCTGAGCTGTCACTCCTGAGGGCACAGGTTCGATCCCTGGTTGGGGAACTAAGATCCCACAAGCTGTGCAGTGCGGCCAAAAATAAAAAATAAAGCAAATACACAAAATAATTATACAATATAACATCAGGTAGTGATTAAGAACGTACAGGGGGAACAAGTAAGGGCCAGAGAGTGATGGGTAAGGGGGATGGTCAGGGAGGGCCCCCAGAGGAGGTGACATTTGAGCAGAGACCTGGAGGAAGTGAGGGATGGAGCCTTTTCAAGATGTGGGGGAAGCGCTTCCAGATGGAGGGAACAGGATGTGCCAAAGCCCTGGGGTGGGAAGGGAGGTGGTGTATTTCAGGGATAAGGAGGGTCAGTGTCACTGGGCCACATGAAGAGAGGAGGATGGAGGAAGGTAACAGGTGGGGGAGGGGGCAATGACGGTGGGTCATTGATGTGATGAAGGGCAAAGGGAGAGGGTTCAGGGTAGAGGATCTGGTGTGGGCTTTAGACAGACCCCTGGCTGTTGCCTGGGGGACACAACAGAGAGGGAAGCTTTGTGGCTGCGTTTCCTTTTCCAAACCACCCACATTCTGGTCCTGGGCTGGAAGGATTGGCCTGTCCTAGGGGTTATGGAGCAGTGGGAAAAGCAAGGACTTTGGAGTCAAACAGAATGCCAGATTGGAGGGGGCAGATTCTGCCTGTGGGAACTACAGGGACACCTAAGCCTGCCAGGGTGGGATGGGGATGGGGTAGATCCAGTGGGCCAGCCTGTCTCAGGAGCTGGCCAGGAGGAGGGAGACATCTGTGGACAGACCTCCAGGCCTCGGTGGGAGATGGTTGAGGAAAGCAAGGAAGGTTTGAGGGGTCTGGAGGTCATGGCCCTATTTCTCTTTTTAATAAGGAGGCCAGGCAGGACCCAAAGGTGTCCATCGGGGAGAATGAGAGGGCTGGGCCTTCCACTCGCCCCCTAAAACACCAGTGTTTTATTTACATTGTACCAAGAGCACGTACCTTTGTAACTTGAGGCACGTGAATATATCGCCTGTCCGAATAGATACTATATTTCGAGTTGAGGTGGACTCGACCGGGAAGTATGCATTGAGGTGGGGGATTGGGAGGGCGGGCTCCACCCAACCCTGGAGACTCCTGGGGACACGGACAGGAGGAGCAAGATGGGGAAGGGGTCCGGGTATGCCGCCAGGCTGCCGCACCACGGCCCCATTCCCATCCCGGCCCCTGCCGCTGCCCCTGACCCTTTGCCCCAGAGGGACCTGGAGGGCTGCGGGGCGGAGCTCTCTCAGGCCCCGCCCAGGCCCCGCCCCTGAGCCCCGTGAGGCTCCGGCCCCGCACTCCTGGCTCCGGCCTGCCAGGCCACAGCTCACAGCCTCCCGCCCCGCCCCTCCGCGCGTGACCTCGGCCCCGCCCCCTTGAGCCCCCGCCCCGCCCCCCGCCCCCCGCCCCTCTCTCCTCTGTCACTTCCTGATTCCCGCTTCCTGCTTCCCAGAGACTGGGATACGGAGCCACCCGAGGACAGTGCAGCAGCCTCCAGGCGTCCCTGGTGAGCGCGACGGGCCGGGGCTGGGGGCGCAGGCGGGGGGTTGGGCGGGACTTCGGGGGCAGAGCCGCAGGGGGCTGGGGTGGGGGTCGCGAGTCCGAAGAGCCCTTCCCCTCCGCGGCGCCCCACCCTCAGTCCCAACTCCCCCTGGCCGCTCAGCGTCTCCCCTGCCAGACCGGGATCCTTGAAGTTGGGCTCCTGCTTCACCTTGGACCCCCGCTCTGAGGGCGCTCTGGGATGCTCTGTGGCTGGGAGCGGCGTCCCGACCCCCGCCCAGTCCTGCCAGGGCCCCTGGACCGGCTTGGGGCTCCCTGCACATTCCTGCAGGCACTGCACATTCCGTGGGACCCAGAACTGTGGCCTAGCGCGGACCCACAACGGAGATCATTCTGGCCTCCTCTGTCTGTCCTCCCCATCACCCTGCTTCCAAATCCTGGGCAGGAAGGAGCCTGCTGGGAACTGACTAGGACCCACCAAGGAGCTAAGCTTGCACTGGCTCGGGCACCTCCCCCCTCCTCCACACGCATACCAGAGGCCGGGGAGACGCCCTGGGTAGCGTCCAGCAGAGCCCCTCAGGACTCAGCAGTGGTTCTGCAGGAGGTCAATGCATTTCTGCCTTCAGATCCCCCCTTGGGGAGAGGCGGCCAGGTCAGCCCTGTGACCCTATCCTGTAACTTGGGAAACCGAGAGCCAGGCAGGTTATCAGGCCCAGGTGCCCTGTTGCATCCTCCCCACTCCCTTCGTGCAGCCCTGGGAGGCTTGGGGGTTGTTGGGATGGGCAGCGGCTGACCTACGCTTCTCCACTCTGCAGTCATGTTCCGCAAAGTGGTTCGGCAGAGCAAATTCCGACATGTGTTCGGGCAGCCTGTCAAGAATAACCAGTGCTATGAGGACATTCGAGTGTCCCGTGTCACCTGGGACAGCACCTTCTGCGCCGTCAACCCCAAGTTCCTGGCAGTGATTGTGGAGGCCAGCGGTGGAGGCGCCTTCCTGGTGCTCCCCCTAAGCAAGGTGGGCCCCATCGGGGCTGGGAGGGGACTGGAGCCAGCTTGGTCGCATCTGCCAGGTCTCTCTGCTCCCTTCACAACCCATAATTTGCCCATCCCCACACTGCCCGGCAGCTGTCGTAATCCACGTTTACCGCCTGGGAGGTGTTAGCACAGATAGGGAAAGCCTGTTTTTTATTGCCACAGAGTCAGGGTCAGAGGCAACAAACATATCCTGCTCATCTGGTGACACCTGTGAGGAAGAGGTGGGTCAGGAGGAGGCAGGGTGAGAGTCACATCTGGGCCACCTGTGGGCCAGGTCAACCACATCATTCCTTGTACACCGAGGGGAGGGCTGAAGTTCTGGGAGGGATGGATCCTGGGCATCTTGGGTCCCCCTTGACTGCCCCCCTCATGCCTGCAGACCGGCCGCATTGACAAGGCCTACCCGACAGTGTGCGGACACACAGGACCTGTCCTGGACATTGACTGGTGTCCCCACAATGACGAAGTCATCGCCAGCGGCTCGGAGGACTGCACGGTCATGGTGAGGCATGGGGCTGTGATGGGGCGGGGGTCGCAGATGTGGCTCAAGGCTCCTGGCAGCGGGGCCAAGCAGGGGCCTCATCTGCCCTCCCCACCCCTCCCCAGGTGTGGCAGATCCCGGAGAACGGGCTGGTCTCCCCTCTGACGGAGCCGGTGGTGGTGCTAGAGGGGCACAGCAAGCGAGTGGGCATCATCACCTGGCACCCGACGGCCCGCAACGTGCTGCTGAGCGCAGGTCTGCACCGCTGCCCCTGCCCTGCCCCTCGATGCGCACAGCTCCGCAGCATCCCACACCCTCTCCCAGGCCCGTCTGACACCCAGGAAGGTTGAGGCCCACAGAGGTCGAGTGCCGGGTCGGGTCCCAGGAGGGTGGTCATTGCTGATGGCCCCCCGCTCGGCAGGCTGCGACAACGTGGTGCTCATCTGGAACGTGAGCACGGTGGAGGAGCTGTACCGCCTGGACAGCCTGCACCCCGACCTCATCTACAACGTCAGCTGGAACCGCAACGGCAGTCTCTTCTGCACCGCGTGCAAGGACAAGAGCGTGCGCATCGTTGACCCCCGCCGCGGGACTCTGGTGGCGGTACGTGGGCCTGGAGGGTGAGGATGGCTGCAGACTGGCCGAGGGGCTCTCTTGGGGCTCCACACTGACCGCTCCGTCTCCCCGGCAGGAGCGGGAGAAGGCTCACGAAGGGGCCCGGCCCATGCGGGCCATCTTCCTGGCAGACGGCAAGGTGTTCACCACGGGCTTCAGCCGCATGAGCGAGCGGCAGCTGGCGCTCTGGGACCCGGTGAGTGGCCCGGCCGGCCCAAGCGGGTGGCCTCAAGACGGGCTCCACCCTGGGCGAGGAGGGCAGGGTCACCTGGAGAGGCCTGTCGTTCCCAGGTTCTCAGCCTGGCACCTGAGGCACCCAGGACCTGCAGCCCTGCCAGCCTCTCCTCTCCCTGCCCCCTGCTCTCTGGCCTCCCCCACCGCCTCCACCTGCCTCCGTGTCTGCCCACAGTGTTCTTGCCCCTGAAAGGCCCTTCCCTCCTTTGCTTGTCTGTTAACACTCGGCTGTCCTTCGAGGCCCAGTGCAGAGGTCCCCTTCTCCAGGAAGGCTTCCAGCCTTTCCTGTGATGTGCTCTGTCCCACAGGCTTAACCTTCTGTCTGGCGACCTCCGGGGGCCCCTCTGAGACAGCAGCTAGCGCTGCCCGGCACCCCTGGCTCCCGCGTGGTGGGGGCTTTCTCAGTACTTGCTTGGTGGCCTGGCGGTAGTCTGAAGGCCTGGAGTAGGCGGGGAAAATGGGACCGTGGGAGTGGAGGGAGGGGAGCCAGGAGGGCCTGGCGGGGCTACACCGTGTGGGCAAAGGGTGGCAGTGGTAGGGGCAGTGCCAGCCAGCTTGTGAGGCTAGCTGGGGCCAGTCCCAGTGAGGGGTTAGGACAGTGAGGGGAGAGGGCAGGTTCTGGCCTGGCCTGACTGCCCTTCAACCCATGTGCCAGGAAAACTTCGGGGAGCCCATGGCCCTGCAGGAGTTGGACTCTAGCAACGGGGCTCTGTTGCCCTTCTACGACCCTGACACCAACGTGGTCTACGTCTGCGGCAAGGTAGAGCTGGGCAGGGCTGCTGGGGACAAGGAAGAGATAGGCAGGCTCAGGTGCTGACCCCTGGCCCCTCCCGCCCTGCAGGGTGACTCCAGCATCCGGTACTTTGAGATCACAGACGAGTCCCCCTACATCCACTTCCTGAACACGTTCACCAGCAAAGAGCCCCAGAGGGGCATGGGCAGCATGCCCAAGAGGGGCTTGGAGGTCAGCAAGTGCGAGATTGCCCGGTAAGAAGGTGGAGGTAGGGAGCTGCTCGGGGGCAGGAACCGGCCCAGAGGGGCCCCGGGGTCAGGGGTCAGCCTGTGGGAGGGGCCAGGGTAAGGACTGGAAGGGGAGGGCAGAGGGAGCTGGGAGAGCTGGTAGGGGGCAGGTTCCACCCATGGGTCCTCCCTCCCCGCCCTTTCCCAGGTTCTACAAACTGCACGAGCGCAAGTGTGAGCCCATTGTCATGACAGTGCCACGAAAGGTGAGGCCACCTGGTTCCCTGCCCCCCCACTCCCTTTCTAGCAGACAGACCCCACAGGGGTGCCCAAGGTGAGGCTCGTGAATGGGACATGGCCGAGTGGGTGTAGCCAGTGGGCTGGACAGATGCCAGCGTGCCCAGCGAGGGCCAGGCAGGGATGAGACACAGGGTGAACGGAGGCCTCGCTCTGCGTGAGCCACAGGAGGCAGATACTGGGCAGCCTTGGAGTCTCCCTGTAGGAGGCAAGGCAGGAGCAACAGCATGGCTGGGGCCGGGCCTCCAATGAGGGGTGTGTAGTAAGCCAGGCGAAAGCACAGAGGTGGGAATGGAAAGGAGCGGGGAGTCTGGCTGCAGTGGAGGCTCCTGTGAGGTGGGGATTCGGCCACATGTGGCTCGGCCTCAGAGCCCCAGCTGAGAGCCTTGAACGTGCTTCGTTTCTCTCCAGCCAGCGTTTACTGAGGGCACAGGGTAGCGTGCCAGGCACGTCCAGGGAGCAGAGCTGAGGGCGAGTTCAGCGGGGCCAGCCCCAGGAACTCACTGTCCACAGGGCACAGACGTGGCTCCCAGAGTCCCACAGAGCCACGTAGGTGGCCCCTGCTTGGGAAGGTGGGGGGAATCTTCAGAGGGAGCTGTCGGTGGTGTCCAGAAGAAAGTGAAAGAACAGATTTGAGCTTTAGAAATGTCACTAGGGGTCAGGCCATGGGAAGATGGGTTGACAGGGTGCAAGCCTGGAGGCCAGGAGAGTGTTGAGGAGGTGGCCACTCAGGGTCCAGACGAGAGGACCCTGCAGGTGGGCCCCAGCTGACCCAGACCTCCCCCCGGCCCAGTCGGACCTCTTCCAGGATGATCTGTACCCCGACACAGCTGGGCCTGAGGCGGCCCTGGAGGCAGAGGAGTGGGTGAGCGGGCGGGATGCCAACCCCATCCTCATCTCCCTGCGGGAAGCCTACGTGCCCAGCAAACAGCGGGACCTGAAGGTCAACCGGCGCAACGTGTTATCAGACAGCCGGCCCGCCGCGGCCCCTGGCTCCCCCCGCCCGGGGGCCTCCACGCCTGCTGCCTTCACCAGTATTGCCGCCCCTGGCGGCAGCCTTGCCGGAGCCGGGGTAGGTGCCCCTCAGCTCAGGGTGGTGTTGGGAAGCCCGGGTGTTGCCCAGGTCTGCTGTGCCTGCCTGAACCACTCACTGCCCCTCTCTGGGCCTCAGGCCCCCTCTGCCTGATAGTAGATTTGGGGAGGGCTGCAGCTCCGAAACCCCTGCCCCTGCTCATGTCCCTGCAGGAGGCTGGGAAGCTGGAGGAGGTGATGCAGGAGCTGCGAGCACTGAGAGCGCTGGTCAAGGAGCAGGGGGATCGCATCTGCCGCCTGGAGGAGCAGCTCGGCCGCGTGGAAAATGGAGACGCCTAGAACTGGGCCCAGTGGATGACACTCCCCATTCACCTCCTCCGCCCACCCCTTTCTCACTCAGCCTCTGCTGGCGGGTCACACTGACTCCGGCTGGCTGCCCCTGCCCCCGCTGAGGGTTTCTGGGGCAGGTTCAGGGACCAGTCCACACCCTGAGCCATCCTGTGGGCCTAGGCTGGAGCCACCGCCTGGCTTTGGGCATTGTTACTGGGGAGGGTTTTTGTACCCAGGAGAGCTTCTACTCTGAGGCACCGTCTCCCCCACCCCCACCCAGCCCCCCTGCTCCCTCCCCTGAGGAAGCAGGAGGGATGGGCTCTATATTTTCATTCCAAATAAAATTCTCTTTCTAAAAGCCAGGTTTGCCCTTCTGCTGCAAGGGTGGGACTGGGAAAGGAAGTCTGGACCCCTGGGGGAGGACATAGGGCGCCCCCATGGATCATAAATGTGAGAAAGGTCTGGGGGACCGTGAACATCCCCCGCACTGCCCCCCATAGCCCCAGCCTGGCCCGGGGAGAGGCCGGTGAGGATCTGGTGTGGATCAGGGTGGTTCTGAGAGGCCCCGGGGTCGGGGGTGGGGTGGGGGGGCGACGAGGGTCCTGTTGCAGGGAGGGCTGAGCGGGATGTTGTGGGCAGGAAGCGGAAGCGCCGAGTTAACCCCAGGTGCATCGAGAGCGCAAGCTCATTTCTCGCTCCACACGGCCAGGGCTGGAGGTGGGCGCCCGGCGCTGAGAGGCCAGCAGACCGATGGTAAGCCTGGAGCCTGCTGGGTCCTTGGGGTGGGGGCCACAGGAGGTCAGGGCTGGAATGTCTAGGCCCCAGGAGCTAAGGAAGGACCCCCCGCGGGCCCGGGGGCAGGAGCAGCCAGGCAGGGGACAGAGGCGAGACACCCGGGATGAGCCCAGGGCATAAGCTGGGCCTTCCTCTCACCTCACATCAGACCTGGGCCTCCCTCAGATTCAGGGGGTGGCCACCCAGTGCCCCACTCCATGCCCGACCCCCCTTCAAGACCCCCAGGTGGACTCTCACCTGCTCTGCTCGGGAGCTGGGACTCTGCACGGCCTCTACTCGCATCCCTGGAGCCTGGGCAGACAGTGGGGTGGGAGAAGGCTTGCTCACATCTCGGCACCCCTCCCCCCACACACCCCCCACCTGCCTTGTTCCAACCGCAAGCTTCCTCTGGCAGCTGCACCCGCCTGCCCCAGCCCCTGGCCCTGCGAGGCCCGAGGCCCCAGGGACGGAGAGTTGAACGGAAATGCTGCAGCTAGGGCAGTCCCCATGGGGCAGTCCCCGTGGCTGGGAGGGAGGAAGAGGGGTCTCAGTGACCCCCATCCTGGGACCTGGCCAAATGGAGGCTACACAGTTGCCTCGGGCTCGGTCCCCCCATCCTGGGCCTCAGGAAGAGCCAGCTCCAACACCAGCCTTGCAGGTGCCTTCCTTCCCTTCCGTCCCCTCCTCCTGGGGGCAGAGTCTTTACAGATATATATATTTTTTAATTAATTTATTTATTTTTGGCTGCTACTCTTCGTTGCGGTGCGCGGGCTTCTCATTGCGGTGGCTTCTGTTGTTGCGGAGCACGGGCTCTAGGCGCGTAGTTGTGGCACGCAGGCTCAGTAGTTGTGGCGCACGGGCTTAGTTGCTCCGCGGCATGTGGGATCTTCCCGGACCAGGGCTCAAACCCATGTCCCCGGCATTGGCAGGCGGATTCTTAACCACTGCGCCACCAGGGAAGTCCCTACAGATATTTCTTGAGCGCCTACTCTGCGCTAGGAATTGTTTAGGTGCTTAAGCCAAAAAGAACCCCATCTTCCTGGGGGGAAGAGAAAAAAATAAGCATACTAAACGGGCAGTTATCTCCTGTGTCGGGGAGGGGGTAGGAGGGTAAAGCAGGGCTGGGCTGTGGGGATGAATGTCAGGGTACTAATCCAGGCCAGCTTAGGCTGCACTGAGGTGCCTTGAGCCAGGGTGAGCAGGGAGCCATGTGGCTCTCGGGGGGGATGGAGCATTCCAGACAGAGGGGACAGCCGGTGCACAGGCCCCAGGCAGGAGCCGGCTTACGTGGTGCAGTGGGAGAGAGGGAGGCGAGAGGCAGGAGGACGCATTGCTGGCGGACATCACAGAGCCAGGAGAGGCCTTACTGACAAGGGCTTTTCTGCTTGACTGTCCCCATCTTACCCAAGAGGCCACCAACCGCAGGCAATGAGCCCCTTCCTGTCTCCCCCCAGGACCTGCGCTGCGTCCTAGGGCTCTGGACGCTGCTGGCCCTGCCAGGGGCCCTGGGCTCGGGCCGCAGCGCCGAGGACAGCCCGGGCTCCAGCTCCTCGGTCACCGTGGTCCTGCTGCTGCTGCTGCTTCTGCTGCTGGCCACTGGCCTGGCGCTGGCCTGGTGCCGCCTGAGCCGGGACTCGGGGGGCTACTACCACCCGGCCCGCCTGGGCGCCGCGCTGTGGGGCCGCACTCGCCGCCTGCTCTGGGCCAGCCCGCCAGGCCGCTGGCTCCGGGCTGAGCTGGGGTCGCCAGAAGAGGACCCGGAGCGGCAGGAGGATGAGCGGGACGTGGAAGATGACTGCGACCTGGGTGGTGGCCAAGAAGAGCGTGAATCCCAGGAAGAGGGGCAGCGTGGAGAGGGGCCCAGCCCACAGCAGGCCCCGGAGCCGGCCGAGGAAGCCTATGACGATGACACCGAAGGGGGCCTGGGCCTCGGCTCCCAGGGGCCGGTGGGCTCCGGGGGCAGCGCCGAGGCCCTGCTGAGTGAGCTGCACGCCTTTGCTGGCAGCGCGGCCTGGGACGACAGCACTAGGGCAGCTGGGAGCCGGGGCCTCCATGTCACCGCACTGTAGGAGCCAGCCCTGGCGCCACATCCTGGTCACTGTGCCTCTGCTTCCCGAGCTGCCACGGCTGGACACAGCCTGCCCTGGGTGCATGTGACCCACACCCCCGCTTGGAGAGCCTCAGACAGTCACTCCCCGCAACGAGTTCTAGTCCCCAAGTCTGTGTATCCCTGGCCCCTCCAGGAAGGCCATCCGTCCCCAGGGGGCACTGGGCAGCCATCTGAAATAAAACCCCTCCGGCCCACCGCTGTTCTGTGGTCCTGTCACGGCCCCTCCCATCCCTTAGCAGGGACTCCTCCCGGCACGACCCCACCCGCCCCTGCCCCAGAAGTCCAAAGGAGAAACCAGGTCAGTGCCATGATTGAACACTTTAATAATCCAAGGGCACAGCTCAACTGCGGGAGGCCGGGGGGCAGCCCCCCTCAACTGGCAGCCGTTGTCTGCAGTCCTTCGTGTTCATGATTCAGGGGCACGGCCACCCCCAGCAGAGACACTCACGCACACTCGCTCCTGTACCCCTCGGCACAGCCCCAGGTCTCTGGAACTGGCCCGGGGTCCCACTGCCCTCATCTCTACCCACTCTCTTAGCGCCCGGGGCGCCCACGGCCTTTCTTGGACTTCTTGGTCCCTGAAGGGGGTCGGATGGGGAGGGGGGCAGTGCTCGAGGGCGGCGGTAGTGGCGGCGGCGGCAGCAAGAGAGGGGGTAGAGTGGGCTCCAGGGGCTCCGGTGGGCCGGGGCTGGGCCGGAATCCCTCAAAGGGCAAGAACTTCAGGGGGCTGCAGGGGAAACCGAGGCAGAGTCAGCATTTCCTGGCACGGGGCCAGGATGCAGTCAAGTGCCCACCCAGGCGGCCCCTGCCATAGAAGTTCCCATGGTAGACGGAGAAACAGAGGCTGAGGCTGGTTCAGAGACGGCCAAGGCAGCCCTGGGGTTGACGGCAGAGCCAAAGCGAGAACGGCCCCCGCCCCGCGGTACCTGATGGGGGTCCAGGGGCTGCCGTTGAGGCGCCTGGGGGAGCGCAGCTTGGGCTGGAGGGAGAAGCCCTCCTTGATGCTGTCCAGGACGGAGGGCGCCACGTATGTGAAGCCCTAGGGGGCAGAGGCGGGGCCAGGCGAAGCTCAGGGTCCACCGCTCCTTGGCCACACCCCTGCCCGTGTCCCTGTAACCCTCAGGCCCCCAGACCTCACCAGGAAGGCCTGGTTGGCGCTCTCACTGAGGGCCGTGTCGTCTGGACTGTCCACCGGCGTCTGCCTCGTGAAGTGGGAGTCAAACTGGCTCACGTCCTCCTCCGACTGCTGTGGGCACCCCGGGGGGAGAGTCAGGGGTGTCCAGGACAGGGGCCTCCATCCGCCCCCAGGCCAGTGGAACCTCCACTCACCAGGGACGGCCGGAAAGGGGGGTCCACTCGGCGGGCCAGGAGGTCATCCCAATTAACGTGCCGGAAGAAGGGGTGCCTCTGTGGGCAGAGTGCCCCCAAACGTGCCAACATTTCACCCTCCATGGCTCCCTCAGAAACCCCCTCTGCTCTAGGGCCCTGTCCCCTGCACCCAGACACCCTTGGGGGCTCAGCCCTGCCCCCTCGTAATGGTCCCAGACCCACCTGCACATCAGCGGCGTCCCCAGGGCCGCCCCCGATACGTTGGCTGGGATTCCGCTTCAGAAACTGCAGGACAAGGGCAGGGGGTGAGGGTCTCGGGCGGAGGTACCAGTTGTTTCCGAGTGGCCCCAGGGGGTGGGGAAAGGTGAGAAAGGGGTCGTGGCTTGCGGTGGGGGCCCTGGAGTGTGGTCTCCACCTACTGACACCCTCAGGATTTCCAAGGTTTGGTCCCATGGCCCCTTCTCCACAAAGCCTTTGCTGGCATCACCCCAGGGCACATTCGTGGGGATCCAACTCACAATCTGGATGGGGTGCCTAGCCTCCCACTTTGATCCCCAGTGACCGACTTTTTGAGGAGAGCGGCTAGTGCATGGTGCAGGCCTCGCTGATTAGGACTCAGACTAGGGACCTGGCCAAGGTCGGCAGCTGGTCTGCGCCAGAGCTGACGTCTCACACCTCACAGCCAATGCTCCTCGTCCCAAAGGGACATCGTACAGGTGGGGGAAGGGGAGTGGGGAGCTCCAGCAACCCTGGCCCAGGGAGACTCAGGAGCCTATGCAGGGCCTGGGAGAAGAGACGGGGGCCGTACCAAGGGCAGGAGGGAGCCCACCTTTTTGACGAGGTCCCGGGCATCTGGGGTGAGGTAGGCGGGCAGCTCCAGCTTCCCTCTGATGATCTTATCCATGGTTTTCTTCCGGTTCTCTGCAGTGAAGGGTGGCTGGAGAAGGCAGAGGGTGAGAGGAGCCTTGCGGGCCTCCCACCGGGCCCGCCCCTGCCCCGGGAGGGGGCCCTCCTCCCGCCCCCATGCCCACCCTCCCGAGGAGGCTGGACTTGCCGATCCAGTGAGCATGTCGTACATCAGGGCCCCCAAGCTCCACCAGTCCACCGCCCGGTTGTGGCCACTGCGCACCAGAATCTCAGGGGCCCTGGGGGCCAGGTGGAACCATCAGTCAGGCCGAGCCCTGCCTGGCTGTCCTCCCGACCCCTGGGCCCAGCCGGCTGCCGCTTACATGTATTCGATGGTGCCGCAGAAGGTGTGGGTGACGGCACCCTCGTGAATCGACTCCTTGCAGAGGCCGAAGTCCGTCAGTTTGATGTGACCTGAGGAAGAATGTTAGGGCGGGTCGGTCAGGACCCCAGGCCACCCCGCGGGGCTCAGCCCTCCCCACACATGCGCACCCTGGCTGTTGAGCATGATGTTCTCAGGTTTGAGATCCCGGTAGATGATGCCTTGGGAGTGGAGATGGCCCAGGGCCAGTGTGATCTCTGACAGGTAGAAACTGCAGAGACAGGACAGGGTGAAGGCAACGTGGGGGTGGGGGGGGGTGGAGCCAGGCCCTGGCGGGGAGGGGTCCCTGGACCCCCTCAGGAGAGAGGCTGGAGGTAACACCCACCAGGCCGTGTCTTCCAGGAAGATGCCCTCTCGCTCCAGATGTGTGAAGAGCTCGCCGCCTGCGACACAAACATGTCAGCAGCTGTGTGCTGGGACCAAGCTCCTCTGCTCGCTGAGCCTTGGTTTCTTCTCGGGGAGAGTGGGGCTCGTAATTCCCGCCCTACCTGCCTCCCAGAGCTGCCGTGGGGACTCAATTCAATTCAGCAAACGTCTACTGACGCCTACTCGGTGCCTGGCCCTGTGCTGGGTGAAGCTGGGGACAGAGATGAGGAGCCCCAGCCACTGCCCGCAGGACGCTCAGTCTACTGGGGAGACAGACACGCACACAGCTGCTCCAATGTGCCAGACTGAGGCAACGGCCCTGAGAGCCTACCAAAACCTTCACAGAGGAGACAGGAGGACACAGTTAACCCCAGCGTGAGGGGACAGAGAAAGTCCCTGGCAGCGGTGAGACTTAAAGGGGATGCAGAGATGGAGCGCAGGAAATGAAGCTCCCAGGGCTCATCGGGACAGATGGGGTCAGTAGGAAAAGCAGGCCCGGATCGCTTCATGGCGAGCAGGGGACACCAGGCCAAGGAGGCCAGGCTTGATCCGGGCAGTTGCAGGGAGCCATGGAATTCTGAGTAGGAGTGTTGGGGGCAATCCCGTGCTCTGAGACGATGACCCTGGAAGTTGGTGGAGGAGACACTAGGAAGAGGGTGAGCTGGAGGCTTTGAGGCCAGTTAAGAAACAACTGTGACGCCTCCCCTCCGCCCAAGAGAGTAGAGAGGATAGAGGACACTGCAGAGAATGAACCATCTGGATTGGGATCTGACTGGATGCAGGGCACACAGAAGGGGGGACCAGCACATGAAGGGCTACTGGAAATGGACAAAACAACCCTCTGGACATCTATACAAACTCCCACCATTCCCATCCACCCCCAACACCGGTGAGGATACAAGAGGCACTGGACAGACGTTTGCTGAATGAATGAATGAATGAATGAACGAACGGACAGAGGGATGGATGAGGTGGGGCCCCCCTGGCCATTCTACATACCATGTCTCTCCCAGCTCCCCCCAGAGCTCCCTGTGCTGGTTCCCTGGCCTTGCCCACACCCCAGATGGGCCCGCACTCATACCACTGAGGCACTCCAGGATGAGGTAGAGTTTGCCACCAGTCTGGAAGGCATAGGCCAGTTCCACAATGAAGGGGTGCTTCACTGACTCTAGAATGTTCCGCTCAGCCCGCGTGTGTGCCGTGTCCTTGGCGTTGCGCACAATTTTGGCCTGCAGAGGCAGGGATCAGTTAGAAGGTGGGCCCCCAGGACTCCCTCAGTCCCTCCAGCCATTACCCTTCAGCCATTCTCTATCACCGCATTGTATTTCTCCATAATTCTGCAGCTATCAGCAACCATCCTTTCCAGGGACTGGTTTATTCCAGCAGCACCGTGTTTCTCAACTTCCGCACTCGTGACATTTGGGGCAGATAATTCTTTGCTGTGGGGGCCTGTCTTTTGCATTGTAAGACCTTTAGCAGAATCCCTGGGCTCGACCCACTGGATGCCTGTGGCAGTCCCTCTCTAGTCGTGACTCAGAAATGTACACCGACATCGCCAGCATTGCCAGACGTTGCCTGGGAGGCAGTACTGCCCATGGTTGAGAATGTACTGCAGAACAATATAATTGCTACTGACAATACACAAGCAAGTGCTCAAGATAGCGACCATCCCCTCCACTACGTTCACTGCTGTCTCCCAAAGGCCGGTGTAGTACATTGGGAATGGCAGCCACTGGGTGAGGATCTGCCGGCTGAACGAATGACTCACCTTCCTCAGGACTTTCATGGCATATATTCTGCCCACATTGGTGCCCTGCACCTTTCGCACCTGGAACACCTGCAGGGCAGGGGAGACAGGATCAACCTCCCTCTCCATATTCTATCTTCAAAAAGCCCTACCCTGAAGCTCTGGTACTGGGACCAAGAGGCCCACCCAGGAGTGGGGCGGTAAAGATTTCAAGTCCTCCGATTCTAAGAGGATTTACAAGTCGAACTATTTTTCTTTTAACTTTTTGGCTGCAGGGCATGTGAGATCTTAGCTCTCCGACCAGGGATCGAATCCCCGCCCCCTGCATTGGAAGCACTGGACCGCCACAGAAGTCTCTATAAGTCTAATTTGTTTTGAGACCCTTTGGTGCAGCAAGACTAAGGCTGTGAGGCCAGTGAGGAAGGAGGAGGGCCGGTACCTTGCCATAGTTCCCCTTGCCCAGCACGCGCAGCAGCTCGAAGCAGTGGGGCCCGATGCGCTCAGGGCCCGGGTTCACACTGCTCTCAGTCAGCTCCACCTCTTCATAGTGCCCCACAGGCCTGTGGACACAAGAAGTTAACGGGCGCAAGCTCCAGTGCTCCTCAGGTCCCCTTCCCTAGCCCATTCCCTCCTCCCCCAACACAACCCTCACTCACTCCAGGCCAGCCGCCCTCAACTCGGCAAGGGGACACACGTCCTGTGAGAAACCGAGGGGTAAGAGCCAAGGGAGGTGCCAGGCTCCCTCCCCCCAAGCTGGACTGCTTGGCCCAGGCGTGGAAAGGGTGACGAATGGGAGCTGGCAGGCGATGGGCCAGGACTGCGGAGGAGAGGCGAGGGCAGGAAAGGGAGACGCAGGGGAAGGGCTGGGGGCCTGCAAGACAGGTGGGGGTGAAGGTAGGATCAGAGCCTAATAGTGGCCGGGATCTTAGACAGACCGGGGTCTGCAGGAGAGGAGCCCACTCTGGGGGCGGGGGGCGGGGCGGGGCGGGGGGCGCACGAGCGATCCCACCGCCTGGATGATGGGATCGAGCCGGGATCGAGCTGCGCCCGGACGGACCACTCACCGCGGGGCTGAACTCTGGCTCGCCCTCGCCCTCGCTGCCTTCCTCCGTCTCCAGGTCCAGGTCAAACACCGCCGCCATGCCCGCACCGGCCCCGCGGGCTCCCAGGTGCTTACCTAGCAGCGCTCTGACTGACTGACCGGCCCGGGCCTTACGTCATCATTCCGCGACTGCGGTCTCGCGCGCCGATGACGCAAGAGACTGCCCCTCCCGCGAGCTGGCGGCGAGAAAAGTTGGCGTCCGTCACAAGGCATCTCGGGCATGGTAGTTCCTGAGTGCCGGGGTGCTAAAGCCCGCCGAACCTTCTTCCGCGGGCCCCTCAGTCTTCCCAGCACAGCTTCCTCCGGGGTGGCACAGGACAAGGGCCTCCTGGAAGCCGACCATTTTGGTTCTGGGGCGACTTTGACTTTGGACGGGGCAGAGTCGAAGTGCATGCAGGTGTGAGTGTAAATGCAATTCCCAGCCCTGTTGGAGCCCTACGCTGCCAGGTTGTCTGGGTGGTGGCGAGAGGCGGGTCGAGTATATCTCTCTGTTCGCCTCTGAAAGGGAGCCGGCTGCTGCATCACGGTCTCTAACGTGCCTCCCGCTCGAGGACCCTCAAGTCAGCATTTACTGCTCCGTGCTCAGCTCACTGCTGGGCTTTGTTGCCAGATTCCTGCCGGAAAGGGTTTGGGTCTCACTGATCCACCCGTAATTATGGGCTTGTGCTGTGCGTCAGACACACGAACTCGTGTTTGGTGACACGACAATAATGAACACACCAAACCTAGTCCGTGAGTTTAGATTTGGGGATGGATTCTTGTTGGATGGGACTCTGAGAGTGTGAACTGGGCCAGACCAGGCCTTGGATGAGTTCTAATTTTGGGAAGCTGTCTGGGTGTGCATTCCAGTTGGACAGGGGAGGCTAGATATGAGTTCACATGGACAGAATTCAGGTTCTCCAGGCTGGAGGAGGGTTATCTGGTTGGGTGTGGCCCTCGTTGTAATTCCACCCTCGGGTCTGTGTCCTGGTGTAGGTGCCCCTGGCAGGTCCCTCGCCAAAGGTCAACCCAGAGGCCTGGTCAGTGTGGCAGTTTATCCTTAGCTCTAGACGCTACATGTATCCCCTAACTACCTCTCCCTCCCCCTTCCCCATCCCCTGTCTACCTGAGCTTGAGAAGTGTTGGCCAAGTCGCAAGAACCTATCCCAGACTCTGGACGTTTCACTAGTCCATAAGCCTTTATTTGGAGAGGGACGCTTATGGAGCTGTCCACAGCTCCCGTGCAGCACAGAGGCAGAGTTCTTAAAGCAGCCTCCCCTGAATGAGGAAGGGAGTGTAGAGTCTCCTCTGCCAGTGCTAGTTAGGTGTGCCTGAGGCCAAAGCACCAAAGCTTGGTGGATAAGGTGCACAGTGCACGGGAGGGGTGTTCACATGTCTCAGGGCCACGTATAGGAGGTGAGTGGGGCCTGGAAGCTGAGTGGGCAGGTACAACTTAGTAAAAGCAGAAACCTGGACCTTGCATCTTGTCCCTCGACTCTTCATCCGCTGTGGTATGACATTGAGGCAGTGGCTTTTCCTCTCTGAGCCTGTTTCCTTTTCTGTAGAATGGGGCAATAGTGTCTGCCTGGAGGGGAGATGGTTACTACTGACCCCAAGTCATCTGCTTCTACTGCTCAGGCCAAATGAGGCACGTGGGGCACTGCCAAACATTGTCAGCAGGCTCCAGAACTATCTAGAATTTGTTAAATGAGGGAGTGAGAGTAGGAGGACGAGGGGTTTAGTCTCAGATTTTCTTGGGATTTGTCCAAAGCCAGAGGCCAGGTTCTCTCCTGTAGGCAGCAGGAAGAGACAGACCTGGAGGGGTGGGAAGGATGGGCTGGGTTTGGGCCCACTCGAACTAACCTGGGGGCAGGGGGTGGGTGTGTGTGTGTGTGTGTGTGTGTGTGTGTGTGTGTGTGTGTGTGTGTGTGTGTGTGTGTGCAGCTGTTGTTGCTTCTCCATGACTAGAGTCCTGGGAAGCTACGGGCTGGACTGGGGCCTTCGGGAGGACAAGCAGCCCACCAGCTACTTCTTTTATGGCTCCTCAAGTCCAGGAGGCCGTGGTGTCAGAATAGCCCTGCCGCTCTGGAACAGACCTGGGGCCTTGGAGGGGACCAGACCTCTCCAACGGTTGGGGCAGGGCCATGGGAAGAGAAGCAGGGAGAGCACCGGGGAGCAGAGGGCACCACCGCATCCCCTCCAGCACTTTGCCCCTGCCCTGTGGCCCCAGCACTATTTGAAGTGGGACAAGAAGTAGGCAACGGGATAGTGGGGCCCGTCGATGCCCAGGCCCTGGCAGAGGCCCAACAGGCGGAGACGGGCCTCGGCCAGGCTGGGCCCAGCACAGGCCACACTGCAGTAGGGCTCCTCGTATTCTCCAGGCACAAGGGTCTCCTCCAGCAGATTGAGACGCAGCAGGCCCTGGTCATGAAGAGCCTGTAGGGTCTCGCGGCTGGCGGTGGAACTCAGCGCCTGCAGGTGCTGGGACACCAGGCACATGACACCCACCAGGTGGCCACGGGCGCGTGGGTGGGCAGGCAAGGCAGGCCGCAGGCCGCAGGCCACCATAGCAGCAGCGAGCAGCAGGTCCACACCATAAAGCTCCAGGATCCAGTCTCGCAGGTAGAAGCCACCCATGCGGGGGTTGATCTCGATGAGCCGCGGCCCAGCCCTAGTCAGCTTGAGCTCCACGTTGAAGACCCCATCCAGCAGCCCGCAGCCCAGGCAACAGCGGAAGGCTGCCTGCACCAGCTGCGCCTCCTGCTCCGGTGCCAGCCCAGTGGGCATGCAGGCCGCTGTCTCAGTGAAGCCAGGCAGCCGTGTGGGGCCATTGTCGGAGACGAAGGCAGCCAGCAGTCTCCCCCCAAACAACACCAGATCCACGTCGTGCTCGGTGCCCTCGATGAACTCCATCAGCAGCATGGCATTGCCCCAGCCCAGCCCGATGCCGGGGTAGTCGGCCTCGACCTGCAGGTCTCGGGCGATCCGGGAAAAGTGCTCGTGGCACTGTGACGCGTCCTCCACCAGCCGTACACCCACTGCACCCGCCCCAAACTCCAGCTTCATGACACCTGGCAGGGGCACCTGGCGGACAGCCCTGTCCACGTCGGCCTCGCTCTCCAATGGGCAGCAGGGCACAGCATAGAGGGAGGGTGCAGGCCAGGGTGGGCCATGGTGGCACAACAAGTGCAGCTGGGTGCGGCTCTTCTGCTTAGCCACGTGCATGGCGGCTGGCGGATTGCAGGGCAGACCCAGCTCCTGGCAGAGCAAGGCCGTGAGCACCAGGCAGTCATCCCAGTAGGAAAAGCAGCCGTCTAGCTGCAGGCCGCGTGCCCGCACCAGCTCCGCCAGCACCCGTGCGTTCTCCTCATCCCTCTGGTGCTCTGTTATATTGAAGTGGATGAAGGTCTGCACTAGCTGGGACGCAAAGTGGTTGGGGTCTGAGTCCACCAGGTGCAGCTGCAGAAACCACAGGGCGGCAACACACCGAGATCAGCTTGTGCTGGGCGCTGGGCAATAGGATGGGGCCTAGAACATGGTCCTGGCCCTCAGGGGAGACAGCTTCACCAGTGCTACGCGCTCAAAACATATTTGTTGATGATTGAATAGAAGGTACAGAGGTGGGACACCTAATCCAGCCAAGAGAGTAGGGAAGGCAACCTAGAGGAGGCAGTGCTTAACCTGGGAGCTCAGTAAGGTTTAGCCAGAGGAAAGATGGCTGCAGGAGGGGGGGCGGGTGTCATCTAGATGGGAGGGGTGGCAGAGAGGGCTGGTGGAATCTTTCCCACTGGCAGGCTCAGTCTGGCCAGGGTTTGTAGGGAAACCACCAGGGTTCGTAGGGAAACCACCAGGGTTAGGGCTTGGGACTGCTGGTCTGGTGTCCCGAGTGGCCTTTTACTCCTAGCAGGGACAAAATTCAGCTAGGGGCGGGAAAAAGTTGAGACCCCTAACCTGGACGCGGCGACAGGCCCCGCCCCTACGCTTGGGCTCCAGGCCCCCGGCTAGATCGCCCCGCGCAGGCCCCGCCCCAAGGCCAACACCGCCCCTGGCCCCGCCCCGGGCCCTGCCTCCACCACTCAGGCCGGAACTTTGAGCCCCGCCCCGCCCCACCCCGCCCACCTTGAGCCCGTAGTCGCGCGCCGCCTCCCACACGAACTTCTTGCTGACACCGCCCGCGCCGAGCAGCAGCAGCTGTTTTCCCTCCATGAGGCAGCGCGCCGAGCGCCGCAGCATCGTCTCCACCAGCGGCGCGGCCGCCGCCTCCTCGGCTGCCAGCCCCGGGCGCGGCGCGGCCCACAGCCCTTCGAGCGCGCCACACGCCTCCAGACACAGGCCTCCGTTCAGCTCCAGGGCCACGGGGGTCAGCGCGCGGCCGGCCACCGTCAGGGCGAAGTCCACCCCTGGGCCGGGCAGGGGGCGCGGGCTCAGTGCGGGCCGCCTTCGGGCCTCGGGCCCCCCTCCTCCCGTCCCCGTCCCGGGCGGCCTGCACTCACCGAGGAAGTCAGTGCGGACCTGGCGCCCGCCGCGCTGCTCAGCGCTCAGGCTGGCCTCCAGGGTCAGCACGGCGGCTAGCGCGGCCTCGGCCGCCGCCTTGACGCGCTGCCGCACGACTGCCACCTGCGAAGCCTCACCCAGGCCGCACTGGGCCAGCGCCGCCTCCAGCGTCCGTGGCAAGGAGCTCTGGTGCCGCAGAGGCCGGTCCCCACGGCCCACGCTGCACACCACCTGGGCAAGGTGCGGCTCAGGGGGCTGGTCCAGGAGGAGTCCTTCCGGGACTATCCCTGGCCCCAGCACACCTTCCCCTATGCCACGATCCAGGCCACAGCCCTCACTGGACATTCAAGTCCTGTCCTCCAATGTGACTTACACTGCCCGTCTGGTCCCCCTGGGAGGACTCTACCCAGGCTTCCAGGCCCAGCTGGGGCCTCTGCTCCCTAAGGGCTCTAAGCATGCTTGTTCCTAGTGCCTACAGCCCTGGGGGCCTGTCCCACCCTGATGGGCTTAGCCCTAGAGCTCCCTGAGGGCGATGTTGAGTCTCTCCCTCTCAGCTTGGCCCAGAGCTGTGTACCTAGGAGGGTCCCTAAGCCTCTCTCCTAAAGGGCTCCAGGCCCTGGAGGTTTGTCAGGGACCCTGGGTCAGCCTCTTCTGTGGGGAAGAGCTCTCTGGGAAGAGGTTTCAGCCCTGGGCCCTGGTACCCAGCATGGGATACCAGGTAGGGCTCCGGATGTGGGAGGAGCACAGGAAGGGTTGGAGAGAAGGGAGAGTGTCAGACGAAGTCCTCCCAGAGACAACCAAAATCCTCCCCCCCTCCCCCGCCCCAAGATTTTGTCCTCTCTCTGCCCAGGGGCCCTCATCAGCTCAGTGGAACTGGGCTGGGGTGTGGCAGCAGGGGCATGACCTGGACCTGAGCCATGCTCACCTTGCTCAGCAGGGGCTTGTCACCCTGTGTCCGACAGACCACAGCACAGATACGCAGAGCCAGCTCAGGGCCAGGCAGGGGGCTGCCTGGGGGAAGACGGTGAGGCCTGAGCACAGAGCAGCCAGGAGGCCGAGCCATGCTCTCCCTCTGGCTGGCACAGGTGGCTCTCACCTGGGAAGGGCAGCCGGGCAGGTGGGCATACAGCCTCCACCAGGACACTCTCCTCCTCCTCTAGTTTCTCCAGCAATGCCAGCACTGTGTCCACCACTGGGCCCAGCTCACCTCGGGGATACAGACGCATTGCCTGCCGCCCCCTCCAGCGCCAGCCACTGAGCTTCATGGCTACCTGCAACAGGCAGGGGAAGGGGGCCTCCTCACCACCCCACGTACATGCAGGGTGGGACGCTCATACCACAGGAGCTAATGAGTAAACTGAGGTAAGAAGGCAGGGGATTACCACAGAGATGGGGCAGTAGTAGGGCTCAAAGTTGGGAACCGCTTCCCAGCAGGACCCGGTAACCCTCCACGGGTCCCCTCCTGCTGGCCTCTGCACAACCTCGGGGGCAGAGCCTGTTACCTGCAGGGCATCACCCAGGGCCTCAGAGTGCAGAAAAGCCCCTACTTCCTCCTTCACCAGTGTCTCTTGGCCCTCTTTGCCATTCAGCTCCACCAGCCGTAGTCCCGGGCTGGCATCCCCTCCCCTCAGCAGTGCCGGCGGCTTGTAGGTGAAAGCCAGGGTAGCTGGTACAGCCACGTCACCCTGCCGAGCTAGCAATCGCCTCGTCAGCAGCCGGTCCTCCAGCAGCCGGGCCAGCTCGGCTGAGGCTCCTGTGGGGCAGGTCAGGTCGCGAGCGAGCTCAGCTGCCTCTCGACCCCGGCTAGGCCCCAGGCCCAGGCCTGCCAGGAAGTAGGTGGCGCGGCGAGGGGGGACAAAATCGTCCAGGAATGTCAGGCCCCCCGGGTGGAAGCTCACAGCCTTGGAGACCAGCAGGGCTGCCTCGCCTGGCTGCCCTGGTGCTGGCACCTTTGTCAGCCAGGCAGGGGACAGGCAAAGGAGCATGTTTCCTGTGGGCAGAGGGAGGAGGGTTGCTGGCCAGGGAAGGCTTAATGCCCCCATGCCCTCCACCTCCAGCCTGGGCCCCTGGGTAGTCAGGGGCAGCTGCTCCCAGAACCCACCCCCACTCGGAGTAGGGCAGCTGGCCCGGTGGAATGCAGGCAGTTGCCAGGGTTGGCGGGTATTTTGGGATGTGGCCGGGCCAGGGCAGGGCTGCCCTTTCTGTAGGAGGGGGTGGGGGAACTTGGGCACACACTCACCCGGGCTCTGGACCCCACCCTCCAGCAGCAGAGACAGAAAGGTGCTGGGCGATCCCAGAATGCACAAGGTCACCTCCGCCCCAGGACAGCCTTGAGGAAGAGGACGTTGCCAAGCTCACCAGGGGCTCCCCTTGCTCTCTTTCCGCCCACCTTTCCCCACCCCCATAGCCCTGCCCTCACCCTTGGACCCCCAGGTCCTCCCCGGGTATCGGACGAGAAAAGTAAAGGGGACAGAGGAAGCTGGAGAGCAAAGGGGAAGCTGCCTGTCTACCTTGCCCTCTGAGGCTAGCTCCCTCCCCGCTGCAGCTGGCCCAGAAGGCACTGGAGGCTGGGTGACTGGAGACATGGGTTCTAGCCTCAGCTCTGCCACTGACTTTCTGTGTGACCCTTGGTCCCTGTGCGGTGGGGGGAGGAGTCTCTGCACCTCAGTTTCCCAGTTTGTGCAATGGGGCCCAGTCTGTGATGTTCACACACTCTAGCTGTAAGCCCTCTGTCCACACAAAATCTTTTGTGGCTGCCTGATACATAAAACAGATAAAGCAGAGGAGGAGTCCTGGGTCCCAGCTGCAGCTGCCTCCACAGCGGCTGCCAGGACACTTCTGTAGAAGCTCTGGCTCCACAGAACATGGACTGCAAATCCCAGGGCTGGATTTTCCGGGGGTGGGAGGGAAGCCGTGGTCTCTGACTGTACTGGTGCCAGATGCCCTTTGAAAAGCTTGCCTTCCAGAGGTTGACTGGCCTTGTCTCCCTGGCTTCAGACCAAGCCAGCGCCTAGGCGAAGGGGCCGACCTTGACAGAGATGGGAAGCAGGCTGGGCTGCAGGTGTCTCCCTCCTCCTAGGGGTGCTCCCTCCCCCCAGGGGTGCCCCCCTCCATGGAACCCTCGGGCACCTGTGCGGGGCACCTGGCTGCGGTCTTGGGTCTCCGGAAGGCCAGCTTGCTGCAGACAGCTCTGCAGGAGACTGTAGTAGTAGACAGTCCAGGCCCGGGCCTCCGCCCCCTCGGGGGAGCCCTTGCAGTCCAGGGCCACGTCATGGCGCCAGGAACCATGGAAGCAGCCTGGGGGTGGCAGGCCAGAGCCCCCACCCCATGGGCCCTCCTCTTCTTCCAGGTCCTTGGAGTCCAGGGGGGAGTCACACTCGGGACCCAGCGGATCCAGGGACAGCTGAGGGAGGCAGAAGTGGTGGGTCTTGGGCAGGGTGGGCAAGGGGCATATTAAGTCACCCAAGGGTATAAGTCCCCCACTCTCCTAACCTTGGGCAGACACTGTCCTAGGAACAAAAGAGGATGGGTTGGGTTGGGTTGGGGGATGAGGCCTGTCACCAGGAACATGTAAGTGGGAGTGCTTTGTAAACTGTATGTGCAGTGCCCCAGCGGGTGGGAGCAGAAAGCAATGCACTGCTGGCTGGATCACTGCCCCCTCATCCCACGCCCAGGTCTGCCCCAGCTTGGTTCAGAGGGGCAGAGGTTTTTTGCCGGTTTTGCTTATCGAGGCAGCCCTGGGACCTAAAACAGCCCTGGCACACTGTAGCTGCTCAATGTTTGATGACTGAAGAATAAGTGAACGAATGAACCAAGCAATCACTCTTGGGCTGCTCTCTTTTCTCTGGCCTCAGTGACCCATGTACCACCGTGGAGTTCTGCTGAGACCTAAATATGTGGGTGAAGCTGGTCCACGGTCATCTCCAAGTAGCTGGAGAATCTACCATACGCCCAGTCCTGGGCCAGGCATTAGTAAGGAAGAAGCTGGTGCCCTTCTTTTCAGATGTTCTGAGTCATGGAAATGCTCACTTTAGATGAAATCTTACACCCTGCCCCTCTCTGAGGCTGGCTGACTCCCAAATGAGGCTGCTCAGAAGCTCACTGTGAACACACGTGCAGACACAGGTGGGCCTGTCCTCCGGGGGACAGGCTGGGCCTCCTTGGACAAGTCGTGAGGTTTCTTTGGGACTTGTGGGTGCCTGGTGCCTGCCCTGTCCCCCCCCGGGGTGCTGATGAGGCTTGGACCTAGAGAATCACCGTGGTCATTGCGAGACAGCATACTGCAGGCAGCCGGGAGGGCAGAGGTCTGGGCCTCAGACCTGGCCTGGAATCCCGGTTCGCCGGTGCCAAATTCTGAGGCTTGGTGCCCTTTCTTAGGAGCTGAGTCCCCTAAGAGCCCAGAATGGGTTCACTGCTATGTTCCCAAACTTAGAATGGGGCAGGGCGCATGGTAATAATAAGTTGCAGGTTGAATGAATGCCAAAGGGGACCAAGAGTGCCCGCCTCCCAGAGCTGATGGGGGAGAGAGGCAGTGCCTGGCACACAGCAGCTGCTCGTCCCATGGCACACAGAGTGGGCGGTCAAGGGGTGTGTGCGCAGCTGGTCACGGGTCTGTCCGCACAGACAGCCCCAGGGTTAGGCTTCTACGCGCCCCGCCCGATGCCGCCCTCTGGGCCCTCCCTCTGATTAGGGTCTTGGGCTTTGGTGGGGAGGGACCAGAGGAGACTCACCATCTCACAGGTGGAGAGGCTGACAGACTGATGGAAGAGACTGACAGAGAGAGACAGAGGAGGGAGTCAGGGCGGCCGGATCTCTACTGCAGAGCCCAGCCCCTAAGACTCTGGGTCAGAGAGGTGCCCGCGACCGCGTGCGGCTCTCCTGTCCCAGCCAGGAGGTGTCCAAGGCTGCCCCACCCCCACCCCAAGGAAGCAGAGGGATTGCTGACGCCCGGACCCCATGGGGCCCGCACCCCAAGCTCACACATCCCAAGCTGCGCGGGGCAGGGCCGGGGGTCCTGGCGCTCAGCCCTTCCAGCGGGGGGCGCGCCGGGTCCCCGCGCGTGTGTGCGCGCGTCTGGGAGGGGTATGCAGGCGGTGTCACGGGTCCCGCTGGGGGGCGCGGGCGCTCAAGGTCCCGTCCCCGCGGCCCCTGCCCCGCAGCCCCCTCCCTGGCTCTCCCCGGGGCGCGGGCAGCAGCCGGGGTACCTGGCGGACGGCAGCGGCTCGGCGGGGCTCTGCCGGGCTCGGCGGGCGGCGCGGACCCGGCGGGACTCGGCGGCGGCGGCGGCGGCACAGCGCCCGGCCGAGGCGGCGCCGCTTTATATAGAAGCGCCCGGGGCATGCCCAGTGCCAGGCGCGGGGCGGCGCGGGGCGAAGTGGCCCGGCCCCACCGTCCTCCAGCCGGGGGACCCGGCAAAACCTCCGCCACCCATCCTGAACCTGGGGTCTTGGGGGTGGGCGGGCCCGACCCTGCCAGAGGCAAGGCGCGGGGGGGGGGGGGGGGCGGGCAGGGAGAGACAAACAGAGGGACAGGCAGAGGGACAGACAGGAGACCTTCGGAGACACAGTAAGTCGAACAGTGGGCCAGGTTCTAGCGGATAGCGATCGTCAGAGAGGGTCACAGACTAAGGGGCCGCGGTAAAGAAAAGACAGAGGACAGAGGGGGATAAATAGAGAGAGACCCATAATGGAAGAGAGATGGAAAGAGAATAGAGGGGGAGGGGAAAGCTGGAGCCGGCAGAGGCTGGTACCAGGGCTTGCCCTCAGGGCTGGGGTAGCCAGGAGAGCGGCTGGAGCACACAGTCCGGAGCCCTAACCTTGGATGGAGTCCTGAGCTCCCCAGCACCCGGGGCCGCAGCTCTCTGCCAAGGAGCACTGTGCCGTACGGCAGCAAGCACTCCCAGAAAGACCTTCTTGAACAGGGGTCCCTGTACATCTGAGGGGTCCCCTCCTCATCTCTCCCAGCCCCTCCAGAGTAGTGGCCACTAGGTAAGACGCCCCCCACAAGGGCAGTCCCAGTTCCCTGGGGTACCCTCTGCCCTGCTGGGGGCCAAGAGGGAAGAGCGTGGCCAGGCTGGGAGTTCCAGTGGGTCTGAGCACAGCAAAGGAAGAGGCTTGTCTACACGATCTGCCCTGCCCATCAACACCCAGGTCAGCTGGACATCCACAGTTATACCCACAATCTCCCCAAAACGCACATCCTTACCCCCAGGTGCACCCATCCAAACACCCACAAAAGCACACCTCAAGAGACCTGGATCACAGCCACATATTCACCCCAAGAAACACACCCAGAGATTCATACCCTCGCAAGTGTTGTCACACTAGGTGGAATCGGATCCTAGATCCAGCTGTGGGGCCTGGGCACCTCCCCTTCCTGTCTGACTGAACCTCCCTCTCCTCCTGACTTAAATGGGTCTAGTTACCATCTCATAGGACTGCGGTGAAGATTATCACAGCAGCCTGAGTCCAGCACACGTAGGTTGTTGTTGCAATTCTCCCACCTCAGCCCCGCAAACTCAGACCCTCTCTCCAGGGACACCCCCCGATTGTTCCCTAGAGCCTCCTGGGCTGGGGGAGGGTACCGACGGCCCTGCAGCACTTGTGGAGGCAAAGGTGGCTGCTTTGGCCCCTTTCTACAACCGTACACAGAGCAGCCTGTGAGGAACCACCCTGTCTACCAGTGGAGGGACTCAGAAAGGAGAAGTGACTTACCTGGGGCTCCCCAGCCCAGCCCACATTCCCCACACAGCTTTCCAGGGCTGCTCTGGGCTCCCCAGCACCAGATCCACACTCCACTCCTCCCTGTGGCCAGCCCAGCCTCCTGGAATGAGGTGCGGCCACCCAAGAAGATCCATCCTCTTGCTGAGGGGGTAACCTGAGCTCCAGGGAGATCCACGGGAGGGAGCAGGGTTGGGGCATGGATGTCACCAAAGAGCATGAGATCTGACACTTAACAAATATTAAGAACCAAAATCCAACAGAGTAAATTTTAAAGATCTTATTGGCTTTATCCAGCGGTTCATGAATCGGGCAGCATCCCGTCCAGCAGACAGAAAGGAGCTACAAAGAAGTTGTGTAAAATGCAAGACTTTTATAGGCAGAAGGGAGCAGACACAAAGAAGTTATACTTAGGCAAAAAAGTGGGTTGGTTATTGCAAGATCACTTTCTTTTAGGTAATAGCAGGGGTCTATCAGGCAGATGAACCTGCTAGTGCTGGTCAGGCAATTCCTGATTGACTGGTTTAAGATACAATTTCCAGGAGAGCTGAAACTGTAATCAAGTTATCTCGGTTTGGTGACATGGGGCTTAGCATAAGTGACTCCACCTTGGGCCTCCTGTCTTGTTTTTTGCTTTTTTTTTTTTTAACTCTTTTTAAATTTTTTAATTTATTTATGTTGGCTGCACTGCCTTAGTTGTGGCATGTGGGATGTTCAGTTGTGGCATGTGGGATCTTTAGTTGCGGCATGTGGACTCTTAGTTGTGGCATGCATTCGGAATCTATTTCCCGAACCAGGGATTGAACCCAGTCCCTGCATTGGGAGTGTAGAGTCTTACCCACTGGACCTCCAGGGAAGTCCCTGCTGTCTTGTTTTTAACCCAAGCAGTGTAGCATCTGTGGACTCAGTTTTCTCATCCTCAAATGGGGATTATAGTGCATACTTTAGCCCAGGCTTGGCTGGACAGGGGGCACCTGGCAGAAGGTAGCAGTGCCAGCAAACGGTTTTGTTTTTCTGGGTTTTTTTGTTTTGTTTTGTTTTGTTTGCGGTACGTGGGCCTCTCACTGCTGTGGCCTCTCCCGTTGTGGAGCACAGGCTCCAGACGCACACGCGCAGCGGCCATGGCTCACGGGCCCAGCCACTCCGCGGCACGTGGGATCTTCCCGGACCGGGGCACGAACCCGTGTCCCCTGCGTCGGCAAGCGGATTCTCAACCACTGCGCCACCAGGGAAGCCCCAGCGAACGTTTTTTGACTTGTCCCAGGCACTGTACAGAGGACTTTATGTGCCATATTTCACTTAACCCTGTTGGGTAGCAGTTATGAGTCTCTGCCTTTTGCAGATGAGGCAATGGAGGCTCAGAGAGGTGATGTGATTTGCCCAAGGTCACACGGCTGGTGAGAGGCAGGGCCGGGGTCTTCCCTCTGCCAGAGTGTGTGTATACATGCACACAGGGCAGTGTGGTTCTGTGCCCGCTCCCAGACTGCCCTGGCTGGGCACCGGCTGTGATGGCGTTTGCCTTGTGGACGCAGGGAGGAAAATCAGGGTTGGGCAACTGCAGCTCAGCCCAGGGCCCTGGGAGTTGGGGCAAGCAGGCTGGCAGGGCAGTCTTGCTCTGTTTGTGCCAGGAGAGCCTGGAGGTCACCTGAGGCTGAGCTGGGCCAGGTAGGCGTGGGGTGAAGAGACGCAATCCCTGGGTGACTGCCCAGCTTGACTAAACAATAACCATCATAGAAATGAGACAGGTAGAGTGCTCTTGGGACTAGGGCGGGAGCTGTTATTATCCTATTATCTGTAGGAGGAGACTGAGGTTCAGAGAGAGCGAGAAGGCCATTCCCATGCAGGGACTTTGCAGGGAGTCCAAGCCTGGCCTCCGGACAGTGTGGGATGGGGGACTTATGGGGTGGGTGGCAGTCGAGATGGAGACCATGGCCCCCCACACGGGGGTCCATTTGCCCTTCCACTTCTTTGCTTGACCCCCACTCCTGTCCCCTGGGCTGACCCCGGCCGATGGACATCGCTGGGTGCCACCCCAGCTTTGGTCCCCACAGGCTGAGTACTCTCAGATGCGTGCCTTGCCTTCTCCGAGCCCCTTTCCAGGCGGGTCTGTAGGGAGCTGGGGCTGCTAGGTTCACTGGGTGTGGTTGTTCAGGTTGCTCACTGCACAAAGGTACCCTGCTGAGTGGTCACTTCCCTTCTGTCCTGCAAGGGATGCATGTACCTGGGGGAGGGGCATCTTTTCCCAACTAGTGCACAGGAGCCATAGGGGGCTAGCGCAGCCCTGTGGGAACAGCGTGTGTAAAAAAGCGTTCCGACAAGGAGGGAGCTGGTCCTCTTTTGGTCTGACCCCTTGGCTCAGGCTTCCCAGATGGATGGTTGATAACGGGATCTGCAGAAGGACTGCCCAGAAAATGCTTCCCTCAGTAGACAAGGCAGTGACTCAGCCCCAGCTAGAGAGGCCCCTGCTGGAGACCACCTGCCCCAGGGTCTATATCCAGGGGGAACGACTACCATATGGCCTCTCCTTCAGACTCAGCAGCCCTGGTGCCAAGGCTGCTGCTTTCCTGCTCCTCTACCTTCCCAGCAGAAGAGCTGAGCGCACGGAGGGCAGGGAGTGCAGGGCAAATCCCATAGACTCCCTGCAGGTTCCCCCACCTACCGTCGTCTAGCTGGCTCTGCCCCCCACTGTGATCCTGGGCTGGGCACTCAACCTGGCCATCTCCCCCTTCTCTAAAGAGGCTCTCAGTGCCACCTGCAGAGAGAGGGTGTGGGGGTCTGAGAAAGGGTCCGTGAACTGCAGGGGACTGTGCTATTATTAAGCTCCAAGTACGCTAGTGGGGTGGGGAGTGGGGAGGGAGGGCTCAGGAAGCTCTCTTTAACTCACAGGAGCCCAGCCCCTGGCCCACACTCAGAACCCAGGCTGGGGCGAGACTGGGGCAGTGGGAGACACAGCAGCCCCAGGATGGCAGAGGGAGGTGGGTGTCAGGTTCATGGCTGTTGATGCGGGGCTAGCGGTGAACCTTGGGTCTGCCCTGGGCAGCAAAGCTTTGGCCCAGTTGCCTCCCCTCCTGAGCCTTAGTTTCCCCCCAGGTAAACTTCAGCTCTGGGTCTGGACCTCCGTGAGTCCCTCCTTCAGGGAGTGGGATGGTCTGCCCAGGACCCAGGGCCTGGCCAGTCACACAGTCAGCGCACAAGAGTATACGTGGAGGGGGCGTGTTCCTGCAGCCGTGGCCCTGTCACCAGATCTGAGGGTGCCAACACTCCAGGTCAGCCACTGAGAAGGATGGATCAAACACTCCACCATTGCGACTTCCCTGGCGGTCCAGTGGTTCAGACTCCGCACTTCCACTGCAGGAGGTTCGGGTTGGATCCCTGGTCAGGGAACTAAGAACCCACTCCACCATTTAAGTGGGACTGCAGACACTTTCTCCGGGTACTCCCCCTCCCCCTCCCCCCTTCAGGGGAGGGCACCCAAGGAAGCAGGGAGGCAGGGCACTGGGAACGGGCCCTGCAGGAACATAAGCCTACATCAGAACCAGCCCCGTTGTCCTGGCGATGGCTCCCGTCCCAGGCACCTCAGGCACCCACGGGGGCAATTAGCGAGTGTGGGAGGGGTTTCCACAGTGGCAGTCCCCAGGGGGTGCGGCTGGGGCTTAGGCAGGGGGCAAGGGCTGGCGGGCCCTTCCTCCTTTGTCCGGGCACACTAGGCCTTTGTTCTCAGCTGGCTCTCTCTGAGGACGGGACCAGGACCATGGGTGGGGGGCGAACTTGCCTTAGAGTGCCCACAGCCCTGTGGGGAATCCTGAACCAGCAGGGAGAGGGAGCAGAAGAGGGGACAGAGTCCCACTTCTGGGCCCAGCATCCACTTGGGGAGCCCTCCTCCCCCAGGTGCAGAAGCCTTCCCTGACCCCAAGAGGCTGGGCACTGCAGCTTACCATTGGCTCCTGGTGCTGGTGAAGACCTTCCAGCAGCCAATGGGCAGCCTCAGTGAGCCCTGAGGAGCCAGGGCTGGGCTCGGAGGGGCGGGGCTGTGAGGGAAGTGGGGGCCGGAGGGGAAGGAGCCGCTGGTCCGGGGTTGAGGCTGGAAGGCGTTCCATCTGACTGCATACGGGCTTCTGCTCAGACTTTATTCCAGGTCTCCCCAGGAGCCTTGGGGTCCCCTAAGCCCAGCCTCTGCCCCTAACCTCACCCTCCTTCAGCGCCAGCTTGATGCTTGCAAGGGCCCAGGCACCAGGACAGCTCCGTGGGCGGATGATGGGCCTGGGTCCTCAAAACCTCACTCTCTCACCTTCCTTCATCCTTGAGCCGGACACAGTCCACGGGAAAGAAGCTGAGGCATCCACCCCGGCTGTAAAGTGCGGTGCCTACTTGGAGGCTGGCATCCACCGTTCAGGCAATTGCGGTTGGGGGACCCTGAGTCTCTGGTACCCTCAGAAGTGGGACCTTCAGAATCGGGTGTCCAGGGAGGAGGTGGAGCCTCGATGGGACCTGGCGGGGCTCTCGATACGGGGGGCCCTGGACCGAGTCAGCAGCCCATGGAAAGTCTTGCCTCGGGTCTGGGGCTTGCGCCGCGGCGGCCTGGGCTCCTCCGGGGGCTGAACCACGATGCGGGGCACCTCAGGCCTGGTGGCTCCCCGGGTTCCTGCCAGCTGCTGGGCCTCAAAGATGGCTTGGGCCCCAGGCAGGCGGGCCTGCGGCCTCGGGGGTGGCCCAGATGCCGACGCGGGCAGCTGGGCCAGCTGGGCCTTGATCTCCCGCTGCAAGTCCTGTTCGGACAGGGCCACGCTGTGCACCTGTGGGGAGCAGTTGATACTGAATCTGCCTGGCCTGGGGGAGGGCAGGAAGCGATGAGATCCCTGTGGGGCGGGCAGGACACAGCCGCAGGAAGTGGCTGAGGGCTGAGGGGCTGACAGACAAAGAGACTACAGGAGCCACCGAAAGCCACTTGAGGCCTGGGGTTTCCACATTCTCTGCTGCTCAGAGGACAAGAACTGAGCCCCGGTTCTTACTCTGACTTCCCCCTCTGGGACTCAGTTTCCGCAACTGTGCAGGGGGACTGGGCCATTGCAGAGGGCGGGCAAGGGGCACCCACCTGGGGCATGAAGACCTCCTCCTGCAGCTGGGTGGGCGGGATGGCTCGAAGGGCGCCGAGCGTCTCCAGGAGCCCCGGGCA
The DNA here is from genome assembly GCF_951394435.1 of Stenella coeruleoalba. NCBI lineage: Eukaryota > Metazoa > Chordata > Mammalia > Artiodactyla > Delphinidae > Stenella > Stenella coeruleoalba. The sequence continues at coordinate 5,448,916 of NC_137154.1, forward strand.
GGCCAGGCGCTGTTCAGTGGTGCCCAGTGCCAGGCGTACCAGTGTCAGACCCACGCGGAACAGCACCTTCACACCTGCAGGCCGGGGGCTCACTCAGTTGGGGGGCCAGCCCTGGGCTTCCTCAGTCTGCACCTGAACCTGCCCTCAGCCAGACTCCTTCCACCCTCCTGCAGCTCTGCTGCCATGACCCAATGACTGAGAGCACGGTGGCAATCTGAGAGCTCTGGCCAGCATGTCTCAGGGGCCACAGACACTTGTGGGCAGAGCAGCCTGCCAGGAGCCAGGGGCTACTGAACGCCTCACGCCAAGCCTTCTCATTCTGGGCCTCAGCTCCTCGTCCCTCCAAGGAGGGGCTGGGTGGTGACGTGAAGGCCTTTCCAGCTCAGACTTGTGACCTTCTGATTCTAGAAAGATTCTAGCCAGAACTCCTCACCTCTAAGCCAGAGCATAGGACACACATGCACACAAACACGCACACACGCACACACACACATGGGTGTGACCTTGGGCCTGTTCCTGGAGCCTCAGAATTCCTTCCTGGTAGCCTCGGGTCTGCTGAGAACAGCAGTCAGGGGACCAGCGAGGTCTGGTGACAACTGTGACTTGTAAAGGGACAGCAGCGACTACTAATGGTGTCACTGTTATGAAACGGAGCCTGAGGCAGAGGGCAAGGGTAGCTCAGCCACCCTGACGGGGGGGGGGGGGGGGGGGGGCCCTGCCCTGCCCCGCCCTCGAGGTCTGAGTCTGCAGGGGAGGCCATGTAGATGGCAACTTGGACACCCGTGGCCAGAGCTCTAAGCCAGCCTGAAGCCAACTGGGCATACAGCAGGTGCTCAATAGATGCACTGATTGATTTCTACCATTTTTTGGTCCAACCACCCTTCTCTTGGCCTGGCACTTCTCCCATGTCCGCACCCCCACGTCAGTCGTCTGTAGCCTGGCCTCTCCGCCTCCACACTGGCCCTGCAAGTTTGCCTCTTCCATAGAGCAGCTGCGAGCACCTTTAAACTCTCCTCCTGCCGCCCCCCTACACTCTGGCACATCCTTTGTTTTATTTTCTTCACAGAACTTCTGACAACCTATAAATATCTTGTTAATTTAGTACCGTCGCCTCCCATCCCCACTTCCACCAGAATGTAGGTCTCACTCACTCAAGTGGCCCTGGCTTCCGGAGCAGCGCTGGCCTCCGAGAGCGCTCACCAGGGCCCGTGGGGCTCCATCGGCCATGCCCCCACTGTGCCCGCTCCCTGAGCTGGCTCACTGCTGTGATCTCTGCAGCGCCCCCCGACTCCAGCCCTCCCCCAAGCAGATGGTGCCCTCCCTGTGGTGGTCTCACTGCTGGGGGTGGGGGCTATCATTCATTACATTGGTGATCCGTGGCCAAGGGCTGGGCCGTTTCCCCAGAGCCACAGGGCGCTGTCACCCTCAGCACACCCCAGCACCCAGACCCCAGGCCAGGACTGGCAGTGGCGGTGGGGCAGAGCAGAGCTGGCACCCTCATCCCCTCTGCACACCAGGCACCCGAGGCTTCCGGCCCCAGTTCCCACGCCTGCCCCCGCCCACCTGGCCAGCCACACACTCACCCTCACTAAGGAAAGCGTCCCAGACACGCAGCACCGTGGGGAAGGGCAAGGAGCGGGCGAAGAGGCACAGGAACCACTCGGGCAGGTAGAGCAGGGGCCCGACGCCCACCTGCTGCAGGTGCTTGTGCACACGCGGGAGCAGCCGCCGCAGCAGGGCCGTGAACACCTCGGCGTCCAACCGTACACCCTCCTGTGGCCACGTCCGTCAGCATCTCCACTCCCGGTCCCCAGGTCCCCACCCAGTCCCCAGGCCCCTCCCCACCCCCCACCCAGCCCCTCCCCCTGTGCCCTCTGGCCCCATCCCAGCCTCTCACCATATGGGGCCCGTAGTAGCCAGGGAGGTAAACCTCGCAGATCTGTACCAGGCACCAGAAGGCCTCCTGGGGGCGGGCACAGGCCTTGAGTGCCCACCGCAGAGGGGACCACGGAGGGGACCACAGGGCGGGGGAAAGGGGTGCAGGGGAGGGTCTGGACACCATCTGGGGTGACTCTGGAGCCAGGAGCCTGGACTCAGTGCTGGGGCTGGTAAGGAGGGGCAGGTCTTACCAAAAAGCTTCCTGTTGCCCAGATAGAGGCCTACCAAGGGGTGCAGGGAGTTGGAAGTCACAGGGCTCAGGGGGTTGAATTTGAGGGTCACAGGGTAGGGGCTCACTGGTCAAGGCTAGGGAGGGTCCCAAAGTTCAGGTCTTGGGTTCTTGGGGTCACTGGGGTCAGGGATCATGGTCACAGGGTTCAGAATCAGAAGTCATGAGGTCAAGGTAATAACAACCAGACTCCTAGATCATTGGGGCAAATGTCAGGGCTCAGGGTTCCATGTTCCTGCAGTCAAGGTCATTGGGTTTGAAGGTCGCTGAGGTTGGTGGTCATGAGGCCCTGAGTCACTCACTAGGACAGGTTTGGGTAGGAGTCAAGGATCCCAGGTCCCTGAGGCCAGAGTTCCTGGGGATGGAGGGGTCATGGGTCCAGGGCACAGGATTACTAGGTCCCTAGGTCACCAGCGTTGGGGGTCATGGATCACTGGGGTTAGGGGGTCAGGGTCTTGGGTCCCCGTAGCAGGGTTGAGGGTACTCACCTCTGGGGGCAGATACATGAGCAGCACGGCAGCCACAGGGCCCTGGGCCTGGCAGTAGCCCTGTTCCGGCCGATATAGGGTGTAGGCCTTGAGTACCTGGAGGAGCCCCTGCTGCCTGTGCCAGAAGACCCCGTTAGGGGCCAGTCCTCCGGGCATCCCTTCCCCACCCTCTGGCGGCCCTTTCCCAGGCCTCAGCCCCCTGAGGGCCTTGCTGGGTCCTCTGAGATGCAAAGATATAAAGCTGGAGCGGGGGGGTACTAGGCCAAAGCACCTGAGGGTTGTGGGGCTGGGGGTCCCTGGGCATCACTGGCCTCGTACCCGTGACCCTGGGGTGACACAAACATCTCATGCAGAGGGAACTGGCGGTGCAGGTCCCTGCCGATGGTCTCCATCCACTGTGGGTCCCCAGGGGCCTCAGCCAGTTCCTGTGGGTGGACAAAAAGGTGAATGTGAAGGCCCAGAGTGGTGAAGGGCCAGAGAAGGGAGGTGGGACCCCTGCCAGTTCCCTCACCTGATAAGTGTCACGGCTGTTCTGCTGACACACATGGGCCCCGCACAACAGGGGCCAGCACCGGGCCCGCAGGGCCGAGGGGATGCCTTTCCGGCACTGCATCTTTACCTGTGGGTGAGGCCAAGGGACCCCGTTAGGCCAGCCACACCAGCTTCCCCTGCTCCTGTCGGCAGTCCCCAAGCACAACCTGTCATCAGGCAAGAGCCACTTTGGGTAGCAGGGAGAAAAGGCAGGAGGTACTGGGACATGGGAGGGGTGAATTTTGCCTGGGTATGGGCCGAGGCAAAGGGGGCTGAGCCACGGAGGCCTGGGTGGGACCACTCTCCCCCTCACCTTCTTGTACCGCCGAGACATGGTTTTCTCCCAGTGTGAGGTCATCTCTACCCACTTCATCTCCCGCTGGCGGATAAGGTCTGCAGGAGGGTGACCTGGCCTGGGGACATATGGCACAGGTGTCCAGGCGCTGGGCAGCTGTTACCCAGAGCCCACATTTGCCACCCTTCATGCTACCTGGGTGAGCCTAACTCCTGGCCCTGGAGATCTCTGGGAATCTCTGGGGCGGGGTGGGGACCTGTCACCCAGGAGTTGCCAGTGGTTGTCATGGGGACAGGAAAGGATGTGGCTCCGATGTGGGTGGAAGCAGGAGAGACTGAAGGGGGTGTGTAGGTGTGTGTTGAGGGAGGGGCTTGTTGATTGTCCCCCAGGATAGGGACACAGACAAGTCATCAGGGCAGTTGGGTAGACAGAGTCCTAGACTAGAAGCCAGGAGTTGTGAGTTTGGGTCTGATTCTGTCTCTGATCTGCTGTGTGATCTTCCTAACTGTTTCTGGACTTGTCTTCCTGTCTGTACATGAGGAATGCAGAGGATTGGTGGGGGAAGAAGTGTGGGTTCTGTGATCTGGATCTGGGATTCCCGGGCCAGATTAAAAGGAGAAGAATGTTTGGCCCCAGAGGTGGGTGGAAACCCTCAGAAACTGGGAGTAAAAGAGACATACAGGAGCCACCCCCACAGCCCTGCTAACCTTAGGATTCCATCTGGAACCCGAGAAGGGATGATAGTGGCTGAGTCCCCAGACCCGCCCAGGACCCTCGAGGTTGGACCTCACTCTAGAATTCAGCCCTCAGCTCCCACCCTTATTCCCAGCACCCCACCGCCCCACTCCATCCCTTCCCTACTTACCCTGGCTCTGCTGAGCTGCCCCCAATGAAGCCATAGCGGTCAGCCTGGCGATATGGGCCGGGCCCACTCAGCTCTGAGTCAGACCCCAAAGAGCTGGAGTCATCCTGCAGCTCACCAGGCTGCACCAGGTCCTCCCCCAGGGCCTGGGCCATGGTGCTGCAGACGCCTGATGCCATAGGCTGCAACATGTGGGGAAAGCCAACATGAGAGGCGGCTCCTAGCCAGCCTGGGGCCTGGGCTCCTAGCCAGCCAGGCCCCAGCCCCAGGACCTGACTGCGTGGTCAGAGGGAGCAGATTTCAGGGTATCTCTCCAAGCCCCTTCTGTCCCCTCTTCTCTTGTGGGGTGGGGGTGGAGCATGGGCCCAGAAGTGGCAGAAAGGCCAGGCCCCTGTCCCCTGCAGCCCAGCTTACCTCCTTGCTGCACCTCACCTCCTCCTCTCACTTCCTCCTCAGCCACAGCTTCGTCAACCAGCCGGGGGGCCCCTCCTAAGTGCGTGTGGGGGGGTAGTTACCCCTTCCTGTCCCGGGCTCTTCCGGCCTGCCCCACTGGCCCTGGGCCATGGGCTCCTCCCACCATCCCGGTGGGCTGGGTGGGTGCAGGCTTGGGTTCCTGTGCTGGGTGTGATGCGGCCAGGGCCTGCCAGAGGTAGAGAGGGCAGGCTGCCTCCAGATTTGAGGTCACTGGCATGTAAAACACTCGATTCAGGGTCCAACGAGTATCATGGTGTATTTAGTGTTTGCTCTTTACAAAGTAATACTTTCAACATGCACACAATGTAGCATTACTATGCTGCTCAAAAGGCAAGGATGAGACATTACAAAAAGTAATAATTTAGCATGCACCACAGGCAGTGTGGACCAAAATGAGCTCGGAGTTCAGCAACAGGTGTCTGGATCTACCTAGCCAGTCGCCCGAGGGCCCCAGACTCAGGAGGTAGAGGTCCTCCGTGAATTCGAGGCTAACTCTTACTATCTCTGAGCCTCAGTTTCCTTTCCTGCACTTCAAGGGCTTAATCTGCACTGTTTGGGGAGACCCAATGAGTTACCAATGAGGTCACACAACCTTCCCGACCAGGACAGAAGTGGGAAGGACTGCTTAGCTCTTGAAAGAGAAAAACAACTTCCACAGTACTTCCGACCGCACCTCCTCCGAACAGCCGAGGGTAACTCAAGGGCGGAGCTAGGCTTGACCTCGCCCCATGAAGCCCCGCCCACAGGGCAGGCTCCGCCCCAGACACACGAGTCAGTCCAAGTCCGGTCCCCTGACCGAGGCCCCGCCTCCCGGGCCGCCGCGACCCCTGCGCCCTGCGTCCGGCGGAGGCGCTAGAGCGCAGGGGCAGCGGGCGGGGCGGGGCGGGGAGGGGCGGGGCAGGAGGCCTAGGAGGCGGGGCGGCGAGCCGGGGCGGGCGGAAGGAGCGCCAGGCCGGAAGGAGGCAGCGGGAGGGCGGGAGGCAGGAGCGGGCCCGGAGCTGCTGGGGCCAGAGCGGCGGCGCCGCCATGTCCGACAGCGAGAAGCTCAACCTGGACTCTATCATCGGGCGCCTGCTGGAAGGTTGGCCGGGGCAGGGGAGGTGGGCGCCGGCCGCGCCCTGGTCCCCTGCCCGGCCCGGAAGTGGCGCGCGGGTGGACTTGCCCCTCCCAGGACCAGCTTAGACTGGGCGGGGACGGGCCGCGAGGTCCCGTGGCCGCAGGTGCCCCCCTTCCCAATTGCGGCGCCCCTGGGAGGTCTGGGGTTGCTCCCCTTGCCAGAGCAGGGCGGGGGCGCACGGGTTAGCCAGGGCTCTTGGGGTTAGAAAGAAATCCGAGAAGCCTAGCCCCCCCAAGCAAGGGGTCCTGTGTTCTGAGGTTTTGGCAGGCCTCCGCGCACAGCAGTCCCCTTTCGAGTGTCTTGAGGGTAGTTGGGGGTCTCGTCCCTTGAGGCTTGAGGCGGGGGTCCCAGGAGGCTGAGCAGCAACAGCTGCCCCTGGGCGAGGCGGGGCCCGGGAGGCCCAGGCGCCCCCCAGAAGTGCCTACGGGGCCACCCATGTCACCCACCCTCTTCTCGCCTGAGGGTCCTGACGCCTCATTCCACTCCCAGTGCAGGGCTCGCGGCCTGGAAAGAATGTACAGCTGACAGAGAACGAGATCCGTGGTCTGTGCCTCAAATCCCGGGAGATTTTCCTGAGCCAGCCCATTCTTCTGGAGCTGGAGGCACCCCTCAAGATCTGTGGTGAGCCCCCTGCCCAGGCCCCTTTGCTTCCTGAAAGTGGGTACCCACCACCACCAGCCAAAGTCCCTGGATCTCTCCACCCTTGAGTCCAACCCTGGCCCTGGGTTCAAGTTCAGACTGCATCTAGTGCTGACCTGGTTCTCTGGGTCACAGGCGACATTCATGGCCAGTACTACGACCTTCTGCGGCTGTTCGAGTACGGCGGCTTCCCTCCAGAGAGCAACTACCTGTTTCTGGGGGACTACGTGGACAGGGGCAAGCAGTCTTTGGAGACCATCTGCTTGCTGCTGGCCTATAAGATCAAGTACCCTGAGAACTTCTTTCTGCTCCGTGGGAACCACGAGTGCGCCAGCATCAACCGCATCTACGGCTTCTACGATGAGTGTGAGTGGGCGGAGCCTCTGGGGCTGAAGGTCGCCATTCAGTGCGACCCTCGTGTTGACCTGGTGGCTGGGGTAGCAGTGTTTGACAAACACCTGCTAGACTGAGCTCTGTGAAGGCAGGGCCAGTTCACGTCTCTCCGCCCTGCCCTCCTGGCATGGGTCCTGGCGCTCAGGAGGGACGTGGTGAATGGTTGCCGACTGAAGGGCTGCCAGCATTCTAATGCAGGGCCTTGCCTGCCGACACCCCCGTCCACTGCATCCGTTACTTAAGCACTTAGGATGCCTGTCTGGACTGGACTCTCTTGGCCAGAAGCTGAGAGAGACCAGACCTGGTCTTGGCCTGGCTCTGCTCATGTGCAGGGGGGTGAGTGCCAACCCTGAGGTTGTTCCAGAACTGGAACTTGGGGGTTCCTGTGGACTCAGCTGCCTTAGAATTCGTCCTGGGAGGCAGTGGGGTGGGGATTGGCCCGGGGGGGGGGTTCCCTTCTTGCCTTCCATTCTCTTCTCCCAGCTGTGTCTGAACAACACACAATGTGCCCTGGAAGGCCCAGAGACCCACACTGAGGGTGGGGCAGACAGGCCTTCTCGTGAGCCCTCTCCTTCCTCTGGGCAGGCAAGAGACGCTACAACATCAAACTATGGAAAACCTTCACCGATTGCTTCAACTGCCTGCCTATTGCTGCCATTGTGGATGAAAAGATCTTCTGCTGTCACGGGGGTGAGGGCGGCTCTGGGCCGCATGGCGAGGGAATGCTTGGGCAGGACGAGCCTGGCCACATCCCTGGGGGATTTGGGACAGAAGTGTTAGCTGAAGGACACATTCTCAGCCACCTGGAACAGCTCTCCCTGGAGCCCTGGTTTGGATATCACTTTTTCCACAAAGTCCCCCCGCACCCCAGCATTAGGCTGCACTCACTGTCATGTCGTGGCCTCGGTTTCTTGCGTGGAGTTTGCTTGTCTTTTTCCAGGGAGCATTGTGCTCCTGGAAGGGACAGGGACTTGAAGAGGCAGAAGGCGATGAGCTCTGCCTGTCTAGGCTCCCAGGAATCCAGGAGAGGGCGGCGGGTTGAGGGAACAGAGGCTGATTGGCAAAGGCTTCCTGGAGAAGGGAGGGCCCTTGTTTTGAGGCTTGAGGAAGTGACCTGCCGCCGGTGCCCCCCAGGCCTGTCCCCGGACCTACAGTCCATGGAGCAGATCCGGCGTATCATGCGGCCTACAGACGTGCCAGACCAGGGCCTGCTGTGTGACCTGCTGTGGTCTGACCCTGACAAGGACGTGCAGGGCTGGGGCGAGAATGACCGTGGCGTCTCCTTTACCTTTGGAGCTGAGGTCGTGGCCAAGTTCCTGCACAAGCACGACCTGGATCTCATCTGCCGGGCACACCAGGTGGGCTGGCAGCTCTGGTCTGGGTGGCAGCGGGGGCCGGGCAGCAGCACCTGCTGAACTGTCCCCACCCTCGTCCAGGTGGTAGAAGATGGCTATGAGTTCTTTGCCAAGCGGCAGCTGGTGACACTCTTCTCAGCTCCTAACTACTGTGGCGAGTTTGACAACGCAGGCGCCATGATGAGCGTGGACGAGACGCTCATGTGCTCCTTCCAGGTGGGGGTGGAGATGGGGATGGAAGGGGCGGGAGGGGCCCATGGCTCAGCCCCATGAGCCTGACCAGCTTGCCTCTTTTAGATCCTCAAGCCCGCCGACAAGAACAAGGGGAAATATGGGCAGTTCAGCGGCCTGAACCCTGGAGGCCGGCCCATCACCCCGCCCCGCAACTCCGCCAAAGCCAAGAAATAGCCCCCGTGTGCCCGCCCTCTGCCCCAGACGGTGGATTGTACAGAAATCACGTGGCTGTGAGGGTTCGTGCTGGCCCCCTAGGGCCGCCCATCACAGGGAACACGGAGCCTTGGTGTATTTTTCTTTTTTTTATGAATCAATAGCAGCGTCCAACCCCCAGGGCTCCTTCCACCTGCACCTGCAGTGGCTGCAGGCAGGATCCTGGGGCTGAGGCTGCAGCTCAGGGCAGAGCAGGGCCAGATTGTGGGTCCCCAGCCTTGCTTGGCCTCAGGGCTGGCAGCCGGATCCTGGGGCGACCCATCTGGTCTCTCGAATAAAGGTCAAAGCTGGATTCTCGCCATGGCGTCTGTCTCCCTTGTCCGAAATGCCGCGCCTGGCGACCTCTTCTGCCTAGGGCCACTTGGGAGGCTTGCTGGGCATGGGGCCCGAGCGAGGGAAACACCAGCCACACGCTCAGGTCACAGGGGCCTTTGGAATTTCCAAGTCAGGGCCAGAGAGTTTTGGAAAAGCAAGCAAAACAGTGTGTGCCGGGCACAGGGGATCCCCGAGGTGTACCCAGGATCTGAGGGAGGGACAGGTCCTGGTTGGCAGAGAAGGTGGATCAGCAGGGGCCAGCAGCCCCACCGAGGTTTTTTTCTTAGGGAGGTGGGCTTAGAGAACGCAGGCCCCCAACCCTGCCGCATGGTTGGATAAAGAGGTGAGGGGCCTCCCAGCAGGTGGCAGCTCGGCACCAAGACTGGGAACAGACATGATCGACTGGGGGCCGAAGGGAGACGACAGGACCCAGGCCAGTCACAGATAGCCGAGCAGGGCCTGGGGGAGGCGGCAGGACCAGCCAGCTGAGCTCCAGCACAGCCCACCTCTACCACCCACCCTGGAGGAGAGCTGGCCCCGCCCCTGGTTGGCGCTGGGAGATGGGGAGGCTGGGGCTTCCTCTGGTCCAGTCCTCCAAGGACCTCTCGGCTCAGCCTTCCCCCTCACTGTCTTCAGCCAGCACGGGGCTGGGCCCCTGGGGAGAGTGTGCAGGGGCCAGGATGGAGCCAAAGAACAGCGAGCGGAACTGGCGAGAAAACAGAGGAAGCCAAGTGAGCTCTGGAGGCTGCTCCCTCCGCCTCCCATCCCTGCCTCCGTCTCCAGCCAGCCCCTACCTTCTTGGGTGGGGGAGTCCCAGGCACTGTGCTGGGCTCGGTGTCATCTTCCTCCTCTGAGTGGGAGCCAGGGCTACAGTGGGGCTGGAAGCCAGGTGAAAGGGAGGTGGAGGGCAGTGTCCGTGAGCCCTCACTGCCCACGGTGGTTTCCATGGCGATCATGTACGAGTCAATGTCATCAAGGGCAAAGTCGTCCAGGTGGGGCGTGCTGTAAGCAGAGACGGCTTAGCAAGGGCAGGGAGAGAAGAGGGGGAACAGAGGCAGGGCCCCACCTTGGAGGGCTCAGCGGGTGGCTGCAAAAGCCCTGTGACCGTTGGTGACCTCTTGGTTTTATTACTTCCTGGTTTGGTGGGAGGGGAGAGGATGCCTGGGGTTAAGTGGCTGCTTCCTGGAGGGGGTGGACCTGGAATCCTTTCATCAGAGTTGAGGTAGAGGCCTGAGGGAGACATCTTGGGGGCCGGTTTAGCTCAGCTGGGGGAGGGGAGCAGCAAGTTCTGTAAGCTGGGCCACCTGGGGCCCAAGCCCGTACCTTCCCAGGGGACAGGAACCGGAGCGCACTGGGGCCCAGGGACATGCTGGGCAGAGGGCCAGGCCAAACTTCCTCTGCTTAAACTACACTGGGCCCATCCTCCCCAACCCACCTGCCCTTTCAGCCACCGGCTTCCCCAGTCCCAGGCAGCCCCCCGCTTCCCGTTAGCCCTTTCCCTCCTTGGCCTGGGAGGAGGCTCGGAGGGGAGGCCTCAGCCAGAGAAGGAAGCCAGCCCGACCCTGGGGACACTTCCCTGGGTGGGGGGAGTCTCTGAGTACAGCTGCCCAGTAAGGTTGAGCTTGCAGGGCTGGGGCCCAACAGGAAGTGGGGGGAGGGGAGGCGCTGACGCTGGAAGCAGCAGGCTCCCCAGGGTGCACAGAGGTGGGGAGGAGGAGTGGGTGGGCAGCGCTCTCACCTGTGAGCCTGAAGCTGAGGCGCTGGCTGCTGGAGCTCCGGGGCACGCAGGTCCTGGGGGTGCGGGTCCGGCTCTGAGAGCGTGGCCAGGACAAAGTGGCCGTCTAGCAGAGAGTCCTTGATGGCAAAGATGGCTGGCCTGGCAGGTGACGGGTCCAGGCAAGGTCAAGGCCCTTTGGCTCCTGGCATCCCAGATCCCTCCCCACCCTGTCCTGAGGCTCGGAGTTACCTGCCAGGGCCATCGAAGTAAATGCTGAGAGACAAGTTCGCTGACTCGGCAAAGCTCAGGAGCCCCTGGGAAGGGAGAGGCAGAGCAGTGAGGCCCCGCACCGGGCAGGGAGGAGCGGTGGACCGGGCAGTGAGCGCGTGGCGGGCAACCTCACCCGGAATTCCTTGAGGCAGAAAGTGATGGCCACCCCTTCCTGGGCCTGCAGCTGCTGGAAATCCTCCCCCCCGATGCTCATCTCGGTCACCATGGCTTTGATGGTGCTGTCTGTGGAGACAGCAACAGGAGGAAACCTGGGCCCTGCCCCATCCCAGCCCATCTCTGCCCCCTGCCCCAGGCCATGTCTGGCTCCCTCACCTGCCTCCTCCTGGTAGCTACGCAGGATGATCCTGTGGCCACGGCCAATCCCCAGCGTCACTTCGGCCAGCGCAGGGGGGAAGGGCAGAACAGCCTCCCCCAGGACCCTGTGAGGAGGGCACAGCATCACCCCAAGACTCAGCCCCACCCAGTGGCTTCGCTCTCAGGATCTGAGGCGGGATGGTGACACACACCAATGTCCAAAGGGAACCAGGCCAGGCCTAGCATGCCCCCAGGGAGGACAGGAGCGGGACATGGTCCCTGCCCCGTCCAAGGCTCCCAGGCTGTCGTGGGAGAAGTCCACTTGCAAGAGACGGGGCGGACAAGAGCAGAGCCCACAGAAGACAGCAGGAAGCACGGGCTGTTTGCGCTGAACCAAACCGGGCAGGCGGCACCTGGCCACCCAGGGGCGGGAGACCATCCCCACACAGTCTGCATAAATGCGGCCCTCAGGGAGAGCCCTCAGATCCTTGTCTAGAAAAGACACATGCCGATAAACAGTTACAGGTGAAATAACATCTGGAATTTGCCTCAAAACACTTGGGACAGGAACTGGCGTCTACTTTTATATGAATTTAAAATTGCCCATAAGAAAAAGAGAAACAGGGGCTTCCCTAGTGGCGCAGTGGTTAAGAATCCGCCTGCCAACGCAGGGGACATGGGTTCGAGCCCTGGTCTGGGAAGATCCCACATGCCGCAGAGCAACTAAACCCGTGCACCACAACTACTGAGCCTGAGCTCTAGAGCCCGCGACCCAAAACTACTGAAGCCCGTGCACCTACAGCCCGTGCTCTGCAACAAGAGAAGCCACCACAATGAGAAGCCCGCGCACTGCAACGAAGAGCAGCCCCCGCTCACTGCAACTAGAGAAAGCCCGCGCACAGCAGCGAAGACCCAACGCAGCCAAAAATAAATTAATTAAATTTAAAAACAAGAAACAACTGCTTTTTTAAAGTTTTTTTTTGTATTATGTCTAACAGAGACAAAATTATTTAAGTCAATAAATTTTTAAGGAATTTCACATGTTCTGATTCTTTCCACTGTCTATCACCTTAGTTCCTCCAAACTCATAATCTTCAAGATAAAATAGCCTTTTCAGAAATAAGCTGTCATGTGAGTCAGCCCCCAATTCTCTTAGCTGGGCTTCTTTGATCTCCAATGGAATATGGACACACTTCAGAATTCCCCACCTGTAATCTCTGGGATCCAATTTCCTCAAGCAATTTACTTTAGGACCACGTTTAGGGTCAGGAGGTGGATCTGCCTGGTTCTGAATTTGACACCCTCTAAAAATGTATTAGGTTCAAATCACATTCACTCCTAAGCCATCACACCCTAGAACAGTACAGATTGTTGGGATAGGCCAATACCTAAGATAAAAAAAGTCTGACTGTTTTTCCAACGATGTAGGTTTACGGAAAATGCCCCATCAGGATAGATCTCAACACAACTGCTCTTTTTAAAGAAGAAAGAGGGGCTTCCCTGGTGGCACAGTGGTTGGGGGTCTGCCTGCCGATGCGGGGGACGCAGGTTCGTGCCACGGTCCAGGAGGATCCTACGTGCCGCAGAGCAGCTGGGCCCATGAGCCGTGGCCGCTCAGCCTGCACATCTGGAGCCTGTGCTCCGTGACGAGAGAGGCCGCAGCAGTGAGAGGCCCGTGTACCGAAAATAAATAAATAATAAATAAATAAAGAAGAAAGAGAAAGAAAAATCCTCAAAATACAGACCACAGATTGATTCCCTCTTTCTCTACCCAAAGGGATCCTGGGCAGTGCTGTTTCAACAGAACTCAGAAAAACAGAAAGTCAGGACCCAAATGGACCTTGAGGTTACCATGGCCTTCGGCTACCAAAAGAAAAGAAACACAAAACCTTGGGTTACTTGGATGCAAGTGGCACCCAGCGTGTGGGTGAGTGGGAGGAGAGCCAATCCCCTCTGCTCTTGTCTTCACCAGGGACCTTTGCATCTGCTGGAGTCTCCTGGGCCCTGCACAGCCCCTCTGATTCCCCAGAACAGCTCCATCTCTACAGCTGCTTATTCAGGCAGCCCTCCTGGACCAGGACTTCCCCTCCTAGCCTCCTTCCTTGGCCTCCTGCTGGGACCCCTCGAGGCTAGAGCCCAGCCAGGTAGGAAGAGAGGCTGCCCTTGAATGGGGATCATTCCAGAAGGATGACAAGGCCAGAGAAGGGTCATGAGTCCCTGAGCCACAAAAATTAAGGGACCTTCAAAGGTGTTCAGGCCAGAGAAGACTTGAGGGCAGGCCAGAGACCCGTTCTCTGACAGAGGAGTCAGGATGGGTCTGAGTGGTCAGAAAACCAAATCAGACCTTTGAGGTGGAGAATACAGACTCCAGAAGACAATGAGGAACATGGAACAAGGGAGCACCCAGCCCCTCCTCACTCCAGCCTCTGCCCTTAGAGGAGCCAGGCAAGGACCTGAAAGCAAACCGGGTTGGATAAACTCCTTGAGGTCTACAGAAACCCTGTAGGGAAAATGAAGGAAGTGCCTTCTTAAACTGACGGTTGAGGCCCAAAGAAGGAAGAGAGAAACCTAGGCCTCAGCTTGAAACCAGGGAGCGTGCTCACCTTGCTGGGGCACAGAGCACATGGGGGCACACGGCTGGGTCGAAGACAGCCTGCAGGGACTCGCAGTCCTGGAAGGACAGGTTGTGAGTCTTCCTCACCCCTGGATGGGCAGACAGGGTCTCAGTGGGCCTCGCCAACCTCCACCCCACGCCGCAAGGACGACCTGGCCAGCCAGCTGCTCACTCACCGTATTTGCAGTACAGCTGAACTACCAGGCGGCTGCTCCTGACATTCAGGGAGATGCAGCATTTCTCCACGGTCTTCTCCAGGATCGCCAGCGAGCGGAAGACTGACAGGAACGACTAGGCGATGGAAACACATCAGCCCAGTGCCGCGCCTCCACCAGCCAGCTCTCACATCCCCTTAGGCTCTGGCCCATCACGGGCTCAGCACTGTCACACCAGGAAAGGACTTCCCACACACACAGAAATTTACACCCTTCCAGGCCTTCGTTCATACTGTTCCCCTTGTCTGGAATGCCTTGAAAGACCTGCTTACCTTTCAAGGACCAGCTTGAATGTCACCACTCTCTGCAGGTCCCTGGCAGAATCAATTAGCCTCTCCGTATCTCCCATTACCGTACCCTGTGGATGTCCGTACTACGCCCCTGCGCTGCATTTTGCATTGGATTGCTCCTGCATATGTTTCTCTCTCCAGCTGGCACCTACTGTGTGCCTCAGAGCAAACGCACTGGTAGAGGTTCCTGGGGGGGTTCCTGGGGGAGTGCACTGCCACCGCTGAGGGAGGGGCCTCACCTTCATCAGGATCTTACAGCGCAGCGGGTCCTGACCAGGGGTGGCCGCCTGGTACTGCTGGAAGAAGAGCGGGGCAAAGAGGAAGCAGGCATAGGCCGAGCGGGAGGAGTTCACGGTCCGGAGGGAGAGCTGGGCCAGGAAAAGCAGGGAGAGGGATGCAGTCACCTGCAATGTCAGGCCCAGCCCTCTGGCCGGCTTTTGCTCACACACTTGCCCTAATGTCCTCCACTTCCACCATCGTCTGCTGAATCCCTCCCTCTCCTTCCAATCAGCGGGTATCTTCTCCATGAAGCCTTCCCGGAGTGCCCCTCAGCACCGCTCCCGCAGCAAGGGCCCTACACAGCTTTCAGCGCCGACCCCACCCGCCCCCGGGCACTTCAGGGAGGGCAAATGCTCTCAATTCACACACTGGTCTGGGAAGATGACAGGGCTCAAGGTGACGTCCCAGCAACAGGGGAGGAAACTGTAACTCAGCAGACAAATCTGCCCACCGGCATCCTATCTGATGGGGGCGAGACTCGAGCCCAGGTTAGGGCTCCCTGTGGGAATCTCAACCCCCCCAATACCGTGGCTCCTCACCCCGTCTTCCAGGGGCTCCAAGTAGAGTTCGTCCCCGATACGGGACAGGGAGTGGACGGCCTTGCCGAGCACTGCGGGGAGGAGAGGAGAAAAACACCGCTTTGCTGGCGCTTTGGGCCCTCCCATGTGCCCCCAGCCCCGGGCTGGCCCCAACTCACCCTTCACGTTGCTGCCCGTAACCAGACACTTCATGCTGCTCCCTGCGGCCGGGTTGTGAAAGGCGGCGGGCCCCGGACTGGACCCCAGCTCGCTGCTCCCCTCCGGGTCTCCCCTGCCGCCGCGGGTGCCCCGGGTTCTCTTCCCGCGCACCGCCCCCGGAAGCCCCGCCCCCGCCTCCTCATTGGGCCACACGCCTGCACCTCCGTCACGTGAGAAAAACGCTCGCCGGCTGCGCCGTCACGTGACAGAGTCCCGCTGGTGGCGGTCACGTGATCCGGGAGCGCCGGGCGCCTTCCTGGCTTGTCTCTTCGCGGGGTCCAGGGCCTCCCTCGGCCCTTCAGCGCCCCGGGTGAGCCGGGCCTGTCAGCGGGGCCCAGCGCGGCTGCGCACCCGAACGCAAGGCGCTCAAAGGGTGTGGGGAAGCGAATCCGGAGATGTGCGGGCGAGCCCGCCTGGGTCACTAATTTAGAACGGATTTTCTGGGCGTCTGTCGTGGGTACGGGGTCGAAGGCAGACCGTCGCACCCAATCCGAGCCGGGGACACGCACAGAAGCAGCAACCACTGGCACTAAAAAGAAATTAAAGCACGTTGCGGCAGGATCCCGGGGTGGGAAGTGGCTGTTCGCTCTGGCTTCGAGGATCCTGCGTTGATCCCGAGGAAGAGAAGATTCTCCGGACAGAAAGGGGTAGAAGGGTGTGGCTGGCAGGGGAAGGTGAGAGTAAAGGCTCAGCGGTGCATGGGGCTTTGACCCCGTTGGGAGGGAAGTGGGTCTGTGAGAGGAGGGGTGAGCGCTGCCAAATGAGGAGGGTCACTAACGGGAAGGGCTGGAAACGTTTTCTGAGGTTAGACGCATGCGTATGTGGCCCTTTGAAAAACGACCAAGGGACTGTGCCGAAGGAGGGGCTTCATCGGCGGGCAGGTCTTCCCCTAGCCCTGGGCCTCGGTCCTCCGCTGCGTGAACTGGAAGGGAAGTCCTGGAGGGGCTCCCTGACCTCTAGTTCCCTGCAGCACCCAGTGTGCTTTGAAGGGCCCTGGGCACCACTGCGTTCCTTTAGGGCCCATCTGGACTTGCCCCTCTGGTACTGTCCCCAGTGAGGAGGCCATGTTTGTCTGTGGGCCCCTTGCCCTCCTGCTCCTGGCCTGCAGTCCTGGACCCCACTTTGTTTCTTCCTCTCCTTGCCTTCAGCTCCACTCCTTCACCAAGTTTCCCTGGAGCACTGGGAGAGGTTATTCTTGCCTTTTAGCAGGGTCTGTGTAAATGGTACTCCCTCTACCCAGGCTTTAGGTCAGTAAACCTGGAGTCATCCTTGACCCCATGCTCTCCCACACCCTACATACTGCAAGCCTCCAGCGAGCCCTGACTGCTCTGCCTCTCAAACAGATGGCAACTTCGTCCTTTTCTCCCATGTCCACTGCCATCGTCCTGGCTCAGGCCACCATCATCTCTCACCCGAATGACTGTGGGAGCTCCCTGGGTGGTTCCCTGTCTCCTCCAGTCCACTCTCCAAGCAGCATCAATGTGACCTTCCTAAAATGTAAACTGTGTCACGCCTCTCCCTGGTGTAGACCCTGCAGTGGTTCCCAACTACTATACTTGCCGTCAAATCTAAACCCCTTGGGGATTCCGTGGCAGTCAGTGGTTAGGGCACCGCACTTTCACTGCTGAGGGCATGGGTTCAATCCCTGGTGGGGGAACTAAGATCCAGCAAGCCGTGAGTCCTGGCCGCCCCCCCCCCAAAAATTCTAAACCCCTTACCCCAAACCTGCAGGAAGGAGCGGGCCCCACCCATCTCTCCACCTGTCTGTGGCCTTCCTGTGCATCAGAACTGGCCCCATCAGTTCCCTGAACGAACCACATCCTTTTCCACCTTGGAATCTCTGTAAAGCTGTCCCCACTACTTGGAACGCTCTTTCCCCTTCTCATAGGCTGGCGCCTTCTCTTCCTAGGGCTCAGCTTCAGTTGCCCATCCTCAGATAGGCCTTCTCCTCTTCCCCCTCCACCCGCCACCCCCCACCCTGCATTGTCTAGCTAAGCCCTTGCTCTGGGTTATCCACAGCACTTCTCCCAACTCAACATTATTTCATAGTGTCTACTTCTTTAATGCCCCTAGTTATGTCAGCTCCATGAGGGCAGGGACCTAGTCTGTTTTGTTTGTTACTGTATCCCTCTACCTCCCGCAGGGCCTGGCCCTCAGCAGGTGATCAGTAAGTATGCGTTCAGTGAATAGGTGTGTGACCCAAGTGTAGCCGAGTTGCCTCTGGTTCCCTCGTAGCACGTAGCATGGTGCTGTGATGAAAGGAACAAAACTTCCAGCCTCTGCCCACAGTCCAACCCTTCCATGAACAATAGCTGTCCCCCCACATTCTGTGCAAACCCCTGCCCCCCAAGGAACCTAGCATTCGTTATTCTCTTCCTTACTTTCCTCCTTCTCTCTGGATCTCGTCCTCTCTCTTTTCATTCCAGTGAAAATCAGCAGAGCCTTCATGGCTTCTCCATCTCTTCCCCACAGCCATTGCCGGAGCAGCCCAGCTGGAACAGAAGATAGATGCCAAAGCTCCCTGGAAGGCAGGGAGGGGAAGGTGTGACTAATCGCACACCCGTGTCTCTGCCCCTGACACCTATGGGACCAGTAGGGTCCTGTGGCATCGAGGTCGTTGGAGCAAGGCCCCGGGGGAAGGGAGAGGGAGATGTAAACGCTTTAGGACTTTCTCTTTTTTTTTTTAATATTTATTTATTTGGTTGCACCAGGTCTTAGTTGCTGCGGGCGGGCTCCTTAGTTGAGGCATGTGAACTCTTAGTTGCGGCGTGCATGTGGGATCTAGTTCCCTGACCAGGGATCGAACCCGGGCCCCCTGCGTTGGGAGCACGGAGTCTAATCCACTGCACCACCAGGGAATTCCCAACGCTTCAGGACTTTTGATGAGTCTTTCTTCCACTGCACGCACACACCTGCCAAAAGTTGGGAAGCACCTGACCCTTCTGAAGGGTTCAGACACAAGAAAAGAGCCTAGAGCCAGGACTCGGGAGTCCTGGGTCTCTGGTCTGTGCTTCAACGCTGACTTGCTGTGTAACTTTGGGCGAGTCCCTCCTGTCTCTGCGGCTGTACAGTGTGGTTGGTGGCACGAGATACTCACTGAGGTCCCTTCCCACCTTGACGTGCTGTGATCCCGAGGGGGCCCTTCGGCTTCCCTGAGCCCCTCACCTAGCCGCAGCTCTGGAGAGGAGCTGGAATTGGCAGGCCTGCTTCCCCCAGGCTGTGGGGCTGGAAGGGAGCTTTCCCATCGGAGGCCAAGCAGCCTCTCCAGGCTTGCAGTTGGCGTAGCCGAAAAGGCCCTTCAGGTCCAGAAGGGAGAACACACAACGGCGGACGAGGACCTTGCGACTCTAGCCCTGCTACAGACAGCCTCAAGCAAGTCGAGGCCCTTCTCTGAGCCTGTTTCCTCCTTGATAAAATGAGGGGGTTGGATGAGATGCTCTCTCAAGATCCTTTCAAACCCCACATTCTTACAGTCTTCGCCATACCCCACAGTAGAGGTGGTCTCATTCAAGTACACAAGTATGTGATTGTGTGTGTGTGTGTGTGTTTGTGTGTGAATATCAGGGGTGGATATGGAACGGATGAAGGTGGTTACCATTTCAAACTTTTAAACTAATTTTCTGTCTGGAAATATCTTCCGTTCAACCACCGCTTCTCACTCAACTAGTTACGTTTGAAATCGCAGAATCCTCAGAGCTCAGTAATTCGTTCATTTAACACGTGTTAGACACGCTTTCCTGAGTGTAGGAAAGAAAGCACACGACGAAACTCCCTGCCCTCGTGGGCTTCCACTCGACTGGAGAGAGACAAACCAGAGGGCCTGACTGTTCCAAAGCCTCTGGCAGAGCCTGCTGGGCTGCGCACACGGGAGACGGGATTTGCCTGGTGACTCTGGGGTTGCCGAGCGGGTAAGGGAGCTCTGAGCCGCTGGGGGCACTGAGCTGCTGGGGGCACTGAGCTGGCGGGGGCACTGAGCTGGTGGGGCTCTACTTGCCCACCTATCATGCGTTTGTGGCACACCAGGTGCCTCGAGCCCCCAGAGGCAAGCCCTGCCCGGGCCTTTCTTGTTCACTGGCATTTCTCCCAGCAACCAGAACAAGCCTGGCACATAGCAGTGGTTTAATAAACAGGTCAGATGCCCCAAGAGTATAGGGTTCAGAGAGGTTACAAGACTTGAAGCCAGGGACTTCCCTGATGGTGAAGTGGTTAAGAATCCACCTGCCAGTGCAGGGGACACGGGTTCGAGCCCTGGTCTGGGAAGATCCCACGTGCCGCGGAGCAACTAGGCCCGTGCGCCACAGCTACTGAGGCTGCACTCTAGAGCCCGCACGCCTAGAGCCCGTGCTCCGCAACCAGAGAAGCCACCCCAAGGAGAAGCCCGCACATCGCAACCAGGAGTAGCCCCTGCTCGCCGCAACTAGAGAAAGCCTACGTGCAGCAACGAAGACCCAACACAGCCAAAAAAAAAAAAAAATTATTAAAAAAAATAAAGCCCTTAGTTCACACGGTCAGTGTTGCTGTTACTGGGATTGCTGTGTCCTAGCACCCCCATCTCTGGAGTGACCCCCTCATGGTATTCTGGGGTCAGGACCAGGGACAAAATACATCACCAGCACGGACGAAGCCAGGGTGAATCCATTCTAGGAAGTGAGAGGGAAATCCCCCCACAGAAACATTACAGAGGAAAGTTCTGGAGGCCAGGAACTGGAAAATACTCAGAGAATTAGGGTTGGGGTAAAAGTCAGCCCCAAGAAGAGGCGTGGGTGTAGGCAGGGCTGCGTGCCGCCCCTTGATTCTGGGCCCCCGGTGTGCCCTCTGCCGCACCAGCTAACTGGAGGCTGGCATGAGGTAATGGCTGTGCCCGCACTGCTAGGCTCCAGGCACAGGTCAGAGACCAGGTCCCTTCAGACTGCAGGGCTGAAGGTGGAGGGAGATGGGATGGAATTTTTAAACCTGCAGACGGGAAGGGGAAGCTCAGGCTTGTTCACCAAAACCTGGCATGCTGGAGTTACAGGGCCCCCTTGGAGCACAAGTGAGGTAAGTTTAGGACAAACGAAAGGCAGCGTGCTTCACCCAGCAGGGGAGGACTCCGATGGAACTCATTACCCCGAGATGCGGTCTTGGCTGGAAGTATAAATAGCTTCACAAAAGGTTTAGATAAATCTGTGGTTGACAGCTCCATTCATGGGTTAGAAGGGAAGGAAGCTGTTTGTGGCCTGCGGGCCCGCAGGGAAAGCATCAGGGAGGCGACCTGGCCTCCCTGAGACCACCCCTCGGGGCCTCTGTTGGAGGCCGGCTTTGGACCGAGGGAACCTGGGCGGCAGTGTTGGTGTTCCTACAGCCTGGAGCCCAGCCTGAGTCCCCAGACCCTTTCCTCAGTGCCCCCATCCCTCGCCATCCGCTGTTTCGGGAGCCATGGGACCACCCGCTCTGGGGAAAGTGCTCTGTCCTGGCTGTCCCCTAAGGGACCAGCAGAGGGAGACAGACACCGTGTCCAGTCCCAGCTTCCAGCACAGAGACCAGGCTGGTCTGCCCTGGGGAGGGCAAGCAGGCACCCGAGGGTCCCAGCTCTGTGTCCAACACGGGGCTAGGCGCCCAGAAGGCATCCTCTCTGGCCAAGGTGGGCTTCCTACAGTGCCGGGGTGGGGGGTGGGGGGAAAGGAGAGACTTCAGAGAACTGGGGGCAGGGCGGGGATGAGGCCCCTAACTAAGAGCAGGGTGGCTCTGGAACCATCTTCCCTCTGTCCCCGCAGACCCCCAGCCCCTGGCGGGCAGGGTGTGGTCTCCGTAGGACCATGCTGTTCCGCGGGCACATACAGGAGATGCTTCAGAAAGCCTTGAGGGGGGGTGACTGAGTCCTACAGGCCCGAGTGCCAGTTCCTCCCGGCCCAGGAACCGGTTCCAGGCCAGGTGTGGTTCCCCAACTCTGGCTGCTCGGTTTCTCCCCAGCCACCCTCAAAGTCTCCCTTGACATCCCCCTGACCTCTGACCTCTCCCTTCTCGGCACTACAGCCGTTCTCACACCTGTCCGAGCTCTTGAGTCCCTGTTTCATTTAACAATGAAATTTTCATTTTGCAGCCGTCAGCGGCTGAAACCGACACATGCTCAGGGCGCTCTGCCGAGGATCACGAGGTAGACCTCGGAAAGGAGGCTTTGGGGCCCGGCGAGCTCCTCACAGACAGATGGGGGCCGGCGCCCGGCACAGCCAGGGTGGGCTGTCTCCCCAGGTCGCTTCAGAGCTCACTGTGCCCTGTGTCCATCCTCCCCGCTCCGGCCGGCCCTCCTCCAAGACACTGACCCCCTATGAGGAATCTGTCTGGGATGCCGAGGCAGACGCTCAGGATCGTTTATCGTTGGAGGAAAGCTGAGCGGCGGCCCAACTCCAGAACTCTCTAGAGTTCTGTGTCTGTGCCCAGTGCGGGGAGTCAGCATGGGGGTGCTGGGGACAGGCCTCAGGAAGAAGGCAGAGTGGAAAGAACAGAGTAGGTACAGACAGACAGACTTGTAGACATGGAGGCTTGCAGGGGTCGGGGCACATCCTTAGCAGAGAAGGGAGGATAGGGCCTGGAGGGCAGATAATGATAATATTTAACCTTGTCGCGTGTTAAGTGCCAGAGATTTGACTTGTGTTAACTGAGGAAGGCATCATTATCATCTCCCCTGTCTTATGCAAGAGAAAACTGAGGTGTAGAGGGGTCAAGTGGCTCTCCCAAGGCCACACAGCTGGTGAAGGCGGAGCGGCACCCTCATGTGCTGCCAAGCTCCCAGCGGTGCTGGGACAGCCCCCCAGAGGGGCCAAGTGCAGTCTGTCCTCTGACACCCGCCCCCCGCCCCCGGGGCCCCTGTGGAACCCAGACAGTCTGGAGAAAGCCTGAGAAGGCTGAAGGAGGAACGCTGGCGGGAAGGAGGGGGCAGAGCGGAGGAGCGGCAGTGACTCAGCAGGGCAGGATAAGGATCCTCCTGCAGGGTAAGAGAGAGGTAACCCCGCTCCTCTGCCGGGGTGCTGGAGTCCCAGAGCCCGAGGCATGGGGTGTCCAGGGCAATGGAACATCCCGGAGAATGGCGGGGGAGCTGCTGGCGGACTGGGGTGGTGGTGGAGCCCCTGAGGGTACCCCTCCTGCCCCTGTCTTCCTCACACAGCCATCACCCTGACATCCTTGCAGACGGGGAGCCAGCCCAGGTAGGGCAGGGGAGAGGCAGGCGGCAGGACCTGGTTCCTCTCCTCGGCTGGGAGGCACGGGCTGTGGGCGCCGTTTTTCTCGGGAGGCCTGAGCTGGGCCAGGTGTAGGTGGGGGATGCAGGACTATTGCTAAGGTAGGAGGAGGCCTTTGGCCCTGGGGTTTCCGCTGACATCACAGCCAGCTCAGGGTGAGGCAAGGCCCTCTGGGCTCCTGACCCTGGAAGAAAGGGGAAAGTGCACTCCCTGCCGCCTTTCCTCCCCCTGCTGCCCTCGGTGGCCCCTGTGCCTGCACAGTCACGCTGGAGCACGCGTGCATAGTGGCAGAGGGGCGCCCCTCCCGGGGTGCACGTCCGCGGCGGCTCGCTTTGCAGGCCACACGGTCGGTCGGGCCCTCAGGAGGTACAGCCTTGTCCTGACTCTGTGTGCAGGCAGCCGTCTGCCTTCCAGCTCAGTGCTCATTCCATGATTCAGACTCACTGCTCTGCTCGCGGAATCCACAATTCCAGCTGAGGGGACTGAAGGCTCCCAGGCTGGCACCTCTCACCGACCCAGGAGGGCCACGTGGCATGGTTGGCCCAGTTAGTCGCGTGTGGCGGGTCGCGGGCAGGAGAGCCCAGGTCTCCTGCTCCAGGCACATGGGGACTCTCTGTCCCAGAGAACGTGCTCGTGTCCTGAGGAGAGAGACCAGGCGTGCCCCAGGTTAGATGCCTCATAGCCAGGGGGTGCTCTGCACGCGCTGCCGTCTCCGCATCCAGCCTCTTCTCCTTTCAAGAGTCCCTGCGCCTGCGCCGTGGGGGCAGTTAAGGGGGCGAGGTGCTCAAGGCAAACGGTCCTCAGTTCCAGCCCTGGTTCTACCTCCTGGTGTGACCTTAGACAAGCGACTTCACGTTACCAAGCCTCAGTGCCCTCGTGTGTAACATGGGGAAACTGCAGGTCTTATTTTCTAGGGTTATTGTAAGAATGGAATGAAATCATTCACAGAAAGCCTTAGCCCAGAACCTGACTCGTGGTGAGAGCTCAGTACGTTTCAACGCCTGTCATGAGTTAAGCCTGAGAGGCGCAAAGGAGCAGTGTGTCGCCAAGGAATGCCAGGCGTTGCAGCAGGCTGGCGGAGTCTCTGGGGCCGGCCGCTGCCTCTCCTGCCTGCGGCACAGGCCAGCCTCTGCCTCTTGACCCCAGGGCCTCTTAGGCCTCCTCTCTGTGTCCCTGGCACCTGGCACAGAGTAGGAACTCAAGGAATGTTTGGTGAACAAATGAATGAATGAGTGAATGTCCTTACTCATCTCTGTGGGCTTCTCCAATACCACACTGCTGCTCACCCACCAGGAGGGGACTGGACCAGAGGCTTCCCCGGACACCCCAGGGGTCAGGGCCCCTTCAATGCCAGTTCTGCATCTGCATGGGACATGGGGCCTTTTGGGCATATAGAGAGCCTTCCCTGGGGATGCCAGTTATGGGGGGAGGAGGGGAGGCAGGAGGGAGGGGTGGAATCCTAGCCTGTCCCTGAGCCAACACTGACTCACCCCCAGCCCCTTGGAGGGCAGCTCAGTCGTCTCTGGGTGCCAGCCCTGCCCCCTACCCAGACACACCCTTTGAGGCCTGACCTGCCACCCCCTGCGGATGGTAAGGATTGAAGTCTGGAAGGCCAGAGAGGGCATCAAAACAGCATCCTCCTTATCAGCTCACTGATACTCCCACCATCCCATGGGAGGGGAGGCAGAGGTGGTCACAGCGCATTCCGCCAAGAGGTGGTGGGCTTGTCCCAAGGCCTGCCGCCCAATTGGAAGCCTGGCATCCTGACTCCCAGTCCTGCCCTCTGCCCTCTGCCCACGGCAGGCAGCCCCGTGAGCTACGCCCTTCGGCCTGTGGTTGGCTGCCGCTGCCCCTCCTGCCATCCAGCCACATTTCCATCCAGAAGCTCCACCTCCGCCCAGAGCTCTCCTTCCCTCATCATCCTCTGATCTCAGTTTAGTAGTGTCCCTTGTCACAAGACTGTGAAATTCTTGAAGGCAGGGGTGGGTTTTCCTTGTCTCTCTGTCCTTTACGGGACCTGGCACCCAGCAGGGGCTCAGGAAATACCTGTGCAACGCTTCGTGGGACAGATGGATCTGGAGCTCAGGGGGCCAGTGTCTCCTCTAACCTCTGCCCTGCCCCCAGCAGCAATCCCAGATCGTGAGAGCTGGCAGGGCCCCAAACAAACATCCCTTTCTGAGAGCCACAGGGGTGCAGGAACTTCCCCAAGTTCCCCAGCTGGAAATCAGAGGGCAGCCACCTGTGCCCACCACCCCACAGAAAGCCTGGAGGGGCTCTCGCTGCTCTGCTTCTCCCTTCTGCCCGCAACTCCCTCAGCCCAGCCCGCTTTGGGATTTTGGCAGAATAAAGGCACAGTCTTTATTCTAGCCCCTACCCCAAACCAACTGGCAGCTCCTAGCCTGCTGCCTTTGCCCAGACAGAGGGGCAGAGGGGCACTGGCAGCTTGGAGACGGAGTTGATTTTCCCTTTGGCAGTGGGGAAGATGGGGGAGGGGAGAGGCTTGCCCCCCACCCCCCACCCCGTCCCCGCCAGGTGAGGGGAGAGGGCAGGGATGCAAGTCCAGACAAGAGGCAGAGGGAGAACACGACTTCCCCAGCTTGTAGGGTCACGGCATCAAGCCCGGGGCGGTGTGGAAAGCCAGTTGTCCCTGCACCCAGCTGGCCTGGGTCCCCACTTCAGAGCTGCAGCCCTCGGTTCCTGCAGACCGAGGCTCTCTCTCTCGATTCCCGAGGTGAACATTTGCTGGCAGGGGTGAGGGCATGGGAAGCTTTCCTCCCCTTCCACTGCAGTCTGCTCCTCTTTGTGTCTCCTGCCCCGTCCCTTCTTTTCTCCCTCCTCTTCCCTCAGCCCCCCCTTCCTTCGGCTCCCCTCTCCCTCTTTCCCCTTTCTCCCCTGGCCCCTCCTCCTCTCCCGTGTTGGGGCCGCTTTCTCCCTGACTCAGCAAGGTGCTTTATAAGGTGCTGAGGGGCTCAGCCAAATCCAAACCACATTGTCTGTGCAGACACTCTCCACAAGGAGCAGGCTGCACACCAGGGGAGAAGGACTTGAGAGGCTCCCTTCTCCCCCTCCCGCTCCCCTTCCTTCTGTGGCTCCCTCCCTCTGGAAGGGTGGCTGCTAGGGGACCTCCTGGCCAGCCTCAGTGCCAGTCACCCCCTGGGCATCTGCCTCCTTGACCTTGGCCTGGGCATCAGAAGATCTTCGGGCTCACTGGCCAAGAATGTCATTGAAACTCCACAGCATTCTGGCTGGGGGAGGGGTGGGCGGGAGGCCCCCCCCCCAGCACTTTTGCAAAGGGCCCTTCCAAGGCAGGTTTCATCAGAGCTGCTCCTGACGCCCCAGAAAATCCCCTGCCCCCAACCCCCCCGCCAGCTCCCCTTTCTCAGCTCATTTTCTCCTCGTTTAGGAAATGAAAGAAAGCGGGAAAAAAACCCCAAAACAAACCCAACAAGAGTCTGTCCCACTCCAGTGAGGTAATTGAAAACAAACTTCTTCCCCACCCCCCCACCCCCCCATCCCAGTTCTCGAAGTGCAGAAAAGGGAAGAGCTGCCCTGGGAACCCAGCGCTGGTCATGCCCACGCTGCCTGCTCTGACCCACAGGCTGCAGGGGCTATGGCAGGGCGGGCAGGGTGTCCTTCCTTCTCCGGTCGGGGGGGAGGGGGGACCCAGGGCAGGAGTGGTGAGCGCAGGCTCCGATGCTATTCCAGAGAGGAGTCACCTCTCAGGTCTGGCCCACCACCTCTCCCTCCTTGAAACAGCAAATAAACAACAACAAAAGCAACGTATTACCAAGTGATTTAATTGGCGGTCCGGTTCTAGAGCACTCAAGCCTTGGAGACCAAGTGACCGTCCCCCAAGAAAAGTCACAGAGTGGGGATGTCTGCAGGCCTCCAGATGAGAGCTGTTTCCTTTGCACGCTCCTTGGCAGCCCTCTGTACAGGGAGGAAGGGAGACCCTCCAGGGAGGGTCTGGGCTACGGGTCCCCTAGGAATCCCGCCCCGGCAAGTCCCAACCCAGGCCTGAGGGAAGGACGCAGGGAGAGCACTCCACACTCAAGACCACCCCCACCCCAGCACCGGAAAAAACCTACAATCCAAACCCCAAAGGCAGGAGATGGCCAAATGGCTTCTTGGGGAAGCATTTCACAAGTGGGGACTCTTGGTCTGTCCATCGCCTTGAATTCGAGCGGTCCCGCTGAGTCACCCCTGAAGCCTCTGGTGTTGAAACTGGTCCGGTGCCTCGTGCTGATTAATGAATTACAAATCCCCCACCCATGAGCACTCTCCTGGCGGCTGGGAAGAAGAATGAAGAACCCTGTGAACTTGAGGGAAAAACCCTCAGCCAAGTGCCCTCTTCTCTCCTCCACGCTGGGCAGTGGGCCTGTGTTGCCCTCTTCTTGCCCCCCACGGGGCATTGTGAGCCGGTTAGTCACCTGCCCCAGCCCCGGAGCCTCGCTTAGCCTCAGCTTTTGGAAATGGGACAGGCGGCGGGACAATAGGCAAGGGGGGCGGTCAGCCCAGACAAAGGGCAGCAGGAAAAACACCATCACTTGCTTCGAAGCCAGCTCGCTGGCATTTGGGAGGATGTGTCATTGCATTTACTCAGGGGGAGGGGGAGGGGGAGGGGAGGGAAGGTTAGAGACTTGGAGGCAGAGGTAGGGTGAGAGCTGGGACCCCGCCGGGCAGGGGGCAGGCGCCCCGGGCCGACACCGAGGGAGAAGAAAAGGAGAGGCCGGCTCACTCCCCTGGCTCTTGGGAGTTTGCAGAAGCACTGATGCCCTCCCGCCCCCTCCCCCAGGGAGGCCCAGGGTGGTACCGCCGCAGCCTCGCCTCACCTCACCCCCCCTCGGTGTTGTGGGAAGGAGAGGAGCCCCAGAAGCCCTCCCTTCCCTCCTCCCCCCTCCTCCCCCCACCCCGGGGAGGGCCGCTACAATTTGTGGTTACAGCTTTACACGTCAGAAAAAAAAAGTTTGCAGAATGTCCCACACCGAAAAAAAAAAAAAAATCCGAAACCGAGCGAAAAAAACCTGCGAGTGGGCCTGGCGGATGGGATTATTAAAGCTTCGCCGGAGCCGCGGCTCGCCCTCCCACTCCGCCAGCCTCCGGGAGAGGAGCCGCGCCCGGCCCGCCCGGCCCCCAGCCCCATGGACCTCCGAGCAGGTAGGAGCCAGGCGTCCGAGGCCCCGGCCCCCGCCCCCGCCCGGGAGCCGCGAGATCCGGTTCCAGTCCTTCCCCCTGGGAGTCCCGAGCCGGGGCCCGGCCGGGGAGCCGGGCGCTGCCCCCGTCCGCGGGGCTCGGGCCAGGGGAGGCACGGCCGGGCGCCTTCGAGAGTGGCCGGGCGGGGACGCGGCATTCCCTGAGTCCGCTCGGCGGGGAGCCCCGGCGGCCCGCAGACCTGGGAGGCGGCCACCTGGAGCCCGGCGAGGCGGGGTCGCGGGATCCCGGAGGAGAGAGCCCCGCGCAAAAGTCGGGGAGAGCGCGTCCGAGGCGGGAGCGGGGCTGCGGGAGGGAGACGCGGCGCGCGGGGAGAAGGGGGCCGGGAGAGGAAGAGGGAGGGAGGGAGGGAGGGAGGCACGGGGAGCCTGAGGCCGGGCCGGCGGGAGGCGAGGAGAGGCCGACACCTCGGGCCGCGCCGCTCTCCCTCCCCGGCCCGCCGGGAGGGGAGGGCGGGAAGGAGGGCGGGCGAGAGTAGAGAGGAGGGCGGAGGGCAGAGCGGAGCCTGGCTGGTCCGGGCCGGGCCGCGGGAGTCGCGGCTTCCTCGCTGCGCGCCGCGCGGCCGGAGCCCACCATGCTGCCCGCAGCGGGGGAGCCGGCGGCAGGTAGGGGCCGGGCGGCGGGGCGGGAGGCGGCAGCGAGCCCCCCGGGCCGGCCCGCCGTGGCCTGGGAGTGATTAGTGCGGGGGGCGGGCGCAGCCCGGCCGGACCGGGCAGGAAAGTCTGTCACCGGCTGGGGAGCTGAGGCAGCGGCCGCTCGGCC
This sequence comes from Stenella coeruleoalba, assembly GCF_951394435.1. NCBI lineage: Eukaryota > Metazoa > Chordata > Mammalia > Artiodactyla > Delphinidae > Stenella > Stenella coeruleoalba. The sequence goes on from NC_137154.1 coordinate 5,477,623, forward strand.
CCGGCAGCCCGCGGGAGGGCGGGCGGACAGGGCAGGGAATTGACGCGCGGGAAAGGGCAGCGGCCCGGCCGAGCCCGGAGCCCGGCGCCCCGGACCCCGCCCCCGCCCCCGCCGCCGGGAAGGGAGAGACCGGGCGGGAGCGGGCCGGGGGCGGGGCCGGGGGCGCGGGGGCCACACAGGGGGAAGGCGCCGCCGCTTCGGGGAGGGGGCCGGGAGCGAGAGGTCACCGCCGAGGGTGAGGGCCGGCCAAGTTCTCGGGCCGAGCCCCTCGAGGGAAACCCCAAGTCCCCGGGCCTCGCCAGAGTGCCCTCATCCCTGCTCTCCCTACCTTCCTTCCCAGCAACTCCACACTGCGCTCCAGAAGCCCTCCCCAGACTCCCAATCCCAGAGGACGCGTCCCTGTTTCCTCCTGCGCCCGGCCTGGCCCTCCCCGCTGGGGTAGGAGGGGGCTGCCAGGAGGGGAGGGGGCTGGAGGCTTGGCTCGGCAGGAGCGGTCCGAGCCTCGGAGAGAGGCTGTGGGTGCAGGCACTGGACCCACTCTGTCAGGCGCTCTCTGACCCTGACCCATACAGGCTGACACCTCTGAGCTTTCACTGTCCCCACGGACCCCCTCCCGGCTCCAGGAGCACACAACTGTTCCCCCCGCCCCCGCCGTAGGACACAGGGATACATCCCCCTGACAGATCAGACCCATTCCCCCCACTGGCTCAGACACCCTCGCTGCCCTGGAGCCAGGCACTCAACCAGGGGAGGAAACGGGCATCAGGCAGAGGTGGCAGCAACTGTCACCCAGCCGCCCCAGAAGTCTCTCCTCCCAACTGATGTAATGGCTCCCTCTCCCCCTGCCAGAGCCCTGCGCTGGGCCCGTTCACACTTCTGCACACCACCCCTCTGCACCAGCTACTCCATTAGTGACACTTCACATTCCTCCCCACAATCCCACCTGCCTATTCACACCCTGGCTCCTGCACGCTCCCTCTGAGCCCCTCCCATACCCGCTGGATAACAACACCTTTTCAAGCACACCTACACAATTGCCGGACTCTTTCCTTCATGTTGCCCCTGTGCCTGCCTTCTGCTGGCTGCCCAGCTCCCCGGCTCCACCCAGGGTCCTCTTGCAGCACCATCCGGACCCTCTGGCTCCAACAAAAGCCCAACTCCTGGGTGGGAATGGACTCCACAAGGCTGGAAGGCTGGCCCGCCCATCTGTTTCTTTCCCTGGGCCTCAGTTTCTTCTTCTGTCATTTAGGCTGGACGAGAAGGGCAGGGAGGGGGCTGCTGATGAGCACAGCAGAGGTGGAGCATCACGTGGTCTGGAATTTCACACGCACAGTGTAACCCCTTCACACAAGCCCAGTCACCGGATGAGCTGGTGACAAAGTGAGGTCTCCTCACTTCTGGGCCCGTGTGTACCCACTCACTAAGCCGATTCTCAGTTGCCTGGGGGATAGGGAACCAAGGAGAGGATGGAAGGGAGAGAAGGAACAGAGGGGAGGGCAGCCAGCCTAGAGGACAAGGAAAGATGGGCTGTTTCTTTGGGCCCTTCCCTGAGAAGGGGGGCTGGGAGGTGACCCCCAGGGCCGTTTCCTGGATCTCACACCACAGTGGACCCACCACCCCCTAAACCACTCATCCCCTCAGTGCACCTCAACAGACCCCTCCAAGGTCACCAGGATGCCAGTCCTGGTCTGGCCTTTCCTCTGGCTCCCACATTCAGCCCAGCACCTCTGGAGCTCTGCGATGCCTCCCCGGCTCCTACCTGTTAGGCTGATGGCTCTTAGCCACCAATCCCAGGTGCACGGTCTCCTGGCTGACCTGTCCTACCCACCCTGACTACCCTGGCGTATTTGCACTGCTGAGCACCCTACCTTCACTGCGTGAGGTCAGACTGGGGGAGACAGGCTGAGGGGGCAGCTGCCTAAACATGCGTACACGGGTATGCCTGCCTGTGTAGCCGTGTCAGGGTGGCCATGCGCTTGCATGGGCTGTGTGTGTGTGTGTGTGTGTGTGTGTGTGTGTGTGTGTGTGTGTGTGTTCATGAGGGGGGGCCTCGGTTCCCAGGGCCCAGGGATCTGGATGGAATTAGGGGCTGGCCCGGGCGGGGGCCAGGATGGGGGGTGGGGGGGCCGCAGCAGGAAACGTGAGCTGCTCTCATTAGCTCCTCACGTGCTCAGCTGGATTTATAAACACAGGGGAAGACGGGATGTAAACAATCAGTGGGCAGCAGCCAGAGGCAGAGCTGGGGCGGGGGCTGGGCGGGGGGCCAGGACTCCGGGAGGGGGCCCAGGAATCAGCCCCCGGTGGCCGGTCCACCTGCACACCACGAGCCTGGAGAGGGCTCCAGGATGCCCACTGGGCTTGCCCTCCTAGGAACACAGGCAAGTGGCGAGCTGTGCTGAGTTCCAGTGCTCACGACTAAACCACAGGTGTTCCCTGCCCCGGAAGGCTTTCAGTTCTGCTGCCTAAGATATGGGACATCTTGCCCAGAGTGGAGGCTGTCCTAATGGAGTGTAGAGCCCTGTCACCTTACTCCTCTCCTGGCCTCTTCTCCCTCTGGATTTCTGAGGCTCCTTCCCTCTTTCTGGTTCTCTCCATGGGTCAATCCCGAAGCTCTTTCAGCTTCCCCCCCCCGCCCCCCCCCCAGCCTTCAGTGACACAGTTACCTCAGAACTGAAATATTCCTGGAAACACCGGCCTTGTCTGGTTAATTTCACGAGCCGATTTTCTGCCCAGATGACTTCGTTCTTGTTTTTGCAAAGGCTTCTCCCCCTGCTGTCCCTGTATAGGGAGCCAATCCTCCCCAGGGATGTCCCGCAGGGCCCAGAAGGGGAGGGGGCAAACAAGGACCAGAGCTGGGTTCCTGACCCCCCCTACCCCCCCGCACCACCGTGGGCCAGGCAGAGCCCAGTCCCAGAACTCTGGCTAGCAAGGCTGCCCGGAGCAGGGTGTGGGGTAAAGAGGCGAGCCTAGTGCTCAACTGCTGCTTCAGCTGGGACCCTCGGCCTTGCCACTAACTGCGAGAAGAGACCAGGCTCAATCCTGAAAGCTACCTCAAGGCTGCAAGGACTGCTGCCCACCTCAGCAGGTCTCCAGCCTCTGAAACTAACCCCACATTGTACCCAAAGGATCCTGGAGGTGACTCAGCCAGATAGCCAGGCTGAAGGCAGCAGAGGAGAAGGGCCTGGAATTGTGTTGGGATGTGAAGAACGGAGAATAGGAAGGAACTCAGAGAGTCAGCAAGAGCTAGGGGTGGAAAGGAAGAATGAGGAAGGGACCGTTTGGGAGGGAAGCCACAGGCTGCAGATGGGGAAGAGGAGAAGGGGAGCCTGTCTCCCCAGGGAGCAGTTATGAGCCTGATCCTGCTTTCTGTCCTAAAACACACATGGATGGGGCGCACACTCACTCACACACACACACACACACACACACACACAGCCTAGAACCAAGAGCCCTCCACCCGAGAGGGCAGGGTTCCTGAGACTAGTGGCAGCCCTGCTACTGCATTCTGTCAGTGAAGCCAGCCAGGAAAGCATCTGAGAGTCAGGACTGAGCAGCTGCGCCATTGCCAAAGTTCCCACCTGAGCCCTGCACTCTCAGAGACATTCCATAGAGTGTGACTCCTAAACCCCTCCTCGTTTGTAACCCTCTCTAAAGCCCCGACCCAGTGTTATGACTAAGTCTAAACCTACCTAGTCTTAATACTTTCTTAACTCCACACTTATCTTAAGTACAATCAAATTGTTAACCCCCCATCCAACTTATTTCTATCAAAGCAACGTATGTCATTGTAGAAAATTTGACAGTATATAATGTAAACTATACGGGGTGTTTTTGTTGTTTGTTTTGCGGTACGTGGGCCTCTCACTGTTGTGGCCTCTCCCGTTGCGGAGCACAGGCTCCGGACGCGCAGGCTCAGCGGCCATGGCTCACGGGCCCAGCCGCTCCACGGCATGTGGGATCTTCCCGGACCGGGGCACGAACCCGTGTCCCCTGCATCGGCATGCGGACTCTCAACCACTGCGCCACCAGGGAAGCCCTATAATGTAAACTAGAAGAAAGAAACCACTCGTGATCTCACACCTACCCAAGCTCAAAGCCCAAACTAGCCCTACTCTTGCTGACAGGCCATGCATCACCCCATCTGACAGCTAAATCAACAAATTCACAAACCTTAGCCCCAGCCAACCCTCTGCCTGCCCAGACCTAACCACATCCCCCAGCTGGACTCAAACCTCAACCACACTCAGTCAGCCAAATCCCAATAAACTAACCTGAAGCTTTGAAAGGAACCCAGTCCGTAAACCTAACCTAGCTCAATGCCAATTATAGCCTTACTCTACCCTAACCCTCATTGCCACTGCCAGTCCCAATGCCCACTGACTCCTGGCCTAGTGCTCTTGACCTTGGACCTCACCTAAAAGCTGGGAAAGTCATGTTTCCCAACTGCCTAGTCTGTCCTCACAGCATTGACCCCCTGGCCTCTGGTATCCTGCGGGGCCCAAACCCTCCAGCACCATCATCAGACAAGCCCTACTCGGCAGATACATCATATTCTCTCCTCTCTCTCTCTCTCTCTCTCTCTCTCTCTCCCCTCCCCCTGCCCCATCTCTTCGCTGCAGGCAGATCACCGCAGATCACCGGGTCTCATTCAGGTCACACTTTTCCCCATCCAATACCGTAGAGGAGAATGGGGCAGATCTCCACGCTGCAGCCAGCCTCTCAGAGTGACACTAAATCTCCTTCAATCTAAGTCGATCCTACACTTTCCACACCCGGGAATCAAATCCCAGAATGTACCCACCACTGCCTGCCGGAGCCAGCCCCGTGTCCTTCAGCCCGCCCCTGGTGGTCCACAGCTCCACCTTGCCTCTGACCCCGGTGGTTTGACCCTATGTCCTGCCTCTGGCTCAACTCCCACTCCTGGCCGCCTCTGGGGCGCCCCTCTCAGGGCTGACTTCTCTCAGTTTGAAGCTCTGACACGTGCTGTTTCCCAACCCCTTGGCTCCCCCTAAGCTGCAGTGGGACCCGGAGGGTGGGAGAGGAGGCCGAGGTACACCTGGAACCTGGGAATACTGATCCTGATCCGCAGTCCCTTGGCCTGGTCCCCCATGTACACACACACACACACACACGCACGCACGTGCACACACACACGTACGCATGTCGGCACACATAGCGACTTAGCTGACGCACAAATACTCTCCAGTACCTCCTGGTAGACACACAGGCCAAGTCCTCTTCCTCAGACACATACATGCCTCCGTGCACACACTTTCTCAGGCCAGGAACACTCCCCTCTTCCACTCCCCGCACCTCCCATCTGGTGGTCCACCCTCACCCCCTCCCAGCCTATGGTGGGGACAGACACCTGAGGGGCTGCTAGCTAGCTTCCTTGACCGGGCCGGGCCACCCTCACGCGTCTCGCTGTCTTGTCCACAGGGGACTCGTGGGGGATGCTCGCGTGCCTGTGCACCGTGCTCTGGCACCTCCCTGCAGTGCCAGCCCTCAACCGCACAGGGGACCCGGGGCCTGGCCCCTCCATCCAGAAAACCTATGACCTCACCCGCTACCTGGAGCACCAGCTCCGCAGCTTGGCTGGGACCTATGTGAGTATCCAGGGCAGCTCAGGGGCTGGGAGTTGGGTGAAGAATGGGAGTGGGGGAAGAGAGGCCCACCGGTGGGGGTCCTGGTGAATGATGGGGTGATGGGGAGGGCCTGTCCCCGCCCTTCCCTCTTAGGGAGGGCGCCCCTCCTCCCCATCCCTGGCCCCAGGACTAGGCATGTGGGCAGGCCTCGCACCCGCCTTGGCCCCTCGCCCTGCTGGCTGCCGGCCCAGCCGCCCGCCTCCCCCTGGGGGCCGGGGAAGTCTCCTCTGTTTACACCGTGTTGTGGTGTCTCTCGCGCACGGGTGGGGCTGGGTGGGGATGGAGGGGCCCCACCTCCCGTGCCTGTGTTCCAGCTCGTCTCTGCCCCAGACCTGGGGCCCTGCAGCTCTGGACCCATGGGCCTCCCTTCTGTCTGCCTCTCCCATCCTAGCTGGGCCTCCTAGGGGGGACTTGGGGGAAGGGGGCTGCAGGGAACCCAGGCCAGGAGTGGCAGGGGGTTCAGGGTGCAGTTGGACCCTGTGCCATAAGGATCTGGGGGCGGTCCAGAGGTGCTCAGAGAGCCCAGGAGGGAAGGCAGGAGGGTCAGGGTTCCGAGGACCGTGGGGAACTGGCCCCTCTTCCCGTGTTCCTCTTCCACATCCCAGACCCTACTTTGGAGCCAGGGAAAGAAAGGGGAGGAGGGTGGCGGGGGGAGCTGGCTCCGGCCCCAGGATACACCGAGGAAATGAGTTTGTCTCTGTGCTTGTCAGCGTGGGAACCTCCCCCGGGCCCTTGCCTATCCCAGGCCTCGCCCCTCGCTTCTCCCTTTCTCTCCCAGCTGAACCATCTCCCTCGCCCTTTCCCGGGGCCCCAGGCCTCTCCCCGGAGGCTTGGCAAGGCTCTCTCCTCTTCCCCAGACTGTCCTCGATACCCTTCCTCCTGCCCAACTTTTGAGATGGCCTCACTTTCTTCCTTCTGCCGCCTCGCGCCTATGAGCGCTTCTTTGGGGGCTTAGTGAGTACCTTGTCCCCTGCCCTTCAGCTGGTGGACCACGCGTGCCAAGGGGCAAAGGCAGCTCGGATGGTCATGAGCCCCTCTGCCTTTCCACCCAGGGCAGCTTGGATGCTCACGGGCCCCTCTGCCTTTCCACCCGCTCTTCCCTCTCTGGTTTCCCGTCCAGAAAACCTTTGCTTGACTGCTACCCCCCTAGCTCCCGACCCTTTTTCTCCCCGGGCTGCCAAATCTCTTGAAGGAGTGGTCTGCAGCCTCTGCCTCCACTTCCTCTCCACCCACTCACTCCTTAACCCCCTGCAATCTGGCTTCGAGGCCACTGGAACGGTTCTCTCCAAGGTCGTCAGGCACCTCCTTCTTGCCAAACCCAATGGCATTTCTAAGGTTCATTCTCCTCGCTCTCTGTTTTGCAGCCCCACTGCTGAGCGTTGCTGCCTTCTTGAACTCCTCTCCTTGGCTCTGACTCTCCTGGTCCACCTTCACCTCTGCAGCCTGGCCTCCTGGGTCCTCATGGCTCCTCTTCCTCTCTCTCCCAACCCCCACAGTGGGCGCTCTCCCAAGACTGGTACTCTCAGCCAATCAGCGCGTCCTTCCTGAGTTTCTCCTGCGTGTTATTCTCTTTCTGCACTTCTCCATAGGAGAGCTCATCACCCCCATTGCTTCAACTGTCACCTCCATGCAAATGACTTCCCCAGAGGAACTTAGGGGAGGCCCGAGAACAGAGAGGCCTAGCGTGGAGGTGGGGCCCGTGTCAGGACACAGGAAATAGCAGCTTTGGGGGCAGGTATCTCCTGGCAGGCAGGCGAGCTGGCTTCTCCGCCCCTCTCCCTCCCCATCGCCCTCTCCTTTTCACAGCTGAACTACCTGGGCCCCCCTTTCAACGAGCCTGACTTCAACCCACCTCGGCTCGGGGCGGAGACTCTGCCCAGGGCCACTGTCAACCTGGACGTGTGGCGAAGCCTCAACGACAGACTGCGGCTGACCCAGAACTACGAGGCCTACAGCCACCTCCTGTGCTACCTGCGTGGCCTCAACCGCCAGGCTGCCACGGCTGAGCTGCGCCGCAGCCTGGCCCACTTCTGCACCAGCCTCCAGGGCCTGCTGGGCAGCATCGCGGGTGTCATGGCAGCTCTGGGCTACCCGCTGCCCCAGCCTCTGCCCGGGACTGAGCCCACCTGGATGCCTGGCCCTGCCCACAGTGACTTCCTTCAGAAGATGGATGACTTCTGGCTGCTGAAGGAACTGCAGACCTGGCTGTGGCGCTCGGCCAAGGACTTCAACCGGCTCAAGAAGAAGATGCAGCCTCCGGCAGCCGCGGTCACCCTGCACCTGGAGGCCCATGGCTTCTGATCCCTGACCTTTACCACCGTCTCTTTCCCCTCCGCCTTCAAGCCCTGCTCCCACTCTGGGAGAGAGAAAGGCGTACACCAACACTTGTTGAGCCAGGAGACAGAAGCCATGAGCCTCTAGCCCTCCCTGGACTGGGAGGAGGGTGTGATGCAATAAGGCCCATCCCCTCCCCGCTTCCCTAAGTCCTACGGGTCTGGGGAAGAGGTGCAATAGGCCCCATCCCATTTCCACAGGACGTGATGCTCAAGGGAACCCACAATGGTTCAAGTTGGTGCAAGGCTCTCACAGCTTCCTGCTCCCTGCCAACCACTTGCCAGTGCCCACCCAGCCCCTCAAGTGGCACTGCCAGGAAGCGTGCCTGTAGGGCAGGGAGGGGGCCACCATCGCATGTGCCTTTCTGGGGTGAAGCCCTTTGGCTGCCCTGCTCTCCTTAGATGGGTGTTGCTCCCCTACCCCCAAATAACTCAATACATCCCATTCAGGAAACAAACACAGTGGCAAGTCCAAACAGGAAGAGATGGGATCAAAAATGGAAGAGGTGGGATCTGCATTGGAGGTAATACTGAAAGCAGAGGGGCAGGGACAGACTGGACCCAGGGGTCCCCAAGGCAGTCGGTGGCACAGGGTGGCAACCAAAAGGACATTGCCTTGAATTTTCTTGCCAGCCCCAGGGTGCCTCCAATCCGCCCCCTTTCCCAGGGTATCTGTGGGTTGCCCAGGCTGGGGAGGGCAGCCATAGCCACAGCCACAGAACTTCCTGAAAGTTTACATTGCAGTAGCATTTCGGGGTGTGGGGGGGCAGCTCCCCCAGGCCCTGCCCCCCAGCCCCACCCACTCATGACTCTAAGTTTGTTGTATTAATATTTATTTATTTGGAGATGTTATTTATTAGATGATATTTATTGCAGAATTTCTATTCTTGTATTAACAAATAAAATGCTTGCCCCAGAACTTCATCTCTTTCCTTGGCCTTGCCCCGCCCCCTGGCTCTCCTCATTGTTCTCCGGGCCTTCCCGCCTCCTCCCCACCACCCCCGCCACCACCCCCGCCCCCCCCACCCCCCGCCCCGGCCCTACACCTGCTGGTGGAGGGCCAGAAGCCCAAGGGTTAGCTCAGGAGATGCCAAGAGCTGGGGAAGAGGCTCTCTCCCCTGTGTCCACTGGGAAGACATGAACACAGCAGACTCCACTGCTGCCCCTCCACCTACCCCTCCTCTAGTCCTCCCAAATATCTGTCTGTCGCTTACCTTCCTTCTCCCAGCCTTTGCTCGTCTACCTCACTCTGGCTTACTTGAGTGGTCTTATGGGTCTGTCCCCCTGCACAGCTGTCCTTCTGCCCTCCGGTGCTCTCTCCGAACCCCGCGCATCTAGCCCTCAGCTTCCCTAGGACGCCCACCTGTGGCCGGCTGCCGGAGTCCCTCAGCAGTGACCCTCACGTTCTCAATACCTTCATCTCCCAGGGAGGGTGACAGACTGGGGCCAAGTATCAAGTCTCCGCTGTGACTCTACACTTTTCTCTCCAACATAAAACAGCCGATTAGGGGGAGAGAGAGAAACTCATATTGGACCGCGAGCAAACGGGACAGATGCTGTTTGAGGGATGACCTGAGATCAAATCCCAGGTCCGTAACCTACCAGCTGAGTGACCTTGAACAAATGATTTAAAGCTCTCTATTCTCCAGTTTCCCCATCTGTAAAATGGGAATAATCAATACCTTTATAAGAACGTTGGAAAGGAAAAGAGAAACAACGAAGGGAAGATGCTTGGCTGAGGCAGCGGCGGCCAGTAATCACAGATGACTGATGTCTGGCGTGTCGGGACGCTCTAGTGAAGAGCCACTGGGTAGATCGATGGGCTAACTGCTCCCAGGTAATACGGGGATACTTTACCAGGGCCTCCTGGAGACAGTGCCCTAAGCAAAGGAAGCAACAAACGATGGTGATGTCAATCAGTTGACAAATATTTTAAAGACCTAATTACCTGCCCATCACCATGCTAACTGGTGTTGGAGAGCCTAAAGAAGTCCAAGGCTTGACTTGGCTCCTGCCCTTACAGAGCCTGCAATCTCTCTGGGAAGAGAGCGAGCTTACCTGAGCCGATAAGAAACAAAAGCACGCTCACATGATGTGCACTGGGAGATAGTGACAAGTGCAGAGCCACCAGAAGAGGGGGAGCTGGGAGTGTAGGTGCAGGAGCGACAGGACCTGCTTGTGGGCAGGGTGAGCCAGGCTCTGCCGAAAGTCCCTGAGTCACCTGACCCAAGTTGGGGGGAACACATCCACCCAGAGGAGTCCAGGCTCTTCTGGCAGAGATGGCTGCCCAGGTGTGGCCAAGGGCAGCTGCAGGCCCCACCACCAGCCTAACTAGATAGAAAGGAGAGGGCCTCTGGGCTGTCTCCATCCAGAGGCTGTGCTGTGAGGCACCTAGCAAGGGGCTAAATGGGATACAGGGAGAAGGAAGGTACGTCCCACGCTACGTACTGTGAGCTTCCTGGGGGCAGATTCTGAGTCTTCCCCTTCTCTCTGTCCAGCACCCAGCTCAGGCTCAAGCTCAAGTCCAAAGAAGGTGTTCAATTAGTGTGTTGAACAAAATCTGGGAAGAGGGACCAGCCCCCCCATCCCCCCATCTTCACCCCCTGCCAAATGCTAGAATCCAAAGCAGAATTTGATTAAGTGCAGAAAGACGCAGGCAAAGTACTATTTAAGTCAAGAAGGAGGGAGTGATCGCATCCAGTTAGGCGAGGGCCCTGCTGGTCTGCTGGGCCGTGGGCCCCACAGGGCAGGAAGTGGCGTCTGAAGTCCATGCTGTACTCCCAGTGCCTAGGACACAGTAAGTGCTTCCGCGTGGGACCTGATGCCGTTCTTGGAGGATGGGCAGGACAAGGGCTGTTGTGTCTGCCTCCCTTTTAAGCAGGTAGCATCTAGCATCGTGAGGGCATCCCTGCAGCATTTTAGCACAATGCTGGGCACAGGATAATGTACTCGATACTTTGATTTAAACAGATTTAAAGAGTGTCAAGACAATAGTGCGTGAAAAGCCAAGAGAAGAGAGTCTCAAGGAGGCAGCTGATCCGCAGTGTCAGATGTCCCAGGAGAGCGGAGGGGAGATGGGTGGGGGTGGGGGTGGGTCTCCTCCCTGATTACCACCTCTCTGGTAATCAGGGAGTCACAGGCCACCTTGGCAAGAGCAGTTGAGAGACACCGAACTGTGAGATTAAAGATGGAGATGGTGAGAAGAAAGTCGGAAGGGTAAATCTATTCCCTCCGGAGTTTGGTGGCAAAGTCAACATCTAGAGGGAGCAGCAGGATCACGGAAGGTTGTTTGTTTGGTTGGGTTTTGCTGTTGCTGTTTTTTATAAATTTATTTATTTATTTATGGCTGCGTTGGGACTTTGTTGCTGCACGCGGGCTTTCTCTAGTTGTAGCGAGCGGGGGCTATTCTTCGTTGCAGTGCACGGGATTCTCATTGCGGTGGCTTCTCTTGTTGCGGAGTATGGGCACTAGGCATGCGGGCTTCAGCAGTTGTGGCACGCGGGCTCAGTAGTTGTGGTGCATGGGCTTAGTTGCTCCACGGCATGTGGAATCTTCCCAGACCAGGGCTCGAACCCGTGTCCCCCGCGTTGGCAGGCGGATTCTTAACCACTGCGCCACCAGGGAAGTCCCCTGTTATTTTTTTTTAATTTTTGTTTGTTTGTTTGTTTGTTTTTTTGTGGTACGCGGGCCTCTCACTGTTGCGGCCTCCCCCGTTGCAGAGCACAGGCTCCGGACGCGCAGGCTCTGCGGCCACGGCTCACGGGCCCAGCCGCTCCACGGCATGTGTGATCTTCCCAGACCGGGGCACGAACCCGTGTCCCCCGCATCGGCAGACGGACTCTCAACCACTGTGCCACCAGGGAAGCCCCCTGTTGTTGTTTTTAAATGGAAGAGATCAGAACATGCTGCTGCTCTGTGAGGGGTGGTGGCTGGAGAAGGATTGGGAGGTTTGGGGAATGGAATCAGGGACAAACAGAAGAGAATCAAAAGGGTTGCTGGGTAGCCATGTGGCACCAGTGATATCAGCAAACACATCTCTGTCATGGACTCATCGGCATGACTGTGACATTCCCTGACATTTCCTATCAAGCCAGAGGTGGGGACAGAGTGAAGAGAGGCTATTGCCCAAGGCTGAGGACAGGCAAGCAGGGATGGCAGTGAATCAAAGGGCGAGAGACTCTAGAGGGCTAGAGATTGCACTCTGAGTGGCTGCCAGCCCAGCGCTGCATATGCCTACAGGGTGGGGAGTAGAGGGAACCAGTGGCAGGGGTGGGGGGCAGGGGGTGGACGCAGAGGGGAGCCTGGCCAGAAAGGGCATTTCAGAGTCTGAGTTCTTGAACTCTCCCCCCACAGCTCCCTACTGATGAGGTCAGGGGTGTGAGTCCTTCCTTTGGGTTTGGGTGCTGTGGACCACCAAGCGGGTAGCTCCGCATGCATGACAGCTCATCAGGTTTTCTGTGAATGGGTTTGTCATTTGTTCTCCATCCACAGCTGCTTCAGGAGAGGTGATGGGTTTTCATTGGTTATCTTAGGTTCCACCTCTCAAGTACGGTCTCATAGTCAGGCGCCCACGTACACAGAGGTCAATTTAAGAACCTGGGACACCTAGGGCCCTGCAGAGTCACAGGGGGAAGGGCATTATCTCTAGAACGAACGCCTTCTGCTCCCAGGAAGGTTAGGGAGAGTGGGAGAGAAGGAGAGAAGGCCCTCCTCCCTGTCACCTCCAGATAGCATGCTGTGGAGGAGAAATCTCATCCTCATCTTGGGTGCCTGGGAACACACCTGTGTTTGAGAGGATGTCTACAAGATGGAGAACTGTCACTTGGGCGAGGCAACTTCTGGGGTGGGGGAGTGGATAGAGTAGAGGCTCTGCTGGGGGGCGGCAAGGGGGTAGTCATGCCTTGCCAGCTTCCTGCTTTTGCAAAGACTGACCCATATCCAGGACTTAGGTCCCCCTTGGTATGTGGGGAGACTCATTGAAGCACGCACCACACACACACACACACACACACACACACACACACACACACACACACACACACATTCCCCACTTGCCATAGCCATCCCAAGTGGGGAAGGGCCAAGGGTGGCCCTTGTTCCCCTTAACCTACAGGGCAAGGGCTAGTGATCCAGGCCTGGCTGAGCGCTCTGATGGGTGGCTCCCCCTTAGCTCCCCCTTATTCTCTGGAGCCACAACTGTCCCTGCCTTTGTTCCTTCAATTCTTGAGCTCCCTGACTCAGCCTGGTTCCCCAATTTCCCAGCAGTGGACAAAGCCGTTGTCAGTAGGCTGGGGGTAGGGGCATTGAGGGAGTAACTGTGAGCTTTAGAACCAGAGCTCTGGCCCTTTCCCCAAGCTTCAGCATCCCTCAGCCTTCCTAGTTCAGAGGTCAGCTCTAGGCCCCCCTCCAGTTTGTCCTGATCGCCAAGGCTAGGCTGATGGGGTGGAAACTTAAGTAGGACCTTCCTCCCAGCTGGACAAAGTCTGACACCTGGTGGCCAAGGTGAGGAATGGCCGGAAGGGCCCCTTTTCAAACCTCCCTAGGATTGCCCTAGAGCCAGGAAGGCCAAGGTGAAAGGGGAGGTGATGGGAGGAGGTTTGGGTGGGGTGTTTGGGACAGAGCAGAAGAGACGTCCAGCAGCAAAACACCCAGACCTAGGGGAACTTTTGCCTTCCGCCCCTTAAGCCCACGGGGCCAGAGAGCCTGGAGCAGGAGGAAGGAGGGTGTCTGGGAGGGTCAGGAGGGACCAGGAGGAGCTGCCTGAAAGAATTTGCCCCACAGGGTGGAGAACGGGGCCAAGGGTGGGAGTCTGGTGCCCAGAATCTCCAGCTCAGGGTGGGTGGCAGGGCCTGAGGGCCTGAGGAAGGGGGATGCAGGGAGAGGGAAGGAGAGCGGGCTACGCCCCGCGCCCCGCTGGGCCCCAGGCAGCTGATTCCCTCCCTCCACCTGCCCCCACCTTCCTAGCTCTAGCTGGCTCTCCCCACAGGCCCCATTGTGACTGGGGGAAGGGAAGGGACTCTTAGGGCACGTGCGCAGTGCTGAGTCCCCCCCATCCTGCCACATTGTCTGAGCTAAGCCAGGTCTAATCCCCCTTCCCCTTGGAGCAGTCAGTGGTGGGCCTCAGCCCTAAAGAAGGTGCTGGGATCCTGTTCCAGTTCTTTTCTCTCCTTTTCTCTTGCATTCCCCCAAGACTCTGGCCTTGGCTGTGAGGCAAGGGCCTTGAGTGTTCCCAGGCCAAGGTGCAAAGGTCACTCCTGCCAGTCTCATCGCCAGCCTCTGGGGATCGGGGCTGACAAGGAACCTACGCCTGGGTCTCGGAAAATTTCCTGAAAGAAAGAGAACTTAACCCCCAGGTCAGACCTCTGGCCTGGGCTTCCAGCCTGAAGCCTGAACTGTGTGTGACAGGACCCAGGACAGCAGTTTTGGGGATAGGCCAGGAGATTGCCTGAATAGGGATAGGGGTTCCAGGAAGGAAGGTTAAAAGTGGCAGACAGGGTTGGGGGAGTAAAGAGGGAAAAGACCTGAGGGTGGGCAGGCCAAGGTCTGGCCTCGTTGTGCCAGCACAACTTAGGACTTCAGATGCCTCGTCGGGGAAGGATACCAACTGGACAGCGATGGCCCCCAAGCCCCTGGGTGCCTACTCCTTCGAGCCTTGGGGCTTGATCCCACTGCTGCCCAACTAGGTGAGGGGGGCAACGCTGCCTGTGGGGAGTTCCCTCAACTCCAGGCCGGAAAGCCAGTCCTAGGGTGCCTGCACTTGAGCGGATGACCTGGACTGCGACAAGCTGAAGGCCAAGGGACACATCTTCCAGGCTGAGTGGGAGAGGCTAGCGGGGCCTGGGCCAGGCAGGGCTGTGGGCAGCTGGCAGGGATGGCCCAGACAGTGCCCAGAGAGCAAGCCAGGGTGCCAGAGAGGAGAGGGACTAGCTCAGGCGGCAGTGGGAGCCGCTGTGGCCGCCCAGCAGCACACCCCATTTCACGCTCCCTGGGCGGTGGCAGGGCCCCACGGCTATCAGCTTTCAGAGGTGGGAGGGACCAGGAATGAGGAGGGGTCTGCCCCACCCATGGCTCCCTACTCCCTCAGGGCTTTGTGGGCGCAGGAGGTGGGTGCCACACACCTCCAGACACGCCCTCTGAGGAGGGGTGGTCAGTCCCACAGAGCCTGGGCACCATCCCTCCCTGGAGCGCTCTGTGCCCGACTGGACCCCACACGGAAGCCCTTCCCAGGCCTGGTGGAGAGGGCCTCCCTGCTTCCCTCCCCAAGGCAGCAGGGCCCCTGTCTGCCTCAGTGTGGGCCCCACATAGTCCAGGAGGCAGAAGGGGGATTAGACCAGGCCCAGCCCAAACAGTAAAGCAGGGAAGGGCCCTCCAGCCCCGTGCAGTGCACCCATGAGCTCTCCCTCCTCCACTCCGCCCTCCTTCAGGAAGGGATGGGGAGAGCCAGGCGGGAGGAGGCCCCTGAAGACATGGCCGGCTCGTTCCAGCTCCTCCTCTTTGGTGGTCTACTCTCCAGAGCCTTCTCCTCCCATGTGCCCACAATCCTCCTAAGGCAGAGTGACAGGGGGAAGGCAGAAGCCTCTGAGCAGGCCCTTGCACCCCGGGAAGGAAGAACTGGATGGGATCTCTGGAGGGCGATGGGGCTGGGCTGGGCCTCACACTGATTCCCAGACTCCCGATGGCCGGCGCTTTCGCCTGCCGCCAGGAAGCTGGTGAGGAGGAGGCGGGTATAGGGGTGAGTCAGCGATGACAGGAGCCCAAGGGACAAAGGTCATGGGTGGAGAATTGAGAGACGCTGTTTACAGCAGCCCACCTCTTCCAGGAGGTCTTCCAGTGCTAAGCCAGCCTCAAGGTCCAACCCACTGTGACCCTCTCTTCCCCCTTTTCCTGTTTGTTAGGAATTTTATCCTGGCACTGACAATGTGTGTGTCCGTGTGCTTGCCCTTTAGCCTGTGAGCTCCTGGGGAGCACGGAGGGACAATGGTTTTCTGGGGCCCCACCATTGCCTGTGACTATCAGTACTTCCTACTTCCTCATTTTATCTTGTACCGCATGGCTTGCGGGATCTTAATTCCCGGAACCAGGGATCAAACCCTCGCCCCCTTCAGTGGAAGCTCCGAGTCCTAACCACTGGACTGCCAGGGATGTCCCCAGTACTTCCTACTTTCAAGAACCATTTCTGTCTATCTCAGTAGAGTGAGTATGTGGGAAAGTGCTTAGCACAGTACTCGGCTGTGCGTGCCATGTATGTGTCAGGTTTACTGTTGGTATTTTCTGCTCATACTCTCACATTGGGGTGGATTTTACTGACGAAGGACTGGGGATCCAAACGCACTCTGGCCTCCTGCGCGGTGTGGAATCTTCCTGACTAGAGGACGGGTGGGGGCAGGCTGTAGGACCCCAGGAGAGCCGAGGAGGCGAGCACTCGTCTGGACTCAGAGTGGGCAGTGTCTCTGGGCGTAGCTTTCAGAACCCATGGGCTTCTCCGGGGAGGTCTCCTAGGGCCGGTGGGGGTGCCGTGGGAGCCGGGAAGGGGTCGGGATGAGCCCAAACTCTCTCCGGACCTCCAGACCTGCCCACACAACACTCGGTGGGCCAAGGGGCGGGACTGGAAGTCTCCCGCTGGGCTCTGGGGAGTTACACACCGGCCACGGGGATTAGTGAGGCTGAAAAGAACATTTGCCTAGGAAGGGAAAACGGGAAGTGAGAGGCTGAGGATAACACTCTGCAAGTCCCCAGAGACCCGCTGTAGACCAGTGGGGGGGGCAGGAGGAGGTGGTGCAGTCTGGCGATATCATGACAGGTCCCCCACCCCAGCCTCACCCCTTCTCCCCCAGAACGCAGCTGCATCAGATGCCCCGCCCCCTCTGCCTGCACCACCTGTCATTGGCTGGGGATAAGCCCTGCCCCACAGAGGCGGCCTCCCATTGGCTTAGGTCTTTGCTGTTTGCATGCCTGTGGGGGTGGGGGAGAGGCGTCATTCCTTGGAACCCTCGGACTTCCTTTCTGTTTGTCTGGGTCATCCGTCTGCCCATCGCTGGCCCCAGGCTTGCTCTCTGGCCCCAGCCCTCTCTCACTCTCTCTCTCTCTGCAGCTGTCTCTCTCGTGCCCGCTGGCCTGTCTCTCCTTCCCGGCAGTCGCCTCCTTCTCCGCCTGCCTGGGTGGCCGCCATGGGCCGGAAACGGCTCATCACTGACTCCTACCCTGTAGTGAAGAAGAGGGAGGGCTCCGCTGGGCACAGCAAGGGGGAGCTGGCACCAGAGCTAGGTCTCTGAGGTGTGGGAGGGCGGGAGGAGTGGATGTGAGGGACACGAGAGAACGTGGGCAATGGAAGGGGAAGTGAAGTATGTCCTCTGCTTCCTACACCAGACCTGGCAGTGGACAGCAGAGGCAAAGGGGCGGTGAGGGCTGGGGAACAGTGGGTCAGCTGTGAGGCAAGGGGCAGGGGACCAGCCCGGCAGGGCACAGGCTTGGGCAGGCCTGAGGAGCAGCATGTCATTGCAGGGGAAGAGCCCCAGCCCCTGAGCGTGGATGAAGCGGAGATGGAGCTGCTGAGGCAGTTTGACCTGGCCTGGCAGTATGGGCCCTGCACAGGTGAGAGCCCCCTCAGGCCCCGAGAGCACATCCCGGAGCCAGTCCTGCCACCCACTCGGCACCCAAGCAGCCCCAGCCCCTGCCTGACCCTCTCAGCACTGTGTCTGGAAACCAGGGGTGTGGAGGTCCTGACACACCCCTCCACCCACACTCTCTAGCCTGGACGCTTCCCTGCCCCCCACGAGGCCCCACTGTCTTCTTTCCACCCCCGCAGGGATCACACGGCTGCAACGCTGGCATCGCGCAGAGCAGATGGGCTTAGAGCCCCCCCAAGAAGTGTGGCAGGTGCTGCAGACCCACCCCGGTGATCCGCGCTTCCAGTGCAGGTCAGAGGCCGGTGGGGGGCTCTCAGGGGAGCCAGGGACTTCTCCAGGCACCGCCTGGCCCTGGATGGGGGCCGTCCTGACCGGAGGAAGAAATAGGTGCAGCCTTGGGGGATCCTCGCTGAGCAGGCAAGAAGGTTCTACAAGGTGCTGCGCTCAGGAGGCAGAAGCTTGCCTTAATACTTATCTCTGAGCTAATGGTGAAGGAAGGGTACACTAGGGCCCAAGGGACTATTTAATACTGAGAGGTTGGCCAAGGACCAGAGGCCGTGGCCAAGAGCTGGGGCTGGTGAGAGCCGATCAAGAGACTTAACTGATGCGGGTTTTTCCCTCCATCCCACACCCCCTCGCACAGCCTCTGGCATCTCTATCCCCTCTGAAGCACCACCTTAGACCTCCCGCCCACTACTTGAGGACCTCCAGACACAAGCTAGAACCAGTTGCTGCCCCTCGGCTCAGCTCTGCTGTGGAGAACATTTGGCAGGAAAGAGGTTCACAGTGAAGGGAAGAGGCTGAATGTGGAGGTCCGACCAGCAGGCTCCCAGTGCCCCCTCTGAGATCCGACACAGCCGAAGCCAAGCACCTCCTACGTGGAGAGTGGTTTCTGAGGACGAGGACCTGGCCATGACCCTTCTGAAGCTGCCACGTGCCTGACCTGAACACTGTGGTCCTTGGGATGATGTGGCAAATTAGGCACAGCTTTGGGAAGAACCAGACTCCGACAGAAGGCAGAAGACCGAAGAGGCAAAGATGTACTCCGCACCTCAGGCTGGGAATCTGAGGGCAGAACTGGCTGAGCTTACGGGGCGAGGGGTTCACTAGTGCTTATCAATAAAGAACTCTGAGCCTGGGAGCCTGACCTCCAGTCTCGTAATGGGGCCCTGCTTGGACGGGCAGCACCCAGAAGGTTGATAGGTAGGAGAGAACTAGCACCATGCTTTCCTGCAAGGTGCGTGTGCCTCTTCCACTGCCTAACCCTAGACCTGAGAGGAAGGAAAGAGAGACACCTTAAAAAAAAAAAACCAACAGTCAGTCTTCACAAGCGCTGAGCAACCTCTGGCGCCCCCTGGTGGCGCACACTATTCTAGCCACCTTCCCTTACCAGCCAGGAAAACCCCACTGGAGCCACCACCTAGCCTGCCCAGGGCTGCCCACCTCACAAAAATGGGTTCTTTGTCAGAGCAGGATCCATGGGGCCCATGACTCATAAGGTCCAGACAGACATACACATACCCAGCAAGCACCTGTACTTTCCCACATGGGGGCCACCTGGATCCAAAGCAGGGTTGGGGGAGCGTTTCAACCTGCAGGACCTGCTCAAAGATGGCCATCATCTGAGGAGCTTTGTTAGGGAACTGGAAGGTCCTGGGGATGGAGGAGAACTGGCCGTATTCAGAAACAGCGCTTAGGGGACCCTGGGACATACGACGTGGAGAACGGAATCAGTACTCCTTTTAATGGTGTTACTTCATCTGATGCATCAGCCCTCCATCCTGGGGCAGGCAGAGACAGAACTATTAACTCCTTGGGAACAGGCCTAGAGGGCAATCAAGTGGCCTTTTTAGTCCCCATTTTACTGAGTACTGACCATGCCTCAAGTACTTTAAATGTATTATCCCTAAATTTCCTAAAAGTCCTTCATGGTAGGTTTTACAGAGAGGGAAACTGAAGCCTAGACGGTTGTCCAAAGTTGCCCAGAAGCGCCAGCAGCAGGTATGTGGTGGCGCAGAGACTGGGGCCGTGTGCACTGGGCTCTTCCCGTCTCCGCCGTGGCCCCTGCCCGGCTGCTGAGCACCTGCTGTGTGCTGGGCTCTAGAGCTCCTCTGGGCTGTTAGTGGTGAGGAGATGGACAACAACACACACGTAAATATGATGTCAGGCGGTGGTCAGTGCTGGGCAGAATTAGGGTGAGAGGTCAGAGAATGCCAAGGGTGCTGAAGAGGTTGGTCGGGGGAGGCTCTCCAACAGGGTGGCATCGGGCAGGCCGAAGGGACAACAAGCACACCCTCCCCAAGGCAGGCGTGTTTCCAGACTGGTCCAGGGGCAGCACGGAGGCCAGGGACCGGGCAGAGGGAGCGAGGAAGTGGGGGGGCAAATGAGGCCAGAGAGGTAGCAGGTTGGTCCCACAGGGCCTTGTGGACCGGGACGAGGAACCTGGATTTTATCCTGAGTGAGAGAGGAAGACACTGGTGGGGTGGGTCTTAAGCCAATAAATGACAATCAATCTTACGTCTTGAAAGCATTACTCTGGCTGTTGGTAGAAAACAGACTGTGGGTTTGGGGGAAGAAGAGGCAATGAAACCACTCAGGAGGCTGCTGGAGTTGGCCTCGTGAGAGGTGATGGTGATTTAGCCCCGCGTGGGAGATGGAGGTGATAAGAAGCGGCCAGCTTCTTTTCTTTCTGTATTTTGAAGGGGAACTAACTGACAGGACTTGCTGATCAGTTGGCTGTGGGGTTTAAGAGAGAGAGGAGCCAAGGATAACTCCAAAGGTTTTGGCTTGAGCAACTGGAAGAACAGAGTTCCCATTACTAAGATGGGAAAGATTGCGGGAAGGGGAGGGTGGGGCAGGGAATTAAGAGTTCAGATTTGAGGTCTGTGACACATCCAAGCTGGGGAGTAGGCAGTGGACATGCAAGTCTGGAATTCTAGGGAGAGCTCTGGGTTTGAGGTATAAATTGGGGCATCTTTTAGGTGGCATTTAAAGCCGTGTGTGGGGAAGAGATTACCTGAGTGAGTATAGTTAGAGGTGAGAAGTGGTCCAAGGACAGCGCTGAGGCTTCTATGCTTAGAGGCAAGGGAGGCCTGAGCAAGGAGACCGAGGAGGGGCCAGACTGGAGAGAAGTCAGGAGAGGGTAGGGCCTGGGAAGCCTGGGCAGAGGGTCAAAGTCTCAGATGCTTCTGAGAGGCTGGTAAAATGAAGCCTGAGAAGAAGAGCACACTGGACTCGGCAACGTGGCGGTCGCAGGAGACAAGCAGCTCCCACGGGGTGATGGGGATGGGACCGGGCCTGGAGTGGGCTCAGGGGGAAGGGCAGGGGAAGTGGAAACGGGGAGCATGCTGATCCTTTCAGAGACCTTTTACTGTAAAGGGAGCAGAGAAACGAGTGGCCACTGGAGAGGGTGTGGGATCAAGGAACCGTTTTGATTTGTTGTTCTGTCTCGTCTTTTGCTTTAGCTAGAGTGACAGTACAGCATAATGACCCGGTGAGGAGAGTGACCCGACAGGGAGTCTTTGTGAAGTTGAGAAGGGCCAGGACTAGGACACAGGGAAGAGTGTGGACTTAGATTGGAGCATCCACTGTGACAGGAAGGGAGGCAGAGGATATGCGAGTAGATGCAGGTAGGAGGACACGGTTTGGGGTGGGAACATTCAAGAATCAGATGCTTGCTGACAGCCTGGTACGCTGGGAGGGATCTGATGTTTAGTGAGCGCCAACCCACGCCATCTGCTGCACTTCACGCTGTCTAGTTGACTGCTCAGAACAATCTCATTAGGTGAGTATTATCCACTCTCACAGATAAGGAAACCGAGGCTGAGAGGGAAAGTGCCCTGCTTCATCCATGAGCACCGGGGCTCAATTCCCACCTGGGTCTGTCTTCCCACTGTGTTACCCCACACCTGCATTCCCACCCGCACCTGCACTCCAGGTGCTTAGGGTGGCATCGAAGAGATAAGACCCACCCATGTGGAAAGCTGAAAAACAATGTACTACAGGGGCTTCCCTGGTGGCACAGTGGTTGAGAGTCCGCCTGCCGATGCAGGGGACACAGGTTCATGCCCCGGTCCAGGAAGATCCCACATGCCGTGGAGTGGCTGGGCCCGTGAGCCATGGCCACTGAGCCTGCCCGTCCGGAGCCTGTGCTCAGCAACGGGAGAGGCCGCAGCGGTGAGAGGCCCGCGTACCACAAAAAAAAAAAAAAAAAATGTACTACAAGTGCTACCTTGGGGCAAGTAGGCAGGTATAGACATGGAGTTCTCAGGAAGGAGAGAGTGTTAAAGGGACCCTCACTGCAAGGGCCCTGAGCACAGGACTGCCACGTCGGCATGGCCCCCGCCTTACCTCATCACGCCTGGCCTCCCAACCCACCAGGCCCCTGCTTCTCAGAACTTTCCACTGCAGAATGAATGCACACTCGCCACCAGGGCCACTCTGAACATTCTTAGTAGTTGTGTGTTTTCTCTTTGGCCAGTTTTGCATTCTGCTCCATGATGTGTGTGGGGTAGTTGCTGTAACGTAAAAATGGCTGAACTTACTTACCAAGTAAAATGAACCCCAGGAAGAGGTGGTCCTGTGTGGCCTATGGCTGGTTTCATATACCGCGACACGCCCACTACCACCCAGCCGAGGCTGAGCTGCACTGCAGAAAGCACCAAACAAGCGTGTGTTGGGAGGAAATAGGTCAGCGGCCCTTGAAGGGTGAGTAAGAGTCAGCAGACAGAGAAAAACATTCTAGACTGAGGGACTGGGTTGAGCAAAGGCGGTGAGGAGAGGTGGGTGTGTGTGCCCAGGGGAGATGTGTGCAGACTGCAGCACTTGCTCTACAAAAACCAGCGCAGCCCAAAGCTGGCGTTTCGGTGCTTGCTGTGTATCCAGCACTGTCCTAAGTGCCTTTTTTCCTCACAGCAATCCTAGAAATTATTATAAACATTTTATAAAGCAATTTAGAGAGGAAATTCAGGCACAGAAAGGTTAAGTACTTGCCCAGGATCACACAGCATGTGACTGAGGAGAATAAACAGGATTTGATCCCAGAGTCCCGCTCCAGAGCCTGCACTCATGTCATGTGGCATAACACTAGTGAGGTGGCGGAACAAACACAGGTTCTTGAGCCTGAGACAAAGGAGTCTGGACTCATCGGTGGTGATGAGAGTGCCTGAAGGTTTTTGAGCAGGAGAGGGACAGGATAAAAATAATCATTCTGGAGAATCTGTCTGACCAGACTAGACGGGGAAGAAACTGCAGGCAGGAGGGCCAAGTAGGAAGCTATAAAATATTCAAAACATGGGTGCTGAGACCTAGATTAGCAGACAATGCAAAGGACAAAGAGCTAGCTATACGAGAGGCTGCAAAGGAAGCTGGCAAGACCTGCGTTTGGGAAGGAAGGATATGGGGAGGAGCCGGCCACTATGACTCAGGTTTTGAGCTCGGGTGGGTGAGAGAATGCTGGTGCCATGGGCAGAACAAAATGGAAACTGGGAGGGGAAGACAGGCTTGATCTCATGCATGTTTAGTTTGAGATGACGACAGGACATCCAAATGGAAACATCTAGTAGGCAATGGAAACCCAGAGGTCAAGTCCAGCAGCAAGGTCAGAGAAGGGTGTGGAATCCAGGGGACAGAGGGGAATCACCTGCCAGGAGCTGACATTTGAGCCCATGACCATGGACGAGTTCTCTGAGAGAGGAGAGGGAGACAGGGAGAGGGTGCAAAGATAGGACCAAAGATGGCACTTGGGAAAATTCTCTCTAGAAGAAGGTGGAAGAAGGCCAGCAAAGAAGAGGGGAGAGTGTCAGAGTGGCAGGAGAGTCGACGTAGTGTTCGGGAGGCTCCCGAGAGCTTCACAAGTGGTAGTGGCTGGTGTGATGGTACCGAGACGTCAAGGAAGATCTCATTAGGAGGAGGTGGAAAGGTACAGGATGGCTCACCCTAATTCGGGCCCCACATTTCCTGCTTCCCTCTGTCCTTGTTTTGTAATTCTCACTGGCATCTCAGCTGTCGTAGTATCTACCATGCCACACCCATCAAAGAGGGGCACACTGATTCATTCTTTATTGACTCAGGTGTGGCAGCACTTATCCACCCTCAAACTCTGACAAACTCACTAATAGCGTGAGGGCTTAAGGAGCTAATTTACCAAGAAACTCGAGTATGCAGGGAAAGGAAGACATTTCTGAATTAGACAATTCTAGAAGTAGATGGAAGCCACAGCAGTGCCAGCTTGAGCAAATTTGGGTTAACACCACCTCCAGGACTTAGGGGATCCTCAACATGATTGCTAGTTTTCTCGGCAGGTAGGTCTCCAGTCCATCCACCTGAGTCCTAATCTAGAAAACAACTTTGTGCCAGTCAGCACAGGCAAATCAGAGCCCTGGTCCCTAAGCTTCAAGAGCTTTACTGCAGTGCGCGAGAGAGACACAGAGCCCTGGTCCCTAAGCTTCAAGAGCTTTACTGCAGTGCGCGAGAGAGACACAGAGCCCTGGTCCCTAAGCTTCAAGAGCTTACTGCAGTGCACGAGAGAGGCAGAAAAGACGTATAGGAGAATTTTAAAGACTGCCACAAGACGGGTGTAGAACGGACTCAGGGAACTCAGACTTCCTGAAAACGGCCCTTTAGCTCAGCATTCAAGGATGAGCAGCGGCTTCCACGAGGTGGACAAGGTCCTCGGTAATTCTTGAGTCCTACTTCAGTCCTTTGTCTCTTGAAGGAAGAGGCATTTCCTAGAGACCTCCTATGGGGTGGAAGCCTCCCTCACTTCACCAAGAGGTTCCAATGGCTCCTGTCCTGCGAGTCCCACCTGGATTGCATGCTGTTCTCTCCTTGCAGCTCTCCTCCTCTGCATCCTGTGATAACCTGGTTATATTTTACTATAGCATGTCACATTGCTGCAACAATACATTTCATTGTCTCCACTGCTGGAGGGTATTTTATCCTTGTCACCAGTGTAACTAGCACAGGGATTGCTACATAGTAAGCACTCAAAGCTGAAAGAACCTTCCCACTTCACTCACACCTACTGTTTGATTGGTTGGTCCTGTCCAGCCTGTGAGAACCATTTATGTACCAGTTATGAAGGTCAGGCCTAAACTCCAGTGAAATCTGATCTCCATCTAAGTCACTTCTGGGGGTTGTGTGGCCTTGATGGCAGGAGCCATCTTTTCCTAGAGCCTTCTCGTCAAGGAAGGCATCAAGGCTGTCTGTCAACTTCAGAAGCAGGATCCTGTTCCATTCCTATTTTGAAGCCTGTGCCGCCACTGGGCCAGCCTGCTGAGCGTTTATCTGAGGTCCTCTCACATGAGAGTGGAGACAGTCATCCTATCCAGAGTGTGGAGGAGAATCCAGCCAACTTTTCTACATGCTCTCAAGAGCATGGCCGCCCAGGATCCTACATTACCTCCCACAATACTGGCGTGTAAACTGGTACAATCCCAAAGACACCAATTTGGCATTATTTACCAAAATTACAAATGCACATATCCCTTTCAGTTCCTATGTAGAAATGTATCCTACAGATACTCTTGTATGTATAAAATAACATTATAGCACTGTTTGTAATAGCAAAGACTATAAATAGCCTAAATGTCTCTCAGTAAGGCAACCAGAACGTAAGTTGTAGTAAATGATGGATGCTGTGCTGTGAAAAAGTTTGAGGAAGCTCTTTATGTATTGGTGCAGAATGGGATGACCTGTGAAATATACAGTTACGTGTAAAAAAGGATTCACAGAACACTGTGCACACTCTGCTATAACTTAGGTTAAAAGGTGTGTATTCACTTGTTTCATGCATACAATATCTCTGAAAAGACACCCAAGAACTTGATACCACCAGTTGCCTTTGAGAGGAAGGTAACTTGGTGGCTTGGAAATAGGAATGAGGGGAAATTTTTCATTGAATAAGACTTTTGAACTTTGAACTATGTAACTATATTACCTATTTAATCAATCAATAAGAAAAAAACTCTCATCCATGTTGATGCACTTATTTAACAAGTATTAAAAATAATAGAAACAATACCACTAGGGTATTGGATTATTGTATCGTGCATCGCGATGGCTTTGTGCATATCCCTGCACTCATGATGCTGCACTCTTTTTACTATATTCCTCTGGGAGAAAAGGGTCTTCTACCTGTCTGTATGGTGGAATCCTGGCAGTGGGAAAGTCCAGGACTCATTCCCTCTAGAAGGCCCATCTCCTCTTTTACTAGACCTCTGCCAGGCCCCTGGCACTGCCCTACACTGGGACAAGAGTCAACTTGTCACAGGGACAGGTTTCACAAGAGTGCAAACATGATGAGTCCAGTATAAAAGTCCAACCAGTTCATTCATTTATTCATCTAACAAATGCAGATGGGGCATCTGTTACTGTGACTAGTATGTGGAATATATGGCTTGGGTCGCAAACCTTAAAGTTTTTCCAGTCTACCCTTAAATACATGAAAAGTTGCACAACTTCACTCCAAATAAGACTGGCAAATGCTAAAACATTTGGACAGTACACTCTGTTGGCAAGGCTTGGGGGAAACATGCAGGAGTACAGAATGGCACAGCCTCTATGGAGAGGAATTGGTGACACTGATAAGATGACAGCATTTACTTTTGACCCAGCAATCCCACTGCTAGGAATTTACCCTGAAAATTTACTTCCACAAACATAAAACAACATATGCATAAGTGTATTCACTGTGGCATTATTTGTAAAAGCAGAATATTGGAAACACCCTAAATTCTTGTCCACGGATTAAATAAACCCGCCCAAGGGAATACTGTGTAGCCATTTTTAAAAATGAGGAAGATTTCCATTAGCTGATATGGAGTGATTACCAGGACAAATTGTTAAGTATGTAGTATACTACCTTTGTGTAAGAAAGAAGGGGAAATGAGATATATATTCCAAAAAGGGAACACTGGGAAGAATAAACTAGAAACGAATAAAACGGTTACTGTTGGGGGTAGGTAAGAACGGAGTGGATGAGACAGGATAGGAAGGATATTTCTCTAAGTATATTTTCTTATATAGTTTCGGCTCTTGAACCACATAGAGATTTTCAAAAATCCTAAAATTGAATATAAACGGTAACAAATCAACCCAACTGTATGTCAAATTAATAATATAACCTCACAGAAAAAGAATATAAGGATTCAAGTAACTTTTGAACACAGTTCATGGACTTCGTAAGAACAAAAGAACCACACACACAAAAAAACTTGAACTTTACTTAGTAGGTTTGTTGTTGATAATGGTATTGGTGTACTAATTCTAAAACTGTTTTGCTGTTTTTGTATTAAAAATAGAAAATAATGAATAAACATATAAATGTTGGGAACCAGAGATTGCACTGTGAAAAAAGGGAGATAAAATATGGAATGGGGGGGAATTCCCTGGCGGTCCAGTGGTTAGGACCCCACGCTTCCACTGCAGGGGACACGGGTTCGATCCCTGGTCGGGGAACTAAGATCCCACAAGCCGCGAGGAGGGGCCAAAAAAAAAAGGAATGGCGGAAGGTGAGGAAGAGTCCTGAAGTGCTGGATTTGAATTAGAGGTATCAGTATACTGATTTCTTTTTAAATTAACTTTTTGAAGTATCATTTATCTACAATAAAACTACAGATCTTATTTTATTTATTTATTCTGGCCATGCCACCAAAATAATAGTTATACACCAGTGTAACTACCAACCCAATTAAGATCTAGAACATTTCCATCAGCCCAGAAAGTTCCCTCACTCTCCTTTGCATCCAATCTCTCCCTCCTCTCCCATCCTAGGCAATTTGATTCCTATAATCAAAGATTTGTTTTGCCTGTTCTAGAACTCATACAAATGCCACCATTCAGCACATCTGACTTATTTCACTCAGTACAGTGTCTGTGAGATCCATTCATGTTGTATATCAGCACTTCACTCATCTTTGTTGCTGAGTAATATTCCATTGTATGAATATACTAAAATGTAGTTATCCATTTATCAATGGATGAACATCTGGGTTATTTCTAGTTTTGGACTCTAATGAATCAAGCTGCTATGAATATTTAGGTACAAGTCTTTGTGTAGGCATTTAGTTTCATTTCTCTTGTGTAGATGCCAGGGAGTCGAATTGCTGGAAGGTGTAACATAATATACATTCAATTTTACAAGAAACTGCTAATCTGTTTTCCAAAGTGGTTCTACTTTTTCTTTTTTTTGATTATTTAAAGATCATTTTATTGAGGATTGACAACTATGCTATCATCAAAGTGGTTCTACCCTTTTACATTCCCATCAGCAATGCATGAAAGTTTTTGTTGCCCCATATCCTACCAGCACTTGTTATTGTTAGTCTTTTGAATTCTAACTGTTTAATGAGTGTAAAGTGGTACGTCATTGTGGGTTTTTTTTTCCACATCTTTATTGGAGTATAAATGCTTTACAATATTGTGTTAGTTTCTGCTGTACAACAAAGTGAATCAGCTATATGTATACATATATCCCTATATCCCCTCTCTCTTGAGCCTCCCTCCCACCCTCCCAATCCCATCCCTCTAGGTCATCACAAAGCACCGAGCTGATCTCCCTGGTGCTATGCAGCAGCTTCCCACTAGCCATCCATTGTGGTTTTAATTTGCATTTTCCTAATGTTGAGCATCTTTCATGGATTTATTTGCCATTTGTATATTTCCTTTGGTGAAGTGTCTTTTCAAATATTTTGTCCATTTTAACATCAGGTTATTTGGCTTCTTATTATTGAGTGGTAAAAGTTGTTTATATATTCTGGATACATGACTTTTGTTAAATATATGTATTGTGAATATTTTCTCCCAGTTTGCAGCTTGCTTTTTCATTTTCTTAATAGCGTTGTTTGAAGAACCAAAGTTTTTTTTTTTTTTGAACCAAAGTTTTTAATTTGATGAAATTTGATTTATCAATTTTTTCTTTTATGATTAGTGCTTTTTATATCCTAAGAAATATTTACTTACCCCAAAGTAATAAATATCTTCTCCTATGCTTTTTTCTAGATGTTTTATTGTTTTAGTTTTTACTTTAGGTCTAAGATCTATTTTGAATTAATTTTCACCCTTTTGTCCCTGATAATTGGTAATTTGTATCTTCCTTCTTCTTTTCCTTAATCAGTCTTACTAGGGGTTTATCAATTTATTAATATTTTCAAAGAACCAACTTTTGGCTTTGCTAACTTTCTCTGTTCTTTGTATATTTTCTATACAAAAGCATTAGTGAAGAGCATTAATTTCTGCTCTTCACTGTCTCTTCCTTCCTTTGGGTTTAACTTGGTCTTTTACTAATTTATTTTTGAGATAGTATTCACATAACATAAAATCCACCACTTAAAAGTGTACAATTCAATGGTTTTTAGTATATTCACTATGTTGTGCAATCACTGCCACCATCTAATTCCAGAACTTTCCCATGACCCTATTATCAGTCAGTCCCAGTTCTCCCCGCCAACCACTAGTCTACTTTCTGTCTCCATGGATTTGCCTATTCTGAATATTTCATGTAAATGGAATCACACAATACGTGGACTTTTGTGTCTGGCTTCTTTCATTTAGCATAAGGTTTTCAAGAATCATACATGCTGTAATTACTTCATTCCTTTTTATGGCTGAATAGTATTCCATTGTGTGGATATATCATATCTTGTTTATCCATTCATTAGTTGGTGGACATTTGAGTTGTTTCTACTTTTTGGCTATATGACTAACGTTGCTATGAACATCCATGTACAACTTTTTATATGAACATATGTGGGGTATATATTTAGGAGTAGGATTGATGGATCATATGGTAATTCTGTTTAACTTTTTGAGACACCACCAAACTTTTTCTGGCGCTTTTTAAAAAAAATATATCTATTTTGGCTGCGTTGGGTCTTCGTTGCTGCATGCGAACTTTCTCTAGTTGTGGCAAGCAGGGGCTACTCTTCATTGCAGTGTGCGGGCTTCTCATTGCAGTGGCTTCTCTTGTTGTGGAGCACGGGCTCTAGGCGCGCAGACTTCAGTAGTTGTGGCTCGCAGGCTCAGTAGTTGTGGCTCGCAGGCTGTAGAGCGCAGGCTCAGTAGTTGTGGCGCACGGGCTTAGTTGCTCCGCAGCATGTGGGAACTTCCTGGACCAGGGCTCGAACCCATGTCCTCTGCTTTAGTAGGTGGATTCTTAACCACTGTACCACCAGGGAAGTCCCTTTTTCTGGCTTCTTAAGGTAGAAATGTAGAATATTGATTTTAAACCTTTGTCTTTTTTTTCTGATATAGGCATTTAAAGTTATATTTTCCTCTAAGTACTTTTTAAAATTTTTATTTATTTATTTTTGGCTGTGTTGGGTCTTTGTTGCTGTGCGCGGGCTTTCTCTAGCTGCGGAGAGCAGGGGCTACTCTTCGTTGCAGTGTGCGGGCTTCTCATTGCGTTGTCTTCTCTTGTTGCAGAGCATGGGCTCTAGGCACGCGGGCTTCAGTAGTTGTGGCACAGGGGCTCTAGAGCACAGGCTAAGTAGTTGTGGTGCATGGGCTTAGCTGCTCCATGGCATGTGGGATCTTCCCAGACCAGGGCTCGAACCCGTGACCCCTGCATTGGCAGGTGGATTCTTTTTTTTTTTTTTTTTTGTGGTATGCGGGCCTCTCACTGTTGTGGCCTCTTCCGTTGCAGAGCACAGGCTCCGGACGCACAGGCTCAGCGACCATGGCTCACGGGCCCAGCCGCTCCGCGGCATGTGTGATCTTCCCAGACCGGGGCACGAACCCGTGTCCCCTGCCTCGGCAGGCAGACCCTCAACCACTGCGCCACCAGGCAGGCAGATTCTTAACCTCTGTGCCACCAGGGAAGTCCCTCTCTAAGTACTTCTTTAGCTGCACTACACAAATTTTGATATTCTGTGCTTTCATTGTTGTTCAGCTTAAAATATATTTTCTAATTTCATTTGTTTTCTTCTTTGACTCATTAGTTATATAGAAATACATTCTTTAATTTCTAACCATCTGTGGATTTTCCAGATATATATTTTTTCTAATTTAATTCCATGGTGATTAGAGAGCATATTCTATGAGATTTTAATCTTTTGAAATTTATTGAGATTTATCTTATGGCCCAGGATATAATCTAGCTTAGTGAATATTACATGTGTACTTGAAAAAAAAAAGTTCTGCAATTATGGGGTGGAGTTTTTTAATGTCAATTATATCAAGTTGGTTGATTGTATTCTTCTGATTTTCTAAATCTTATCGCTTTTTTGCCTAGATATTCTACCAATTATCAGTAGAGGAGTTTTCAAATCTCTGACTGTAAGTGTGCATTTGTCTGTTTTTTCCCTTTAGTTCTGTCAGCTTTTTATTGTATTTTATTTATTTTTTATACAGCAGGTTCTTATTAGTCATCCATTTTATACACATCAGTGTATACATGTCAATCCCAATCTCCAAATTCATCCCACCATCCCCCACCCCCTGCCGCTTTCCCCCCTTGGTGTCCATACGTTTGTTCTCTACATCTGTGTCTCTATTTCTGCCCTGCAAACCGGTTCATCTGTACCATTTTCTAGGTTCCACATATATGCGTTAATATACGATATTTGTTTTTCTCTTTCTGACTTACCTCACTCTGTATGACAGTCTCTAGATCTACCCACGTCTCTACAAATGACCCAATTTCGTTCCTTTTTATGGCTGAGTAATACTCCATTGTATGTATGTACCACATCTTCTTTATCCATTCATCTGTCGATGGGCATTTAGGTTGCTTCCATGACCTGGCTATTGTAAACAGTGCTGCAATGAACATTGGGGTGCATGTGTCTTTTTGAATTATGGTTTTCTTTGGGTATATGCCCAGTAGTGGGATTGCTGGGTCATATGGTAATTCTATTTTTAGTTTTTTAAGGAACCTCCATACTGTTCTCCATAGTGGCTGTATCAATTTACATTCCCACCAACAATGCAAGAGGGTTCCCTTTTCTCCACACCCTCTCCAGCATTTGTTGTTTGTAGATTTTCTGATGATGTCCATTCTAATCTGTGTGAGGTGATACCTCATTGTAGTTTTGATTTGCATTTCTCTAGTAATTAATGATGTTGAGCAGCTTTTCATGTGCTTCTTGGCCATCTGTATGTCTTCTTTGGAGAAATGTCTATTTAGGTCTTCTGCCCATTTTTTTTTTTTTTAGTAAATTTATTTATTTATTTATTATTTTTGGCTGCGTTGGGTCTTTGTTGCTGTGTGAGGGCTTTCTCTAGTTGTGGTGAGCGGGGGCTACTCTTTGTTGCGGTGCACAGGCTTCTCATTGCGGTGGCTTCTCTTGTTGTGGAGCACGGGCTCTAGGCACGCAGGCTTCAGTAGTTGTGGCATGCAGGCTTGGTAGTTGTGGCGCACGGGCTTAGTTACTCCACGGCATGAGGGATCTTCCTGGACCAGGGCTTGAACCCGTGTCCCCTGCATTGGCAGGTGGATTCCTAACCACTGCACCACCCGGAAAGCCCTTCTGCCCATTTTTTGATTGGATTGTTTATTTTTTTAATATTGAGCTGCATGAGCTGTTTATATATTTTGGAGATTAATTCTTTATCCGTTGATCCGTTTGCAAATATTTTCTCCCATTCTGACCGTTGTCTTTTCGTCTTGTTTGTGGTTTCCTTTGCTTTGCAAACGCTTTGAAGTTTCATTAGGTCCCATTTGTTTATTTTTGTTTTTATTTCCTTTTCTCTAGGAGGTGGATCTAAAAAGATCTTGCTGTGATTTATGTCAAGGAGTGTTCTTCCTATGTTTTCCTCTAAGTGTTTTATAGTGTCTGGTTTTACATTTAGGTCTCTAATCCATTTTGAGTTTATTTTTGTGTATGATGTTAGGGAGTGTTCTAATTTCATTCTTTTACATGTAGCTGCCCAGTTTTCCCAGCACCACTTATTGAAGAGACTGTCTTTTCTCCATTGTATACCCTTGCCTCCTTTGTCATAGATTAGTTGACCATAGGTGCATGGGTTTATCTCTGGGCTTTCTATCCTGTTCCATTGATCTATATTTCTGTTTTTGTGCCAGTACCATATTGTCTTGATTACTGTACTTCGTAGTATAGTCTGAAGTCAGGGAGTCTGATTCCTTCAGCTCCTTTTTTTTCCCTCAAGACTGCTTTGGCTATTCGGGGTCTTTTGTGTCTCCATACAAATTTTAAGATTTTTTGTTCTAGTTCTGTAAAAAATGCCACTGGTAATTTGATAGGGGTTGCACTGAATCTGTAGATTGCTTTGGGTAGTATAGTCATTTTCACAATATTGATTCTTCCAATCCAAGAACATGGTATATCTCTCCATCTGTTTGTGTCATCTTTGATTTCTTTCATCAGTGTCTTATAGTTTTCTGAGTACAGGTCTTTTGCCTCCTTAGGTAGGTTTATTCCTAGGTATTTTATTCTTTTTGTTGCAAGGGTGAATGGGATTGTTTCCTTAATTTCTCTTTCCGATCTTTCGTTGTTAGTATATAGGAATGATAGAGATTTCTATGCATTAATTTTGTATCCTGCAACTTTACCAGATTCATTGATTAGTTCTAGTAGTTTTTCTGGTGGCATCTTTAGGATTCTCTAGGTATAGTATCATGTCATCTGCAAACGGTGACAGTTTTACTTCTTCTTTTGCAATTTGTATTCCTTTTATTTCTTTTTCTTTTCTGATTGCCGTGGCTAGGACTTCCAAAACCAAGTTGAATAATAGTGGCGAGAGTGGACATCCTTGCCCTATTCCTGATCTTAGAGGAAATGCTTTCAGTTTTTCACCATTGAGAATGATGTTTGCTGTGGGTTTGTCACATATGGCCTTTATTATGTTGAGGTAAGTTCCCTCTATGCTCACTCTCTGGAGAGATTTTTATCATAAATGGGTGTTGAATTTTGTCAAAAGCTTTCTCTGCATCTATGGAGATGATGGTATCGTTTTTATTCTTCAATTTGTTAATATGGTGTATCACACTGATTGATTTGCATATATTGAAGAATCCTTGCATCCCTGGGATAAATCCCACTTGATTGTGGTGTATGATCCTTTTAATGTGTTTTTGGATTCTGTTTGCTAGTATTTTGTTGAGGATTTGTGCATCTATATTCATCAGTGATATTGGTCTGTAATTTTCTTTTTTTGTACTACCTTTGTCTTGTTTTGGTATCAGGGTGATGGTGGCTTCATAGAATGAGTTTGGAGTGTTCCTTCCTCTGCAATTTTTTGGAAGAGTTTGAGAAGGATGGGTGTTAGCTCTTCTCTAAATGTTTGATAGAATTCACCTGTGAAGCCATCTGGTCCTGGACTTTTGTTTGTTGGAAGATTTTTAATCACAGTTTCAATTTCATTACTTGTGATTGGTCTGTTCATATTTTCTATTTCTTCCTGGTTCAGTCTTGGAAGGTTATACCTTTCTAAGAATTTGTCCATTTCTTCCAGGTTGTCCATTTTATTGGCATAGAGTTGCTTGTAGTAGTCTCTTAGGATGCTTTGTATTTCTGTGGTGTCCATTGTAACTTCTCCTTTTCCATTTCTAATTTTATTGATTTGAGCCCTCTCCCTCTTCTTCTTGATGAGTCTGGCTAAAGGTTTATCAATTTTGTTTATCTTCTCAAAGAACCATCTTTTAGTTTCATTGATCTTTGCTATTGTTTTCTTTGTTTCTATTTCATTTATTTCTGCTCTGATCTTTATGATTTCTTTCCTTCTACTAACTTTGGGGTTTTTTTTGTTCTTCTTTCTCTAGTTCCTTTAGGTGTAATGTTAGATTGTTTATTTGAGATTTTTCTTGTTTCTTGAGGTAGGCTTGTATTGCTATAAACTTCCCTCTTAGAACAGCTTTTGCTGCATCCCATAGGTTTTGGATCATCATGTTTTTGTTGTCATTTGTCTCTAGGTATTTTTTGATTTCCTCTTTGATTTCTTCAGTGATCTCTTGGTTATTTAGTAACGTATTGTTTAGCCTCCATGTGTTTATGTTTTTTACGTTTTTTTTCCCTGTAATTGATTTCTAATCTCATGGTGTTGTGGTTGGAAAAGATGCTTGATATGATTTCAATTTTCTTAAATTCACTGAGGCTTGATTTGTGACCCAGGATGTGATCTATCCTGGAGAATGTTCTGTGTGCACTTGAGAAGAAAGTGTAATCTTCTGTTTTTGGATGGAATGTCTTATAAATAGCAATTAAATCTATCTGGTCTATTGTGTCATTTAAAGCTTGTGTTTCCTTATTAATTTTCTGCCTGGATGATCTGTCCATTGGTGTAAGTGAGGTGTTGAAGTCCCCCAGTATTATTGTGTTACTGTCGATTTCCTCTTTTATAGCTGTTAGCAGTTGCCTTATGTATTGAGGTGTTCCTATGTTGGGTGCATATATATTTATAATGTTGTATCTTCTTCTTGGATTGATCCCTTGTTTATTATGTAGTGTCCTTCCTTGTCTCTTGTAACATTCTTTATTTTAAAGTCTATTTTATCTGATATGAGTATTGTTACTCCAGTTTTCTTTTGATTACCTTTTGCACAGAATATCTTTTTCCATCCCCTCACTTTCCGTCTGTATGTGTCCCTAGGTCTGAAGTGGGTCTCTGGTAGACAGCATATACATGGGTCTTGTTTTTGTATCCATTCAGCGAGACTGTGTCTTTTGGTTGGAGTATTTAATCCATTCACGTTTAAGGAAATTATCGATATATATGTTCCTATTACCTTTATCTTAATTGTTATGGGTTTGTTTTTGTAGGTCTTTTTCTTCTTCTTCTTCTTCTTTTTTTTTTTTTTTGCGGTACGCGGGCCTCTCACTGTTGTGGCCTCTCTCCCATTGTGGAGCACAGGCTCCGGACACGCAGGCTCAGCGGCCATGGTTCGTGGGCCCAGACACTCTGCAGCATGTGGGATACTCCCGGACGAGGGCACGAACCCATGTCCCCTGCATCGGCAGGTGGACTCTCAACCACTGCACCACCAGGGAAGCCCTGATTGTCTGTAAAGCTTTTGATTTCTCCATCGAATCTGAATGAGATCCTTGCCGGGTAGAGTAATCTTGGTTGTAGTTTCTTCCCTTTCATCACTTTAATTATATCATGCCACTCCCTTCTGGCTTGTAGAGTTTCTGCTGAGAAACCAGCTGTTAACCTTATGGGAGTTCCCTTGTATGTTATTTGTCATTTTTCCCTTGTTGCTTTCAATAATTTTTCTTTGTCTTTAATTTTTGTCAGTTTGATTACTATGTGTCTTGGCATGTTTCTCCTTGGGTTTATCCTGCCTGGGACTCTCTGCTCTTCTTGGACTTGGGTGGCTATTTCCTTTCCCACGTTCGGGAAATTTTCGACTATAATCTCTTCAAATATTTTCTCGGGTGCTTTCTGTCTCTCTTCTCCTTCTGGGACCCCTATAATGTGAATGTTGTTGCATTTAATGTTGTCCCAGAGGTCTCTTAGGCTGTCTTCATTCTTTTCATTCTTTTTTCTTTATTCTGTTCCACAGCAGTGAATTCCACCATTCTGTCTTCCAGGTCACTTATCCATTCTTCTGCCTCAGTTATTCTGCTATTGATTCCTTCTAGTGTATTTTTCATTTCATCTCAGTTATTGTATTGTTCATCTCTGTTTGTTTGTGCTTTGATTCTTCAGGTGTTTGTTCTTTAATTCTTCTAGGTCTTTGTTAAACATTTCTTGCATCTTCTCGATCTTTGCCTCCATTCTTTTTCCGAGGTCCTGGATCATCTTCACTATCATTATTCTGAATTCTTTTTCTGGAAGGTTGCCTATCTCTACTTCATTTAGTTGTTTTTCTGGGGTTTTATCTTGTTCCTTCATCTGGTACAAAGTCCTCTGCCTTTTCATTTTGTCTGTTTTTCTGTGAATGTGGTTTTCCTTCCACAGGCTGCAGAATTGTAGTTCTTCTTGCTTCTGCTGTCTGCCCTCTGGTGGATGAGGCTACCTAAGAGGTTTGTCAGTTCTGTCAGCTTTTATTTCATTTTCTGTAGCTCTGTTATTGGGTGCATATACATTTAGGATTATATCTTCCTTCCTCAATCGACCCTTTTTTGATTATGAAATGTCTCTCTTTTTCTCTGCTAATTCTCCTTGTCGTGACATTTCTTTGTCCAATATTAATATAGCCATACCAGCTTTCTATGTGCATAGAATATCTTTTTTCATCCTTTTACATTGTGTCTATATGTTAAAATTATACCTCTTTTAGATATATACAGGTTGAACAACACAGGTTTGAACTGCAGGTCCATTTATACACGGATTTTTTTTCAATAAATATGTACTACAGTACTAAACGATCATCAGTTGGTTGAATCCGTTGATGCAGAACTGCGGATAGGGAGGGCCAGCTGTAAAGTTATACTCACATTTTCCACTGCAGGGAAGGTTGGTGCCCCTTACCCCTGCATTGTCCAAGGGTCAACTACAGTTGGGTTTTGACTTTTTATTCTGACAAGCTCTGTTTTTTAATTGGAGCATTTCTATTTAATGGAATTATTAATACAGTTGGGTTTAAGTCTGTGTTAGTTTACAAGGGCTGCCATAACAAAGTACCATGGACTGGGTGGCTTAAACAACAGAAATTTATTTACTCATAGTTCTGGAAGGAAGAAGTCTGAGATTATGGTGTTGGCAGGGTTGGTTCCTTCTGAGGGCTATGAGGAAAGGATCTATTCCAGGCCTCAATCTTTGGCTTGCAGACAACCATCTTCTCCCTGTGCCTTCACATCAGTTTCTCTCTGTACACGTCTGTGTCCCAATTTCCTCTTCTTATAAGGACACCAGTTATATTGGATTAGGGTCTACCCTAATGACCTCATTTTAACATAATACTTCTGTAAAGACTCTATCTCCTTGGAAAAGTAGGATATAATAACCAAGGACAGCGTTTATTAAAATAAAGATGTAATTAGTATTAAAAAAATTGTTATAACAGCAGAGATTGGCACAACATTGTAAATCAACTATACTTCAATAAAAAGAAAATAAAATCAGAAAAAAGATTATATATCTATCTATATGTATATGTATCTGTATATCTGTATGAAATAAAGGAGCTTATCTTTAATGAAGCTAAAAAAAAAAAACAACAACAAAGATTCTATCTCCAAAAAAATAAAATAAAATAAATTTTTAAAGACAAAAAAAACAAGACCTGTCTCCAAATAAGTCACATTCAGAGGTGCAGGATTTCAATATACGCTTTGGTGGGGGACACAATTCAACCCATAACAAAGTCTATCATCTTGCTATTTGTTTTCTATTTGCCCCATATGTTCTTTATTATTATATTTTTTAAATTAATTTATTTATTTACTTTTGGCTGCATTGGTTCTTTGTTGCTGCACGCGGGCTTTCTCTAGTTGCCGCGAGTGGGGGCTACTCTTTGTTGCGGTGCGCGGGCTTCTCATTGCAGTGGCTTCTCTCGTTGCGGAGCACAGGCTCTAGGCGCGTGGGCTTCAGTAGTTGTGGCACGCGGGCTCAGTAGTTGTGGCTCGTGGGCTGTAGAGCATAGGCTCAGTAGTTGTGGAGCACGGGCTTAGTTGCTCCACGGCATGTGGGATCTTCCCAGACCAGGGATCGAATCCATGTGCCCTGCATTGGCAGGCGGATTCTTAACCACTGTGCCACCAGGGAAGGTCTGCCCTATATGTTCTTTTGTTCCTCAGTTCTTTTCCTGACTTCTTTTGAGGAACTGAAAATATTTATATTAATATTATAAATGTAATAGTATTAATTATTAATATAGATATAATTGTCACACATTATAATTCAATATTTAATATAATTAATATTATACTTTGTTTCATCTCTTTGCATTTTAGCTATATCTTTTTATTATTTTTAATGCTCTAGAAATTATAAATATGTATCACTAATTTCTCACAGTGTAATTGAACTCCACATTTCACAAAAGAAAAAACTATAATATAATCTACTCTCCCATATTTTGTACTATTATCATATATTTTATTCCTACGTATGTCATAAACTGCATCTTACAATTATATTACTTTCGCTGTAAACAGTCATTTGTCTTTTATGGAAATTAAGAGAAGAAAAAAGCCATGCTTTTATAATTACCCAGAATTATCAATTCTGTGGCTCTTCCTTCCTATAGATCCAAGTTTCCAAATTTCCTTTCAGCCTAAATAACTTCATTTAGCATTTCTCACAGTGCAAGTCTGCTGGCAATAAATTCTCTTATCTTTCATTTTTCTGAAAAAGTCTTTATTTCTCTTTCATTTTGAAGGATATTTTCATTGGCTATAGAATTCTGGACTGAAACTCTCCCTTTGTCAGCAATTTAAAGGTGTGATTCCATTATCTTCTATCCCCCTTTTCTTCCTATCATTGTACCCCTATATGTAAGGTGTTTTAGTGGTTCAGCATCAACACTAATGAGATAAAGCAATATTAAATGATTGAAACAACGCAAGAGAGAGCGTGTCCCTTATGTAGTATTCTTGCAAAAAGGTTTAACCTGAATCTAATTGTGAGGAAACATTCAAAGAAATTCCAACTGAGATATTTTACCAGAAAACTAGCTTGGATTCTTCAAAAGTATCAATGTCATGAAAAACAAAAAGGCAAGAGGACTAGTCTAGATTTTAGGGATATGTAGAGAAATGTAATTATGGTCTAATTAGTCTAGATAATAATACTGCACTATGAAATTTCTTGGTCGCCATGGAAAATAGTTTGCCAGTTCCTCATAAAGTTAAACATAGACTTAGCATATGACCAAGCAATTCCACTTCTAGGTATACACCTGAAAGAATTGAAAGCAGGGACTCAAACAGATACTTGCACACCCGTGCTCCTAGAAGCATTGTTCACAACAGCCAAAAGGTGGAAACAACCCAAGTGTCCATCAACAGATGAGTAGCTAAACAAAATGTGATATATACATACAACAGAATATTATTCAACCTTTAAAAGGAATGAAATTCTGACAATGCTACAACATGGGTGAACCTTGAAGACATTATGCTAAATGAAATAAGCCAGACACAAAAGGACAAATATTGCATGATTCCACTTACATGAACTACCTAGAACAGGCAACTTCATAGAGACAGAAAGTAGAACAGAGGTTACCAGGGGAGGATGGGATATTTACTGGGTACAGTTTCTTTTCAGGATGATGAAAAAGTTCTGGAAGTGGATAGTGGTGATGGTTGCATAACACTGTGAATGTACTTAATGCCACAGTTGTATACATTTTTTTTAACATCTTTATCGGAGTATAATTGCTTTACAATGTTGTGTTAAGTTTCTGCTGTATAACAAAGTGAATCAGCTCTATGCAACGCAACTGTATACTTAAAATGGTTAAAATAGTAAATTTCACGTTATGTATATTTTACCACAAATTTTTAAAAAGGATATTGTGGTTACGTGAGAAAATGTCCTCATTTTTAGGAGATATGGGCCAAAATATTTAGGGGTGAAGTGTCTTAATGCCTGCAACTTATTTTTAGTGGATCTAGGGAAAAAGAGAAAGAAATGTGGCAAAAGGTTAACAACTGGTGAATCTAGATACATGTTCATTGTACTACTCTTTCAACTTTTCTGTAAGTCTGAAGATGTTCAAAATACAAAGAAGGTGCTCAATAAATATTTTAAAATGAGTAAATGAATGTGAGAGAGGACCCTTCCAGATAGAGAGAAAAGCAGGAGCAAAGGTTAAGAGGAAGAAAAAGTGCTTTCAAGAAACACTGAGTAATCTAGTTTGATTTGAGTCAAAGGTGCATGCTAGGACGTTCTGGAAGATAAAGCCAGAAAGGTAGGTAGGCTGTGTGCCAAACTGGGAAAGGTCCTGAGCTAAAGAACAGAGAGGCTGTACTGTTCCTGGCTAGCAACAGAGAGCACCACGGAAGGCAATAAACATGGTGGTAACAATTCTTCTGCAGGATTAATCTAGTCATGATGCCCTGGACAGACCAAAGGGCATCACAGCTAGGAGGCTATTACAGTAGTCTAGGCATGGGAGCAGGGACTTGGGCTAGGTGGAGGAAGTGGGAATAAAAGGCAACTGTTTTATGAAGGACCTTCAGAATCTGATAACTGAGTAAACGTGGAAAGTGCGGGTTATCACCCTGAGGTTTACACCCGGGTGTCGGAGAACACAGAAAATTGGAAAGTCAGCAGGAGAGGCTAGTTTGCAGCTCAAGGCTCAAAGACATGAACTATAAGAAAAAGGAGTAGGTTTGGTTTTATCCCTGCCTTCCTGTCAAATGGATCCTTCACAGGCCCTCAGGCTGTCAGACAGGGTCCAATCAGAACCAGAATTCTCCACTGGACCCACCTCACCTGGCCCCACAACCCATGCCCGGGACCAGCAGGCCCTTAGGGCTGACTGGTACCCTGAGTCCTTCTCTGGCAGTGTCTCTTCAGCATCTCCCCTGAAGATCCCCAGCATCTTAGCCCTCATGTAGTTCGGTCTTCTTGCCCTAACTTCCCCTCTTTTCAGAGTCCTTTTTCCTCAGTAAGAGGAGAGGAATCAAGTATCTGCACCAGTCCTGCAGCATGCAGGCCACGACCGGCACTTCTAAGCAGTTCAGGTGTGGGTGGGCCAGGGGTGGAGGGAGAGATGGAAGAGATGACAGAGCGGGGCTGAGGGAGAGGCCAGCACAGGGTGGTGCTGGGGGCAGCAGGGACCGCCTGCGGCATATCTGGCTGCAGGGAGACCCAGTAGGCCTTGCTCCATCCAGCCCCACCTGCCATACAGGACACCCAGCAGTACTGGGGTTGGCGCAGGGGGGTCTCTGCTTACCAGCTCAGTCATCCCACCAATCCTCAGATAATTCCATTTGTTGCCCCTAAACCACTTACTCTATCCCCATGGCACTCAGCCCTCCTCTCCCAGTTTCCCATTTCTGTGTAGAAAATAAAAGCTCGAGGTCGGCAGGAGTGTGGACATTCTGATGAGGCAGAGCTCAGCCTAGCACGGGAACATTTAGGACATGGAGACAATCAGACTGGGGACAGGGCTGGAGGAGGCATCTAGCTGAGCCACCAGTGAGGGTGGAAGCTGTGGAGAAAGTCAGAGGCCTTGGAGTCAGTCCACCAAACCAAGAGGTGAGCTGCACAGCAGAGCGTGGCCCACAGAGGCAGGTGGCTGCTGTCCTGGGCACAGCTGCCCAGCTCCACACCTTCCCAGGCCGCATGAAGATCAAGTACATGGGGTGCATATAATCAGCTCCTTCTCCTTGCCCCAGCCTCCAGGGAGGGGCAGCTTCCTTCACCCAACCTGTCGTCTGCCACCACGGTTATGTCCGGCCTGAGTCAGGCTGGCACGTGGGGTCTTGAGCTAGCCTGGGCTTGCTCTGGGTGACCCTCCCTGCCACACCTGCCTCCGCAGCTCTACCTCCCAGGCTCACTGATCTGCCATCAGGGGTGCCGGGGGCTGGGGGGTGGTGTCACGACCCAGGCCAGGGAATCCCACTGGGCAGCCTTTGCCAACTTGCCTCCCTACCCACTGGGAAAACAGCTTTTGTATTCTTGGTCCTCAAGCCCAGATACAGAATCCCCTAAAGTGTGCCAGCTCTCCAGGGCGTCTGCCTGGGAATGAGCAAACCTGGCAGAGGAAGGGGAGAAGTATCAGCTCTGGTGTGACCTGCTGCCATGGAAACAAGTCAGTGACTAGCAAGGGCGTGAGAGTGAGAGGCTCTGGTCAAATATGTCCAGCAACAGAAAAACTGGGCTGGAAAACTGAGGGAAATGGGCAGGGAAATCTGGCTGAAATGGGAAGGAAGGAAAGTCCTGGTTTAACTGCAGGTTAGCCTTACCGGGAGGCAGATGGCGCACCTTTAGTGACAGCCAAGGCAGTGGAAAGATTACTGGTCTAAGTGCCACCACTGGCTCTTTGACCTAAACCTAAAAATTCATATCTCTCAGAAGGGAAAGTTCAAGTCGCAACATAAGACTTTCCAGCTGTTGTAAATTGCAATGGATCACCACGCCCCTGAAGTAGGCTGATGTAGGCCTCCCCCACAGGCCCTGAGCTGCACCAGGTCTGGAGTAATTAAGGCTTCCCGGGGCACTTCGCTACACAGGAGTCCTGACACACCCAGCAGGCACTTACCTGCAGCCAGTGGAGTAGAAGCAAACTGGAGAGGCAGGACAGAGAAGAAGCGCAGGATTCCGGGGTGGGAGCACAGGCTGCCAGGAAGAGGGTGTAACAGCTCACCTTGGGTCACATCTCCAGGAAAAGGAGCAATTGTGGCCCCCAGAAGTCCTGCACCATCCCACATCTAGGGACAAAATAGACAGTCAGTTGTGTCCCATTCCTTCCTTCGTTGTACTCACTTAACCTCTCCCCAGCTTCCTTGTTCTGAGGATGACTGCACCCTCTGTGAGCAACAGAGGGTCCCAGAGGACGTCTAAACAGGACTTGGGACGCTTTGCCCTGTCCTCAAGCCACTCTCCCTTCAATCTTCTCTGCTCTGCCTTCCTCAAGTAACAGCTCCGTCCCAGCTCCTAACACTCCCCAGGTCATGGGACAACTGCTCTGAGTGGTCTGCTTCAGCGCTAGCTCCTGGCACAAGTTCAGCCCTAGGCAGGCCTGTGGAAGGGCAGGGCCTCGAAGTCAGCCTGAGGATGGTGCTGCGAGCCAGCTTCATTCCCTTGCAGCAGCTGCAGGCCTCGGCAGTCTGTTGCTGTGGTGCACACAGTTTCCCACTCCCAGGTGGGTCACAGCTGGGAGAGAAATGTCTCGGGGGAAGAGTGGGCCATTGAAAAAGAAGAGCCAAGAACAGACACAAATGCCACAACAGCCAGAAGAGTGTCCATCATCGGTCCTCAAGATTGCTTCATGCTCCTGTGCTGTACTTTCCTCCCCCTGCAGCTGTTCAGCTCAGTTCCAGACAAGGAGACTCACAAAACCCTTCTACCCATTCACGAGACCCTGTTCACTCTGCTCCCAGTTGGCTGGTCCTGCACCAAACATGCCAACGATATGGCCCTTGCCCCATAACCATCTGCCTCTTCACATTCTTCCCCTGGAAAAGTGGCTGTAAGAAGCATGTGAGCCTAATAAAAGGGCCTCAGGGTAATAGAGAGACCACATCTCGCTTCCCCTCTGCAGGAAACTCACAGCTCCCGTTCATTCACTATTACTTACTGTGTGCCATCCATGTGCCAAGCTGGGAATAAAAGCACTGACCAAAACCCAGTCCCTGTCTTCTAAGAGCTCAGTATCTACAGACATTTCTCCCTCATGTCTCAGGGCTGTGGGGAGGGTGCCCAGAATATCTTTTCCCTACTTCTTAGCATATCCACATTCTCCACATCCTTCACAGCCCAGCACAAATGCTGTCTGCTCCTTGGCTCTCATCATATAGCCACTTCGCAGTGGTGTCTCCTGCCTCTGAATGTTCACAGCACAGTTACCTGCACCTCTCTCAAGACATGTCACTTTCTACTTATATGTGTTTTGTATGCATAGTTGATCTTCTCTACTAGACTCCATGTTTCTTGAGGGCAAATATCATCTTACACATCTTTGTATCCTTGGGAGTCTCCCCCCCCCAAAATACCACATGCATAACAGGTGCTCAAATAATACTCATGGAATACGGCTTCCACATAAAGATGCCGGTTGGATGAGTGAAGTCTTGTTTGTGAAGCTATTGGGAGTTCTCAGATTTAAAAATAATACATTTTCATCACTAATTAAAAACTCCTTATTAGAATTTTCCCAATTAATACAAAGCTTGAACTCAATGTAGGTAACATAGGATTCTTATGTATCCCTTATAACTGTATACATATCCAGTCTTATGTAAATGGTATATTATGTAAATATTATAATTCAATAGTCAGCTGTTTCTGCACTATAACATGTAAGTGCTCACATCCTGTGTGTATCTTATGCAAGGGAAAGTATCTTCTGCACTACGTGGTGTCCAGCTTTTCACTCTTCCTAATGCTGTGTGGTAGTGATATAACCCAGACTACAGCTGAACGGAAGAGATACCCTGGCCATGAGCACCCAGCCTTGGGTAAGCAGGCTCAGGTTTCCCCATCAGAATCAGCCTATAAAACCATCCTTCCTAGGAGGACAGATTTGCCCATCAACAGAGGAAGTGGGGACTTCCCTGGTGGTCCAGTGGGTAAGACTCCGCGCTCCCAATGCAGGGGGCCCCGGTTCTATCCCTGGTCGGGGAACTAGATCCTGCCTGCATGTCACAACTAAGAAGTCCGCATGCCACAACTAAAGATGCTGCATGCCACAACTAAGACATGGTGCAGCCTAAATAAATAAATTAAATAGAGGACGAGACTCCAAAAGTTA
Source organism: Stenella coeruleoalba (assembly GCF_951394435.1). Classification (NCBI taxonomy): domain Eukaryota; kingdom Metazoa; phylum Chordata; class Mammalia; order Artiodactyla; family Delphinidae; genus Stenella; species Stenella coeruleoalba. The sequence goes on from NC_137154.1 coordinate 5,522,501, forward strand.
AGAAAAGTTCTCACAGTGGCTAAGGGATGTTTTTGAAAATATCAGAACTGATGGCTGGGACTGGGATAGCGCTTATTACGGGCAGGCTAAAAACTTACTCCATTTAACCATCAAAAACCTGAGGTGGTTCTATCATTACCCCCAGCTTTGCAAATGAGGAAACTGAGGCTCAAGAGATGTAATCACTTTGCCCAAAGTCACATACCCAAGTGTCTCTGACTCTAGATCTTGAGCTGAGATTCTTGCTCAAACCATCCAGTTCCCTTTTTTTCTTTTTGCACTTGGTGTGCAATGAGGGACAATGACCCCATATCCCCTAGAAGAGACCTTAGGGATCATCTGCTTCAACCTCCTTACTTTACAGACAGGAAACGTGGGCTCAGAGAGATAAAGGGACATGTCCCTTAGGTCACACAGAGCCAGGGGCTTTTCTGCAACGGAATCGCAAGGTGCACAGGAGTACCAGTCCAAACTCCATTTTACAGAGGAGGAAGTGAAGCCCAGAGCGCTGAGCGCAGGTCCCGGGTCCACCACGGGCAGAGCCGTATCCAACCCTGGGAGCGCTCGTTATCCTGCCCGGCGCTACCAGCACCTTCACCTGGGGCGCCAACCATCAACTCACCGGCCAGCGCCTCGGGAGTACTTGTCGGCGGCGCGCAGGCCCTCGGCCGGGAGTGACAAAGCGCTGACGTGGAACGAGCGGGGCCGCGCAGGCCAGAGCCGGACATGGCCTCGCTAACCCGGGCCTCCCCTGGCCCCTTCGCCTCAGAAGGCCGAGGCCCCAGGAGGGCGCGAACGCCCGGACGCCGAGCAGAATTCGGAAGCGCTGGCCTCGGAGGGAGGCAGGGTCGCCTGGCCTCCTCTCCTCAGGCTCCTACTTTGCCCCCTCAACAGTCTGTAGACCCGGTCCTGGCGCCGGGACACCTGACGGGGAGCAACGGCTCGACCCTCCGCAGGGTCTAGCCACCTGGACCGAGGAGGGCTAGGTTGCCCTGGAAACGGAAAAAAAAGCTCTTTGCGCCTGCGCGGACGCGCTAGGCACAATGGGAAATGTGGTTTCCGGGCTGTCATCTGGTGGCCAGAGGAACGGACGCAAGATGGCGCTCCAGCGTCGCGGTCCGTTCAGAGACGCAGGGTTACCCGGCCGCCCTGGGCCCTTTTTGGGCGCTGCCGGCGTAGGAGAGGCCGCCGGGGCCTGAAAGGTAGTTTCTCTTGAGGGGACGCCCTGGCTCGTGACTCGTCCCAGGCCGGGTCGAGCCGGCCCCGACGGAGGGAGAACGTTGTGGAGGTGGGAGCTGGCCCAGGAGGGACCGGCTGCCCGAGGGACCCGAGCTCCTCGTCGCACAAGTGTTCTAGTCGGGCCGGCCCCTAAGAGGCTCCTATATCGGGTGGGAGTTAAACTGGGACCCCGTGAGCAGGGCCTGTCCTGACCATCCCTCCGGCTTCCCCTGCCCAGTGCGTTGACTGACCTGGAACCACCTTCTCCATTCCCGAGTTAGGCCTCTGGACTGAGATCTAGAAACCTAATTCAGGCTCTGTCGGAGACCCAGTTACTTCTCTGAGCCTCAGTTTCCTTATTTCTAAAACGGTAGTAATTGTAATGGCTCCCCTTTCTCCTCTGAGAGTGTTGCAAGGTTCATATGAGGTGACTGATGTGCAGGTTGGACAGTCCTATAAGAACATAAACAGGCATTCCCATTCGTTGTAAATTAGTGCAACTTCTTACAAGGAAATTAGGCAGTGCCCTTCAGAATTAAAACGAAGAATGAATTTGCTTCGGCAGTTCTAGAAATATGTCCTACGGAATTAGTGGCCATGTGTGCACAAGAAAGTATATACAAGGGTACTTAAGCATTACTTGAAATGGAAAAAAAAAAACCAACCCCAGAACAATATAAATGTCCATCAGTAGATGACCACTTAAATCATGATGGGTTCCATAAAAGAGAATATGTGCTTATTTTAAAAATTAGACAGAGCTTTCTGTACTAATGTACAGCTCTTCTGTGATATGAAAAAAATTTTCAAAATGCAGAATAGTACGTTACTATGCTTTAATTTATACTTAAAAAAGAATACACAAATATATTTGATGACTTAAGCATGGAATGTCTTTGGAGGGCCTTAGAAGAAGCTGGTAACAACGGTTGCCTGTGAAGGATTGGAGGACAAGATCGGAGGGAGACACTCTTTTCATTTTATATCTTTTTTTTTAAAAACTGTTTTTTGCCCCTTTAGCAATTTGTATGAGCTTTGTCTATACATACAGTTCTTTTTCATTTCTTTTCTTTTTTGGCCATGCCATGCCTTGAGGGACCTCAGTTCCCCAACCAGGGATTGAACCCTTGGCCACAGCAGTGAAAGCCCGGAATCCTAACCACTAGGCCACCAGGGAACTCCCAGTGTTCATATAGTTCTTAATCGTTTGTCTGTATTTTTTTTTTTTTTTTTTGCGGTACGCAGGCCTCTCACTGCTGTGGCCTCTCCCATTGCTGAGCACAGGCTCCGGACGCACAGGCTCAGCGGCCATGGCTCACGGGCCCAGCCGCTCCACGGCATGTGGGATCTTCCCGGACCGGGCACGAACCCGTGTCCCCTGCATCGGCAGGCGGACTCTCAACCACTGCGCCACCGGGGAAGCCCCTTGTCTGTATTTTTGATGCAGATAATTTCCCCTCCAATTTTTGTTTTTCCTCGTGCTGAATTCTTCTCAGAATACTCCGTAGATTCTAGTGGGCCCCACAGCTCTGAGTTCATGATTGGATCCTGCCTTCCCAGCTGCACGGACTGCAGGAGGGCAGGGCCCGACCTTGGCTTCCCTCCTGACAGTCACCGCCACTGTCCCCAAGCCCCGGCCCAGAACTGCTGAAAGGGCAGTCTGGGTGGGACTCATGGGTGGCTGTAGATGGCAGGCAGCCCTCTCGCTGCTCAGCAGGGTGGACCAGCCAAATGGATCAAGAATCACATCTGGCTTCTCTGTACCCCACCTTGTGACCCTGGGCCTGCTATCCACAGACAGGTACAAATGATTCCTCTTCTAGAGAGCATGTTGAGGCTGAATTCTGTCAGTGTACAGAGGACACGTACTGTTAAAATATCAAAGCAGGAGGTGGGGTCTAGGGATTTCCTGGTTTAATCCTTTTGTCTTACAGAAAGAAACAGAGACTTAAGATGAAGTAACTTGTAAGTGATACAGCTGGGGCTAGAACCCAAGTGTCCTGCTCCTCCGTCCACTAGGGTTAGAGCAGTGCTGGGGGTCCCACCAGGGTCTGGGTGAGAGATTCATTCCTAAAACTGGGCGTGAGGTCTCAATCAACAAGAACATTTGCTGCCAGCTCCTATCTGAGGCCTGCTTTGAGGGAAGGAGCTGCACTCACCCACTCCCAACCCCCAACCAAACTAGAGTGTTACAGGGCAGAGCATATGATCTTGGCAAGAGGGGAGAGAAGTGACAAAGATGGACCCACTTACTCTTCTTGAACATTGTAACTGAGCAGAAGGAACCCCTAGGCAGAGGGGAGGGCCCACCGAGGGTCCTTCCCTGGCAGTGATAGGCTGGCTTGGAAAGTCAGGCTGTCTTGCGTTGCAGCAAGAAGATTCTTGGGACCCAAAGTGTGCTCAAGAACTAGCATCAAGTGCCCAAAAGGAGAATTAGCTTCTGGGACGGGCTTGGTCCTGTCCACATAGGCATCGACAGCTTCCATTTCCTCATGGGTAACTCCCTTCCGCTGCCCCGACAGAGCCCGGCACCTGCTGTCCAGTGTAGACTTGTTCCCCTGCCGACCTGCCTGAGGGGGGCGGGGCAGCTAGCATTTACCCAGGCCCTGCCCCTGGAGATGAGGGAGATAGCGCCCACCTCCCCTCTTCTCTTCCCCATTCTTCCTCCCACCCCACCCCAAACACACCACTCCCCAATCGGGCCTGTCGCAAGATAACCTGGGAGCTATGAAGAGACTGGAAGGGGTAAGGAGAGGCCACACTCCTTGTGCAACCAGAGAAAGAGTGGACCGACAAGCTTTATCATAAAATTGAAAACAATATGAAAATGTTTTTTCTTTCTAAGTACAAAGCCAGACACTATTAAGACTATGAAAAACTGGCCAGAGGCCATGAAGCTGAGAAAGAAGACTCTTTGGCGTAGTGCCCTGTGCTCCAGTGCAGTGCAGGTGGAGGGTGCTGGGGGCAGCAGCAGAAGACTCAGGCTGCTTATGGGGGGTGTGAGGGAGGCTGACCGGCCAGCCCCATCAGAGGGCTCTGGCTCCCCACTCCTCAGAAACTCCCACGTTTGGGGACTGAGGTTACTCTCAGCCTTTGGGGGCCACTGGTTGTCTGCAGAGCCCCAGGAGTGAAATGGGGTCGGGGGGATGAGGCAGACAGGAGTAGGGCAGGGAGGGAGCATTAGCCTTTCTGCACTGAGAAACTCTGTTTTTTATTCCATGGCTGCAAGTGTGTGTTTCAGGCAGCAGGTGAGAATGAAGCTAGGGTACTGTTGCCCGCAAAGGCACCTTCAGTCTCTCTACGACATCCCCAAATGTGGAGGAAATCTTGAGCCCTTGGACAGGTGGACATGGGTCTGAGACTTAAGGCTGTAGGTGCTGAGGCTGTAGTGACGGGAGTCTGGGGCCTCCTGGGGAGGAGCTAAGAGGAACGTGGACAGGCCGACAGGAGTGAGGGGTGCTCATCCCAGGAGCTGTGTCCTGGCACCTCTGTTTGTGTCTAGGGGGGCATGGGAATGTGTGTGGGCTCACACCTCGCCCTCCTCGCCACTGTCATCCATGCTGGGCTGCCTCACCACCTTCTGGTGCCTGGGTGTGGACGGACAGCCAGCCTTCCGCTGCTCCTGGAAGGCCCGGGTCCGGCTGGCCACCAGGGCGGCGCTGTTGAGGGCAACCACAGACTGGCGGGACTTCAGGGCAGGCCAAGGCCCCTTGCGGGCCTGGTGGCCTCCCTTGGCGCTTGAGAGCTGAGGGAAGGGCTGTGGAGGGTCTTCATCTGAAAACTCCTCTGGAGAGAAAACCTGGAAGGATGAGAGTATAAAGAAGATCACGGCGAAGTCGTTCCAAGGCAGGGGCACAGAGCACAGAGCCTAGAAAAGGGTAGATGCAGAGCATCTGTTGAGTGAATACCGAAAAAGCTACTACAGGTACTCACAGGTCAGAGAAGGGAAGGCAGCGCCCCAGCCCTACTGCCACTGCTCCTCAGCCCTCACCTGTCTGGCCCCCAGAAGCCCTCCTTAGCTCCCCTGCGCCCGCCGCGTCCTTGGGGTCCTCTCCTCCTCCTCTTGCCCCCCACTGCTTTGTACAGTCAGTCCCATGAGCCACAAGGGAAACATCTTCCGGGTGCCGGGCCCTGGGCTGGGTGCTGAGTGAGGACACCCTGCCTTTAGGAACACACACACCCACCCATCAACCATCTGTTCCTCCCTCCAGCCTTCCACACCCAGTGCCACCTCCTCCAGGAAGCCTTTCCCAAATGTTCCCGTCCTCTGTGAGGTGAGCTCTCCCTCCGGGTCAGCGACCTTGGACTCAAGTCACATGGGGGGCCTGATTTCCTAAGGCAAGGGCCAGGTCTTACACTTGTGCCCTGCAGCGCTTAGCACAGAGAGGCTGCTTAGCCACTCAGCCAGCACTTCAGTTGTGTGAGTGCGATGACCCCTCTGCACGCCATCCTTCGATGGGTTGCCCTTCCGATTGGGGAGGGGGTGCTGAGATCATCTTATCTACACCCATCTGGGGTCAACAGTTGGTTGTGCAGCTCCTGGCCTGGGGAGGATGCTCCTTCCAAGGCTGGGCAGCCCTGCCGCTTAGGTAGCAAGTCCTTGCGTCAGGCTGAGAGCTGCCTGCAGCCGCCAGCCTAGGGCTGGTTTGGCCATGGAGCCCACCAGATGGCCCTGTCCCGTGACTGCTCTCTAGCTCCCGTGGAAGGCAGCGCTCGCCTGTCCTCATCGGTTCTCCTCAGCTACTCTGAGGGGATGAAAAGGAGCTGCCCAGGGTGTGGTCCCCCTGCTCAGGTGCCCCCCGCTCAGGGCCAAGCCGAGCCCCACTCCTGGACTTTCTCCATCCTCCAGCCACCTGCCCCCTCCTCATTTTGGCCCCCCCTCTGCCTCAACCTGGGCTGCTTCCTTAGCCCCAGCCTCACCTCTGGCAGGTCACCGTCCCCTGAGGTGCTTTCCAGCTCTGAGGATGGCTCCAGGAGGCTGATGGACCTCATAACCCCGCGGAGGTTGATACGGGGCCGTGACCCAGGCTCTTCTTTTGGGGCTGCCTGGCTCTCCTCCAACCCCACCACATTCAGCTCCCCACTGCCCCCGGGTTCTGGCTGAAGAGGTGGGAACGGTGTAGAGACCTCGGGGGCCAGGGGCTCCTCTGGGGAGGCCCCACCCACTTTCTGCTCCCAGACATGGCTCTGCCGGCTGCGAGGGGGTGGCCCTGAGTCAGCTTCCAGTGACCCAGCCACAACCTCCAGCACCCACCCCCACCCACCCCCTTCCCCTTGTCCCCCACTCCGTACCTAGCAGTCAGGATGCCCTGGTAGGTCTGCAGCTGGCGCAGAAAGCCGGGGTTGGGGCGGGCGATGGGCCGTAGCTCCTGCACGTGGCGCAGAGCCTGCTCCAGGCTCCAGCCGTACTGCTTCATGGCGTAGGCGATCACTGTGGCGGCCGAGCGGCTGACGCCCATCTTGCAGTGGACCAGCACCCGGGTGCCCTGCGCTCTGTGGAGGCCCAACCGGGTCAGCTTCCCCTCCCTCTCCCCCGCCCCCTTGCCATGCTGTCAGTGTCGGGGAAAGGCAGGTAGGTAGGTGGTGGGCTCACCTCCCAGAGCAGAGGGGAAAGGAGGTTAAGGACCCTGAGGGCCAGAAAAGCTGAGAGCAGAGCAGGCAGGAGGAGGGCATGGGCCCCGGACGGCAGGAAGCTGGGATGGGGCGGGCGGAGGGGTGGGACGGCCCGACCTTGCAGCCTCCACAAAGCGGTGCGTCTCCTTCCAGTGGGGCAGCAGCTGGGCCGACTCCTCATCCCAGAGGCGCACGTTGTGGTAGGTGAAGCGCTCGGGGTAGAAGTTGTCAATCTCGCGGGCCATGTTCAAGATGTGGCTCACCCTGCAGCACGGGGCACAAGGCCAGGCTGACGTGGCCACGGGCACCAGGCCCGTTGGCCAGCGGAGCCGGCGGACCTGGGTGTTAGTTTTCTGGTTCTGAGGGTCCGGTGGGGGCGGCACAGTTGTGGTGGGAGGAGGAGATGACGGTGACCTTGAGCAAATCGGTTCACCCCACTGGGCTTGAGTACTGTCCCCCCTGGCCCGTCCCCACCCCACTTCCAGGTAGCTGCTGGGCGGCCTGCAACATGTGCCCTTCTGTTATCGTCAGAAGTCAGTTAGAGCAGGGCTTCGGAGTTCAGCTGAGATGGGGTGGATCTACAGCAGCTGGATGACAAGGGTCACAGCAGGTTTCCCGAAAGCCCATGGTGGACAAGTGACAGGAGCCGTTGGGAGCGGGCAGCCAGGTCTCCTACGGGAGAGGGGCTCTCCCTTCTCCCAGAGACGTGGTCAGGCGAAGAGGGGCTTTTCCGCTTTACAGCTGGGGGAGGTTAAGAGGGGGCCAGGGAGCTGCCAGCAGACCAGCAGGGTAGCTTATTCCCCTGTCCCCACCTGAGCCCATATGAGGGGAACGGCCCCAGGGGCGGAGCTGGAAGCAGAGCTAGCTGCTGCTGAGAGGGTTCTGGGGGTTTCTGGCCAGGTTTCCCCACGGGGGAGGACAGAGGGCGGGCAGTCCTGGGAGGGCTCGAAACCCTACCTGTTTCTCTGCAGCTCCTCCAGGTTCGCTGCGTTCCACTCTGAGCCCTGTGAGCACGGAGAGGGCGTCACTGGCCCTCTCCCCCAGCTGCAGCAGGCCCCACCTCCCAGCCCTCAGCCTGCAGCTCACCAGGTAGAGGTGGGGGAAGATGCGGGACGCCCGGTCTTGCTGGGCCATGAGGAGCAGCATCTGGTTGTCGATGAAGTCGCGGTATTGTTGGAGAGGGCATCCCAGGCGCAGCTCCAGGGCCTGGCGGATCTGCAGGCAGGAGGGTGAGGAGAGGCTGGGGGTGCATTGTGAGGCTCCCGATGCCCCAGCCTTCCCTGGGGGAGGGAAGGGCCTTTGAGGACAATACTCTGTCCCATCAAGGCAGAGAAGCTGAGGCCAGGCACGTGGGAACAGCTTAGACAGCAGGAAAGCTAAAGTGGGAGGCTCCAAGGAGAGGGCCACTCTGGGGCCCAGCCGGAGGCCCCCACAACCAGGACCCCGCTCCCGCCCTGGTCCCCGGCACCCTGCCCACCTCTTTGGAAGTGATGCTCTCCAGGTCACTGGAGTCCAACACCTCCCACAGCTCAGCCCGGATCGCCTGCTCCATCTGCTCCTGTCCTGAGGGCCTGGGAACCGAGCCCATCAGTCCAGGGGCCCCTTCCCCGCTCTGCCGTGGCACAGCCCCCTCTCCTCCCCTCCCTGTACTGACCGGCCAGGCTCGATGCTGGGAGGCCGCAGAGACTCCAGGTCAGCCATGACCATCCACTCGTTGAGGCAGCTCTGGTCAGAGCTCAGTCTGTCCTGGTAGTGGCTGGCCCAGGCGAGGGCACTGCCCCCTGGCACAAGACCACTGCCTAGAGCCGCCTCACATGCCTGGTGCAACACCTGGAGTGTGGCCCTGGGACAGAGGAGAGGCTGGGTCACGCTGTCCTCCCTGCTGCCCCTACCCAGACCCTGAGCCATCTTCAAGACCCAGCCCCTTACCACATGGTCTGGATGCAGACTGGCTTGAAGATTCGACTCTGCCCACCAGATGTCACACTGAAGCCCCTGTGGGAGATCAGGTGGGGGTGGAACCCAGCTCCTGGCTCTGGGACAGGGCCGCCTGAGAGGCCTACCCACTAGCCACCTAAGGCTGGTCCTCAAAATATATACACATCATCTAAACTTCAAAATAAGCCCTGTTGCCAGATATGGGGCAGCTGAGGCCCAGAGCAGTTAGGTGACTTGCCCAGGATCACACGGTGAATCTCAAGTGGAGCTGAGAGTAGGCCCAGCCTAGAGTTCTGCAGTTGCTCCCCAGTACCCACCACACCCCTGCACACCCCCCCCATACATCACACTTAGTTATTCCACCCTCTGGCCCCTCTCCTTTCCCTTCCCTCCAGTTGCCACCTCTTACCCGTCTCCATCTAGGTACACCTGGGTGTCACTCCAGAGAGGCAAGACCAGGCCTAGGGTGCAGCTGGGGGAGCTGGCAGGGACAGAGGGAAAGCTGTTGTCACCCAGCACCTCCCTTCCTTGCCCTCCTCCCTTCCTCTCCCTGCTCCCACCTGCTATCAGGGAAATCCACGCCCAGAAGGACTGTCTCATCCTGGCTCAGACGTTCTCTTGTGGAAACTACCAGCAGGTAGCGGAGCCTGGCGGGCCGGGCCGCCTCCAGCTGGGCTGCCTGGGGAAGATGGGAAGGGAACAGCCCGGGGTCACAGTGACCCAGAGGACCCTGCTCCCCCCACCCCTACCTGACACACAGCCGGGTCTAGAACAGACCTGCCACCTGCTCCCTCCGCACCCATCCCTGTCTTCCCAAATACCAGATCAGTGGTTACAATCTAGTGGTTCCCAACTTTGGGATCTCATGGTCCAATAAAATGTTTAGAAAGATTCTTCTCAGAGAGGGTGTGTGTGAACAAAAGGGGAGAATGGGCATGACAGATTGCCCTTTTTTTTTTCTGCCTAGGAAGGAGGTTTAAGAAACACCTTTCCACTTGCCATTACCATAATTTGATTCAAGGAATGTTTTTCACCAAAGAACTATTAAGAACACAGTTTCACAATAAAGGATGGTGCTTCTGTGGAATTAATTCTGCCTTACAAAAAACTGACTGCATCTTGTTTTTCCCATTGCTGCAGTGAGATTGTTCCACAGGCATCTGGGAACTGGTCCTCACTTTCCCGCCTGTGTCCCATTCCCGCATGGGCCCCTCCAGCACATGAGCCCACGGTGGGTGCTCAGCAGGCCCCCCTGAGCACCAGTTTATTTGTGGGCAACTCACATAGTAAGGAAGGTCTTGTGCTGGTTGAACAGAAACCCGCCTCTGGGTAATTCCCAGCTCTTGGACCTAATCTGACCCTACAGGCTCACATCGGACAAACCTCCCCATCCTTTCCCAGCTCTCCAGAGACCTGAAGACATGGCCGGATCGCCCTGTTAAGACAACTCTAGCCGAAACAGCAGAGTCATCGGGGTTTGGGTAACCGCTACGCTCCCCAGGGGGCCCCCTGCTCTCACACCACTGCTCCCCAAACACACACACACTGGCCCCATTCCACCCTCTCCTCCCACCTGGGGAGTGGCTCTCTCCCCTTTCAGACGGCCAGAGGGCTCTGGACGGGGCCCTCACCAGGCGGATGTCGTCTTGTGGCCTTAGCAGCCCCACCATGAGGCGCAGGTGCTGACTCTGTTCCTGCTTCCTGAGACTCTGGGGCCCATGCCCGTCGTCTGTCTGGTCCCCGTGGGGCTGCTCCTCCCCGGGGGGGTCCTCCACTGGCTCAGAGCTGGCCTTGGCTGCATCTCCATCATCGCCTCCATCCTGCAGTCCCAGGACAGCCCCGCCGAGTACTGCAAAGCTCTGCCTGGCAGGGGAGCAGGGAAACCATGATGGCCCATCGTAGCTCTTAGGACAGGGGTGTGTCAGAATCACCTGGAGGGCTTGTTAAAACGTGCTGGACCCCATCCCCAGAGACTCAGTGGACCTGGAGTGGAGGCCTGAGAATGTGCATTTCTAACCAGTTCCCAGGTAATGCTGCCCCAGCACTTTGGGAAGCACTGCCTTGGGGGCTCTCAAGCCTCCAGCCCACCTGTTCTTGTCTGAGGAGGGGTGGAGGCTGCTTCCTTTTCCTTCCCACCTGCCTAACTCAGTAGATACTGTGAACCTGGTGGGGACTCAGGAGTCCTCAGGCCCTGCCGTCACATGCTGCCCACTGGCTCGTGACCACTGGCCACAGCCAGGTCCAGGACAGTGGGTGAAGGAGCTCCAACTGACCAGGGGGAAGATGAAAGCAAAGGCAGCCAGCTGTGCCCACCAGCTGTGCCTACTGGCAACACTGCCCCACATAGTACGTAGTGGGCTTTGGCTGCAAGTCCTCCAGGATGGCTGTGGCCAAGGCTGGCGGCTGGACAGAGGTGCGTGTGTTGGGAAGAGGTGCTCACCTTCGCTGGAGCCGGCTTCTGCGCTGGGACACCTGGTCCTGCTGAGAAAGCAGCCCCCACAGTAGAGTGAAGAGGCAGGGAAGGATTCTCCTCTCCCCTGTCTCAGGGCTGCTGTGGTGGATGGTGGCGGGATCGCGCCCCCTCCGCGCACACCGCCCCTCCCCGCAGTGGGGAATGGAACCAGAAAGGGGGTCAGGTCCCCTTGGCGCTGCAGTCCACTCTCCACGTGGAGGCACTGGGGGAGCCCGGGCCCAGGTTCCGGTCCACCGGCCGGAGGTAAGGGGGCGGGGGGGGGGGAGGGGTGCGGGCGGTCGCGGCTGGAGCGCCTGAGGCTTTGGCCCCTGTCTGGGCCCAGAGCGGGGTAGGGCCTCCGCAGGCGGTCACGGCTCCGGATCTCGCCTTGGTCCGAGTTCCTGATTGCCTCAAGATTCCCCCCCACCCCTCCCCCCCACAGCCTGAGACTTGAAGTCCCCCTCCGCACACCCCCAGGCTTCAGGGGAGGCTGCCCGTGGACAGCAAACACTCCCCCAGGCCCAACTGGCAGCCAGCTGCGTGGGCAGGACCACAGCAGAGCCAGACTCACCGTGGGCCCCACAGGCGTGGAGTGGCCGCCGGCCGGGGGCGAGCGGCTTACTGTGACCAGGGCCATGGGACCAGACCGGGGGCACCTGGGCCGGCAGGGGCACAGCACCCTCCCGCAGCCCCACGGACAGTCCCTGCCCCGCAGGACCAGGAAGGAGAGTCCGGAGCCACCAGGGCCTGGCACCTCCTCGAGGGCGGACCTTAAAGGGCCAGACACCCGTCCAGCCTGACCTGAGGAGCCCGCAAACAGTGGCCACCGCCCCTCCCTTCGTGTCTCCACAGGTTCGGTCCGCCTCGTCCCCGCCCCCCGAAACACGTTGGGGGCGGGGCGCAGGTGCGGAGCCCGGCAACGGCGGCGGGAAGGGGCAGCCTACGTTGGGTTCAGGGTTCGGTCCCTCCTCACAGGAGGCGCCCCTGCCCCTGTCCTCCCTGCTCCGCCCAGTTAGGTCACCTGAGCTGTGCTCTGGGCCTCAACCGTTCTGCTAGCAGCAGAGATGGGACCTAGGGAGGAAGGACTGAGGACCCGGGTCTTGGAGAGAACCAGAACCCGTGGGTCTTAAGTGGGGAGCACCCCAAACTTCTTTCTCCTCGCCGGTTGGCCCTGGCGCTTCCACTCAGCATGAATCACTGAGAGACACTCGAAGCTTCAGGGGATATCAGGGTGGGTTTAGAACTAACCCCTGAGGCTCACAGCAGGTCCTCAGGGCCACCTCGGAGGTGAGCAGGGCAGGGCTGAGCAGGTTCACAGCGGCGGCAGAGGGAAGTGACTTGTCTAATGTCACTGCAGTAGAACCTGCCGGAGTCAGGTCAGGAACGCAGGCCTGGGGCGCAGGGCCTCCTCTGACCCGGCAGAGTCCGGAGAACCAGCCTCTCCCCGTCCCTGACACAAGCAGGGGTGGGTTCCCGGAAAGCCTGGCTGTGTGGCCGGAAGAACCGGGGTCTCCAGTAGGTGGGATAGGGCTCGGGGGAACTGACGTTCAGGGAGCACCTACTAGGGCACCTGACACCTGTCGGCTCATTTTACCCTCCCAGAAGCCCTGGGGGTGGGAGGCGGTCTCATTTACAGCTGAGGACACTGAGGCTCAGAGGGGCTAAGGGGACCACGGTCAGGATTCAAACCCAAGTCTAAGGCCATTGCCCACAGTGTCTCCCCTCGGTGCCCCCCAGCACTCCCCCCCCAGCCCCCCCCCAATGAGCGGAGCAAGCCTGCTGCTGAGGGTCTCTTTATTTCCATCTCAGTCTCCAATGCACGCCCAGCCGCAGGGCTCCAGGCCCCAAGCCCAGCAGCAGCAGAGTGTCTATAAATAAATAAGTTACAAAAGTAGGGGGCGGTGCAGCCCCGGGCAGCCCTCCTGAGGGCGGGGCTCAGAGCTCCGTGAGCGAGCGCTGTAGGGTCCGCTGTAGGTCCTCCTCCTCCCGCCGCCCCCGCCGCTCCCACTCCGCCTGCTCCCGCGCAGACAGCTCCAGGGCCAGGCGAAGCTGCTCCTCAAAGCTCGGGGGCGCCCTGAGAGGGGCCCCCGGACCCTCAGGCTCTGTGGACATCTGCAGGCTTTCCTGGAGGGCCCTTCCAGGCGAGGCATGAGAGGGGAGAGCAGACCCATGAGCGCTAAGGCTGGGGAGGAGGCCGAGGGCTGGGACATGGCTGCAGAGGCCGAAGATAAGGACAGGGAGGCTGGGACCCGAGGACCGGAGACAAGAGACAAGGCCGGGCCCTGTCTCCCCATCCCTCGTGCCGCCCTCGCTGGTGGGCAGCACGGAAGATGGAGGGTGGCCTCAAAGAGGGTGTGGGGTCCTGGGGCCAGCACCTCCCTGCTACTTGACCCCACCATCCAAGAACCCCCCCAGCCGGCAGGGTCCTCGAGGCAGGGCGGGGCTGAGACATGGACCTGGCAGGTCCCGGAGGGCCTCACCGCTCCAGCTGAAGCTGCTCCTCGTAAGCCGTGACCTGGGGAAGGTGGGCACCAGGCCGGGTGTTGGTCAGGGCTTCCCAGACAGTCACCTGCAGCAGCCAGAGCCCGGAGCTGTCACCTCTGCCACCCCTGCCCACGCCCGGGGCCCAGCTCCTGCCCGCACCCCACCTGCTCCGCCTCCGTGCCCGCCTCCAGCAGGCTCTGCTGGATGGCAAACTGCAGCAGGTCGTCGTCCTCGTCGCGAAGGGGCTCGCTGCGCTCTGCGCCCAGCACGCTGTACCCGTCGGGCACCTCAAACACGGCGGGGTCCACCTCACAGGGGAAGGGGCTCGCTGGGTGCAGCAGAGGGGTCGTGCTCAGCCCTGGTGCACAGAGACCAGCGAACCTCACGGCCCCGCGCCCGCCCACGGCGGTACCTGAAGCTGCGATGGCAGAGCCGGGCGCCGGCACCCACACCGAGCTCAGGGGCTCGTCACAGCCACACAGGTTGCTGAAGGTGATGCGGGCGTTGAGCACGTGGAAAAGGGGGATCTCTGTGAGGAGATGTCGAGCCTGAGCCAGCCCTGCAGCCCGTGCCCACCCCACTCCGGGGGCCCTCCTGCTGCCCGGCCCACCCTCTCACCAATCTTGACCGGGAAGCCGGGCGGGAGGCGCAGGGTGATGAAGTCCCGCAGCTTGGCAAAGTGAGCGTTGCTGATGGCCATCAGGTCGATGATGGGCATCACCTGGTCACCCAGGGAGAGCGGGTGCTCCTCGCTCAGCCACAGTGTTGCCTTGAACCTGCCCGGCCAACCGCAGGACGTGGGTCAAGGAACCTCTGGTGGCCCCTCTGCTAAGGCGCACCTACTCTGGACATCTGCCTCTACTGCTCTCCACCTGGCCTGGGGGACCCTCTTCTCTGCTCAGCTGCTCCTGCCTGCCTCCCCCAGGAGCTCATGTCCTTCTGGCCCTACAGCCTGAGCTGCCCCCCGGCCCTGGGCTCAGGCTGGGCCCCGGGCGCTCTGTGCCAGCTCAGCTCTCCTGGACGAGGAGGGCAGGGCTGAGCTCCTGGCTTCAGTCCCGCCTCGTCCACAGCCCTGCCCTCCTCCTCGGCCCACAGCCAGCCAGCACGTCGCACTTCACCGTACTCTGGGGTCCCGCACAGCCCGACAGTTCGGGACCGCACTGCTGGGGTCGCATCCCAGCCCCGCTGCTGCGTGGCTGAGGGAGTCCACGTGAGGTTCCTGGCACAGTGCTGGGCCCACCAGACGCACTAGAAGTCACGGCTCATCAGAGCCTCACAGCACCTTTGTGAGCAGGTGGCCAAAGGCAACTGTTCTCGTTTTACTGAGGGGGAGGACAGACTCTCAGAGGGGAAGGTGATTCCTTGGGCCACGAAGCCAGGAGGTGTTAGAGCCGCGTGCCCTTCCTGTCTGCCACAAGCTGGCCCCCAGCAGGTGCTCGTTCAGTTGAACAGAAAACCATACATGGGTGGTGCTGCCCATTCATTCGTTCACCAAGAAGAGCGACCAGTCCTCTGAGCCAAGCCCCGAGCTGGGTGCCAAGGACCATGGCTAAAGCAGACCTGGCCCGGCCCCCAGGGAGTGAGTCGAGAAGGCAGCCAGCTGGGTGAGTGAGTCCCCCACTCCAGGGGGCCCTGTGTGTGACAGGGTCTGCAAGGGCTCGGGGGCACCAGGCAGGGTCCCCTGTCCCAGAGGGAAGCCCCCCGCCAGCCCCCAGACCTCACCTCTGTACTTTGCTGGACATCTCAATGGGGCGGCCGATGTTCCTCGACTCCAGGCTGAAGTTGGGGTCAAAGTACTCGTCGGGGGAAATGGCGGTGGGGTTTGTGGGGCTGGCTGCCTGCTGCACAGGAGCCTGGGTGGCCCCGGGACCAGGCTTAGCGCTGGGGAGGCGCCGGCCCGGCCCCGCTCAGTGGGCCCTGCCAGTCGGCCCCCAGCCCCCGGCCCCCAGTCCCGGCTCACCCCATTGTGGGAGGAGTGCTGCTGGGCCATCCCAAGGAAGGACTGGAATGGAGTCTTCCCCCCTAAGGAGAAGGGGTGGAGCCCATGAGGGGACCTGGGGCCACTGCCCCCAGACTGCCCACACCTAGCCTCCACCCTGGGAGCCTCCCCTGTGGTGGAAGGCAGAGCAGACGGGAACGGGGAAGCCTTCCAGCTGGTCCCAGATACTCTGGCCCTGACCCCAGATCAGGGTGACCACCCCGTACGGTGTGACTGGGCAGCAGGCAGGCGCACCTGGGTTTACCTTTGCTCCTCGACTTGTCCTGATCGGAGAGGTGCTCTGTGCGTGTGCGTGTCACCAGCTCCACATTGGTGGCGCTGTATACCTGGGGAGCAGGGGGGACACAGGGGGAGCTGGGGGCTCAGAGCCTGCTGCCCACACTCAGCCTCACCAGCACAGGACCCAAGTCCTCCTGTCCCCAGGGACAGATAGGATCTCACTCCCCACAGTGGAGGGGGTGGGGTCTGAACCCCGGGAAGTCACTAATGAGGGTAAAATGCTCCTGGCTTCATCTCGGTGATCCGGGTAGGGGCCCGTGCTGTGGGTAATCCCTGCGTGCTCAGCAGGGGCTGGGCACTCGGGCCCCACTGTTCCCATGGCCACACAGGGCATCCGGAGCCCACGGGCTGCTGGGTCTCCCTCCACACAGGGTGGATGTGGAGAAGGGGCAGATTTCCTGGGCCTCGTCTCCTACCCCAGCTCCCACCACTAGCCTCTCCTGCCTTGGCCTCGTAGCCGCTAACGGTTTCCATCTTCTCAGACCGCCAGCCCCAGATACCACATTTGTTCCTGAAACAGACCAAACAGGAGCTCATGAGGACCCACACCCCCCAACTCTGGCCAAAGTCGTCCCTTCCAAAGACCCCCTCCAATTTGCCTTCCTGCTGTGAAACACACAGGGGCCTTGAGGAGGCTGCCTGGACAGCTGGGGACAAATGAACAGAGGACTGAGGACTAGAAAGTACTGGGGAATTACTAATTTTTGCTAGGTGTGATAATGGCGTTGGGGCTTGGTTTAAAAACATCCTTATCTGTTAGAGTCACACGCAGAAGCATTTACTGTTGAAATGATACGACATCTGGGACGTGCTTTAAAATAGTTGGGGGAAAAAGAAAACAGGAAAAAAGTGAGGAAGGGTAGATTCAACAAGATGGGCAAAATGTTGGGAACTCCCTGGCGGTCGAGTGGTTAGGACTCAGCGGTTTCACTGCTGAGGGCCTGGGTTCGATCCCTGGTTGGGGAACTAAGATCCCACAAGCCGTTCGGCGTGGCCAAAAAAAAATTTAAAAAAAAGATTGGCAAAATGTTGATAAATGCTGAAGTTGGGTGATGAGAACATCATACTAGTCTCTCTTCTTTCATATGTGCTTGAAATTTTCCATAATAAAAATTTAAAAATAAAGCTATGTCTGATTCAACAATAATAGTTGGAGATTTCAGTACCCCACTTTCAATAATGGATAGAACAAGCAGACAGAAGATCAACAAGGAAACAGAAGACTTGAACACGCTACGAACTAGACTTGATAGACATCCTTAGATCACTCCACCCAACAACAGAATACATATTCTGCTCAAGGGCATGTGAAACATTCTTCAGGATAGACCGTGGGCTCGGCCATAAAAGAGACCTCAATACAACTGAAAGGACAGAAATCATACACAGAATGTTCTCCAATCACAACTGAATGAGGGCTTCCCTGGTGGCACAGTGGTTGGGAATCCGCCTGCCACTGCGGGGGACACAGGTTCAAGCCCTGGTCCGGGAGGATCCCACGTGCCGCAGAGCCATCTGGACCCGCGAGCCACAACTACTGAGCCCACGTGCCACAACTACTGAGGCCTGCGCGCCTGGAGCCTGTGCTCAGCAACAAGAGAAGCCACCACAATGAGAAGCCCACTCACTGCAGTGAAGAGCGGCCCCTGCTCACCGCAATTAGAGAGGGCCCGAGCGCAGCAGCAAAGAGGCAACGTGGCTAAAAATAAATAAATAAAATAAATAAATAACAACAACAACAAGAAAGCAACCTTAATTAAAAAAAAAAAAAAACTGGGCTTCCCTGGTGGCGCAGTGGTTGAGAGTCCACCTGCCGATGCAGGGGACACGGGTTCGTGCCCCAGTCCAGGAGGATCCCACATGCCACAGAGCGGCTGGGCCCGTGAGCCATGGCCGCTGAGCCTGCGCGTCCGGAGCCTGTGCTCCGCAACGGGAGAGGCCACAACAGTCAGAGGCCCGCGTACCGCAAAAAAATTAAAAAAAGACAACAACAAAAAAACTGAATGAAATCAGAATCAGTAACAGAAAAAAGATGACTTGGGAAATTCATGAATATGGGAAGAGTAAACAACATACTCCTAAATAACCAATGGATCAAAGAATAAATCAAAAGCAAAATCAGAAAATACTTTGAGATGAATGGAAACGAAGATACAACATACCAAAACTTATGGGACACAACTAAAGCAATGCTGAGAAAGAAACTTATAGCTGTAAATAACTATATTAAGAAAGAAGAAAGATCTTATATCAATAAGCTAACCTTCCATATTAAGACACTGGGAAAAGAGCAAAGTAAACCCACAGCAAGCAGAAGGAAGGCAATAATAAATATTAGAGTGAAAATTAATGAAATGGAGAATAGAAAAACAATAGAGAAAATCAATTCAACCAAAAGCTGGTTCTTTCAAAAGATCAATGGAATTGACAAAGAAGGAAGACTCAAACTACCAGAATCAGAAATGAAAGAGGGGGCATTACTACTGACATTACAGAAATAAAAAGGATTATAAATAAAAGAATATGATGAACAATTGTACCCCAACAAATCAGATAATTTAGATGAAGTAAACAAACCCTAGAGAGACATAAACTACCAATACTAACTCAAGAAGAAGTAGATAATCTAACAGACTGTAACAAGTAATGGGACTGAAGCAGTAAAAACAAAAACAAACCAAAAAGTACCCACAAAGAAAAGCCCAGGCCCAGATGGCTTCACCAAAGAATCCCACCAAACTTTTAAAGAAGAATTAATACCAGTTATTCACAAACTCTTGCAAAAAATAGACAAGGAGGTGACACTGCCTAACTCATTCAATGAGGCATTGTCCAGATACTAAAACCAGGCAAAGACATGACAAGAAAACCATAAACCATTACCTCTTAGGAATATGGACACAAAATAGTAGCCGACCAAATCTAGCAACACATGAAAAGAATGATACACCACGACAAAGTGAAATTTATCCCAGGGATACGGGGTTGGTTCAACATCTGAAAATTAACTGATAGCAACACATATCAATAGAATAAAAATAAAAGTCACGTGATCATATCGATAGACACAGAAAAGGCATTTGACAAAACCCAAACCCTTTCACAATAAAAACACTCAACAAACTAGGAACAGAAGGCAACTTCCTTGGCCTGATAAAGCATACCCACAACTAATGTCACACTTAATGATGAAAGACTGAATGCTTTCCCCCTTGTTTCTTTATCAGAAACAAGATAAAGATGTCTGTTCCTGCCACTCCTATTCAACATTCTACTGGAGGTTGCAGACAAAGCATTTAGACAAAAAAAAAGGAAATAAAAGGCATTCGGATTAGAAAGGAAGAAGTAAAACTATTAACAGATGACACGGTCTTACATATAAGAAATATGAGGAATCCACTAAAAACCCATTAGACCTAAAAAATGAGTTTGACAAGATTGCAGGATGTAAGATCAATATATAAAAATCAATTGTATTTTTATAGATTTGCAATGAACAGTTCAAAAATGTAATCAAGAAAACAATGCAATTTATAACAAAAAGAATAAAATACTTAGAATAAATGTATTTACTGTAAGTGTAAAACTTATACTCTGAAAACTACAAAACATCATTGAAAAAAAATTAAAGATCTAAAACGGAAAAATATCCAACGTTCATGGCAGAAGACTTAACATTATTAAAATGGCAACACTCCCCAAACTGTTTTACAGATTCAACACAAACACTATCAGAATCCCACCTGAATTCTTTGTAGAAATTGACAAGCTGAATCTGGAATTCATATGCAATTTCAAGGGACCCACCCAGAATACGTAAAATAATCCTGAGAAAGAAGAACAAAGTCGGAAGACTTATACTTTCCAATTTCAAAAACTTACGACAAAGCAACATGTGATTAAGACAGTGCACAAAGAGAGTCATACAGACCAGCGGAATAGAACTGAGAGTCTAGAAATAAACCCATACATCTCTGGTCAACTGATTTTTCCACAAGGGTGCCAAGACAATTCAATGGGAATTAACAGTCTTTTTAACAAACGGTGCTGGAACAAGTGGATAGTCACATGCAAAAGAATGAAGCTGAATCCTTACCTCCCACCATATACAAATATTAACTCAAAATAAATCAAAGAGCTAACTGTAAGAACTAAAACTACAAAACTTTCAGAACAAAACAGGGGAAAATCTTCATGACTTTGGATTTGGCAAAGTATCGTTAGATATGACACTAAAAGCACGAGCAACAAAAGGAAAAATAGATAAAGTGGACTTCATGAAAACTAAAAACTTTTGTGCTTCAAAGGACACCATCAAGAAAGTGAAAAGACAACCCACAGAATGGGAGGAAATATTTGCAAATCATGTAGCTGATAAGGGATTTCTACCTAGAACATACAAAGAACTCTTGTAACTCAATAATAAAAGATAACCCAATTTTTAAAATGGGCAAAGGGGGACTTCCCTGGTGGCGCAGTGGTTGGGAATCCACCTGCCAATGTGGGGGACACGGGTTCAACCCCTGGTCCGGGAGGATCCCACATGCCGCGGAGCAGCTTATCCCGTGCGCCACAACTACTGAGCCCGCGCTCTGGAGCCCCCGAGCTGCGACTACTGGGCCTGCAGGCCACGACTACTGGGCCTGCGGGCCACGGCCCTCAGCGTGCACCTAGAGCCCGTGCTCCGCAACAAGAGAAGCCGCCGCAATGAGAAGCCCATGCACCCCGGTGAAGAGTGGCCCCCGCCCGCCGCGGCTGGAGGGGGCTCGCGCGCGGCAACAAAGACCCAATGCAGCCAAATTAATTAATTAATTTTTGAAAAAGATAAAATGGGCAAAGGATCTGAATAGACACTTCTCCAAAGAAGATATACAAACGGCCAATAAGCACATGAAAAGATGCTCAACATCATTAGTCATTAAGGAAATGTAAATCAAAACCACAGTGAATACCACTTCACACCTGCTAGGATGGTTATAACACCAAAATAAATAAATAAATAAATAAATAATGAGCAGTAAGTGTTGGTGAAGATGTGGAGAAATTAGAACCCTTATATACCGCTGACTGGAATGTAAAATGCTGCAGCCCCTTTGGTAAATAGTCTGGCAGCTCTTCAAACAATTAAACATCTGTGTTTAATTACCACATGTCACCACAGGACCTAGCAATTCCACTCGCAAGTAAATACCCAAGAGAAAGAAAATGTATGTCCACACTAAAACTTGTACACTAACGCTCAGAGCAGCATTCTTCATAGTCAAATAGTCAACAGTCAAAAGGTGGAAATAATCCTTATGTCCATCAATGGACGAATGAATAAACAAAATGTGGTATAGTCGTGCAGCGGACCTGGCCATAAAAAGGAATGTAGCAGTTACACGCTACAACTTGGCTGAACCTTGAACACATGACGCTAAGCAAAAGAGGCCAGTCACAAAAGACCACACATATTGTATTATTCTATTCATATAAAAATCCAGAACAGGAAAACCTATAGAGACAGAAAGTAGATTAGCTGGGGGGGAGGGGATTGTTGATTGTTAAAGGCAGTTGATTGGGAGTTGATTGTTAAAGGGTACAGGGTTTCTTTCTGAGGTGACGGAAATGTTCTAAAATTGGACGGTGGTACCGGTTACGTATCTGTGAAGATACTGAAAACCACTGAACTGCATACTTTAAATAGGTGAACGGTACAGTATACAAAATTATATCTCAAGAAAGCTGTTTTTTGAAAAAAAGTGTTTCTGAAGTCTGTTATTGGAACTGGGGCACATGTTGTCAGAGAAATAACACCCTGCCGGAAGGGTGGGCTCCTAGGCTACCCACAAAGGACTCTGGCCCAGACACAGCTGCACCGCTGAGAAGCCGACCTTGCTGCAAACAGCTGCCCTGCACGGCAGCCTCAATCCTCGTTTTTATGGGAAACACGTGAGGTCAGAAGTCAGGAAACTGGGGACTCCCTGACCCAGCCTCCTCCCAGGGAGACAGCTGCCAGTATAGACAGGCGTGCAGGAGGTGGAAGGTGCCACAGGACCCAGGACCAGCAGGTGGTCCAGAAGAGACACCGGGTCTGCAGGGACCCCCCTCCCCCTCCCGAGCAGCCTCTGCGAGGGGCTCAGCCTCCCAGAAGCCTGAACTAGAGGCTCGAGGGCACTACCCACAGTGTGGCCAGGGCCCAACTAACCTCTCGAAGGCCACATTGCGAGTGTCCAGGTGGGTGGAGACGATGGGAGAGGTGAGGCGACTGGCCACATGCTCCTCACTGGGCCGCATGGTGGCCAGCAGCGCTTCAGGCTCGTGCAGCGTGAGCCCCAGTGTCTCCGTGTGCACCAACTGCCGGTCGTGGTCAACTTCCATCACCAAGGCTCCCGCCTCTGCCAGCCGGCGCGGGGGTGTGAGGGGGACGAATAAGTGCCAGGACCAGACAGTGGCCAGAGGGCTATCGTGGTGCCCTCAGCCACCTCCTGCCACGGGGTGTGGCCTCAGCCTCTGGACGCCCTCCACCCCGACCTCCATTTACACATCTGGAGACAGAGACAGAGGACAGCACTGTCCTCACAAGCCACGGGAGAACCTGGGGGCCCTGGTCTGCTGCGTGCCTGCAGGGAGCCCCCCAGAGCTCACCCTGGCCCTTGAAGATGAAGCTCCTCCGGCCGCGTTGCCAGGTCATGTGCTCAAAGCCCAGGAGGCTGGTGTCCACCCGCAGGTTCTCACCCCGCTTCCACACGCGATACACGTCACTCGGGCACATCTTGGACACGAGGGGCACTGCAGGAGGCACAGAGGTCACCAAGGTTCTTTCCCAACGGCCCCAGCCCAGGCCCCTGAGAGCCAAGAGGTCCCCACTCACCCCAGCTGGTGAACTCCCACTTCATCTCCACGTAGAAATCGGGGGCCTGAGATAGACCAGAGCACCGATCAGGGCCCTGCCTGCAGCAGGGCCCAGCGGGCCTGGGAAGCCCCTCGTCCACAGGCCCCCTTCTGGAAGCCCAGCCCTTCCCCAACCAGGGATCAAACCCAGCCCCCCACAGTGAAAGCACGGAGTGCCAACCAGGGAATTCCCTCAGTGAGGTGTGATGTGCCGCCGTGGTCCAGCTTTGCCCCCAACCCAGCCAAACCCCACCCAGTAAAGGGTGGGCCAAGTGGGGCCTGAAAGGTCTGCAAGTCATCAGGCTATAAGCATCTGCAAGCCTGGGGCCAGGCTCAACCTGGCCACTAGCCCACTGGGGGTCCCTGGCGGAGCTTCTGCCCCATCTGGATCCCAGAGTCCTCATCTGCAAAGGGGGCATAGTGACCCCCTGGGGCCCTGCCCCCGGGGTGGAGGGCACAAGGTAGTGTGCTCTCCCAGTGGGGGCCCCCTACCCACCCACTGTGTGCTTTGAGAAGGGTGGACAGGAGTCCAGGCCGCATCTGCTAAGTTGGATGAAATCCGCCTTTCAGTAAATCTGCATTAACCAGGAGACCCATGATCTAAAGCTCTGTTGAGATTTCTAGCACTAGAGGACCCTCTATGCTGGCAAAAGGCTTTCTCTCCAAAGGGAGAAAAGCCTCATCCACGTGGGCCTGGTTGCCTCTCTTTCCTACATCACCCTGGGTTGGGGTCAAGAGAGAGGGACCTCACTGACAGTGTCAGGAAAGCATGCTGCACAGGCTGGGTGCCCTTCCAAGGCCAGGCCCGGCAGGGTTACCCCACATAGTCTGTCACGGTCCCCTCCATGGCGCCCCACACCCCCCTTACTGGCCACACCTCTACGTCCTGCTGTACCTGGCGGAGTTTGTTGAGCAATTCCGGAATGCCAGCCAGCCTCTGCGTGGCCCTCTGGTAGTCCCGATACTGAAGTACCAGCTGCACCATCTCAGGGTCCCCAGTGCTGACTGCCTCCTGCAGGACTGGGGGCACTGGGCTGCTGAGGGGAGCTCTCTAGATGGCTCCAGGCCTGGCCATTCACTCCCACACACCATCACCACCACCCCCCGCTGCCAGCCTCAGGGGAGCCCCTTTGCCCTCTGCAGTACCTGCCCAGCCCTGGCAGCTCTCTTTGCCCACGTTGGCATTGTGTCGAAGGAGGACTCTCACGGACTCCAGGTTCCCCAGGGACACGGCCAGCTCCAGGGGGGTGCGCCCCCGGGGGTCTTCCTGTTCGATGTCGTGCTGGGGGAGATGAGACACTCAGCACAGGGCAAGTAAGGAGAGGCCAAGGCAAGAAGGCCACTGGGATGAACAGGGTTGGGAGTCACTGCAGGAAATAAGGACAGCACACAGGTGGTGGAAATGGCAAAGGGTGGCCTGAGTGTCCTGGCAAAGGAGGAGAGGGGGTAGGTGGGAAGGGCCTGCCCACCTCTCCTGCCCTCTGCGAGGGACAGAGCTGGGGGCCCGGTGGTGGTGGGCAGGGGTGGGGGTGGGGTGGGGGGAGGGCCTGGTCTGGTAGAGGTGCAGCTGCCGATGTCAAGAGTTTGGACTGACTTGGGGACCAGGACCGGGCTGCTTTTCTCAGACTGGCTTAGGGGTGGTGCGGCGCGAGTTCGGAGGCTGGATGCAGTGTGAAGTGGGGAGACCGACAGGGCAAGGCCCAGCGCTGGGAGCCGAGGTCAGAAGCCCAAGCTCGAGGGGCAGGTGACCTCTCTTCTGGGCCGGGAAGAGGGAGCCGGGCAGGCGGCCTCCCGATGCAGACCACAGATTTGGGTGGGGGACCAGGAGGACGGCCCGGGCGCCCGATGGGCCTCACCTGGCGGCTGTGCAGCGCGGCCTCCAGTTCGCGGTGCCGGTTCGCCCAGACTAGCCGATGCAGCGGGAAGGTGGGGCCCGGGCCTGCCATGCTGGGCCTCAGCGCCTCATCCCGGGCGGGCCGGCGGGCGCGGCGGGGGCGGCCCGGCTCCGCCTCGGCTTCGGGCCTGGCGCGGGCCCTTCGCCTCCCGTCCGCGCCGAGCCGGAGCAGTGCCCACCGCAGCCCCCGCGCCCTCGCGGCAGTGGCGGCAGCGGCGGCGGCGCAGGCAGAGGGGAGGGCGGGTTCGGCGGGCTCGGCGGGCGGGGCTGCGCCGAGGCGGGGCGGGGCGTCGGGCCTGGCGCGCCCTTGCTTCGCAGCCGCAGAAACCTCAGCCCGGCCGGCACTCGCCGGGGGCGGGCGAGGGGTGCTGCCCAGCAGCCCTGGTGGCCACGTGCGCCAGGGCAGAAGCCAGGACCTGCGTCTCAGCCCGGGTCTCAGCCGGGAAGGGTCTGCGGAGGGCGTTCCGGAGGGCGGGGCCTGGATGCAGCTCCGCCAGCGCCCGGCAGGGGGCGTCTCAGACACGGCGCAGACCCATCCTGGCGGGTCCGGAAGGGGAAGGAGGGAGTCCGGAGACTGGGCGGTTCGGCGAGGGGCGGGGCCGGGGTCCCCGGGACGTGAGCGCGAGTGTGCGCGTGCGTGCTCAGCGGGCCGCGGGCCGGTGGCTCTTGGGGTACGCGCGTTTCCCCGGCAGTTCCTTGCCTGTGACCCCGTGTTCTTACCCAGACCCCGCGGTTACAGACCAGGCCTGTGTGTGCGGGTGGGATGCGAGGTGCGGGCTTGCCTCCCCATCACCTCTGAGATGCCCCTAAGTGCTGACCAGCTTAGCCTGAAGCACCTTTCTCAGGGACCTGGGCCAGTGTATGCTGCCGGCACACCACAGGCTGGACCTTGCCCTGGGGTGGGGGGTGCACTGGAGTCAGGAATGGGGGTACGGGGGGTGGGGGAGCAGGCCTGGCTAGCTCTAGGTCTTCTGGAGGGCTGTTCACCGTGAGTGGCTGCTTTCATCCATCGCGTACATCCCTTTTGCAGAGGCTGCACTTTGCTGCCAGTGTCAGGAGAGGAAGGAGAGTTTCGAAATCAGGGCCAGCCCCTCCACCCACACCGGAACCAGGGTGCAGGCCTCCTCCGTTGGTTGAGCTCCGGTGTCCTTACCCTGGCCTTAGCCTGGGTTTTGGTGAGGCAGTGGCCAGGCTTGGCCAAGGCTGACCTTCTGGTTTCAGTCTCCCTATTTAAAAAATGACCAGATAGTTTGATGTAGATGTTTGAGCTGCGTCTCTGGGCTGGGAGGCCCTAGTTGCCATTTTCACCCTGCCCTCTCACTGTGGCCAGGTGGCTCCTGTGCTCTCTGGGATCACTTTGCTACCCTACGGTGTGGTGTCATCAGGTCATTGTAATGTCCTTGGGTCTAGGACAGCTTAAAGGCCTCTGAATGTCCAGAACTCTAAAATCAGTCCCTGCCGGCTGCCTCTGCTGCAGCCTTCTCTAGCCTCCATCTTCCTTAAAAGAGGCTGCCCTGTCTCCAAGCCCTCTTCACCCCAAATCTAACGGGACTGTCTCAGGCCCAGCCTCTCCTGATTTCTGCGGCCTTAGACATAACTCCCCCCCCGCCCCAGCCCTTGACTCCTAATTCCACTGTCTTCTCAACCCTTTCCCGGGGCCCCTGTTGTCCCTCCCCGACTCCCAGTCTGGCTTCTCCCAGCTGAAAGCCTGTCTGTTCCCACTGTCACCCTGATGCCACCTCCAGGACCACATTTCAGCTCCCTCTGGGACACCTTTGTGCCTGATGTCCCATGCAATCCATCAGCAGTTTCCAAACCACATGCAGCCACATTCACCCTCTTCCCTTCCGGCCAGCTCTGCTCCCTGGCTGTCGTGACTCTGAGTGATAGCACAGGCCTCCTGCTGTGCCATTTTGGACTCCCACTTCTGTCTCGTCCCCAGGTCCCGCCCATTCCCACTGGGCCACGTTCTTCCCATCTGACCCCTTTGCATCTCTTCCTTTACCACCACCATCATTATGACATCTCTTCCCTGGACAGAATCAGTGGCCCTTCACCCGTCTCCCTGCCTCCTGTCCTTCACCTCCTTCCACACGTCCTGCCTGTGGTAACAAGCAACTTGTTCTACAGCCAGCTCTCATCATGCAGCCCTGGTCCAGAGCCTGCAAGGACTCCCCAGAGCCTATCCAGGTTCGGGCTGCATCTCCATTGCCATCTTCGTCGTGCAGTCACTAAGTGCCCCTGGGCTCTGGGGTGGGTTCAGCCTGCATTCAGGGCCTCCCAGGCCTGGCTCCTTCCCACAGTGCTCCTGCCAACCTGAGCCACTCCTGACTGCCGGGCCCTTCCCTGCATCGGAAATGCATCCCCACCTCCTCCACCCCAGTGCTGGAGGCCCAGCTGAAAAGCCATTTCCTCAGAGGCTCCGTGGAGCTGAGTCCTTGCCAGCAGAGTCCTGCACGGAGCGGGCAGCAGCGACATCACCCGTGTGGGCCTGGACGGCAGGGACTTGGGGAAAAGAAAGTTGAACAGAGCCTCTGGGTACATGAGGCCTGGTGCTGGGGTATCCCTCAGGCTCAGGCTTCAGGGACCTCTACTGGAGGCTGCACAGCAAGGCCGGAGGTAAGACCAAAGCCAGAGAAGGCGAAGGCCAGAGACTGCGGTGTGGCCCCAAGGGCAGAGGTGCTCATCTGTCCACAGGGGTGTCCTCAGCATGGGTCCTGGAGGGCCAGGTGGGCTCGGTCGGTCCAAACATGACACCAGGCACCAAAGGGCAGGCACCTCCTCCTGCTTCCCTGGCAGTGGGCGGAAGACCCCTTCTGCTCCCACAGGGTAGGAGGGGCGGAGTGGGAGCCCCTCCCCGCCCCGGGGTGCTTGGGCCTGGGCTGGCCGTGGATGCCGGCTGTGGAGGTGGAGGGGATCTGGCACCACCAAGACCCTCTCCTCAGGCCCCAGCCCCGTGGAGACTGAAAATGACCATCGGGCACAAAAGAGTCTGACACAGCCAAGGAGTCAGGCACCATTTTTTATAAAAACGCGTATATCATTTTTCACTCTTTAAAATCACATTCAAAAATCGGCAAAGAGACGCCCCGGGGGGGTGGGGTGAGTAGATGGGAGTGGAGGGCCCGCTGACGCAGCCCCGGGGGAGAGGGCGCGACACCACACACGGCAGCGACTGGCATGAGGGGGCATGCTGCGGGCGAGGTGGCGCCCTGTGGGCAGTGGCACTGACGGGACACGGGGCTCTGGAGCTGGACGGCCGGGGGCACGCACGGAGCGGCCTGGCGTGGGGAGGGCTGCCCCACCCGGCCCCCTCTCACTGTGCTGCCCGGCCAGCCCAGGCCGGCCCCCTGTGGTCCTGGGCAGAAGAGGCCCTGCCCAGCCCAGGGAAGGGGGGCTCGGGGCCAGGCGAGGCCAGCGTGGCACAATCCACAGGTGCCTTTTCTGTGGTCCCTGAGCCTGGGCGCTTGGGGTGGGAAGAAGAGGGGGCTTCGGTGAGGGCAGCAGCAGCCGCTGCCAACACCACCCTCCTGGCCAAGCCCCACGGTGTCCAGGGAAGGTGGGAACGGGGGACCCTTCCCAAGAAAGGGTGCAGGAGCCTAAGTCACGCGGGAGGCCCTGGGGTCAGGGAGACAACGGGCCCCCTTGTCTACCGACTAGCTGGAGGGCAGGTCAGTGCAGGGCTGTGTCCCTGTTACAGGAGGGGCCGCGGTGGGAAAATTCAAGTAGCATCCCTGCCCTGCGGCCTCCCCTGGGCTGGGGAATGCCGGGCCACCCAGCTGGGCTGTGGGCACAGAGCTGGAGGTGGCCCAACTCCACGTGGCACCATCCCTGGGGAAGGGGCAGGAGGGCCGCTGGGGGCGGCTGCTCTCCCTGCACGGGAAGACACCGGGGGTGGGTGGCCCCTGGAGGCGGGGCCGAGGGTGGCTGGACAGTGGCTGGGTGGGCGGCAGCGGGAGCCAAGGCAAGCGGGCCCCTCCCTGGGGGCTGGGCCAGGCTGGGGCCACAGGAAATCACAATAATTACAAAATAAAACCTTTTCCGCTTGGCGGGAAAACAAATAATAAAAATTCAACAAAATAAATTAGAGGTTTATAAAAGGCGGGCGGGCAGGAGGGCGGCCGGGCGGGTGGCGGCAGCAGGTCAGAGGCCGTTGGCGCTGCCGCGCTGCACCAGCGGCACCTTGCTCAGCTCCACGACAGGCGAGCGCGGCTTGTTCTTCATCTTGGGCACCCGCTGCACCAGCTGCTGGGCCTCGCGGTAGGCGTCACGCAGCTCCTTCTTCCATTGCACCAGCTCGGGGTCGCTCTGCACACACCCCGAGGTCTGTCAGGGGGGGCCCGAAGGCCACTCTGGCCCCGCCCCCGCCCACCGCCCCGGGCCCCCACTCACGTCGCACTGCAGGACGAACTGCTTGCCGCCGCGGATCTTGAGGAGGAGGCACTTTCGCTCCTTGATCTGTGTCTCCTCCACCGACTGGATCTCCTCCATGGTCAGCAGGCTCTGCTGCAGGGCGGGGAGTGGGCGGTGAGGGCGCGGGACAGGCCCCGCCAGCCGCCAACCCCAGGGGCTCCCGGCCCCGGCCCGCTCCTTACCGGGGCCTCGCCCTCGCCCCGCCACTCGAGCCGGTTGGGGAACAGGTAGAAGTACCGCCGCTGCCACTGGGTCAGGAAGGGGTTGCCCATCTTGGACATGTAGCCGTGCATGATGCAGTCCTTGCCCAGGGCGTAGTCTGATGCAAGAGAGTAAGAGAGGGGGACTCAGCCGGGCCCGCTCCGCCCGGGTTTGAATCCTGGGTCGGCTGCTCTCTGGCTGTGACCTTGGCTGAAACCTGAGCCTGTTTCCGATCTTTAAGGTGGGCACTGGGCGCCCACAGCAGCCGCCGACCCTCACCTTCCTCGTGGCCCAGCTGCTTGTTTTTGGTTTTCTTGCGGGCCTCCAGCCGGTCCGTCTCAGCGTTGATGGTGTCGAAGACAGTCTCTGCCACCTCCTGCTGCCACCGCTCCGAGATGGTGAGGGGGAAGTTGCGGTAGAGCTCCTGGTCGCTGTCCAGTAACTTCACCGCAGGGCCAGGGAAGAGACATCCATCGGCCACAGGCCTGCCTGGCCGCAGGGCCCCAGGGCAGGGTGGTCTGGTCCAACTGCCGCCCCCAGGGATGTTTGGGGAGGAGAAGCCTGAGGCCCAACAGGCAGACGGGGCTGGCATGGGGGTCTCACAGGGCAGAGGAGGGAGGAGGATGCCAGCCGGGCTGGGCTTAGAGCTCAGGGCTGAGAGGCCAGGCAAGGCCCAGTACCTTGATTCCTTTTGTGTCCTCCTCATCAAAGGAGCCAATGTCGAAGGCGTCTGCCGCATTCACCTCCCCTCGTGGGGGCATTAGCGGGGGAGGGTACTGCAGCAGAACAGGGGCTGGGCATCAGCTCGGGGCAGGGGCTACAGAGGGCCCCACCCGGCCCCGGCCCCGGCCCCCAGGCTGTTACCTTCTGCAGGAAGACCATCTGCCAGTCCAGGGAACGGAAGAAGGGGCTCTCCTTCACTTCCTGGGCCCTGCAGGGAGAGCGGGTCATCGGGGCTTGGCACCACCCAGGCCAGGGGGCAAAGCCTGGGCTGTGGGGCAGGTGGCCCAGGTTAACTCCTGGTTCAGCCACTCTCTGGCTCTGCGACCTTGGGCAAGTCCTTTAAACCTCATCCGGTTTCCCCATCTCTAAAACGGGGAGAACAGCAGTTCCCACATCGTAGGGCTGCCGTGAGTTTTAATATTGTGAATCTTGCAACATCGTGCCCAGCGCTTAGTGTATGTTTAATAAACATAAAAGGCTGCTGCCCTCATCATCTGTGTTACAAGGCCCCTCGGGAAGCTGGTCCACACCCACCTCCAGCAGCTGCACCGCAGGCAGCCCTCCCCCTGAGAACACTGGGCAGGGCTGGCCACGCCCCAGTTTGTGAACTCTTCAAAGGAGGCTGGGACCATGGACGAGGCTCCAGTGACAGGACACAGGCCTTGTCTTCTTAGGGGCACAGGCAGAGGCTTGGGCAGACTGGCCCAGCAGCCCACTGCAGAGGCCTAGACACAGCAGCGTGGACACCACCCAGGGCCCAGCAGGGAGGGAAGGCCTGGGACAATGGCCCTGGTCTCAGGCACTCACCCTCGGCCCAGGCAGCCTAGCCTCCTGTTGACGTCTCTCTGTAGCAGCCCCTCCAGCAAGGAGCGGAGCTCAGGGGAAAAGGAGTCGGGCAGCTCCACAGCCTGCAGGGAGGAGTAGGGGGATATTGGCAGAGGCCCGGGCCCCATCCCAGCTCTGGGGCTCCTGAGGCTGCTTGGGGCAGGGGCAGGAGGGTCCAGGCCCCCAGCAGAGGGAGAGCTTCCTAACTGGCCCCTAGCAGGCATCTCTGCTCTGACGACAGAGAGACGAGAGCCTACAGGGAAGGAGGCCAGAGTGGGGTTAAGCGGCTGGAGATGGCTGCTGGCGGGTGAGACCCTGATGCCCGCAGGAGACTCCAGCCTCACTGTGGCCCCCCGTGGACTCCGCCCAGCCTCCCCGGGCTGGGACCCTCCACGCACCATGGTCAATGTCATTCTGTCGATCTCATGCTTGTCTTTGGTCTTGTGCTGCCGGAAAGGGCTATGCCTGGGCAAGAAAGGCCGAAGTCCAAGGTCAGAGGACGGGAATGGGAAACTGAGGCAGGCAGCATGGACGATCCTTGCCGGCCTGGGGAAGAGCCTGTCTCTGTCCCGCCACCCCCCACCCCCGCCCCGCTCTGGCTGGCCTGGGGAAGAGCCTGTCTCTGTCCCGCCCCCCCCACCGCCCCGGGACGGCCGCTCACCCTCGCAGCAGCTTGAAGAGCATGCAGCCCAGGGAGAACCAGTCGGCGCTGCTATCGTAGGCCACGCCCTTCTGCAGAACCTCGGGGGCCATGTACCCGTGGGTGCCCCTGTGGGAGCAAGGAGGCCATGAGTGGGTCTGGTGGAGGGTGCGGGAAGGGAGAGGGGGCTGGGGCACTCACACGCTGGCGTGGGGCTTCTTCTTGGAAAAGTCGCAGGCCAGGCCCAGGTCTGAGATGCGCACGTGGCCATGCTCGTCCAGCAGGATGTTGGCCGGCTGTGGAGGAAGCCCAGTGAGCCGTCCCCCGAGCAGCTCAGGACAGGGCCCGGCCGGGCAAGACGCCAGCTGGGGCGCTGTCTTTGCTCTAGAGGGTATGGGTGTCCAGGGACAGGGCCCTGGGTCGGGGGCGCGCAGGCGAGGAGCCGGGCCGGGCCTGTCTTGGGAACGGGGGCAGCCCGTGCTGGGAGGAGGGCGGGGCGCCTCACCTTCAGGTCCCGGTAGACGACAAAGCGGTTGTGCATGTGCTCCAGGCCCAGGATGATCTCGGCCGCGTAGAAGCGCATGTCGGCCTCAGAGAAGACCCCGTGCTGGGACAGGTGGTAGTGCAGGTCCCCGCCTGAGGGAAGCAGCCGAGCAGGGGGGTGCTCAGCTCCCACCCCGGCCCCCAGCCCCGAGGTCCACCTGGGGCCAGGCCGGGCACTCACCGTTCATGAGATCCAGGATGAAGCTGAGCTTGTCTGGCGTGTGGAACGCGTACGACATGCAGACGATGAACGGGCAGTCCTAGGAAGGGGTGGGAGAGGAGGTCAGCAGAAGCTGTGCCAGGTTCGGAGCCAAAGGCTGAGCTGGTGGCCAGCTGCCCGCTCACCCCGGTGCTGACGAGGGAGAGCATGATGCGCTCGTTCAGGGCCAGTGTCTCCCCTTGCTTCATCTTGATGCGCTTCTTGTCCAGACACTTCATGGCATACCTACAGGGGAGGGGCTGGTTGGTCAGGCGGTCTGCTGGCACCTGCAGTGCAGGGCCCCAGGGGTGAGGTGGGGTGGGCAGTCCTCAGGGCCCTTGTGGGGAAGACTAGACACCATGACAAGCGTATGACACACAGAGACAGAGAGAGGGCAGAAGTGCTGGTGGGCCGGGGCTCCAGGGGCCACGGCAGGTAACAGAGCAAGAACCGTGTGTGGCCCTCTGCGGACACCTGCCCATTCAGGGCACCCCTCCGTGGCCCTCCTCTCCCTCAGGCATGCCACCAAGTGCTCACATCTTGCCCGTGTCGGCCTTCCGGCACCCGTAGACCTCGCCGAAGCCCCCTCGCCCGATGATACGGTGCACGCTGAAGTCGTTCATGGTCAGCTGCGGGGACGGCAGCAACGGGGTCACTGTAGGATGCCTGGGCCCCGCCCTGGGGCCACCGTCGCCATGTGCTTCCCTGCCTTGAGCTGTCCCCGCTGGGCTCCTGCACCAACCCCACAGCCAGCCCCTGGGCGTTGAAGGGTCGACTCCCCTGGCCTCCCCGGCCCTGGCCCAGCCCTGGGGCCCGGGTCCCTGGGGAGGGGCAGCAGGGAGGGGGCTCTCCACGCCCACCCAGCCCACTCACATGGATGTTGAGCTCCACATTCTTCCACTGGCAAAATCGTGTGAATTTATCGCTGCGAGAGAAGAAACCAGGCTCAGTTGAGCCTTAGAAAGTGAGTGAAATGATGCTGGGGTGAGCCGGCCTCACCCACTACCATCCCCTGGACTCCCGAGCCGCAGTGCCCTCTTCTGGGGTTGCCCAGGAAGACTGCCAGCCCGAGCTGCCCCCAGTCCCCACAATGCTGGCGCTGCTGTCTGTCTGTGGGTTCCTGCTGGGATGAGATAAGCTTAGAGGTGAGGTCTTCCAGTCTGACCCCGACTTCCTGCTACCACATCCACAACAATACTCACCCCATCCCTGCTTGCATACTTCCAGGGACACACCACTCATTCCCTGTGAAGCCCCCACTCCACGACTAAGCAGCTGGGACATTAAGAAAGCTGTTCCCTGCGTGGAGCTGAAATCTCCCTACAACTCCCATGCACCGTGAAGGCCACACTGGGCAGCGGGGTGGCAGTGTGTCCTCTCGGGCCCATCCCTACCACCAGCCTGATGCTTCTCAACCCCGACGGGCCCAGCAAGGGGCTAGACAGTCCATGGGAGGGAAGATGCGTGGGTGGTCCCTCGCTCCCTTTCGACCCTCCCTGGACAGGCTTGGAGGTGCCTGGTGCTGGGAAGGGTGGGGCGGGAGTGTCGGGGAGTGTCGGGGAGGTGACGACCTCTTAGGAGCCCCCGCGCTGGCGTGTAGACAGCCCCAGGGGCCCGCGCGTTGGGGACTAAAGCAGGCTGGCTTCTCTCCTCCGCGCCATCCACGCCCCTTCTCAGAGCGGCCCTTCCCCACCTTCTGCTGCCGCTCACAGCCCGCTCTCACCTCTCAATGAATTTCTGGAACACATCTCCTCGGAGGTTCTGACAGATCTCTTCGATGTATGGCTACAGGAGGAAGCGGGAGGTTGGTGGCTGAGCCAGAGTGGGAGCTGACCAGGCTCTGGGACCTGTGCTGCCCAAGGGGGACCCCGGCCGGGCTGGGCAGCAGCGGGGAAAAGGCCAGCACACACCTGGAAGAGATCCGGAGGCACCTGCTTCTTCGCCAGATGGCCCTGGACGTGCTCGATGGCGCTTTTCGAGAAGGGCTGGGGAAGACAGAGGTGTGTTCGTTCTCCACGGGGCCACCCCTCCCGTCCCCACGCCCCTGCCAGCACGCGGGCCCGGGCACTCACGTGTGAGCAGGCCAGCAGCTCCTTCATGATGTACGTGTCAAAGATCTCCCGGCTGCAGGCCAGGCGTTCCTCCTCTGTCTCCAGCTTCTCGTATTTCTTGATCTAGAGGACAAGATCCCCACAGGTGAGCTTTGGCCCAGCGGGGCGCGGGGGTGTCTTACAGATTCAGCGAAAGCAGCCCCAGCCCTGCCCCTTTCTCCATGCACAGCAGGGCCAGGCTAGCCCAGCCTCACCCCCTCGTAGAACTCCACCAAGGGCTTGGCCTCCTCCAGGTGCTTCAGGCAGAAGTCTCGGAAGAGCAGGTACCCTGAAAGCAAGCATCGTGCATCACGCCGAGCCACACACCCCGCAGAGCCCTGCCCATCATGGAGGGTGGGGTGGGCTTGGGGCTTCCTGGGCAGAACTGGCCGAGGAGGTGGCAGAGGTGATCTCTGCCCCAGGCAGAGGCTGGGCAAGGTGGCCTCGGAGGCTGTCGCCAACCAAAGATTCTTGGATTCGGGGTCGGGGCGCCTGCATCTCTACCCCTCTCAGAATCTGCTTCCTCAGATGATGGCTAGAAAGTGACAGGTGCCCTGGTGAGGCAGAGGTGGGGAGTAGACTCTGGCGCCTGGGTCCCCCACCCTCTCACTGCAGTCTGGGGCCTGTAGCTCCTCAAGGAGGGCGACACACCCACCGGTCAGGCTGTGCAGGGTCAGTGAGGTCCACCCAGCCCAGGCCAGGGCTGCCGCGTGGGGGCAGGAAGGCAGCCTCCGGGTGGGGGCGGGGGGGTGTCCCTCTCCCTGGGCCTTACACCCCCCTCTGTCATCTGGCTGATTTTCACAGCAGCCATGAGAAACAGGCAGACAGGGAGGGCAGGTCCAGCTGGGGAAACCGAGGCTCAGGGAGACCTGTCAGGCAGGCGGTGTGCGGCAGCATGGGTAGAACTCAGGGCCCTTCTGTCCAGTGGCAGGTCCTGGGAAGGACAGGCCAGAGAGTGTGGCCTTGGTGCAGGGGGCCTCACAGGGCATGGGCCTCTGGGGAAGGGAAGAGGTGAGACGGGCTGCAGGAAGGGCTCACGGGAGACCTTGCGTGGGCTAGGCCTCATCCTCCCCAGGGACGGGGGCCGGAAGCCTGGCCCCAGAGCAGCCCTGGAGGGCAAAGCAGAAGGAAGGGTGGTCTCTACTCCCTCCAGCCCAACACGCGTGACCAGGCTCGAGCTGGGTGACTTTCCACACCTCTTGGGGGCACCGTCCCCACTGCCTGGGCACCTCCACCTCTGCCAGAGCTCGCGGCCAGCACTTCTGGTAAGGGCAGACTGGCCTTTCGAGAGTATGCCTTTAGTAACTTGTGACCAGGGCTTCCCATGGGCCAGGGGCTTTCACTGCCACCGCCTCACCTGGCCCTCCAACAGTCTTCGGCAGCGGGGCTCCTGAGTCCTAGCTCCCAGGTGAGACTCAGAGAGGTGAAGCAATGTGCCAGGTCACACAGCACAGGCAGGGGACCCACACGGCGTGCTTCCCGACACACTGACTCGCTAAGCCTGACCTCCAACGCCCCGATCCTGCCAGGCCGGGCCACTCCCATTTCAGAGCCGGAGCTGTGTGTGGCCGGAGCCTGCTTCCCTGTGCCCCGCCTCACCCTTCCCTGTGTGCCAGGTCCGTGGGGTGGACCCACGAAGCCTCTAAGACACGGGCACTGAGGACGAGGAACGGAGGGGCCGGCCAAAGCAGGCTGCTCACAAAGAAGGCCCGTGGGGGTGGCGGGGGCGACCACAGCCTGGCGGGCGCCACAGGAAGGGCCCCGCCCCTTCCTGTCAGTTCTACCAACGGCCCCGAGCAGCTGTGCCTGCACCAAGGGGAAGCTGCAACTCTCAAAAACAAACCCCAAAGGAGGAACTTCCCTGGCGGCCCTGGGAGACTGCTGGCCCCGCCCCTTCAGGGGGCTCCGGGGCTGACGGCCAGGGGCTGGGAGGGCACTACGTCACCGCCCTGCCTGCTGTCACCGGGGGAGGCGGGGGGCTCGCTGGCTGCCCTGCCCCCTGCCCCGGTGGTTGGGAGGCCAAACCTCCTGGGAGAGGGGAGCACAGCCCAGTCGGCTGGGATGGGGGCAGGAAGGCGGCCCCGGCGTCATCCTGCCCACACCCCCCCAGGCCTGGGCAGCAGGACAAGTGGCAGAAGCCCCAGGGCCGGCAGAGCCCCCACCGTACTCACCCAGCTTCTGGGAGAAGACCTTCTCAAAGGTCACCTCGCCCCGGTCCTCCAGGTACTTCTGCATGACGCTGCGGATGCTGAAAGACACAGGGGCCGGGGTGACCTGGAGCCCCCAAGGCTCCTGTCAGGCCTGCTGGCCCTGCTTCCCTGGAAGGTCGCTGCTTCCTCTCCCAGAATCCAGAGTGGAGGGCACTGCTGGTGGGTGTCATCGCTCCCTCCAAGAAGGCAGCCACCCCTGTTGGACCTGACCGTGGCCACACCAGAGGGACCTGAGCAATGCTGTGCCTGTCTACCAAGGCTCTGTCCCCCACAGCTAGGGTGACCAGCAGGTGGCTGCTCAGAAGCCTGGTCCCAGCGCTGCCTTGTCTGGCTTTAGGAACTTGGCCAAACCTCAAAAGCCAGGACTCACCCATCAGCAAATGATGGGTCACGAAAATATGGCCCATCCCGACAATGGGATACTACTTGGCCAGGAAATGGAGTGAAGTGCTGGTGTGCGTGTGCGCACGGTATGGATAAACCTAAGAGGATTCTGCTACGTGAACGGACAGTCACAAAAGGCCACATGTTATATGATTCCATTTATACCACCTGTCCAGAACAGGCAAGTCTACAGACAGAAAGCAGGCTAGTGAGTGTCAGGCTGGAGAAGAAAAGGGGAATAACTTCTAATGGGCACAGGGTTTCTTTATAAGGTGAAGGAAATGTTCTGGAATCAGGCAGTGGTGAAGGTTGCAGTAAATGTGTTGAATCGTACACTTCAACATGATGAATTTTATGTTATGTGAATTATCTCTCAATATTGAAAAAGAAAAGCCAAGCCTCAGCTCCCGTGTCCCTGATACCCGAGGTAAAACCCCCTGCCCCTGGGTCGCCTGGGAGGGCAGCAGAGCAGAGGCCACTGTTGTGACCACGGAAGCCCAAGCCCACACTCCCCGCCCCCGGCTATCTCCCCCCACTGCCGAGTGCTGTCTGGGAAAGCCACACCTGGCCACGCTTCACGCCTCAGTCACCTCTTGCTGTCCCTTCCTCTCCTTTCCTGGGCCACCTGCAGTCCCACCCTACCAACCAGCTGTGGTCCCATTTGGACCTCACTAGCCTGGGTTCCAGCTGCCCATACGGAGGGCCGTGCTGGGCAGTCACACCTGAGCCTGTACGATGCTCACAGGCCTCAGGATACGTGGGGCTGCCAGCAGGCCACGGATGAAGAGGACTCTGTGTGCCCACCTCTCTGTATCCCCGTACCCCTGTTGGAGCCCAGCACAGGGTCCTGCTGCCCATCACCTAGTGGAAGGTGCCATGCAACCCTGCCCCCCCCAGGCAGGCCCTCCCAGTCCTGCACTGGTGGTTCTGTGACATTAGACAGCATGAGACAAAGCCTGAGTGGGGCCCTGTCATCTGGAGGAGACTCAGACAGGAAAGAATGTTCTGGGTCATTGGGAGAGGCCGTGTGGAGAAGGCAGAACCTCACTGGGTTCCTCAAATGCAAACAGGATGTCACAGGTGACAAAGTCCAGGGCAGGTGGGTGGGCATGGGGGCAGGCAGGGAAGACCCAGCCAGGGATGAGCCACGGGGCAGGGCGGAGGCTCAGCAGACAACACTTGGGAAGCTCGGTCCAGGGCGGCGGGTGAGCGGGCAGACTCTGCTGGGGGTAGGTACCACAGGAGGAAGCCCAGGTAGCTGACGACACTGGGCCAGCAAGGAGGGGAAGAAACAAGGTGGGGTAGGAGCAGGCTCGTCT
Organism: Stenella coeruleoalba; assembly: GCF_951394435.1. Lineage (NCBI taxonomy): Eukaryota > Metazoa > Chordata > Mammalia > Artiodactyla > Delphinidae > Stenella > Stenella coeruleoalba. Next base: position 5,560,798 of record NC_137154.1, read on the forward strand.
GTTGGATGGATGGATGGAAGGACAGAAGAAGAGCTGACGAGGCCCTCTGGGGGTCTTGAGGCCCCGGGCCCCATCAGAGAGGCGGCCTGAGGAGAGAAGGCTCCAGGCAGGGCCAGTGCAGCCAGCAGACGCCGCCCAACCCCTGGCCTGGGCTCGCAGGTGGGGCGACTCCTGCCCTGTCCTGCTCAGCACTTTCCTTCTCAGGTGGTCTGGGTGGAGGCCCAGGCCCTCCCGGGCCCTCGTCCGCATTCGGGCCACGCAAGACAACATGGGAGCGTGCAGAGCCGGCGTGAGCAGTCCTGGAGCTGTGACCCCTCCCCCCAGACGCTCAGAGATGCCGTGACCTCCTCCGAAAACTGTCTCCAACAGGAAGAAGGGTGCCGATGACCTGGACAGCCCTCCTGTGTCACCATCCTGTGACTCCAGCCGACAAGGGAAGAGCCCCAGCTGAGGGCCAACGGCCCAGTGGCCCTGAACTACCACGTCAGAGCCGGTTCCCTCCCAGAAAGTGAGGACGCCCTCCACAACCACAGGGACTCCAAGGCCGGGACGTGGCCCTCAGCCACGCTGGCACACTCTCCCCTCCTGGGGGCCACACACCTGCTCACGTCCACCAGCCACCGTCAAGGACACATCTCCCTGGCCCCGTGGGACTCCCAGGGACTCAGGAGGTGAGACCAGCCCCCAAGTCCCTCATGCACTTCACACACATCAGAAGCTAAAAAATCTGTGACACTGAGCAAGACACAGCCCCCACCCTGGGGCCTGCGGACTGGAGACAGGGAGCCCAGGGAGTCTGTGGGGCGCATTCTGCGCCGATCTCTCAGGGCTCCCAGCTCTGCGAGGGACAGCTTGGGGCCTCCCGTTCGGACAGGGAAACAGGCCGGGGGGTGTGCTGGGTGAAGCACAGCGGGGTGGGCCCAGTCCAAGGTAGCGAAGGCTTGGCAGGGTCACGAGACCAGGCAGCCGGGAGGTAGGGGTGTGGAGCCCGGGGACCCTGCGAGGGCCAGATTTCTCCTGGGAGGTGGACAAAGCAATAAAGAGGGAAGAAATATCACAAGATGTCGATCTTCCATGGGGCTGGATAGTCAGAGGGAACGTCCAGACAGGCAGATGCAGGTGACAGGCAGGGTGACTCCGGCCTGTCAGATGACCCTACGGGGCAGCTGGGCATAGCCCCTGCAGTAGTCACTGGGAAGCCCCTGCCCCTGAACCAGCAAGACTGGCGCCAGCTCAGCCAAGGCGGCGCGATGGGAATGCCCAGCCCAGAGCAGTGCCGCCACTTCCCGCCGCGGGCTCGTGGGCTGGACGTGCAAAGGCCGGGAAACACGCTCGCAGAGGGCCTGCCCGCGAGAGAGCGGAGCCGCCAGCTCCTCTCCAGGCATGGCACCCGGCGCGGGCCTTCTGCCCTCCTGGGGGCTCTGCCACCGGCTCGGCCCAGGGCGCGGAGGAAAGGCCCGGGCTCCGCGCTGCTCAGTGGCCAGACCCTGCCTCCCTCGGAAGGCTGCACAGGGTGGATGGCCACAGCATTCTTCTCAGCCCGCAGCACTTCCACTTTCTTCCTTAAAAAGAAAAAATGTTTTCTAAATAAAATAAACACACCCCCCCAACCAAACACGAGGTCAGACTCGGCGGAGTCCTTGAAGGAGAGGCCCCCAAGGCTGCAACGTTAGGGTTTCCTGTCCATTCCCACAGGGCTGGAGCCCAGGGAGCTGGCAGGTTAGACAAGTGTGTTATGGGGGATGCTCCCGCCAGGGTGGCAAGTACAGGCTGGCACAGGAGGCGGTGGCGGCCTCCTGGGCTGGGTCACCTTCATCTCCTACCCCCTCTCCCTGATACTGGCGGAGTCTGAGTGGCGAAGGCCCCAGAGCAGCATTCCTGTCCCCGCCCAGGTCAACAACTCTGATATCCAGGAGCACGTGGTCCCCAGATGGACTCCAGGTTGTCCAGAGAGCCCAGTATCTGCACCCTCCCCGCCCCAGCCCCACCCCCAGCCCCCGAAGGACCCAGCCCCTCCAGGGAACGGCCTCAGTGGCCTTAGTTGCTGCAGTCGGACCAGTACCCAGGCCTGGGCTCCAAATGGCCCTCCCCACCTCCCTCCCTGAGGCCAGGCCAAGTCACAGACTTTAAATGTCCAGTTTCCCCACTTGTAAAATGAGGATGTCAACAAATGCTGAATTGCCAACACTGAGCTGGCCACTGAAAAAGGCGGAGAGGACACAGCAAGAGAACGCAGCCCTGCTGCGAGGGCCGTCAGCTCCCTCCCTCTCCTGAAGGGAGCCCTCCTGCTGGAACCCCCAGCAAGCGCCTCCTTCTGGAATGTGACCAGAAGCCACCCGGTCTTGCTGGGGTCTCAGCCCCACACCTGCTGTGTCCTCAGAGGGTGGGGCTCTGACTGGCAAGCCTGCCCCGCGGCTGGGCCCATGAGCACCCCACCCCCGAACCTGAGCCTGAGCGGCTGCCACTCCACTCTGCTCACAGACCAGCCTCAGGCACTCGTGCCGCACAGTCTGGGGGCCCCAGTGGGCAGAGCCCAATACCTGCCCTGCCAAAGGAGCAAGGGCCCCCTGACAGGAGCTGCCCGGCCCTGCTGCCCGACAGCCAGGGCTGCTCACTCTGGCTCCAGCTGCTCTGAGGAGCAGGCCCAGCCTGACACCAGGGGAGAGAGCACTTCCGCCCTCCCAGCCCAGAGCACGGGCTGGGGTGATGGGACGGCAGGGAGGGGGTTAGGGCTGAAGGGGAGGACTTCCGGCACCTTCCGGCACCACATGGTTCAAAGGGAAAGCTAAGTCCTTCACTCTGTGGTACACGGGCCTCACAGATGACACCCACTCAGGGTCACAAACCGTAGCTTGTATGGACGGGGAGGGACCGCAGGGTCAGAAGCAAACACACTCATCTTGATGGTGAGGAAATCAAGGCCAGAAGAAGCTGAGTAGCTCACCCTGAGTCCCAACCAAGTTAGTGGCAAGAAAATGTCCAGCCCTCCCTGAGAAAGGGCCTCCCACCAGGCAAGGGCCTAGCCCAGCCTCTGCCGGAGAGCTGGGTACAGAGTCCCAGGGGACCCCGGACTCTTGCCCTGCCCACCTTGCCCTCCACCCACTGCCAGTGGCTGCGGGAGCCCATCAGGCTGGGGGCAGCCTTGGCCGGCACCTGGCCGGCCAAGGGCCATGGCTCCTATGCTCCCGTGTGACAGGAATGCCAGAACCACGAAACCGAGGACGGTGCAAGCTGGCCCGGGGACTCCGGGCCTGGCGGGCATGGTGCAGCCACGCCGGGAACCGTCACGCTCTGGGAGGCGACGGCGGTTAAGCCAGCAGATCAGAGGCTGCAGCCGTGGCTGGGACGCTCCTCCGTGGCATTTCCAGGAAACCTGGCACCGAGGTGGCAGCAGCATGAGGAAGTCCCCTGGGGATTCTTATTAATATTTCTCAATGACTCTCCTTGGGGCTGACAACATCCTCTGAGCTCGAGGACAGGGCCACACATCAAATGGGGAAGACCAACCCAAACGGCCAACTCTGGAGCAAGTCCTGGGCCAGAGAAGAGAAAATGACAGCACGGGGCACCACACACGAGCCCACCACGAGTGTCCGCAGCGACCCAGGCTCCCCAGGGCACGGTGGCCACAAAGTGACAGCTTGCAGGATGTGCGGGAAAAGGCACTCCGGCGGCCTTGTCACACATCACGACCTCTACACCCCGCAATTCACTGCTGCCATCACCTCAGAACAGCTTCCAGGGCTCCCTGCCCTGCAGCTCCCAGAAAGGGGGCCATCCCCGACCCCAAACCCAGAATGGCCTCCAGAGTCAGAGAACCCCCTGCTCAGAGAACAGAGCTGCGAACACATTCACACCTGAAAACCCACTTCTAAAACCCCGCTCTTTGGCCCGCGGAGACACTACCCTCCCTGTCAGCAGCGATGCAGAGAGGGCAGGTTATTGTTTTAGAAAAGGCGGCAGCCAAACGCCTCATTTTTCCTGTTTGAAACAGGTTAGTGAGAACTCGAGTGTGACTCTGTCTTATGTGTCCAGCAGAGGACACTGGCCCCTCGGGGCCACAGGAACAAAGGGCAGGTGTGCTGGAGGCTGTGCGCTCCTCAAAGACTCTCACGTGCTCGTGGCTTCTGCTGTCTGTTCTGAGGCGGGAGCGCGGTATCCTGGAAGCACCAGCCGTGTGCACGCAGACCCACCCCACCGGCCCCCAGGTGCTCGGCCCCCCTGCAGAGCCTCCCTGGGTGCCCGGGGCAGGCAGGAAACACCGCTGCAGAGCCTGCCTACACCTGATGTCACCGGGAGTTTACTACTAGGAATTAATCGTGCATTAATAGGACACGTTTTTCCCGGGTTGACAGAGCCCAGATTCCCCGACACGGATTCCAACCTGTCATGCTCACGCGCCCTTCAAATCCTTTTACTGAGGGAACAGCAGGCGGGCGAGCAACTTAATGGCAAAAATGTGAAACCCCATGATCTGGAAAGGAGAACAGATGGGAAAAGATGTCCCGGAGACCCATTCCTGGGGAACGCGGGGGCTTCAAAGGCCCAGAGGGAATGACTGCCCAAAAGAGGATCTTGTTTTGTGGGGGGAGGCGGGGGCGGAGAACGCTGCTACTGGAGTGGAAAGTTCTGGGTAAGGGATAAAGGCTGAAAACAGCAGGGTTTCTCCTGGTGATGCAGAACTGGAAGGAGAAGGAAGGGAGAAAACCACTCCCTGCACCTCTTCCCGCTCCACAAATCAAGGGCAGGAAGTCCTGGGAGCAAAGAGTTAACAGGAATGAAGAAGCAGCGGAGGAAGAGCTGCGGGTCTGGGAGACGGGGAAGCCAGAAAAGGGCAGGAAGGAGGAAATCCACGGTGGGGGAGGGACCAGGAAAGGAAGAGCCGAGAGAATGGGAGGCTGCAAGAGGCACCGGGCTCTGACATCTGCCGCTGGGGCTGCCACTGTCACCAGGGAAGGCAGGGACATCTCCTGGGACCGCCCAGGCCGGTCTCCTCCGCCAGGAGCCCAGAGATTAATTACACGAGGCCTCCGTGGTCACATGAAGCAAATGACGCTAATTGCAGGACTGCTGCCGCTGCCGGGAAAGCGGGACAGCGGCTCCTTCAGGGAGAGGCCCAGACCACAGACCCCGAGGGCCGAAGGAGCGGAGAGGTCACCGGTGAAGGGCAGCCCCTCGTTTTACCGAGGTGGAAACGGAGGCAGGCTGGGCCAGCATAAGGGACGTGCTGGTGCCCATGTGAGCTGGGACTGCGGTGGGATTAGAAGCCGGTCTCCTGATTCCAGCTGCACTGCTGCCTCCCTCCATGAGAAGTGCGAGAAATGGGTCTGTTTCCTCGGGTTCTATAGGGTGACAGAAGGGAAAGCCCGTGTGCCAACTGAGTGGCACTGTGCCCAACAGCTCCTGTTCCGCAGCGCTCAGAAGTCAGAGCTGTGATGGCAGCTCCAGCTCCCGGCCAAGCCACAACCTGGGCACCAGCCGCAGGGAGGCTGCCAAGAGGGACCACCTCACGATGGGAACGGCTCCAAATGGCACCTTGTCATAGACAAACCGCGGCCTTCGTCCCTGGCCCTGACCCCAGGCGTGGAGCCATCTCCTCCGTGCACTAGCTTTGCCACAGCAGCTCAGCTCTATCCCAGCCGGCGGCGAGGGGCTGGGCCTTGATGGTGCCGGGGGCTGCCCTTGTGCTTCCGGGCCAGGGGTGCCAGCTGCCACATTCCACAAAACAAGGACCGGGCTGAGAGCAGAGGTACAGAGGGGTGTGTGGAAGAAATGATGCATAGCAGGAGTCCAGAGACCCCAAGTTCAAGTGCCACCTCGCCTCTGGGACCAAGTCTCTTCCCCTCTCCCAGCCTCAGTTGCTTCAACTATTAAGTGGGAAAATACCACCTGCCATGCCTGTTTCCCACAGTCGTGAAAAGGATAAAATGGAGTAAAAAGCACTTTGCAAACTAGGAAGTGCCAGGCAGACGTAAGATACAGTCATAATGATCTTCAGGGCAGGAGACATCTGACACAGGGGGTGGGCGAAGCATAAAGCAAAGAGTGGCATATCCTCCGAGGCGGGAGGCCTGGATTCCTAGGCCCTTCCCCAGCCTCAGCTCACTAACAGTCACTGCTCCTCTAGTCCATCTCACAGGTGTGGGCAATCTGCCCAATGCGGTGCCGCCAGACGGTGACCCTACCTGAGAGCCCATGACACCTGGCTCTCGGTCTCCTCCTGTGTTCCCCTAAAACTCACAGCTCACCTGGTTTCAGACACTATACACAGTCCTGATGTTTCTTGAGCAACTACTACATGCAAGGCATGGCCTTGCCAACCTCACAGGTTAGTTTTTGGATCGACTGAGATGACAAAGGTCAAAAATAAATAATTATAATTTCCACCATTACTCCTATCACCACCATCAATATCACGGATGTAAAGGGGACAGGAAAAGAGGAACATCTTGTTGCTCACGGTTCTAACACCTGCAGAGCCAACCCAAGGCGGGGCCCCATCAGGAGCAATGCATTCTGGGGCGAGATTACCCAAACAGAGAGAGTTCCAGAAAAGGCCCCGCCTCATACTTTGCAGAAGTCCAACCTGCCAGAGGGTCTTGAGGCCAAGGCCACCAAGGAGAGCCGCTGTGAGACCCAGAGTGTGACTCCCCCATTTCCTCCCTCGTGGCTTTGTCATTTCTGAACTCATTTCTGTTCTAACTGTCGCCGCTCCCTGGACAGCCCGCAGCTGACAGTCAGTCTGGTTCCCGTTTTGAGAAATCTGATTGCAAATGTCTTAGAAAAAAAGGGCCTTAACGGCCTTTTCAAAACGCAGGCCAATTTTCCTCTCCCAGGCCTGGTGTTCAGTCAATCTGAAACCCAGAGAACGGGTCACAGAGGAGGGCACCAGAGACGTGGGCACCGTACCCCCTCCCCACCGCCGCAGCCTTGGGCCCTGCTTCAAACTCAGGATGCCACAGAGTCACAGTCCTTATTTCACACCATCCACATTTCACAGATGAGAAAACCGAGGCCCAGAAATGGGAAGGGACTTGCCCAAAGTCACATGATAAGACCAGGAGAGCTAGGATGGGCCCAGGCTCCTGGGCTGGCAGGGCACCAGCATGGCAACTCTTAGGCAGGGATGGAGGAGCTTCTGGGGCTGGCCTCACCACGCAGCATGAGAGATCGTGGTGGGCACATGGCTCCTGTAGATGCAGAATGGCCAGGCCCCCCTGGCTCAGGCCACAGTGGTGGACACAGTGTGGAACCAGAAGCCGGAAGCCCCGATCTGGTGGCCAGCCACCACCCTGGATGCCGGTGACACTGGGCAGGCCACTCACCTCTGGGCCTTCAGCTTCCCCACCTGTTCCATGGGGACAAAACCACACCTGACCTACCCGCCCATGGGCTGCTGTGAGGCTCAGGCAATGGGAAAATACTCTAGACGCCGTAAAATGCTGGACAGCCTCAGCTATTGTCCGTATCCTGTCCACTCCTGTGCCCAAATCCTGAACAGATGAAACTTGGATATCAGGTGCAATGGTATCAGTTACCTCACAGAAAGGTGGCAGCTGTGGTCCAGCTGCTGCAGGGGTGCTGGGACGTCCCCTGGCAAACAGTACCCACGGGGCACCACAGGCGGGCCTCACCAGAGGAGGGATTCGAGGGGAGAGGGACTGAGGGATGTGGCGCACACCATACCCTGATCCCCACGCTACCCCGGCCCCCAAAGCGCTCTCAATCCCCACCCCAGGCCGGTGACCCGCCAGAAGAATGGGGAAGATCCGGGAAGACTTGTCTGCCCCAAACCTCACAGAAGTGTCCACCCGAGGGGGACCAGGGGCGGGGGGGGTGGTGTGGAACCCCAAGGCGGGGATGCCGAGAGTAGGGGCGGCGAAAGGATGGGCGATATAGTCAGGCCAGGTAGATGGGCAGGCAGAGGAGGGGACTCCACGGGACCCGGGGCCACCCGGAGGAGGAAAAAGGGGAGCACGGAGGCTCTGGGGGAGAAGGCAAGGGCGAGGGGCTGACGGAGAAGGGGGCCAGGCGGAGTGTGTGAAGGGAAAGGCAGCAGAGTAGGGCAGGGGCACTGAGCGGGTCGGGGAGCCAGTGCAACTGGAAAGCCCCGGCGTTGGGGTGCTCCGGGTTCAGGTGCACAGGGCCTGGGGCGCAGGGGTCCGGTCAGGGCTGCGGGACGCGGAGAGCTGGCGGGGCAGAGGGGGTCTCGGGGCCAGTGCCCGGGTGGTCTGGGGCTGCGGGGTCGGGGCTCGGGGAGCGGGGCCGAGGGGCCGGCGGGCCGGGGCCGGCGCCCGCCTCACCTGGGCTCGGGCAGCAGAATCTTCTTGCTGGCGCGCGCGGCCGGCGTGGCCTTGCTCTTCTCCATGGCCATCAGGTAGCTCACATCGGCCAGCACCGCCTCCAGGTCCGCCATCTTGGCGGCGGCGGCGGCCTCTCCCGCCGCTCGGCTCCGCTCCGCTCGGCGTGCTCGGCCCGGCCCGGCCGCTCCGTCGGCCTCGGGCGCCGCCGCCTGCCTGGCCCCGCTGGGCGCCCGCGGCTCCGCTCGCCGCGGCTCACAGGCGGCGCCGCCCCATGGCGCCGGCTCAGGCCCGGCCCGGCTCGCTCGGCTCCCGCCGGGACTGCAGTCGGGCCGCCGCCGCCGCCGCCGTCGCCGCCACCGCCGCCGCCGCCGCCGCCACCGCCGCCGCCCGCGCCCCGGAGCCGCCGCCGCCTCCGACCCCGCCTGCCGCGCACAGCGCCAGCGAGCCCGCGAGGGGCCGGGCGGGCGGGCGGGCGGGCGGCGGCGCCCCCTGGAGGCCGCGCGGGCTGGACCGAGCCTGACCCCCGCGGCACCAAGGCCCCGCCTCAGCCCCCAACCAGGTCCTCCGCTCTCTGACCCCGACCCCCAGCCATGACTCTGACCTCAGACTTGGAACACGACAGGGACCCTGGCCAGAAGAAGACCCTAGACCCAGACCTTGACCACAGCTCAGATCACAACTCGGATCCCAGGCTCCAAGACAGACCATGGCTGTGACCCCAGACTGCCATTGCAGAACGTGATCCCAGGGACTTGGATCTCCGACTGTAGCTATAACCCCTGACCCCTGACCTTGGACAGAGTCGGAAACCTGACGCCAGACCCGGATAACATTCCTGACCCCAGACTCCAAACAGGACCCCAGACCTAGACCTTGGACCACCACCTCAGACTCTGACCATGACCTCAGATCACCACCCTGGGCCCAACCCCCTTCAAACCCAGATCCTGACACTGACCCCCGACCTGCAACAGGACCCCAGATCCAGATTTTGGACCATGACCTCACTGATCCCAACCACAGACCACCACCTTGATCCCATCTTGGTTACTGACCCCAACCTTGATTCCACCCCCAGACTCAGACCACTATCATGACTCCAAACCCTGGACTTAGGGGCAGGGCCCAGACCTGGGCTTGGACCATCAATCCCAGACCAGGGTTCTAGACCCAACACCAAAAACTCTGGACACGGACCCAGGACCAGGACATCCAACCGGGACCCAGACTGGACCTAGAACCCTTAACAGGCCGCCATGGACCTGGGACCTGACAACTGCAGTCAGACTCCAGACTTACCCCAGGCCCAGTCCCCATTCCTCCTGCCCCAGACCCAATCCAGGCCCCCAGGGCTCCCACTCAGGACCAAGGACCCTGCACCAACACCACTCCCCGCCCCAGACAAGAATCATCATGATTCCACAAAGTGGGATCAAACCTCTCTCAGCCTGGGAGGGCACCCGGGTCACTGTACTGCCTGGCAAGGGAAACTTACTCTGCTGACAGCCCACGGTGGGGGGGTTCCATGTGTCTCAAAGCGGCACCCCTTACTCAACACGCCCTCGAGAGACTCTCTCTGCTTTCCAAGGTGACAAGATCCCCTCCCAGTCCTGGGCACATGGAGCCAAAGCCTCATGCCAGTTGGTGGGCCAGTAATCAGAACACTTTTGCAAAGCATAGGATCCCCACGCCCCGCCCCCGCTCTTTGCACTTCTCAGCCTACCTTCTGAGATCAGCCTCGGCAGAGCCTGGAACCAGAGCACATCAAGACAATGAGGTCCCCTCGTCAGTGGGCGACACCACCATCCACTCAGATACTCAAGCCAGAACTCCAGGCATCATCCTTGGCTCTCCATCTCCCCCTTCCCTAATCTGTCACCACACCCTCTTATGTGGCCTCCAGATAAGAATCTTCTTAAACCTGTCTGCTTCTGAGGATCCCCACAGCTGCTGCCCTGATGCAGGCCCTGACCAGAGATGCCTCTCCCCAGTCTAGATCTGATAGGGTTACTGCCTGCTTAGCACTGAGAAGCAGTGCTCCCGGACCTCTGGGGCTGCTGAGAGTGGGAAATCAGAGGAGGGCCCACTCTGCCCAAAGTAGATCAGGTGAGCAAGTTCCTTAACCTGCAAGTCAAGGTCTTGGATGAGTGGGTCCTGCTCCCCTCTCAGGCCTGTGTTGCCACCATCCCCTATGCCTGGGGTCCCCCCACCAGCCTACCCATCAGTTTTTACCTCTGTGCCTTTGTTCTTCTGCCCTGTGTCTGGAAGCACTCTGTGTGCCCTCTTCCCTGGCTAATTCTTGCTCATCCATTAAGCCCCACCTCCTCCAGGTAGCCTTCCCCAATCTCCTGTCTCCAATTCTGTCCATCTCCAGTTCTGCACTAACTGCCTACTTCCTTGATTTGAGAGCATCGTCAGTTGCAAGATGCATCATTTCAAGTTTTTGACAGAGGGATGGGATGTGTGTGTGTGTGAAGCTTTATTAAATGTTTGCATCCATTGGAAAATGCATCCTGATGTTAGAAATGCTAACGTATAAAAAAAAGTGTTCAGGGCTTCCTTGGTGGTGCAGTGGTTGAGAGTCCGCCTTCCGATGCAGGGGACACGGGTTCGTGCCCTGGTCCGGGAAGATCCCACATGCCGCAGAGTGGCTGGGCCTGTGAGCCATGACCGATGAGCCTGCGGGTCCGGAGCCTGTGCTCCGCAACGGGGGAGGCCACAACAGTGAGAGGCCCGCGTACTGCAAAAAAAAAAAAAAAGGGGTTCATACCTCCTCCCACTGCCCACCGTGGGACCTGGCACAGAAAAGTAGAGTCAATGTTTGATGAATGAATGAGTGACTGAGTGAATGAGCTCCACAGCCCAAGGTGGCACATGGAGTTTGGGGTAGAAGACGGCCAGAGGCACAGGAGGATGCACCAGAAGGCCTCTAACTTCCTCTCCTCCCGCCTCTCCCCAACTCTTCTGGACTCTAACTACGGCCACCTGGGGTTTCTGGAACCACTCCTATTTAAAAATCCTGTCTAAAGAACTCATCAGACCAGAGTACCCGTGAATTCTGAAAAGCCAGCCATCCTGCTCCCGGAGGTGGCCCTACCTCCCCGACACCACCTGAAAGCCCAGAAGGCCCTTCCCAGCCACTGCCCAACCCACAACCCAGGCAGGCCTGAAGCTGGGGTTGAAGGAGGGGGGGGGGATGGAGGGACGGAGGGACGGAGGGAGGGAGGGAGAGAGAGAGAGTCTCCAGGGCACCCCTCACTGATTCCTGGGACCCTGGAAAGCAGCTCTTGGAAGCCCTGGGCTGGGGCTTTTTTTGGGTAGTGCTGCCCTCTGGTGGTTGAGGGAAGGTCGATTGTCAACCTGCCTTTTCAGGCTGGCTTCAGTCGTTTTCAACCAACTTTGGTGCCTAGACCGTGTCAGCCTCTGGCTGGAATGCTAGGAGTGAATGAGGAGTGGAACCCCGTCTCTGCCTAGCTGGCAGGACTGCAGATACATCATTACCTGGCATCTTGCCCAGATGACTAGTAGGTGTTGCAAATTTAACGCGTCCCACACTGAGCTCTGGCTCCGCACCCAGCCCGGTCCCACCTGCTCCTCTCCCGCCTCCCCATCTCAGTAGTGGCTCCTTCCTCCTCCGAAAAAACCTCCATTCCTCTCTTCCCTCACTTGCCTCTGCCGGCCCCCCCCCCCCCGCCCCCACATACACATGCTCTCATCCAGCCTGTCCTGTCGACTACCTGGTGTATCACCCCAAATCCTTCCACTGTGCCCTGCTAAACCCGATCTGAGTCCCATCACTTGGGGCTGCCTGGCACTGATGCCTGCACCAGCCTCCTCCCTGCCTCTCCTCTAGCCAGAGTTTTTTTGTTATTTATTTATTTATTATTAAATAAATAAATTTACTTATTTATTTATTTTTGGCTGCACTGGGTCTTCGTTGCTGCGCGCACGCCTTCTCTAGTTGTGGTGAGTGGGGGCTCCTCTTCGTTGTGGTGCGCCGGCTTCTCATTGCGGTGGCTTCTCTTGTTGCAGAGCACAGGCTCTAGAAGTGCGGGCTCAGGAGTTGTGGCTTGCAGGCTCTAGAGCACAGGCTCAGTAGTTGCGCTGTGGCATGTGGGATTTTCCCGGACCAGGGCTCAAACCCATGTCTCCTGCATTGGCAGGTGGATTCTTAACCACTGCGCCACCAGGGAAGTCCCTATTTATTTATTTATTTTGGCTGCGATGGGCCTTAGCTGTGGCGGGTCTTAGCTGCGGCACGCGGGGACCTTTAGTTGCAACATGCGGGAACTAGTTCCCTGACCAGGGATCAAACCCAGGCCCCCTGAAGTGGGAGTGTGGAGTCTTAACCACTGGACCACCAGGGAAGTCCCTAGCCAGAATTTTTACAGGCCTAAATCTAACCCCGTCTCCAATGACCACCCCTGCACTTAGGGGAAAACCCACCCCTCTCTGTGGCCTGTGAGACCTGCAGTCTGGCCCCTGCCCATCTGTCTAACTCAGCCCACTCGCCCATCCCTGTGCCCTTTATTCTCCAGTCTCTCTGGTCTTCCTTCTGTCACTACAACAAGCCAAGTTCATTTCCACCTCTGGGTGTTGACTTTATAATTCCCCTTGCCTGGAATGACCTTGCTTTCCCTCCTTTCCGGCAAGAAAGACTCCTGCTCACCCTGCATCCCGAGGGCTGCAAACTTCCTGTTCATTTTTAGTGAAAAAAAAAAAGTTCTTGTTCAGGGGGCTCTCCCCGGGCGCCCCCATTTGTTGTGGTCACTGGTGCACTCTTCAACCCTTACCATGGCACTGGGCACAAAGTTAGGGCCACAAGGAGAAAGAGGATTCAGTGGTGGCCCAGTCTGGTGAGGAAGAAGACCCCTAAATGAATGCCTCTAATTAACCTGGCAAGAGCTATAATGTGAGGAGATGGGGAGCTCAGGAGAAGAGAGTCAGGGGAAGAGTTGGGGAAGGTCTTGAACTTGACATTGTATGCACGTGAGCATGAGTGAGTTTGGGGGTGAGGACTGGCAATGTGCCAAGGCCCAGGGGTGCAAGTTTCCTCCTGCTGGGGCTTCACCTCTTGGTCTGCATCCTGGGGTTTGAAGATCCAGGAGGATGAGCTTGAGGGCTTCCCAATCTGTACACCTCACCAGGGGTGTGCAGATTAACCAGGAGAAACTCCTGCCTATAGTGGACAGCCACCTCTTTGATGTCCCGGGGCCCAGACAGTGCCAGGCTCTGGCTAGGCTCCTGGGACTTCACCTCATTTACTCATCCACTTATCCAACAATATTTGTTGAGCTCCTACTACATGCCAGGCACTGGTGCTTGGCCTTGGGGATCCAACATAGAGAGAGACAGTGAATCTATGGGCAAACCATACATAATAATAAACACTGACACTTACTGGGTTCTCCTCACGTGCAGGGCACTGTTCCTAGAACCCAGATGATCTCATTTAATGCTCAAAACATCCTTATGAGGCAAGTGACATGTTATTGTAAGAGCCAGCAGCCTCCTCAGGTGAAGTCGGGGAAACCTCTGCGGATTGGCACTTTTGCCAGAGCTAGGCTAGGAGAGAAGCAGCTTTGCTAGGGGCAGGGAAAAGAGCTTTCCAAGCATGTGGAACAGCAAGTGCACAGGCCCTGAGGGAGGAAAGAGCCTGGTTATCCAGCAGGTTCCTACATCTTCAGGAGACAGGCTCTTTGCTCCCTCCCGCACAGTCCAAGGACCTTTGATGGCCCACAACTCTGGGCCAGGCTTCCAGACCGCTGGCTCCGCCTGACCCACTTCCCTGGAGCAGCGGCTCTCCTCGGAACCCTCCGTAAGGTCACGAGACCCACGGCTGCCCCTGGCCCCAGTCTCCTTTTCCGCCTTGGAGCTTCCGCGCGGCGTGGCCCCGCCCCTGAGTCCGGCCCCGCCCCTGAATCAGGCCCCGCCCCAGCCCCGCCCCAGCACCCGGCCTCCTCCCGGGGCCGTTCCCAGCGCGCATGCGCCTCGACGTCCGAGGCTCAGTCTGGCGCTAGGTCGTTCTGCCTTCCCACCGTAGGTGTCTGTGCCTTGACCCTCTCAGCCCGCCAGTGAGTGACCCAGTCGGGGTCTCTAGCCCCCACCGGCCCCACTGTGGCGACTGGTACTTGCCGTGTCAGGGGGAGGGAGGATGTGTTCGGAAAAGACCTGGGGTCAAATGCTAGTGCCACTTCCTGCTGCCTCTCTGGGTGCCTTAGGCAAGTTACTGAACCTATCTGAGCACTGCCTTTCTCATCTGTACCCGGGCCGCCTCCCTCCTGGCCTCACTGGATTGTTTTGAGGATAAACGGAGATGTGTGTGCAGTGTTGAGCCGAGGGAGATGGCTTGTCGAGTGGCCACTGTCCCGAGTACCTTGGGCCTCACTTGTGCCTCTCTCAGCGTCCTCCATGGTCTCCTTTCTCCCATTTCTCTTCTCCCCTCCTCCTTTCTCTACCTCTTTCTCTGCCTTTCCTTTTCTGGGTCTTTCAGGGTGTTTCTCTCTGGGTCTGTGTCTCTTTCTGCTTCTCTCCCTCTGTCTTGCCATCCTAGCACTGTCATGGCAACAGTCTGGGGGCATAGCAGCTGGACTTCCTGCCCCCCTTGTAGCTTTCTGGAGTGGGGCGGGTGGGGAGGCAGAAGTGCCAGGCTGAGGGCAAAAACAGGTCCTCCCTGACGTTGGGTGTCTGCTCTCACTGTTTCCTGCCCGTACATGGGTGTCAGCGCTGAGGTTTCCTTTCCGGCCTGGCACCTGGAAAGGTGGTGGTAGGGCGAGTCTCCCCAGCCCGCAAGTGCCAGGCCTGCTCTGCTGCTGGCCACCCAAATGGCACTTAGCACAGAGGTGGCCTGCGAGGGTGGGGGGAGCTGGTATTGGCCCTCTTCCCAGGTCTAGCTACATCATTTGCGGGGTCCACTGCAAATAAAATGCACGTCCTCTTGCTCAAAAATTTCAAGATGATGACAACAGTGCATTAAACTAAGTGTGGGGCCCATCTGAGGGCAGGGCCCCGTGTGACTGCGTGGGTCACTCACCCATGAAATTGGTCCTGCTTCCCTCTCCTATAAATCCACTTTTCATTATGCTCAGTAAATTTCCTTATCCCTCGACTCCCAGGGCAGATGAAGGGGGTAAGCAGAGCTAGCTAAGTCTAGCCCCACCCTTAAGAAGTTCAAAGTGCCATGGGAGGGCTTCCCTGGTAGAGCAGTGGTTAAGAATCCGCCTGCCAATGCAGGGGACACAGGTTCAAGCCCTGGTCCAGGAAGACCCCACATGCCACGGAGCAACTAAGCCCGTGTGCCACAACTACTGAGCCTGTGCTCTATAGAGCCTGTGAGCCACAACTACTGAACCCACGTGCCACAGTTACTGAAGCCTGTGCGCCTATAGCCCGTGCTCCGCAACAAGAGAAGCCATCGCAATGAGAAGCACGTGCACCTCAACAAAGAGTAGCCCCTACTCACCGCAGCTGGAGAGGGCCCGTGCGCAGCAACGAAGACCCAACACAGACAAAAATAAATAAATTATTAAAAAAAAAAAAAAGTGCCATGGGAGGGGGTGTGGACAAACACCCAGCCTGGTTGCTCAGCAGGCACGAGGGAGCTGGGGTAAAGGCTCAAGCTCCAGAGTCCCAGGCCCAGAATTCACGTATGTCCCAGCCCTGCCACTGACCCTTCACTTTACCTCTCTGAGCCTTGGCTTTATAGAATGAAGGCACCTGCCTACCACCCCCTCCCCTGGCTGGGGTATGGGCATGAAATGCCATTGCTTGTACACAGAGGCTAGGGAGCAGGGCGGATAGGACCAACTCTGCAGTCAGTCTCCAGGTTTTACTAGCAAAGACACTTTAGGCAAATGTCTATAACTCAGTTTCTCATCTGTAAAATGAAGATAATAATAGACTTGCTATGTATTTACAGTAGCCAAGACATGGAAGCAACCTAAATGTCCATCGACAGATGAATGGGTAAAGAAGATGTGGTACATACATACGCAATGGAATACTACTCAGCCATAAGAAAGAAGGAAATAATGCCACTTGCAGCAACATGGATGGACCTAGAGATTATCATACTAAGTGAATTAAGTCAGAAAGAGAAAGACAAATACTATATGATATCACTTATATGTGGAATCTAAAATATAACACAAGGGACTTCCCTGGTGGTCCAGTGGTTGACTCGGTGCTTTCATTGCCATGGCCCCGGGCTCAATCCCTGGTCAGTGAACTAAGACCCCACAAGCCACACAGCACAGCCTTAATTAATTAATTAATCAAATATGACATGAACTTATTTATGAAACAGAAACAGACTCACATAGAAAACAAACTTATGGTTACCAAAGGGGAAAGGAGGTGGGGGAGGGATAAATTAAGAGCTTGGTTAGCAGATAGAAACTACTATATATAAAACAAACACGTCCTACTGTATAGTATGGGGAACTATATTCAATATCTTGTAATAAACCGTAATGGAAAACAATATGAAAAAGAATATGTATATATACATGTATAACTGAATCACTTTGCTGTACACCAGAAACTAACACAACATTGTAAATCAACCATCCTTAAAAAAAAAAAGTAGAGTTGCTGCGAGGATTCGGAGTTACTTCATGTAGGTGCTTAGAACAGTGGTCAACACATAGTAAGGCTCAGAAGATGCCAGCTGTTTTTACTATGTTGTTGCCTGTGAAAGGTACAGTATGTCCAGGTTAATCCCTTCTGGTTGGTGGGGAAACAGGAAGGGCTTCTGGAGGAAGAGGTGTTTGAAGGAAGGATAGATTTTCATAGTTGTGAGGGTGACACACCCTGAACACAGCAAGCCTGGTGACTACAGAGGTGTCCAGTTTGAGGCCTCTTATAAGCACCTACCACCAACCTGGTGCTTCTCATTTTACGGATGCCAGTGGCAGGATGAGTTTACACATGACTCTGGAGTGTTACACATGAAGACTGAAGATTTTTGTGTGTGCTTTAGGAAGATTCATAGCTGAATACAGGTTAGATTGGAAACAGGCCAAAAAAAAAAAAAAAAGCTGGCAGCATTAACACAAGAAAGGAGGGGAAAGATGTATGAGGTAGTGAATTTGGAGAACATGACAACAAACTGGCTGTACTGGGGAGGCACAGGCCTCTGGGTATCCAAGCTACTGGGAACACTCAACCCTGTTGCTTGGGCATCTATTATGTGCCAAGCTCTGCGCCAGCTGCTGGGGATGACATGGTGAGCAACACAGTCTGATCCCTGTCCTGGTGGAGCTTCCCAGCTAGCTGGGGAGACTGATTTTAAAGGAGTCCTAAAAACCAGTAGGGTACTACGGCAGCATATGATCCAGTCTTGAGCAGGGTGGGAGATGGCTTCCCAGAGGAAGTAACATGTAAACTACGGAAGGTGTACCAACAAAGGGAACAGCAAAGGCCCAGAGATGGTGGCACTGAAGTTAGCTGTGAGGGTGGAGGGGAGTAGGAGGGGCAGATGGTGAGTGAGGAAGCTTGGACTTCATCCTGAGACAGACACACTAATGGGTTTTAAATAGAGAAGTAGTCAAATCTAAGAGAAATGTTCTGGCTGCCAACATGGAGGACAGGGGGCTGGCCTAGAGGCTGGGAAGCCTCAGGGCTCCTGCTGGGGTCAAGGTTCTGGACAATGCTGGCTTCACCTAGGGTGGTAGGCGTGAGGTCATCGAGAGGTGGACGATGGGCTCTTGTGATATTTAGGTGGCAAAATTGACACTCTGCCTTCCCCTGCAACATGGAACATGGCCACATCCACATCCAACCTCAGGAAGTGGACTGGGAACCAGCTCACCGTCCAGGACCCTGTGCTTTTCCAGAATGTGCAGCAGAATTGGAGATGGTCCTTAACAGCTTGGTGAGTAGGATGGGCAGGGATCCCCAGATGCCCTGACGGTAGTGATGAGAGCCTCCTCAAGACCTCCCGGATGGGATTTCAGCTCTCCTGAGATGGTGCAGTCAGGGCTGAGGGCAGCACGTCAGACATTCGTCTAAAGGCTGGAAGCCTGTACTCAATAAGCAGCCGGACAGTGGGACAAATGCCGAATGGAGCCTGCCTGACACACACCTTGTGCAGTGACCTCGAACAGCATTGTCCTTGAGGCCTGTTCTACAGCTGTAGTGGTTGGAGGTTGGCCTCGGCTAATGGCTGTCGAGGATGGCAAGATTAGAAATCCCCAGGCCTGCTCTCAGGAGAGCATCACAGGGGTCCTTTCCAGCTCTCCTTGAGGACTCTGTAGGGCCACTCCAAGCACTGCTTTGTGAGGAAGGGGTGGGGGTCCAGTAACCTCATACTTAAATTTTCACATCTACTAAAAAGTTCCCCTTCATGAAGTAAAATGTTTTGGTGTTTCCATAAGCAAGTGCTGCTTTTTGACATTCAAAAAAGGAAGGCAAGACAAGTAGTAGAGGCACATAGCAGTTCTGCTGCTAACTCAGGGATGAAGCAGGAACTGCGGGCCTGGGGCGGGGGGCGGGCGGGGGGAGTGGGAGGCGAGAGCCTGCAGGACCTTCTGACTCTTCCTCTTTCACATGGACGCACACACACACACCAAGGCAGAAAAGGTTTTGTTGTTGTTGTTGTTGTTGTTTTTAAAACCTTTTTATTAAAAAAAAAAACCAAATCAAAATATTTCCCATTGGAGGCTATTTCTTTTTTTGTCTTTTAAAAATTTTATTACACAAATATCTCCCATTCCCACATGTCAGAGGAAAGATGTCCTTGCTCTTTCTAAAACCAATAGTGGAGAACGTTTAGAAAACAAAAGTCCAACTAGCTTCCCTCCTTCCCTGGCCCAAAATAACCCCAATGTGTCAACTGAGATAGCATGACTTGTCCCCTTAATGCTTACATTTAATTTAATTTTTTAGCACAACATTGGAGATTGACTCTAAATCAGCAACAAAAAATATATATTTACAATATTTCTCCGAAAACAAAAACACAACCAAACCCTTTAAACATAGTGACTTTAGGAGTTTTATTTATGGAGCAGTTATTTTTTAATCACCAAGTGATTTTATATTATATATATATATAAATTTTCTTCCTTTCCTTGTGGTCTTTCGCCCCGGTGCTCGGAAAGATGGAGGCAGGGTGTCTGGTCCCGCGGTCTGAGGAAGGCAAGCTCTCCTGGCAAGGCCGTGTCTAAGAGCAGATTGCAGGAAATTTGGCGGAACTCCCAGGTTCCTCTGTCCCCAAAGACAGACTTTCTTTCCTCCACATGGACCAACCCTCACCTCTAAAAACCATTTTCCCCCTCACAGTCCCAGAGAAAAGGAAAACCCAGCAAGGGCACAGGTCCATTGGCTGCCACTCCTGAGCTCCCTTTTCTGCTGACCAATTTACGTGCGCGGTAAAAATGCTTGTTTTTCCAAACCAAAAACAAAAATAGAAACCAAAACCCAAAACAAACCATCAGCTTGGAAATTTCTGTAGATGAAACGTCCCAAAGTCAGAGGCACTCTCCCGGCACAATCCCTGCTCTGAAGGGGTCTCTCCACCTCCCCTTTTATAAAAAGACAAGAAAACAAAACAAAGTAATCTTTTCAGTATTTTCCACAGGAGCAACCAAAAAAAGGCAGGAAGCTTCCAATTATAGGTCATTAACAATAATATTAATAAGGTTTTTGCTCAATACCCAGGGTTCTTTACAGAGAAGTTCCCCTAACTGAGGCACTCTGGAATAAGTCACTGGCATTTCCTCAAAGTTTCAGCCCCAGTTGGCTGGGGCCTGGAGACCAATGGAAGGGGCAGAGGGTCACGGGAGCAGACTGCTGCTTCTGAGGTGCAGCCAAGAGAATCAGCAGATTGGAAGAAACAGACACAATGCCACCCCCTCCCAAGACCCAGTTTTCTCTTAGGAGGCCAGTCAATGCCAGGGTCAAAGCTGGGCTAGGTGGCAAAGAGGGAGCCCCTCTGCCTCTATTGCTTTGGAAGTGGCAAGGGTGCATGTGGCGTCTCTCCTTGGGGTGGCTCACACTTCAGACCCCTGGTGCCTGGGCTCCTTCCCCTCCCCCAAAGGGCTTCAGGAGGAGGAGAGCCTGAGACTGGGCTGCAGGAAAGGGGCCAGGAAGGGATGGGCTGGAGGACGAGAAGGTGGGGCAAGGTTGTGCTATCTCGCTATCCTTACAGATGGGGAGCAGAGTGCAAATCCGCGTCTATCATTTATAAGCTCTTGCCACAGGCTGCTGCTACTGAGCATCTCCTCACACACTTAAATATTGACCCAAAAGAAATTCCGACCTTTCTTTCCATTTTTTTTTTTTTTTTTTAAAGTGCAAAAAGCTCTCTGCTGCCCTAGAGAGAGGATCTTTGGACAGGCCGTTCAATGCAAAGTAAGAGGGGGCAGCTGATGGGGCTCGACACAGGGCGGTGGAGTGGGAGATACCACGCTCCCCTCCTTCCCTCCACACACACGCTTACTACACTCAGCCACACACACAGAGGCACATGCACACCCCCTTCCATGGCTGCAGGCAGAGGGCAGGTGACTGGCTTCTAAGCAGGACCTCCCACCCCTCCAAAGGTGCCAGATCAGTGAGCCACTGGGGCTAGACACAGGCCTGGGCTCTGGTGGCTACGGGACACCTGAGGCCCGGAGCCTGCTGGGAGGCAGGTGGGGACTTGGCCTAGTTCTCTGATCCCCCCCAGCTGGGGGAGATAGGCTGCTCCCTCTGAGGACACGCATCCTGGGAAAGCCCTATTCAGGTGGGAATAAGGTAAGTGTGGAAAAGGGCAGGGCAGGCTGAAGAAGGAAGGAATGGGGAGATGGTGCCTGTCCCAGAATCTGCCTGGAAAGCAATAAAATGGGGGTGTCCCTGGGGTAGACAGTTCCAGCTCCTCTGAAGAGCCTCAACCCCAATAAGTGCAACAAGGACTTCACAGAAACTAGCAGGCAAGTCTGGGCTGGGGGAACCTCATTATGTGAACTACCACGAGCATCGGACGGGATCAAGCTAAAGGAGAGGAGAGGAGGGAGAGCACAGACACAACAAGAGGTTTCAGACACCTCAACAGCACCAGTGTGATCTGCATGGGGCTGGCATTCCTGGGGCTGCTGGCCCCTCCTGCATAAGCCGGGAGAGTGTGATGGAGGAGAGACACGCACTGGACACCATAAGGAGAACCTGGCCACGGAGATAGGGCCACTTTCTTCCCTGGGAGTTTGCTCAGAACCAGGCACTGCTGGGGACCATGGATGGGGAGGAGGACCCCAGGGCCCAGTGCAGATGACGGTTGCACAGACACCCCAAACTGAGAGCCCAGCCTCCTGGCAGGCGAGTGAGCGAGTGGGTGAGCAAGCGAGCAGGCACTGTGACAGCACACAGCCTGTGCTTTCCCCTCAGATCAATTTGCTACCCCCTTCTCCTTAGGAGGGAGAGAAGCAGGCAGGTAAGCCTGGTGTCCACCACCCTCTCTGCCCCGGCTGTAAGGGAAGGGCTCAAGGGACAGGAGAGCAGAGAGGGAGTGTGACGCTGGCCTCAGAGCCCGTGCAGGGTCGGGGAGAGAGGCTCTCCTGGCTGGGGAGTCAGGGGAAGATCGGTTTCCTGTTCAGTCTGGGCTGGGTGTGTCTTAGCTGATCTTCTGTATCAGCTTCTCGTCAGACAGGCAGTAGAGACTGTTGATGGACAAGTCTGAGATGAAGTGCTCGCAGGCTTTTCGGGTGATCTGCTTGCATCCTCGAAGGTCGATCAAGGTGACATTGGCGATGCGCCGTAGGTAGATCAGGGTCTGGTCTGTCAATTTATTGCAACCTGTGGGGAAAGTGACCACAAGGACAATGCTATGTACACACAGCCACAGGAGCCTCAATTTCCCAGCTTGCCTTCAAAATGCTAAACAAAAGCCCCCTTTTTCCCATAACTACCTGGCTCAGAGACCAGAAGCGCCATCAGCACAGCGGCCTCTGAAGGCCCCCTGCCACCGCACTCCCTGCACTGCAAGGCTCACCAAACTGCAGCTGGGTGGTGGCTGTGCTCTTAGGCACCTGACAACTGCTCGAGGCCTTAGTTCCCATCAGTTACAAAAGGGACAGAGTTCCATGTCCTTGTCCAGATGTCAGGAAACAAATTAACATGGTTTAGTCAACAGACCATGTTCTTTCTGTTCCACCGGTCAAGCTCCAAGGAGGGCTGGGCTTCTGGGAGGCAGGGGGCAGTTTGTCACAAAACATCACAGCGCCATACCTGCCATGTTGAGCTCTGTGAGGGAGTAACGAGTGGAAGACCCAACAGCGGTGAGTAGATTGGAGGACTGATCTGTCAGGTGGCTGCAGTGACTGAGGTCGAGTCGAGACAGGAGGGGCATGTGGCGGATGATGAGGCGAAGCGTGGCATCTGTGATGTCAAGGCCCGCCAGCCGGAAGTCAGTCATGTTCCGGAGCTTGCTGCGATTGTCCTGACCTGCACAGGCAAGAGAAGGGCCTAGATCAAAATTCCCAACTCTAGTCCAGCTCCAAAGCTGCAGGCAGCTTCAGCTACTTGCTGGCCAGGCCCCCCTGCAGGGGTTAATAAGCAGAACTGCCCACACGCTTCCCTTCAGGGAGTGAGCAGTGCGTGGGGGCCGTTTCTAGGAAACCAGACACGTTTTCTTTCTTCCCAGCTGCTGGACTGTGCCTCACTTACACAGCAAAGGGGTATGTGTGGAATGCTCCTCTCCTTCCCACACTCCCGCACTTTTCTAGACAATCATGGAAACAGCTTTCAATGTTCCACCTCAACCATGAAGCCTTCCTGAGCTTCCTCGGGCTTATTCTCTAAGCCCCAAGCTCCACTAACCCACAAAATGGACTTACTCCTTTCTTTGTTGGTAGTTATCTATAAACAGGTAACCTGTACTTGTACGCAGTCCATCACTCTGTTTTCAATTTGCATTTTTCTACTCTTCAACAGCATCAGAACCTTAGCTTCTGGGAATGAAGTTCAGCTGAAAGACAAAGCTACCCCAAGAGGAGCACAGAGAAATCAGGCCCAGAGCACACCTGGTTTATCAGCCGGTGGAGTCAGCAAGTCCCGAATTTGAGGGTCCTTGATTCCTACTGCCCACCGAAGATCAAGGGTCCTGAGAAGGGGGCAGCTGGAGGTGCTGAGGGCAGAGACTGCAGACCAGGAGCAGCCTGCCAGGAGGAGGTCTTTCAGTCCTGCAATGGAAGGAAACAGACACGCAATAATACACTCTACCAGCCCATCCAAAGCCTCAACTACCAGCTGATCAGATCAAGGTAAACAGATGCCCAGTCTAATGGAGAGAGGGACCATGTCCTAATCTTACTCTAGTAATCCAGCTCAAAGACTCCTATGCTTTCCTAAATTACATCTAACTCTGGTGGTAAAATGGACTGCTTAGTTCCTACCAGAGTCATGTAAGTGTGAGTGACTTCCTCTTTATCCAAGACCTCAAAATGCTTAAGGGAACAAGGCCTTACAAGGGGCTGATCAAGGCAACATCTTACTCAAATTTCCTCTTCAGTGGCTATGCTGAGCAGACCTGCAGGGCTGGCAGCAGCACCTGATCCCGTTCTCTTCATCGTCTACTGCAGTGATTGGCCTGCCAGTCCAGAGTGGCACCGTGGGGACTGGCAGTTAAGATGGCCCAGGCTAAGTGTCTTGCTAAGCAGAGAGGCAACAATGGCACAGACTGCTGCCCTAAATTGCCCTAAAGCAATTCTAAGAAGCGCTGCCAACAACGCAGCTTTCCCTGCCTGCCCTTGGAAGGACAGCGCAGGGCTGCTCACCTGGCAGCCTATTGACGAGCCACGTCAGTTGTTTTTTGGAGATGTTGGTCCAACTGAGGTCGAGGCTAACTGGCTGCCTCTTGATGATGCCACTGAGAGCCTGGGGTACAATAGCCTTACACCTACTCAAGTCAATTTTTGTCCAAAGTCTCTTGTCGCAGCACCTGTGACAGAAGGAAAGAGAACTAGCTGTCAATACCTGATGTCCCTTGTCAGAGGAACTTCATCACAGGCTGCTGGAGGCTTCTGGGAAAAGCAGAGCACCTGGAGGATTCACCTTCTCTAGATTCTTCTACATGCATACAAGGATCATGCCCTGTCATTTTTTGCCTCAGAGAATAGGGATTACTTGACCAGTTCACCCTGATTTACTCTGGATGGGCTGAGAACACAGCACAATTGTTAGGGACACACAGTGAAACAATATACTATAACCCCTCATTTGCATTAAAATGGTACGGCTCCCATCAAAGTATATATAAGGGAACATCAAAAAGTTTTTTGACTTCTTAACTGCTGGAAGCTACTAGGCTTCCCTCTACTCTCTCCCTCATCACAGTGTCTCCCAGCTGCCTGAGACGCAGGGCGCTACGTGGCACATCCACAGTTCATTTTGCCTTGAGCTCCACAAAGAGCCATTACTGTATCAGGTCGAAAGAGGCTCTTTATTAAAATCAGGCCTGGAGAGTCCTCTACCACCCTTGGGTTTCAGTGCTATCTTTACATTTTCTAGCCAGTCCAGACCAGAACTGAAAAGGAGAGGCTTGCCCTTCCACTGCAATCTACAAGTCCATAGGCCACAAATAGCACTGCAACATGCAGGCTTCTGTTTAATATTTTATAGTTCCTGCTCCCCAGCCTGGCTCAGAGTCTGGCTGGCAGGGGAAGAGGAGACGGCACATAATGCGAGTCTTATGTGGCTTGGCCTGGAAACTGAGGGATAGAGCCAGGCAGGCCCACTAGCCCTACGAAGAGAAATATTAGGAGAATTTGGGTAGATCACATATTAATTCAGATTTGGGAAATAAACTCAAGTTTGCAAAGAATGGAGTCTTTATTTAAAGACTGAAAAAACTTCACCAATGGCACATGAAACTTCTATGGCAGAAACAGGCTGCTTACAATAGAGCAGGGGATCTCAAACTTTAATGTGTATCAGAATCCCCTGGTGGAGAATTTATTAAAAACAGATTGCCTGGCCCCGCCCCCGAGGTTCTGATTCAGTAGGTCTGAGATGGGCCCTGAAAACCTGAACTTCTAACAAGGTCCCAGGTGATGTCACTGGTCCAGGCATCACACTTTGAAAACTACTGTAATGGGATTTGACCCAGATATAAAGGATATGTCCTAGGGTCCAGGAGCTTAAAGGAAAACAATGCCCAGTGGAAATCTTTATCACCTCTAGGTATCCCCCCCCTCCCTTGTCTTAACGTTTAACTTGAGAAGAAATGGCAGGTCTCACTAAGAAGGACAACTAAGTCTCAGGAAGCTTCAACACTGAACTGCTTGCTGGAGAAAGGAATTCCGATCCAGGTTTAGAGGATGAGAATTAAAACTATGGCAAATTGTGAGCCTGTGAGCACCTTCAAAGTGTTTTAAAAGCATGTATACCTCTCTCATTAGATGGAGACATAACTGAGGCAGGCGCTTAACAGCAGTCATCTGTGTCACCAGCACCAGGAGAGTGACTGGCATATCACAGGCTCTCAACAAATGTATAACAAGTTCAGTTGACTGGGGGGTAGGGGGATTATGACTCTGAAGTTTTAGCACAAACTACAAATCCATCCCCCAGGCCCAAATGTACAAATCCATCCTTAAGTCCAGTAAAGAGAGATGGGAAAGTAGCAGGGAGAGGATGCAAAGGGCCAAATTTCCCCAATGACACCTGCAGGCACAACTGGCCACATATTTAACAGGACCCACCGTCTGGGGAACAGACTGGGTTGATTTAATCCTTTAGGACCCGACAAGCCTCCAGATGCCAAGACACATGCTGTTCTCATATGGAAACCTGCCACCTACTCCCGTACCCCTATTCCTGATCCCTGTATCCCTGCTCACCATTTATACCACGTCTTGCACACTCGCATACATTCACAAAGTTCTCTGCGGCTGAGGTAGCGGAAGACAGACATCCAGACCTCCCGCTGCATCCAGCTTTCGTCTCCATCCTGAGCCCAACTGCCCCGGCCATTCAGCCTGGCTGCACCCCCCTCCTCTGCACTGTCATCTTCCTCCTCCTCCTCCTCCTCTTCCTCCTCCTCTCCCCCCAGCCCCTCCTCATCCCCACGCTGGGGGGTTCGGGCTGGGCAGTGCTGCACTAGCACACGGGGGGAATGGCGAAGGTTGGCAGAGGAGGCCGTGATGGCCTGCAGCTTGGGCACAATGGATGTCCCGTGGAGCTCTTTGGTGGGCCTCTGTAGCGTGACAGTGAGGTACGATCCCCGGATCTTGGCTTTCTCAACTTCAGACAGCTCCTTTTTGCCGCTGGGGTTGTTCTCCTTTTCCCGTACCATGGTGCGCTCTGTGGCCTGCAGCCGCAGCAACTGCCGCCGTTTGAAGCGCTCATCGCGGCTGGCACTGTGGTGGTCGCTGGGGCCGGCCCCAGGGGATGAACGAGTCACCACGCCCCGGGGGGAGGCCGGGTCGTGGATGAGCTGCAGCATGGAGGTGGGCGAGTGAGGTGGGGGCGTGAGGGGCTCGTCGCAGCTCCGCAGGGGCCGCAGGACTTTGGCTTGCACGGATTCTTCGTCACTCTCTTCCATTTTCCGCTTCTGCAAAACAGGCCCCCAAACGCCACATCAGTGCCTCATTTCTTCAAAACCCTCTACACTTACAGGGTCAACCTCACTGTTGCTCTCAGAGGACTAGCGAGAAGGCAGGCCACTGCTTTTCTACGGGGAAAGGGATCTCTACCTGCTGCAGGGTGGTCATCTCCTCCGTCTGCAATCTAGACTCTGCCAGGATCAGCAACTGAGCTCACGTCTGTGCTGGAGAAAGCTGATTACAGAGCAAAACCCTCGAAATAGGTCACTTGGGAAATCTACCTGTGACAGAAAGGTCTGTGTCCAAGTACAGAGGAGTGGGATCCAAATTTGGGCTGCATGATTCCATAGCCTGCCCTATTCAGCTCTTGTCCCAATTTTTTGGTTATAATTCCCTGGGTAAAGAAATCCTTTAAAGAGGCCACAACTCTACCCCTATGCCATCTGACCATTTTAAACACCCAAGAGATGCTTCTGTTGGAAGAAAAGCAGCCTACATATATATTTGAACTAGGATGTTGATTGTGATAGCAGTAAACACTACTGACTTTTAGCTCTACCAGGGTCTAAGCTCGACCCTACCAGGCTGCTTCTTCCACTCAGTGCCTCACGCTGTCCCGGGAGACCAACCACAGGTGAGAGATTATGCTGAGAACGAGAAACTGCACTGCTCCCAGAGGAATCTCCTCAGGATGAAAATGAGGAATTCAAGTTTGGTGAAGCCAACATCTCACAAAAAAAGCACAACCTCACCCTCTGCCACTTGTGCTTACCGGTCACTTGTCCCTTCCTGAAGCCCACCTTGGCTATGCTGCAATGAAGCCTAACCAATGTGCTCCACTAGGTATCACAGCAGTAGTTCAGATTTGCTTTAAGGAGACATTTTGTGTCCCTATGCAACAATTCTGCTCCCTTTTCTCCTTATTTTCTTAGATCACTATGGTTGGAAGAGAATGACCAACTTTTGGGTGCTGGCTTTTACAATGCATTAGAAGGTAATATTAAAGTATCTGCCAATCCATCTGCTACAGCAAGCGCCCACCACCACCACGCCCACCACCACCACCACCACCACCAGTGAAGACACATGTAAAAGCTATTACTAGAAGAACTTGCTGCTAGTATAAGAACTTGGAATAAGGAGAACTTTAGCACTAGTCAACTCCAGAAATCTTTGCCCTCAAAGATATTTAGACTGAAAATTCAATGACCTCAGTGCCTAAGTGGGAAGAAAGAGAAAGAAAACAAGGAAACGTGTCCCTACTCCTGCGCAGGGTACCTGGAATCATCCACCAGGGCATGGATGACTGACACGAAGCCAACGGCCTCCTCTGTATGTGCCCTTAACAGGTCTTGCCTTCCTGGCTGGAGTAACCAGCGTCTTTTTGGTCCTTTGACATTACTGGTGACCACTGGACCAGCAACAGTAGTAGCCTGGGGCCAAGGTCATGGCACTGATCCCCTCCAGAGGAGGGACGGCCTCTGTAGGACACAATTGGGCACGAGGGCAGGGTTTTCTGCCACAAAGGTGAAGATGACAAAAATGTAAACCTGCCTAACTGGAAACTCCAGTATACCACCGTATTTACCAGCTGACTCGGGTCACTGCCTCCCCTCAAGTTTCATTCCTCATGAGCAGCCCAAGCTCACCTCATTTCCCTCTTCAAACAGCCCAGCTGTGGCTCCTCTTTTTCAAGGGCCCCAAAGTGTAAAAGAACCTCAGGAATTTGCAGACCCCCAAGACCCCCAACAATATTCAATAGTAAAAAAACCCACAAAATTTAAAACTCAAAAGAAATATAATTAACCAAAGGAAAAAAAAAGATAGCAAACAAAACAGAATAAAAAATAATCTTGCAAATAAAGATGCAAAGGCAAACGTTATCCTGAGCTTGATGCTTCCTTCCTTCTCACAGTGCAAGATTGGAGAAAGTTCCCTTACCTGGGTTTTCTCTGAGCTGTCCTCCTGGTAGCACTTTGGACACTCCCAGCAATTTGGCAATTCCTCGTTAAGCAAACCCTCTCCATCCATCTGTAAGCAGATAACGATGTTAAAAATCTGTCTCATTTAAAAAACAGACAAAACCCAACCTGTCTCTTAAGTTTCCTTTATCAAACAATAACACAGCCACATGGTTGGGAAGAGTTACCCACTCTTAAACACACTGGTCCACAGGGGAGAAAGATAGAGAACCATCTGGCCTCACTCCCAGACAGTGGGAAACTGGCCATCCTCACTCTTGGTTACCTGATCAAGTTTAGACTCCAAGAGAAGATTCCCAAGAGTCTGGGTCAATCTGGGGTCTCTTCCCCTGACACATACATTCTCCTGAGGGTCTCATGCCACTTTGTAAAACGAACTGGACACACAGAAACAGTGCCAGTGTGATCTTGACAGTGGGGCATAATGGTTAAGACTTAGTTATGGTTTGGGGTCTCTGTGACTCAACTGTTAAGTGAGGATAAATAACAATACCCATTTTACAGGGTAGTGGTAAGGATTAAATGAATTATGTACTACGTAAAATGTTTAGAAAAATGCCTGGCATGTAGTAAACACTTTGTATTAACCATTGTCATCATCATGAAGATAATACCTTATTTTATCAACTCTAAGATGCATATTTTCACGTTTGAATCTTCTGAAACTGGGCTGCTTCTCACAATTAACAGTGTCTTATAATCACTGTCAGCCAGGTGGCAGTCATGACATAGTTGACACCTTCAGGAAGACCAAGAAAGTACCAGCACCAATGCATTTTAGATTTAAAGAAAACTTAAAGAAGAAACAGGTCAGACCCAACTTCACAGGGCTGTCTTAAAGATTAGACAAGGGAGTATATGTAAAAGAGTGCTTCTTCACTCCGGCTGCACATTAGAATCACTTGGGGAGCTTTTGAACACGCCTGGGCCCAGAGTCCATGACAGAAGAGTTGACTCAACCTCTGAGGTTGAGGTCTGAACCTTCTTTTTTTTGAACCTTCTAACTACTTTTTTTTGGCTGTGCTGTGCGGCTTGCGGGATCTTAGTTAGTTCCCTGACCAGGGATTGAACCCAGACCCTCGGCAATGAAAGTACGGAGTCTTGACCACTGGACCACCAGGGAATTCCTGTTACTATTTTTTTTTTTTTTTAAAGCTCTCCGGGTGTGCACCGAGCCTGATACAGACTGAACACACATTAAATATTAGCTGACAGTATTACTCTCACCATCTTTCAGGAACTAATATCCAGAGATAAAATGAAGTATGTAACAGAGGCACTTAAAGGCATGAGGCATTCCAAAACAGACTAGGCTATGCCACGATGGCCTGGGGACTCCAAACATACCCACCAGAGGCCAGACTGTAAGCTCCATGAGGGTAGGAACCAGGACTATTTTGTGTACCGGTTTATCCTCAGGGTCTAGCACAGTGCCTGACATTGAATACAGACACTGAATCAAGAGCAGATGTTAGACCACTACATGACCCACAGCTGATGGCCCACAGTAGGGATGCTGCCAGCCTCTCATGACAGATGTTCCACTTTCCTCTGCTCCACTCAGTATCTTTAGACATTCTATAAGCGGAGACCTCATGGGCCCCTTAGGCCTCTCCTCACCTGGAGGCAGCCAGGATGAACAATCTCGTTGCAGACACAGCATTCCATGAGTTTCTTCTCAAAGTCCTGTGTCTCCTCATTTTGATCCACCTCTCCACAGAGGGAACACGTGACTGAGTGAGGCAGTCTGGGCTACAAGAGGACAAAGACAGAAACCAAGAAAAGAGCAGGCTTAGATCCTTATCATTTCAGCTTCCCTTTAACCAAAGATGGACGATTTGGTTCCTGTAATTCTCTAGTAAACACTTAGAGAGCACAGAGACTGGGTGGTGAGAAGAGAGGTTTTGGCAGGAAAATTGGCTAAGGAAGAAAATGGGGAGAGTCAACTAGCTGAGGACAAGAGACCAAAAGAGATCAGTTTATTTTCAGTTGGCCTGTCCTTGGCCTCTCAGGTCCTTCCTTTCTAATCCACTTAAAGAGGGGACAGACAGCAGTGATTTGCCCTTCAAGTGCTGGTCCCTCAGTTGAAAACTGCCTAAGGCTGAAAGATTAAATTCGATTATTTTAAATATTAGATACCTTCTTTCTAAACCTAGAGAAAAAAGGGACAAAATGAAGAAAGCCATAAAGAGAGCAAAACCTTGTCTTCCCAACTCTGAAGTCTACACTGTGTGTATTTCGGTCCCCTGGTACCACCCCCCCTCCCCCATATTCTTTACCCAGCAGATCACTCACTGCCAAGCACTGCCGGAGAACACAGGACTGCTTCATGCGACCAGGGCCCCCAAACTTCTTCATGTCCCTGCAGTAGTGGCAGACACCACACTCTCCTTGCACACAGGCTTTGCATTTTCGACATCGCACTCGTCTCCGCCTGGCTCCTGACACTATGGGGGAGGCAGCAGCTGGCCTCACAGGTGTTAACCGTGGAGCTGGTTTCATAGTGTGAGGCTTTGTGATGGGGATGGTAGGAACCCGCACCTTTGGCCGGGTCGGGAATTTAAGCTAGAAAGAGAAAGCAGTGAGGTCAAACATATCAGGTAGTTTTAAGGACTGGAGGGGGTAGATCACTACACGGCTTGGCAAACTATGGCCAGAGGGCAAACCGCCCACTGCCTGTTTTTGTAAATAAAATTTTATTGGAACAAAACCATGTTCCGTTGTTTATGTTTTGTCCATGGGTGCTTTCAAGCACAGTGGCAGAACTGAGAAGCTGCAACAGACTGTATGGCCTGCAAAACCTAAAAAAATTATCTTTATTTATTATATTTATTACCTACACATTATCTTTATGGAAAAAGTTTGCTAATCCCTTCAGACTACTTCAGCCCCAACCCTCTCACTCTGCTAAGCTACCCTTCCCTGAAGCTTTCTATGTACCAAAGTCATTCCAGGGGCACTCTAATATTTCCTTATCCTGAATATTACTACTCAGAATACATTCCTGAAGAAGACAGTAAACTACTTGAGGGTGAGACAAGTCTTGTTCTTTATTATTCCAAATCCAAGCCTACAACCTGGTACACAGGAGACACTCCAATAATAGGTAAGGGCGGAATAAATCTCTAAGGTATATGTTTATAATTTTAGCACTTGTATTTTACCCTGCTGGTTATCTTTTCAAGAACAAGGACTATGTCTTCCACTTCTTTAATTTCCCACTGTGCCTTAAGTACTTTTCTGACACAGAACACTCAACAGCCAGGGCCAGAAATGCTGTTCTGAGGCAGTCCCATGTGGCCATGCATGAGCCAAGTGGGATGACACTACTTAGGAAGGAGGAAGTCTTCTTCAAAGACATCTTTTAGATACACACCTTTATATTCTGCCTAAACGTTCCTGGAATGTGATGGCTCTGCAAGTTTTAGCTAGGGAACCAAAGAAGGGCCTAATTTATTTGCCAGACTCACGACCAGGATCAGAATGCTATCACTGACCTTGACAAAGGACAATATGGGAAAAAACTATACAGGACCTGACTGAAGAGGCATGAA
Source organism: Stenella coeruleoalba (assembly GCF_951394435.1). Classification (NCBI taxonomy): domain Eukaryota; kingdom Metazoa; phylum Chordata; class Mammalia; order Artiodactyla; family Delphinidae; genus Stenella; species Stenella coeruleoalba. The sequence goes on from NC_137154.1 coordinate 5,593,158, forward strand.
AATTCATAACTGACAATTTACTAACTAATGGGTAACTGCTTTCCTCTCTTTTCAATTCAATACTGAAAAGTCCAAATTAAGGGGAAACTTGAGAGTGTGGTCTCACTCCAATATAGACATCTAGCCTTTTAAATGTATATACAATTATTTTAACTAGTTTTACATCAGATGTATGAAAATAATTGAGTCACTGGGCCAGAAGGATAGGAACTGATCCATTCTTGGCATCTGAACCTGGAGGCAGGTCTCCTAGTTTGACAGTTCCGTTAAGAGAGTCACCTCCAAAGATAGCCAATTATCCTGACTTAAGAGGCAAAACAGAACTGAGTAATGATTTTCTGTCAGTTCACACTAATGCAACCAAAGCTGTCTGCCTCTAGTTGTTCTTTTTCTTCCAGTAACAGTAATGGTTAGCCAGCAAAATGTTTCAGCAGCCTGAAGAATAATTTCTTACCTTATCCCTTTTCGGCCACTGTACAATAGGGACTCCAGTGAGGGCTAACTTGGGATCACTGTTGGCAAGCTCCTCCAGCAAAATCTAAGGGTAAGACAGGAGAGAAGAGGGGAAAAAAGGACATAGTGAACAGAGAGCCAACCACTCCTAACAGCATCCAGACTTAGCCTCAGTCCCCCTAAGCACCAAGGTGAAGGGCAGGCTGGCAACTGTCCATATTTTCCCTTCATATAGAGAGAGACTCACTGCAAAAGAAATCGAAGATGGAAAAGAACTCAAACGAGTGCAGTACTATCAAGACTTCAAATTTACCTTTGCTTCCAACCCCATACTTGTGTACTTACTGTAACCACTTATGCTACCACTGTGACAAGTGTTGTCACACAGTTCTATATATGACAGTAAAACTTTACCTCATCCCATTACTCTTCTACACCAGTTAACGAGTATTATCATGTATTTAAATATTGCCTTCATTTCGCAGATGTTATCGGCGAAGTGGCAAAAAAAAAAGGATTGGCTAATACTGAATTAATAATATGAACAGCAGGGTCTTAATGTCTTGATTCAACCCCGGGCTGTGTTCTTCTAAGGCTGATTACAGAAATCTCAATCTCAAATCTCTCTCTCTCTCTCTCTTACACACACACACACACACACACACACACACGCACACACACACACACGCACGCACACACACACACACACACACACACACAGAGTTATTTGCCTTTATTCCCATAAAGGGGAGCAGGAACTACCTTAGGGGCAATAGTTCCCATGACTTTAGCCAATCTAGTTTGAATGACTTCAGGTACAATTCTACAGTAAGAAACTGCCACTCAAGTGAGTCACACTAGTTGAGTGTTATTTTGAAACAAATCTTTTACGTTTTAGACAGAAATTTCTGAGTCCCAAACCTTCTAGCAGAACGAAATCCCTCCTCATCTGACCTCATGAGCCCTAAAGCAATGGCAACTGCAAAAAAACACAAATCCAGAAGACAAGTTACACAATTTCTTTCTGGTTGCTTTAGGTGTATACAGGATATTAACTGTTTCAGGGAAAAGTAAACTTTGATCCTGGACAGGCCAGCATGCCTGGGCCATTTTTAATAATAATTCTCCTAACCCTGTGGGGTCTGTGCCTAGAGACCAGGACTTTTTGAAGCATGAGGCATTTCTCTACCAAGTTTTTTCATCCTTAACCTAAGGATCATGCTCCAAATCCAGAGTTGGGACTCAGAAAGACCCTTTAACTCATACCCATGAAGCTCCTCCACGATGATCCCCTTTGCCAAAGCTCCAGATGCCTCTCACACTCCCCCAAACTGATTTCATTTGCAGACGTTTTATTTACTTCGAGTTGCTATGGCACCCTATTCTGGAGCCTCCTCTTAGCACCACACTGCGTGGGGGTGAAGAGGCGGGGTGCAGTGCCACGTGGGACTAGGCTCTGGTACGGGCTCCTAATCTCCCCAGGGTGAAAAATTCAGGTCCATTCAAAATGTGTGCTAGGGAGTGCATGGCTCCCCTCCCCCACTTCGCACTGCCGAGGAGTAGGACTCTGCCCATTTCCTCTGCCTGCGAGCACTGAGCTGTCCACAAACAGGGACTTTCCACTTTCAGCAAAACAGACTACACAGAAAGATCCGCAATTGTTTAAGAGTAGAAAAGGAACCTAACTATTCACCAAAAGCAGTCCACCTGCAAGACTTCTGTGGGGGACAGGGAAGGGTAGGTGGAGAAACTGTGTCTGTGTTGGGGTGCGGGGCGGGTGGAGGGGGGCAGCTGTTCACACATACACGACTCAGTTACTAGGGTCTGTGTGGGTGTGGAGGGAAATGCAGATTTCCTTCCAAGCCTTATTTCACCGGGGCCATACGACCAAGCACGACCAAGCACGTCCTGCCTTCATCAAAAAAGGCAGACTCCAGCTGAGGCCCTTCAAGAAACCATATAAAGAAGCCACCACCCTTCACCAGAGGGGGTTTGGGACAGGGAGCGGGGGTGGAGTGCGGAAAGGCTGACGCCTATCTAGGCTCCTGGCATTCGAGAGAATGTTCAAGCACAAGCCCACACCCGACACAGCCCAGGAAGGGGAAGAGAACCGCGGGCGCCTGAGTAGAGAAGGGGAAAAGATTCCCAAAAGCCAAACGACCCAATTTGAAAGCACATCCCACCAGAAGGGGAACAAGTGCAGTGACGGCACAACCAACACCTAAGCATTGTCCCGGACTCGCTCGGCAGGCAGTTCTTCTGCCTCTTCACCAAGACAAAGTCCCTACAGTTACATACACCCCGAACCAGAAAGGGTTTGCCGCCCGCCTGCCTGACCTTGCGTTTCTCGTCGCTCTGGAGCTGCCGAGGCTCTTGGTTGAAGTTTCCCCAGCGTCTTTGTTTTGCTTTCTGTATTGGAAGTTGTGCTGAAGGACTTAGGTTTTCTGCCTCTAGGAAAAATCCCAATTTACTTGAAAATTCTGAAATCTCCCAGAGCAGCTAAGGCAGGACAGTCGGGCTAACCCCTTCAGGTTACCCAGAGGGAGCGGCGTGCAGTGCTCTAAGCTCCTTCTCGAGCCCTTCAGCTCAGCCGCGGCTTCCTGTGACTGCGAACAATGCTGCTGCGTCACCCACATGCAGCTCCCAGAAATGCTTTGCAACGGAAGATGGCAGGAGGGGAGCCGAGCTCTAGTGAGCAAGCCAGCAGAGGGCCCAGCGTCCTGCGGCAGAGTCAGGAGGGGGTGTGCTGGGCAGGCGCTCTCTGCCCGGCGATTGGAGGAGAGCCCGCCGGGGAGGTGAGCCGGCCACGCCCCGCCTTCTCCCTCCCTCCGTCACCGCAAGAGGAGAACCCAGGGCCGGCCCCCGGGGCTCTCGCTGGCTGACTTCGGAAGGCGCCAGCAAAGGCAAGGCTTTAACCCATTCCAAGTCTGGTCCCGCGTTTGTCCTTGCCTCGGTCCACACCCTTCCCCCCAGGGTCACCTCTTATGGTCACAGCCGGTGCTCTCACTGGCTGCACACACCGATCTCTCCCCGCTCTCAGGCAGACAGCGAGTCGCCCAAAGTTCAGCCTCTGCAGCTGAGCCAGGCCCCAGAGCTGAGCTCCTCTGGAGTTACCTTCACTCCCTGAACAACCGGCCTGCTTCACCTGCCCCTCCCCCAGCCCAGAATCCATAACCAGCACACGTTCCCAGAAAAACCTTCAGAATGACACATTTCAACCAATACTGAGGTATTCAATACAATACGTCTGTTTAATATCAGCTACTTCCACAACAGATCCCGGCCTCTGCTCACCACCCGGGGAGCCTCCCACAGTGAGAGAACCGCCTGGGCAGCTCTGCTGGCAGTTCCCTCGTGACCAAGTCAGACCAGCTGAGGCACAATCTCAGGTCAAGGAGCTTTACTCTCCTACCTCTCCTACCTCGGAACCAGGCACAGGGAACCAGGGGGAAGTGCAGCTGCCAACTCCACACCTGCCAGTCTCCTGGGACCCTGCCCCTTGGACTACCCCACCCTCAGGGCACCAGCACTCCTGCACATCTCCTCTGCCTATGCCAGTTGTCTGTTCTGCCTGCCTCTTTCTTGATATTCCCTGGATGAAGCAGCCAGCCTCACATCCTGTCAGACACCTTCATGACACTTCTGACGGCCACTCGAGTGACACGTGTCACCCACTCTCCACGCACCGATCCACGGTCAGGGTTAAGCTCAGACAGAATGAGCACTCTCTCAGGCTACAGTGTCCCATATATTGGGGCCAGATTTATGTAATTTTTAGACTCTAATAAATGTAACTTGGCTTTTTTGGAAATGACAGAAGCTGCTTTGAAATAAACATCTCAGGCCACTGAGAACCTAGCTCTTAACCACTGGAAACATGCTTATTTATTCTCGCTTATTCCAGGACAGTTGTTTCAGTGAGTTTCTGGTGCAGGCAATGGCCTAATAGGCTCTCTGGGGCCTGGGGCTTTGGATGCCGGGCTCTGCATATTTTAATTTTTACAGTAGTTTACCAAGGAAAAGGAGGGACTTTCGTGCTCTTCTGTGGAGCTCTTCCTGGAAATGTTTGAATGGTCACTCTAATCCTAAACCTCATTTGCACTTTATCTTAAGACTCAGAGACCCTATGTAATTTAGTCTTAATCACTGGACTGCCTGGGAAGTCCCTAGCCTATTATGTTAGAAAAACCTTCCTTAACAGGTGTGAGAGGTCTTCTTGGAAAATGCTTGTTTTGGTCTTAGTGTTATCTAACCTAGAGGGATGATGAAGTATGCACAAATACTTGACAAACAAGTTACTCCAAAACAAAACAAAACACAAGTTCAAGTTGTAGCAAGCAGAAATTCTAAAGGCCACCGGAAAAGGACAAAAACGAGACAGGAAACTCACTCCAGGTAAGTTTTCAAATCACACATTAAACAAGACCTAATTTTTTTCTCTTATTAATTCAGAATAAAAGAGCAACAAAGATGAGAATAAGAATATAACATTATATAATACAGGAATATAATGAAAATATTTTTAAATAATTGTATCTATTTTAACCTAACCTATATGCCTTGGAGCTGAGTTATTTAAAACTTTTTAGTCAGTAAGAATATGTGAATTATTACAAATATCTTGTCAGTAAAAATTGCAAATGAAGTTTTATTTATACAAGTTCTTTTTTTCCCTCCTCATCTGGCTTAATGGACTAAGTTCTAATTACACTGGGTCCTCTATCAGCTCTTCTCTTTATTAGTGTCAGAATCACTCCCAAAGTGTCAGATGAGGGAAATTTCTGATTAGTGTTTCTGTATTTATTCACAACCGTAACTCTCTGCTTCAGTCCCATCATACTCCTGGGATGGAGCTTAGTGTAAATTTTTACATCACAGTTACAAAATAAAATGTTAGAATCTTAGATCAGAGCAGCAGTAGCCAATTGTACCACAAAGAAAAAATTTCAAATTTATAAATTGAGAGCTTTCATCATTTAGATAATGTTGTAGTAATCAATCTGTATCATCTAACAGGAAAGTTTATTAACTGGTAAATTAAAAAGACTGGCACCTCCTTCCCTTAGAACAGAATCGACCACCCGCCCCTCAGTGTCATGCCCAGCACCTGTAAACCTAGAAGGCACTTACTTTCTTAGCCCACTTAAAATGCCTGCTCCACCACTGGACTGTAAGCCCCCTGAGGGTTTGGTCCACAGTATGTTCCCGTATTTATACCAACTCTAAGCCTGGTTCCTGGCAGAGAGTAGGCAGGCATTATTCACATTAGTGGAATAAGTGAATTTCATAGATCTGTAACAGTTAATTTTTTTCTGTAATAATGATACTGTTTATTAAGTACTTTACTAACATTATCATTAATTTTCACAACATCCCCACTGAGGTAGATGTTATTTTACAGAGGAGAAAACATGCTTTTATAGATCTAGTATCCTGCCCAAAAGTCACATGTTTGCCAAGCTTATCAAAAGGTTTTAGAGAAAATAGGAAAGTAGAAAAATATTCAGTAACACTGAAATTGTTTCATTAAGTGAGCTGGGCAGCCAAATGTATTGATATATTAAAAGCTTCTTTATATAATACACACACACACACACACACACACACACACACACACACACACATACATTAAGAGCTCCTTTATTACCAAAATAAACACAAACAGAACAGTAAAGTCTGATTAAAACTTCAGTCTTCCAGCTGACTCCCACCATCTTGCTATGACGCACTGTCAGCAGTTGATATGCCCCCCTCCAACCCCGCTGTAATGCACATACAAACAAAGACACTTTTTCTTACATTAATGGGATTGCACTATACATACTGCTCCAGGTCCTGCCTCTTTAGTCAACATTTCTCAAGGACATGGCCTCTCAATTTTAGATTAGGAGCCAAGGTTACTCACACCCCTCCCAAATAGGACTTTACACACGCTCATTACTTTCCCCTGAACTCTGCCAATAAATCAAAACTTTTTAATGCCTCATTTTTCATCTAATTCCCTTCAAACTCTATACTCCATGATCTTTCTTCAACACTGCAGAACATTTTAGAATCTTCAAAGCCCTTTTACCACATCAGTAAAATTGACTTTTCTCTCAGGGAATAGGTAATTATGGATGTCTTGAGATATCCACCAATTTTCCTCTCATCTCTTCTCCTAGTTATTTGTGAGAGTCACATAGGCTACAACAAGAAACAATCCCTCTCTCTGCAGGAAGGGTAAACTCTGGGCTTGCTTTTGTCCTTTGCTGCAGTGTAGCCTTCTGTGCTACCACAGCACCAAGTTCTCTAGCACTGCAGTCTCCAGCTGTGGCAGTGATTCGGCACCCACCCAATCCAATGCTTTTTCCTTTTTGGTGATGCTTAGATTCTCGAAGTATTTAAGCCATAAACTCAGTGTTATCTAAAGCTCAGATTAAATATAACTGGTCAAATGTAGGAATAATCCGTTTGATCTTAAGTGAAACTACCTGCAGAACTGGGTTCTAAATCTTCTGTCTTCTGTTATCAGCTACATGTTGACTATGGTATTGGGTAAACAAGAGAAGGGAGAATTCAAACACTGTCGGTCTATGCAGTCATCCTACTGGGCCACTCATTCCTCATGCTCTGGTCTCTATGCCACTCTGTCTTAGTGAGCAATGGCAGCCAGATTCTCCACGATTCCTGATAAACAGGAAGCTCTCTCTAGACACTTTTCACAGTGTTAAGAGTTCTCTTTAGATGGTTCTTCTTAACTCATTCCCTTTCTTGCTGCCTCCTTTTACTCTGCTTAATATTTGACACAAATCTTTCTACATTTTCCCCTACCACTCTGCCTCTGCAAATATCCTTATTTAACTACATTAGTTAAGGGAGTTTGTGTATTTCTATCATGACATTTGACCTGTACAACTGGTTAGTGAATTATAATATGACTTCCTACAACTGGATTCAATGAAATCAAATCCATCTATAGACATCCTTTAGGATTAAAAAGATATTTTTCTTTTACATGAATTAGAAATACAGATTCCCCAGGCCACAAGAACATTAGTGAGAGATAAACTTAAAAATCTTTCTTCTTAGGGTTCCTAAAGGCAATTATACAAGTTAATAAGTCGCCAAAGTCACGGTTTAATGTTTCCTATATGCATCCATGATGGAATAGCTACATGAAAAAAGAAACTTCTGGGGAGTTCCCTGGTGGCCTAGTGGTTAGGATTCTAGGCTTCCACTGCCGTGACCTGGGGTCAATCATTGGTCAGGGAACTGAGATCGTGAAAGCCGCGCGGTGCAGCCAAAAAAAGGAGAACCTTCTGTAGAAAAAAAGATGATGTTACACTCAAACTCTCAGGAAAACATAATTATACACGTCCCATCACAATGGAAAAGAAAAAATGTAAGTGCCCTTTGTTCACTCAGGGGTGGGAAGTGAGTTTGGGAACTGGTTTGTGAGTCTGGAAAAGTAGGCTAAGTTTGTTTTGCTGCACATTAATCATGACAGATATAGGACCACACCCACCTGGAACTTTGTTATTTCCTCCCATAAATACAAGCTACAATGATAACCACCTGCCTTGTCTAGAACAGCTGTATAAAACCAAACTATAAAACCAACTGTCTAGCTTCTATCACTATGGAGAGGACCAACCTCACTAGGGTACCACCCCTTTTAGTCTCTTAAAGTTTTTACCACTTCACAGATGCATAAACAGTAAGATATAATTAAAATGTCAATCGAAGAAAGAAAACATTAAAAAAATTAAAAGTCTAGGTCCTGTCCCAGTCTTTGGAATTCTTTCCTGAGGTATCTGGCAGAAGGTAGGGAGCACCTCAGCTGGTTGGTTAGTGGTGGCCAAGGGAAAACTTGAATCAGGAATCAGGAATGGAAAAGATGTACTATGAGATATTTTGCCCATCTTCCTTGAGGTCACTAAAATTATTCCTTATAAATTCTTCTGTGGCTTAAAACAATCTATATGACAGGTCTGAAAAATAACACTTACTACAAATGGTGAACTAACTTTCTAATACACATACCCATGCCCTGCATCCAAGACATAATTCCAAACAGTGACTTAAAGACTTTTTGGTGTTCATATTAATGGTTACTTTTGTGTGTGTGTGTGTGTGTGTGTGTGTGTGTGTGTGTGTGTGTGTGGCCGTGCCGGGTGGCATGTGGGATCTTAGTTCTCTGACCAGGGATCTAACCCATGTCCCCCTGCAGTGGCAGCGCAGAGTCTTAACCACTAGACCACCAGGGAAGTCCCCAATGTTTATGTATAAGGAAAGATTTAATAGAACTCTCTCCAGTTCAGACAGCTCAAATCTGGATTCCTTAAAAATAAGCTCATTTCTTTGAGACCAATATATGAGGGCTGGGCTGGGCTTTGAAGATTACTAATGCTTGGAGACTTATTGAGAAAGAAGAAAAATATACAACAAGAAGAAACTTGAAATAGCAATAGGATGAATTATGTTTAAAATGACACTCTTCTCAAAAGTTGCCCCAATGTATTTAAGTCTTAATACTAGATAAATTTGAAGCTAAATATGTTAAACATGCTCAACATAACCCAACATTTCAATTTCTTTCCTCTAAATCTGCTTGGGGTAAGACTGCTAGAGATTGTTATTGGCCACTTTTGCTCTGAAATAGGCCTCTTTATCTTAGTGTAACTTAAGTTCAAAGTAACATTTCTTAATACAAACATTTTCTCGGGCTCTTCCTTTTTTTAGGGTCAGCCTGAAATCAGCATTTTTAGGACTAGATTTAAGTCCTAACTGAACGTACAAATGTTAGTATTTTCATAACAGGGACCTAACCTCATTCTAGGAATTGAAACACTGTACAGTCCAAACACACACACACACACACACACACACACACACACACACTTAACTTCTTTCTCGCTGAACCAAGATTACCCAAAACTCCCAAATTTTCTCTCAGAATCCAGAAACTGAATGCCCTAGCCAGATCAATAGCTGTCATGCAAAATAACCAACCCCTTACCTTTACATCAGCAATGAGAGCATCTTCGTCTTCTATCCCTGTAGGGACACATTTCTTGTGCAGTGGCAGAGACTCCAATTTATCTACAAGGCAACGAAGGCCTTCAAGCTCAAAATGGGTCAGATGCACCTGTCGGTCCTTTCTGGGGCTACACTGGGGATCCCATACTTGGCCATTGTGGGAGCCCCGGCTAGAGTCAGAGGATGAGTCCCCAGACAAAGTTTTCTTCAGACTTGGAAGACTTCGGCAGGTTTTGCCCAGTCCATCATAATCCAGGTTAACCCCATTGGCTACAGGGCTAGTGAGGACAGAACGCCTGCTGCTCAAGCGCCGGGGTTCTCGATCTACTGCTTCCTCATCCCCATTTCCAGACTCCAACCCATTTAACTCCAAATCTGCCAGTATGAAGAGAAAATGCAGTAAGAACATGACACATGGCCATGTGATCAACAGAGAAATAGGTAGTATGGGAGGGGCCTTGAGGTTATAAATGACAAAGCTGTCACATTTTAAAAATGGTCTTCCCTATTCCAACCCATTTGTCCACTGTTGAAAACCATTTACAGGTAAAAACAGGATCCTGAGCTAGCAGGACAACTGAGGTAACAGTCAACTGGATTTTTAAAAGATTGGGAAGGGTGCAGTCTTTAAACTGTGTGCTAGAAGTAAGTTACCTATGAAAATAGTTGTAAATTAGTTTCAAGTTCAAACTTAATTTGGGTATTATGGGATTTCATTATCTTTTAAAAAATTAGTATGAAGCACATATATTTAAAAAGTAGTTTTGTTCAAAGTTTTCACCATAAAATTAAGCTTTGGAATTGAAATCTTAGCAACATGGCTAATAAAACAAAGTGAATATTTTTTAAAATAAAGATTTTGATAATCAAAACAAAGTGAAAATAAAAGTTTTAATGAAAGAAGAATTTTAAAATGTTAACTGATCTTTTATTATGAAAGTAACACATGTTGACTATTAATAATTTAGAAAATACAGGAAGGTGCAAAGAAGTAAATAAGTCTTCCCATATCTCTCCACCCTTGGATAACAACTCAGTGTGATGTATCTTCTTTCCATCTTTTCCTATACATATGTGTATGACTATGACTCGATGTATTTTTTTTGTAAACCTTATAATTTAATTAATTAATTAATTAATTAATTTTTGGCTGCATTGGATCTTCATCGCTGCGCACGGGCTTTTCTCTAGTTGTGGCGAGCGGGGGCTGCTCTTCGTTGCGGTGCGTGGGCATCTCATTACAGTGGCTTCTCTTGTTGCAGAGCACGGCTCTAGGGGCGCAGGCTTCAGTAGTTGTGGCACATGGGCTCAGTAGTTGTGGCTCGTGGGCTCTAGAGCGCAGTCTCAGTAGTTGTGGCACACGGGCTTAGTTGCTCTGTGGCATGTGGGATCTTCCCGGACCAGGGCTCGAACCTGTGTCCCCTGCATTGGCAGGCGGATTCTTAACCACTGTGCCACCAGGGAAGCCCGACTTGATGTATTTTTAAACAAAATTAGGATCATGCTGTATGTACAATTCTGTATCTTGCTTCCATGTATTGGTGAGCATGTTTCAGAAATGCTAAGGCAAAAAGTATCTTGCTTGGATTGAAGACTCTCCATTAAATATATGACCACAGGATACTACAGTGTTGGCTCCTCTTTATTTTTAAGGCATGGAATAGCCTAAAAATGTATAACTGAAACTATCTTGACATCCAATAAAATATTTCTCTTGATAGAAGTTGGGGAAACATTAAAGCACAAAGGTTAAGAAAATACATTTTAGAATCTTACCAACATGGTTTAAGCTGTAGCTTTCCCACTTATTAACTCTTAGATCACAAACAAGTTTTTTAATCTCCTTGAACCTTAATGCCCCCGTTTGTAAAATATGCATAATAATACCTACACCTCACAGCTAATAATAATAACTTAATGTATATAAGCTGCTTAGTTTGGTGCCTGGAATATAGTAAGAGTAATTATGATGATATGATCCTAGTTTTTATTGTGCCAAAGACCATTCTTTACAGAATAAAACATTTTAGACAACTGATTACTCTTCTCTTTTTTTTGGCTGCGCTGTGTGGCTTGCGGGATCTTAGTTCTCCCACCAGGGACTGAACCTGGGCCATGGCAGTGAACGTGCGGAGTCCTAACCACTGGACCACCAGGGAATTTCCAACTGATTACTTTCGTGAGGAGCTAAGTACTAACAACTCAGACAAAGATGAGATCCAGAATATTTCATTTAGCCCTAGTAATTCACATCTGGATAGGAGGATCAGCTGTAACCAGTGTTCAACTTCAGTGAATGGATTTGGTACTTCTAAGTAGATAAGTAAAAAAGACAAACTATAAAAACAGAACTACTAGACTTCCCTGGTGGCGCAGTAGTTAAGAATCTGCCTGCCAATGCAGGGGACACGGGTTCGAGCCCTGGTCTGGGAAGATCCCACATGCTGCGGGGCAACTAAGGCTGTGTGCCACAACTACTGAGACTGCGCTCTAGAGCCTGGAAGCCACAACTACTGAGCCCATGTGCCACAACTACTGAAGCCTGAGTGCCTAGAACCCATGCTCCGCAACAAGAGAAGCCACCGCAATGAGAAGCCCATGCACCGCAACGAAGAGTAGCCCCTGCTCGCCTCAACCAGATAAAGCCCGCAACGCAGCAATGAAGACCCCACGCAGCCATAAATAAGTTAATTAATTAATTAATTAAAAACAAAACAAAACTACTGAGCAACAGCCTACGGAATAGTCCCAGTCTCACCCTCAGTCCTGCAGAGTATCTTGAAAGTTCATGTAGGTGGAACACTTACCCATGCTAAGGGACTCTTTCTGAAATTCCTTAGTTAGGTGGGAACGGTTGGTTATGCAGTACACATAGCGCTCCAACACGTACCAACACATCTCATAGTAGAATGGATAGCGGAACTTATTTGGAACCTACACGGGAAAAAAATGATGAAAAAATCAAGCTGATAACAGTTTTCAAGGAAAGAGAGAAACAAACAATCACTGCAATAATTAGCCCAGGAAAAACACTCTGTAAGTAACCTGCAAACCCAAGTTGTCATGTGGAGCAAGAACTTAAGTGGATCTGTCAACTTAGAAAATGTTGGTCTTGGGAAATAATCACTAAAGATAAAAGGTACTTGGAAAGACCATTTAGAACTATCAAGAAGCTGTCTTGTTGAGTGGGAAAGCATCAAAAACAAGTTTCAAGACAGAGAGTAAAATGTTAGTAAGACACAATATACTTAATTGATAAAATTGTTTTAGGGTTCTTAGGATACAAAGGCATACCAACCACTCTTGCCTTTACTGTGGTTTTACCCTGAACCAGAAGGCCATGAAACACAGAATATAATAGGAAATCAGGACATGAGATAAAGTTATATGTTTTCATTATGTCCTTACATATATGAAAGTATGATTAGAGATGCATTCTCAAGGTATATCTAGTCTAGGACATGAGACTGAGTACTTGCCCCACTATTAACTCTCAGCTTGCCCGTCTCATACGTTGTAGTCTACCAAAATGGTATGTCCACAAATCAGGTTACTACTCCATGTGGCCTAATCAGTTGCTATCTTTAGTCTTCTTTCCAATTCTCCCCAAAAGTAGCATGAAATTATTCCAGCTGAATTATAATAAAAATAAGTGCCCTTTAGATCTACCATAGTCAAGGAAATGGCAAATCAGCATGGATCAACGAGTGAGAAAGATCAACCATGGGGACTATTCTAAATACAGGCATAACTCATTTTATTGTGCTTTTGCTTAACTGAGTTTTACAAATTGAAGGTTTGTAGCAACCCTGCACTGTCAAATGACGGTTAGCATTTTTTTAGCAATAAAGTATACTTTAATTAAGGTATCTACTTTTTTTTTTAAGACATAATGCTACTGTACACTAACAGACTACATGTAATGTAAACATAACTTTTATATGCACTGGAAAACCAAAAAAATTCATGTGACTCAGTTTACTGCAATATTCGCTTTATCGCGTGGTCTGGAACCAAATCTGCCATATCTCTGAGGTATGCCTGTATATTCTGCCCGTCTTCTTTCAGAGGGGCCATCTCTCAAAAGGATAAGGCAAACAATACTTTTAGGATTGTTTTGAATATGTAACTCCTGAAAATGTTCCCACCTCCTTTCAAAGCTCCATGTCAGGTAGTCTTCCCCAGTCAAGGAGACCCAGATGGGAGTCCCTTTTCAAAACCCTTCACTATGTCACAGGGCATCACTGTGGAATGAGGAGATCACTTTCCTCATTGCAAGGCAATGCAGGTACTTTTCATTAGCTTTAAAACGCAGAGGCTTCAGGCTCCGAATCTCGGTCTCTTATTGCCACTACATCTTTAACAACTAGAAGAGGTTTATCCACCCTTATTTGAAAATCAAATTAATTTACTTCTGGTACAGTAGGAGGGAACACAAGAATTAATAGATACTTGATCCCCCCCAAATTAAACATAATATACTGGACTTCTCTGCTCGTCTTTTAAGTTTTATTAACACTTTTCTGAAAGGTCTTTATTAAAAGTTCAGGACAACCCAGAATTCTAAAACCTCTGGGACTCTGTTGAGAGCGGAGTAATACTGACAGAAAATAAATAAATAAATAAAATATAAAATGGGCATTAAACTTTTGATTTTTCACTTGGAACTCAAGAGACTGTACTAATAATAGCCAAGACATCACACACCCAAACTGTGCCATTACATTTTACCTATGCTGCTAGACACCACAGAGCACAGCAGTTTCTAAGACTGGGTTAGAATGTTTTTGGAAGAAAAAATTTTAATACTCATTATAAAATTACTGAACTTTTAAGAGCTATCAATAGAATAATTACTAACAATCAAGTTCAAATAGTCTATTTCTACACTGGCATGGCAAAAGTAGCCAAAACATTGTCTTAAATTTACAACACTGTATATTTCTTCCCTAAAGCATTCTCTACACATTCTCTTTTAAGTTAAATTCTGTAAGTTTATAGCAGTTTGTAACATAATAAACATATGTCAGGTTGATATTGGCAATGTGAAAGCTTGGTGGAGAAAGTAAAAAAAAAAAAAAAAAAAAAAGGCTCTGTGTGTACATATGTAGAGAGGACCCAATGAAATGTTATAGAAACACGGAAGGGTTCCTATTTGGAATGAAAGAATTAAGCCGTTCTTAGGAAAAATGGAATAATATAGCAGTTAGACACTGAAATTTGACATTTTCTGATAAACAAAGTCCAGGAAAATTAGATAAATCAACATCAGTTATTAACAGTTTAACCGTCTGAAGGAAATTTTTCATGCAGAGATAAAGGTGATCATTTTACCTATGCCATTGAATATATATTCTCCCTTTCTTCCCTCAAACTGAGCAAACAATTAAGCTATGGGTATAATAGCTATTTTTAGCCAAAAAAGGGAATGCTTTTTAAAAACATTTTCAGATTGAATCTTACAGCAGTGTAGGTGGTATTACCTCTTAGAATGATTTTGAGTTAAATAAGAGTATTTTACTATGAAATTATGTAATTTTTCTCTTTTGAAACATTTTAACTACTTTTACTGTTACTATAACTTAAAACTTACTAAACTATTTACTGTTTTCTGTAGTTTCATTACTTTTAACAAACAAGCAGAAGTTCAATTCTATAAAATTTATTTAAAAAGCACTGCATCCTCTCAATTCTAACAGGGCAATCCCTATAACTCCAACAATACCAATCTTATATCTTACGTATAATAGCTCCAACCAGAATAAATGTTTCAAAATAGGCACCAAAATGGTTAACTGATCATGTTCACAGTAAATTGGTCAGTGACTACTCCTTCTAAAAGTTGTGAATTCTTCATTAATTGTTATTTTTTGATTTTTGATTTTGAAAACTTTCAAATCCACCAAAAAGTTTAAAGAGCAGTACCACTAAGACTTCCACAGCGTCTCCAAGATTCACCAGTTGTTAACATATCACATTCTCAATGGCTGGGGTTGGGGTGGGAAGAAAACCTAACTAAGAGAGGGTTTTGTGACATGAGAAACTTATATGAAAGCAAATTTCAGTGTCCATAAATAAAATGTTATTTTATTTGAGCCATCCTCACTTATTTAAGTATTTCATTCTACAAGGCAGAGTTAAGTGCTTGTGACAGATACTGTATGGCCCACAAAGCCTAAAATATTTACTATCTGATCCTTTACAAAAAAAGTTTGCCAATTCTTGCCTTAAGGTATCCAATGCATGTAACTTTTCCCCTATATATCCAGAATGGTTTATCAGCTATGTAACATCCTATGGAAAACTGACAAAACAAGACACACAAATCATTTTCTATAGGGCTTCATTCTCTCACACAACCCCAGTTGAGAAAGGCAGTATACACATTTATAAAGTATAACAGTTTGAGTGTTACATAGTAAGCAGAGTAAAGAAAGATATAAGAAACCTCTTCAAATCCAATTATTACATAGAGTTACTTACCCGTGTCCGATCTTCAATGTTGTATATTTTTAACTGCATGGGGATATTGAAGCTATGCAAAAAATTGCCTCCAAACACTAATGTGTCTGTAGGAGTATACACAGCATGAATCCAGCCTAGAAGAAAGGGAATGGAGGGCAGTGGCTGTAAGCACACGTTGTAACATGGCTCTCTCAGAGCATTAGTACAAGACTTCTGGATCACACTTTTTACTCTAATTCTGCCTCTTCACGGCTGGTCAAGTTACTTAATCTCTTGCAGCCCCAATATCCTCTATAAAATCAGGATAAATTATACTTTATATGTGTGGTTGGTAAGCACTGAATGAGAAAGTACATGTAAAGTGTTTACAACAAACTTTCAATAAATGGTGCTTGCATTTTTTTGAGCACCTAATATTAACCAGGCTAAGTACAAGAGAATTTACATGTATTGTCATTTACTCCTCACAACAAAATGAGACAGGGATTTAAATATTTGACCAAAGTAGTATTAGCAGGTAAATTCATAGTCAGTCATACAGGTCTGTGACTCCAAAATCTATGCTCCCTCTAAGTACTTATTTGGGAACTTAGTTACCTGATAAAAACTATTACTGATTTAGTACTCTAGCCTTCACAGCTATCCCTTAGCAGAGTAGGTAGCTCTTAATAGGGGGCTATTTATCACCTGCAAAACAGGTCTTATCCCTAGGATTCTGAAGAGCTAGGGCTAATGTGGGGCTCAAACATGTAGATCTGAAAAGCCGCCACTGGCAATTCTGATACATACTCTTAGTGGAAAATCATAGACTTTAAAAAAGAAGATAAATTCTTGTCATCTACTCAGTAATGACAAGAAAGAACACGCCATTGTTTTCTGCCCACTCCAGCATCATAACCATTCTTGGTGTTGGTGGTAATCTATCAATTTATTTTTCTTTAAGAAAAGAAAGTGGCTAGAGTAGACAACCCACTTTTTTGCATCTTGCTTACCTGAGGGAATGACGAAGGTATAGCCCTGCTTGAGCTCAATGCGCTGGCAATCTGACACCCGGTCACCCAGAAAGATGTCTCCCTGTTTCCCTGACAGCAGCCAATTCTCGTACAGCTCCAGGTTGTGGGCTGTAGGGGGGATGAGCCAGAAGACCTGTGAGTTAAAAAACTTCAGTCTGTTAACAGCCATTGACATGACCCAGTCGTCTCCCTCAACTGATAAACAGGTACAAACTTAAGACCAACAGGTAGAAGAGAAACAAGCAATCCTCCCAGCCTACAGAACTTGACCATTTGGGAAATTCTAGAGGCCTCAAGGAAGTGAACCTTTTTTGTCCTCCACTTGATCAAACAGCATTAGGGCTTCCCTGGGGTTTGATTGTAGAACCCGGAACCTATACAGGACTCAGAGAGAAGGAGGGCATTTAGCTTGTCACCTAGGCAGTCCCTTATTTGCCCCTGGCTGGCTGGTCTAAATGGTCCTAAGAAGCACAGTTAGTTAGGTACAGTACCTTCAAAACACAGGCCTGAGTTGCTTTATTCCAAGATAGTAACCAAGACTGAAAGGACAGAACTTAAGATACCACTTAAATGGATCCAAAATAAACAAAATGACTCTGGATTTGGAGGTACAGCTGTTCTAGATTTGGCCCTCACATTTTAAAAGCATCATCTATTTTCATTCCAGTTCTACTTTTCTCTCACAAATGCTTTCACTTCTTACAAGAAAAAAGGGTAACGGTAAGAGTGTAATACTATAAACCTCTGATATTAATTCTACATTTCCATTCTTACACAGCATTCAGAAGCACTCTGATAAGCTGGAACAAAGGTCTTTATGAATGAGGATAATCTTTCAAAATCTATTTATATCCTCTGACAGGACTTAAAGGCTTCCTATGGCTACATTTCAGACCAATGCCTCTATATAGGGAAAAGAGGTTTGGATCCCAATTTGCTGATTTCATTGTGAATCTACCCATAATTTGTGTTTCCTTCTACTACTTTATTATACTTTCATGTAGAGAAATTATCTTGTCCTCCTAAAACCAGTTCCTAGCCTTCATTTGGAGAATTCTGTTTTGGGAATCTAGAAACAGGACCATTGAGGTTTACTAAGTAGTGATGCCAATACTGGTAAAATGAGAATGAACTAGATGAATAGTAATTCCTACTGGACTCTAGCCAAGAAGGTCAACTTAATCTACAATTCTCTCCAGATACGAGTGGGGACAATCCCCTAGTAGACTCGTTTCCAGGGTATATGAAGCATGCATGAACTGAAGGAAACTCATATAACCAGCTTCAGATTCCAACCCCCATCACAACTATGACCGTACCTTTCCCCCTTGATGGATGTGATACCAAACAGAGGTACCACCAAAGTCCACATGGAAGTCAGTATAGCAGCCTCGAACACTCATCAGACAGTACCTGACCCAAAAAAAGCAGTAGCA
Organism: Stenella coeruleoalba; assembly: GCF_951394435.1. Classification (NCBI taxonomy): domain Eukaryota; kingdom Metazoa; phylum Chordata; class Mammalia; order Artiodactyla; family Delphinidae; genus Stenella; species Stenella coeruleoalba. Next base: position 5,611,546 of record NC_137154.1, read on the forward strand.
TTAGTGCACTGACAAGAAAAAGAGGACTTTTCCCACCACAATGCCACACTCTCCCCTTGTGTACTCCACTCTCTCTATTTTCCACCTAATAAACTCCCAGTCGGTGAGAGGAATGCAATCTCAAGCTATCATATTATCAGAAGATACTTTTGTTTTTATGTCATCATGGGCTATGGTACTCTTACATACACTCTTCCCTTTGGAACTAAAGTCTACTCTTTAAATAATTCACCTTTTTGATCACTTGGGACCCAGAGCAAGGTTCCGAAGGGAGGAACCATTTCTTGCTATCACTTTGGTGTCCCACAGCACACCGAGGAAAATGCAGGGTAAGCCACTTACTTCTGCACTTTAGGGTACTGCATCTCCAAGATGGCATTTGTTGACTCAGTCTGACTTTCTTTTAAATGCCTTGGCCACATATTGTCTACCCAGTCAATGAAATCCACCTTTAAAAAGGAGGAGGAACATTTAGGCTTCAAAGGAAGGGTTGGGATTAAAGAGAATTCTAAAGTCAAGAAAAATAGAAATTCTCAAAACACACACTGAAAGACTACAATTTAATTTTAAGCAAACAAATAATATGTTGGTGAATCTTAGGATCAATAGGCAAACATTCTAGAAATAATTATTAAGTGAAAATAAAGACTAATGGTTCCATCAGCATGATCATAAAAGTAGCCCTAATGAAAACAAAGTCATTAAATGATGCCATAGTATCCAACCAAGCCCTCTCTTCTGTGTCAGTACTGGTATAATCAGCTATAATTTTTTTTTTTTGGTCCAATAAAAGGCACTGTCTGGAAGGTACCTATAAACTTACCAAAAGATATAAGTACTGTTAGAGCAGCTAAGATACCATTTAAGAAAGAAAGAAAAGAGAAAAGAAAAGAAAAAAGAAGAGGAGAGAAGTATAGTCAGCTGTACTTTTTGAATCCACCTTACAATGCAGGGGACGCGGGTTTGATCTCTGGTCAGGGAACTAAGATCCCACATGCCGTGGGGCAACTAAGCCCGTGTGCCACAACTACTGAGCTCCTGCGCCTCAACGAGAGGGCCCGCGTGCCGCAAACAACAGAGCCCACATGCTCTGGAGGCCACGTGCCACAACTAGAAAGAGAAACCCCCCCCCACACTACAATTAGAGAGAAGCCCGCGCACCACAACAAAGAGCCCACATGCTGCAACGAATGATCCTGCGTTCCTCAACGGAGACCTGATGCAGCCAAAAATAAATAAATAAATCTAAAAAAAAAAATCATTTAAGAAAAGGTTAAGATAATAAATTTAAAAGAAAAAGAAAGAAAAAGGAAGGGGAGGGGAGGGGAGGTGGAGGGGAGAGGGAGGGGAGGGGAGGGCAGGGGAGGGGAGGGGAGGGGAGGGGAGGGGAGGGGAGGGGAGAGGTGGAGGGGAGGGGAGGGGAGAGGTGGAGGGGAGGGGAGGGGAGAGGTGGAGGGGAGGGGAGGGGAGAGGTGGAGGGGAGGGGAGAGGTGGAGGGGAAGGGAGGGGAGAGGTGAAGGGGAGGGGAGGGGAGAGGTGGAGGGGAAGGGAGGGGAGAGGTGGAGGGGAAGGGAAAAGAATTCCAGTAGGGGTTTGTAGCTTGCATGAGCAATGTGCTATAGAATCTACTGGGTTAGGAATCAGAAGTTACAGGTCTAGTTTTCTGAAGATCATATGTGAGCCTCTGGAACTTATCTGTAAAATAAGGATAATTACCGCAAAGGAATATTGTGAGGATTACATGTAAATACATGTTAAAAAATTTTTGAAATAATGTCATCAGAGTTTAGGAATCCGTTTGTTTGGCCACACCATGCGGCATGGGGAACTTCCCTGACCAGGGATCGAACCCGTGCCCTCTGTAGTAGAAGCACGGAGTCTTAACCACTGGACCACCAAGGGAAGTCCAGGAATCTGTTTTAAATATTGGGTTGGCCAAAAAGTCCGTTTAGGTTTTCCGTAACATCGTACAGAAAAACCCGAACGAACTTTTTGGCCAATCCAATATGTGCTGAAAGAAATGAGAAATGAAAACAGTATGAACTTATTAAAATACTTCACACTGAATTGTAACGTGCCCTGTACCTTCAAATGACTGCACCCAACCACTGAACTCCAAGAAACAGTCTTAGGTAGATAAAGTGTGATAACCATGTGATAACCAAATAACCATAGATTCAGCATAGCACTGGTGTTCCAAGTATCTAACTTATGGCTATAAAAAGCATGTACCTGGTAAGCTTTATAACTTATGTATGTATATATTTGATCATTTATTTCCTTACAACATAGATCTAGATAAATGCATACAATCTGTGCGTAATGATATGAGGCAAATGTCCAGTGGACACTCAGATGTAAACTGTGGGAGAGTGTTTGGAAGGGGTCACCGATGATATACAAGGTTTTTTTTTTTTTTAAATATTCATTTGGCTGCGCTGGGTCTTAGTCACAGCATGCAGGATCTTTAGTTGCAGCACGTGGGATCTAGTTTCCTGACCAGGGATCAAACCCAGGGCCCCTGCACAGGGAGCACAGTGTCTTGACCGCTGGACCACCAGGGAAGTCCCGATATGCAAGTTTAAATAAGCAAGATGAGGAACAACTATGAAGGTTAACTTGCTGCCCCATTTCAAAGAATTTCCACTCAGGGATCCAACAGTTTTAACTAAGCATCCACTGGGCCTAAGAACACTGAATGAGCCCCAGATTCTTCTTTCTATCAAACAAAATCTACTTTCTGCTCTCTTGATGTAGTGGCCAGTTTTCTCCCATCTCCTGGTATTGTCCTTTGGAAAGCCTTTAACAGAATACAGAAAAATTGTGAGTTGCTCAGTATACTCACTATAAGTTCTTATATCTGGATAGGGAGAGGAAAAGTTAGGAACACATGAGTATTTTTTGTCAAGTGTTCACTCAGAGATAGATGAACTTCCCTGGCTAGAACTTCTCACCTGCAGCAATAAGTCACTCTCTGGCCTCCCTTTATTTGATATTATTGGGTATTATCTGACTATCAAGAGAATATTATGGTAAGGCGTTCATACATTTTTCTTAGGTTAATCTTTAGGCTCTGGATAGGCCTTTTGCTAAATGGCCTCATCCATATGACAGCAAGTCTCCAGCGGAGATAATCACAGTTTCTACCTGTCCCGTACCAATACAAACTGGCAAGCAGTGCAATAACTAAGACATAATCTATTCATACACTGTGCAAAAACAGCTCATGGCCTTCCACGAACTAATTTCCCCATCACCAAACAAATCTGCACATTACATCTGCTGCTATTTTTCATCTACTTCTCAGTTACTGCTGGGATGACAGCAGAAATCACCTCTCTCTCTTCACTAGAGAGTCCCACTTTATGCTACCACCTACAATGGGCACTTAAAAGTTGTCCACCTTGGGCTCCCCTGGTGGCGCAGTGGTTGAGAATCTGCCTGCCAATGCAGGGGACATGGGTTCGAGCCCTGGTCCGGGAAGATCCCACATGCCGTGGAGCAACTAAGCCCATGTGCCACAACTACTGATCCTGTGCTCTAGAGCCCACAAGCCACAACTACTGAGACCGCATGCTGCAACTACTGAAGCCCGTGTGCCTAGAGCCCATGCTCCACAACAAGAGAAGCCACCACAATGAGAAGCCCGCACGCCACAAGGAAGAGCAGCCCCAACTCGCCGCAATTAGAGAAAGCCTGTGCACAGCAACAAAGACCCAACACAGCCAAAAATAAATAAATAAAATAAATAAATTTATTAAAAAAAAAAGTTGCCCACCTTACTTTCCCTGCACCTACTTTTGCACATATTATTCTTCCTGCCTGGGATTCTGGTCTTCCTTCTCTTTGCCTCATTTTTTCTTTCATGTCAAGCCTAGGTACCGCTTCCTCCAAAAAACTTCGCCCAATTCTCCTCCGGTTTAGGTTAGGTGGGTCCTTCCTACTGGCTCACACAACATTCCGTACTTATTCAGTTTTGAAGCACTTACCACACTGTAGTTTCTATAAATGCCAATTCTCTGGTCTTTCTTCCCCATGAGACTCTAAGCATTTTGAGGACAAGAATGATCTTGTTTTCCACTGTACCTCTAGCACCTAAGCACAGCACTTAGCATGTAGCAGGCACTTAAACCAATAAGCTCACTCTGAAGGTGTGAAGATCATAGTGAACAAGAAATTATGTAGTTTATGTAAAAGATTACTACATGAATGAATACATTTTTCAAAACTCACTGAAATGTACCCTTAAAATGGGTACACTTTATTGTATATCAATTGTACCTCAATAAAGTTGGTTTTTTATTAAGCATTATTGAGATATATTAGAAAAGACCTAGATAAATGGAGGGATATACCTTGGGGGAAAATACCCCGGTAAATAAATAACACCCTAGTAGAATAAGAATGTTGCTGCTTATATAGCAAGGTCATAAAAAGCTTGCTTCGTTTTAGGAGGTGACTTTGGTAATAATAGCTCACTCAATCTTTCTGGCCTTGTTTTAGGTCTCTAGAAGATACTGGTGCACTGTTCTCTGCCCTCTAGAAAATTTTCTATTTCTGAGCTCTTCCATGGGTTCTATTCCTCCATTTAATGGTGGAGTACTTTTCTAATTTTTATAAAATGATGTAGCATTTTTATCATTAAAACTAGGGGCAAAATGAATTAAGGATGTTACAAAGAAGGCTTCATGTGTGAATAACACATTTCTAAATTTTAAGAATGGAAAAGTATGATCCAGGCCAAGTTTTACTTTTACAGCTACAATCTTACTACTCTTAAACTGAAATTCTAAAAATATTAAGGAACACATTTATAAACAATGTTATTGTGATTCTTACTATCTCTCTTATTGAATTCTTTATTTATTAAGTGCACCTTGTTAGGTTAATAACAAGGCTAAATTCTAACCACCTGTCTTCCTGTATTTCCACATGACCAAACAAATGACAATTAATATATAAAAAGGATTTTTGTCATTTTAGGGGGGAAAAGTTTTCTTGAGAAATTCTGTATTTGTTGTAGCATCTCCAATAACAAGAAACAATGACAAAAATTATAGTCTCTTCACATAACACTGACAACATTTTCCCTTTGGTCTGTACACACCAATGTGTTAGTGATAAAAAACAATGCAACTAACTAGTAAGTTGAAGGTATGTATGTATATAAATGTATATATAAAACAGTATTATAACCAATTAATACCACATTTCAACTTTGAAAGTCAAAAGGTACAATTTGAAAGTCAAAGTATATGTATATATATATTTTATATATAAATGTATATATAAAACAGTATTATAACCAATTAATACCACATTTCAACTTTGAAAGTCACAGGGTACAATTAGGATAATTTAAATGGCGATAGGATAAAACACTGAGAACTTGACTCCGAAAAAATGTACATTTTTTCCATTAGTACATTCCAAATTCCACTGTTCCAGGTGGAATACTTGACTCAAGTGAGTTCTGTGACAGGAATAAAAGTGGTCGAAAAATGACTAGGTGTATTTTAAAAGTGAAACCAATCCCACTTAGGGAAATGAGTGCTCTCAGCATCCTGTAGACAGCCACTTTCATAAGAGATGGGTTAAATCAGTATCTACCTCAGGAAAGTTAAGCATCAAAAACTAACTTCCCCTCAGGATGGGTTGTCAAATTATTGCTATTAGTCATCCAACAGAATCTACTCGAGAAACCATCTCATACAATGACCTGGCTCTAAATCAGTTTTCTCCCAAGCATCTCTGCAAGTATAAACCTATAGGATAGAAATTTATTAGGCAAACTTCCTATTCACAGTTCTTATCAGAATGAATTTAAGACTTTTCTCCATTACATGCAAAGGCCAATGTTCTTAAATTATCAGAATGGCCTCTCCCTATCAAAAATTAAGTGATGTTGGAAAATGATGAACCTTCTAAAAACACATGTTATTCTTATCAAATTGTCTTGTTCATCCTTATCCTGGTATGTTTAAGAAGTTATAAATTCTCCCAGTGTATAATCAACCCTCTTGGTGACAAAGACAATGTGGAGAAAATGATTAGACTAACCGTGGAGGGCCGCTGCACCATATTCTCCAGCCTGGTGTGGCTAAACTCCAGGCTGATGACATTATAGAGTTTTTCTCGCTCCTCCTCTGGGGTCTCATAGTAGCGTGTCCACTGAGCCATGGTCATTTCAATGCCTTTCTGTGTGTTCACATCCATGACATCCACCATCCGACGACTCCCTGCCATGAAAGATGCATTGATCATCTCTACTGAGCCACTAATATCCTTAAATATGTTAAAAATATAAGACACAAGTGAAAGTAAACAAACTATCCTTTCTTCTTTACAGTATTCACTAATAGACAGGCTATAGCTGTCACTTTCAAGGTAATCGACAGAAAATCAAATCATAAAGAATGACAAAGACAATGGTTAATATTAAAAACAACAATCACTCCCTATGGCATGTTTACTATATGGTCAGGCATTGAATCTTATATTCAACATCTCACTCAATCCTAACAATTTTAAATACTAAGTACCATTCATAGATGAGAAATTTCATTCATTCCATAAATATTTACTGAATGATAAAGACATCTTAATGATCTTAATGAATACAAAGATGTACATCAGATTCTCAACCAACTATAACAACCACAACAAAAAGCAGAATGTCACAGAGCCAGCATAAAATAGCAGAGGGGAGAAAACAATAGCCTCAGAGCCAGAGACCCAAGTTTAAACCTCAGCTCTAATATTACTTAGGCAAGTTATTTAACTTCTCTGAACCTTAATATCTTCTTCTGTAACTTGGGAATAATATCACCTTGTGGGCCATTGTGAGGATTTAGTCAATGAGGTAAAATGTCTGACACAAAATAGGTGCTCAGTTAAACAGCAGTAAAAATAAAAGAAAATTTTAAAAAAAATTTTAAACTAGACTGACCAGAGAAGGATTTTAGAAAAGGGGGCGTGCGGGGTAGGGGGGGCTTCCCTGGTGGTCCAGTGGTTAAGAATCCACCTTCCAATGCAGGGGCCACAGGTTCGATCCCTGGTCGGAGAAGTAAGATCCCACATGCCACAGGGCAACTAAGCCCGTGCCGCAACTACTGAGCCTGCGCACTCTAGAGCCCATGCGCCACAACTAGAGAGAAGCCCGCGCTCCGCAACGAAGAACCTGCGCGCTGCAACGACGATCCCGCGTGCCGCAAATAAGACCTGATGCAGCCAAATAAATAAATTTAAAAAAAAAGAAAAAAAGGAAGGGGAAGAAGAAACATTTGAGTTGAGCCTGGAGGAATAAATAGAATTTCAACAAGATTCAACAGAGAGAATTCCAAGCAGAGGCAACAGCATAAGAGAAGATATGGAGAGGCAGCACACCTAAAAAGTTAAGAAAATGGAGGTCAAGGAGGGGAGAGAGAGAATAAAAAGTTGCCACTGAAATATTAAGAATACTGTTCAATTTGTAAGAAACTAACAAACACCTATATATCCACCTGGCTTGGTGGATATACCAAGCAGTGTTAGGACCTGGTCCCCTGCCTCAAGGAGTTTATAGTCTAGTTAGAGATAAGACATAATAGGCAAAAGGACAAGAATATGGCCATAATGAAGCAGATATAGCAGAATACACATAAAAAGATAACTGCTAATGTAAGACAACGGACTGAACCTACTCTTCATTATTTGGAAGAAAAAGCAAACACTAAATCAAAACTGCCTTGAAATACCACTTCACACCCACTAGGATGGCCACAATTTAAATTTTTTAAAAAAGGGAAAATAACAAGGGCTGGCAAGGGTACAGAGAAATCAGACTGTGCCAGCAGGAATGTACAATGGTGCAGGTGCTATGGGAACACTTTGGTAGCTCCTCCATAAATTACGCAGAGAATGACCACATGATCCAGCAATTCTACTCCTAGGTATATATCCAAAAGAATCAAATGCAAGTGTTCAAACAAAAACTTACACATGAATGTTCTTAGCTGCTCTAAATCACAACAGCAAAAAGGTGGAAATAACCCAAATGTCCATCAACAGATGAATCGATTAACAAAGTGTGGTGGGACTGCCCTGGCGGCGCAGTGGTTGACTCTGTGCTCCCAGTGCAGGGGGCCCAGGTTTGATCCCTGGTCAGGGAACTAGATCCCACATGCATGCCGCAACTAAGAGTCTGCATGCTGCAACTAAGACCTGGCGCAACCAAATAAATAAATGAAAAACTAAGGAATTAAAAACAAAACCAAAAACAAAGTGTGGTATACTCATACAATGAATGGATTATTCAACCATAAAAAGGAATGAAGTACTGTTATATGCTACAACATAGATAAACCTCAAAAACATTATGCTAAGTGAAAGAAGCTATACACAAAAGGCTGCATATTTTATCATTCCATTTACATGAAATATCCAAAATAGGCAAATCTACAGAGACAGAAAGTAGATTAGTGGTTGCCAAGGCCTGAGGGAAGGAGAGGACAGGGAATGACTACTTAATGGGTATGTAGTTTCTGTTAGGGGTGATGAAAAAGTTCTGGAAGTAGGTATTAGTGATGGTTGCACACTGTGAATATACTTAATGCCACTGAGTTGGATACTTTAAAATTATTACAATGATAAATTTTAGGTTATCTGTATTTTACCATAATTTAAAAAAAAATTAAAAAGTGAATGCTTTCCTTTAGGAATGTAGATAAGGCAAACACAGTTCCACTCTGCCAATGCTACCAGAGCACTCAGATAAAATAATGACAGTCATAGAAATAGCTAACTTTTACTGAGCACATACTACGTGCCAGACACTGTTCTTCACATTTAAGTAACTTGCCCAAGGTTACACAGGTAGTAATTAGTGGAGCTGGGATTTGAAACCAGCCAGTTTTGTTTGAGTCCACACTTTAAAATCAATATATCCCATTATATAAAGTTTACACAATAGAACATGTGTACTATCTTTTGGGGACATGAACTGACACTGGAGATGTAACATTCTACTTTAGGTAGAAAAGAAGAATGGATCAGCCAAAGTACATTTAGTAATAATGGGTTATTGTAATCACCAATATGTTGTTCCTGCATTTTAACAATCATCATTTGAAACTTCTGATAAGTCTGTCAGTTTAAATATAATCACTGCTTTATTTTAAATCACAACAAAGATATCTGTGACCATCCACAGGTCTATGTGGAAAATATAAGGTTAGGAAGGGCTCTAAAGACCATTATTAGCAGAAAACATATTGAGGACATGAGAAAGTGATAAGTGAGAAGGAATGCAAAAGAAGGCTAGTGAGTGAATCAGTCCTTATATCTGTATAGCTCAGAAATTTGGATACTGTAAGTCTATGACAGGATCTAGAAGTCTATATTTTTAACAAGTATCACAGATGATTCTGATGCAGGTCATCTGTGGACCACAAACCCCTAAGAATGCCTGACCAATAGAGAAAAGCTTTGGTGGTCCATTAACTTGTGGATCCAAGGAATTACTTCCTGGAGGTCCATTAGGAAAAAAAAGTCAAGCGATGGACCGATAAGTACTCAAGTACTATGTTTTCCGAGGCCCCCTGAGAACCCTGCCTTGTGAAGAGTAGGAAAGCATTTTAATTAGTAAACAGATTTACTGAGTATCTACTATACTCCAGAGACTGTGCTAAGTAATAGGAAATACATAGTGACAGGCAGATAGCTGGAATCTAACATAGAAACAGGTAGGGGAGTGAAAAATACAGGGAATTAGAGAAACTTCCTCTACCTAGGACATTTATCTCTTGGATAAACGGAAGTTATCCAGCTGTCTAAAAAGAGCCCTCAAGTGGCCAAGAGACAGTACTGCAATACTTAATTTCAAAGGGAGAGACTGCACTGGAGCTTCAGCATAGAGGACAAAACATAATAAAAGTTGTAGTGTTAGGCGGGAAGCATCTGAAAACTTTTGTTTTAGAAGCCCGCACGCCGCAACGAAGACCCAGTGCAGCCAAAAAAAAAAAGAAGAAAGAAAATACAATTCTTATTAAGACTCAAGTTAACCAATCAAGAATGGTTAACCAATCAACCAATGAAGAGAAATTTTAATGAACCTACTTCTCAGCTTACAAAGTTTCAAACCTTAGCCAAGTTACCAAATGTAGCATTGGTGAAAATTTCCTGGAAATTTCTCCATGGCTTTTAGGGAAAGGAAGAGAATCATAAATGAAGTGTTATTCTTGGCTCAGAGATATAAAATTTCACTTTTGAAATTTTGCCCTGGAAGGTAGGCTCTTCAAGGAGAGAAGGAAGGATGCACAGTGATAAAAACAGTAGGTAGGAAAGAGGCAGATGTTCAGATGTTGTATGTCTAATGGGTAGTAATAAATGAAGCAACTTCTATAACTACCTTTGAGAAAATCCTCAGTTGCTAAACAGTAGTTTCTAATCAAGAAACTATTTCAAGTAGTATATACTTCAATCAAATATATAGTTCAATGTTCCTAAGCCTTAAATCTCAGTAAGGGATTTAAGACTCAGTTGTAAATCTTAGATCTTTGCCTCAAAGACACTCAAAGGCCTCAAGTTTAATACTTACCCACACACATTTTGACATCATTCACAGTGAAGTCTGGATCTGGCATCCTATGAAACAAACACTAGTAAGTATAATGGGAAGCACAACTACTCTAGTCAGGTGAGTTTTTTCTTAAAGAACTAAGAACTCCCCAGTCAAGACATATCAATCTTCATATTGAGGATTAAAACATATTTGAAATATAAATGTATATATATGTACATATATATACATAGGAAAAAAGAATATATGAGAAAAGGTTAATAGGGATTATCTCAGGGTGGTAGATTTTAGGAGATTTAAATTTATTTTCTTTATAGCTCATCTGTATTTTCTCACTTACCTATAACAACACACTTTTAGATATTTTCAATGATTTATGCTTTGGATTATCCATACTGCATTGTCTATAGCCCTGGGTGTAACGTGGCCATTTTGCAACCACATCCAATCAAACAGCAAACACTTACTTTATTCCAAGTCCATCGGAGTTCTTGAAAATCAGAGGATCTCTTAAGCCACCTCGCTGGATATACTCTACATTAAAATCTGTCACCATAGGAAAACAATTGTTAGAAAGGGAAAAGGTTTAGCTGGAAAAAGACAAAAGGACCATAAAATGGATCCTAAATAATAAGGTAGAGATGGTATTTGCTATTTCTGTGTATACAGTTTTGCTGTTAGATAATACATGCTTGTTATTAAGAAGCATCTCTTAAGGTATAGGGAGAGCACACTGAGAAGCAGGGCTCAAGGGGTTTGCTAAATCTATACTTCCACAATAATTCAGAATTTAACCAACAGGGGATAGTACTATTGAGTCATCTCATAAATCCTAAGCAGAAATCATCGCCCTGTCACTTAATAGCCTAAATATGTAACTCTGTCCACTACAATACATACCATGACATCCTTGGAAGTTTGCCAAGGAACAAAGCTGCATGATACACATAGAGCTCAGTTTTGGTGGGGCAGGTACATGCATAAAAGGATTTTTATTATACTATTCTTAATTAAACCCAAACCAAGGGATGGGAGAAGAAGAAGGAAGAGGCCTTTAGGGAAAAATTCCAACATTCTTGCCCTAATAAACGCTTGCTTTTTCCAATATAGCAGAGAATGACTCACAGGGTGGGAGGACTGGGGCGGGGGTGTGTGCATGAGTGGCATTGAGTAGTAAGAGAAAATACAGATAAATAGCATCACAGCATCAACAGGCAGTACTTTGGCTGCAGAGATGCTGAGCCCACCGCTCCCAGAGTCTACAACTTCCTACATCAAGGGGCTGCAGGTCTGAACCCAAATGATACTGACCTCTTCCTTCCATAAAAGTAACAAAATTTGCATTATATTTGTTGGTGTGGAGTTTCTCTTCCAAGTCAAAAGTTCTTTTTCCTTCAATTTCATCATCTGAAATGCCATCATCTTCATAGCGTCGTCGCATGGTACCACGCTGGGGAGAGAGGGACATAAGGATGAAATCATGTACTTTTTCATGCCTTTCAGTTGCAATGTTAAGCATCAATTTTCCTTGCCTTATAGATCTTTTTCTCAACCAAAGGTCAGCTAATAGTCTCAGAATGTACAAAATTTTAAATGAGTCACTAGGTTTCCTACTTTGTACATTTTACCACTGCTAACTCTTTGAGCCTAGAGATATAAATTTACAACGAAAATATGACCAAATCGGGTCTACTTAACATTTTATTTGTCTATCATTGCTTAAACTGTCTTCATAGACATTACAGGCCAGGATACAAAACATAATTTTTTCATGGGGAAGGCCCTTTCTAGATTAGCTTTCTAAAACAACCTTCAAGAATAGACTAGAACACTTGAATTAATGAAACAGAAACTCTTTTACAGCAGATAAAGAAAGTTAATCTAAACAACAGTATTCCAAACAGCAGACCATCAATACTCAGCATTAAGGATAGTGTCTTGCCAAAGAAAGATACACAAATGGCCAAAAAGCATATGAAAAATGCTCGGGATCAAATGGCCAAAAAGCACATGAAAAATGCTCGGGATCATTAGTCATTAGGGGAAATACAAATTAACACCACAACGATACACCACTTCACACCCAATAGGATGGCTATTATCAAAAAGGTAGACGATAACAAGTGTTGGAGGGCATGTGGAGAAACTGGAACCCTTATACAGTACTGATGGGAATGTAAAATGTTGCAGCCATTTTGGAAAACAGTTTGGCAGTTCCTCAAAAAGTTAAACACACAGTAAGTTATCCTATGACCCAGCAATTTTAATCTTAGGTATATATCCAAAACAATTAAAAACGCACGTCCATACAAAAACGTGTACACAGATGTTCATAGCAGAACATTATTTATAATAGCCAAAAGGCAGCAACAACCCAAATGTCGATCAATTGATGAGTGGATAAACAAAACGTGGTATATTTACACAATGGAATAGTAACTGGCCATAAAAAAGAATGAAGTACTGATATGTGCTGCAATATGGAAGAATCTTAAAAACATGCTAAGTGAAAGATGCCAAACACAGAAGACCATAATCACATTTTTATTTTTTTACTGTACGAATGGACTTTATTGTTTGCAACAGGAAGTGGAAGAGAGGATACGACAGATCCGGCTCCTGGGGCAGCTCCAGACTCGGTCACCGCCCTCAAAAAGTCATAATTTTATTTACATGAAATGTCCAGAAGAAGCAAATCCACAGAGATAGAAAGTAGATTAATGGTTGCAATGGGCTGGGGAGAGGGAGAGATAGAAAGTAACTTTTAACAGTATGGGTTTCTTTTGGGAGAAATTAAAAATGTTCTAGAATTAGATAGTGGTGATGTTTGCACAACTCTGTGAATATACTAAAAACCACTGAGTTGTACACTTTAAACGGGTGAATTTTATGGTATGTGAATAATCTTGTAAGCTTTTTTTTTTTTTAAGATAACACGTTGCTTTTGCTGCAAATTTACCTTTTGGTATATTTTACTTTAGCCAGTGTTAAAATTTGTCGAAGTTTCTTGAATACATACACATAGGACAATTCACGTGGGAGGCAATGAATGGTAAAGTAGCCCTACTCCAGTATGTGCTAAGGACAACCAAACCTGGAATTTAAAGTTAGATATTGATGATCTAGAATTGATTACATGGCACCTGAATTTATATAAACACATAAGAAAATGAGACACTGTAGAAAGGTCTCTTAGGGAATGGGATCAGGGAAAGGGCAGAAATAAGTCATAAAAAATAAAAACTACACACAGAGGAGAGCACACCAGAGGAGAGCAAGATTCAATTTAGCAGTTTTAGGTAGAAACACTGATAGATACCTGATATCTTTTCCATATTTGGTAAAAAAACTTTATAACACTCTTGGGCTTCCCTGGTGGCACAGTGCTTAAGAATCCTCCTGCCAATGCAGGGGACACGGTTCAAGCCCTGGTCCGGGAAGATCCCACATGCCGCAGAGTAACTAAGCCCATGTGCCACAACTACCGAGCCTGTGCTTTAGAGCCCGCGTGCCACAACTACTGAAGCCTGCACACGTAGAGCCCGTGCTCCGCAACAAGAGAAGCCACTGGCCCGCGCACTGCAACGAAGAGTAGCCCCCGCTCGGGGCAACTAGAGAAAGCCCACGTGCAGCAATGAAGACCCAACACAGCCAAAAAGAACAAATAAATAAAATAAATATTAAAAAAAAAACACAAAAAACTTTATAACACTCTTACCTAGCACTTTGTTGCCATAAATCACAGCTCAAAGGCCAAAAGACCTAATTTAGTAGACCTCTCACTCTAAAAATGCCATCACTGCTCAAAATATTTTTAGTTACCTTTATATTTGAAAGGGGGGGTGGTATTCTCACTGACAATTTCTTAAATAGGTTCGTTTTTTAGAAGACACCACTCCGTTCTCTTCCTCACCTTATTTCATATATGTGTCTTTGAAGAGAACTCCAAAAGATGAGTTCCAAGTATGTCAAAAAGCAGGAACAATACCATCAGAATAAATGTAGTTTCCCACAATAATCACTTTTAGAAAGCATTCATTTGTGCCCAGAAATAAACCCACGCATACATGGTCAATTAATTTATGACAAAGGAGGCAAGAATATACAACGAGGAAAGGATAGTCTCTTCAACAAATGGTGTTGGGAAAACTGGACAGCTACATGCAAAAGAATGAAACTGGAGCACTATCTTATACCATATATAAAAATTAACTCAAAATGGGTTAAAGACTTAAATGTAAGACCTGAAACCATAAAACTCCTAGAAGAAAACATAGACAGTAAGCTCCTTGACATTGGTCTTAGCAATTTTTTTGGATCTGACTCCAAAGGTAAGGGAAAACAAAAACAAAAATAAACAAATGAGGCTACATCAAACTAAAAAGCTTCTGCACAGCAAAGGAAACTACCACCAAAATAAAAAGGAAACCTACTGAATGGGAGAAGTCATTTGTAAATAATTTATCTGATAAGGGGTTAACATCCAACATATATAAAGAACTCATACGACTCAATAACAAGCAAACAAACAAACAAACTGATTAAAAAATGGGCAGAGGATGTGAATAAACATTTTTCCAAAAAAGACACACGTGGCAAGAGGCACATGAAAAGATGTTCAATGACACTAATCATCAGGGAAATGCAAACCAAAACCACAGTAAGGTATCATCCTACACCTGTCAGAATGACTATTATCAAAAAGGTAACAGGGACTTCTCTGGCTGTCCAGTGGTTAAGACTCCATACTTCCACTGCAGGAGGTGTGGGTTTGATCCCTGGTTGCGGAACTAAGATCCCTCATGCCACATAGAATGGCAAAAAAAAAAAAAAGTGACTTCCCTGGTGGTGCAGCGGTTAAGAATCCGCCTGCCAATGCAGGGGACACAGTTTTGAGCCCTGGTCCGGGAAGATCCCACATGCCGCGGAGCAACTAAGCCCATGCGCCACAACTACTGAGCCCGCGTACCACAACTACCGAAGCCTGCGTGCCTAGAGCCCATGCTCCACAATAAGAGAAGCCAGTGCAATGAGAAGCCCGCGCACCGCAACGAAGAGTAGCCCCCAAAAGCCCACGCGCAGCAATGAAGACTCAATCAATCAATCTATCATATCATCTAGCAATTCTACTACTGGGTATCTAACCGAAGAAAACGAAAATATGAATTTGAAAAGATATATGCGGGACTTCCCTGGTGGTCCAGTGGGTAAGACTCCGTGTACGCAATGTAGGGGGCCCAGGTTCGATCCCTGGTCAGGGAACTAGATCCCGCATGCGTGCTGCAACTAAGAAGCCCACATATGCAACTAAGAGTCTGCATGACAAAACTAAGAAGTCCACATGCTGCAACTAAATTTCCCACATGCTGCAAGGAAGACCTGGTGCAGCCAAAAATAAATAAATATTTTTTAAAAAGAAAAGACATATGTATTCTTATGCTCCCTGCAGCATTATTTATAATAGCCAAGATATGGAATCAATCTAAGTGTCTAATTGATTGATGGGTGAATAAAGATGTGGTATATGTGTACACACACACACACACACACACACACACACACACACACACACACACGATGGAATACTACTCAGCCATAAAAAGGAATGGAATCTTGCCATCTGCAGCAACGTGAGGGTTGAGAGTATGACGCTAAGTGAAATAAATCAGGCGGAGAAAGACATACACTGCATATATATGGAATCTAAAAACCAAAACTAACAAAACAAAATCCAGAGTCATAAACAGAATAGACTGGTGGTTGCCAGAGGGGTGGGCGTGGTGTGAAACAGGTGAATAGGATTATGAAGTACAAACTTCCAGCTATAAAATAAACAAGTCATGGGGATGTAATGTACAGCATGGGGCAATATAGTCAATAATACCATATTAGCTTTGTAAGGTGACAGATGGTAAGGAACCATTGTGGTAACCATTTTGCAATGTATACAAATGTTGAATGTTGTACACCTGAAACTAATATAATATTGTATGTCAATTATACCTCAATTTCAAAGAGAAAAGAAAGCATTCTTTTGCATAAATTCTAATATGCACATCAAAAAAATCCCAGTCATATTTTCAAACTTTAACATTTCCTAGGTCAACTATTACCGACTCTTTTTCAGTCAAGATATCATCATCTTGATTATCCCAACATTTCTAACATGGTAGCCTGAAGTTCTCTGTCTCTTCTTTCTTTTTATATGCTTTTATTTTTCCTATATTCAAGAAGAATTATTCTTCCATTTGTACTTTCAATATGGAAAGTGTAAGGATATAAAGAAAACTCCTGCCCCAGCCAAGCTATGCCCATTTCTGAAGGACTACAGAAAAATTAAATTCTTGTTTTCTTTTGATTGTTGCAATTGGGAGGTCAACAGTAATGTGAAATTATTTGTGCTGGTTTTAACACTGTCAAGGATAAGGGTCCCCCCCACCATTCTCCTATCTATATGTAAACCCTGGTGAAAGTAAGCATCTACGGCAAATCTCTAAGTGCTTAAAAAACATATTCAATCCTCAAAATAACCCTGGAAATAAGTAGTCAATGACACAATCTGCTACAGGTGAAACTCAAAAGGCAATGCCACTTTAACACTAAGGAAAGCAGCCACCAATCTCCTCCAGCCTACCAACATTACCAAATAATTCTAAATGGTTTAACTAGCATGCTGTGCTTTTTTTAATTCTAGGTGCTTTTTGGCAACCTAAAGGATGTTTCTGGCTTCCCATAGACACCAGCCCTTGCTGAACCCAGTGTCACAGTAAATAGTAGGCACAAACTGAACTATGAAATCTATTCCAACCACATTTTCACTCAAAAGCAATTTGTACTTTCCAGGGTTAACAGTGAGTTTTACTCCTGAATAACCAATTATCATTTATTCTATTTAGATTACCAAACTATATAGCAAACTCATGTTTTCCAACTCACCATGAGCAAACTCATGGTGGCGCAGTGGTTAAGAATCTGCCTGCCAATGCAGGCGACACGGGTTCGAGCCCTGGTCCGGGAGGGTCCCACATGCCACAGAGCAACTAAGCCCGTGTGCCACAACTACTGAGCCTGCACTCTAGAGCCCGTGAGCCACAACTACCAAGCCCGCGTGCTGCAACTACTGAAGCCTGCGCACCTAGAGCCTGTGATCCACAACAAGAGAAGCCACCGCAATGAGAGGCCCGCACACTGCAACGAAGAGTAGCCCCTGCTCGCCGCAACTAGAGAAACCCCACGCGCAGCAACAAAAACCCAACACAGCCGAAAAAAAAAAATTTAGAAACTGCCTTAAAAAAATATTTACCACTCCTGGTCAGGTGGTAATTAACTATATTAAATGGTAAAAACAGCCACATAAATGGAATATTTAGTTAACTCAAGTACTGACACATAAGATGAAGGGCTACAGATACTATACTATACTATACTATACTCTCCTCTCCTCTCCTCTCCTCTCCTAGATGGTTAGCTGTAGAAAAGACAATGGTGGGAATTCCTTGGCGGTCCAGTGGTTAGGACTCCACACTTTCACTTCTGAGGGTTCGGGTTCAATCCCTGGTCGAGGAACTAAGATCCCACAAGCTGCAGCGTGGCCAAAAAAAAAAAAAAAAGACAATGGTGCAAGAATAGATGCAAACAGGTATCCACTATTACACAGAAACATCTGGCATTCTCTTTTCTAAACATGTGTAAATGGAAAGCAACCTTTAAAACTATAAAAATTTTAAAAATTAAAAAAAAAATTTAAATGGTGCTGGGACAACTGGATATCCACATGTAAAAGAATGAAGCTGGACCTCTACCTCACACCTTATACAAAAAAACTAACTTAAAATGGATCAGACTTAAATGTAAAGGCTAAGACTATGCAATTCTTAGAAGAAATTGTGGTGTAAATATTCATGACTGTGGATTAGGCAACAGTTTCTTAGATAAGACACCAAAAGTACAAGTAACAACAACAAAATAGATTAACTAGATTTCTTCAAAATTAAAACTTTTTTTTTTTTTTTTTTGCGGTACATGGGCCTCTCACTTTGTGGCCTCTCCCACTGCGTAGCACAGGCTCCGGACGCGCACGCTCAGCAGCCATGGCTCACGGGCCCAGCCGCTCCGCAGCATGTGGGATCTTCTCAGCCCGGGGCACGAATCCGCGTCCCTTGCATCAGCAGGCGGACTCTCAACCACTGCGCCACCAGGGAAGCCCCCAAATTAAAACTTTTTGTGCTTCAAAAACACTATCGAGAAAGGTAAACGGCAATTTATAAAATGAGAGAAAATATTTGCAAATTATATATCTCATAAGGGTCTAATATCTAGGATATATAAAGAACTCTTACAACTTAAAAATGAAAAGACAAAATATAAAATTAAAGTGGGCAAAGGTTTGAAAGAGTATTTTTCAAAGATATATAACTGGCCAATAAGCACATGAAACATCATTAGTCTTTAGCTCATCAGTCATTAAGGAAATGCAAATCAAAACCACGAGATACTACTTCACAACTACTAGGTAATAAGTGCTGGTGAGGAAGTGAAAAAAGCAAAACCCTCATACACAGTTAGTGGCAATGTAGAACAGAGCAAATCTTTTGGAAAACAGTCCGGCAGTTCCTCAAATTGGTTAGAGTTACCATATGACCCAGAAATTCCATTCCTAGGTATTTACCCAAGAGAATGAAAACACGCCACACAAAAACATGTACGCCAACATTCATAGCAACATTATTCATTATAACCAGAGTAGATGGACACCCCAAGGGTCTATCAACTGACAAATGGCTAATAAAATATAGTATATATCCATACAATGGAATACAGTTGAGCAGAAAAAGGGAGTGAAGTACTGATAAATGCTACAAACACAGATGAACTTTAAAAAACACACCAAGTGAAAAAAGCCAATCACAAAGGACTACATATTTTATGATTACCTTTATCTGAAATGGACAGAATAGGCAAATCTATAAAGCCAGAAAACACATTAGTGGTTGCCAGGGGCTGGAAGGAAGAGAGATGGGGAAAAACTGCTAATGTGTACTGGGTTTCTCTGGGGTAATGAAAATGTTCTAGAATTAGATACTGGTAATGTTTTCACAACTTTGTGGATTTACTAAAAACTATTGAATTGCACACT
This sequence comes from Stenella coeruleoalba, assembly GCF_951394435.1. NCBI lineage: Eukaryota > Metazoa > Chordata > Mammalia > Artiodactyla > Delphinidae > Stenella > Stenella coeruleoalba. The sequence continues at coordinate 5,631,240 of NC_137154.1, forward strand.
TTAAAAGGGTGAATTGCCTAGCATATGAATTCTATCTCAATACAAAATAATGATGGGCAATCTGTAAAAGAATAAAGGTAATACAACATACATGTTTAAGTAAAGCAATGTATTTTTATAAGAATAAAGTTTGATGTAGACCAGTAGAAGACACATTGCCTGATATCATTTTTTTGAGAAAGCAAAGTCTTTTTCTAAACAATTTCCATAGACATTTCAGTTGATTTTATATGAAAGGACACACAGACAAGTGACTAAAAAAAGTTGTTCAGTATTTAATGAACTACCATGATGTGCCAAAAATGCAGAAGCAGTTTGTTAGTTCTGAGAATTTCCACTCCATCTACTGATATAATTCACCACATTAACAGATTAAAGGAGAAAAATTACATGATCAGCTAGATCTGAGCTGTCCAAAATGTTAGCTACATGTGACTATGAGACTTAAATTAATTAAGATTAAATACATTTTCAACAAATGATGCAGGGAAAACTGGGTATCTGCACGCAGGAGAATGAAGTTGGACCCTTACTGACACCATACAGTACAAAAATTAACTCAAAATAGATCAAAGACATAAACATAACTGCTAAAACTATAATAAAATTCTTAGACAAAAACATGGGAAAATCTTCACAGCATTGGCTTTAACGAGGATTTCTTAAACGATATCAAAAGCAAAAGCAAAAAAAACAGACAAAATGGACTTCATCAAAATTTTTAAAATTTGGGGACTTCCCTGGTGATCCAGCGATTAAGACTCCGCGCTCCCAATGCAGGGGGCCCGCGTTTGATCCCTGGTTAGGGAACTAGATCCCGCATGCCGCAACTAAAGATCCTGCACGCGGCAAAGAAGATCCCACATGCACAACTAAGACCCGGCACAGCCAAATAAATTAAATAATTTTTTTTTTTAAATTTGTGCAAAGGACACTAATGACAGAGTGAAAAGAAACCATAGGGAGAAAATATTTGCAAATCATATATCTGATATGGGATCAGTATCTAGAATATATAAAGAACTCTTACCACTCAACAACAAAATAAACCCACTTCAAAAATGGGCAAAGGACTTAAACAGAAATTTCTGCGAAGAAGATACACAAATGGCCAATATGCACTTGAAAAGATGTCTAACATCACTAAAAATCAAACCCACAATGAGATACCACTTCACATCCATTAAGATTCCTATCATCAAAAAAACACAAAATAACAAGTGTTAGTCAGGAAGTAGGGAAATTGGAACCCTTATGCATTGCTGTTTGCAGCCTGTGTAAAAAAACAGTCTAGCAATTCCTCAAAAAAGTAAACACAGAATTGCCATATGATCCAATAATTCCACTTCTAGTATATACCCAAAAGAACTGAAAGCAGGGACTCAGACACCTTGACACCAACGTTCATAATAGCATTATCCACAATGGTCAAAAAAAAAAAGTGGAAATAGTCCCAAATTTCCATTGACAGATAAATAAAATGTGGTGTTTATATATACAATGAAATATTATTCAGCTATAAAATGAAATGGAGGTCTGATACATGCAGCAACATGGATAAACCTGCAAGACATTATGCTAAGTGAAATAGGTCAGACATAAAAAGATAAAATATTGTATGATTCCACTTATGAAGTACCTAGAGTAGACAAATTCATAGAGAAAGTAGATTAGAGGTTACCAGGTGCTGGGTGGAGGAGGAATGGGAAGTTACTGCTTTATGATTACAAAATTTCTATTTGGGGTAATGAAAACAAGTTTTGGAAACAGTAATGATGGCAGTACACTGAATTAATACACTTAAAAATGGTTAGAATGGCAAATTTTGTTATAAATATTTTACAATTTCTAAAAATTAGTAACGTAATATATCAAAAATCTCCCTTTGAGAATCACTGTACAGGAACTTCCCTGGTGGTGCACTGGTTGAGAATTTGCCTGCCAATGCAGGCGACACGGGTTCTATCCCTGGTCCGGGAAGATCCCACATGCTGCGGAGCAACTAAGCCCGTGCGCCACAACTACTGAGCCTGCGCTCTAGAGCCTGCGTGCCACAACTACTGAAGCCTGCGTGCCTAGAGCCCATGCTCCACAACAAGAGAAGCCCCCGCTTGCCGCAACCAGAGAAAGCCCATGCACAGAAACGAAGCCAATAAAAAAAAGAAAAAAAAGAATCACTGTACAATTCTATCATTTTATATCAAATAGTTTTTCTTGCTAAGATAATCAACCTGTGAGAATCAGGAAATATGGCGGTATTATTTTACAAAGAAAAAGAAAGGTAAAACTGACCTAAGTTAACCCTCTCAGAAAACAACAGAAAAACAAGAAAGTAAAAGTGTCTAAAGGGAGAAATTATCTAGTGTCAATTCTACTATTGCTACTTTCTGTGTGATCTTAGGCACTTAAGTAAATCATTTAACCTCTCTAGATCCTAGTTTTCCCCTGGAGGTAAATAATTCAAGGTCCCTTTGTGTTCTAAAATAAAGTCCTCAACAATCTGATTCCATCTAAGATATCAGCCTTGCTCCCTTTTACATTATACCATGTTGAAATTTTGCTACATACGGGTCCCCCAGGTCTGCCTGCCCTTATTCATAGACTATCTAAATTCCAGACCTAGCCCTCTCTGTCCTGACCAGAGACACTGAGAGAGACCAGTGGTGGGTTGGCAGGGTAGCCCTCCTAGGGACTTCCACATCGTCCTGCTGTCTGCCTACCCCCCATATTAAACAAACCTCCGTGTATCTCAATCAACCAGATGTTAGAGGCAGTTCTTTCTGGAGAGCTTAGGCAATTCCCATTCCCCTAGGGATACAAAGGAGTCAGAGAATGAAGAAATTGTATAAAGTATGAAAAGGCAGTTAGTTTTTTATTAATGACACCCACAAGGGCTACTGCTCTGAAGGTGAACTATGATGCCAGGGCAAAATTACAGTAGTAATAGCAGTTAACGTTTGAGTGCTTACCACATACCGAGTACTGTAATAAGCACTATGCATGTATTAACACATAGAAGAATAGTATCCTCTCTACTTTATAAAAATAAAAAAGGCAAATGTAGGATAGAAGTAACTTGCCCAAGTTACAAAGTTAGTAATTGGTGCAGCTGAGATTGGAACCCCAGCACTTTGGTTTCAGAACCAATGGTCTAACCACCCTATACTACTGAAATCATTTTGGAATGAAACTTCAGCCAGACCAGTAGCTTGAGACAGCTGGAAGTAACTGTCAAAGGAAGAAGACACCCAGACAGCTGAAATGACTCTGTCAGCGAGAGGAAGTAAAGTGGTGGGACCTACTGGCAACAAAGGAGACTATCTATAAATCAGAAAACCATGCTTGGTAGAAAGAAGATTAGCAAAAGACCTTCCCTAAGGTTGGAGGTTTCTGATATTTGCTAAGGGATACTACATTTCTAGCTATGCCACTATTTATTTAACATTCTACCATTCCTGACTTCTAATTCTAGCTTTTACTTGACAAATTATCTTACGGGACATTCAACTATTCTGGCTGAAATAAAAATATTGTTATTCCTAACCAGAGATCATTTTATTTTATATCAGAGTGCTTTGAACTTAGTACATTTATTGTGTATGGTATTAAAATTTGTTCTCATTCTCTGTATTTGTAGTCAGTGACATTTATTACACACCTTCTGTAAAAATGAAATTGCCAACTTTTTTTTTAAGCAAGATTTCTATGTCTCCTATTTTCTCTAAGATTCTGATCTGAGATAGATCTACCCCACTACCTGATAGAAAAGTTTTTAATTACACAGCCTCTTTGCTGGTGATGGTATAAGAAGCCAAGTAATAACTGGATTTTCATGTCCACATCATGATACTGCTTTAAAAAAAGTTTGGGGCATCTTTTTACAAATTTATAAAGCTATGTGGATTAAATCTGAATCTTTCCAACATATACCAAATCCCCTATTTGATAAGTGCTTAATAAGCTCTTACACATCTTTAAAGAAAGCAGCTGAGGTTCTCAACTAGCCTCTATCACAAAAGTATGGACATATACATACCCTAAAAATCAATTGAACTTTAAAGTGTTGTTCTCATTTTCTTTCTTTCCATATTTTTGAAAACCCATCATTACTGTAAGATCACACACTGGGACAGGTACATATGTAGATGGATCGTTGCCTACCACCTTCCTATGTGTGTATGTGTGGTTTGTGCTATAAAAATTATTTGAGGGGACTTCCCTGGCGGTCCAGTGGTTAAGACTTCGCCTCCCAATGCAGGGGGTGGGGGTTCGATCCTTGATCAGGGAGCTAAGATCCTACAAGCCTCGTGGCCAGAAAACCAAAACATAAAAAAAAACAGAACAAATCAATAAAGACTTTAAAAATGGTTCCCATCAAAAAAAAATCTTAAAAAAAAAGAATGAGAAAAATAAGTTCTTAAAAAAAAATTATTTGAACACTTACTCATTCATAAAACAGGACACTGAACATGGAGTAACAGCCAGATGCTCTGCATACAAAGATAAAAGGCACAGTCCTAGCCCTGAAGGAGACTGCTGGCCAGTAGGGGGAGACAGATATGTAAATAAATTACAGTATTACAATTCAATGTGATAATGTACTGTATTAAGATAGGTAGATACAAATGTTATTAGAGTCCAAGAAGAAGTAACAGAATGGTTGGTGAAGGCTCCACATAAGAGAAGAAATGTCTGTTCATTCATAATAACTTTACTGAACACCTACTAAGTGCCAAGGACTATAGATACAGACTCTATATTGCTCCTCTATAGCAGTGACCTCTTCAAACTTTTTTGGGTTTCCCCCTCACCCTACTGGATTACTCAGGACCTCCGTATTAAATGAGAGGGTGTGGATAACATTTTTCAAAAATAAAAGCTTATAATCTTTGTTTAGAAAATGTGATAATTTCATTACACCTCATGAGGGATTTTAATGGAAACACCCTAAGGTAGTACAAGAACAGTAGGAACCACTGCCTTACAGTGACTGAACCTTGGGCCCAAGTTTTTACCTTTTGATTTAACACTTACTGGCCCTTAAAATAAGAGGCCTGACCACAAAGATAAAGGAAGGCACATGCTTAGTTTTAACACGACTGCTTTAATGTATTACAAAGAATGTGTACTGATCAACTGACAGGGCTGAAAAGCTTGCATTTCTTTTGTTGACAGTTCAGCCTTCAAATATTTTCTGGGCTAACTGAAGATCACGTTCTGCAGAGATCAACAGTACACAGAACACTTTCTATATATGAAAGACGTTAGCAGATCACAGTAATTCCAACAAGGCAGAGTAATCCATAAATAGAATTTGGCAAGAAGCTTTATTCACACCTAAGTCTCTGATTAAAAAAAAAAAAGATAGCTGAGAAGGCACAATGCTCTGAAGAAGAGGGATATATAACACAAAGTGAACTTTTCCCCTAAAAGTTCCCTCAGAACTAATATCAAATACCTACTATATACAGAATGATCCTAAAATTCTGAGTCAGGATACAGTTACTCAACCACAAACATGTCCTCCAAAAAACCAACTGGCTGAGAAATGAGTTAAAGTGCTGGATCTCTTCCACCAACATGCCCTGCTTTTCTGCATACTATGTGGTATAATCAACTGTTCAGTGTGCTTGCTGCACAAGTAACCATGATATCGCCACAATTCTGTAAAGAAAAAAACTGTGGCTACAAGTAGCCAAATCATTCTCTGAAATTCAGGATGAAGACAGGCATCTCAACACCATCTTTAAGAGGAAGAATCTTAGTTCAGACATTATAGAAAAAGCACATTTTTATTCCCCTAAAGGTTTTTACTAGAATATACATACATTCTTCTTCTTGGATACTGGCAAAAGTAGTACTCAGCAATATTACACTATCAACATGCAAATGTTCAATCCGTTTATCCTCCCAAAGTAGCCTAGTCAAGCCATCAGAGAAACTGGAAATAAGTAACAATATTTGTCAATGTCCAAGTCATGTTGGGGGTTTCACTTCTTTTTTAGATTTATTTATTTATTTATGGCTGCGTTGGGTCTTCGTCGCTGCCCGTGGGCTTTCTGTAGTTGCAGTGAGCAGTGGCTACTCTTTGTTGTGGCACGCGGGCTTCTACTTGCGGTGGCTTCTTGTTTTGGAGCACAGGCTCTAGGCGCACAGGCTTCAGTAGTTGCAGCAAGTGGGCTCAGCAGTTGTGGCGCACGGGCTTAGTTGCTCCGCAGCATGTGCGGTCTTCCTGGACCAGGGATCGAACCCGTGTCCACTGCACTGGCAAGCAGATTCTTAACCACTGCGCCACCAGGGAAGTCCCAAGGGGGATTTATTTCTTAAATAACTGGGAAATAAAGATGTGTAATTCCCCACCCTACCTTCTGTCCCGCTTTCAAATCTTCACCTCCTTTTAGTAACCATAGAATGATTTTTAAACTCAGCACTCTTACTATATGACACTCAAAAATTAATCTACTCATTGCCAACCCCCCCCAAATTAATCTGAATTAAGTGAAATCATTACCCAAAAGGAACATAAAATGTTTGCTTTTTCTAATTGTTCACCTCCTAGAGCAGAAAAGGGAATTTTGGAAGGCCTAATCACTAGGAAATAATCTTCAAATGACCTGCACACAACCAAAATGGATAATACCACCCACCAAAAATGGAAACAATAATGAACTCAGTAATATTCAGTTTATCCCTCAACTCAACAAATTTCTTAACTTTATTTTCATTAGCCAATGAACATCCATTGAGATTCAAATACTCCCTAAACACTCATGTTTACTGCCTGGTTTGTTTCTATAGCAACAGACACCCAGAATCCAGAAACAAAGATAATGTCTAGTTTTTTCACCATCTTCGGTAACTGATGCAACTGTAAGCCATTAGTATGATATGTGGCACAAGCCATGCCATTTCAGTTCCTAGAAGGTAAAGACTAGTGTATTCGTTAGGCAAAACAATTTGTAGAAAAAGAAAAAGCCCCTAGAAGTTTACCTTAAATCTAATGGGGAAGTAAGAGTGTGACCTTTCTGCCAGTCACTGAGAAAGGTACTGCAAACCTAAAAGGACAGCTTGTTCTGGAAAACACTAACTCTAGACATTTACTCAGTAAATGATATGAACCATTAAATGTGTCCCACATGCTGCTTCTCCTAAATTTTAGGTGAGTTTGGGGAGACAGCAAGCAGTCACTTGAAGCCAGATGATATTAGATAAATGTACCTATCTCCAGTCTTGCTATATTCCTCTAATCAGGATGCTTTTCTCTATGGCCCTCCTCTCTGGAGCTATGATTAATGTTTTGATTCACAGACAAAGATCAATCTCTTCACCAACACATGACCTCTTTCAAACTGTCAAACTTGAGATTTAGAGGAGTCATGAAATTTCATGTTTAGGAACAGAAGCTCTGGAAGGAACTGGCAAAAGATGAAGAGCTGGTATTTTAAACTGTCCCCCACAAACACATATACTCCTCCCCTTTCCCACTACCATGATTATATTATAATCCTGCCAAGACCTTTTTCCTTCTCATCTTTCAGTCACTCATTTGTGCCACCCAAGGAAGGTTAAAGCACAGAAAACTATGTCTTCACTTCTGAATTTACCTAGAAATGTTAGTGTAAGAGTGGTAAACTGACCCATAGCATTGAGAAGCCCAAGAGCAAAAGGAATACTTAGATAAAGCAGTTATACTCAAGCTATGAGAGAAACCAATAATGCAAATTAATGACCACATATTTGCTAACTTCTCCAGACATCTAAAACATTACCAATCACCTTCAACCAAGTGAACAATCTTAGAAAATTCACCTTCAGATATGACCCTATTTATTATTATTTTTAGCAAAACTACATAATGAGAACAAAGGAACTGGAGTCAGAGTGGGTGTGGGCCTGGTCTAAGTACCGGTACTTTGAGCTTCAAATTCCTGAAGCTTCCATTTTCTTGTGTGACAATGTCAAGACTTTCACTTAATGCACAGGATTGTGGTGAGGTTTAAATGAGAACATATGCACAAGTACTCTGCAAACTGTAAAGCGTCCCATACATAAAAAAAGGTTGAATGTAGTAGTGGCAGAGTCTAGGGTTCAAATAATGGTTCTGCCTCTCACTGTACATGAGCTACTTTAATAATTAAAATAGAAGCCATCACACAGGACTGTATGAGGATTAAGTGAGATAAAAGACGTGAAGTAGCCAGCACATGTCCAAAAAATATTAGCAACTATGGTTTTGAACAGGAATCAACACTGGACTGGGAAACAAACTATCTTTCCCAAAAAGAGCGGTTTATGCGGCTAGAGACAAGTCATACCTCACATGCCTTTTCTCAAACAGCATTAAACATCAGATAAGATTTTTTCCTCCCTTATCATCCCAAGTGGCAAAGCTTCTAATAAGTTTCCTAAGTCTATCCCTTTCACGAGCTCTTTTATGTTTTCACCATCTCTATCTCCTTACATCAAATATCTAATCCTAGGGATGAAATTTCAGGAAATGCAGCACCTGTACCCTCTCCATCCCCACACTGTCAGCAATTTAATATGAAGTGGTCATTGCTGGAAGGTGTTATTTGGGAGAAGCCTAAAAGTCTAAGTGGTAGAGCTGGCTCTACTGTTGTTGATTTCTGGGTAGCAGGAACTTAAAGGAATGGTCATATGTGAACAGGGGAAGTGCGGAGCCAGAAGATAGAAGAGCTATGTGCTTATATAAGAACAAGTTTTTGGACGTTAAGACAGAGAGAAGGCTGAAGACAGACTAAAGGAGAAAAGAGAACTGACCAACAAAACTAGAAGGTTTAGAACACAGTTCAATTCTTGACATAAAATAAATTTCACACCTCCCTGCCTGTGTTGCTCTAAAATCTCAGAAAGTGCTATAGAAGTAATCATGTACATTTACAGAAAACAACAATTAAATCATCTATTGCTATGATTCTCTTGTATTGTTCGGATGTAATGAAAGAAAACCCTGGTGAAAAGTATACAATTATGTTAGAATTTTATACTGCCAAGAGAAAGGGCAATAACCAAATAAACTGAAATGATTTAATAAATTGTAATTCATCCTTCACTATACTTGTTAGGAAGCTTGTTTAGTAGTGGAAGGAAGTTCCTGAGAGAGACAGAGTAAAGAATCAAAACAGGGACCTAAAAAGCTCTTTTCCCACCATCATCCTCATAGAGATTCTAAGCCTGTGTGTCCCACAGCCTTTGTACTAGGACTTACAGGACTTACATGTCCTGAGTACTTACTATAGGCTGAGTTCTGTCCAAGACAGAACAGAAGTAACTAGAAGAGAGCGGCTATTTTCAAGAAGCTCATAATTTCTTTGGAAAACAGAACCCACTTAATTAAGAAAAGACTAGAGGCACAGGCAAGAGCAGAATGAGAACGAGAACTTAAGAGTAGGTTTAGACAATCCAATTTCACACAGGTGCGTGTTGCTATGAAATGCTACAGCTAAATATCAATGTGACTAGATGTTACTACATTTTCTATCATAATAATAGGTAACATATGAATGCTTCCTTGTGCTAAGCATTTTTGAGCCCATTTTTCTAGCTCATTCATAATCCTCACAACAACCCTATGAAGACAGTAAAATGCCAATTTTAGTTATGAAGAAAGAATCAAAAAGGTTGGGTAAGAAGCCAGGATTACTCAACATGTAGCTGAGCTGGGACTCAAATACAGCCAACTATCATTGAAAAAAGCCTATATTCTAAGTCAAACTCAACAGAAGCAGAAAGTAAAATGGTGGTTGCTAGGGATTGGGGGAAGGAAGAAACAGGGAGTTGCTGTTCAGTGTGTATAAAGTTTCAGTTATGCAAGATGATCTGTTGCACAACACTGTGCTTATAATTAACAATATTGCACATTTAAAAACTTGTTGAGAGGGCTTCCCTGGTGGCGCAGTGGTTAAGAATCTGCCTGCCAATGCAGGGGACACGGGTTCAAGCCCTGGTCCAGGAAGATCACACATGCCGTGGAGCAACTAAGCCCATGCACCACAACTACTGAGCCCACGTGCCGCAACCACTGAAGCCCGTTTGCTTAGAGCCCATGCTCTGCAACAAGAGAAGCCACCGCAATGAGAAGCCCGCGCACCGCAAGGAAGAGTACTCCCTGCTCGCCGCAACTAGAGAAAGCCCGCGCGGCAGCAACGAAGACCCAACACAACCATAAATTAAATAAATAAATAACAATAAAAAAAATAAAAACTTGTTGAGTACAGATCTCAGGTTATATATATATATATATATATATTTCTTAACCACACAAAAAAAGTGCGACTCCCCTTCTGCAAAAAAAACACAGACAAAAAATAAAACGAAACAAGCCTACATTCTTACCCCTATGCCAGAAGTTCTCGAACTTTTTGGTTTCAGGAATCCCTTACACTCTTAAAAATTACTGAGGACCCCAAAAAGCTTTTGTATATGTGGGTTACATAGGTCAATATTTAGTGATTACAAATTAAAATGGAAGAATTTTCTAAGTATATAATTGCAAAACAAGACAATGTCTTGTATTTCCACAAAGGCTCAAGGAAAACTTCAGGATTTCACTGGACCACAATGAAGTTACAGAGATTACAGCAGTTATAATCAAACACTAGCTAGTAAGAGCACAATATGAGTACTGAAAACTGAGTTAATCTCTGAAAAAACACATTTAAATCCTACTACTTTACAAAATTTTAGAAAACACAAGAATACACAAATACACACTCTATTAACCCTGAGAGTGATGTCATCACACATCATGTAAGTTCTGGAAAACTCCACTGTATTTCTGGAAAATCTCCACTGATTAGTGAATGAGACAGAAAAAGGCAAATAACATCTCAGTATTACTATGAAAATAGTTTTGACTTCACAGATCCCTATACATAAAAGAATCCTGAGTATATATCATACTGTGGGAACCACTGTTCCACACCAATCTTCTTTAAATCATGGGTCATAAAAATCAATGTAGGTCAGATATGCATTTTAAAATGAAATAATAGAATAGAATGAAATGGAGAGTATAAGAAAACACAGTAGGCTAAGTACCATTTCCTGAAACTGCTGTTAAAATTATGTACACCCATGTGTATGAGTGTACTAGGTCCTAACAGAAAATGTATTTCCTGGACTTCCCTGGTGGCGCAGTGGTTAAGAATCCACCTACTAAAGCAGGGGACATGGGTTTGAGCCCTGGTCCAGGAAGTTCCCACATGCCGCGGAGCAAGGAAGTCCGTGCGCCACAACTACTGAGCCTGCACTCTAGAGCCCATGAGCCACAACTACTGAGCCTGTGTGTCACAACTACTGAAGCCCGTGCGCCTAGAGCCTGTGCTCAACAAGAGAAGCCACCGCAATGAGAAGCCCATGCACCACAACGAAGAGGGGCCCCTGCTTGCCGCAACTAGAGAAAGCGTGCAGCAACAAAGACCCAATGCAGCCAAAAATAAAATAAATTAAAATTAAAAAAAAGAAAATGTATTTCCTACTGCAGCTCAGTCAAACACTGAAAAACACTGTACAACACACTAATTTCCCTATATTACTGCCAAAGCAGAGGCTATACACACATAACCTACAATCTGTATACTAAAAACTGATAATTTGTTATAAGCTAGACATTCTCCAACATGAAGGCAAATAAAGGTTTCAGGTGGATACAATTTCTATAAATTGAATAAAGTCACAGGTCACCTCACCACGCTATCACGCTGTTGCCACAGCCACCACTAAAGCTTTCCTACCACCTTTGCTTCCACAGTCAGTTCAGGTAAATAGGAAGGCAAGAGTTATCCAAGCTCCATCAGCCACAAATAAAGGTGCTCTTCCCTTCCCTCTAAACAGAGCTCTTGCTCTTAATCACAGGTTGACTTCCTAAATGAAGGGCCTGCCTTCAGAGCAAACTGGTCAACAATCACTTTGCTGCTGGCGTTATGGTTACTGCTCTCATCCTGAATCTATACGATTTCATGGGTCAAAACAGCAGCATTCAGACAATGGTTCAAGTTGTAGATCTCTCTCTGTATCCTGGCAAAGGCAGGTCTGCATCTGGCGAACTGCAACAAATGGAAACAGCAGACAGTGAAAGGCAGAGCCTGTCTGCACCAACAGCTGAAGCTCCACCCACAGCCTGGGCACAATCCAGGACACCCAGAGATCTCAACAATGATCTCCCTGAGAGCCTACAAAGACAAACTCTACTGGAGGCAGTGAATGAGACATAACATCACTGCCTCTTCCTCTCTACCAGAACTGAACTGCAGAATTTTCTCTCAGAAACAGTTTCTCTCTCAATTAGTCCAAACAGACTAACAAAAGCCTGATGAAAATTATCAGCAAAAAGGCAGTGAGGCAGGACTGAGTTCAGTGATGCATCATAATGGCATATACTTTTAAAAAATTGTAGTAACATACACATAATGCAAGATTTATCATTTTAACCATTTTTAAATATACAGTTCAGTGGCATTAAGTACATTCACGTTATTATGCAACCAACACCACTATCCTTCTCCAGCCAGGAGTTTTACATCATCCCATACTGCAACTCTACACTTACTGGCATATACGTTTTCAATGACCCTATTTTTCTGATATCAGCCTACCCTAAGTTCCAAGTGCACCCCGTCCAAGAATAGACCCAATCCCACTACTGTCTTCAAACTTGGAGGGGAAAAGGCAAATTCTGTGAGAGCAGAAATCTTTCTTTTTACTGCTGCCTCCCAAGAATCTAGCACATGCCTGACAAATACAGATTCAAATATTCATCTGTTACATGGCCAAAGTTATCCCTAGAGTACTTACTAATTGCAAAGGGAAAAATATACCTTTACAATGGAAAGATCTGCTGGTTACCACCTTAACCAGTCTTAACCATCACTACCAGTGGGACAACCTAGCACTGTGTACCTTCTGACTTGATACAATTTGAAGTGCTCAATCATCCAGGAAGCATCCTTGCCAAAATGTTTAACATGAATCTAATCCTCTAGACTCAAGTTCTAGTTGATGAGGAATAGTTTAGGAAAACAAATTAAAGTACACAATGAGGAAAGAGACAAATCCAGAATGTAGGGCTTTTTAAAAGACAATGTCACTCACATGAGTACAGTCAACTGATCTTTGACAAAGGACCAAGGGCAATTCAACATTTTCCTGTGGAACAGACAGTCTTTTCAATAATTGGGGCTAAAACAACTAGACAGTCAACGTACAAGAAAAAAAAATACAATCACTGACCTTATACCTTTCACAAAAATAAACTCAAAATGGATCATAGACCTAAATGTAAAACACAAAACTATAAAACTTCTAAAAGATAATATGAAAACACCGAGGTGACCTTGGGTTTGGCAATGAGTTTTAAGATACGTACCAAAAGCAAAATCCATGAAATAAAAATGTTATGTTGGGCTGCATTAAAATCAAAAACTTCTGCTCTGTGAAAGACACTCTTTTAAGAGAATAAAAAGAGAAATCACAGACTGGGAAATAACATCCACAAAAAGAGTTGAAGACTTAGTCCACACAGAAAAACCTGCACACAAACATTTACAGCAGTTTTACTCAGAACTGTCAAAACCTGGAAGCAACTAAGATGTCCTTCAACAGGTGACTGGATAAACTAATTATGGTATAGCCATACAATGGAGTATTATTCAGCAATAAAAAGAACTATCAAGACACAGAGACATGGAGGAAACTTAAATGCTTATTACTAAGTGAGAGAAGCCAGTCTGAAAAGGTTGCAATACTGTATTTGGATTCTAACTACATGACATTCTAGAAAAGGCAAAACTATGGAGATAATAAAAACATCAGTAGCTGCTGGTGTGAGAGGGAGGAGGAGAGATGACTAAGTGGAGCACAGCAGATTTTCAGGGCAGTGAAAACCATTCTGTATGATACTGTAATGGTGGACACATGACATTATGCATTTGTCAAAACCCACAGAACTATAAACACAAAGGGTGAACCCTAATATAAACTATGGACTTCAGGTGATAATGTTGTGTCAGTGTAGATTCATCAACTGTAACAAATGTAACACACCGATGGGGACTTCCCTGGTGGCGCAGTGGTTAAGAATCTGCCTGCCAATGCAGGGGACACAGGTTCGAGCCCTGGTCCGGGAAGATCCCACACGCCGCGGAGCAACTAAGCCTGAGCACCGCAACTACTGAGCCCGTGTTCCCTAGAGCCTGCACGCCACAACTACTGAGCCCACACGTCTACAGCCCATGCTCTGCAACAAGAGAAGCCACTGCACTGAGAAGCCCACTCACCGCAACTGAGCTCACACGCCACAACTACTGAAGCCCGCGTGCTCTAGGGCCCACGTGCCACAGCTACAGCACTCGCATGGTGCAACTACTGAAGCCTGAGAGCCTAGAGCCCATACTCCGCAACAAGAGAAGCCGCCACAATGAGAAGCCTACGCACTGCAACAAAGAGTAGCCCCTGCTCGCCGCAACTAGAGAAAGCCCCAGTAACGAACCCCCAACGCAGCCCCCCCAAGAAAACAGAAACACGGGGTTTCCCTGGTGGCGCAGTGGTTGAGAGTCCGCCTGTCGATGCAGGGGACACGGGTTCGTGCCCTGGTCCGGGAAGATCCCACATGCCGCGGAGCGGCTGGGCCCGTGAGCCATGGCCGCTGAGCCTGCGCATCCGGAGGCTGTGCTCCGCAACAGGAGAGGCCACAACAGTGAGAGGCCCACGTACCGCAAAACAAACAAACAAACAAAAAAAAACATGTTGAGTAGAAGCCTGACACTAAAGGTCACATGTTATATTATTCTGTTCATATGAAACATCCAGAATAGGTTAATCTACAGGAAAAGAGAGTGAACTAGTACTTACCAGGAGCTGAAAGGAGGGGTATACTGCTTAACAGTACGGGGTTTCCTTCTTGGATGTTTAAAATGTCTTGGAACTAGATAGAATGTACTGAATGTACTAAACGTCAATGCAGTGCATACTTTAAAATGGTTAATGGTTAATTTTATGTTATGAGAATTTACCTCAATTAAGAAAAAATGATATGGGAAAAAAATGTAAAAACTATTCTTACCTAGCGGGCTGTACAAAAACAGGTGGCTAGCCAGGCTTGACACAAGGGTTGTAGTATGTCAACCTCTATCCTAGATTAAAAGAGACTAAAGAGTCATAATTAAACGTAAATCATAAGCTTGGACTGAATCCAGAATTTTTAAAAGTCAGGAAAAAGCTATTTAGGAAAATGTGAATATTAGATATCAGGGAACTATTGTTATTTTCTTAGGTTATGACAATAGATTTGTCATAAGGTCATACCCTTATTGTTAGGAAAGACATGCTGAAATATTTAGGGGTGATAAATATGTGTCATGATGTGCAAATTACTTTCAAATAATTCAGCCTCAAAAAACTATATATAGAAACAACGTGGCAATTTTCAAAAAGCATTTGGGGACTCTAGGGGAAGAATATACAGATGTTCATTATATTGCTCTTTCAACTTTTCTGTATTAGAGCTTTTTCAAACTAAAGAAGTTTGGGAGCAACTTTATTTTGTGAAGGTAGAAAACTGGCTCTAGACAGCTGAATACAAAGGTTGACAACATATTAAGCCTAATGTCCCAAATTCCTTGGGAGTAAGGGCTTATGAGAACTGCACTGAGGAATATACCTGGTTCCAGGATCCTTTTCTGGGACAGAAAAGCATCGCTTTTCCAAGGACAGGCTTAATCAGGTAGGAAGATTGGTAGGACCCATTCCTTGTGGACATGGGTATAAGATGCACCATAAGCACTTGCAAGAGGAATTCCTGAAAAATAACACATGCACAAGTGCATGCATGTAACACACACATAAAAAAAATCTGGCACTGCAATCCTATATTCTCATTGACTTACAAAATTAAATTTCAAATGCTGTTTCCCCAGCCAAGGGAAAAAAATCTGACTATAAAAGTTAAATGATGGCTTAAATGTTCTTACTGAACTAAAATCACTCAATGTCTATGGAATGACCCACATGAAATTCTACAGCAAGTACGCATCCCTTGTGCAGGTTGTTCTAGACCAGCGGGCTCCAACAGAAAGTAATGTGAGCCACATATGTAATTTTTTTCTAGTAGCCATATTTTTAAGGTGAAATTAATTTTAATAATATATTTTATTTATTCCAAGAAATCATTTCACATGTAATCAATAATATCATTTCACTGTTATCATTATAAAAATTATTGAGATCTTTATTTTTTCATATTAAGTCTTCAGGGTTCATTGTGTATTTTACACTCACATCTCAAATTACACTAGCCACATTTCATGTGCTCAATAGCCAAATGTGGCCAGCGGCTTACTATGCTGAACAAAGCAATCTAGCTCTTAGAAGAAGCGACAGAAGCAAAGCTTAGAAAGTGAGCTACCAAGAAAGGGATTTAATGTATGTATATGAATCTCCAAAATCAACAAATGCTGGAATTGTTCTATATTTACATATGATAATCAGCCAAACAACCATTTACCAAGGTTTAATTTACAAACTAAACTCAATCCCTGCTCTGGTACCCTCCACGATATCCTCTAAGCAAAGGGGGTTATCACATCTCCATGTGGGCAGGGGAGACTTTACTCCACATCCTCTACACACATACCGGGTGGGCCTGGGAGTTCTGTCCCTTGGCTTTCATTACTAGGTTCAGTCTGAAGACTAGGATGAAAAAAGAAAAAGGTGCTAATGGTTAGAATTAGCACCATTTTCCCTTGGCATTTGTCTTTGTCTACTAACCCCTTCCCCCATTGTTTTGTCCAACTGACCTCCAATTCCCCAGAGAAGAGAGATCATGTCAAATCCATATTCTCCAACTCTTAGATTCCTGCTGCCAAAGTAACTGTGGCCTCTTCCTCTTGACATTCCCTTACTTTAAAAAGAAAATTCTGCCAGAAAGTGGCTTTAGGAGAGCAACTAACATCACTTCAAGATCAATCTCTTTCCATAAGTGGCCTAGAATCCACTTCCCAATGTCTATTTCAAAAATACCATAGGTAACAAAAAAATAATTTAAATATACTTAGGATCAATGATATACAAATAGTAGTTCAATTACTCTTCCCTACTATCCTCCCTCAAATGTCTCCCTTGCCCCACGAAGATGAGAGCAAATTTTTCACATTTTTGAAAAAAGGAAACATCATTTCTTACTTGTCAGACTAACAAACAGTATCTTTGATCCCCAACTGTAGAACTTCAGGTAAACGGAGAGACAGTGAATTTCATAAGTTCTAATCTTTTATTGGTCTTTTAGCAAATGTGTATTTTTGAGCTAAATGACTGAAACTATATTTCTTATTTCTTCCAGCTTCTTCCCTTGAATAAACCTTTCCAGGGTTATAAGAATTCTAGGACTTCCCTGGTGGCGCAGTGGTTAAGAATCCGCCTGCCAATGCAGGGGACACGGGTTTGAGCCCTGGTCTGGGAAGATCCCACATGCCGCGGAGCAACTAAGCCCATGCGCCACAACTACTGAAGCCCGCGAGCCTAGAGCCTGCGCTCTGCAACAAGAGAAGCCACCAAAATGAAAAGCCCGCGCACCGCAACGAAGAGTAGCCCCCACTTGCCGCAACTAGAGAAAGCCCGTGTGCAGCAACGAAGACCCAATGCAGACAAAAACTAAATTAATAATAATAAAAAAGAATTCTGTAATTTGGCCTAAGATCTGACACTACATTAAAAATTGTTGAATTCTGGGCTTCCCTGGTGGCGCAGTGGTTGAGAATCTGCCTGCTAATGCAGGGGACACGGGTTCGAGCCCTGGTCTGGGAGGATCCCACATGCCGCGGAGCAACTAGGCCCGTGAGCCACAACTACTGAGCCTGTGCATCTGGAGCCTGTGCTACACGAGAGGCCGCGATAGTGAGGCCCGCGCACCGCGATGAAGAGTGGCCCCCACTTGCCACAACTAGAGAATGCCCTCGCACAGAAATGAAGACCCAACACAGCAAAAATAAATTAATTAATAAACTCCTACCAACATCTAAAAAAAAAAAAAAGTCTTAAAAAAAAATTGTTGAATTCTGCTATCCTTTGTTTACTGAGCTTATAAAATACAGATTCTAATAACCAGTACTTGTAATATATACGAAATTACTAACTCACTATCTTTTTATATATCTATGAAGTAGAAAATATATATACCTGTGTATTATTTGTGTACATGTGTGCGCGTGTGCATGTGTATGTGTGTTTAAAGGCAAAGAAGATGACATGGAAGGATACATGACTTGATAAAATAGTTACTTCTGGGGAAGGGATTGGGACTAGAGCCGTTTAAGGGGCTCTTTAGCCTTATCTATAATACTTTATATAATAATGTGTTCCTATTCTATTTGTATAATTAAAAACCGGTCAGGGGGCTTCCCTGGTGGCGCAGTGGTTAAGAATCCGCCTGCCAATGCAAGGGACATGGGTTTGAGCCCCGGTCCGGGAAGATCCCACATGCCTTGGAGCAACTAAGCCTGTGCGCCACAACTACCAAGCCCACGTACCACAACTACTGAAGCCCGTGTGCCTAGAGCCCATGCTCTGCAACAAGAGAAGCCACCAAAATGAGAAGCCCGCGCACTGCAACGAAGAGTAGCTCCCACTCACCACAACTAGAGAAAGCCCGTGTGCAGCAACAAAGACCCAATGCGGCCAAAAATAAAATAAAATAAATAAATTTTAAAAAGAAAAAAAAAGTCAGATTTGAAATATGTAGAACTAGCTGGTTATATAACTTAAGTTCTGAAAATTATAACAGATACCATTCATTCAAAGTTCATTGTTTGCAGTCTATATTCATTACCCCATTAAATCCTCAAACAACTCTAAAAAGGCAAGTATCATTATTACCCCCAATTTAGAAATGAGTAAATTGAGACTCAGAGAGGTTAAGAAGTGCCCTGTTTAAGGTCACACAAATGTCAGGGCCTGGAAGGGACCCCAAAACCACACTAAAGCAAATCCATAGGGAATTTGACAGATTAGTTATAGCCTTGCTAAGGGAATATTCAGTTAATTCAGGAGTAAAGAGAAAACACTTTTTAACTTTTGCTATTGTTAAAGAAAAAAATTTGCTTATTTATCTGCCAGATTCAGTAAACGAAGCTATAAGACCACTTTGTGGTATTTCTTGACTGGCTTACTAACTCCGCTGATCGTGGCGGCAGCGTCCTGAACCTATTGAAAGTTTGAGAGATTTAAGTAGAGCTGTAGTGACAAGCCATGTACCACCAGCTCCCACCTCAGCTCTTTTGGTTAATTCTAAGCAAAGTACAGCAAATAAATTCAGCTGGATTGCACTTTAGGGTGTGGATTATTTGTTTCTGACAAAGGAAAAACCCTATGATTTGAGTTTTAACTACCAAAACCCCCATAATTTTCTTAAAGGACAACAACAATGACAAGTATTTGTACCAACTATAACTGATCTAGTAAAAATTAAGTTAATCAACTGATACGTGTGTATTCAGTCAATTTACATTACCACTAGAAGATCAGCTAGAAGTCTTGCTACAAGAATCTCTAATGTAAGGGAAATATATACAGTGTCTCCGAAGCTCATGATCCTTGAAATCCTCTTTCCTTCTTACCTTAATCAAGTTTAGCTAGGTTCACTGACTCCTGAAATCCAGTGAAGGGCATCTCTTTTAACCTGACCTTTCCCAGGATGGAACAAGAGCTGTGGTTAAGCCTGGATGAAATATAAATAAGATTTATCTCCACTCTCAAATGCCAAGTCTTCCATACAGCATTGTTTTTAAGTTGATTACATACTCTGGACTTATACGTCAGACACTTTCACAAATCTTAGTTCTATTTCAAGTTCCGTATCTGGTTCAGGAAATTTTTACTGCCAGTGCTACAAATTAACTTTAGTCCTGGGTGAGATTCTGAGGGAGTTTCAAACATATTAACCTAATTCCAAATGAAATAAAAAAGCTATGTACCTTTAAAAGCTTTTATAAAACATTTTTATACTCAAGTTAAGAAATCAATAGATAAAACCCACTAAAATGACGGAGAAAAGCATGGCATTATAGTTTATAACCAATATTTTTTTATAAACAATATTAAACTGAAGAGTTTTCTACAGCAAAAAAAAAAAGAGAATAAATGGTTATTTTCCATCCACCATTTCAATATTGCTCATTCTGTATTCAGTGGCTTCGGTTTATATTACACATGCTGTTTCAAGTTCCTTTCCTAAACTCTGTTCCCAGTTCTACCACCTTTCCTTACAAATGATGACCTCATGACTTACTCTATAAAGAACATCAAAACTTTAAAACGTAGCAATTATAGTTTTTCTTCCCCACGATGTTGGGCCAACCCTTGCCTCTTTCATCCTACCCCCATTATCAAGGTACCTTCTCACCCTCTCACTGGGTCTCAGTAAATTCACTCAAATTTCAAGACGACTAAGTTCTAAAATGTGCCTTTTTTTTTTTTTTTTTTTTTGCAGTATGCGGGTCTCTCACTGTTGTGGCCTCTCCTGTTGAGGAGCACAGGCTCCGGACGCGCAGGCTCAGTGGCCACGGCTCACGGGTCTAGCCGCCCCGCGGCATGTGGGATCTTCCCGGACCGGGGCACGAACCCGTGGTCCCCTGCATCGGCAGGCGGACTCTCAACCACTGCGCCACCAGGGAAGCCCCTAAGATGTGCCTTTTGTGCTTTACTTTCTAAAATTATTTCTCTGGCTCTCTGTCCTCACCAGTTTAAGATCCACCATTTCCAGAGAAGCCATTATTTAATTCTGATTCTTGAATATCTATCATCACAATCACCCAGCTCTATCTATTTATAACCATAAAATAACTCTTCTCTTTTCTTTGCCACTGTATCAGTAGATCTTAAATTCTGTCTTCTCCTGAAAGTTTCTGCAATTGAGTGCTATATTCTGATTACTGATTATTTATTATTTAAAAAGAAAACTCAGAAAGGTTTAACAGGCCAAATGTGTGCGTGTGTGTTGTGCTGTGTTCTACTAGAGAACAATTAGAATACAGAACAGTGCCTTTGACATACTTCAGAGTACACAGTTCAAAAGTAATTTAGCGGGCTTCCCTGGTGGCGCAGTGGTTGAGAGTCTGCCTGCCGATGCAAGGGACACGGGTTCGTGCCCCCGTCCGGGAAGATCCCACATGCCGCAGAGCAGCTGGGCCCATGAGCCTGCGCGTCCGGAGCCTGTGCTCCGCAGCAGGAGAGGCCACAACAGTGAGAGGCCCGCGTACCGCAAAAAAAAAAAAAAATTTAGGAACTGCAAAGTTATCATAAAAGAATAAAAGCTCAGCAGTGCCTTTGAACTTTTTCTCTTCTTTGGAGATCACCTATTATCTCTTACAGTGAAAAATACGTTATTTGTTTAATTTTCTAAATTTTTGGTAATAAACTTTTAAAGATATCAATAAAAGTATACCACAGCAAGGACAATAAACGGATGATTAGCAAAAAGTTGTTGGGAATCTCAAAGTACCATCCCACAAATTATTTTCTAATTACAAAGGAGAAAACACATTTTTAAAGGAAAGATATGACAGTCGCACCTGTAACAAAGTGATCAAACATAGCAATGCCAAAAATGAGACAACCTGAAACTGTCTCCTGGTATGATGCAATAAATAAACACAGGCAGTGACCTTTGTAGTATTTTTGCCAATGTGTTTAACCTGAAGCTAATCACCTAAAGCCCCATAAACTTATTTCTAAAGTGCTCCTTTCTGATGTTTTAGTCTCAGTTTAGTCACGATCAAAGGGACTCTGGTGGAGCGCCAACAACCACCATGAAAAACGGGGTAGCAGAATGAGTAGGTCTGGGGCCAGGCAGACCTAAGTTTGAATCCTGGAACTGTTACTTACTAAGCCTACATAAGCCCTGAGCCTCAGTTTCCCCCTCTATAAAATGAGGTTATATAAAATACTACCAATTTCAGAGATTGTTACAAGGATTAAACGGCATATCTAATAATGTAAAATATCTAAAATACTGCCTGGCATATTAGAGCGATTCAGCAAATGTTGGTTACCCTATCATACCATATATTGTTCTCTATGTCATGATTAACAAAGAACTTTTATATACATACAGTGTCTCATCATCTGATGCTCCCTGTAAATAACAGCTACAAGTCACTAAAAGTGAATACAATGACATAAATCTTCCTGCAAGGAGTTATTAATCTTTTAACATTATAAAAATGGAAGGATTTGCATTCATTCACACATGACCCCCTTTTTTTTTTTTTTTTTGCGGTACGCGGGCCTCTCACTGTTGTGGCCTCTCCTGTTGCGGAGCACAGGCTCCAGACGCACAGGCTGAGCGGCCACGGCTCACGGGCCTAGCCACTCCGCGGCATGTGGGATCTTCCTGGACCGGGGCACGAACACGTGACCCTGCATCGGCAGGCGGACTCTCAACCACTGCGCCACCAGGGAAGCCCCCACACATGCTCTTTTTACTGGTAGTACTTGTTTTCCACAATCCCATATGCCCAAATTTCAGTAGTCACACTTTAGTTAAATAACATCAGTCTCCCAACAACATCGTTCAAACTTCAGTTACCATGGTATATGAACCACAAGTAGCTGCATAAAGTACAAATTTTTTTAAACATCTTTATTGGAGTATAATTGCTTTACAATGGTGTGTTAGTTTCTGCTTTATAACAAAGTGAATCAGCTATACATATACATATAACCCCATATCTCCTCCCTCTTGCATCTTCCGCCCACCCTCCCTATCCCACCCCTCTAGTTGGTCACAAAGCACAGAGCTGATCTCCCTTCGCTATGTGGCTGCTTCCCACTACCTATTTATTTTACATTTGGTAGTATATGTAAGTCCATGCCACTCTCTCACTTTGTCCCAGCTTACCCTTCCCCCTCCCTGTGTCCTCAAGTCCATTCTCTACATCTGCGTCTTTATTCCTGTCCTGCCCCTAGGTTCAAGTACAAATTTTACTGCTAGTTCTTCACTCCAGAATGGCTGTGTAAGTGAAGATGTGCATTGTGATCAGTGACCAATCACATCACTTCTTTCAAAGTCTGTTAGTGATGAGTCACTGGGCATGCTATTCAGTTCACACACAAACAGCACAGCGTGTAGCTGTGTTGACTCCTAGTCTCCAGTAATAAACCCATGTGACATTTTATAAAAATGGATAATCAAAAAAGGGAACTGGCCTACAGAGATAAAAATGAAGCAAAGATGTAAAAAGTGGTAATGCTGAAAGTAAAATCTGAATAGAAAATAAACAGAGTTAACATGCATCAGAGGAGCTTAGTACTGGCAAACTTATCAACATACACATAAGGAAAGTGATGATGATGATGATGATGAAAAGGATAAGGATGTCCCAGAGGAACTGACACCAGCAAAAAAAAAAAAGGAACTCTCAATGATATTTCATGACATTGAAAGTACAAAGGATAGGGAGCACAAATATATGGACACCAAGGGGGAAAGTGGCGGGGGCGGGGGAGGGTGTGGTGGTGGTGTGATGAACTGGGAGATTGGGATTGACATATGTACACTTATATGTATAAAACAGATAATTAATAAGAACCTGCTGTATAAAAAAAATAAATTTAATTTAATTTAAAAAAAAAACAACAACAAAGGATATGGGCTTCCCTGGTGGTACAGTGGTTGAGACTCCGCCTGCCAATGCAGGGGACGCGGGTTCAATCCCTGGTCCAGGAAATCCCACATGCCACGGAGCAACTAAGCCCGTGCACCACAACTACTGAGCCTGTGCTCTAGAGCCTGTGAGCCACAACTACTGAAGCCTGCGTGCCTAGAGCCCATGCTCTGCAACAAGAGAAGCCACCACAATGAGAAGCCTGCGCACCACAACGAAGAGTAGCCCCCGCTCGCCACAACTAGAGAAAGCCCACACGCTGCAATGAAGACCCAACACAGCCAAAAATAAATAAAGAAAAAAAAAGAATAATAAAAAAAGAAAAAAAAGAATAAAGAATAAATAAAATAAAAAATAATAATAAATAAATAAATAAGAATAAATTTAAAAAAAAAGGAAGTACAAAGGATAAAATGCTGGAAGCCAAGGCATCCAAAAGACGTTTGCTCCATATCTTAAAGTTATAGGACAAGAAGCAGGCAAACACTGCTCAAACTACTCTTGATAAATTTTAACAAAGATATAGAACACTTCAATATTCAATGTTTCTAATGCTTTAGATTACAGTGTATCAAATAAATACTAGTTTTACTTTTTCGTTTCCTCATACCAACAATGAAATTGTTTTTAATATTTTGACAAAAATTTTAAAGGGCACATCATAACTTTTCCCATTGGTCATCTTGCATGGCCTTAGTCTTCATGGTCGTTTTTATAGTCCTACACTACCATGCAAAGTGGGGACTGCTTGTGGATATATACAAGAGTGTGTGTGTGTGTGTGTATACAGGTGTGGAATTTTTGTTTATTTCTTTATTGAAGTCTGGTTGATTTACAATGTTGTGTTAGTTTCTGGTATATAGCAAAGTGATTCACTTATATATACATATTCTTTCTCATATTCTTTTCCATTATGGTGTTATTACAGGATATTGAATATAGTTCCCAATGCTATACAGTAGGACCTTGTTATTTATCTCTTTTATATATAACAGTTTGTATCTGCCTAATTTATCCCTCCCCCACCTTCTTTCCCTTTTGGTAACCATAAGTTTGTTTTCTGTGTCCATGAGTCTGTTTCTGTTTCATAGATAAGTTCATTTGTGTCATTCTTTAGATTCCACATGTAAGTGATATCATATGGTATTTCTTTCTCTTTCTAACTTACTTCACTTAATATGATAATCTCTAGGTCCATCCACGTTGCTGCAAATGGCATTATTTCATTCTTTTTTGGGGGGGCACGCCACGCAGCTTGCAGGACCTCAGCTCCCCGACCAGGGATTGAACCCAGGCCATGGCAGTGAAAGGGTTGAATCCTCACCACTAGGCCATCAGAGAACTCCCCATTAGTTCATTCTTTTTTGTGGCTGAGTAATATTCCACTGTGCCTATACACCACATCTTTAGCCATTCATCTGTCGATGGACATTTAGGTTGCTTCCATGTCTTGGCTATTGTAAATAGTGCTGCTGTGAACACTGGGGTGCATTTATCTTTTCTAATTATAGTTTTCTCCAGATATATGCCCAGTAGTGAGATTGCTGGATCATATGGCAACTCTATTTTTAGTTTTTTAAGGAACCGCCATACTGTTTTCCACAGTGGCTGCACCAATTTACATTCCACAGCTGTGTATTTTTTTCCCCACTTACTCCCAAACCATCTGAGAGTAAGTTGTATATACGATGGCCCTTTACTCCTAAATACTTAAGTGTGCATTTCCTAAGAATAAGGATTTTTTTTTTTAACCACACCACAGACCAGGTGTCAGTAAATTCTGTAAGTTACTTTTTAAGAACCTATCTACTCTTTAGGAATAAAAGATGGAGTCTATGCCTGCTGTTCAATGTCAAAGATAGCAGCTGTGAAATGTATAAATTAGTTTTTCAGATGTAATATCTTTCAGGCAATTATATAGTTTAAATTTGCAGTTTAAGACATTGTCAATAGTAAAAGTAAATGAATAAAAATAAAGTAAATGGATAAAGAAAACTTCCTAAAGCTAGTCAAATATTCAATTCAATAAGTTTTAATACTCCTTAGGTATATAGGGAATAAAAAATAAATTTTTATAATCTTCACTTTAAAATATGATACAATCCTTTCAGGAATTCAGCAATCACAAGTGAAACATCATGACACTACACAAAAATGCTAAATTAAATACACAATAGGGTTTAAGTATACGGTACAAAAAAAAATCTGTCACTAGTAGATAAAGAGAGAATTATATTCAATCGAATTCATTATATTCTAATCATCTCCCATGTGCCAGACATTGTCAATTTTCTGGTAAATAAGACGGTAATGGTTCCTGCCCTCAGAATCTAGAGAGAGTAAGTAGAAAGACAATCAGGGTATTATTTGTTATGACAGCAGAAAAATCTAATGTTAAAGAAACAGGGAGAAGAGGTACCTTATCTAGCAGGAAAAGAAACAGATGTCAAAATTTTCCCAAAGGATGTAACATCTAAGCTGAAATCTGAAGGATAAATCAAATTCGAGAGAGGAAGGAAAGTGTTCAACTCAGAACTGCATACGCAAAGGCCCCAAGGTAAAATAGGCCAGAGAACTTCAAGAAAAAGAAAGTAGTAGCTGAGTACAGTATCATTTTCAGGTAATGGGAAAAGAGAAAGGGAGAATAAGGTGTAATGGAAAGAAATTCAACCCGAAGTAAAAAGACCTGGTTTCCAAGCTTTGCTCTACCACTTATTAGTTGTATAACTTTAGGACAAGTCTTTTTACCTCTCTGGGCCTCTATTTCCTAATGAGCAAAATGAGGACACTACCATATTTCCCCTCAAAGGGTTACCTCAAAGATCAAGTTTTAAAAAGCATGTAACAAACCATAAAACAAACAAAAAAAATTATTTAAAAAATTCTGTTAAAAAAAAAAAAAAAAAATTCTGTTCACCAAAATACACCATTAAAAAAATAAAATAAGTCACAGATTGGATAAAAATATTTGCAGCATGTAAGTCTAACAAAGGACTTGTATCCAAATATATAAAGAACTACAAATCAACAATTAAAAGATGAACAAATCAATAAAAAAGGGGGCAAAAGACTTGAACAGATACTTCATCAAAGATATACAAATGCTCAGTAAGCACATGAAAAGGTGCTCAACATTATTAGTTACCAGAGAAATACAAATTATAATCATGAGATACTATTTCACACTCACTAGAATCGCTAATGTCAAAAATGTTGGTAAGGGGACTTCCCTGGCGGTCCAGTGGTTAAGACTCCATGCTCCCAATGCAGGGGGCATGGGTTCCATCCCTGGTCAGGGAACTAAGATCCTGCTTGCCACATGGCGCGGCCAAAAAAAAACACAAAAAAACGTTGACAAGCATATGGAGCAAGTGGAGGTCTCATACACTGCTGGGGAAGTATAAAATGGAACAGCACTTTAAATAGTTTGGCAATTTCTTATAAAGTTATACATATATTTACCATATGACCCAGCAACCACTCTTTTGTATTTTCTCAAGAAAAAAATGAAAAACATGTCCACATCAAGACTTACACAAGAATATTTATCACAGCCTATTCATAATAGCTGAAAACTGAAAACCACCAAAGTGTCCATCAAAAGGAGAATAAACAAATTATGGTATATATACACAATGGAATATATTCAGCAATAAAAAGGAAAAAACTCTGGAAACACATGGACACAACTCAAAAACGTAATGTTAAGTGAAAGAAGCCCCTCACAGAAGAGCACATGCTGTGATTCTATATTTATGAAAACTGGCAAGTTTAGTCTATGGTGATAGAAGTCAGATATAGGGATGGAAGAGGACACTAAATACAAAGGGACACAAGGGAAATTTCCATGAAGATGGAAATGTTCTCTATCTATATCTTATTTTGAATAGTGACTACTCTGTCAAAACTCACCAAACTGGGGCTTCCCTGGTGGTGCACGCAGTGGTTGAGAGTCCGCCTGCCGACGCAGGGGACACGGGTTTGTGCCCCGGTCCGGGAAGATCTCACATGCCGCGGAGCAGCTGGGCCCGTGAGCCATGGCCGCTGAGCCTGCGCGTCCGGAGCCTGTGCTCCGCAACGGGAGAGGCCACAGCAGTGAAAGGCCCGCGTACCGCAAAAACAAAAAAAACAAAAAAAACAAAAAACCTCACCAAACTGAACACAAGACCTCTATATTTCATTATATGTTACATATATCTCAATTAAAAAAAACAACAACATGGATATACAATCAGCAAAATCCAGAAAGTGGGAAATTCTACAGGACAAGTGACCAGATCTTTCCACAAGACAAGAAAAAGAAAAGGGGGGAATAGTGACTTATAGGTTAAGAGAGTTTTCAGACACACATCAACCATACACAACATGTGGATGGACCTTGTCTGACTCATGATTCAAACAAACCAATCATTAAAAAAAAAAAAAAAAAAGGTAATTCCCTGATGGTCAAGTGGTTAAGACTCTGCACTCTCACTGCTGAGGGCCTGGGTTCTATCCCTGGTCTGGGAACTAAGATCCCACAAGCCGCGTGGCCAAAAACAAGAGGAAAAAAAAAAGAAAAACCATTAGGGAAATTTGAACAATGAAGGTATTAAGAAGTTGTTCATTTACTTTGATACTAGTAATGTTGTTTCTCATCCATGTTTTTTTTTGGCTGCGCTGGGTCTTCGTTGCTGCGCATGGGCTTTCTCCAGTTGCCGCGAGCGGGGGCTACTCTTCAGCGCCGTGCGCGGGCTTCTCATTGTGGTGGCTTCTCTTGTTGCAGAGCATGGGCTCTAGGTACGCGGGCTTCAGTAGTTCTGGCGCGTGGGCTCAGTGGTTGTGGCTCACCGGCTCAGTTGCTCCGTGGCATGTGGGATCTTCCCGGACCAGGGAAGAAAACTGGCAAATTTAGTCAAACCTGTGTCCTCTGTGTTGGCAGGTGGATTCTTAACCACTATGCCACCAGAGAAGCCCAGTAATGCTGCTATGCTTTTAAAAAGTCTATATATATTACAGAGCAACATGGATAAATCTCAAAATGTTGGGTAAAACAAGCCAGACACAAAATACGCACTGTATTATTCCAATTTTAAAAGTTCAAACTCATCTAAAACTAAATTATAACGCTAGAAGTCTCCATTGGGAAAGAAAAACAAACTAGTGACTCGGAGAGGCATGAGGAAGCTCCTGAGGTAGTGGCAATTCTAAATCTTGATGAGTGGTAGTTACAAGGGTATTTTCTGTGATCATGCACTGAACTAGAAATTTATGTTTTACATTCTTTTCTGTATGTGCTTTATATTTCACAAACAGTAAGTTTTACTAAAAACTCAGATATACATAACTGAAGGATGTTACAGATGAAATAAATTACTTAAATAAAAGTATCTGTGATTTAAGTTAAAATAATTGAGAGGGAGCGGAGGATACAGATGAAAGAGTTCCATATGTTGATAATCATTGCAGCTGGTGATGGAGCTCATTACACTATTGTTTATTTTGTGTATGTTTAAATTTTTCCATAGTAAGTTGTTTTTTTTTTTTTTTTTTTTTTTTGCGGTACATGGGCCTCTCACTGTTGTGGCCTCTCCCGTTGCGGAGCACAGGCTCCAGAGGCGCAGGCTCAGTGGCCATAGCTCACGGGGCCCAGCCGCTCCGCAGCATGTGGGATCTTCCCGGACCGGGGCACAAACCCGTGTCCCCTGCATTGGCAGGCGGACTCTCAACCACTGCGCCACCAGGGAAGCCCCACAGTAAGTTTTTTTAATGTTCATAACCTTAATTACTGTACTTGTAGGAATGATAAGGATATACTCAGAAACATAAAAAAATACATAAGTTCAGTGTATTTTTATTTTTTTATTTTTATTTTTTTTAATTTATTTTTTTTTTGCAGTACACAGGCCTCTCACTGTGGTGGCCTCTCCCATTGCGGAGCACAGGCTCTGGAAGTGCAGGCTCAGCGGCCATGGCTCACGGGCCCAGCCGCTCCGCGGCATGTGGGATCTTCCCGGACCAGGGCACGAACCCGTGTCCCCTGCATCGGCAGGCGGACTCCCAACCACTGCGCCACCAGGGAAGACCCTGTATTTTTATTTTTAATGCTCCCCAAAGGTAGATACAACCTAATGTTCGATAACAGAAATGGGCAAATAAACTACAGGAAATCACAGCATACCTTTAGTCACTAAAAACTCTTGTAAGATTTTTTAGTGACTGGAACATGATTATGATAAATTTAGAAAGCAAGATATAAAATGATATCAAGCATTATCCCAGCTACATAAAAATACTTTTATGCATGGGGAAAAAAAACTGGAAGGAGATATGCTAATGATGGTTAAGTTTAAGATTATGAGTGATTGTCTTGTATTTTTCACAACTAGCATGTGTAACTTTTATCACTAGACAGGGTAAAATCCTTTAAACTTCTTCCTCATTCACTCACCCAAAATATCAATTCTATCAAAGTTCAGGGAAGAAAGCAAAAACACTAATAAATTGTGGAAGAGTCATCAGTATTACATTCCAAAAGACTGATCAGTATGGGAAAGGGTAAACAAAATTTTACCCATGGGAAAATCCTATTTGAATTTTTCTCCATTCCTTTGTATTATTCCTGTATTTAATTACAATTTCAATAGGAGTCATATTAATCCCATAGTACAACTAACCAATAGACTATTTTTAGGATTTA
Source organism: Stenella coeruleoalba (assembly GCF_951394435.1). NCBI lineage: Eukaryota > Metazoa > Chordata > Mammalia > Artiodactyla > Delphinidae > Stenella > Stenella coeruleoalba. Next base: position 5,661,594 of record NC_137154.1, read on the forward strand.
ATAGCATATAAAGAAGCATTATACCCAAAGGAACTTCTCCTTTTCAGAAACCGAATAGAGCCTATTTCACACGTAAGCCAGTGTGCCTAGTTTAAAGTCCTGTGGTAATGAACCTATCAGGCACCTGTGAAATGAACAGACAGGTTTTGATTCAAATGGACATGTGTCAGCTTGCCATTCTATTCCCATGAGAACTTTAGCAGAAGCTAAATTGATTAATATGGAATTTGATTTTAGCAGATTGATTGATTAATAGCAGAATTTGATTAATATGGGTGGGCATACATTAAGTCATTCAAATGATTATTACCATAGAACAAGATTGAGAAATTTTAGCCAATAGTTTTCGGTTTTCAAATGAGTCTTAAAAACCCACCAATAAAGTCATCAAATTAAGGAGCTGTATCCAGGTGATTAGAAAACTCTCAATCCATAAAAAATGAGAGAAGGCCTAGAGATGTGATGTATTCCCAGATCTAAAACTACCACCACCACCCACTTGACACTTGACCATGGCACTATAAACTCCCATTCTACTTTTACCCAGTGAAAGTAGAGTTCATTGGCTCATGGCTGGTAACTGAGAGCTCCTCACAGTTCCAACCTGACTTAGGATGGCAAAGTATCAACAGGGGCTTTCCCAAATGTGCTGTTAGAATGGCCACATGGATTCCATGAAGGGAGAAACTCAAGAGAAATATAATTTATTTACAATTATAAAAATTCTTAACAAACAAAGTTTATAGAATTTTAAAAACAGAATCTGGAAGAATTTTATATCATATATGAAGAACTGGTAAAAAAACTTAAAAAGAAGTAACAGGGGCTTCCCTGGTGGCACAGTGGTTGAGAGTCCGCCTGCCGATGCAGGGGACACGGGTTCGTGCCCCAGTCCAGGAAGATCCCACATGCCATGGAGCGGCTGGGCCCGTGAGCCATGGCCGCTGAGCCTGCGCGCCCGGAGCCTGTGCTCCGCAACGGGAGAGGCCACAACAGTGAGAGGCCTGCGTACCGCAAAAAAAAAAAGTAACAAGTAAACGGATGTTTCCAGATGTTTGTGTTTTCCACAAGATAATGTTTGGGACAGTTCCTAATATTTTCATAAATGATATAGCAGACAACATGGAATAATATTCCAAACAGAGGGAAATGAACTGAGAAAGGGCTTAAAAAGCCACATGAATCAGTATTATACTATTAGCCTTTGATTTGGGCAAGTTTAAAGTAAAAGGCCTAGAGAAAAAATAATTAATCCATGTAGTAATCAATAGTTTCTGGGACTTCCCTGGTGGTCCAATGGGTAAGACTCTGTGCTCCCAGTGCAGGGGGCCCGGGTTTGATCCCTGGTCAGGGAACTAGATCCTGCAGGCATGCCGCAACTAATAGTCTGCATGCCACAACTAAAGATCCTGAGCGTTGCAGCTAAGACCCAGCACAGCCAAAATAAATAAGTAAATAAAAAATTAATTATTTAAAAATACAATGGTTTCTGAACTAGTTTTACCTAATAAAAAGTCATCCAAATCTATGTTGATACCTCATGACATCAGCCCAGAATCTCTAGTAAGGTTCTCATAGAGCAGACCCAATAAATAATTGGTGATTTAAATACGCTAATGTAGGGCTTCCCTGGTGGTGCAGTGGTTAAGAAGCCGCCTGCCAATGCAGGGGACATGGGTTTGAGCTCTGGTCTGGGACAATCCCACATGCCGCGGAGCAGCTAAGCCCGTGAGCCACAACTACTGAGCCTGTGCTCTAGAGCCCGCAAGCCACAACTACTGAGCCCACGTGCCACAACTACTGAAGCCCACATGCCTAGAGCCCATGCTCTGCAACAAAGAAAGAAGCCACCGCAAGGAAAAGCCTGCACACTGCAACAAAGATTAGCCCCCGCGTAGCCCCTCCTGCTCGCCGCAACTAGAGAAAGCCCACGTGCAGCAACAAAGACCCAACGCAGAAAAAAAATTTTTAAATAAATAAATTAAATAAATACGCTAATGTAGACATAAAGATCAATATAAATATATCAAAATTACATTCTTGCCTTTGCATAGAACCATGGTATTCTCTCTCAGTGAGTGACACCACCCATCAACTGGGAATACAAGCCAAGAACTCAGGAGTCATCTTCCTCTCCAAGGGCATCTAACAGGATCACCAAGTCCCATCAACTCTGTCCTCAAGTACCTCGACTCAGTCTCTTCTCCATCTCCATTCTTGGTACCAAGGTTTGGTTATCATTTCTTTCTAAAATATTATCGTAAATTCTTATCTGATTTCCTTACCGCTGCAATTCTTCCCTCACTAGTCTATCCACCACAACACCTTTCCAGGGCGATCTTTCTAAAACAGATACCATCAAGTATCCCCATGTTTCTAGTTCCGATAATGTCTCCTCACTACCTATTGCATAAGGTACAAACAACTTAACAGGACTCAGACTCTTCAGATCTCAGATCCTCTCCCATTTGTATGCGCTAGTAACACTGAACTACTGGCAATGCTGTTTTGAGCTTGTAGTGCTGTTTCATATTTCTTTGCCTCTGGACATGCTGGTTCCTCTGCTTGGAATTTCCCCCCTCACCCTCTGGCCTCTTGGACAACCCTTAATGTTACAATATCGAGCTTAGTAAATAGTTTACCTCCTCTTTGAAGACTTTCTTTCCTCAGTCATACCCTCCTTCCTCTTGCCTCTTGTACTTTATACTTCCTAAATTTCATTTATCATAGTACAGCGTAATTATTTGTTTATATGGCTCTTATCAGACTATGAAGACGGGGTAGAGATATTCATTTCTGTATACCCAGCACACGCAATAAACATCAACAGTACACCCAACAATGTTTGCTGAATAAATAAATAAATGAGCAAAAAACCAAAAACAACAAAACTTCTGAACCTATGACAATTCTTATAGTTTTGGTAACCACACTAGGAAATAGTTAATAGGTAGAAAAGACTTGGAGAAAGGCCATTACAGTAATTAAAGAAAAAAAAGAAAAAGAAGAAGCACCTTCCGTGTAAGGAAAGATGAAAGAAAACAGGCTTCTTCAATTTAGAAAGTATGAGATGGGTAATAACTAAAGGTACAAGCTACTATGTATAAAATAAATAAGCAACAAGGATATATTGTAAAGCACAGGGAAATATAGCTACTGTTCTGTAATAACTTTATATGGAGTATAATCTATAAAAATAATGAATCACACACACACACAAAAGGTACAACAGGTAAATGAAGCAAACATGAAACTGTTTACTAAATCCTGAAACTGTTCAAGTAGGTATCTTAAAAGGAGTTCTTGGGCTTCCCTGGTGGCACAGTGGTTAAGAATCCGCCTGCCAACGCACTGGACATGGGTTTGAGCCCTGGTCCGGGAAGATCCCACAGGCCGCAGAGCAACTAAGCCCGTGCACCACAACTGCTGAGCCCGTGTGCCACAACTACTGAAGCCCGCGCGCCTAGATTCCGTGCTCCGCAAGAAGAGACGCCACCACAATGAGAAGCCCACGCACCGCAATGAAGAGTAGCCCCCGCTCACCGCAACTAAAGAAAGTCCGCGCGCAGCAACGAAAACCCAACACAGCCAAAAATAAATAAATAAAAATAAATAAATCTATTAAAAAAAAAAGGAGTTCTTTTTAGGAACTCTATTTCCAAAAGGTTCCCTTTTATTTAACAGAGAGTAAATTTAAACTCAAGGTATTAAGCCAAAACAACAGTGATGAAAGTGGGCCACATATAAAAGCACTTAGCATAGTGCCAAACACAAAATATGCATCTGAGATATGCCATTATTATGGTTTCCAATAGTAAAGTGTGCAACTCCCTCTATAGGAAGTAAGTGAACATCAACAATAATCAGTACCTTTCAGTCCACAACAACAACCCGCTGCAGGTAGCACAGAGGTAAAATCTGTTGCTAAGAGAGCTCCTTGGTATAGGAGGTAAATATAGTTGTCCCTCAGCATCCACATGGGATTTGTTCCAGGAACTCCCCTTAACCCCCACCCCCCACCACAGGATACCAAAATCCACAAATGCTCAAGCCCCTTACATAAAATGGTATGGCATTTGCATATAACCTATGCACATCCTCCCATATGCTTTAAACCATCTCTAGATTACTTATAATACCTAATACAATACTATATAAATGATTGTAAATACAATGTAAGTGCTACGTAAGTAGTTGCCACCGCAGCAAATTCAAGTTTTGCTCTTTGAAACTTTCTGGAATTTTTCCCCTGAATAGTTTCAATCCATGGTTGGTAGAATCCATAGATGCAGGATACAGGAACACAGAGGGCCAACTATATGTGTATCTGCTACTGTAAAAAAGCAACTTCTCCTTTTTAATACTTCTTATTCTGCCATACCACTCATTCAAGTCTGCCTAATAGAGGCCTGTACTGTATCCTTCCCTTCCTTTAACCACTCATCATGGAGAATTTTCCAGTGATAGAGAGAAAAACATGTATGTATGCTACATGCATATATACAGATATAAATATAAGCACATACACACACTCATACTTTGTGCAAGCAGCAGTCTTCAAATACTTCTGAATCTACTACCTCTGATTCAAAGATACATTGATATTTAGCTACAACTAGTTTAGAAAAATGTCCTCAAATTCAACTGGTACGAAACACATATAAAGAAAAGTTTTAAAAATAACTTTAAGCTATGAAGTTTAAATTAAGGTCGTTAACTCTATTTTTTTTTTAAATGCACAGAAAAACTAACTGCTAAAATAATTTCAGTGGTTCTCTTTACCATCTATCAGAATCACCTGGTGGACTTATTGAAACAAGTCCAGGTCCCGCTCCCAGAGTTTCTGATTCAGTAAGTTTGGGGTAGGACCTGGGAATCTGCATTTCTAACAAGTTCCCAGATGACGTGGTCTGGGTCACACTTTGAAAACACCTGGTTTAAACTATTAGAACTGAGAAGGACCTTGTAGGTAAATAAAATAAAGCTGAGATAACTAATACAGGCTTCCTGATTACCAAGCTAAGGTTTTTTTTAATTGTTAGGGTTATTATGTTATATATGATGGTCTATGTACTTTCAAGAAAGTACACAACACATTTCTGTTCATTTCAATAGACATACAAGCATACCTCGGAGATATATGAAAGTTATGTTTATACTACACTATAATCTATTAAGTGTGCAAAAGTATTGTCTAAAAACATATATATATACCTTAATTAAAAAATACTTTATTGCTAAAAAATGCTAACCATCATCTGACAATGCAGGGTTGCCACAAACCTTCAATTTGTAAAACCTACAATATTTGCTAAGCGCAATAAAGCTAAGCACAATAAAATGCACTTGAGCACTTGAAAACAACATGGTTCTTGCCTTAAAGAAGTCTACTCTAGTGCTTACCAGAGATGAGGTGTGGGGGGAGTGGAAACTGGAGGATGGTGGTCAAAAGGTACAAACTTACAGTTAGAAGATAAATAAGTGCTAGGGATGTTACAAAAAAAAAGTACTAGGGATGTAATGTGCAACGTGATGTCTACAGCTAACAATGCTGTATGATATGCAGAAAAGTTGTTGGAAGAGAAATTCCTAAGAGTTCTCATCACAAGGAGAAAAAATTTTTTTTCCTTTCTTCTCTTTTTTTTTTTTGCCACACCACACAGCATGTGGGATCTTAGTTCCCTAACCAGGGACTGAACCCGTGCCCCCTGCATTGGAAGCACAGAGGCTGAACCACTGGACCGCCAGGGAAGTCCCCTTCTCTTCTTTTTATTGTATCTGTATGAGAAGATGGATATTAGCTGAACCTATTGCGGTAATCATTTCACAATATATGTAAATCACACCATCATGCTGTACGCCTTAAACTTATACAGTGATGTATGTCAATTATTTCTCAATAAAACTGGAAAAGAGTCTACTCTAGCTGGGTGAAAATAGACTCGTGGTCAAAGAATTACAACACAAAGTGACTAGTCCCAGAGCAAAAATGCATAAGAAGTGTCTTGGGAATGTAACTGAGGAGAACTCAAGAGAAGAGCAACATCTGGGGGTCTTAGAGGACAACTAAGAGCTTACTAAGAGCTTACCCAAGAAGACAGAATGGGGTGGGAGGGAAAGCATTTTAGATATGCACATTCACAGAAAAAAAATCCATCAAGAACCTACTGTGGACCAGGACCTGTACCAAGCACGGGGATAAAATGGTGAGAAAAGGCACTGTAGCAGCCTTTAATGATGCTTATATTCTAAAAGGGAAACAGACAATCAAATAATAACCCAAGCAAAGTGGCAATTTTGAGAAGTGCTACGCATAAGAGGTATTCTATACTATGAGAATAACTGGAAGATCTGACCTAGTCAAAGAAATTCTCCCCGGAGAAAAGGGTCTGAGCTAAGGTATGATGGTACCTTAGCATTCTACACACCGTTCAAACCTTTGTACATAAGAAGAGTGTAGACACTACTACTGTTAAGTGGACATTCTTGTCTCCTTTAAGGTTCAGAGGAGAGACTTTTTTTTTTTTTTTTTTTTTGTAGTACGCGGGCCTCTCACTGTTGTGGCCTCTCCCGTTGCGGAGCACAGGCTCCGGACGTGCAGGCTCAGCGGCCATGGCTCACGGGCCCAGCCGCTCCACGGCATGTGGTATCCTGCTGGACTGGGGCACGAACCCGTGTCCCCTGCATCGGCAGGCGGACTCTCAACCACTGCGCCACCAGGGAAGCCCCAGAGGAGAGATCTTGGTAGGCTAGTACTCAACTCTGCAAGATAAAAGGATTGTCAGTTAACTTCTTCACAATGCCTAGCACTGTGAATACTCATGCCCATTATCCAGGGAACCCATTTCCCAAGGAACAGGGGAACCAAACTAATTATGAAAGTAGCCTGGTGAGCATGGTATAAGAAATAAGGTAACTGGATAGTCTCAAGAACATGAGCAGTCTGTTCCACCTTTCTCTACTGACCATAACAAGTGGGGCAACCAGACGTGGCAAATTCTTGTTCCTTGGCTCCCTTCTCTTTTGTCTGACCACCACCCTCCTGATAATTATAGCAGTACTGTCAGCACTTAACAAGAGAATGCAGTAAATTAATTTGATTACATTCTACCATGTGCTCATGACGAAGTTAACCAACTCGTAATGTTACAGTCTCAGTGATGTAAATAGTTCTGTGCTATCTGTGTGCCATGCTCTGTCCTCAAGGAGCATATAATCTAGACATAATCAAGCTTTCTATCTTGTATCCAGTTAGATATCACAAGAGATAGCGAGAAAAACTATGAGTGTTCAGAAAAGAGGTTTCCTTCAACATATAGGATTAAGAAAACAATACTGCAAATGGGTTTTAGAGGATAAACCCTAGGGTAGGGACAGGATATCACAAGTGTGCAGGAAAGCCTGAATACCAGGCTAAGGAGTTCGCGCCTATAGTGGCAAACCTTTAAAGTTAACCAAGCACTAATAAGCTATTTCCAAAATGTAAGTTTTATTTTTACTATTCCACACATGAAAAATGAAAGTTCATCAAGGTTAAATAACTTGCTCAAGTTTACACAGTTTATAAGCTGAAATTCAAAGCCAAGTTTCATGAACCAAGGTCCAGTGTCTGTCCCATGCCACCAGTGACTTTACAGAATGGAAATGTCACAGAGGATAGGAATAACATTATCAGAACCTTAGGAGCACAATATAAGAAATAATGGAGGGACTTCCCTGGTGGCGCAGTGGTTAAGAATCTGCCTGCCAATGCAGGGGACACGGGTTCGAGCCCTGGTCTGGGAAGATCCCACATGCTGCGGGGTAACTAAGTCCATGCGCCACAACTACTGAGCCTGGGCTCTAGAGCCTGCGAGCTGCAAATACTGAGCCTGTGTGCCACAACTACTGAAGCCCGTGTGCCTAGAGCTCATGCTCCGCAACAAGAGAAGCCACCGCAGTGAGAAGCCCACGCACCGCAATGAGAAGCCCGCACACCACAACGAAGAGTAGCCCCCGCTCGCCACAACTAGAGAAAACCCACACGCAGCAATGAAGACCCAACGCAGCCAAAATAAATTAATAAACTTTAAAAAAAAAAAAAGAATTGACACTAAAAAAAAATAATAATAAATAAAAATTAAAAAATCTAAGAAAAGGCTACTACAATAGTCCAGGCTAAGAGTAAGAACTAGAAGTGGCAGTAGGAACTACAAAGAGATGAATATCAGAAATCCAGCAGGGCTTAGCAACTAATTAAATATGGAGAGTAACAGAAGAAGGAGTAATAGTTGATAACGCCATTAACAAAAAAATGCAGTGGTCTCTTCTATCTTAAAACAAAACACAGCAAACAAATAAACATTGAAGAGAACATTCTCTGGATCTTACACTTGTAGCTAACGACTTGCTCCACTTCTCTGTTCACAGCCAAACTTCTCTAAACTTCTCTTCATTCACTGTCTCTGTTTAATTTCACATTTATTTTGAAGAATGTCTTTTGCCCCCAAATGCCACCAAAACTCCTGTTTAAAGTCACCAATAACCTCTATGTTGCCAAATCCAATGGAAATCTCAAGTCTTCAGTATACTCAGCCTGTAAGCAGCATCCACCTCAGCTGACCACTCTCTCCTCTTTGAAACACTATTAGTGTAAAGTGGTGTTTAAGAATATAAACTGGAGGGCTTCCTTCCCTGGTGGCGCAGTGGTTGAGAGTCCGCCTGCCGATGCAGGGGATACGGGTTCGTGCCCTGGTCCAGGAAGATCCCACATGCCATGGAGCGGCTAGGCCCGTGAGCCATGGACGTTGAGCCTGTGCGTCCGGAGCCTGTTGCTCCGCAACGGGAGAGGCCACAACAGTGAGAGGCCCGCGTACCGCGGAAAAAAAAAAAAAGAATATAAACTGGGGACTTCCCTGGTGGCGAAGCGGTTAAGAATCCGCCTGCCAATGCAGGGGACATGGGTTCAAGCCCTGGTCCGGGAAGATCCCACATGCCATAGGGCAACTAAGCCCGTGAGCCACAACTATGAGCCTGCGCTGTAGAGTCCGTGAGTCACAACTACGGAGCCCACGTGCCACAACTACTGAAGCCCGCGTGCCTAGAGCCCGTACTCCATAACAAGAGAAGCCACCGCAATGAGAAGTCCGCACACTGCAACGAAGAGTATCCCCCGCTCGCTGCAACTAGAGAAAGCCCACACACAGCAATGAAGATCCAACGCAGCCAAAAAAAACCCCAAACTAAATAAACAAATTTATAAAAAAAAAAAAAGAATGCAAACTGGAGCCATACAAACCTGGGTTCGAAAACCAACTTCTCCAGTTACTACCCAGTGGTCTTGAGCAAATTATACAGTCCCTTCTTGTATCATTTTCCTGATCTATAAAATAGAGATAATAAAAGCACCTACTTCATAGAGTTACAAGCATTAAATGAGTAAAAATACACTGATGGTTAGAACAGTGCCTGATAAATACTGTTTATCCTTTTTTTTTTTTGAAATCTTTTGGCCCCACCACATGGCATGTGGGATCTTAGTTCCCCAACCAGGAATTGAACCCATGCCCCTGCTTGGAAGCGTGGAGTCTTAACCACTGGACCGCCAGGGAAGTCCCCAAGGCACAACTACTCTTTTTTTTTTTTTTTAAAGAATTTATTTATTTATTTATTTTGGCCACACCGGGCCTTAGTTGTGGCATGCAGGATCTTCGTTGCGGCATGCGAACTCTTAGTTGCGGCCTGCATGCGGGATCTAGTGCCCTGAACAGGGATTAAACCCGGGCCCTCTGCATTGGGAGTGAGGAGTCTTACCCACTGGACCACCAGGGAAGTCCCAGCACCACTTCTCCTGATTTTCCTCATATCCCTCTGGTTCCTCCTTCTCACCCCCTTTGTAAGTCACTCCCTGTCTACCCAACTTCAACTACCACACGTATGCCAGTAAGATCCAACTATATGCCAATAAGCCCTTCCTGAAGCCCAGAACCACAGCCAGTTACCTACTCAACAGTTCTACCAGGATGTCTCACAGGCACTTCACACTCAACCTGTCCAAACTTAACTCAAAACTGAATGTAAGCTCTTCCCCTCAATCTCCAAACCTGCTCTTCCTTCAGTGCGCGCCCTGTATCTCAATAAAAGGACTGCACCACAAACCACTCACATGAGAAAAACGTGGGAGTTATGCTTATATGTAACCCTTAACCTCACCCTCCACACAACCAATGAACCAAAGTCCTTTGATTCCATTTCCTAAATATTCCTGAAGACCTCTATAATTCTACTGCCAGCACTCTCAACCATACTACCATCTTATCTTACCTGAACTGCAGTAGCCTCCTAGTTGTTCTCACCAAATCCATTCTTACCTCTCCCTGATCCCTTCTCTACACTGCAGCTACTGATATTACTCCAAGCATGTTATACTCCTCTGCTGAACTTTGCATTCCCACTGCCTTCAGAATAAAGCTCTACCCTTTGAGCCCTGGTCCAGGAAGATCCCACATGCCATGGAGCAACTAAGCCTGTGCGCCACAACTACTGAGCCTGTGCTCTAGAGCCCGTGAGCCACAACCACTGAGCCCACGTGCTGCAACTACTGAAGCCCGTGCACCTAGAGCCCGTGCTCTGCAACAAGAGAAGCCATCGCAGTGAGAAGTCCGCGCATCGCAACAAAGAGTAGCCCCCGTTAGCTGCAACTAGAGAAAGCCCGCGTCCAGCAACAAGGATCCAACGCAATCAAAAATAAATAAATAAATAAATTTAAAAAGAAAAGAATAAAGCCCTACTTGACCTGACCCCTGATTACCTTGTCAGGATTTTAACTGTCTCCACCACTTACTTCCTCTCTCCAGTTACACCGTCCTTTTTGGTTTGGTTTGGTTGGTAGGCTCCTCAAACATGTCAGATTCCTTCCAACCTCGGAGGTTCTGCATATGATAATCACTTCTCCTTTCTGCCTGGTTACCTCTTACTCACCCTTCAGGTCTCAGCTTTAAAGGTTTTCTCAGGAAAAGTGTTCCCTGATGCCTCTTCCCACTCCTGAAGTTTAGATTAGGTCACTCTATTATACACTTTCATTGCCTCCTACATTCTTTGTAGTCCTTTGCATAACTATAATTAACATTATAAGTATTTATTGTCTGACTTCCCTAACAGACCGCAATCTTGATGACAGAGGGACCATGCCTATCTTGCTCATCACTGTATCTGTATCCCAAGTGCCCTGTATGGTGTCTGACATGTGGTTAAGTGCTTGTAATATTTTCTCATTCCTACCATAGGGCTTTGCATTAGGTGGTCCCTCAACCTAGAGCTCTGCTGACCCAGATCTGGTCCCCCAAGGCCTTGACCTTCACAAGACTGGCTCCTCATCGCTCAGGTCTCAGTTACAAACACCATCTTCTCAGGGAGCCTTTACCAATGACCCAACTCAAGGAGTGATCCCCACCCTACAAGTATTTTATCCCCCTCTTAATTTCTTCAAAGTATTCAGCACTACCTGAAACCACAGTTATTTGGAAGTTCTAAAAAAGCAAAGCCCATGTTAAGTGCCTGACACAGTGTAAGCACTCAGCAAACATTTAAGTGAATGAATCTCTTGAGTGAGAAAAGATGACTTGGGGAACACCCTAAATTCAACAGCAGAACATTTACAAACTGCGTTCCAACAAAGTTGAAAAAGAGGCAGTATATCTTAGACTGTCTACTATAAATCCTGGCTCTTTCCCTACTTAGCTGAATAACCTGGGACAAGTTATTTAACTGTGCTATGCCTCAGTTTCCAAACTAGAAAATGGAAATCACAGAACCTACCTCAAAGGGCTGCTGAAAATTAAATTAGTTAATATATGTAAAAGGTCAGTACCAAGCACATAATATACACTCAATTAATGTGTGCTATTATTCATCAGACTGGACTCTTTTCTCCCTTTGTTTCAAATATACAAGGTGGCTTTTCCTTTATCTTTTTTTTGAAAGAAATTTGTTTTATTTATATTTATTTTTGGCTGCATTGGGTCTTCATTGCTGCACGGGCTTTTCTCTAGTTGCGGAGAGCAGGGGCTACTCTTCATTGTGGTATGCGGGCTTCTCATTGCTGTGGTTTCTCTTGTTGCGGAGCATGGGCTCTAGGCACACGGGTTCAGTAGTTGTGGCTTGCAGGCTCTAGAGCACAGGCTCAGTAGTTGTGGTGCACAGACTTAGTTGTTCTGCAGCACGTGGGATCTTCCTGGACCAGGGTTCAAACCTGTGTCCCCTGCATTGGCAGGCAGATTCTTAACCGCTGCACCTTGAGGGAAGCCCTTCCTTTATCTTACCCACCCAGAAAGAGTCCCTTTTTTTTGTTTGTTTGCACACTGCTCATCTCCAAGAGCATCTTTCACATAGAATAAGAAATGTGAATGGGTCCCTCAGGAATTGTGCAACATGGTAGCACCATCCCCATGTCCTAGCAACCCCTGCAATTGTGATGATCAAAAGAATAAGATGATCAAAAGACAATAAACACAGAGGTACATTGGAAATGATTAAAGTCCTACAATACAATCACCGTATTTATGAATATACATTCTCTTGAAGTTACTGTCAGAAACAAGAAAGGGTTGGCTAGATTACTGCCCTGACACAAAAGACTTCGTAACTTCTGTGATCCAGGGATATAAAGAGATAAATTAAGGTTGGGGCTACCTTAAATTCACACTGAGGGCCACAACCAGCTCATGAGGTTGTTTCTCAGGAATGGCCATGGGTTTATTCAGCCACATGGTAATCAAAAGTATTTCAATATTTGTTCACATCAACACCCACAGCTTTTAGCTCATTTTTTGCTATCCTTCAAAGAGAATACCAAAAGATGATTTATTGTTATAACTTAACTATTCATCTCAAGACAGTGAGTACTTACTTTGGTTGCCCAAATCAAGTGATCTTAGAATAAGTTTAAAGGAATAATAAAGAAATCTGCAACTAGGTTGAGGATTTGCCATGACCATGAAGTTACTTTTGCAAAAATTCAACAACAAAAAAACCACTTCATGCTTATTTGGGCAAAGCCCTGAGAAAAACAATCTGAGATGCTTTCAAGATGTTTTGTGTTGGACTTAAAACTCTAAGATTAACAGCAGATAATCAGGATGGAAACCTAGAACCCATCTACTGGATAGCTCTCTTTAAATCAGTTTTCAATCTCACCCAATTAACACTGGATAATTCTTTGTTATGGGCAATTTGTTTTGGTTTTTGTTTTGGGGGTATAGTCGCTTTACAATGTTGTGTTAGTTCCTGCTGTACAACGAAGTGAATCAGCTATATGTATACATATATCCCCTCCCTCTTGGACCTCCCTCCCACCACCACCCCATCCCACCCATCTAGGTCACCACAGAGCACCGAGCTGAGCTCCCCGCACTATACGGCAGGTTCTGTTGTAGGGAATGTTTAATGGGATGTTTTAACAGCATCCCTAGCCTCTACTCACTAACATACCAGTAGTACTCTCCTAGTCTGACAATCAAAAATGTCTCCAGATATTGCCAAATGTCTCCGGGGCAGGGGGCAAAAATCACACCCAGCTGAGAACCTCTGCTTTAAACAAATCTGTTCCAAATGTCTAAAACATCTGCCCACACTCACTCCTCCCTCTTTCAAAAATTCCTCCCTCTGATCTTCCTGATAATCGAGACTTAATCCCAGAGTCCACCTTAATTCATTTGTCTTTGCTTCCAAAATCCTCAGAAATCACTTAGTACAACTCCCTCAATAAGAGGTCAGTTCTCTTGCTCAAAACTATAGCTGGTAATAGAATTGGTACTAGGACTCTGGGCTCATGATCCCCAGTCAAGCACTCTTTTCCATCCTAACATGCTGGTATCTATCATTCACCAAGTTTTGTCAGTCCTTCACTGCCAAAGTGTCTTGCTTCTATCTCTTCCTTTCCATTTCTACTATCTATACCCCAGAGCAGTAGTTCTCAAACTTCTGCACACAACAGAATCACCTGGCTTGTTAAAACACAGATCACTGGGTCCCAAACCCCAGAGTTTCTGATCCACCAAAAGTATGAGGCAGGGCCCAAAAATATGCATTTCTAACTAGTTCCCAGACATCCAGATAATGTTTACCTTGCTGGTAAGTGGACCACACTTCAAGAACCACTGCCCTAGAGTTCAGGTAACCTATCACCTCAAGAGGTAATCTATTTCAGTATTCTTCTAGACACCTCCCTGACTTAAAACTACAAAAATATTACTCGTAAAAAAAACATTTTGATCAAATTAGTGTTCAATTAAAAACAAACCACAGCTTCTAACGGCTATTTTCCATACCTGGCTTTCGTAATTGTTTAAAATGTGTTCCCTACATTATCAACACTACCTCCCAAACAAATCTTCTACTTTAGTCCTACTAATCTATAGTAAAGCTTACGCTCTCTTTAGCTCCTACAAGACCACCCTCTTCCCTCCTCCTCTCTACCTACCTGAAGGAGGCTTCACCACTGTATTTGCCAAAACCACTCATTTGGTCACTATCTGCTGCCTTTTATCTTTATGCTTTAAGTTTTTACCAAGTACTCACAGATAGAGAAAACCCCCAAGAACCTAAAATTTAAAACAGAAAACAATGATATGAGTGACATGCATAAATAAAAGGCTTGACATATACACAAACTGCATGAATATTGCTATTTTAATAGATCAAGTGCAGTAAGTTCAAAGTTCACAAAAAAGAAAGAACGTGCCAATTTTTAAAAAACATAATCTAATGTTAGCTGTCAAATATTTGTAGCTATCTCATTTAGGCTATTAAGCAGATATTTGTTAGGAAAGAAACTGTAACAGTAGCCTCAAAAAAAGATGAAGCACTCAGTTTACAACTTCCTACAACAGGAGTACCTATCATTTGTTTTCTGTATGAAATACACGGCAAGAGAGATGATAAGGTGTGAAAGAAGAAACACAGGGTTCAAAGTCTCGTTCCACCCCTTACCAACTTTGTGACCCTGGTCAAGTCAAGGCAGCTAGCTCCCTACGCCTCCATTACCATGATAAAAAAAATTAAGGTTGGGGCTTCCCTGGTGGTGCAGTGGTTGAGAATCTGCCTGCCAGTGCTGGGGACACAGGTTTGAGCCCTGGTCTGGGAAGATCCCACATGCCGTGGAGCAACTAGGCCCGTGAGCCACAACTACTGAGCCTGCGCGTCTGGAGCCTGTGCTCCGCAACAAGAGAGGCCGCGACAGTGAGAGGCCCGCGCACCACGATAAAGAGTGACCCCCGCTGGCCGCAACTAGAGAAAGCCCGCGCACAGAAATGAAGACCCAACACAGCCAAAAATAAATAAATAAATTTATTTAAAAAAAAAAAATTAAGGTTGGAAACTATACCATCTACCTTACAGGGCTGTTTTGAAGATTAAATAAGGTAACGCATTTGAAAGAACCTAGCCTAGTACTTGACACATGATAAATGTTTATTGAATTTTAACCTCTGTTGATGTGAAAGCACAATGCAAAAACACTATATTATCCCAAAAATGAGATAAAGAGAGCACATTAATAAAACCTGACTAAGGATGTTCATTCCCCAAGAAGAAAAATAAAAAGGAACAGAAAATAAGAATGTTATGTCCCTCTGCATGGTATACAGCAAATGTATCCATTCCCTGACTTAATGGTCAAAACCAAGACTTTTTTTTTAACATCTTTATTGGAGTATAATTGCTTTATAATGGTGTGTTAGTTTCTGCTTTATAACAAAGTGAACCAGCTATACATATATCCCCATATCTACTCCCTATCCCACCCCTCTAGGTGGTAACAAAGCACAGAGCTGATCTCCCTGTGCTATGCGGCTGCTTCCCACTAGCTATCTATTTTACATTTGGTAGTGTATATATGTCCATGCCACTCTCTCACTTCGTCCCAGCTTACCCTTCCCCTTCCCCATGTCCTCAAGTCCATTCTCTACGTCTGCATCTTTATTCCTGTCCTGCCCCTAGGTTCTTCAGAACCTTTTTTTTTTTTTTTAAGATTCCATACGTATGTGTTAGCATATGGTATTTGTTTTTCTCTTTGACTTACTTCACTCTGTATGACAGACTCTAGGTCCACCCACCTCACTACAAATAACTCAATTTCGTTTCTTTTTACGGCTGAGTAATATTCCATTGTATATATGTGCCACATCTTCTTTATCCATTCATCTGTCGATGAACACTTAGGTTCCTTCCATGTCCTGGCTACTGTAAATAGAGCTGCAATGAACATTGTGGTACATGACTCTCTTTGAATTATGGTTTTCTCAGGGTATATGCCCAGTAGTGGGACTGCTGGGTCGTATGGTAGTTCTATTTTTAGTTTTTAAGGAACCTCCATACAGTTCTCCATAGTGGCTGTATCAGTTTACAAAAACCAAGACTTGAGAGTAACACAAACACCGTCGCTTGCAACTTCACAACTTTAAGGTTGTCTTAAAGTCAGCAAAAACCGTAACATGGAGGGTTTAGGACAGGATTTGAGATAGGAAGCTTAAAATTCAGACTGAGCTTTTACAGTTAACTAAATATTTTCTTATCTGTTCTAATGGCTTAAATACTATAAATGTGTTCATGTGGCACGTGTGCTAAGCATAAGTTTTCATTTGTTAGAGCTTAGGCCTTCTGGTTCTTATGTATACTACAGAACCCAATACCCCAATATTTTGCTCATCCCTGTATACCAAACTCTCCTCCATTCTAGTGATCTATTCCTAGCAGTCAAGAAAACTCATAGCAAAGAAAAGTAAATACTTATGAGGGCTTTCAACAATATCAACAAATACTTATTGAGCACTTTCTACATTGCAGACTGAGAGTACTTTCTTCTCTCTTTTTGAGGCTAATTATTGAGCACTTTCTATGTGTCAGGCACTATTCAAAGCATCCAGTAGACACCATAAACAAAAACAAAGTCCCAACTCTCAAGGAGCCTGTACTCTAATGGAGAGATATGCACAAACAAACTTAAGTATGGTAGTGATTAGTGCTCAGCAAAATAAATAAGAGAAAGTAATGGGGCTTAAATACAGCCCTGTATTCTGGGTCCCCAAAATACGGGTAACTGTGGAAGACTGATGCATAAGTATAAAGAATTAGCTCCCTCATCATCTGCATTTTGAATGCCAAAAATGGGCAACAAGTTTTTCCTACATCACCAGGAAGGAGACTGCAACACTCCGAACAATGTACTCCTCCACCAATAGAGACTGACAGTTAAGTCTAATGGAATCATGATAAATAAGCAAATTCAACAATTTAGACCATCTATAATTTTTTTAATTATTAATAAACTATGGAAAAAATTGCTTAAAATTAGGTTTTTATTTTGCCTGGTCTATTCCTGGGCAGAAAGACCTTAGAGCGGGGACATTCAAAGTGTGACTGTTTGTAAAAGGGATAATCTGTTCATTGCTCCTGAATCTGGGGAGACAATTTTAAGGATGACCCAAAGGAAGGTGAGAATATCATAAGGACTCAGTGCCCTCAGTTTCTTGCAACAGATAAATGATTTAGCTATTTCAGAGAGAATCATATGTAAGGCACATTAACAGGATTGAGCATCCAGTAGTATAATAACATCCTTTAGAAAATCTCTTCATCTTAGCATCAAGATTGACAAACAAGCTGAATTCTCAAGTAAATCAGCATCTCTCCCTTCAGATAACAGCACTAGGCTTAGGTGAAGTCAAGGGAAAAAAATATTCATGTCATATAACTTCTTTTACCCTGAAGTATATTGTCTTCACCTTTTTACATTGATTTAGGCGTTCATTTGTTTCTACAATTGCCTTTGGCAGGGGTCAGTGAATTTTTTTCCATACTAAATGTAACTATACCTTAAGCATTTACTTCAGATGCACATTATTTTGTCCTTGATTTTATTTTTATTGTGCAATAATAAGGATTACTCAGAATTGGTGTGATTTCAAAAACTTAAAAGATCATTGACTACAATTGCTGAGGATTTAACTAATATTTTAGATTAAGAAACTATAAGATATTATGTTGAACATTCCCTATAAACGAACATTTAAATATACATGGCTGTGACAAACATTCAAAAATACTTCAACACTTTGGCTCCTGAAACCAAATGAAGAAAAAAAGTTCTAAAATTAGTACCTGTCCATGTTTCTCAGTAAGGTCCTACGTCTTAATTTACTAGAAATACAGAAATAAATCATCATTACCTCAGGATAACCAAATATCCACCCATCACCAACCTGAAGCTTCTATCCCTCTCACTTGAATACCTCCTCAACTATGTCAACTTCCCATGGAGATCTATCTGGCTTTCTTCTAGAAATCCATACACAAAACTACTAATCTTTTCATTAAAAACAAAACAGTGGCTTGTTTAAAAAAAATCAAAACAGCATTTACCCTCCCTTGTATTCCCTACACTGCAAAATAAGTAAATGTTCTAGTTCCAGAAAGAAGAGCTTATGCCCCAAATCTACACGTACATACCATATTCAAAAGTGTAATTCTCTTCTACATGTAATAGATAAATACTAGTTTGACAAAAGACAAGCCAATTTTTAAAAACTAGCTATGTCTGATTTTTTAAAAAATGGCTTGTCACAAAGATGATACAAACATATCAAAATTTATCTCACCAAATCCAGTCTGTGAACTTGAAATAGCTATGTCAGTTAAAAGCATTAAAAAGGATCTATTCAATCATGAATAATACATATTCTTATAAGTAAGGATACAACTTTTTTTTTTTAAAGATAGGTAAAAGATCCTCAATATTAAAGTCACTCTTGTTCTGAAACGAGTTTGGCCTCAGACTGTTAATAGTGGTATACTACATTTTCTCTCCCAAGAGGCTATTTTGAAAGTATGTCACAGAGGGATAACCATTTAGTTTTTGTCCTCTAAAACAATATGGAAGTGATAGCCAATAACACTATAATCAATGCACTAGGTAATTCAATTCGACAAACATATAGTACGAGACCACACAAAGTTTAATCACCAAGCCAAATTAGCACACCTGTCATTTTGTCTCTCTTTCAAACTTTATGTTCCATGGCCAGTAACTGCAAAACAAAACTAAATTCTATACTTTGACTTAAAGAGATATAGTGTTATAGCTACTGTAAAAATTAGCCTTTATGCCTTCATGTCAGTCTTAAAATTCCTCAAATATCTAACTTCATCAATAGAGAATTCTGTAATATAAGCACTTGCCACAGAGACATTAAAAGTTTGGTAGGCAGGGCTTCCCTGGTGGCGCAGTGGTTAGGAATCTGCCTGCCAATGCGGGGGACACGGGTTTGAGCCCTGGTCCAGGAAGATCCCACATGCTGCTGAGCAACTAAGGCCGTACACAACTACTGAGCCTGCGCCCTACAGCCCGTGAGCCACAACTACTGAAGCCCGCGTGCCTAGAGCCCATGCTCCGCAACAAGAGAAGCCACCGCAATGAGAAGCCCGCGTACCACAACGAACAGTGGCCCCTGCTCGCCGCAACTAGAGAAAGCCGGCGCACAGCAACAAAGACGCGACACAGCCAAAAATAAATAAAATAAATAAATTTAGGGCTTCCCTGGTGGCGCAGTGGTTAAGAATCCTCCTGCCAACGCAGGGCACATGGGTTCGAGCCCTGGTCCGGGAAGATCCCACATGCCGCGGAAGAACTAAGCCCGTGTGCCACAGCTACTGAAGCCCGCACACCACAACTACTGAAGCCCGAGCGTCTCAAGTCTGTGCTCCGCAATGAAGAGTAGCCCCCTTTCGCCACCACTAGAGAAAGCCCACACGCAGCAATGAAGACCCAACGCAGACAAAAATAAAATAAATAAATTTTAAAAATAAATAAATAAATAAATTTAAAAGTTTGGTAGGCAGACTGCCATTCAAATTAGCCACCAATATGCTCTCATATCAAAAGTTATGTTATGGGGCTTCCCTGGTGGCGCAGTGGTTGAGAGTCCGCCTGCCGATGCAGGGGACACGGGTTTGTGCCCCGGTCCGGGAAGATCCCACATGCCGCGGAGCAGCTGGGCCCGTGAGCCATGGCCGCTGAGCCTGTGCGTCCGGAGCCTGTGCTCCGCAACGGGAGAGGCCACAACAGTGAGAGGCCCGCGTACCGCAAAAAAAAAAAAAAAAAAAAAAAAAGTTATGTTATGGAAGGGATTTACACTTTGGATATATATTTTGTCATGTAATTTAAAAAAGGAAAACAGACATCAGTCACCCTAAACTCAAGATTATTACCCAAAATTCTAAGTGAGCAAGATTCTCCCAAAATATTTGCTGTACCCTCTTACACAACACTGCTACAAAAACACATAAACCAAAAGAAAAAATATGCTAGATAAGGAAAAGGTTAATGTGTGCAACAGGTAGCAATCATTTTACAATTAAAAAAAAAAAACTTACCAGGACAAAAATCACAGATTCTTTGGATCTCCTTACCACTACCTCCCTATCTTGTTAAAAAATAAAAACTTGCTTTGAAAGACTGGATCCCAAGATCTCTCAGATATTTATGAAACAGCTCAGCAATTCTACCAGCCTGACGTGATAAAAACGAATTTCCATATAGCAGTAACTAACCAAGAAAAGAATTTTGCAGCATCTTCTTTCTTTTCCCCCCAAAAAACTGAATTCAAGAAATGTCAAAACAAAAATAAATCCTAAACGTACAAAATTCCACTGATGATATACTTTATTTCTAAAAGTTAAAGATAAAGAATTATAATCTCAACACACAGATTAGGAGACAAGAAGCAAATCTCTGAAATAAAGCTTTGCTAGAACATATTGCCTACTGGATACACTTGCCAATACACACCACACCTTTTCAACAGTCACACTGGGGCGTGGGGGGGGTGGGCGGGGGAGAACAGCCTTTTCTCAAAGAGTCTGGACATTATCAGAAAATGAATTAAAGAATCACTCTTTTTTCCTCCAAATTCAGTCTAAAATGCAGAGCCAAATAAAACCAGCATAAATTCCTTTAGTAATTTTCTAGGTCTTTCAGTTCACCAAATTTTACATAATGCATATAGTTCTGTGGCTTTCCTCATTCCCCACTCTACAAATAAAGTCAAATTTCTGAAACGAATATATGGTGAGAATATTAATAAAGCTCTCTTTGACTAGGGAAAACAAAAATCAAATTCTTAAACTCCAGTAGGGAAACCCTGAGAGGAAAGCGGGAGCCTAATGGACAAAGTATTCATATGCACATACAAGCTAATTCCTTCCAAGTCATTACAAAGTAAAAATTTACTTTTATAAGATATATCATATACATCCCTCCCCAAATACAAAATACAGAACTTTATCAGCATCCAGTATTCTCCCTTCTCTCAATCAATCCCCTTCAACCCTATCAGTGTTAATTTGTGTTAAAAAAAAAAAAAAATCCGCATTTCCACTCCCCAGCTCAAAGCCAAAAATCTTGGTACACAATAATCTAAAAAAATTATACGGAACTATCCTTCCTCAAACAGTTTTGCCCCTCAAATTTACATTCAAATCTAACGTAATCAATTAGATTTATTACAATGTCAGTATTGCAAAATTAGGAATCCTTGTCACACTGTAATCCATAAAATCCTTTGATTTACAACGGTTTCAGCAGAAGTTAAAAGCTACCTATAAATCCATTTCCAAATAGGATGACTACTAAGACTCTAACTACTTGGCCTAAAATTCAAATGAGATACTAATACACCTTCCCTCCTCTGGTGCAGAGAAAAGCCACCTGAAAAGTTTTAATCACAGTATGTTCACAAATGTAAACAAAATAGTTTTTCTGCTTCAAAATTGGAAAAAAAGAAAAGAAAAGAAAAGAAAAAAAAAGACAAGAAAATACTAACCAATCTCTGGCTGTAACGAATCCTTTCTTCTTCGGGTTCCATCTCTCACTCTTCTGTTGAAATTACAGAAAGAAACCACTCCAGGGCTGCCTTCCTCTTCCTCCTTAGGAACCAGATTGCAACACTAAAGAATAATGATATGAGCAGAGATGAGAACTCATCCTCGAACTCAACCTTTCTTTCCTCGGAATGAAGTGTTTAGGACATGTGTAAGTTAAAGGCTTCCTGAGAAATCTGGTTCCTCTTCATCAGTTTGGGACCTCTCAGCTCTGGGGCAAGTGGTTCCATGTCAAGATCAACATTAATCACATTACAACTGTCTGAGGCCTATAGGCAAGAAGATGTTGGTTTCAGTTCCTTACTGTCGGGCTATACCACTTGTTTCTCCCCACAGGATTACAATACGCAAGGCTCCCCTTCAATGGCAGCATTAGCAAAAAAAAAAAAAAAAAAGAAAAAAGGGGGGGGGGGACACAGGACTTTTCTCTCTTAGAGAGCTGGCCAGGTGAAGCAGCCACTGAACTAATCCAGATCCTAACCAAATTAGTTCTCTCTCACCCGTAATTAGAAACTAAAGAAAAGGACAGACTAACTATATAAGAAGAGAACAAGAAATTAGGATTTAAATAGACTCCAAAACAATTTCCCATACACCTCTAGTAAATCCGTATGCAATCGTCGCCTTCCTTCCTAGACTCCCCGGATCTTTTCATTCCCAAACCAACCCTCCACCCCAACACAAGATGTGTACAACTCTGAAACAAATTCAAGGGAGTTGCAAATCAGACACAAAAATGTATCAGATCTTTCTGTGTAAAGTAATAAAGATTTTACCTAGAGACGTAAGTAAAATTCATCTTTTCCAAACATTAAAGACCGGTTTGCGCGACGGCCGATCCCTAATACCAAGAAAGGTTTTTCTTTTTCCTAAATATTCTCAAGGATAATGGCTTCCATAGAGAATGCAGATTTTTTTTTCTTTTTTGTAACTACATTAAGGCCACGTTAACAGCATCCTTTCAAAATTGCTACGAGACCACTGGACCTGATGACACAGTTTGCAAGAGCAGTTCGTGGCAGAGCCCTCCTGGAGGAAGCCCTCGCCCCAAGTCGGGAGGGAAACCGTGTTTGCACCCCCTGGGCGAAGACCGCCCGGGCTTGAGAGCAGCCAGGGCCGGAGAGGAAAAATGGAAAATCTCGCCGGGTTCCCCCAGGAAAAGGCGTTTCAATGGTTCGTTCAACCATCGGAAAAAGAAATAGAAACTTTACATTAAGTCTTTAGATAACACAGCGAACCAAAACTTCCAAGGGGGGGGGGGCGACAGGAGGGGGAATCTCACCGGGGATTTTGCTCGTGAGTTCTTGTCCAAGTGAGAAGTAAAAGATTCCAAAAACTGAGAGGAAAAATTAAATCCCAAACGTCGTCTTCGGGTTTTTTCCGTGGATCAACCCAGTATCCAGAGGGTCACAGCGACCCGGAAAAGAGAGGAAACAGTTGCTGAATCAAACCTCCTCTTCTGGCTTTGGAGACCGGGAGTCTGAGGCGTCAGGAGAGGGGAGCGCGACCCCTCGGCGCCGAGCCCGGGGCGCCCCCGCCTCCCCCGGGCCAGCGGTCAGCAGCCCGAGCCCGAGCCCCGGGCCAGCCCCGGCCGCGGGGCCGCCGTGCCCTAGACAAGTAGCCGCTCGGCCACCGCCGGAGCCCGGGAGCGGCGGCCGATCAGCTGAGACCGGCCGACCCGAGGCTGCCCGCGCCGCCCCGGCCCCCCGGAACGCGGGCCCCGGCCCCGGGGGGCGGAGAGGGCGGGAGCGGCGCGGCGCGCCGGGCTGGGGGCCCCGGCTCCCCTCGCGTCTCCCCCTCAGCCCGGGCTCCGCGCTGCGGGACGAGCCCCCGGCTACTCCCCAGTCGCAGAGGAGGGATTCCGGGGGATGGGCCCCCTGGCGTTGCCCCTCCTCCCGAAGCGCCCCCTGCCCAGGATAGACGGAGCGGCGACAGGCCCAGCCGCTGGGAAGGTGCTCTGCGAGCCGCAGCCGCCGCCGCCGCCGCCGCTGCCGGGGAGGGGTGTTGTTTCCCTCACACAGGAGGAGCCGCTGAAGCAGCCGCCGCCATTTTGAACCCGTCAGACTCTCACATACACACAGCTCCTCCGCGGCGCACTGCGCAGGCGCCGCCTCCCCACCCCTCCTTCGGCTAGCCTCTCCACCCCCCACCCCCCTTCAAGCCTCTCCTCGCTGCTTACCGCTCTCCGGGGTGCACGTGAACGCGCACGCGTCACTCCCCTCTAACGCGGACACTTTGCCGGCGCGCGCACGCGCGGATGCGTCGGCCTCGAATCGCCCGCGCCCCCGCGACGCCGACGCGGCTCCCCGCCCCCCCTAGCGTCAGCCTGCCCGCCCTCCCGCCGGCCCACCGCCCCCGCTCCCCGTCGGCCTTCTTCCAGGGCTCGGGCCCGGCCCGCTGCTCGCGCCTGCGCGCAGGCCACAGATCCTCCTCCGCGCGCGCCCTGCCCCCCACACGCCCTCGCTCGAACACACACTTCGCCTCTGTGACCCCGCCCCTCGCCGGCCAGCTGCGCCGGCGGCCCTCCCCCACCTCTTCTGGGAGGGTGGTGACCCCCCGACCCCCCACAAAGCACAACACCCCCCTCCCCAAGCAGTGGGGAGAAGCGCCCCATTCCCCTTCAACCGCCCTCTGCGCGAGTCAGCCCGTCACAGTCGCACAACCTGAGGGCCGGGCGGCCTGGGCGAGGGCAGCCGTTGCCCGCCTCAAAGCGGGGTCTCCCGGGGTCAGGCTGCTGGGCCCGGCCGGCCAGACTGCCCAGGGCGAGGGGGCGCAGGGAAGGAGCGCCTTCCCGCCGGCTTCCCTCCCCTCACGCGCCCACCGATGGGCCGAGGCCGGCCTGCCCGCCATCACCGGGCAGGCCCTGGCGCCCTCGCCGCGGGGCCAGTCCGCCCTCGGCTCGGGGGCCTCCTCGGTGCAGCAGCCCGGTCCCGCCTCACCCACTCCTCGCCGCTCCGAAGGGGCAGGAAACGGGAGTAGCATGTCTGTCCTGGGCTCGGCTCCCCCGGGGGAGCTCCGGGCTCTTGACAAGGGAGTCCACAGGTACCAGGCGCGGGAGTGGTCGCCGCGACGGCCCGGGGGCGGTGGCGGCCGGCGCGCCCACCGCGGGCCCGAGGCGCCCGGGGAGGTGGCCCTGCAAGCCCCCGCTCCTCGGCCACGCTCAGGTTTCCGCAGCGCCCGTGCCCCCGGCGGCCCGGGTGGGACGTGACCCCGCCCCCGGCGAGTCGGGGCGCCCCCCACGGAGGGGTGCGCGAGCTGTCCCGAGCCCGCGGGCCGACCCCGCCGCCCCGGGCCGCGGCGGGCGCTGGAGGCCCGGCCGGGAAGATGTCTTCTCTCGGTGCGCGCAGCTTCGCGCGAGGGTCAGCGACGGGGCAGCGGCCGCCGAGCCGCGCCAGCCCTGCCCACGAACGGGCTCCCGCGGCTCGACAGCTGCCCGACGGGCTAGCAGGCTGGGGACGTCGACGGAGCCCGGCCAGAGGTATCTGAGCAACGCCATGCGAGCAGCCCAACCGCGATCAGGGCATTTCCCCAGCCAATCTCGTGCTTTGGGGCCCGTTTAAATTATAAATCCCGTAAAGGACCGTGGCTTGGGCGTTAACGCACCCGGGTCAGCTCTGTTGGCTTCACTACACTCTTGCTGAGAGGTGTCACATAGATCTTTTTTCTCCCTGCCTTGGTTTCCTACCTTTTAAACTCTTGATTCCTGGGATCCGGGGATGGAGGAGAGAGGAAGGGCATGGAGTGAATCATATAACTTCCATGAACAACATGGAACTCTTTTAGGAAGACGTTAGAGAAAGACAATAATTGAAATAATGATATCTTCTATTTCTGTCAAGGTTTGGACTCTAGGGCAAAGGCAGTATGTAAACCCAAAGTATCATTATTTATTAGCACATGAGGTTTTTCTACATGCAAACTTGGGGAGCTTTACGGACATTCTCTGCTTTGTCTCACAACATCCTTAGGGGACAAGCTAAAGTGTAGGTACCATTAGACTCATTTCAAAGATAGACACTTGAAGTACAGAAAGGTTAAACAGCTTGCATGACTACTCTAACAGAGAAGAGTTTAGTGCTTTGCCACACCAGACTTCAACTTCTCACAAACAACACAAAAGGTTTGTTAACATGGTATCACCCTCTTGCATTCCAGTCACTGGGAAATATTCTTTATTCTAACACTAGTTTTGTTCAGACTTCTTAGATTTTCAGGGCAAATGAAGAGCTTCACCCAAAATTATCAGGCCTAAAGCCTAAGCCTTTCAGACTACAATAAAATATATTTAAAAGGCAGCAGTCTTTAACATTGGCACTACCACATGCCATCCCATAGGCATCTGGCTCTCTGCAGGTATAGAAAAAGGCAGCAGCTTGTTTGTATTGTCTTTAAGAAGGAGAGAAAGACTTTTGCCATTGTCAGGCCTCATGGCTATTTGCAAAATAAACGGCTTTATTTCCTTCCCACTCATCCCTATAAACCCATGAGATACTTGGGGGCAAAGAGAGAGAGAAGGAGGTCTCTAGCAGAAACTCAACTTGGTCTTAAGATCCAGGACCCCTTAAAGTAATTAACCGTCAGTGAACTGAGTTGCTCACCTTCAGATAACAGATGCCTCCTACAGGTTTAACTCAGGTGGGTATGCTGGGACGAAACCTAAGAAGGCTTCAAGAACAATAATAGTAATACTTACTTTGAACAGGACTGCGAGTAAAGGTTTGTCAGATTGCAGCCAGCTCTTTTCCAGTTGAAAACTATTTGTTAACTAGTCTGCACTGGGCAACATGATGTTTAAACATATACACAGTGGTTTCTCCACAGGCAGGCTTTGTTAATATTCCAAAGCAGATGTGCAGGGTGAGATAAGAGATAGGCAGATGGCCAGTGATTCCCACCCCCCCAAAATCACAACGGCTCTGGTTGGCAAGGGCATATCATGAGGCTCACTGCTTTGCCCTAAAAGAGCCATTTTCAAGGAGAACAGAGATTGGGGATTCCCCGAGAAGGCCACTAGAACTGTGAACAGCTATATGACTTCACCTGCAGCTGCAGGGAGAGGGGGAGAGTAGTAGAGGGAAAGAAGGAAAGAAAAATTCCTTCTAGAAGCATTGAGAAGAGAATCCCTGACTGGAATAAGCTGGTACCTTAATAAGATATTAACAAACCTCTGCTTTCTTGAGCAAAGCTAAGACCCCTCAAATGCTGAGAGTCAAAATTCAGATCACCCACTTCCTTGGAGAGACTTTAGTGAGAGAAAAGAGAACCCTGTAGTCTGGTCAATTAAGTTAAGCTATTTCTGATTTCTCTGCACTCCCTAAATGTTCAGGAGGAAGTAGGGATATCCCAAACAGTGTAGGTCTAAACCGAAATAGAAGAGTTGGTCTCGAAGAGCCCCTGGGAGGTAGCATAGCCAGTAATTAAAAAGTATTGGCATCAAAGACAGAAGGTCTACTCAGCTGGCTACCAGCTAGTCAGTCCTAATGAACTCCTCAAAGCCTGGGTTTTTCATCTATACAGTGGGAAAAATACCTAACTCTCAGGATGAGGTAAATAATGTCTTAAAGCCCAGTGTCTGACACATAGTAGCCATGGATTATGAGCGTTTACTGTGTTTCTGACCTCCAGTTTCGAGGAAAGTTTTAAGTACAGATGCTTCACTGTTTAAGCAAATTTAGAGTGTAAGGAGTGACTTACATAGCTTTTCCTCTTTCCTTTCCTGGATCCTAGTCTCTCCTCTCCAACCCCTGGTGTCTCTGATCTCCAGTTTTCTCTTGTCCCTGACTCTGTCTGCCTCTCCCTGATCATCACCTGATCATCCTGAGGTCTCTTTCTTTAAATCATTCTCTCCATCACTCTGCTGCTCCCCACCTGCTGTGCTCATTCCTCTCTCCAGCCATGCCTATGTCATCAGCGGAGTAGACCTTGCTTGCCCACTTCCCTTTACCCATGTTTGGTGCACCCTCATCACGTGCTGTCTAGTTTTGTAACTTAATCATTTCCTGAACATCTTTCTCCACCCCCCTTCACTGGACTGGAAGTTCCTTGAAGGCAGGGGCCAGGCCACATCTGAGTCCCTCAAAAGACCTTCCAAAATCAATATCAGATACTTACCGTGTCAACCCTAGGAGGGATAAAAATTAGGTGTTGGGTGATCGTGAGTTTTAAGGGATAGAAAGTTTTCTTTTGAGTCTGAAAGTAAAATCTGAATTGATCAAGAAAAGAAAGGAAGCCAGAAATGCCCTGCAGATTCTTGTATCATTGAACATCAGTGGCACGTGAGATTCTCTTAAATTTCATGAAACACGGTTGACCCTTTCCTTGGGACTATAGGACAAAAGCCCTCCCTGGCCCAGTCTCTCCTTGCTGCCATTTTCACCAGGCCTTTGGCCTGCTTTT
Organism: Stenella coeruleoalba; assembly: GCF_951394435.1. Taxonomy (NCBI): domain Eukaryota; kingdom Metazoa; phylum Chordata; class Mammalia; order Artiodactyla; family Delphinidae; genus Stenella; species Stenella coeruleoalba. Next base: position 5,689,902 of record NC_137154.1, read on the forward strand.
GTGCAGACCCACCTCTCCTGAGTCATGGGGTTGACTGGCTGTGGGGCAGCTGCAGCAGCATCTGGGATCCACCCGCTCTTTTAGCAGCCTTAGCTTTGCCTTGGGGCCAGGCCACGCTCACTTCCACTTCTAAAAGGGAGAATCTTCCTGCCCTTTCCGAGAGTGGGCCTGAAAGATGCTGAGCCCTGTGCCTCACGACACCTGTATTTGGTAGGGGGACGTTTCTGTCACCCTAGAGTTCCAGGGTGTGTTTGCAACCCTGTGCTTGTTTGCTGGCATCTGGTGACGGCTGTTAGCTGTGGGGTGCCCCAGCCACATCCGCAAAGGGCTAGTTGCCTAAACACTTAGGCCTGTTCCTAGATCCTCCCAGAGGGTCTGATCTTTGCCCATCTTCTTCGAAGGCATTCACTGCCTTTTGTCAGCTACGGTTAAGTCTGGTACTGTTTCAGCTGCTTTGTGAGGCGCCTTACCAGATGTGTGCTATTAGTCCAGTCCTGTAACCTATAAGGAACTTCTTTCTTTAATAAAACAGAGATCATGACTCCTGCCCTGTTTCCTCCTAGGATTATTGTGGAGTCAAATGGACTAATGAGCAGCTTCCTATGGAAGCTGGAAGATAATATATTTAGAAAGGATTGGGACTTCCCTGGTGGCGCAGTGGTTAAGAATCCGCCTGCCAGTGCAGGGGACATGAGTTCGAGCCCTGGTCCGGGAAGATCCCACATGCCGCGGAGCAACTAAGCCCATGTGCCACAACTACTGAGCCTGCACTCTAGAGCCCGCGAGCCACAACTATTGAGCCCGCGTGCCACAACTACTGAAGCCCGCACGCCTAGAGCCCGTGCTCCACAGCAAGAGAAGCCACCGCAGCGAGAAGCCCGGGTACTGCAATGAAGAGTAGCCCCCACCCGCCGCAACTAGAGAAAGCCCACACGCAACAACGAAGACACAACGCAGCCAAACAATAAATAAATAAATTTATATATACATAAGAAAGAAAGGTTGCTGGTTCTACTATTTCTTTTTATTTATTTTCCTACAAGAAGGATTTGTTTTGTTACTGAGTACCTTGTGCTTAACACTAAATTAAGGGCTTGGATGGAAAAAGGAGATTTGAAAATTTAGAAAGCTTGGCTTTTACCCTTGCAGGCTTTGTATCATGGAGGAGATGCCATGAAGATATGACATACTAAGAGAACGTTTGTCATTACAGTGAATCACTGGAAGATAATGTAGACAATAAGAACTCGGTATAGAATTCCGCTTGGCTGTAGGCCCCATGGGGCAGGAAGTTTTGTTCATTTTGTTCATGTTCACCGATGCATGCCCAGTGCCTAGAACAGTGCCAGGCAGAGTCGGCACTTACTCACTCTTTGGTGTTTATTGAATCAATGAAGAAAGCAGTGATGCTTCTGAGGGACAGAAGAGTGTGAAGGCTGCAGGGCTTTGAACGCTTGCAGAAAAGTTTGATTTTGACAGAGTAAGAGAGGCACATGTGTTCTGGAGCAGAGTGTTGGTGTAATACCAATTGTTCCAGGTAAACTGTTCCTGCAGCTGTCACTTCAACTGGAATAGAGGTGATAGAAACTAAAACCCCTACTACTGCAAACCGAGCCAGAATGTATGTTTGCAAATCTTAGGCCAAGTACTTCACCCTCTTTATTCCAGCTTCTCTTGTAATCTAGTCTTTCTGTTCTGCTTATCTCTGCCGTCTCCAGTTTCTGGGTGTCCTCTATAGAGTCCATATCAGACCACAGCTTTTGATGTAATATTATAAACTTAATATCTTCAGCCAACTTTTTTTCAAAACGTCTCTTAATTATACTACTGTTCATTATCTTTGAATGTAATTTTAAAATGACAATCTCCTTTTTTCCCAAAATGCTCGCTAAATATTTAAACTGTGAAATGTATTCAGTCTTCATTTTCTTTCTGGCTAAATCTATTTTTACCCTCTCTGGGGGACTGCAAGAAATTATTGACTGCGTTTAAGGTGAGATTTCCATGTTATATTTTTTGCAGCTATACTTGATTTGCCACAGCTTAGAGTTCATGTTTTGATTTGGTCATAATTACTAGATCTGCTACTACTGTTGATCTAATTCTCTTCTTATTGGTAAGCTGCATATCCTTAGTTAACTTTCTATTCCTGTATAATTTTATTGGTATAAGGAATGTGGGAGATACTAGATCTATACCTTAGTCCATTATTATTGAAACTGCTTACAAGATTTACACATCAATGTTTTTAATGCATATGTTTATACCGGTGAAGATTTATGTTTTATATAAAAGTTAATATTTTTATAATATATTTTAGCATTTTCTATGTCATTTCACTATTAAGTACATATTTACTGTTTCCTATATTTTATGCATTTTTATAGTCAACAAATTCAGAAAAGTGGGCAAATTGAGTTCTCAATTCTGGCTCGCTGGAAGATAAATGTAGAAATGGCAGAGGTTTCCTTGTTCTGAATCCACGTTATTCCTCTTGAAGGGACCATATTTCTTTCTATATGCATTTAAGTTGCTCCCTAATACACAGGCATGCAATTTGAATGCCGCTAATTGATAGTAGAACAATGCCGCTAATTTCCAGGGCTTTCTCTTCATTCTCTGGTTTGTTACTCATTAAATCTGCCACCCAGTGTCTCACACTTGACTGCATCTCTATATGACTATTATCATCAGTAACCACAAAATACATGCCAGTTTCTAACTACCTGCTGGGTCTTCAAGATTTAAAATATAAGACTTGGACCCTGCCCTCAAGGAGCTTACAGTTTAGAGAAGAAAAAAAATGACCACTTCGAAAATGCCAACGTGCATTGACAAGCAACAGCATGGCAGAGCTCAGAAAGGGAGAAGTGAAGGGAGTTCCTGCACAGCCCCAGGAGCTGCAGCAGTACTTCTCTCTCCTCCAGGACTTCATGGTGTGTTTACTCAGGTGCCGCATTAACTTTTTCCCTATGGCGCCTACTAGGTCCTCTTCCATTTAAAGGGGATATTAGCACTAAATTACAGAATCTTAGAGTTGGCATGGAGCTCACAGGTCATTTAATCCAACCTGCTCATTTTAAACAACTGGCAGTCTGAGGCCCAAAGATGTTAAATAGCTTGGCCAAGGTCATGCAGCTAGTTTAGTAATGACATTGGAACCATAAACCACGTCTTCTGATACTTACTTTTCCTGCTACTCCTCAAATTGATGGCATTTTTCACCATCAGATCAAATGTTTGTTCATTCGTTCCTTCCTAAGAAAGAGCACCTGTCTGTTTGAGACAGTGTGTTTGGCCCTGGGGTTGCAAGGTGAGTGTGAATGAGACCATGTTGGGGCAGGTCAGGTGACCATATAAATTAACCACCAAGCTGAGACCCTTTGAAACAGTGAAAGGGTCTAATAATAACTATATGCACATCAGGTGTAATCCAAGACAAGTGCCCTGATGGCCGCCAGGTCTATGCAGGATATATACACGGTCTGTACAGGATACTGTGAGGGCACAAAGGTGGGAGGGGCCAAGTCTGCTGTCGGGGAGGGGTGTCCAGGCAGGGAAGGCTTCATGGAGGAGGTGATGCTTGAAGTTACTGAGGTTTCTTTTTGTTTGTTTGTTTTAATTAATTAATTTATTTTTGGCTGTGTTGGGTCTTCGTTTCTGTGCGAGGGCTTTCTCCAGTTGCGGCGAGTGGGGGCCACTCTTCATTGTGGTGCGCGGGCCTCTCACAGTCACGGCCTCTCCCACTGTGGAGCACAGGCTCCACACGCGCAGGCTCAGCAGTTATGGCTCACGGGCTTAGTTGCTCCGCGGCGTGTGGGATCTTCCCAGACCAGGGCTCGAACCCGTGTCCCCTGCATTGGCAGGCAGATTCTTAACCACTGCGCCACCAGGGAAGCCTGAAGTTACTGAGGTTTTGATGTTCACCAAGAAGATGGTGGAGGAAGGGTGCTTCCCATCCGTGGTGTGCTCTAGACACAGCAGCACAGCTGACAAGGACCGAGCCTACAGAGGGAATCCTAGCCTAGAGGACTTCTCCCACCATATTCAGCAAGTGGATGGGGCTTTGTCCTCTGTAGGGGATGGTTATTTGGTTATCCAGGCAGCAAATATTTATTGAGTATCTACTAGGTAGCAGGCACTGCTGTAGGCACTGGGAATACCGTGGGCAAGACAGATACCTGCTCTGAGAGGGAACACAGTGTAGTGGTCCAGCAGGGACCGTTGCAGTGAACATGTCACCTTGCTCAAGCTGCACAGCTTCGGGGGTTCGGTTTCCTCATTTATAAAAAGGGTTAAGAATCCCTCCTCATAGGTCACTGTGGCAGGATCTGAATGAGTTTAACATTCACAATGTTAGAACAGCGCCTGGAACATAGTAGATGCTCATAAACAAGTTTGTGAAATAAACTGAGCTTATAGTTAGTTGGGAGAACCACAGCAAATTTATTACGTAAAGTCTATAAAGAAAATAGGAAAGCGGGACTTCCCTGGTGGTCCAGTGGTTAAGACTTCCACTGCAGGGGACATGGGTTCGATCCCTGGTTGGGGAACTAAGATCCCACATGCTGCGTGGTGCGGCTGGGGAAAAAAAAAAAAAAAAGACTATAAAAGAAAAAGAGAAAGAAAATAGGAAAGCTTCTCTTACAGTTGAAGCTGTCATACAGTTGCGACTGTATGACAAAAAGGAACATTCCAGGGAGAGGCAACAACTTAACCAAAGCCCTCTGTGGGACGGGCATTGGTGTGATCAAAAAGCAGCAGACCAGAGAGGCCAAGGTGGCGAGGCCGGGCATACAAAGCTTGCCGTGAGCTGAGAACGTACTCCCAAGGTGGGGGTAACCCATGGTGGTCGCGGAAGCAGGGGAATGACAAGGTCAAATTTATATTTCAGAAAGAACTCTGAAGTGGAAAATCCAGGAGAAGCAGGGGAGGCAGGGCCAAAAGATGGGTTCACATTCGCACTTGAGGCTGAGAGGCTCTGTAAGGACTTCAGTGGAGAGCAGTCTGCACCCAATTTGGAGCTTCAAGAATCAGCAGTGACAGCTTAAAACCATGGGGGTGGGGGGAACAAGATGTCTCATGGAAAGTGTAGAAGGAGTCCAGAATCCCAGGGACAGGGCTCCATCGGGGAGGACCATGCCTGGCCCATTTTTGGCGCTCCATTACTGCTTGAAGAATGAATGGTTGTAGGAAGTGGCCCACAGAGGAAGAGGAGCCTGTGAAAATAGCTGAGAAGGAAAGACCAGAGGGGTAGGACACAGAGAATGAAAGCAGCGTTAGAGGAGAGTGGAGGAGAGTGTCAAGCAGGAGGGAGGGGTTGAGGGGTGAGATGAAACTGGAAGACCACCCCTGGATGGGGAGCCACTATGACATCACTGGCAACTTTTGCCAGCAGTGTCGGTGGAGTTGGGGGTGGTGGAGTTGGAATGCAATGATTGGGAAGTAAGAAAAGATGGGGTGCCTACACCCTTCTTTCAAGGAACACAGCTGTGAAGCGAAGAGCAGAAGGAAAGAAACAAGCTTGTGTGTGGCCTACAAGAAGGTGTCAGGAGAGATAAAGGGCTTGAAAATGGAACCTGGAAATAAGGGATAAGGGATAGAGTAGGAGGTGCTCAGTGTGCGACAGTCAGGGTGGCAGACTGGTCCCGAGATTAGCTCCAGCTGAGAGAAGACATGCCTTCCTCTGACCCTGCAGAGAGGTCGTGAGGGAGAGAATTTGGTGCAAGAGGTCGAGGGAGTTTACACTTGAAAACCCTTGGAATAGTAGTCTCGGGCGGAGAAGACAGTGTAGTTGATGTAGGCTTTGAATTCCAACCACTTTCTCTCTGACAGAAGCCATGTCATACTGATCTTAACTTCCTTGATGGGAGAAGCTGTGCCAGTGATAGCAGGAAGCCCACTTCCTGTGACCACTAGTCATGCCAGAGGTCGGTGAGGACCCAGGCAGGTGTGCTACACAGAAAGGAGAGCTGAGAGTCCAAAGGACATGATGGCCCCAGCTGACAGATGAACAGGAGTTTCTGTCCTGACCTTCCCGCACCACCTGGCCAGCAACTTCACTGTTAGAGCTCCGCCCGGACTCTCCTGTGAGGGACGCTGTTTCCCACCCGATCCTCCCCTCCAAACAGGGTTTGGCTATGCTCCCTCCTCCCTGTGCCTTCCTCTGCCCCCAAGCCCGTGCACCAGGCCTTCCCTGCTGCCTGCTGTGAATTCCCGCAGTGCCCACCCACCTAGTTTGGCATTTTTTAAAATAAATTTATTTATTTTATTTATTTATTTTTGGCTGCGTTGGGTCTTTGTTGCTGCACGCGGGCTTTCTCTAGTTGTGGCGAGCAGGGGCTTCTCTTGTTGCGGAGCACGGGCTCTAGGCACACGGGCTTCAGTATTTGTGGCTTGCAGGCTCTAGAGCGCAGGCTCAGTAGTTGTGGCGCATGGGCTTAGCTGCTTCGCGGCATGTGGGATCTTCCCGGACCAGGGCTTGAACCCGTGTCCCCTGCATTGGCAGGTGGATTCTTAACCACTGCGCCACCAGGGAAGCCCCGTAGTTTGGCATTCACTGCATGCCCTCTTGCAGTTAAAAACCTCTACTATGTCTTATTCTCCCTCCAGTGGAGGAAGCCCCTGAAGGCTTAACGTGTGCTTGTTTCCTCCACTGTGTCTGGAATCAGGCCTTGAAAATAGCCATTTTCTCACTCAGTAAATGCTTGGGAAGATAGTGGGAGAGCAGGCCACCGTGTAGTGGCTGAGGACACAGGTCGACGAGAGGGATTGCCAGGAAAGAGGTGGAATTTATAAAAGTAACTATCAACTATCAGAAGTAATTCAAATGGGATGAAATGGTGGGAGGCAGGGGATGTTGAGTCGCTTTGCCAGGAAGACCCAGCCAGTGGGTGTAGTTGAAAGAGGAAGAGGAAGCAAGAGGGCCTGGGGAGAAGGAGCTGGTGGCGAGTTAAGACTGGGTGGGAATGGGTTGGTCACTGACAGCCACAGAAGGCTCTAGAGAGATTTGTATCATATGCTCCAGGCAAGAGCTGGAAAAAGCAGCACTAGGTGACCGGCAGGCCATCCATTGCTGGAGGCCGAGAGTGAGAAGGTAACCGACAGATGGAAGAGGACTCTGGTCAGAGACAAGAGTGAGAAGGTAACCGACAGATGGAAGAGGACTCAAAACGTGGCAGAGAAAGACCAGTGCTCGGCAGAGGGCATGGAGTGAGGAGGGTGGCGGAACTCACATAGCCCCAAGCTTCGCCCCGTGAGTGGGAGAGAAGGAATAAAGAAAAGCTAATGAACACTGCATTTTCTGGTGATCTCCATCCAACCCTATTCAAAGGTGTTGTTCCTGCGGGTATCCCAGTCTCTCTCTCAGAGATCCCCCCTCGGTGGTCTTGAGGGAGAATGCTGGCATCTTCCTTCTGTGGAAGTTGAAGGGGCCAGCCCCTCCTCCCCTCACCTGGTGTAGCTGGGGCTGGTTTGTGACATAGGTTTGACCCAGCAGACCCTCCCTGGCAGGATGTTGACAGCCGAGCAGGAGACCTTAGGATGTGGTGGAAAGTGGAGATCATTCCTACCTGGCAGCCTGTTCCTACTAAGTCACTAGCAGTGGGACCACAGAGCTCCCTGGCCTCCCACCAACCCAAAGCTGGTCCCCCAGCCCCCAGTCAATTCTGGGCGCCGTCTCTACCACCGCCTCCACCTCCACACACGCACATACACGCTCTCCTTCAATTCCTCTCTGGTTAGCTGGCGTCAGTTTCTGTTGTTTGCAACCAAGAACTCTGACGATGCGAGAGTTCAATCCTGTTAATTAAAGGTTGAGAACGCCATCTGATTCCTACGCAGATGTGGAAAAATTTGGAAGGACTGCAGTTTGGTTCATCTCTTTAGTCTCCTAAGTGCCAGATGCTGTGTGCTGAGTACTGAGGATAGAAAGACAAACACAGCAGGCCCTGCTCTTCATGTAAGCAAGTGAGTGTGTCTTAGTTTGAGTTCACCCGGAAGCAAACCCCGAGACAAAGATTCAAGTGTAAGTAGTTTATTTGGGAAGTGGTCTGGGAAGCACAGATAGGGGAGCAGGGAAATAAGACAAGGAAGAGAAGGAGGCCAACAGAGGGCACATCATCAAAACTACTGCAGAGGGCCACTGAGCTCAGCCTGGCTGGGGCCTGTGGGAGACCATGTAGCACAGGCCTCAAAGCGTCATTTATCTATCAGCTGCCATCTGCCATTGGTTGAGGGCTGCCTCCAGAGGCCCTGGGCCCCCTGACACTTTCACTGCCTGGCCCATGTGCAGTTAGCAGCCTGAGAAGCCCTCGGGCAGAGGCACAGAATGGGGACTGCTGAGGGGCCATGTGTGGGCCACCACATTCAGGGCTGCAGAATGCAGTGGAGAGAAAGTTCTATGGTTCTTTGAGAGAACTAGGACAGGGACAGTGAGAGAGCTGTCTATGAGAGACAGTGAGAGAGCCAGAAGAGAGCTGTCAACTCCTGAAAGAAAGTGTCCTCAGACTTGAGCGAAGTCCTTCACTAAGGCTTTCTAGGTATGATGGATTTTGAATTCGAATCTGCAGATGTGGTAAAGGAAGGTCATATGGGGAGAAAACTTTCTGTGCCAAGGTCCCACGCCAAGAGGAGCTAGCCTAGCTGGAGGCAGACTGCTGGGCAAGAGGAAGGAGATGGGTGAGGGGAGGCCTGAGCCTGGCAGCATCTCCCCAGACCCCCTGCTCCCAGGGGCCACCCACTGCCACCAGCTGCCAGAGATACCCTCTAAACCATTCACTTTTTCTTTTTTTAATTTATTTATTTTTGGCCACATTGGGTCTTCGTTGCTGTGCGTGGGCTTTCTCTAGTTGCGGCAAGCGGGGGCTGCTTTTTTTTGTGGTGAGTGGGCTTCTTATTGCGGTGACTTCTCTTGTTGCGGAACACGGGCTCTAGGCGCGCAGGCTTCGGCAGTTGTGGCACGCGGGCTCAATAGTTGTGGCTCGCGGGCTCTAGAGTGCAGGCTCAGTAGTTGTGGCACATGGGCTTAGTTGCTCCACGGCATGTGAGATCTTCCCAGACCAGGGATTGAACCCGCGTCCCCTGCATTGGCAGGCGGATTCTTAACCACTGCACCACCAGAGAAGTCCCTAAACCATCCACTTTTATTGAGGGCCCAACCCTGTCCCAGCTCTTCACACTGATCTTTAACTCCCCATGAGGAGGTGCAATGATTACCCCACTTCAGAGACTGAGGGAAAAGCACGGGGAGGACAAGGGTCTTACCCAAGGTCATGTGGCTAGGGTTTGAACCCAGGTAGCCTGGTTCCCAGGCCTGTGTTCCCAGCAGGATTATTTAAGCATACAACTGAGCGTGTTCCTGCTCTGTTAACACACAGATGGCTGTGTGTGTTGAATGACAAGTGACATAAAATGCAGTTCTCAGAGGGCAGGTGGCTGCTTGGATGGCTGCAGAAGGATGGCCAGGCATGGGCGGAGTGTAGAGGTATGGTGAGGAGTTTCCCCTGGGTGCCGGGCATGGCTGCAGGCTGGGGGATGAGACATGTCACACGACATGGCTGAGAAACCCAACCTGGGGTCACTGTCGGGCACCAGCAGCCACTAGGTTTGCAAAGGCCGTGGAAGACCCTGCCTGCCCTTTCTCTCAAACAGAACCACAGTCCAGTGGAGGAGATCAAAAAGGCCACAACAAATGGCAGAGGGAGGTGACAGCTACCATGCAGGGTGTGACAGCAGCCTGGAAGTGGAGGAGGACTTAGGAAGTAGGAGGGCAGTGTGATCCGAATCCTGCTTTGTGGGAGCAGGCCCTGCTCCCACATCCTCCCCCTCCACACACCCCTCCCTCCTGCCTGCCGGCTCCCGTCCACCCAGCGCCCAGGCTAAAGGCTCCTGCCTGCTGCAGGCCCAGCAGTCACAGCTGCACACCCCTCTGCCCACTCCTCTCTCTGCACAAGGTTCAGCAGGTTGCAGTTAACACATGTGTGCTGCAGTTTTCTGTTGGAAAATGCCCCATGCCCCACCACCCAGAGGTCTACTGTCCTCTTTGATCAATGTTGGGCATGAGGACGTTGAGTTTCGGGCAACGGGCCGGCAGCAATGTGCTCTCTGGGGCCCAGCCGGGGCCTGGGAGCTCATGGGCTTGTGACAAGTCTGAGGACATCAATCCCTGGGACAGAGCCCTGGGCCTTCGCTGCTTAGCTGTGCCTGGGGTGATGCTGTGGCTCTCTGGGTGCTGGGGTGATGCACCGGATAAAAAGAGCTGAGCCTCACAGGATGCTCTTCTAGAGATACTCTGGACCGCCCAGCTCAAGCTTGCTTTCATCTCAAGGTTCTCCAGGGTAGGCATGAGGCAAGGTTGTTAAATTGAAGTTCTGCTTCCTTCTGAGAGAGAGAGCGAGAGAGTGAGAGCCCAGCCAGGGGCCTAGGTGCCTTTAACTTCTTCAGCGATTGTGCCACGGATGGGCCCTTGGTTTGCAGGGGCTGCAGCTGAGGGGCAGGTAGCAGAGGGTGGCCCAGCTGTGAGAAGGCTGCTCCACGCCCACGGACACACTGCCTCCAGTCCGCCTTGGATTCCAGCAGCCTCCCCCTGCAGTTGGGGGACTGGGGCGGAAGCTGTCCTCTCAGGGAGGAGACGAAGGATGTGGGGCAAGGAAGGCAGGCTTGTCTGCAAGGCTCCGGCAGCTTCTGTGACTGGAGCAGAAGCCTCTTCTAAAAACTGGGGTACGTGGCTGTGTGGGCAGGGTCCCTCCAAAGGGGAGATTTGGCCTGGGTCTTGTCCACAGCTCTGGGTGACCTTGATGTCCTAGGTGTCAGGTGTGCACTTGGCGGGAACTGGACAGAGCAGCTTTGGGGGAAGGGAGCTGGGGTGGGGGAACAAGCTGGGCCTTTGCCCTTAGGTGAAGGGTCTCTGTCCTGGCCTGACTAGCTGTCAACCTGAACGCATGCTTGAGCATTCTCTGTCTAGGTGGGTCTGCAGGCCCATCCCACCTGTGGTTCTCACTTTGCCCTGCACCACCCTCAGCTCAGCTGCAGAAATTCTCCAGGGTTCCCCCCACCCCGCCTGGCTTAGCCTGACATTCTTCTCTCACCTCCACCATGACCCCCATTCCAGGGCCCAGCCTCATGCACAGGTGGCCGCAGACCCCTGCCCTGTGAGGCTGGACTGGATAGAATTTTGGCCAGAGGCATAGGGAGGCTCTGGCCAGGTGGGTTCAGGGGACCAGGGCCTCTTCTGGCCAGTGGACAGCTGTGCGTTGTGCCCCAGCAGGTGCCCTGGCCTCCCTGACAGGAGCCCTGCAACTTCTGCCCTGCCCTGGCAGGCTTTTAATACCTGCCTAATCCTTTCTGCTGATGAGGCTGGCTGTGGGGTGGGAAGAGGGGTCAGTGAGCTGAGAGAGGCCCTGGGAGCAGCTCTGAGACCCTGGGAGTGGTGGGCCGGTGTTCTGGGCCCTCAAGACCAGGGTCACTCAGGCAGGTTATCAGCCCAGGGGCGGGGCCGTGCCCTGGGGCTCCAAACTCTTGAGGACAAAGTACTTAGATGTGATTTGAAACTGTTTGGATAATTGACTGTTGGTAAGTGACTTCCCCGACTCCTGGGCTAAGGGAACTTGGCCTTGGCAGGGCAGACAGGACAGACACAGTGAGAGTGAAAACGTGTGAGCAAACCCATCAGGGGCTGTTAACATCTCTACCGTCAGCCGCCAGCTTCTGTTTGTTTAAGCTTCAGGAGGTCTTGCCGCTTCATTTGGGTGTCTGCTCCAGGTGAGAACTTGAATTTCACAAGTAGGTGTGAATTGCACCCATCTTATCTGTCTTGCCTGGAAGTAGAGCACTTCAGGCCTTAGGCAGTCCACATTCATTTAATGAACACTGTCTGCACCGAGGGAGCCCCCGAGGGGGTGTCACTAAGTCTCTGGGACCTGCCCTCAGCCATTTTGCCATCGAGGTTGGTGAGGCTGTTGCTCAGACCCTGATAATTAGGGTCTTCAGAGGCTCTCAGCGGAAAGAACCTGGGGGCCCACCCTGGCAGAGTTAACAGGACAGCCGTCCAACTCCCAAGATTTCTCCGGGTGACTATTTTGACTAATTTTTAAATAACCTTTTTAGTTTAGAAGTTTTAGATTTACGTGGAATTCCCTGATGGTCCAGCTGTAAGGACTTGGTGCTTTCAGTGCTGGGGCCCGGGTTCAATCCCGGCTCGGGGAACTAAGATCCCGCAAGCCGCTCGGAGCGGCCAAAACAAAAAAACCTCCCTAGGAGTTTTAGATACGCAGAAAAAGTGAGGAGATAGTACAGAGGAATTCATATACCCCTGCACCCAGTTTTCCCCCATTAGCACCTTATGTTTGCCTGGACAATAAGGTACATTTTTTACAAGTAAGGAAGCAACATTGATACATTAGTATCAGCAGATTTCCTTAGTTTTTACCTAATGTCCTTTTCTGTCCCAGGGTCCCATCCAGGACACCACTCATTTGGTTTTCTTCCCTTCCTTCCTCCCTCCCTCCCTCCCTTCCTTCCTTCCTTCCTTCCTTTCTTTCCATACCATGTGGTTTGTGGGATCTTAGTTCCCTGACCAGGGATTGAACCTGGGCCCTCAGCAGTGAAAGTGCCGACTCTTAACCACTGGACTGCCAGGGAACTGCCAGTTTTCTTATCTTCTTAGGCTCCTCTGTGCTACCGTTTCTCAAACTTTCCTCGTTTTTGATGACCTTGACAGTTTTGAGGAGGACCTGTCAGGTAGCTTATGGAATATCTGTCAATGGCGGGTTTTCTCATGATTAAGTAGGGGTAACGGGTTTTGGGTAGGAAGCTCACAGAGGTAAAGTGCTTTGATTAATTTTTGGTATAAAAATACAGTTATTTCCAAAATTGTAACTTTTCGCTCCCCCCATCCCTTCCTTCCCTGTTTCCTTCCTTCCGTCTGTCTTTTTCTTCTGTGGTGCACCTGCTTTGCCGGCCCCGAGAGCTTCCTCTGTCTCTCTGCTGGGTAGTGAGCACTGGGCCTGGCATCAGAGCTAAGAAGTCGAGGGGTGGGGCGCTCAGTGGGATCGGAGAGCCTCAGGGAGGCTGCTGGGGGCGGGAAGGTGGTCTGCGTGGTGCAGATCTGCTACTTGAGATCATGGACTTCCTGGGGGTTTGAATCCCAGGAAGCCTTGCACTTCCTGCTTCTCTGTTAAGAGCACCCTTAGGTACTTGCTAGGGTTGTTGGGAGCACTAGGGAGATGGTAGATTATGGCCCCATCAAAGGGGGTGCTTGAGGTGAGCCCTAAACAGTCCTGCATGACTGGAGTGATGGGAGATGAGGGGCAGCACCCCCTTGCCCTCAAAGACCCTTCAGTAGCTGCTATAAGCTGTACAGCAAAACTGTCCTCCGGGCTGACCCTTGGGCTGCAGGCCATCACTAATGACAGAATGGCCTCCCTAGAACACCCACTGGGCTCTCATCTGCTGGGCGCTCACTAGGCCGGGAGTTATGTTAAGTCGTCCCATACACAGGTTGGACCTCTTCCAACCTGTGAGCATGGTACATCACAGATAAGTGGTATTATCATTACCCCCTTATAGAAGAGGAAGCCCAGGCACCACTCACTGAGTTAGCCACTGTATACTGATCTTGATCTGACAATAAATCAATGTATCTGAAACCAAGAGTGTCATAGAAGAATCCAGAACGAGTTTTTCCTTCTCAAAAACCTTTCTCCTCTAGTTTACTGATTCCTGGGTGCCCTTGAACAGTTCTGAATAAAAGCCTCACTAGCACTTTGATGGAACAGAGTTTCAATTTGAGGACAGTCACTCCAGTCCTGCAGGAAGACCTGTGTCCTGCCAGCACCCTGTGACCTTGGGTGGGGCTGCTAACCCCTGCTTCCTTATTAGTGCACTGTGATGTGTGCATGGGTGTGTGGGGAGTAATCCAGTGCCCTTGATTGATTAAGAGATACTGCTGATCCGCAGGGCTACTATTGAAATAGCATTTGTTGTCAAGTAAGCTTTCTTAGTTGCAGAAAAACTAGAAACAATGCAAATAAATTTACAACAGGCATAATAAATAAAGTTTTAAAACTTTAGAATATTCACTAGATGAAATAATATGTGGCCACTAAGAATGACAGTCACTTAAATGCACCGTGGTATCCTGGATTGGATCTTGGAACAGGAAGAGGACATTAGTGAAAAAACTGGTACAACCTGAATAAAGTGTGGAGTTTAATTAATAGTGTTAAAGTTAATTTCTTAGTTTTGATAAATGAATGTTAACATTAGGGGAAGCCAGGTGAAAGGTATATGGGGACTCTATGTACTATTTTTGTAATTCTTGTTTAAATCTAAAATTATTCAAAAAAACTGAATGACATTCTCAAGTTGTTTGGAATATAGGAATAGTTTAGGCTAAAACATTCAATGAAAAAGACAGAATTCAAAATTGTGTGACAGTGTGATTACAGCTATGCAAAATTATTTTTCATAGAAAAAAAGAGGAAAAGAAAATATGCAATTATTGGGACTTCCCTCGTGGTGCAGTGGTTAAGAATCCACCTGTCAATGCAGTGGACACGGTTTCGAGCCCTGGTCCGGGAAGATCCCACATGCCATGGAGCAACTAAGCCCGTGCGCCACAACTACTGAGACTGCGCTCTAGCGCCTGCGAGCACAACTACTGAGCCCACGTCCCACAACCACTGAAGCCAGCACACCTAGAGCCCGTGCTCCACAACAAGAGAAGCCACTGCAATGTGAAGCCTGCGCACCACAACGAAGAATAGCGCCCCATCGCCGCAACTAGAGAAAACCTGAGTGCAGCAATGAAGACCCAACGCAGCCATAAATAAATAAATAAATAAATAAATAGTTGGGTGACTATGAAATTGAGAGTTATTCAAATCCTAGGGTTTTTTTTGTTGTTTTCCAATTTTTCCTTAATATGGGATCTCAACCACTTAGAGCTTTTCAGAAGCTGGGAACATCAGAAGGGAGTGGTTAATTTCAGCAGGAAAGAGCCTTATGGAAAGGCTGTCTGATCACTCTCTGAGTCAGTAAGAGGGCCAGGGAGCAGGTCCCCACCACTCGGATTACAGCCACTGGCTGTTGTCTCTGGGCCCACCACCCCTACCCATTGCCTGCACAATGCAGGCATCCAGCCTGGGTTCAAATTAAACTTGTCATTTGCTAGCTTGAGACCTTGGACAAATTTCTTAATCTCTCTGCCCCTCAGTTTCCTGATCTGTAAAATGAGGCTTCTGCTAGCTGTGCCTACGTCGTAGGGCGGCTATAAGGATTGAATAGGTCTGGCATGTAGTGAGCTCCATATACTTGTTAAAGGAAAAGAAACATCACCAGTGTCAGTGGAACAAATTTAAACATCCCTTTTTGTCTCTTGCCCAGATTCAAAGTCCTAAGTGAGGGGGCTAGCAGGTGACTTGACACTGGTGATGTCCTCCCTGCCAGAGTCAGGAGAGAGTGAGCGTCCAGTGGGCGGTTCGGCTTCCATAGAAGAAGGGGTGCTGCTTCCCCACAAGGCTCCACAGAAGACCAAGAAACCAGAGAGGGTCCAGGTACTAAGCTGCGAAGCAGGGATTTTATAGTAAATGCTCAATAAATAATTATTGAATGTATGAACGGGCAACCAAATAAATGCAACAGCTGCAACAAACAGTAGAGCTCATTTGGGAAGAGATGCCAGGAAGCAGGAAAGAGTTGGAGAGCCCAGGGTGTCTCAAGTGGCAGGGCTGGGCCAGAGAGAAGCCCCGAAGGCTGCCACCTCCTGGTGCAGTGGCAGCAGCCCTTTGTCACGTGACTCAGTGCTCAGTTGGTGGCAGCACAGGGAGAAGAGGGTCCGCAACTCCGCTAACTTTTCCCAGCACCTTCCCGCCCCCATCACAGGGTCTGGATCTCCTTGTGGGCTGGTTCTCCAGCAAGAAGGACCCCAGGGTTCTCCAGATGCCCCCCCTTCTTCCCTTCCCTCCTCCTCCTGCCAGTCCCCCAGGTTCTGGCCACAGCGGCAGGGTGTGCCCCCAGGTGCTGGCTCATAGCACCTTACTTTCTGGCAGCACTCCCTTGGGGTTCCTTGTTTTTAAAACAAAATTTTTTTAATGTATTTATTTGGCTGCACGGGATCTTCGTTGCAGCATGCGGGATCTTTTTCAGTTGCGGCATGTGGAATCTAGTTCTCTGACTGGGGATCGAATCTGGGCCCCCTGCATTGGGAGCGTGGAGTCTTAATCCCTGCACCACCAGGGAAGTCCCCCCACCTTGGGGTTCCTTGACATTCTGAAGTTTTTTGATCATCTCCTGAACTATGTTACAAATTCTGGGGTGGGATCAGGGGAGAGGAGGGCAGGGACCGAGACCCCTCAGTCCCAAGCTGCCTCCCCAGGTGTAGCACAGAGGAAGTTAGATGAGGCTTGGTTACATGGCCCCGTGGAAAACTCTTTGCCGAGCTGTCTCCTTTGGTCTCACTCTGGACCACGCACTGGACTATGATCCTGTGAGGTGGTGCGCGCAGGATCGGGATTCAAACCCTAGATTCTGACCCTAGAACCATGACAGATGCGGGACAACATAATTTTCATTCTAGGTCTGCTCAGACTGGCCGAATAGTCAACTCACTTTGGCCACTCTGAGCTTATCTTTTCTTCAGTAAAATGTTGGGATGGGTGGGGCTCAGTGGGTGGTGGCTGGTGGGAGCGGCGTGTCCCCAGGCAGGAGCGATGAGGTCGCTCTCCACAGCTGGCCAGCCTCCCCGTGCTGGGGAAAGTCTCCTCTCCTTGGGCCCTGCTGCCCTCTGCTGGTCGAGGTCCAGCCGCCTGGCCCGTGCCCAGGGGCGGTCAGGAGCTGGGGCTGGGAGTCCCGTCCTGTCCTGTCCCGTGTCCAAGTCCCTAGCTCTGCCACTCACTGCTTTTGGTCCCACTCTTTGGCTTTCTGAAACTGCTTCCTCAGCTGTAAAGTGTGGGGATGGTGAGGGCTGAATGGGGTAGGATGTGCAGAATGTCACGTACAGCGCGTGGCCAGACAGGACTTTGTGATGCTGCTCTGGTGGGCAGACAGGAGCGGGAGTCCTAGAACAACTCTGTCTCAGATGCCTGGGTGTGAGGGGTGAGCTCGATGTGTCTTTCGTTCATTGACTCCCCCAGCCCCCTGGAATCCCCAGGTTCCTTCCCGTTTATCTCAATGGCAGGAGCAAGCCGCTCAGTGAACATCAGACACTCCCCTCCCCCACTGGTTGTGTCCACATTGGAACTCCCACACAGGATGGGGGCTGGGAAGGCAAGGACCATATCCTGCTCACTCCTCCACCCCTGTGCTCCGCCCTGGACTGGGCTTGGTGTCCCCTCAGCAATCATGAGCCCTGGAGGAAATTCCAACCTATCCTCCCAGCTCCCCTCAGAGGGTTCAGCCAGCCTTGCAGAAAGCCATCTGCCTCATACTCCATGTCCACTCCCCTCTGAGGCTGCCCATCCTTGTCATCAGGAGGGTCTATGTTCCCTCTCAGGCCTGGGATCCAGATTGGGAAGAGGGGACCAACACCCGAGAAACACTTCCATGCTTGCCCCTGCTTTGCAGCCCCTGCAAGAATGTTGCATAGCAAATAACCCTCACTTCATAGTTAATAACTCTAGTTGACACTGACTACGGACTGAACAAGCCCTAGTTGCATTAACTCATTGAATCCAACTCTGGGAGGTAGGTCCTACTCTTACCCTCATTTTACAGATAAGGAAACTGACACAAAGAGGAACCTAGTGACTCCTCCGAAGTCACAGAGCTGGTAAATTGCAGAACCAGGATTTGAAACTAGGAAAATCCCCTGCTTTCCATAAGCTGGCCTACGTGTCAGAAGCCTTTAGCTTGGAGATCAAGCTCTGGGTAGGGTGGGTGGTCAGGTATTCCATGCTGTTTTGGATCTCTCTGCCCCTCTGGTCTCAGGCTCTGCTGGATCCCTAGCTAGTGGCTTCGGGATGACTTCCTGGAAGCTGTGAGTTCTCATCCTCCAAAGGAAGGGTCCCCAAGAGCAAAAGGCAGGAGAGAGCAAACAGGGTGGCCTGAAGTGGGTGATCTGCCAGCCACCCACCCCTTCCCACACCCAGACGCGGGCCCAGGGTGCTGTCTGGGCAGAGGGGAGAGGAAAGCTTCGTGACTCACAGATAGTGTGCCCCACCCTCCCTGCGCAAGGATGCCAGGGAGTGGCCTGTCCTGGGGAAGTTGACTTGGGGTCCCCTCCCCTACCCCTTGCCTTCCTGGCAGACACCCCCAAGGCTGGGCGGAGGCGGTGTGAAGAAACGAAGACACTGGTTTGTGGCTCTTGGCCCCAGCTGGCCTCCGGGCTGCACCTTCCCCAGGCTCCCACTCGTCTGGCCACGCCGCCCTGCCAGGCCGGTTGTGAGAAACTGAAAGCGGCTCCTCAGCTGGGCATCTCCAAGTGCTGCCACTCACCCTGCCCTCCCGTGACACCTGGGACAGCTGTGCGGTGGCCGGGATGGCTGGGGGCCTGAAGCTGGAAACCAGCCACCGAGTGGTTCCCACCTCTCCCAGAGCAGGTGTCTCAGGAAGGGGCTCGCCTTCTCACGCACGCAGGGGTGAGGCCTGCATTCTTCCCTCACTCTCAGCATCCCCACCCTTCCCACACGCAGTCCACCCTCTCTGCAGCCACCGCTTCCCAGCCCAGAAGTCACCCGGCCTTGACTTGTGGTGGCCTGTTTCTCATGTCTGGGTGTCTGCAGCTGCCCAACTGGTCTCCTGCTCCCACCTCTGCCCTCCTGGCCACCCTGCCTGGTCTCGTCACCAGATGTGTCATCTTAAGGAATCCAAACTGGCCTTTCCCACAGCACGGGAACAGAGGTCCAGTTCCTTAGCCAAGGGGCCCACGCAAAGACAGTAAACGCTCTGGTGTGCAGGCGGGTCCGTGTGTGTGCGGTGATGCAGGAGTGAGGAAGCCAGCAGAGCCACAGGCTTCCTGGACAAGGTGGTGTCTGAGCTGGGCACCGAAGGATCTGGGGGTGGAGGGGGGTTTGAACAAGCAGTGACTGGGAGGAAGGGCAGGCCGAGGTGGGGAAACAGCCAGAGCAGAGACTTGGAGGCTGGTCCAGCTACCCTGGGTGTGGCTGGAGTGTCAGGTGTCCTAGGCGTAAGGTGGGGAAGGTGGGCTTCAGCCAGATGTGAGAGACCTCCCAGGTCTCCACCTGGCGAAGTTAGACCTCCTCTGGACAGGGGGGCTGCAGAAGGCTCAAGGTGACGTGACTGGATCTGTGCTTTGGAAGATTGCTGATGGGGAGGATGAAGGAGGCCAAGAGCCTGGAGGCTGGGAGACCTTTGAGGTGGTCCAGGCAGGCGCGGCTGACAGCCTGAAGTGGGGCATTGCCTCGCGGCACTCGTCCATTTGTTCATCACGTATTCCTTTAGTGCTTCTTCCATGCGAGGCACTGTTTGAGGCACAGGGGATTCCAACAAACGCAGTCCGTGCTCTCAAGGAGTTGGCAATTCAGTGGGAGACAGGATCACGTCAAAAGTTGATGAGCTCTCCAAGAACGTAAAAGAGAGCAGCCAAGGGTGGGGGGCGGGGGGAGGTGTGGCTGGAGAGAAAGTAAAGGTGAGTGTTCCTGCCTCAACTGCTCCCCTGCAGGCACTCTCCTCTCCAGCGGCCCCCATCAGAGCAGGCCCCTGCCCACTTCCCCCTCTGTGCAGTGGCCCCAGAAGCCCCCCTTCTCCACCTCTCACACCTGTGGATCCTTCCACCTCCTTGACCCCCATCCTGCTTCCCCGCTGCTCACAGACAGCAGTTGTTCCCAGACCTTGACCTCCCAAACCGTGTCCTGGGTGAAGTACAGCAATGGCCAGAGTTGAATTTCAGTCCTACTTCTGGCCACGTGACCCTCTTCTTCCAGAAACCTCAGTGCAGTGTTTGAAGGCATTCACCTCATTGGATGAGGCCCACACACATCATACAAAGTAATCTGCTTTACTCAAAGGCTACAAATTTAAAAGTAATCGGGGGCTTCCCTGGTGGCGCAGTGGTTAGGAGTCCGCCTGCCAATGCAGGGGACACAGGTTTGATCCCTGGT
Organism: Stenella coeruleoalba; assembly: GCF_951394435.1. Lineage (NCBI taxonomy): Eukaryota > Metazoa > Chordata > Mammalia > Artiodactyla > Delphinidae > Stenella > Stenella coeruleoalba. The sequence goes on from NC_137154.1 coordinate 5,709,959, forward strand.
CCAGAAGGATCCCACATGCTGCGGAGCAACTCGGCCTGTGCGCCACAACTGCTGAGCCTGCACCCTGGATCCCGTGTGCCACAACTGCTGAGGCCTGCGCACCTGGAGCCCCTGCTCCACAGAGGGAGAGCCACCGCAAGGAGAAGCCCACGTACAGCAAAGAAGAGTAGCTCCCGCTCCCAGCAACTAGAGAAAGCCCACGCGCAGCAACAAAGACCCAACGCAGCCATATTTATTTTATTTTAACTAAATAAAAATAAAAGTAATCGGGACTTCCCGGGTGGCACAGTGGATAAGACTCTGTGCTCCCAATGCAGGGGGCCCAGGTTCAATCCGTGGTCAGGGAACTAGATCCCACGTGCATACTGCAACTAAGAGTTCACATGCCACAACTAAGGAGCCCACATGCCGCAACTAAGGAGCTGGCAAGCTGCAACTAAGACCCGGTGCAGCCAAATAAATAAATATCTTTTTAAAAAGGTAATCATATCAAAAAAATACCTTCACAACATCTCAACTGGCATTTGACCAAACAACTGGGCACTGTAGCCTCATCAAGTTGACATATAAATTTTTTTTTTTTTTTTTTTTTTTTTGGCTGCGCTGCATGGCTTGTGGGATCTTAGCTCCCTGACCAGCAAACCTGGGGCCAAGGCAGTGAAAGCATCGAGTCCTAACCACTGGACCACCAGGGAATTCCTGGGAAGTCCCAACATTTAAATCTGGCCATCACACCTATTTATTTATCTATCTAATCATCTCATTCTTGATATTCTTAACCCTGCTGAGAGATAAGAGGCAACAAGGCAGAATTTATTCCTCCTGTTTATCAGGTGAGTAGACTGACACTCTCCAGAACCAAGCCCACCACTCCATCACCTTCTAGTTAATACTCTCAGCCCTCCTTGGCCTGAGCCTCTTGTCTCGTCTGCCTGGCAAAACCTCACACAACATTCGACAAGACTCTCAGTGGCACTCATTACCCCCCAGGCTCACCGGGCTGTCTCTCTTTTCAGGGAAGTGCCTTTTCTCTCCTGGTAGCTTCCCAACCACCCCTGCATGCTGGGGTTAGGACCCCTCCTCTGTGGCATTGCAAACAGATCTGGCTTTGAGGGCACAAACTGTGGGTTCCCTGTATAATACCCCTAGTTCTTGTCATGGTGTTTCGGGCACATCAGGGAGCTCCTTGGACACCAGGCTGTTGAAGGCACGGATGATGGAGTCCCTGGTTGTCTCAGGGAAGGAGTCTGAGCCAGCGCTCAGGTCTCCTGACATCTGGTTCAGTACCTTGCCCTCCCGTATAGGATACACTGTCCAGTACAGTTCTACTCCATGCAATCCAGCCCGTGTTTCCTGCACACCTCCTTTATTCCTGGCACTGTGCTAGGCACCTGACAAGCAGTTTGTCACTTTACCCTCACAGCAACACTCTAGGACGGGCATGATTACCTACATTTGCCAGATGGCATGTTGAGGCTCAAAGAGTGTGACTCTCATAAAGTCACATGGCTCTGGAAAGTGGCAGGACTAGGATTCGCACCCAGATCTGCTACTGACTCGAGAGATGGAACACTCTGCCTCTCTGCAATGCCAAGAGGCCAAGCCACATCCCCAACTAGGGTCTGGGAACAAAGAGATGAGGGAGCCAAAGAGCCTGACTTCAAGGGAAGCCCAGGTCTGGTGCAAGAAGTCAGTGTGAAAAGCTTCCTATAGCCAGATAACTATCAAGGGTTCCAGGGACTCACATTTGGGGAAATTAGAGGAGATGTGTGAACTGAGCTTAGCTCACTGGGCTGGGGAGGGCAGGCAGGGGGAGAAGAGGGAAGAACATTCTGGGCATGGGGTGTGCTTGGGGAAGGAGCAATCAGGCTAGAAATCTAGGCCAGGAAAAGTTGTTTCCCACCCCTGAGCAGCTTATATTAAAACACTGGAGTGGAGCCTGTAATCCAGGTGGGGTTTTCTGAGCAGGTCCCTAACATCACTTCCTCTGCCTCAGCTCAGCTCTGTAACCTGAGCCATGAGCCCTCACCTGGAGGAAGTGGTCCCACCCCTGGAGCTGTTTCCTAATGAAACTGAGGGGGTGGGTGTTAGTGGCTGGTTCTGTGTGGGTGCACCTCATCCAATCAGTTGAAGACCTTAAAAGAAAAGACTGAGTTTTCCCAAGGAAGAAGGAATTCTGCCTCAAGTCAGTAATACGGAATCCCTGTCTGAATTTCCAGCCTGCTGCCCTGCAGAATTCAGACTCAAGACTGCAACATTGGGACTTCCCTGGTGGTCCAGTGGGTAAGACTCTGCGCTCCCAATGCAGGGGGCCCGGGTTCGATCCCTGGTCGGGAAACTGGATCCCGCACGCATGCCGCTACTAAGAAGTCCACATCCTGCAACGAAGACCCCACATGCCGCAACTAAGACCCGGCACAGCCTAAATAAATAAATAAATAAATATTTTTTTTAAAAAAAGACTGCAACATCGACCTCCAGCCTGCCCGACAGGTTTCAGACTTGCCAGCCTCCACAATCGCAGGGACCAATTCCTTAAAATCTCTCTCTGTATATATAGAGCCTATTGGCTCTATTTTCCTGCAGAACCCTGACTATCCATTTTATCAGTCATATTACATACATCTATAGAATATTGTCTATTGTATTTATCATAAATAAAAGTGACACCTGTGAACCTTTTGTGAGCACTTACTGTGTGCCAGGCACCTGCTACGTTCTTCGCAGGTGTCTCATGATGCTCTTACTCATCCCAAAGCTCCATGAGGTCATCTGTGATTGGTCCCATTTCACAGACGAGAGGCCCAGAGAATTCCAGTAACTTGCCCAGGGTTCTAAAGTGATAAAGCCGGATTTGGATCCAAGGTAGTTACACTGGGTCCAGTGCCTACGTGGGGTGTGCTCTTATCCACCATGGAACGTGTGTGTAAAGGCATTTCGAAACAAGAGGCGTGACGCAACTGAAAAGTGATGTCATTTTAGTGTTACAGTTACCACTGGGATGGGCAGGGCGAAGGGGGACGGGGCAGGGTGTGAGTTCTGGCTGGAGGGTCCTAGCACCACCGGGTCCTGAAGGTGCAGGCCCGAGAACACCCACGAGGTGGCGCCAGGCTGCACAGGCCGCTCCAGGATGTGTAGTCCAGGGCTGGGAGCTGGGAGTGATTCCAGGGGTCTCCAGGCCTAGCCCTCCACAGGGCTGGTGAGCCCGGGAACCCCCTTCCTCAGGCTTCAGAGGGGTTTCTCTCCAGTCCAGGGATACCAGCGCCAGAGTCAGGGGCCCGGCCTCGGTGGTGCCCATCTGTTTGGGGTACAGTTCGGTGGTCACAGCCTGGGGACTGGGTCCAGCCCAGCCAACTGGCCAGGTCAGCGCCCAGCTCCTTCCTGGGCCGCTGGTGTGGTCAGGGAAGGAGCGCCCCAGCCCATCAAGTCACCACACAACAGCTCTGGGTAATCCGCCTCCAGAAGTTGCGACGGCGGCTGCTGAGGGCCACCTTGGCCGCCTCCTGGAAGATGGTGTGGACGTTCTCCTGGAGCAGAGCCGAGCACTCGAGGTAGGCCACGGCGCCCACGGCCCGTGCCATCTCCTGGCCCTAACAGGGAGAGCGGACGGGGCCGCCGTCAGGTGGGTGCCGCTGGGGCCTCACGTCCAGCCAACCCCCAGCCCCCTTGGCCATCCTAGGTGCGTCTTCCTAGGACACCCACAGCTCCTGTCCCCTGGCCTGACCAAGCCCATCGATGGCTTCATCGGGTTTCCTGCCTCAGTTCCCGGCTGGGTCTCTGCCTCTCGAGGCATCAACGAATTAACTTCCCGGCCTGACCCAGGCATGCTGCAGAGAGGGGCCTGTGGACTGGAGACCTGGGGGTCCCCCCCGGCTGTGAGGCGCGTAGGCAGGATCTGATGTGCACCGCACTCACTCACTCTCCATCCCACAGCTGGAAACTTCCAAGCCCGGCAGTTCTTGACCATGACTGCCTCCAAATCAACCCCTACCCTGACCCACACCCTGCGGGTGCCAGACGTCTGGTGCTGCTGAGAGGCTGGGCCGGAACAGCATTACCCCAGGGGTTTCCTCTCCTGGCACCCCGACCCCCGTGCCCTGGGCTGGGTTTCCTACCCTGTGGTAGGTCACAGGTTCCAACCTATTTTTCTGCAGCTTCTTCACCAGCAACTTGTCCTTGCGCAGGTCAGTCTTGCAGGCCACTACGATGATGGGCACCTCCTTGCAGAAGTGATTCACCTCCGGGTACCACTGTGGGGAGGGAGGTGGGGAGGGGGGGTGTGTGAGCCATCAAGGGAGTGGGCCGCTCTCCTGCCCTCCAGGTAACTCCCACAACAATAATCAGCAAAGCCAGTTTAGGGAGAACTACTCTGTGCCAGGCTAAGACTTTACATGTAATGAACACATTAACCCCCCAAGTCCCTATGAAGCAAGTTCTATTATCAATCCCATTGTACCGATGCACTAACTGAGGCTCAGGGACGTTATATAACTTGCCCTTGGTCACACAACTGGAAGTGGCAGAATTTGAACCCAGGGGGTGGCACCCAGAGCCCGGTTCCCACCTGCTCTAGAATCCTACCTCTGCAAGGTAAGGGGTCCCATGACCGTCTCCCCAACAGGGTAAAATATATAAAGAAATCAGTGAGGCTTTAAAATTAAAGCATCTCACAACATGGTTGCAGCAGCTGTTGCCTGTTGGAGGGGGCACTCCTGTCCCGTGTCAGCTGCTCTTCGGAATGCGAGCCTCCAGGGCCTGGTTATTTCAGTCTGGACTATAACCTGGGAGCCTGGAATCCAGGCTTTAGATCTCCAGCAGCGCACGCCTGCTCAGTTTCAGGAAAAATTGACATCAAACCGTCTGGCTTCTGGAGCCAGATGGGGCCGGTGTGCGGTCCCAGCAAGTCCTCCCCTCCACAGAACTGCCCTTGAAAAGGGTCTCCTCCCCGACTCCACTTTGCTAAACGCAACAGGGAATCCTCAGACCTCATCCTACCTGAGCCCTGACATCAGCGATCACTCCCTCCTCTGAAACCTGGTCTGCGCTTCATCCCAGGGCCGCGCTCTCCTGGTTGACCCCAGGTCTCCAGGTGACAGCCCCCCTCTCCCCCACGCCCAGTCCACAGCTCTTCCCCACCAGCAACTCCTAAATGGATCTGCCCAGCCCTGCCCCCTCCCGGGAACTGCAGCCTCAGACTTCTGCCTGCCTGCCTGACCCTCCACTGGGACGCCCAACGGGCCTCCATCGCCCACCTCCCTGCCCCCAGCTTGCTCCTTCTCATCTTGGGAAATGGCAAGTTCACCTTCCAGGTGCTCTGGTCAAATGTCTCTCTCCCACCCATGTCCAATCCATCTGCAAATGCTGACGGTTCGGTTCTGCCTTCTGAACAGATCTGCTGGCCTCTCACCACCGCCTCTGCTGGCACCCCGGTCCCAGCCACCACTTGCCTGGTCCTTGGTGCCTACAACAGTACCTGGCACACAGTAAGTTCTCGATAAATGCTGCCATCATCGTTGTGGTTACGGTTACTAATGCTGTCACTGGCTGTGTTCTGAGGAACCCTGGAGCACGCCGTTCACACGCGCATGGAGGCCCTGGCAGCAGTGGGGGCGGGGCTGTGGCTGCTGGGTAGGAGCAGAGGAACTCAAGGGACCGTTTCCCTGACACCTGTGTGCAGCCTCGGGAACCTCTGAGATAACTGGGGGACATCCTGGGAGGCTGCTGGGAGCCAGCAGTCACACTGATGGAGGCTGAGGGCTGCTGGAAACTGATGGCTCGTGTGACCTTGGGCAGGCCCAGGCTGGGGAGATGCGGGGGCCTCTGGGTCGCCCAGAATCTTCAGGCAGGGTCACGGTAGAAAGAGCCACAGCGTTCTGAGTCTGCAGTATGGGGCAGACAAGGAGCACTGGACCGGGAGTCAGAGGGCCAGTCCAGACCCTGCCACCAAATCCCTGGGGGACCCTGACTAAGTCTCTCTAGGCCTCAGTTTCCCCATATTTATGCCAAAGGCACTGGACCCGATGCCATCCAGGGCCTGCCGAGCTCTGACAGTCTGCTGGGTCAAGGGTAGGGGTGGAGCAGAGCGGCCCGGCTATGGGGCTGTGCCTGTCTGCCCCCCACCCGCTGTACCCACCCGGTTAGAGATGTTGTCAAAGCTGTGTGGGCTGGTGACGTCAAAGCAGAGGAGCAGGACGCTGGCATCAGGGTAGAACAGGGGCCGCAGGCGGTCGTAGTCGACTTGCCCTGGGTAGAATAGGGGTGGTCACTCCCTCCAGATCTCCTGCCCATTGTCAGCACCTCCCCAGCATCAGGGAGGTCACCCCAACCAAGACTAGGGGCGGGTGTCGATGGGGATGGTCTGGATCAGGGCCTAGACCTGTGCCTCAGGATCCAACACGTGAACGTCCCCCTCGGGGCTGTGTTCCCCTGGCTGGCCTGTGGGACGTGCCACTGCTGAGAGAGCCCTGTTCTGGAAGGAGTGGGGGATGTCTGAGGCCATCACTCAGAAGCCTGCTTTGCCCTGGACTTGGGGCGGGGATGGGGGATGAGAAGAAAGAGGCAGGCGGGACCTGGGCAAAGATATCACAGCCCAACCAAGGTAAGGGGGCTGCTGGGATTCCCAGAGCTTAGCTTTGAGTTCTGATGTAGATTTGACTCTGAACCCTCTTATGGGCTAGGTCAGGAGGCTAGAGGGCAGAGGTCACGTTCAAACAGACCTTACAGAAGCTAAAGCCAGGGTGGACCGCTCAGGAGGCCAGGAACGGTCCATCCCTTGAGAGCTAAGAGCTCCGATTCACCTCCAGGACATGGTGGGCTGCTCTGGGCTGGGGAAGCAGCAGACACAGATGCCGAAGCGAGGAGGGTTCAGGCTCCCGGGGGCCCTAATCCTGGCCAACACCTGTTCCCTGGAGACTGGTTGGCCTCCCTGGTTCGGAAGGAAGGTCGTGGGTCCCTTCCTCCCACTCTGTCCCTCCCCCAGCCTGGCACCCACCTGCTGTGTCCCAGATTTGGAGGTGCACGGGTTTGCCCTTCACGTGCAGATTCACGGTGAGCTGCTCGAATACCGTGGGGGTGTAGCTCTGAGGAAGAAGGGGTCAAGGGGGCAGCTGAGAAGGCGGCATCTGAAGCCGGTGGTCACAGTGCCCAGGCCAGAGCCCAGGAGTGCCCGCGGCACTGCCGCTCTTTGGAGTAGCTTGGAGCAGAGTGGAGTAGTTTCTGGGGGGGAGTCGGCTGGTGGGTGGAGGCCTAGAGCTGCCACTCTGTAGCTGTGCACCCTCCCAAGGCACTGAGCCTCCCTGGCCTCCTCTGCGCCTAAAAAGTGGGTCTATTAAGGCCCCCAGCGCAGCACGTTGCTGAAAGGATTCAAGGAGGCGCTTCATGCGGAGCCCTGAGCACAGGGCCTGGTAGAAAATAAGCACTGTACACATGCCGGGACTGTTATTTTTATCTCTGTCCTCGTCCAGACTGTCCCATTTCTGAGCCTTCCTTCCTGCCGTCCCCTCCTCCTGGAATGACATTAACCTATGTTTGTTCATTCACTCACTTACTCATTCATTCATTCATGAGCACCCTCTCTGGATCCGATTCTGGACACCCGGGAGCAACTAACAAAGACTCATTGCCTGCCCTGAGGAGCTCCTAGCTTTTGGGGGCCCCTCCTTTGCCTCTCAACCTTTCACAATCCAACCAGAATGCCCCTGTTTCTGTCTCTCTTACCTGCCCTGCCTGGCCCCAGGGGGAGGTCACCCAGGCCAGAGGCCCCTCCGCCCCAGGCCTGCTGAGCCTGAGCTCACCCCGTCTCCACAAAGGCTGGATGAATGGAAGCAGGATGGGTTTTTACACAAGCGCAGGAATAAAGACGGGGAGCTTTTAAGGACGGGGTCTGAGCAACAGGGGAGAAGGTTTTCAAAACCCTGCCACGACACAAGCCCTTTGCACCAAGGGGCGTGCTGGACCGCCTGCATCTTGGGTGCCCAGGCCTTGCTCCCTTGCTCAGGGCTGGGTGGGGGGACCACAGACGGGAGGACACTGTGGGGCCCTGTGCCCTGAGGCAAGACTCTTCTCTCTGGCCTCAGTTTTCCCATCTGTAAAATGAAGGCCTTGCCAGCTCTCAAACCTTGTGTTTCTTTTAAATGAAGAGGTCTCTTGGGAATTCCCTGGCGGTCCAGTGGTTAGGACCCTGTGCTTTCTGTGCCGGGGCCTGGGTTCGAAACCTGGTCGGGGAACTAAGATCCCGCAAGCCGGGCGGTGCCCAGATAAATAAATAAATGAATAGATAAATAAATAAATAAATAAATGGAGAGGTGTCTCTTGTGCCTGGAGGCAGACGGGTCCCAGGAAATCAGGGTCCCCAAACAGGAGAGGAACCTAGACAAGGCAGGTCCAGCCCTTTGGTGACAGGCATGTTCTTCTCCCTTTCCCTTCAGAGTGTCCTTCACCATGCACTGTCTGGACTTCCCTGGTGGTGGAGTGGTTAAGAATCCGCCTGCCAATGCAGGGGACACAGGTTCGAGCCCTGGTCCAGGAAAATCCCACATGCCACGGAGCAACTAAGCCCGTGCGCCACAACTGCCGAGCCTGCGCTCTAGAGCCCGCGAGCCACAACTATTGCAGCCCGTGCGCCTAGAGCCCGTGCTCCGCAACAAGAGAAGCCACCGCCAGGAGAAGCCCGCGCACCACAACAAAGAGTAGCCCCCACTCGCTGCAACTAGAGAAAGCCTGCGTGCAGCAACAAAGACCCAACGCAGCCAAAAAAATAATTAATTAATTAATTTTTTTTAAATTGTGAAAAACACACTGTCCATCAACTGTGAGATGCCCATTTCCGCACTGTAACCTCTCTGCAATTGGGATGGGTCTCACTCTCAAGGCCATCTCAGAGCCCAGGACAGTGGTGGTGAGCGACCACCCCTCCCAGCACTGCTTCTGGGCCCCGGCTGGCCTAGCCTCTCTGTGGCACTCTGTGGTGCTCCCCACACTGCCATAATTGTTGGGTTCTAACAGGCAGCCTCTGGGGGCCTGGAAACACATCCCTCCCCCCAGCTAAAAAAAATGTGACTGGCCAAAGGATGTGACATCAGCTCCAAAAACCACAAAGCAAGAGTCGGCTCGATGCTGCCACAGTGGAAAGAAAGGCTGACTCTGGGTTAGCAGGCCCGGCTGCTCCTGCCTCCCGCATCCAACCCCCCAGTGCTGTACCACCCCAGGGCTTTGGCGGGGGCTGGGATCAGCAGGCAGGGGGACGTGATGCTGGAAGCAGACCCACGCATGGACTCCCAGGGGAACTGGGCTGAGTGGGGCACGGTGGGTGGGTGTGTCCAGCCCGTCCTGGTACCAGTGAGTCCGCTTGGACAGGCAGTAGGCATGTCAGTGAAGGAGTGACAGTCCACATGCTCAGGCGTCAAGGACATGCCAGGTACTCGGGGCCGTCTCTCAGCCTTACCTTCCACCTCACCACCACCCTCGGGTCTCTCCACCCGGCGAGGTCGAGGGAGGGGTCGGAGGCTCACAGAGGCTGAGCAAAGCACTGAGGGCCCCGGAGTTTGTTGGAGACTGAGGTGCTAACCCAGCTGTCTGAGCGGCTGGTGTGCTCTTACTCTCCAAGGCTGAGCCCACGGGACATCCACTGTAGGGGCAAGAGCTGGGGGAAGACACGATGTCTCCCAAGAAAAACGCTGGCCGCTTTTCAGTGAGTCCTTCCTGTTGCAGCTCAGAGCTGAGCCCCTGACCTGTATGAACTCTCTCATCACTGCGACCCTGGGAGGTGGGCACCACGGTTATTCCTATTAAGCAGTTAAGGAAACAGGCACAGAGAGGGTAAGCGGCTTGCCCCAGGGCGCACAGCTGTAAGTCGCAAAGCCGTGATTCGAAGCCAAGGCTGTCCGTCCCACTTAGCCAGGCTGTGCCGCCAAGTGCTCTCTTTGGACCCGCTATGTTCCCCAGGCTGCCTAAGTCATTCCCCGGGACACCTCTCCCGGGTAGGTGGCATTCTTGGCACTTGACAGGCGATGTCACTCCCGCGGGCAAAGTGAGAACTGCCTTCGACCCCACGCTCTGCGGGGAGGCAGAACGGGCGCACTTCCCTCCCGGGGTGGGGAAGGATGCACCCAGGCCGCGGCGCCCCGTTGAGCCCGAGGGGCCGGCACTCACCTCGGGGAAGGCGCCCTCGGCGAAGACCATCAACAGCGACGTCTTCCCGCAGCCGCCGTCGCCCACCAGGACCACCTTGACGGACCGCGCGCCGGGCGGCGCCTCCTCGCCTGAGGCCTGGGCCACCTTCATCGCGGGGCAGCGGAGGGAGGGCCAGGCGCAGCGGAGCGGCGGCCTCGGGGCCGGCGGGGCAGGAATGTGGAAGGGGCGGGGCGGGGCGGGGCGGGGCGAGGAAGTGCGGGCGGCGGCTGGCGGCTCAGGTGAGGGGCCGGGCGGATTCCGTGGCCTGGCGCCGGCTGGGCCCTGCCCCTCGCGTCCCAGGTCCCAGGCGGCCCGAGGAAGACACACCTCTGTGTGGGGCGCTAGGTCACAGGAGTGGGCACCGAGACTCGGCCTCCGTCCTCAGGAGCGCACCCTGGTCTGATGGGGAGCAGACACGTAGCTGGGCAGTGATGGCGTGGACGGGGAAAGAGGAGCGTCCTGGCCCCCTTCCCCGGGAGAAGGGAGGTGGGGGTCAGCCCTGCTGGCCCACTAGCTTGCTGGGGACAGGGACTGGGTACCTGGTGCCCAGCCTAGGCGGGGCACCCAGCAGGAGCTGGTGACTTTTGATGGATGAATGAATGAGTGAATGAATGAATGTGCCTTTCCCCAGGGCTCTGGAGAAGCCCTCCACACCACGGCCTCCCTACGGGTGTTTCAGGGCGGGTGGGAAGGGGGTGATCTTGCAGGCCTTTATGCGTTAGTCACTGGCACTGCCAGCTGGGCCTACCCTCCCCCAGCCAGCACCAGGAAGTCTCACTACAGGCGGGTCTCACCTCTGCCTCGGTCATGGTCTGGAGAAAGCGATGGAACCTTCCATCTGTCAAGCGCTTAGAGTAGGGTCTGGTACGTGGTTGGTGATGCCATGTGTGAGTGATTCTTATAATTTAACCAACACTGATGGCCCCCTGTGCCCACGGACCTGGGGACCCTGAACCGTTGAAGTCAAAGTCTCCCACGGCCTAGAATGGGAGACAGGCAGGACATCACTGTGATAAGAGCTACAACGGTGGGGGGGACAGGCAGCGGACGGGAGTCAGGAAGAGGGGCTCCTCACCGGGGTTGGGGGTGGTCAGGAAACCCTTCTGAGAAAAGGGGCCAGAGTCTGCAGGAAAAAGTGAGACACAGTTAGATAGTGGAAGGGTAAAGTGTTCCAAACGGAGGCAACAGCACGTGCAAGGTATGGAGGCAAGGGGGGGGGGGGATCCTTTGCTGGGGGTTGGGGGGCGTGGTGTGGTTCTTCCCTGTGATGATGGTGAGGCTGGTTTGGGGAGTTGGTGCAGGGGGTGAGGCTGAGGGTTAATTAGGGCCTGGAGAGTGAAGCACTTTGGACGCCAGGAATAAAGACAGAATTGAACTGGAAACTCACTGTCACCTGACCTCCCACCCCTGTTAGTAGACAGAGTCAAAACATGTATTTAAAAAATGGGCACAAGGGCCCCCAGATCTTGGACTGTTTTCACTGAAGCTCAGACAAACAGAGGGCAGAAGTTTTGGGGTTTCACACCCTTCCCCACACAGGTCATGACATCATTCCTCATGGAGTTCCAAGCCAGGCAGGTGAAAAACCACCCTCAGCCCCCTTTAAACCTCACTGTGGCCCAAAGAGGCAGCCAGGGCAAGAGTCACGGCCCCTCCTGCACAGAGGCAGAGCCCAGACCCCTGACTCCCATTCCAGGCTCACCCAGGGCCACAGTCAGCAGGCTGAATGAAGCCTCACCTGGATGGAGGGAGTGCCCCAGGACATCCCCAACCTTTAGGCCCCTTCCTCCCCAAAACCACCAAAGGGCTGGACAGTGACCTGGCACCAGGCTGGGTGTGTAGCCACTGATCAGGACTCCCCGCCCCAAGGAGTGGTGGGGAGGGACCCCATCCCCCAGCGATCAGCTGTCAGCCTCGTCATCCCCTAGTCTCTCCACTACTGCTGTCATCAGGCTTTGGGTGGCAAGGCTGGGAGGCAGGTGGGGTCAGACAAGGGGTGGAGGGAGCTGAGAGTCAGACAGAGGCTTTTGGCCTTGGTTGCTATGGGGATAATCACTCTAATGACACTCCTGATATGCGTCATGCTTTAGAGTTTCACTGAACATTTCCTAATAGTAACAGCGCCCATTAATGGATTGCCAACCGAGTGGAGGCACTGTCCCCTCGCAGGTGGGAAGTGTTAGCCCTGGTTTACAGATGGGACACTTGAGGCCCAGGGAGGTTTAAGCTCTTGTCTAAGATCCAAGAGGCTAGCAGGAGGCAGAGCTCTGAGTTTGAACCCAGGTCTGGTGACAAAGCTGGGCTGTCTCCCAACATCACACCTCATGTGCATTATTTCATTTAGTGCTCAGACCGTGAGCTGGGCAGGGTGGGTGATCGGGAGCTGAGGCTCAGAGAAAGGCATTGGCTTGTGGCAGGCCAGCACGACCCAGAGCCAGGATTTCAACCCAGGTCTCCTGATGTTAAACCCAGCCTCACTCCCACTCTGCGTTCCTGATTCTGTGAGAGGGAGATTAGTCACTGGGCTGGGGAAATCTGCCTTGGTTGGCAGGGAATTTCTCCAAATCTCAGACATTGCCAGGCCCTGGACGGCACCGTTTTCCTGGAGTTTATTTTGGAGTGGGGAGGCGGCCCAAGTCACAGTCTGCCTGGTCAGGGTACTGTTAACTGTCTTACTGTTTTCTGTGGCTGCTGGTCACTACCGGCTTGCGGGTGACTCATCCCCTTGAGGCCCCACCAGTCCCGGGTCCAGAGTCCTTCAGCACCCTGCTCAGCGGGTCACTGCCCTGCAGACCCCAGGCCCTCGGCCTGAGGTGGAATCCCCTCCTTCAGATGCAGGTGGCCAGGCAGGATCTTCCAGTCCCCAGCCAAGTCTTGAGCACCTCCAGGGCAGGGGCCAAGCCCCACCCATCTCTGTATCCCAGACAGGAGTGCCTGCCCCAGGCTGGCATCCAGCTGTGGCTCAGGATGTTATGTCCAGTTCACTGGCTGGACAAGGAAAAGGAAGGAAAAGGAAGGAGCAAGGGTAAGAGAAAGGAAGGAAGATGGACTGCTTCAAAAGCATTTACAAACTGAAGAAACAAGGGAACAACAGTTGCATGGATGAGTGAATTCAGCGAATGACCTGAGTGTCGGGTCAGTAGACAGGTGACCACCCTCCGGCCTCCATCTGCTCCAAGGCCCCCCTGGCCTTGGCCCCTCTGCCCCATTTTCTGACCTCCCACCCCCATTCTCCCTGAGGCCGGAATCCCCTGCTGTCGGGGCCGGATCTCTGCTGCCCCCGTGTGGCCGCTCTGCTCCCTGCACCGTCATCACCCGGGGCTGCCGGCTCTGCTTCGGGTTCCTGGCTTGGGGTGTGGAGTGTTTATGGATGGTTGAAGGAGTGGAGGGACATGGAGGCACCCTGGAGTTGGTGCCAGAGGGGGTGGAACTTCATAGGCCCAGTCCTGCCCCTTGGGATGCCTTGGAAGGGGACACAGACTCTTTGCTCCCGACGCCTCCTGGGATGTCCCCTCCCCTCCCTTTCATCCCAAACACCAGATCCCAGAGCTCCAGAACTCCTCCACCCAAAGCCTTGACCTCACGTTTACTGAGCACCCACTGTGTGCCAGTCAGTTGGCATGTGGCATTTAATTCCATCCTGTGAAGTATGTATAATTCTTATCCTCCTCTGACAAATGAGGAAACTGAGGCACAAAGGGGCTAGATAATTTGCCCAAGATCCCACGGCTGATAAGTGGGGGTGTGGGTGCTTTTAGAGGCCTTCTTGACTAATACGCTCATTCTCCAGATGGGGAAACAGGCTCTTGAAGGGAAGGAATTGTCACACAGCAAGTAAGCAGCAGACCCAGCCTATGGCAGGTGGAACACAGAAGGGCTTCTTCTCCCAAGTTCCCCTCCGTCTGGCCTCTCCAGACCAACCCAACTCTGGCTGCCATTTAACTGGAGCTCAGGGCTGGGGCCGCAGGCCACCTGTCCCTGCCTCGCCATTACTGACCCTTCTGGGTGGGATGGGAAGGTTGATAACGGGGTGGGAGGGGGTGGAGAGTGAGGGAGCCCCGTGGCCCAGTCTGAGTGTTCCTTTAGTTGTTTGGTCTGTCCCTTCAGGTGTCTGCAGGCAGAGACAAGGCAGGAGGGAGGAAGTGAAGCTTCGAGCTGCTGTGGCTCACCCTGCTCCTCCCACACGCAGGCGTGGACCGCCACTGCCGCTGTCAGAACAGGGACCGCCATACCTGTCCTCTTGGGTGGGACTTGGCTATCCTGAGGGCTCCCAGACAGAGGGGGCTTGGGACCCTCGAAGCAGGCCCACGGGCCTGGGGCTGGAGGAGCGGGGAGAAGAGTGGGGTGGCAGGGGAGGAAGAGGCAGGAAGAGATGGGAGTACAGTGGTTTGGGCCCTGCTAAAGGCGGCTGGGATGCTCCTCATTGACCAAGAGCAGCACTCGCTGATGTCCCTCGTCATCACTTCAAAGCGACTTAGAGCAGCCCCCCCTCCCTGCCTCCCTCCCTCCCTCTGACCTCTCCTGTCCAGGGCCTCACTGCCAGCAGGACCAGGACCTTCGGCCTCACCCAGGACATGAAGCTTCCCCAGCTCAGCCCCACCTGGCCTTTCCAGCCCCAGCTGGCTGCGTGGCTCCCCAGACACCCGTGGCACCTTTGCATAGGCAGTTTCCCTGCCTTGAGGCTGCTCTCCCTTCTCCACCTGCACAGCCCTCGCCACCCAGCGAGGCTGGTGCCTCCCTCTCCTCCAGGAAGCCTTCCCTGGTTTCCACCCTTCCTGGGCTCCTGTAAGGCCTGTCTCATTGGTTACCTCTGTCTGCCGGGCTCTGCAGGGGGTGGGGGTGGTGTTCCACAGAAGCTCTTCCTTCAGGCCCTGTGGTGGGCAGGCCTCCTGAGAATTTCTACCCAGATTCTCCTCCTTCCATGCTTGCTGTGATCTTCCAGGGGAGGGGAGGGGAAAACCAGAGCAGCCTGGGATCCAGAGGGGCTTCTCTGCTGCCCCTCGGCCCCACTGTCGAGAAGCTGGGGAAGGCGGCATTATGGTCTAGTAGTTAAGTCATGAGCTCAGGAGCTAGACAGCTTGAGCTCAAATCACAGCTCTGAGATGCTCTGGCTGTGTGATCTTGGGCTAGTTACCTAGCCTCTCTGAGTTTCAGTTTCTACATCTGCAAAAAAGGAGCCAACAACAGACCTACCTCTAAGTCTGCAGGGTTGCAGGCCAGGCAGCAGTACTCACTGAACTCACATGGCCCGTCTCCCCTCCAAGCCTTTCCCCGGGCTCCCTTCTCCCCATCCTCCCCAACTTTAGCAAAGTTGATGCATTGGCCAACTTTTTGTCCACTCCTGCCCGTTTCTACATGCTGTTCCCACAACCAGGAAGGCTGTTTTGGTCTTACCCCCCTTTTCTGGCCTTATCCCTCTCGCCCTGAAGACAGCGCAGCACCACCACTGGGCGGCCTTCCTTGATATTCCCTTCTGCATTCTCCCTGCCAGCCTGGCTCGGGGCCGCTTCTCGGAGCTTCCCCAGCAGCCTCGTGGCACTGGTCCTTGTGACGGTCTCCCCAGCCAGACAGAACCCTCCTGCTCCTCCGGGCGCCCAGCAGCAGGGGAACGCGTGCTCACAGCAACCCGCACCGAGGCCCGGGGCCCTGATTTCTGGAGACAAAGGTGATTTGGGGCGAGCAGGGCTCCCCGGAAGCCCCCTCCCTCCTGCCCCAGCTTTATTTTGGTTCTAGAATTATTCCAGTCAGCATACTCGGTCCCCACCACGCCCATCCGGGTGCACAGTCAGCATTTCATGCAGTTAGAGGGAGGGATGGAAGGGGAAGAGAAGGCAGGCGAGTAAATGGTCTGCACAGCAGAGCCACTGGGGTGGAAGGGCGGGGGCCTCTCCCTGGCGGCAGGGGCCCCCGCCAGCTGCGTGTCCCCGGGCCCTGGGCTGGCCTGGGCCTCGCAGACCTCCTGGCGCCGGCCACACGGTGGGCAGCCCGGCCTCGGGACCGGGCCGCAGCTGCGTCAGGTGGGGAGAGCCACCACGCTGCCTCAGGTCCCGTGACCACCCTGGGCTCCCCGACATCACTGGGGGTAACTGGCTGGGCCTGGGCCTCCGTAGCCCACCAGGTCCAGAGGCAGCCAGCCTGAGGACCTACCTCTCACCTCCCTTCCCCCCATCGCTGTAACCCGGTGGGCCCCCCACCCCTCAGCTGCGAGGGGCGCACAGCGCCTGCTTCTCTGGGGCTGCCTTCGGCGGCTTGGAGCCGCCTCAGTGACACCTAGAAGGCCACGCACGCCTTCCCTCCAAGACTCCTGTGGGTGTGTAACGGTCCAGCCCTTGGCTCCTGGGCAGGACTCCTCTGGGGTGCCATCCGCACAAGCCCTCACCGTTGGGACTCCGCGGAAGCCACAACCTGCCGGCTCCTTCGCTTGCCCCAAAGCCCCCTCTCTGCCTTACAGGGTTCTCCTGAGGGCTCTCCCCCAATAAACCCCTTGCCTGCGAACCTCGGGGTCTGCTTCTGGAATCAGCCTTGGGCAGCTGGTGTCCTGGGGGTCTGAACCAGGCTCCAGAGCCATCTCCCCCGCTGGCATTCAAGCCTGCCCCCCCAACTCCATCCTGACCCCCTCAACTTCCCCTCACGGTCGCCACTCAGGTCGCCCCTTCCTGCAAGGCCCAGCCCAAGGCCTCGGGCTCCACTGTGTCCTCCCAGGTGCCTGCTGCCCACAGAGGCCTCTCCCATGCCCCTCAGCAGTCTGTATTCTGCCTCCCCATTGCCCACCAGCACCCCCCAGAGGCTGAGGCATCTCTCTTCCCCGCAAGGCCTGGCCTGAAGGGACACCAGCCAACGCCGTGGAGCCAATGCCTGAACACAAGGACCTGGCTCTGGGACTCTTTGGACCCCTGGGCCTTATAAGGGTTACAGTTCTATTTCATAGAGGATGACCCAGCGTCCCACATGGCCTGAGGGCCACTGATTGGCCTGGTCCCTCGGTCTCTCCTCCTTCCCAGAGAGAGGCTCTTGTGTCCACGGCAGTAGGGTGAGAACTGCGTTTGTGACAGGGATGTTCTTACCCTGCCACGCTGCGGACGGGCCACTGGCCTGGGACACTCAGTTCTTTCCCTGACCCTCACAGCACAGCTCCCATCTTGTCCCCGCGCTCCCCGGCCCCAGAGCCCTCCCCAGGTCTACGTGGAGGGGCCGCCATCCGCAAAGAGCAGATCACCAGGGCAAGGGGATCTTGTCTTCCCGACGTCCTAGGGGCTGTGCCTTGTTCGTGTCACCCCAGCCTGTGCCTTGCACAGCACCTGGCCTCCAAGACTCATGGTCCTTGTGCCTGGCCTCCCAGCAGGGATGGGATGTGGGGAGCTCTGAGAGGCCAAGGCCCCGCCAAGGCCAAGGGACAGGCCTGTTGGGGAGCTCAAAATGGGAGCACAGCGGGCCAATGCCTGGCTGCCCTCCCTGGGCCCTGGCCCAGCCACGGCTGGTCCTCAGTGGGAGACAACCCTGGGTCCCTAGACATCCAGCCAGGCCTGTTCCTCCACCGCAGCCTGGATAGAGGGACCAAGATGGCTCTTGGGGACTCCACCGGGGGACCCCAGCGTTCAATGGTTCCAGCCAGACTACAGAGAAGGGTGTTGGAGCTGAGTTCACGCCGGGCTCCGGTGCCCACCCGGGCCCTGCCCCGGCTGCTAGTTTCGACGGACAGGGTGCCACATGGACACGGGCCTGCGCAGCGTGGCCAGCATCTGGTTCCAGTGCGTGGTGCCCATGCCACTGGCCGACGGCCCAATGATGACATGGCCTACGTTGTCCCCACGGCCATCACTGCTGCTCTCAGCTACCGTCACACGGAGAGACAGGTCCTGGGGAGGAAGTGACATGGGTGCTAGGGACCAGGGGCAGTGCCAGAGGTCCCCCATGGCCCCCAGGCCCCAGCGGGGTGCCAGGCACGGCCCCGTGAATCCTCACCTCTGACCTGTCTAACCTCACAGCCCAGATGTAAATGCTGGCCTCACCACTTCCTTGCTGCGTGACCTTGGGCAGTGACTTGGGCTCTTCCTACCTCAGTTTCCCCATCTGTAAAATGGTGATAATCATAGTTCCCACCTGTTCTGGGAACGAAATGAGTTAAAAGGTGTAAAGCACTTAGAACAGTGCCTGCACACCGTCAGCGCATTATAGATGTCTGTTGTTAATCCTGAGCTAATCGTATGTTGGACTCATAACAGGAAGGGAAAGAACTTGCTTGAGATCAAAGTGGTGAAGCTGAGACTGGAACCCAGCCTGACTTCTCTCCTTCCCCTCCCCCCTCCCCTCCCCTCCCCCCACCGCCGGTCCCAAGAAGTGTCTCGCCCTAGGAGGCTGCAGAGTAGGAGTGGTGGCACTAGGACACCCAGGGAAGCAGGGGGCAGACGGGTGGCCTGTCCCATGAGGGTGGCAAGGCAGGACCAACCAGGGATGCTGAGATGTTTTTCTGGATTCCAAACACCCAGAGTGCGGCAGAGTTCTGGGCTTTCAAATTCAGGCCGGCTATCCCAAGAGGGGAGATTAGGGGGTTTCTGTACAGCCCCAGGGCCAAGGGGCAAGTTTTGGCTCAAGGCACAAAAGGACTTTCTCACGTGGTCAGGAATGCCCAAGGATGGAAGGAGGGAGTGAGGGAAGGTGGTGAGCTCCCCATCCTCTGAGGCATGCAAGCCGGGCCACTTCTGTGGCCCAGGGCACATCCTCTGCAGTCCTCCCACCCTTGGCCTGTGATATCTGTGCTGGGAGGGGGTCTCCCTGGGGCACATCGCCTGCTGAAGGCCAGGGGGGTTCTGGGGAGCTCCACAGGGCCTCTGTAGGCAGAACCTCGGGAGATTTAGGGCCAGAGCTCTGGGCGTTGGGTCAGTCCTGGCTCATCCCTAGTCCTCTGCAGCTCCCTCCACCGGGAACTGTCTTCCCACAGATCTCAGCTTAGCTACCCCCACCTGCAGAGGCCTCCCCTGACTGCCAAGGTCTGGCATGCTCTTAGTGGATGTGATTGTCTGCAGACTTTCCTGCCTGTCCCTTGTGAGCGCCAAGGAAGCAATTCCCATGTCCCCAGCACCCACCAGAGGGCTGGTACCTAGTAGGTGCTCAATACACACTTCTCGACTAGAAAGGTGATGCCTTAAGGCAAACCATCACCCCCTGCAGGAGCTCGGAGGAGATAGACTGGAGGGGATAGAGGGGCCCCCACCCCCTGCGCCATCCCCCCTCACCTGGAGCACGATGGCTGGCACTGAGAAGATCATGGCTTCATTGAACACTGGGTTAGGGTCGTCCCTCTTCACAGCCGTCTTCTTTTTGCTCATCTTCCTCCCATCCTGCAGCAGGTACACCTTGACGAAGGGGTCTGTGGGCGGGGAGGGGGGTGGGGGTGAGAGCCAGTGCGACACTCACTTGGCATAGACCTGCCCGGTCACAGCGGCTCACCGGCCACTCTCTCCTGCGGTCCTGCCATCAGGTCTTTATTGCGTTCCCATTTTACAGATGAGAAAACTGAGGCTCACGCGCGAGTCAGGAGAAGAGCTGGGCTTTGGACTCCGGCAGCCGGCCCACCAGCCCGCACGAGTGCTCCCCTCACGTGAGGCTCTGGGGAGCTCAGCAGACCCACCAGTTTTCATTCTATAAATGGCCCAAACGCAGATGTCAGCCCCGAGTCACCCGGCGCCTGCTCAGTGGAGCCTGACTCAAGGACATGCAGCTCTGGAATAACGAGTCGCTGCCTGCTCGTCACTTACCACCCACTGGGTGTCCTTGCTGCACCTGCCTGGACCCGGGTCCCCCAGGCTCCCAGTCAGCCTCCTGCAGCCCTCAGTTTTCAGTTACTCGGGGCTGAGGCTCCCGCAGACCTGACGCATCAGGTCCTGCCTGGCACCCCCACCATCTCGGTGGCCCTGGTCCCCGTTTGGGATCTGGGATGCAGTCCAGCCTCTGGGAAACGCCTACCTTGTTTTCATACCAGTGCCCCAGCCTCCTGCTCTCAGACTCCCATCCCTCCCCCACAGGGGCTCCCTGCCAGCCTCTGTGGTTCCCATGTTTCCCCAGCTAGATTAATCTTCCCACTGTGCATGGCTCCTGAGCCCAGCCAAAGCCAGGGGTGGGGGGCCTGGCACTGTGCCCTACACCTACTGATGCCTCCAGGCGCCCAGGGCTTAGCAGCTGGGCCATGGCTCCCACCTGCCCCACGGAGGAGCCAGGCAGCCAGGAGGGCCTTACCCGCTGTGGTCTTGTCGTTGGTCCAGATGAGATTCTTGGCTTTCACCACGACCACTGTAAGACGCTCGGCCGTTGGGAGGTAGCTGAGGGACAGCAGGATCTCGCCCACAGCGTCGGCGGCCTGGAGGACAGGCGGGTGACTCAGAGGGCTTCTGCCCCTGGACTTGAGGGGCCCAGGGAAAGGCAGAAGCTTCCTTCTCCACTGAGAAGCTGCTGCTCTTGGGGGCCCTTACACCAGGGCACCAGGCTGGTGGGATTGAGAAAGGGACCCCTCTCCCGCTCCACAGCGCCATCCCTGCCTTGTACCGGGTATGGGTCCTGCCTTGGAAGGAAGGCCATAGGTTGCCTGTCAAATGCAGCAACAAAATGCAGTTATGTTCCCTCATTCCAGACCAGAGAAAACATTCTCCGGTAGTAGCACTTACAGGTCCAGGTGGACTGGAATTAGTAGATCATTTGCTTAAATAACAGTGATGCTCCCTAAGCGCTGCTACATTTATGACGGTAAACTGCAGCTTGGCCTCTGTCTGAAATGACTCACTTGAGGGCCAGAGGAGTACTTCCCTAACAGAAGCTCTACAGGAGTAGAGCTTCTAAAGGTTTGGTGGTAGGAGCAGTAGAAGGGCTGTAAACAGTGGTCAGGGTGCCTTTCATCTGCATGCAGTAAACTGAGTTTCCTTGAGTGTGGCTCAGCTCTTTCTCTAATCTCCTAAAGATGTTGGTGTTCAGGCTGTTGCGAGGACAGTGGATTTCCTCCCCTGAAGTGTACATATGGCGCTGTCCTCAGGCACAGGCAGGTGGGCGGGCTTACCTTGTTCTGGTCCTGTAGGTAGAGCCAGCCGCCGAAGGGCTGCAGCGGGAGGTCAAGCACAGAAAGCTTCAGCTCCACCACCCCTGTGCTCACATTCCGCTCATCTTCATCGATGCCAAACACGGAAAACCGCAGGCTCTTCTCCTCCAGGGCTGCAGGGTCCAGGGGGATGGAGAACTTCTCGTCGAAGAAGATGGAGTAGGCGTTCCTCTGGATCTGCAGAGAGAAAGAGCAGTGGAAGGAGGTCCAAAGCTGGGGAGGAGGTGGCAGCTGGATGCCTGCGAGGCCATGGCAGGGAGTGAGCGCTGGATGGGGTGTCTGGAGACCTGGGCTAGCGTCTTGGCTCTGCTGTCCCCACACTGCAATGCCAATCCTTCCTTTGGTGGCTCAGCCCTGATGATATAAAAGCCCCCTGTCCTCTTCTCAGTGGTGGCCAATCTAGTGGCCTGGCATTCGAAGCTTCCACAAGCTGACCCCAACTAATTCCCATCCTCAGTGCCCATGGGTCCACAGAACCCTTGCAATGTGCCGGCTGAGCTGGCCATCTTTCTTGCACGTGTTCAAGTCCAGCCCTGGGCCAGGCATGCTGTGAGTAGGGATAACTGTCTGTGAAGTTGAGAGTCACTGATGTCCCATCCCGCATGGGGCCTGGCCTAGGACTCTCTGAACGTTATGGGGTGGATGGACCGATGGAGTGACGAGGCAAGGCTGGGCAGACTCTGTTTCTAAGCCTAGTCCTGCCTGGTGGGCGCCACTGGCCTCTTCCCAGGAAGCCGTGGGTGGGCCCTCTGGGAAGGTGCACTTGTGGGCACTGATCCCCCTTCCGTGGGGGGCTGCTTTGGTCACTGCCTGGCGATATTTTAAGAGAGGAGATCTCATCCCTGGCACCTCGCCTGATGCCGGGGGGCTGCCCAACCTGGGGGCAGCCACCCACTCACTGGGATTGGCTGGGCTGTGATGCTAAGAAGCCTGCATTCTTGGGAATAAATCTGTCGGTACCTCCAGATGCCCTGAGCTGCACTCTTCGGTCACTGTCTGGGCTGGAAAAGCCTCTTCTTACCTTGCGCCCTGAAGGCTACATCCCCTACCCAATCACCTGCTTGAGAACCAAGGGCGACCCTTCCTTCCTGGGATAAAGCCCACCTCCTGATCCTGACCCTGACATTCAGGCTTTTCACGATCTTTGGCCCTAAATTCCTTCCTCTGGCCAAATTAGCCCCTTGACTGTCCCCTGCCCATAGGAGTACAGGCTCCCTGACGATCCATTCTCTGTACGTTGCACTTTATGAGCACGTGGAGACCCCTGGGGTGGAGTCCTGGATCTCCTGCTCACTTGCTGGGGTTGTCGTGGGCAAAGCACTTTCCTGAGCCTCAGTTTCCTCATCTGTAAGATGCCCTCAATCCATCCCCCATCACTGGGGCTAATGAGAGGGTCGCAGATGCGTTGGGCTCTGTGAACCAGGTTCTCAGCATACATCAGGCCGTGGTGGCTGCTGTCAACGTGCTGCCTCGAGGGGTGTGTCCAGAACCGCCCAGGTCCTCCAGGCAGCTGAGGCCGCGGGCAGCGTGGATCTGGGCTCAACAGGAACACCTCATGGTCCTGACAGACGACAATCCACTGAGCGCTTACCAAGGACTGGGCTAAGGATTTTGCGTTTCCTGAAGCACTATGATGCTCACTTGACAGATGGGAAAACTGAGTCGCAGAGTGCTTAAGTGACTCACCCAAAGTCACACTTCTAGGAAGTAGGGAGCCAGGATTTGAACCCAGGCAATCAGGCTCCAGGGTCCTGCGCCTAACCACCCACTGGGCTGCCTCTCTGAAGCCGGCCTCCCCTTCTCGGCCCTACGTACGCCCTGGTGGTTGGTTCTAGACCCTCCTAGAGTGCGGGGGGCAGGGTGGGGCAGGAGAGGAATGACAGTCTCCACCTCTGAGGGGCAGCCAATTTCAGCACAGGAAACAGGACTGGACACGGGTGGGTCTCTGAGGAGCCAGAGCCACTTGGCCGCAGGATCCTCCTGCCCTGGTCACAGCCCGTGCTGGGCTGACCTCGACCGCTGGTGCTGGGCAGCAGGGTGTCTCACGTAGACCTCTCTCTCTCTCAGCAAGGGGGGCGGATCATGGAGGGGTATCCTGGGGGGTGTGCTGGGTCCCTCTCCTTGCCCCTCCCGGCTTATTCTGCACCCTCCCCCCTGCTTTCGGCCCCAGGGGCTGACCTCCATGGGCTGCATCAACAGGCTCCCTAGGCCTCTGGCTTCCGGTGGGGTCAGCCAGTAGGGGTCACTGGAGGGAAACCAGAGGTCGGAGGGAGGTCGGGGTGCTTATTCCTCCAGGTCCTTCTCGGCAGGATCGCTGCGAGCAGACGGCGCCTCTTGACCAAAGGGCACGGCGCCTATCAAAGTGGCCCTCTGCATACACTGGTCTTTAGGTAACCTCGCGTTCCCCTCATCCCCTCAGGCCAGGGTACCACGCCATCCCTGAGGTCGCCCTCCACACAGCATTATAACAGTCCTGTTATTAAGCTGTCCCCAAATTAGCCAACATGAGCTTGTCATCCCTTCCCTGCCAGGTCCCCAAGTTGACACAATTGACAAATGGACAATTACCACACACTGGATTCATGTGGCAGGACTGCTGAGAACTGCACACAATGGGAGCCTGCAGGTGGAGGCCCCAGACTCCCAGTTCTGTCCTCCCTATAGCCAGCACCTTCCGCTCTGGGATCAGCACCCAAATCTGCTCTCTAGCTCCCTCCTCAGATTCTGCCTGGCCCTGCACCCCTGCCTGCCTGGGCAGGACTCCTGAGAGCCCAGGGCACACGGCTGCCCCGCCCTCCCAGCCCCCACTTACCCGGGAAATGCCCACGATCTGCTCATCCGGCAGCAGGCTGACGCGCATGAAGCAGGACTCGAAGCTGGCTTCCTCCCGCTCCAGGAGGTCCTTGCCCTGCAGCACAGCCACGTGGAGGGTGTGGGAGGCGGCATCGTAGTCCATGCTCACCTCCACCTGGCCCAGCGTGAAGTCCTGCCCGAAGGTGTTGCTCACGGAGGAGATGGAGTTCAGGGAGTCGGCCGACTGGGATTTTCGGAGGGTCCCGTAGGGGGCCAGGTCCAGCTCACGGCCCATCAGCTCCAGGGGTCCCAGCTCGCTGATGCTCTCAAAGGTGTCCTCAATGCTGAGGCTGCCTTTGCGACTGGGTGGCCCCCTAGTGCTGGCCCGCTGGGCATTCCAGGCAGGCACTCTCTGGGGGTGAGAAAAAGGGACATGGGAGCATCGAAAGGGCAATAGGCATGGTCTTGAAGAGACAGCAAAGAGATACGGTAAGCCCTGTTCATGCAAGGCACCTCCAAGTTCCCCTTTCGCAAAAACAGGGCATGCCTTAGTTAGGAAGGTCCTTCTTTATTGTTATTTCATGTCAGTTTTCTCTCCCTAACCAGAAGGTAAGAGAGCTTTTTCTCAAAATGTTTATTTATATGGACTGAGTTTCATACATAAAGATGTTCACTGCAGTGATGTTTATAAAAAGGAAAAATAGTTAGCAATCTAAGTGTCCAGCAGAAGGGGAACGGGTAAGAAAACTAGAGTACATATACTCAATACATGACAGAGCAGCCTCAAAGGAAGTTTACAAAAATGTCTACCACATGAGGAAGTTTTCAAGTTGGATAACACTAACTCTAATATTCAAATTTTTCTTTTCTCTCAATTGACCTTGGGATTTGAGAAAACAAAAACCTTTGTACTGTAAGCATCTCCCATGTTGGTACATAATCTTCATTACCATAATTTTTAATGGTCCCCTTAATTTGCCATTGAGTGGATCGCCATAGTTTATTTTACTATTCCCCTACAGTTGGACATTTATATTGTTTTTAATTTTTCACAAATATAAACAATGCAGCATTGAATAGATTTCCTTTTTTTTTTTGGCCGCGCTGCGCGGCATGCAGGATCCTAGCTCCCTAACTAGGGAACGAACCCGTGCCCCCTGCAGTGGAAGTGCAGAGTCTTAACCACTGGACCTCCTGGTAAGCCCCTTGAATAGCTTTCTTAAAATCTTGACTTAGAGGACATAGTCCCCCTTTTTTTTTTTTTAAATCTATTTTATTTATTTTTTATTTTTGGCTGTGTTGGGTCTTCGTTGCTGTGCACAGGTTTTCTCTAGTTGCTGCAAGTGGGGGTTACTCTTTGTTGCAGTGTGTGGGCTTCTCATCGCGGTGGCTTCTCTTGTGGAGCACGGGCTTTAGGCATGTGGCTTCAGTCGTTGTGGCACATGGGCTCAGTAGTTGTGGCTCTCGGGCTCTAGAGCACAGGCAGTAGTTGTGGCGCACGGGCTTAGTTGTTCCACGGCACGTGGGATCTTCCCAGACTGGGGATCGAACCCGTGTCCCCTGCATTGGCAGGCGGATTCTTAACCACTGTGCCACCAGGGAAGTCCTGAGGACATAGTCCTTTTGAAAGCTTTTGATACATGTTTCCAAAATGCTCTTTGGAAAAGTTGTTCCAATTTACAGTCCCTCCAACTGAGCGTGAGATAATTCCTTCCAAAACCCCAAATGAGCGAGCATGTGGGACCTTTATCTGGTAACAGATTCTGGCTGTGCTCTCTGGAACTCTACATGATGTTAGAAAAATTCTCTGCCAATGTTAAGTGATGAAGCATTTAGCAATATGTAGAGAGCCCTAAACATGTTTATACTCCCTGATACAGTAGTTTCACATCTGGGCATTCATTCAAAGTACGTAATCCCAAATGAAGACAAAGTTTTACACGTAAACCATTTACTGCATTATTTATAGTGGCATTTAGTAAACCATGGCACATACACAAAAAGGAATCTTAGGCAGCCATTAAAATAATGTTTACAATCAACAATATAAGGAAGTGCTTCCGTTTTACGTGAGATGAAAAGGGTAGGGTATAAAATTCTCTGTAGAGATGACACCCATTGTGTAAAAACTATGCATGGAAAAAAGACGGGGGGGAGGGGCCTAGATTTAAAATATTGGAAAGAAATAAATCAAAATGTTAATAGTTTGAAGACAATTCACAGTTGCTTGCCTCTGGGTGGTGACATTTGGGGAGGTTTTCCTTCTTATTTTTATTTTCCTGTAATTGTCACAGGATGGTGTTTTAAATTGAAAGCATTCATTCATTCGCCAAGTATTCATGGATTCCCTAGCACTGGGCTATGTTGGAATGTGGAGGAGGACAAGGGTCCCTGTTCGCAGGAGGAAGTTAACCAGAAGGGAGTGAGGCGGGGAGGGAGTGGGGGCCAGTCCTGAGAGTGGACAGTTGGGGCATGGGGTGTGCAGTCCAGTGTGCACCCATGAAAACAGAAGCCTCACCTTCTGCTGGGCCTCTGCGTAGTTCTCACCATACTTCTGCTGAAGGTACCTGTAGTCGTAGTTTGGGAACGGGGAGGGGCTGGGGAAGCTCCCCGACGTCCAGAGCTTCCACAGGCTCACAGCTGCAATTCCCAGCAGTGCCAGGGCCCCGGCAGCATAGACACCCACTTCCCAGTCAGGGGGGCTCTTGATGACTGCAAGGCAAGAGCAGAGCCGTCTCTCGTTAATGGGCACTAGGACCCCTCAGTTGTTACACACTCCCACCCAGTGAGCCTGTAGTTCAGCACTGATTTGCTTATTCATTGAAAAAATATTTATTGAGTGTCTACTACGTCAGGTTCTGTGCTGGGTGCTGGGGATCCAGTGTTGAACAAGCTATACACCCTCCGATATCTGCTTTTAGCTCCTTTCCACAAAAACATACATTACTATCAGGAGCGACCCTTGGGTAGAGCAGATGAAGAGCTGTGAACAATGGTTAAATATTCCTTAGGCTTTAAACAGGTAGGGGTTTTTTTAAAATTAATTAATTTTATTTTTGGCTGCACTGGGTCTTTGTTGCTGCACAGGGGCTTTTCTCTAGTTGAGGTGAGCAGGGGCTACTCTTCATTGCAGTGCACAGGCTTCTCATTGTGGTGGCTTCTCTTGTTGCAGAGCACGGGCTCTAGGCACGCGGGCTCAGTAGTTGTGGCTCACGGGCTTAGTTGCTCTGCGGCATGTGGGATCTTCCCGGACTAGGGTTCGAACCCATGTCCCTTGCTTTGGCAGGCGGATTCTTAACCACTGTGCCACCAGGGAAGCCCCAGATGGGGTTTTTCTTGCCTCTTTGAGTTCTCTCTACCTTCAGAGGACTTCTGCTTCCAGATAATCAATGCAGCCTGTTGGGATCTGAGGAAAGTGGAAGGGAACTTGGGGGAGAAAAAGAAATGACCCCCTTTTTGCCTCAGACCTCATCTAAAACAATCCAATGTCCATCAGTTGATGAACGGGAAAATAAAATGTAGTACATCATACAATGGAATATTATTCAGCAATAAAAAGGAATGAAATGATACACGTTATAACGCGGATGAACCTTGAAAACATCAAGCTAAGTGAAAGAAGCCAGTGCCCCAAGACCGTATGTTGTATGATTCTATTGCTATGAAATGTCCAAAAGAGGCAAATCTGTACAGACAGAAAGTAGATTAGTGATTGTCAGGGGCTGCCAGGGGTTGGGGGGAGTAGGGGGAAATGTGGAGTGTGGGGTTTATTTTTGGGGTGATGAATATATTCTAAAAGTTGATTGGCTGATGGTTGCACAATATACTGAAGCCCACTGAATTGTACGCTTTAAGCGAGTGAACTTATGGCATGTGAGTTTTATCTTGATTAAGCTGTTACCAAAAACCAAAAAACAAACAAACAAAAAACTCAGCCAGAAGTGAGAGGTGGCTGTAGGCTGGGCAGGGCTTGGGGACAAATCCAGATGCTCAAATGCGTTCTGCCCACGGATGTTTTAATAACCTCACTCATCTGAGCCTCACTGTCCCCAAACAGTAATTAACTACCCCCTCAACTGTGTTGGGTAAGTCCTCACCTAGCACAGAGCTTGGCCCACGGCAGAACCATAAATGTTAAGTCACTCTTCTGGGAAACCTGGCTCTGCATTCCCAAAAGAAGCCAATGAGACAGTAGGATTCGTTTTGCAGAAGATCGCGCTGTTGGCAAATATAATTCTCTAAACCATTCTCAGTGTTGCCTCTATACTCGATTCAAATGGGGAAACTGAGACACACAAGAACTTGCCCAAGGTCACAGAGCCAAGAAGGGGTGGCCCTGGGATCCCAACACTGGCGGCCAGATTCCAGAGCAAGCAGGGGTAAAAACCACGGCCCCACCCGGCCTCCACCAGCACGGTTCCCCAGCAGCAGGGCGGAGAGATGTGGGGAGGGTGTTTCAGGGCGGAGATTTCTCATCACACAGCCACTGAGCACCTACCGTGTGTGAGCACCCTGCGGAGCGGGTCAGCCCCAGGCCCAGTCCCCGTCCTTAATAAGTGGCTCATAGTCTAGTGGGTGGGGTGGGCAGATAAACAGACAAAAGAGGGATGGGGGTCGTGATGAGAACAGCCCAGGAGGGCTTCCCAAAGAGAGATGCCTAAGCTGGGATATGCAGGAGCAGCGAGAAGTGTGCCGGCCGAGGCGCCAGGCACCAGGAGTTTACGGAAGGAGGAGGAGGGTGTGCAAAGCTCAGAGCGTTCAGAGCACCCAGTGAGAGAGAGGGAAGGGGGCATTTGGGGATGGAGGGGCCACTGCCACTGCTCCCCAAAGCCTGCGTAGGGAGGAATCATCCAGCAATGGGAGGCCCCAGCCGGGCCCTGCTCTGCTGAGCCCAGCCAGCTCCAGCCAGAAGCTACCATACTTGCTCACCCCAGAGAAGGGCAGGGCCCAGCCTTCAGCCCTGGCATTTACGCAGCACTTAGCACCCTACGAGCTCCCTACCTCCACTTTCCAGAGGAGAACTGAGGCGGATAGCAGTTAAAGAACACATCTGTTGGGTTGGCCAAAAAGTTCGTTCGGGATTTCGGGCCCAGCTTCTGGACACACCCGAACGAACTTTTTGGCCACCCCAATATTTATGGGCTCAAGGCCACAGGGGTGAGAAATGGAGAGCGTGGTGCAGGTGCTTTGGCTCCCTGAGGCCACCTCACCTCCCTGGCTCCAGTCTCCTCATCCAGAAAGAGGAGATGACACCAAAAACATCCCCATCCAGTGGTTCTACCCCAAAGGAATTGATTCTAAGGGAAAAATCCCAACAAGTTTTATGTCTGGAGTGAGTCATCGAGTCTGTATTTATAACAGCAGAAATCTGGAAGCAGCCTGAGGGTCTGAGCAAGGGTGCCGGTGGTGCTGCCTCAGGAGGGGTTGTCACTGGGCTTTGAGAATGGCAGTTGAGGTCATCAGGATGTCACCGTGGCAATGCAGAGAATCATTTCAGGCATTGTTAAGAGGAAACAAAAAACAAAAAACAATCCCCAACATGGTATAAGCAGGTGATTTTGATGTAAAACTCACGCAGCAGCGTATGGGCAAGGGCTGGGCGGACCAGGGAGGCATGGGAGGAGCCAGAGATGCGGATGGAGGGACGGCGAGCAAACCTGTTTACTCCTGACTTCTGTTGCGAGAATGTAATTTGTGGGATAAATAAAACCACAACAAAGAGCTACCGGGGGCCCAGGGCCAAGACCTGGCCAGGCTCTCAGGAAGTCCTGGGAGTCCTGCGAATAGGGGATGGGATGGGAACGTACCTGGTGCCTGGAGAGTGAAGTGCATGTGCGGGGGGGCTCCCACCTAGACACACACACAGCCCCAGCCAGCTCACAGGGGCTTGGGTGCTGCCAGGAGGCGGGCCAGGGCCCGGGCACAGCGTCCACATAGGCGATGGGCACAGCAAAGTGGCAAAGCAGCCCCAGGCTCCCCTGAGAGTGAGGATCCGGGGGCTGAGGGCCTGAAGCCAGCACCCTGGCTGGCATGAAAGGGGGGCCAGGGCCAGGGACACGAAAGGAAAAACCCCAGCAAGCTGACATGAAATGATGACAGTTAATGCTCATTTATTTACTCATTTTATTGCGTACCAGCCTCTGGAAGGTATGAGAAGAATTCCCCCAGGGAAGTGAGGTCTGAGCTGAGACCAGAAATGAGGAAGGAGGAATCTTAGTAATAATGGTTCCCTTACTATTTTCCATTCGCCAGGCTCTGTTCCAAACACTTCATGTATACTAACCCACTGAGTCCTCAGAACCACCCTGTGAGGAAGGTTCTATTATTATCCCCATTTTACAGACGATGAAGCTGAGAGATAGAGGAGCTATTCGCTGCCAGACAATCTGGCTCCAGATCTGTGCTCAAGATCTCCACACCAGTCTCAAGGCCTTAGCCAGGCAGAGGCAGTTCCCAAGGGAAGGGAACAGTATGTGCAAAGGCCCGGAGGTCGGAGAGAGCTGTGTTCAAACTGTTGGGCACTTCACACATGTTAGCTCGTTGAATCTTCCCAGCAGTCCCTGAGGCAGGCCGCATTGCCCCCATTTTACGGATGAGTAAGTGGAGGTTCAGAGAGGTTTCATCACTTACTGATGGCCACGCCAGGGCCTGGACAAAGACCTGTGAGCCTGCAGGTGAAAAGTGAAAATTCCTGGCTGGGAGTTGGAAAAGGTGGTTCCCCCTTGTACGTCCTTCAGCTCAGCCCTGGGCTGGCTGGGGTCTGAGCTAGGGGAGGAGCTGGAGTGATGGGGAGCACCGGCCTGGGAGTCAGGAGACCTGGGCCCACGTCCTGACCCTGTTACTTACTTAGTCACTGTCCCTTTCCTTTGCTGAGCCTGCCTTCTCCCATCTGTAAATGGGGAGGGGAACGTAAGGAGAAAAGATGGCGAGGGTACTTCAGTTCTGACACCATCCATCGTCAGCTGGAGTGTGTCTGGTGTCTTGAGGCCGGTCCCAAGCTCAGTGCCTGCAGGGGCACACATGAGGAGAAGGTGGGAGCTGCCATCCCTGGACTGGGCGACCTCTGAGTTTAATGTCCTGTGGATCTAACATCGACCTTCCTGGGTTTCCTCGCCTTTGGCTCCAGGAATGGCCCCAGGGGAGTGGATTCCGCATGACAGGCTCGACCTTAGGGAGTAGCAGCACATGGGCCTCCCGGGCGATCCCCTCAAGTCCTTCCACCGGAGCAGAAAGACGAAGAGACCTCAGACTGGCCCCAACCCGGCGTCCCCAAGGCTGTGTGATCTTGGGCAACTCACTGACAGTCCTTACCAGTAAAACAGGGCCGTGACTGGTGTCCCACTGACATCCCCCACCCCAGGCCCGGTGGGAGGGTCCTGTGAGATGGCACGTTTGCCGCGGGGACTCACCGCTCAGGTGGTATTCTGCCACGTCCACGGCCATGACGCCCACTGCAGGGGCTGAGACTGGAAGGGAGAGGAGAGTCAGTGGAGGGGGCTTCAGAGGGTCATCAACCCCACCCCCCGCTATGGCCCAGGTGCCCATCATCCAGCTCACACTCAGGTGGAGGGGGCCTGAGCAAAAGTAGTGTTTTTTTCATTCTTTCATTTTTATTTTTTGGCTGTGCTGCGTGGCATGCAGGATCTTAGTTACCCGACCAAGGATCGAACCTGGGCCCTCCGCAGTGGAAGTGCGGAGTCCTAACCACTGGACCGTCAGGAAAGTCCCTAAAATAGCATTTTAAAAAAATGGTGTTTAAAGCTCTTTTCAAGCACTCTGAGACCTCATTTCAGGGTTGCCA
Organism: Stenella coeruleoalba; assembly: GCF_951394435.1. Taxonomy (NCBI): domain Eukaryota; kingdom Metazoa; phylum Chordata; class Mammalia; order Artiodactyla; family Delphinidae; genus Stenella; species Stenella coeruleoalba. The sequence continues at coordinate 5,741,806 of NC_137154.1, forward strand.
AACACGAAAACACAAGACACCCAGTGAAACGTGAATTTTGGATTCGTTTTTAGTAGAAGTATGTCCAAATATCGCATGGGACATGCTTATACTGAAATATTATCCACTGTTTATCTGAAGCTCAAAAGTTGCTGGCATCCCGTATTTGTACTTGCTAAATCTGGCAACCCTGCTTCACTTCCGTCCTACCAACAACAGGCTGACCAGCAGCAACTCTGTTACTCCTTAGAGCGGCCCCTCAGGGTGTTCCCTAAGGCTGACTTCAAATGCTTTTGTTTAAATTGGACCCGAAATGCTGCATTTCTACAATATTCTATTATCAGTTCTTTCTCTGCTTGGGATGGTTTCCTCCCCACCCTCCGCTCCCAAGTTATATGAACCACTGAAGGTTTGAAGGTTTAAGTTGTTCTAGAAAGGTCTAGAAGCTCATACAAGCCATCACCTGCCCAGGCAACTGCTTACAGTTTTATTATTTTTGTTGCTAAGAAGTAAACTGGCTCCCAGACATGTTCTAAATGGGGTGGGGGGTTGAAAAAGGGAGGCTAGGAAGAGCTGTATGGATCTCAGCTCAAGGGACACGGAGGACAGGATGGCCCCCACGCTAACCTCTGCATTCCCTCGCGGTTCAGAGAGGTGGTTATAAACAGGTAAGATGGGGTACACGGGGCGGTGGCGGGGGAGACCTGCAGAGTGTCCGTCCACCCAAGGGCAACTGCTTTTCTGTTCCCGCGGGAATGCCAACCCAGCCTGGCTGGATCTTCTGAAAAGCCAGATACCGGTATTTTTTAACATGCAGTTTCTTGATTTTTAAATGTTGCAACCAACTCACAAAAAATGTAAACACTACTGGGTGGAGAGGAAAAGGGTCCTGGCTGGTGGCGGCTAGCCTGTTTGCAACTCCTCGAAGGATTGTGTGGGCTCCCTTTGGGACTGGGGTCAAATCAGGGGGTGAGCATTTTCTAGAATCCTGGGGTTCTCCCCGGTTTGTAGCTCTGGAGTCAAGAAGCTGGGGTGCCTTGATCCAGACAGGGTTATCCGGCACATGTGGGAGTGCCGTAGGTCCCAGGACAGGAGGCCTCGAGAAGCAGGGCGGAACAGGGCCCTGGGGCAAAGCCCTGCCAGGTGCACAGACAGCTCCTTGCTCCCAGCTCCCCTGATGATGCCCCCACTCCCACAGTGAGATGTGGGTTGTCATGGTGATGGGAGGGAGGCGCTAACCTGGACCGGCTTCACCCATGCCAATTCAAGTGGAAGCTCATTGCTGGGACCTGCTGAGATCATGATAAGTACCTTGCTAAGCACCCCTTACACCCAAGCCCTAAGCACTTTGCATGTATATTACCTCATATATTACCGACCTCTAACAGCCCCTTGAGGTAGGTGCTATTACTATCTCTGGTTTGTGGAAGAGAGTCTGAGGCAAGGAGGTAAGGTCATTTGCCCCAGGCTACACAGCTTAAGAAACTGTTCAACCCGGGCCACTGGTTCCACGCTCCCTAACCCCTGTGCCTTACTGCGGGGGTGTGGGGGGTGGGCGGCATAAGGATTCAAAAGTTGCCTGAGAACCCGCAGGCCAAATTAGGCAGTGTGTACAAGCCCAAGGTGGCCCTACTTCGTGGCAGAAGGGAGGCTGGATACACCAAAACACACATGTTAACATGAACACACATGTCCCAGTCTGCCTCTGCCTTGCTGGGAATCTGATCATGCCATCAGCTTTCTTTCCTGTTTCTCTAGCACAGGCTGACTTCCTGCACGGGGACAGCCCATGCCAGCAGCACACTAGAGTGGGTGGGCTGGGTACACCCCTGCGGCAAGTTCCTGTGGCTGGGGACAGAACCCCATACCTGCTGTATCAGACCTCTGGCTGTCGAGGGGCCCCCATGTATCAGACCTCTGGCTGTCGAGGGGCCCCCATCTCTCCAAGGCTGGTCCAGCTCAGACCCCAGACTCCCACACTGCCCACCTTTCCCCCTCCCCTCATCACAACACCCTGGGAGCTGTGCTTTCAGTGGAGTTGTGAATGACTCTAGGCTCACCCAGGCCAGAAGGTCCCGCAGGTGTGCCCTGGGAACGGGAGAAGCCAAAGCACATCTGCCTGAGAGGAGGGAAGAGAGAACTTGGGAGAGATGTCGAGGTTCCTGGGATGGGGCGGCAACCTGAGTACAGCTGTGAACCCCCGATCTGCCCCCTCTGTAAAATGGGGCTTAAGATGGCCTTATCAGGGTGTCAGGAGGGAGGAATGAGAAGTGCAGTGGGGCTTTTTGGCAAATCTTAGCTGCTGTGCTTCCTCGCCTGGCAATGGTCCGAAAGGCCCCTGAGCCCCTACTTTGAGCAGTGGAATTGTGTGGGCAGCACTGCCAGCCTGCAGATGTGTTATATTTGTCTTAAAGTGAGTTACCAACATTTAAAAATTGGGAAATTTCCCATTAAAAAATGAATTTCTTAAAAAAAAAAAAAAAAGGATAGATTTCCAGCTTCCCGTTAAAAGTAAGATTTGGGAACAGTGGGTCTGTATACCCTGCCACCCCCAACAGCCAGAGCTGGAGCTGAGTAGGCTCTGTCCCTCAGACGGGGCATCTGCTCTTCCGGCCTGGCACCTCCTACCCTTCCATTCACTTCCAGAACCTGCTGGCCCCTGGAAGCATCTCTATTCATGAGCCTGGTAAGCAGGCTTTTGGATGAGCTAGGGGAGGTTCAGAAAGGTTAAGTGACTTGCCCAAAGCCACACAGCCAGCAGTGGTAGAGCTGGGCCTGCCACCCCATCCAGCACCTCTTCTATTAGTAGCCACAGCCCCTGTGCAAAGGATTTCATGTACGTCTTCCCCATGGCCTCGCCCAAGACCCCTAGGGGGCAAATTTGCCCCTAGGGGGCAAATCCTGTTATTATCCCCACTCCACAGAGGAGGAAAGTGAGGCTCAGGGAAGGGCAGTGAATTTGCCCAGGGTCACCCAGCCAGTAAGCGGAGAGCTGAGACCGAGCCAGATCTGGCTCTGCAGCAAGCGCCCTTCTTAATGGCTTTACTTACTATCCCTGAGACCCCCTGACTCCATCTCAGCCAGTACTGACAACCTCCGCAGACTCCCACTGGCAGCCTGGAGGTTTGCCAGGTAGAGGGGCTGCAGCTTCAGCTTGGAACAGGACGCTGACAAGGCACATCCGAGGCCAGGGCAGCCTCTGACCAGAGCTTCCCTGCATTTCTGACACACAGGAAATGGGGCACAGCAGGGGTGGGTCAGAGCTGCCCCAAACCTTCATCTGAGCCCCTTCCTGGCACCCTTCCTCACTCCATCTATTCATTCTGGCCCCAAACCCCCAAACCCTAAATTGCATGGCGCTTGTTCATTGAAAACAGCTCTGGGTTCCAATGCTGGCTTAACGATACCTACCCGGCAATACGTACCTATTGCTGTAAGAATTAGACATAATTCATGCTAAATGCCTAGCGTAGTGCCTGGCTCGTAGTGTGAACACGATATAGACCTGATGACTGAATGGATAAACGGATCCCCCTTTTACAGATTAGGAAGGCGGGGATGGAGTCACTCGGCATATGAGTAGCAATACTGGGACTGACTCCCGGGTACAATGCATCTGGGCCTGGGCTCTTGGCCACCATGCCACCTCCTGACCAGGCCTTTCGGGGGTGGAGATGGGTGGGAGGAACTGCCACGGGCCTTACTGGAATCTGACCACAGTCGAGGCCTCCTGGGCTTATCAAGAAATGGCTTTCCAGGAATTTGGTGACTCTGCGGCGGAGAGGGTCCCCACGTCTCTGCTCCCCCTCACCCCATTTCCTTGCTTAGTGTCCCCATGTCACATCTCTGGCTAGCAAGCTTTTGGCTCCCCCTACCCTCACCCTGAGGCCAGCAGGCAATGGGAAGGATCAGGGGGTGGTACAGGGGAGCCCTCGACCTTCCAGGCTGGGAACCTCTTTAGGAGCGTTAGCTTTGAGATCCTTTTCAAGTGCTCCCACTTCCTGGAATAACCACATCCTGCTACCATCCCCCCAAAAGCCCACAAAAACCACAGTACAGACTGGCGAGGATGGTGGTAGCTGGCATTAACTGGGCACCTACTATGTGCTGAGCACTGTACCAAGGACTCGCCAGGTGTTATTTCGGCAAGTCCTCCCTGCTGCCCTCTGAGGGGGCTGATACTCTTCCCATTGTACTGGTAAGAAAACTGAGGTGCAGGAAAACACTTGCCCATAGTCACCAGAGCAGACAAGAGGCAGAGTCCAAGGTTGAACCCCGGGCTGGGAGCCCCCTCTCTCCCAAGCTGTTTGGAAAGGCTTCAGATTTCAGGGTGGGGAGGCCAGGGGCTTGGGTCTTGACCCTTCTCCAGACTGGCTGTGTTAATTTGGGTGAGTCTCCTGCCCTCTCTGAGACTCAGTTTCCCCATTTCTAGTAGGATGCATAGCTCCTGCCGCTCTCCAAACCTGTCACCCACCCCCTGGCTCAGGTAAGAGGCTAACATTCCAGGGTGCAGGTTTCCCAGGCTCTTTGTGGGGGAGGGTGGCCTCACTGGCTGAGGAGGGGGCACCCAGTCCCTCTGCAGCCCATGAAAGAGGGATCACTAGGAGGGCGTGCTCAGGGCTCCTCCACCCACAGGCCTGGCTCCAGGTCCCCATGTTTGGACCCAGTTCCCCCTTCTTCAGCCCAAATCTACAGCCCCAAGGCCCTGGGATGGGCAAGCTTCCTCTCCCAAAGAGCAGTGGCATCAAAGGTTGGCAGGGAGACCCTGGAAAGCTCCCCACCCGTGCTGGTGACACCAGACAGAGGCTGAGGATCCTCTTGGCCTCCCAGGGCTTCCTGGCAATAGGGTGCGACATGGGGCATTTCCTGAAAACCCAGCACCCATGCCGCGGTAACCCCCAGGATACATGGGGACCGGAGTGTGGGGGGCTGACCCGGGAGTCGGGAAGAGGGTGTGAGGCGGGGCCGGGAAAGTGGGGACAATCAGGGCGCTGTGTGTGTGAGGGGCGTGCGTGCAGCGCGGGCGCCGGGGAGGCGTGTAAATGGCCGGGTGAGCCGCGTGTGTGCACACGCGGGGCGGGCGTGTGGGGCACGATGCGATGCGCAGTGCATGGAGTGGCAGGGCCGGGGAAGGGTGCCCGGCGTGCGCTGTGCCGGGCTTGCGTGTGCAAGCGCGGCGCGGGTGTGCAGACGAGAGGGGAGCTTGGAGCCCGGGGGTCCCCGGCGCTGGGAGGGGCACTGCGTGCATCTGCGCGAAGGGCGCGTACTCACCCCGGCTCCGCGGAAGGGCCGCCGCTCCAGCTCCGGCTCCGGTTTGGGCTCCGGCTCCGGTTTGGGCTCCGGCTCCGGCTTGGGCTCCGGCTCCCGGCCGGCCTCCCGCAGCGCGCACGCACCGGCGCCAAGCCCGGCCGTAGCCGGCGGAGCCAAGCCTGCAGTGTCTCCCCGCGCCCGCCTGGGAGGAGCGCGGCGCGGTCCGGGGGCTCGGCCGGGCCGGGGCGGCAGTCGCGAGCTGCGCCGCAGTCCGGGCACGCTCCCAGGAGCCCGCCGCGCGCTCCCTCGCGCTCGCCCGCCCGCTCCCTCTTTAAAGTGACAAACCCGCGCGTGGTCTCCGCTCCCGGGAGTTGCGCGGCGCTTCCGGGGTCTAAGCCGAAGATCCCCAAGCGCTCCCCGGATCCCAGGGGGTCGTCCGAGGCAGAAGCCAAACCCTCACTCCCTGGCCCAGGATGAGTGGGGATGGGGAATGGGAACGTGCTCACCGCGAGCTTCGAGAGGCTGGCGGAGCACTGGGCACGGAGTCAGCAGGCTTGGGTTCTAGCCCCAGCTGCCGCACCCCGGCTTATCCTGTTCCCCTGTTAGGCCTCAGTTTATTTTTCTGTAAAACGGGCTGGATACTGTGCACCTCCTAGGAACCGATCAGGAAACAGGAGGCGGGAGGTTTCCGCTTCTCTGAATGGTAGGCCAACATCATCTCAGTTAATCCTCACAATGGCTTAATGGTGTCAGTGGTCACTCCGTTTTCTTTTTACAGGAGGAAACAGGTTCAGAGAGGTGAAATGACCTTCCAAGGTCACAGAGCCAAGGGTCAGAGCCAAGACTTGAACCTAGGTCTATGTGACTTTAAAGCCCATACTCTTAACCACTTAGGGGTCCTGCTTTCTCTCAAAAGGAATGAATGAATCATTCAGGAGATATGACGCCCCCGCTGGATGCTAGGCACAGTGCCAGGTGTGGGCGATCTTCCATCTTCCGGGAACAGGGGGACAAGTCCCTCCCTGCCCGCGCAGTCTGGCAGGGAGGCACGCACGCATTAAGAGGGGCTGGGGTGTGCGGGGGGAAGGTGCCACGTGCTGTGGGCTCAGTTACCAGGACAGCAGGCTTGGTGGGTACCTGGGAGGGCTTCTGAGGGGATCTGTAGAATCTGGGGTGGGATGGGAAGAGGGGAGAGGATCTCAGGTGGGGAGCAAGTGTGCTAAGGCAGCAGTAGTTTCTGGATCATCTACCCTCTGGGATTGCGGGGCTGAAAGCAACCTGCGGGCACTGCCCTCTCAGTAGGAGCTGGGTCTGTGCTGGCCTTGTTGGTGGGAGGGGGCATCCTTGGTCTAGAAAGCAGGACCCTGGGGAGCCAAGGATTCAGTTTCACTCTCGTCCACAGGGGACACCCTGTTTTCAGTTCATTTTATGGATTCCGAAGAAAAAGGAGAGAAAGGTCATTAATTATGCCCCTTTGAAGGGGGGGGCTGGGCACTGGGCCATGGGCTCTCATTGCCATTTCTCATCTAAGTTAATCTTCATAGCCAGCCAGGTGCAGTTTGGAATGACCCAGCCCATTTTTCCACATGAGGACACTGAGGCATGAAGGGTTCCTGGTTCGGGAGGGAGCATTGAAATTAGACACACCATCAGCACATAAAATGGCACACTGATACTGGCTTCTGTTGGAGCAGTAAAAAGGTTAGGTTGATCAACAGCAAAAAACCAAATAATTCAATTGAAAAATGGGTGGAAGACTTTAATAGACATTTCTCCGAAGAAGGCATACAGATGGCCAGTAGACACATGAAGAGATGCTCAACATCACTAATTATTAAAGAAATGCACATCAGAACAATGAGGGACCAGCTCACATGGGTCAGAATGGCCATCATTAAAAAGTCTACAAATAACAAATGCTGGAGAGGGTGTGGAGAAAAGGGAACCTTCCTACACTGTTGGTGGGAATGTAAGTTGGTGCAGCCACTATAGAGAACAGTATGGAAGTTCCTCGGAAAACTAAAAATAGAACTACCATATGATCCAGCAATCCCACTCCTGAGCATATACCCCGACAAAACTGTAATTCAAAAATATACATGTACCCCTATGTTCATAGCAGCACTATTTACAATAGCCAAGCCATGGAAACAACCTAAATGCCCATCAACATATGAATGGGTAAAGAAGATGTGGTACATATATACAATGGAATACTACTCAGCTATAAAAAAAACTGAAATAATGCTATTTGCAGCAACATGGATGCAACTACAGATCATCATTTTAAGGGAAATAAGTCAGAAAGAGAAAGACAAATACCACATGATATCACTTATATGTATAATCTGAAATATGGCACAAATGAACCTATCTAAAAAACAGAAACAGACTCACAGACATAGAGAACAGGCTTGTGTTTCCCAAGGGGGAGGGAGGGAGGGAGCAGGAGGGACTGGGAGTTTGGGGTTAGTAAATGCAAACTATTACATTTAGAATGGATAAACAACAAGGTCCTACTGTAAGCACAGGGAACTATATCCAATCTCTTGGGATAAACCATAATAGAAAAGAATATAAAAAAATGTATATATGTGTATAACTGAGTCACTTTGCTGTGCAGCAGAAATTAGCACAACATTGTAAATCAGCTATACTTCAATTAGAAAAAAAAAAAAAAAGGTGAAGTTGAGGCTGTTCTGCTTCTGGTGTCAGCCCAGTGGGCTGATGTGGGAACTGGAGTCTGGAGTGAGCTTGAAAGGAGGTCTTGCCAATTTCATGTAATAACCCTTCAGTGACCAGAAAAGCATATGTATGTGTGCCAAAGACAGGAATTACAAGTGCCTATCCACAGGAGAGTATGTAAATGCATAGCGGTACAGTCACAATGGCACACGGTGCAACAAAGAGGAGAAAAGAGCTACCACCACCTGCAACAGGTGGATGAATCTTGCTTGTAAAGTTGAATGAAAGAAACCGGCCACAAAAGACCACATGGTGTATGATTCCATTTACAGAGAGTTCAAAAAGCAGGCAGAACTACTCTCTGCTGTTAAAAGTCATCATGGCGGTTACCATGCGGTGGTGACTGTGAGGGGCCTGAGGGGGATTCTGGGATGCTGTTCATGTTCTGGTTTTGATCCCAGTGCAGGGTCCCCCCCACCCCTCCCCCCAGCTCTGTTTTGTGTGTGCGTGTGTTTGAAAATTTGCAGCACTGCACACTTATGATTTGTATACTTTTCTACATGTGCGATACACTTCAATACCACTTACAGAAACACACAAAAACCTTGTGTGGCTGCCCACTGCACTGGAAAAAAGCCAAACTCCTTTCTGTGGTTTACAAGGGCCTGCTGGCCTCTCTGACATGCCATGCCGTCCTCACCCACCAATCTCCTGCCTGTCAGCCTTCTGGTGTTCCCAACACCTGCCAAGCTGTTTTCCTCCTCAGGGATTCTCACTCGCTGGTCTCTGCCTGGAAGGTGCTTTCCCTGTTCTTGCCAAGACCGCTCCCTTCATCCTCTGCACATCACCCTAAAGAAGTCACCTCTTCCGAGAGACCCTCCTGACGACCCCACCTAGAGTCCTCCACCCACAGCATGCTGTTTGTTTCCTACAGAACACTAGCCATAATCTGCAATTATTTTATTTGTTTACAGTTCATTTTCTGCCTCTGCCAGGAGACTGATAATCACAAACACACGGCACACTTACCGTGTGCCAAGCGATATTCAAGCATCGTATTAAGGCATTGAATCTTCACCCCAACTCCATGGGGGGATACTCTCCTTAGCCCTATTTTACTGTTGAGGCAATTGGGGCTCAGAGAGGTTGTATAAGTTGCTCACGGTCACACAGCTGGAAAGTAGCAGAGCCAAGGTTTGAACCCAGGCAGCCTGGTTCCAGAGTCCTTTCTTTAAACTCTATACTTTGACAGATCTGTTTTTTTTTTTTTATTCCCCTGTAGTATATCTGGGACAGTATGTGGCACACCGTTGGTACTCAATAAATGTTGGGGGAATAAATGAGTGTGCTAAAGAGAGGTGAGGGGGAAGCTTGGATCCCAGAGTGGGTGTTGAGGGGAGGGATTGTGCAATGGAATCTGGAGTCCCAGGAGCAAGGTAACCAGGGAACCGACAGCAGATGGAGGTTCCCAGACAGCTGGAATTAACTGCAAGCTGTAGTCAGGGCCAAGGCCTTGCCTGGACCTGGGCCTGGGCACATCTTCCCAAGTGGAGCCTACCTTCAGCCTCCCCTACAGACCCTACAAGACACATAGCCATTCACAGAGGGGGCTCTGCCTTAAGGGCATACAACCTGTCTAGGGTCCCTTGAAGGATGGAAGCCCCCCAGGAGGTGATGCTACCTATCAAGTGCCCAGGGCTGTGGTGGCCCTGGAGAGAGTGACATGAATCTTGTGAATCACCTGCCTCTGGCCAGAAACTTTCTGGACCTTGGAACCTCCCCCAGGGATAGGAAGGTCCTATGTGACTTACTTGGAGTCTAAGATGTGGCTACAGTGCTGGTCAGTGAAGGCCACAGCCTGTGTCATCATCTCCCTTGAACTTGTCATGAAGTTCCCACACCCCGGTAGCTGGAGCCAGCGCGCCACTGGTTCCCCACCATCTTCTGCACCAGCCTGTCCTGGTGGGGCTGTCACGGCTGTGAGCCTGCTCAATCCATCTCCCAGCGGGACCCCTCCTCATTCTTCATCAGCCTCTGGGACAACTGCGACCAGTTCCTGAAGAGCAAGGGCGCCTTGGGTGAGGCGTCGCCCTGAGGTCTGGCCCAAAGGATGCTCTACCCCTGCGGCTGCTGGGTGTGAAGTCAGCCCAGCTACAGATCACGAAACTAAGGCCCAGAGAAAGGAAGGGCCAGCCAAGGCTGCGCAGTGGGGGAGTTCTGGGGTCAGGACAGGGGCGTGGGCCCCAAGGCCAGCGCTCCAGCAGCAGTTCCACGTTGCCAGGGCCCTGGCCGGGAGCTTGTCCGTTCTGCATCTTGAGACCTGGGCCTCCTGCGGGCCCGACTCTTTCGTGTTCGGAGAGGCTCAGCCTAATTCTCGTGGGCATGAGCTCTGAGGTCAGGCAGACGTGAACTTGCATTTCCATCCCTGACAAGTGGTTTCACTTCTCTGAGCTCAATGTCCTCATCAGTAAAATGGGGCTGAAGTTCCTCTCACCTCACAAGCTTGGAGGAGCATTAAAGGAGCTGGTGCCCGGGGTAGAGCAAGGCCTCAGTGAATGGGAGCTGCCGCTATCACCCGCTTTTTCCTGAGCTCTCCGTTCAGGTTTTCCCAAGCCTGCCCTCAGCCTGCCTCTTTGTGATGATGTTTTGCTCCAGCCATGAGCTCTCTCTGGCCTCCCTCTGGCCTCTTCAATGCCTTTCCTCCCACTCCCACCTCATAGAAATCCAGAGCCCTCCTTGCCAGCAAGGGGGGCAGGAACCGCTGGACACTTCTGTATTCACAGTTTTTTTCTGGTCACATACAGGAAGGAAATTCATAAAGATCAGAACACTAGACACAAAGGGATGCTAGCAGTGAAGCCACAACTGCTGGGATCTGTCAGACATGTTTCAAACCCTCTTTCTATTCATTATCTCATTTGATCCTGCCAGGCTGATGCTACTCTTTTGCTGATGAGGAACCCAAGTCCAGGAGAGCTGAAATCACTGGCCATGTGGAGCCCACGAGGCCTGGCCCCAAATCCTGAGCCCCCTCTCTCCGAGAAGCCCTTTATGTTCCCTTTGCTCCCAGTTGGGGCTCCCATCAACCCATCACCTGAAGACACCCACCTTGCCTGATCCCACACGCCTCCCTCATCTATGCCAGGGTAAGGAAGTGGCCCCTTGAGCAACTGCCACCGACACAGCTCCTTGGACAGCTGCCCGCTGGGACGCAGAGAGCATGAGGCAAGGGGCCGGGACCCAGGATGGGTGAGTGTTGATGAGGGCAGCCCAAGGGAGGCCTGGAGATGCAAATGCTGTTGTGGTAGCAGGGGCAGTTCTCCCAGAGCTGGCTTCAGCCTCCCTGCTTCCCTGTTGCAGGGACCATCAGTCTCTGTACGCACAGGACACCTGGGCTGCCTGTGTCATCTGCAACTAAGAGCCCCTCGGGTGGGGACAAAGCTGCCACTGGCATTAGGGCAGAGGAAGCCCAAGAGGGAGCTGCAGCTCTGGAGGTAGGGGCCCCTGTTCCAGCCACCCAGCACGCGCCCAGGGCGACCTGTCTGCCAGCCCCTTCTCTCCTGCTGGGTATCAATCTGTCCACCTGCCTCTGCGGCTCAAAGGCCCAGGGTTGCTGTGATTCTCCCCACCTCACTCCCAGGCCCGTCGGCTCTCTGGGCCCACATTCGCTGGCTGAGATGGTCCTTCCATTGCCCCCACCCCACCACTGTCTTTGGCAGTCCCAGCCTCCAGGGAATGTCAGTGTTGGAGTCGGGAGGCCACTAGGGTCCCAGCTGCCTGTGGAAGGCCAGAGAGAACAGCTACGTCCATCTGTGTCCTCAGACTCCCATGCCAAGCCTCCATCCCACCACCCGCCCCTCCCCCCCCATGCTGCAACCCCTCAGCCCTTTATTCTCCAACCTGGGTTTTGCCCACAAGGCCCCAGGTTTCCACCAGGTCCCAGTTGCTGGGGACCATGCTGTGCTCACAGCCCGGCCTGAGTGCCCAGACAGAGGGCAACCAGGCCCTTTCCCCAGTCCTCTCCAGAGAAGCTGGTATTTGGGAGGCAGGGTTGCTAGTCCGTGGTATCTGTGGTTGCCATTCCATCTACTCCACCCGCCAAGCTCCCCCACCAACCCTGGCATCTGTTCTGGACATATTACTTGGATTCCCAGTCCTTGAGTCCTGTCAACAACACCTCTTTTCTTCCAACGAGCATTTTTTGTGGGGATGTGCGGGTGAGGTTGACACTGTCCCTGACCCCTGATGGGATGCTGGAGTGAGATAAATTGTGCCCCCCTCCAGGAAAAAAAAAAAAAAGATATGTTCAAGTCCTAACCCCTGGTATCTGTGAATGGAAAAATAAAGAAATATATTTGCTGAGGTAATTAAGGATCTCAAGATGAGATCAGCTTGGATATAGGGTGGGTCCTCAACCCAATGACTGGTGTCCTTCTAATCACAGACGCAGAGAGGAGAAGGCCAGGTGAAGACAAGGCAGAGACTGGAGTTAGGAAGCCCCAAGCCAAGGAGCGCCAAGGGTTACCAGTTGCCACCAGAAGCTGGCAGGGAGGCATGCAAGAGATTCTCCCTCAAGTTTCCAGATAGAACCAGCGCTGCTGACACTTTGACTTCAGACTTCTGGCCTCCAGAACTGTGAGCGAATAAAGTTCTGTTGCTTTAAGTTGCCAAGTTTGTGGTCATTTGTTACAGCAGCCCCAAGAACCTCATACAGAGGGTTTGAACCCCGACGTGCACCAAAGGCACTGAGCAGAGGGCCACGGGGTCTGGGGGCAGAGCAGCCCTGACCTGGGGGTCAGATGAGGCTTCTCAGCCATGGCCACACTTGACATGGGCCTGTAACCTCGCCAGGAAGAGACAGGGACATGGGAGAACCTCACAGACAAGGTCCAAGGCAGGACCATTCAGCGTTTTCAGTGCCCAGTTAACTGGCCGGTGGGGCCTCAGCCCAGGGAGGGGGGCTGTAGACCAGGGGCCTGGAGTAGTGATTGGGGTGGGCGCAAGGGCTGAGGCCTTGAATGGTGGGGTTGGGGCAAAGAGGAGAGAAGTAGGAATCTTGCCTAAAAACCAGAAAGATCTGGATGGCCTGCTCAGCACCTGGAAGGGCTGCAGGGAGGAAAGGGGGAGGAGGGGGGATCCAGGTGGGCCTTGAGCACCAGGCCACCTGAGGAATCTTCAGGGAGGCGGATGTCAGCTCAGCCCCCCAGACTGAGAGCATCTCGGAGGGGCAGCAAGCTCCCCATTAAGGGAGGTGTGTAAACAAGAGTGCCTGGGGGACTTCCCTGGTTGTCCCGTGGTAAAGAGTCCGCCTTCCAATGCAGGGGACGATCCCTGGTCGGGGAACTAAGATCCCACATGCCGCGGGGCAACTAAGACCGCACGCCACAACTACTGAGCTTGGGTGCCTCAACGAGAGCGCCCGCGTGCCGCAAAACTACAGAGCCCACGTGCCCTGGAGCCCGTGTGCCACAGCTAGAGAGAGAAAACCACATGCCACAACTAGAGAGAAGCCCAAGTGCCACAACGAAGATCCCGCGTGCCGCAACTAAGACCCAACACAGCCAAAAAATAAATAAATATTAAAGAGAAAAAGAATGTAAAAACTTATTTTAAAAAAAAGTGCCTGGGAGAGACCTCAGCCCCATACAAGACTTGTTACCGGTGGCCCCGAAGGACCCCTTTCTGTCCTGAGACCCTATACGCTGCCTGACTGGGCCCTCACCCCAGCAGCTGGTCTCGGACCTCCCCTCCCCACTCCGGGAGTCCATTTCCCTGAATTACTCTGACCCGAGCCAGCCATACCCCCTTACCTGCCAGACTCTGGAGCCTGCCACCTGTGAAGACACAGGTGCCATTCTTTGAGACCCAGAATTTGGGAACGACAGGCAGATTCTCATCACCCCCAACCTCCCAGAAGAAAGGCTGGCCCTCCTGGGCCTCAGAGCCCCAGCTTATCTCCCGGGACTCCCCTCCCCCTGGGGGAGCAACCACTGCCGCCCCCTTTTAGTGTGTATTTCCTTCACACTAAACATCTGACGTCTGTTAACCTTCTCCACAACCCTCAGAGGCAGTACACAAGATTAAGAGCACCAAAGTTGCTGCGGGACCTTGGATAATTTTATAACCTCTCTAGGCCTCAGTTTCTGCAAATTGCAAAATAAATGTAACTGCCTCCTAGATGGGTTACAATCTGGAGTGCGGCTCCATAAGTGATGGCTCTTATTATCATTTTGAGCCAATGGGGAAACCAGCCCCAGTGCTGACTGCAAGGCTCTTTTGCCCCATTTACCTGCTGACATTTATAAGCCCCTACGTTTTCAAGTGGATGCTGGTCTGAGGGCCAATGAGTGAGATAGACCCTACCCTCAGGGGGCTCACAGTCTGATAGTGAAGGCCAACTTATGACCAAGTTACAAGGCGATGTGATAAGGGAGTACAGAGCACCGTGGGAGGGCAAAGGAAGGGTGGCCCGTCCAATCTGAGGGGGGAGGGCTTCCTGGAGGAGGTGACCTTTAAGACCTAAAAGATGACCAGGTATAGGCCAGGCAAAGGGGGTTGAGGAAAGCATTCCAAGCAGAGGAAACTGCAGATACCAAGGAGCTGCAGTTCGCTGGGCTGTAAGCTCCGTGAGAGTAGGGAGGGGGTTTCACCTGATCAACCCTGCACGTGCAGCACCTGGGAGGTGCCCATAAGTATTTGTTGAGGGAATGAAATTCACTTGGGGAGGGGAAAGGAGCAAGACGGGGCTGTGGAGGTGAGAAAGGACTGAGCAGGGTCTTGTGGGTCCCAGGAGTTTGGACTTTATCTTGAGGGCTTAAATGCAAGTCAGAAGGAGTTCTTTTGCTGGAACAAGAGGGTTGCAGTGGAGATGGAGGTGGGAGCATATCTGGAGGCTTTGCCACCCACATGGGTACCTGGGCTCCAGTTCCAAGTCCCTAGCCTGCCGATCTGTCCAGCCCTGGGGCCTCCCTCCCTGGGCCCAGGCTTTCCCTCACCCCCTCTTGTCCCTGAACCCCGGCCTGTGCCCATCCAGGTGCTGCGCCCCACCCCTGAGCATAGCCCCAGACCCTGAGCCTTTGTCCCTACTGTCAGTCCTGCTGTGGAGGTAACAATCAGCGGGGGCTCCCCCTGTCTTTTGCAATAGGTTTCTTGCCACTAGGGCTCCGACCTAAGAACCTCAGTTTTCCCGTTTGTACAATGAGCATTGCTCGTCCTTCCTCTCACAGGCTCGCTGTGATGAGCAGTGAGATGGTGCATCTGAAACGTAAAGCACGCTAAATACACGTAGTGTTCATTTTTCCTTTCACCATTACGGTAGTCAGATGTGTTCTCGAGAGAAAGATTGTAAAATACTAGTAAATAGAAAAAGGAAAACAAGTGTAATTCCCTGAAGTCCCACTGCCCAAGGGGAACATCTTGGTTTCTGCCTCAAGTGTGTGTTGTGACCATTCCAAAGGGAAACCCAGCCCCGGAGGAAGCGTGGGACAGGTCAGGCCGGCCCTCCAGGCTCAGGCCTTCTTTGAGGAGGAAAGGTTATGTGGAAGCCCGTCAAGGCACATTTATTAAGCACCCACTGTGTGCCCGCGCTGGACCAGGAGACAAGCCCTTCATGTTTAGTGAGAATGTTGATTTCCCAGAAGGTCTGTCACTAAGGGTGGGATTGTGCCGGGGGACACTGCGGGGTTCAGAGCGGAGGCTCCTGAGGGCTGAGGGGTTGGGAGCCTCTGTCAGAAGTTCTTCAGAAACAGTCTGGTACCTCCAATCCAGTTTGGCCTACAACGTCTGACACCTGGGAAAATTATTGCCTTCAAAATAAGGAAAGAAAATCAAAGTTAATATTTTATCTCACACAAATATTTTGACAACTAGTAAACTGCACGTCAGTATAGTGTGATACAGAATTCTGTTTCTGTGAAGTGTGGACCCATTTTGTGTGATGTGTTGTGTTGTGGGATGAGGCCTTCAGGAGAAAGAGGCCCTGGGGCCTAGGAAAGTCTTACATGTCTCTGGCCTCCAAGTTCTTTCCCCAGACCCGGAATTGCCTTGGCTCAGCCTCCTCTGGGGGGTGAAACCAGAAAAGTGCAGGCACCATCACCAAGAAGTCACTGTTAACATAAGACAAAAGGGTTTCCCTGGTGGCGCAGTGGTTAAGAATCCGCCTGCCAGTGTAGGGGACACGGGTTCGAGCCCTGGTCCGGGAAGATCCCACATGCCACGGAGCAACTAAACCCGTGAGCCACAACTACTGAGCCCGCGTGCCACAACTACTGAAGCCCACGCAACAAGAGAAGCCACTGCAATGAGAAACCCGCACACCGCAACGAAGAGTAGCCCCCGCTTGCCGCAACTAGAGAAAGCCCGCATGCAGCAATGAAGACCCAACGCAGCCAAAAATAAATAAATAAAATAAAAAAATAATAATAAAAAATAGGACAAAAGAACCACAGGAATGCGTCTCCCAACACCCCCCCACCCCTGCCTGAAGACCCTGAGATGCGATTGAGGCTACCCTCCCCCAGTATGCCCAGGGAGAGGCGTCAGGGCCTTATGGGAGTAAACAGGATGTGGGGCAGCCGCAGAAAACATTTGGAGGTGGTGGCAGGTGTCACCAGCAGGCCTCTGGCTGACACAGAGCCGGAACAGTCCTGGCAAGACGAAGGGGCATGAGCTCAGGCTTGGGCACGGAGCCCAGGAAGGGGTCAGGTGGGGCTGGGTGCTGCCCACCTCCAGCTCCACCATGAAGCCTACTGTCAGGACATTGACCTCCTCCCCCTGCCACCAGCTCTAACTTGTCCTGCCCACCCCTCAGAGCCCAGTGCGTCAGAACTCCAGAAACCATCCATACCCACCCCCTCAAGGGAGCCTGGGATAGAGTTGGCATGGATGCTTCTGTGGGGGAGGAACAAATGACTGAAGATTCTTCTTCAGGGTAATTCTTAAGACTCTGCTCTTTCTTTTTTTAGCCTGGGAGGTGGCAGAGTATTTTCTCTAAATGTCTCGGTAAGCCAGAAATCAGGTCAGATATTTTTGTTGTATTTTCTCACCCATCGCTTTGGCCTTTTGTCTAGCCCTTGCCATCCCTCAGGCCACACACTTTAAGCTTCAGCCACGATGCCCTACTAACTATTCCCCAAACACAACAAACTCTCTTGCCTCCAAGCTTTTGCTCGGTGCAATTCCTTTTGCCTGGAATGCCCTCTATTTGCTTCTCTCCATGTAAACTCCTCTTCATCCTTCAAAACCCTCTCCTGTAAGGCCTTCCACGATTGCTCCAGCAGGTCAGTCAGGCTCCTCTCCCACAGTACCTGGACGCTCCCTCTAGCACATCACATAGAGTGTCTTTCCTGGAAGTATTTCCTTCCGTGCCTGTCCCTACTGGGTGCTGGCCAATTGAAGAGTAGAAGCTGGTTTTTAGTCATCTCTCAATCCTTCACGCCCAGCATACAACAGGTGCCTTGTCAATATTTAAAAATCAAGAACCCACATTTACGGCTTCCCTGGTGGAGCAGTGGTTAAGGATCTGCCTGCCTATGCAGGGGACATGGGTTCAAGCCCTGCCACGAAGATCTCACATGCTGCAGAGCAACTTAACCCAAGCACCACAACTACTGAGCCTGCGCTCTAGAGCCTGCATGCCACAACTACTGAAGCCCGTGCGCCTAGAGTCCATGTTCCACAACAAGAGAAGCCACCACAATGAGAAGTCCGCACGCTGCAGTGAAGAGTAGCCTTTGCTCTCCGCACCTAGAGAAAGCCTGCGTGCAGCAACAAAGACCCAACACAGCCAAAAATAAAAAATAAATAATTTTTTTTAAAAAGAACCCACATTTATGAAGGCCTTCCATGCCAGGCAGAGTTTTCAGTGCATTGCATGTATCTAAGACTCCCAACACCCCTACAATGACGATTGCTTTATCAGCCCCAATTCTACATATTCAGAAATGGAGGTATAGAGAGGTTAAGAAATGTGGCCAGTAAGACATGGAAACAACCTAAGTGTTTGCCAATGGATAAATGAATAAAGAAGATGTGGTAGATATTCACAAGGGAATATTATTCAGTCATGAGAAGGAAGGAAATCTTGCCACTTGTGACAACATGGATGAAACATGAGGGCATTATGCTAAACGAAATAAGTCAGACACAGAAAGACAAATACTGTATGATATCACTATGTGTGGAATTAAATTAGCCAAACTCATAGAAACAGAAAGTAGAGTGGTGATTACCAGGGCCTGGGGGAAGGTGGGGGTGGGTGGGAGATGCTGCTCAAAGGGTACAAATTTCCAGTTATAGATGACTAAGTTCTGGGGATTCTAATGTACAGCATGGTGATTATAGTTAACAATACTGTATTATATACTTGAAAGCTGCCATGAGAATAAATCTTCAATGTTCTCATCACAAAAAAGAAATGGTAATTATGTGATGTGATGCAAGTGTTAGTTAACATTGTGGATCATTTTGCAATATACAAGTATATTAAATCAACCCCTTAAATGTACACAATGTTATATGTCAATTATACCTCAATAAAACTGGGGGAAAAGTTATTTTTAAAGAAACAGAGTGGTTTCTGACAAATCATAAATGAGACCTGATGAAGGAGTTCATGTGTTTGATGCTCGTACAATTTGATTGTCTTAAGTGTGGCTTCTACTTTTATCTGGTGGGGGATAAGTCAATTAATTGTTCTACTAAAAAGAGAAAGAAAAAAAGGAAGGTACAACAGACACCGCAGAAATACAAAGCATCCTAAGAGACTACTACAAGCAACTCTATGCTAATAAAATGGACAACCTGGAAGAAATGGACAGATTCTAGAAAGGTATAACCTTCCAAGACTGAACCAGGAAGAAATAGAAAATATGAACAGACCAATCACAAGTAATGAAATTGAAACTGTGATTAAAGATCTTCCAACAGGGCTTCCCTGGTGGCGCAGTGGTTGAGAGTCCACCTGCTGATGCAGGGGACACGGGTTCATGCCCCGGTCCGGGAAGATCCCACATGCCACGGAGTGCCTGGTCCCATGAGCCATGGCCGCTGAGCCTGCGTGTCCGGAGCCTGCGTGTCCGGAGCCTGTGCTCCGCAACGGGAGAGGCCACAACAATGAGAGGCCGGCATACCGCAAAAAAAAAAAAAAAAAAAAAAAAAAAAAATCTTCCAGCAAACAAAAGTCCAGGACCAGATGGCTTCACACGTGAATTCTATCAAACATTTAGAGAAGAGCTAACCCACATCCTTCTCAAACTCTTCCAAAAAATTGCAGAGGAAGGAACACTCCCAAACTCATTCTATGAGGCCACCAACACCCTGATACCAAAACCAGACAAAGATACTACAAAAAAAGAAAATTACAGACCAATATCACTGATGAATAGAGATGTAAAAATCCTCAACAAAATACTAGCAAACAGAATCCAACAACACATTAAAAGGATCATACACCATGATCAGGTGGGATTTATCCCAGGGATGCAAGGATTCTTCAATATACACAAATCAATCAATGTGATACACCATATTAACAAATTGAAGAATAAAAACCATATGATCATCTCAATAGATGCAGAAAAAGCTTTTGACAAAATTCAACACCCATTTATGATAAAAACTCTCCAGAAAGTGGGCATAGAGGGATCCTACCTCAACATAATAAAGGCCGTGTACGACAAACCCACAGCAAACATCATTCTCAATGGTGAAAAACTGAAAGCATTTCCTCTAAGATCAGGAATAAGACAAGGATGTCCACTCTCACCACTATTATTCAACAAACTTATGGAAGTCCTAGCCACGGCAATCAGAGAAGAAAAAGAAATACAAATTGGAAAAGAAGAAGTAAAACTGTCACTCTTTGCAGATGACATGATACTATAAATAGAGAATCCTAAAAATGCCACCAGAAAACTACTAGAGCTAATCAATGAATTTGGTAAAGTTGCAGGATACAAAATTAATGCACAGAAATCTCTTGCATTCCTATACACTAATGATGAAAAATCTGAAAGAGAAATTAAGGAAACACTCCCATTTACCATTGCAACAAAAAGAATAAAATACCTAGGAGGGCTTCCCTGGTGGCGCAGTGGTTGGGAGTCCGCCTGCTGATGCAGGGGACACGGGTTCATGCCCCAGTCCGGGAGGATCCCGCGTGCCGCGGAGTGGCTGGGCCCGTGAGCCATGGCCGCTGGGCCTGCGCATCCGGAGCCTGTGCTCCGCAACAGGAGAGGCCACAAGAGTGAGAGGCCCGTGTACCGCAAAAAAATTTTTTTTAAATAAATAAATAAAATAAAATACCTAGGAATAAACCTACCTAGGGAGACAAAAGACCTGTATGCAGAAAACTGTAAGACACTGATGAAAGAAATTAAAGATGATACCAACAGATGGAGAGATATACCATGTTCTTGGATTGGAAGAATCAATATTGTGAAAATGACTATACTACCCAAAGCAATCTACAGATTCAATGCAATCCCTATCAGATTGTCAATGGTATTTTTTATGGAACTACAACAAAAAAAATCTTAAAATTTGTATGGAGACACAAAAGACCCTGAATAGCCAAAGCAGTCTTGAGGGAAAAAAATGGAGCTGGAGGAATCAGACTCCCTGACTTCAGACTATACTACAAAGCTACAGTAATCAAGACAATATGGTACTGGCACAAAAACAGAAACATAGATCAGTGGAACAAGATAGAAAGCCCAGAGGCAAACCCATACACCTATGGTCAACTAATCTATGACAAAGGAGGCAAGGATATACAATGGA
Organism: Stenella coeruleoalba; assembly: GCF_951394435.1. Taxonomy (NCBI): domain Eukaryota; kingdom Metazoa; phylum Chordata; class Mammalia; order Artiodactyla; family Delphinidae; genus Stenella; species Stenella coeruleoalba. Next base: position 5,762,500 of record NC_137154.1, read on the forward strand.
GAAAAGACAGTGTCTTCAATAAGTGGTGCTGGGAAAACTGGACAGCTACATGTAAAAGAATGAAATTAGAACACTCCTTAAAACCATACACAAAAATAAACACAAAATGGATTAGAGACCTAAATGTAAGACCGGACACTATAAAACTCTTAGAGGAAAACATAGGAAGAACACTCTTTGACATAAATCACAGCAAGATCTTTTTTGATCCACCTCCTAGAGTAATGGAAATAAAAACAAAAATAAACAAATGGGACCTAATGAAACTTGAAAGCTTTTGCACAGCAAAGAAAACCACAAACAAGACGAAAAGACAACCCTCAGAATTGGAGAAAATATTTGCAAACGAATCAACGGACAAAGGATTAATCTCAAAAATATATAAACAGCTCATGCAGCTCAATATTAAAGAAACAAACAACCCAATCCAAAAAAGGGCAGAAGACCTAAATAGACATTTCTCCAAAGAAGACATACAGGTGGCCAAGAAGCACATGAAAAGCTGCTCAACATCACTAATCATTAGAGAAATGCAAATCAAAACTACAATGAGGCATCACCTCACACCAGTTAGAATGGACATCATCAGAAAATCTACAAACAACAAATGCTGGAGAAGGTGTGGAGAAAAGGGAACCCTCTTGCACTGTTGGTGGGAATATAAATTGATACAGCCACTATGGAGAACAGTATGGAGGTTCCTTAAAAAACTAAAAATAGAATTACCATATGATCCAGCAACCCCACTACTGTGCATATACCCAAAGAAAATGATAATTCAAAAAGACACATGTGCCCCAGTGTTCATTGCAGCACTATTTACAATAGCCAGGTTATGGAAGCCACCTAAATGCCCATCGACAGACAAATGAATAAAGAAGATGTGGCACATATATACAATGGAATATTACTCAGCCATAAAAAGGAATGAAATTGGGTCATTTGTTGAGACATGGATGGATCTAGAGACTGTCATACATAGTGAAGTAAGTCAGAAAGAGAAAAACAAATATCATATATTAACGCATGTATGTGGAACCTAGGAAAATGGTACAGATGAACCGGTTTGCAGGGCAGAAGTTGAGACACAGATGTAGAGAACAAACTATGGACACCAAGGGGGAAGCCACGGGGGGTTGGAAATGGTGGTGTGGTGAATTGGGTGATTGGGATTGACATGTATACAATGATGTGTATAAAATTGATGACTAATAAGAACCTGCTGTATAAAAAAAAAACTAAAATTCAAAAATTAAAATAAAAAGAAAAAAGAAAGAAAGGAAGGAAGGGAGAAAGAAAGAGAGAAAGAAGAGAGAAAGAAAGAAAGGACTTCCCTGGTGGCGCAGTGGTTAAGAATCCACCTGCCAATGCAGGGGACACAGGTTTGGGCCCCGGTCCGACATGCTGCAGAGCAACTGCAGAGCAGTTGATCCCACATGCTGCAGAGCAACTAAGCCCATGTGCCACAACTACTGAAGCCCACACACCTAGAGCCCGTGCTCCACAAAAAAAGAAGCCACCACAATGAGAAGCCCACGCACTGCAACAAAGAGTAGCTCCCACTCTCTACAGCTAGAGAAAGCCCGCATGCAGCAATGAAGACCCAACACAACCAAAAATAAATAAAATAGAATAAATAAATTAAAAGATCTCCTTGTTAAAAAAAAACTTTATGAAAGAAAGAAAGAAAGAAAGAAAGAAAGAAAGAAAGAAAGAAAGAAAGAAAAAAGAAAGAAGAAATGTGGCCAAGAACAAACACCAGCAGGTGGCAGAGGTGGGATTCAAACAAATGAGTAACAAGTGGTAATAATAATAAGTAATGAGTTGATGAATGAATAGATGAATAAAAGGACTGAAAGGAGGAGAAAAATCAAATAAGAGGGATGTTCTCAGTATTGGGGAGGAAGTGCTCCCCCTCACATGTGAAGAGAAACCTTTGATCCAAATCTTATAATAAAGAAATATATTCTTCCTTCTCCCGCTCCCTCTTATTACTGTCTCCCACTCAGGAACTGAGAACTGGCATGTAAAAATAGCAGACCTGAAGGAGTGTGAAGGAAGTGCTCAGCAGAGCACCCCACCAGGAACTCTACTCTCCTACCGTGTCATCCACTCCCGATTTCTTGCTCATCCTTCAGGGCCCAGTTTATTTCCCTCTCCTCTGGGAAGCCTTTGCCAACCCCCAGCAAGTAACAGAAACTCAAGGAAACTAGCTGAAGCAAAAGAGGGGGATTTATCAAAAAGATCCAGTGTTTCAAGCCATCCCAGGACATCAATGCAGCCAGATGTCCATGAAGGACAAGGATCAGGGACGGAGAGACTATCAGGAGCCCTAATGGCTCCCCGCCTGCGGCTCAGCTTCCTTCTTCCTTTTGTGCGGTCCCCCGTTACGGGGGAGAACGGCCACCCACACCCACGCAGTTAACATCATCTTTAGAATTTCAATCTGTGCCACATTCTTAGGGAAGAGCTCTGATTGGCTGGTGTGGATCAGGTGATCAGCCCTGCTCCAATCCCCTGGGTCAGGAGTGCTGTCACGTGGTACAAATATGACGGCTGGAGGCCTGCCCTCAGAGAGTGAGGGGAGAAGCAAGGCACCCAGAAGGTGTCTCTGCTGCCTGCTCATTCATCACCCTCCCTCTTCCTGCGGAATTAATCTCCTCTGTGCTTACGGTTCTTCCTTCACAATTCCATTCAAGCTCTGATCACGTTCTTCGGCTTGCTGTCTGAATTGAATTGGTGCGTGTGTGCCTATCCTTGTGCACAAGCCCACAGGAGAGCTCCAGCTTGCAGAATAGACTGACCCTCGACCCCTGTGTTACTTTAAGGCCTCCATCCTGAACCTCTCCTGGAGGCCAGCTTCATGGGTGTACAGCCTGCGCATGGTTTAATGCTCTGCTTTTGCCCTCTTGAAATTCTCAGTAATTTTTGAATAAAGAGTCCAGCATTTTCATTTTGCACAGGGCCCTGAAAATTATGTAGCTGGTCCTGCCTCTCTCCTAGCCCCACCTCGAGCTCTTCCTCCCAACCTAAGTCTCCTTGGGCTGTCATAATAAAATACCACAGGCCGGGTGGCTTAAACAACAGAAATTGATTTTGTCATATGTCTGGAGGTTAGAAGTTCAAATCAAAGTACTGGCAGAGTTGGTTTCTGGTGAGATTCCTCTTTCTGGCTTGTAGAGGGCTGCCTTCTTGCTGTGTCCTTAATGGCCTTTTCCCTCTGTGTGCCTGTGGAGAGAGAGTGCATTCTGGTGTCTTCCTCTTCTTATAAGGTTGCCAGTGGATCTGATTAGGGCCCATCCTAGTGACCTCATTTAACCTTAATTACCTCCCCAAAGGCCCTATCTCTAAATACAGTCACACTGGGGGGGGGGGGTGGCTTAGGGCTTTGACATATGACTTGTGGCGGTAGTGGGGGACACAATCCAGTCCATAACACTGACCTTCTTGGATCCTAGCCCCTTTGCTTGCACCCCAAGCACAGCCTCATGCCTGCTCCTTGGATTTGCCTGGTGACACTCTCCCTTGGAGATGACCTCTAGTTTTCCTCCTTAGTGGTGGCCTACTTTGTCTTGGATTCCTCACCCTGGGCAGCACCCTGCCCTACCCAGTCTACTCCTGGCCTTGTCTGTTACAGTCCTTTAGGGCCAGGGGACCCCCCCCCCACCCCAGGCCTGGAGGAGGGTGGGGCCAGTCTCCTCCATGGCATGGGAAGCACTCACACCCTTCAGGGACTTTGTCAGCATCCTGGATGGTGCTTTCTTGCTTGCCTAACTCATACTCAACCTTCAGAATTTGCCAAGAGCCCTCTCCTTCTTGCACGCCATTTCTGCCCACCTTCCACTACTCGCATGGCTGGGGTCTTATCTTACCCCATTAGCGTTCCCACGATACCACATCACAATGGCCAATTTCATACCTATTGGTTCTGCTGGTGCCTTTGTCATCATCTTCACCCTGGTGCCTCACACAGGGTTGGCACAGAGCAGGCACAATAAAGGATGAGCCCCTATTGAAGGTGAGGCTTAGATTGTCACCTTCGATCCTTTTCCCCAGACCCTTTCTGTTTTTTTTTTAATATTTATTTACTTATTTGGCTGTGCTGGGTCTTAGCTGCAGCTCACAGGATCTTCGTTGAGACATGTGGGATCTAGTTCCCTGACCAGGGATCAAACCCAGGCCCCCTGCATTGGGAGCACAGAGTCTTAGCCACTGGACCACCAGGGAAGTCCCTCCCCAGACCCTTTCTGACTGTACCCAGAAGGTGTGCAGGGAGTATTGTCTGCAGGGACAGAGAGGGAGTTGGCCACTTCTAGGCCAGATGAGAAAATAATCTGTTGGTTTCTTAATCATATGGCTTTTTAAAACTACAGCCATCAAAGGCCCCAGATAACGTCACATACTTTGGTCCTTTTTACTTTCTATTTGCAGTTGTGATAGCCCTTAGGAAATATATTCACTAAGTTTTTTAAAATTATGGAAGCCATACAGTTATATCCTCACTGTAGAAAAATCAAACAAACGGCTGTAGTCTAAGATTTGAAACACAAAAACTGGTTCAAAAAACTGCAACTCTTTCTAAATCTGTAATAAACATGATGACCCAAAAACCTATGAGATGCGGCAAAAGCAGTTCTAAGAGGGAAATTTATAGCAATACAATCAAGAAACAAGAAAACAAGAAAAATACAGGAAACAAAAACTGTAAAGAAATACAAACACATGGAGTCTAAATCTGTAGTAACTGAGCTCAGCTCCCCAGCCCACAGTTCTGCTCAATAGCAGCAAAATCCCCAATATTTCCAATTTACCACTGGGCACTTTCCATTCACACTTACACTTATAAATCTTTGAGAAAGTTTTTCTTATATTTTTGACCTTGGCTAACAGTAGGAAATCCACTGCACTTTGAAACCCAGTGCAACATTTAATCAATCATCAGGGAGCAAAAGTTTCATAAAATAAAACTTAATTTGATACTCTCTGATATTTTCTATCCTGTCTCTATTTTCTAATCTATTCTGCGATGCTTTATTTGATTTTATTCTGTGTTGTCCACTCAGTGAATTTCAAGAACCACTGATGGGTCATAAGCCAGTTTCTCTCCCTAACCCTTTCCCTCTGCTTCTAGTGTTACCTGAAAACTGGGTTTGCCTCTTGGTGGGTGTTGAGCCAAAAGACACAACCAAGCCAAAGGTCAGGAGAAGGAAGGATTTACCACTTGCAGCACGTAATGAGAACACGGGGGATCTTTCCCAAAGTAGTGTTGCCCTGAAGAGCAAAATTGGGGAAGTTTTAAGCTAAGGTAGATGCATATTCATGAAGGGGCTTGAGTGGCGTATGCATATTCATGAAAGGGCTTGAATAGAGAATTCAACACAGAATTGGGGCAAAGGTTGACAGAGTCCAAGCTTCAGTGGATTGTTGAAAGGTCCACATCTTCATTCCTTAGGTTCCAACCAGTTTGGTGTCTGGGGTCTTAGCATGTAGTTCTTGTAGAACAACTCAGAGATGTCCATTGTCCTTGAAACACTGGATCTTTTTGATAAATCCCCCTCTTTTTTTTTTTTTTTTTTTTTTTTTGTGGCGATATGCGGGCCTCTCACTGTTGTGGCCTCTCCCATTGTGGAGCACAGGCTCCGGACGCGCAGGCTCAGCGGCCATGGCTCATGGGCCCAGCTGCTCCGCGGCATGTGGGATCTTCCCGGACCGGGGCACGAACCCGTGTCCCCTGCATCGGCAGGCGGACTCTCAACCACTGCGCCACCAGGGAAGCCCAAATCCCCCTCTTTTGCTTCAGCTAGTTTCCTTGGGTTTCTGTTACTTGCTGGGAGTTGGCAAAGGCTTCACAGAGGAGGGGGAAATAAACTGGGCCCTGAAGGATGAGCAAGAAATCGGGAGTGGATGACACGGTAGGAGAGTAGAGTTCCTGGTGGGGTGCTTTGCTGAGCCCTTCCTTCACACTCCTTCAGGTTTGCTATTTTTACATGATACACGTGTATCAGGTTGTTCTTTTTTTAAAAATTAAATTCTAGTTAATTTATAATGTTCTGTTAATCTCTGCTGTACAGCAAAGTGATTCAGTTACACATACATATACACGGAAACCCCCTGACTCTTTCCACTGAGGAAACTTTCTGTTCTGAGTGCTCCAAGGCCTGCAGCACTTTATTTCTCAACAAACCTCTTCTTCCTCAGAAAGCCCCACAATAGAAATCTCCTATGGGGAGAAACTTGTTTTGTTTCTGTTCTGAATTTTGAAAAGTCTAATTTGAAACCCAAAGCTGAGCAATGACTTCTTTGTTCCCCTGCATTCGCCCTCCCAGGAACCGGTGGGGGTGGTGGTGGTGTGGCTGGAGGGAAGGGTAAAATGAAAGAAAAAACAATAACAACTGCAGAATCAAAATAATACTCTTCTACACAGCTGGAGTGAAAACCCCCCGCTCCCCTTCCCCACGCTGCCCTCTGAAAGTAAGCACCTCTATCAGGTGTTTGTTTATACATTCCTGTATACATATATGCACACAACTTTGTGTGTGTACATATATATTCTGCTGTTATTTTTGTCATTTAGAACCAGCCTGCCTGGATTCAAATCCTTGCTCTGCTATTTACTACATGTGCAACCTTGGGAAAATTACTTAACCTCTCTGTGATTCAATCTTCTCAACTGTAAAATGGGAACAACAATAGTGATTAACCCAGAGTAGCGAAGATTACATTTATTTTATTATTATTTTTTTTAATTTATTAATTTATTTATTTTTGGCTGCATTGGGTCTTCATTGCTGCGCACGGGCTTTCTCTAGTTGTGGCAAGCGGGGGTTCGGTAGTTGTGGTGCCTGGGTTTAGTTGCTCCACAGCATGTGGGATCTTCCCGGGTCAGGGCTCAAACCCGTGTCCCCTGCATTGGTAGGTGGATTCTTAACCACTGTGCCACCAGGGAATCCCGAAGATTACATTTAGAGAGAGGCTAGCACGTGATGAGCTATACAGTGTTAGCACTGTGATTTATTGCAGAATATTCCATTGTGTGGGCACATCATCGTCTCCTATTGAAAGACCAAGGTTGTTTTCAGGTTTCGTTATTGCAAATAACGTTGCAATGAACACACTGGGCATGTGTATTTTTCTTTTAAAAGTTACAGCCCAATTGTCTCCTCCAATGATTGGAGGAGACAATTTATACTCCTACCAACACTACCTATTTTTCCTACACTGTCACCAATACTGGACACCATCAGTTTGTTAGGTGAGAGGATGATGTGGTATTTAGCAGGCTTCTCCACTGTCAACTTACTTTTTATTCCCCCATCCCTTGGCTGTGAACTGTGTTTATGGTGCCTATGGTTATACAGTGAGCACTCCTGGAACACTTAGCCTGTGCTAAGAGCTTCTGCGGGTTGTCGCCCCAATTTCTGAGGACAGCCTGTAATGTTGGTTCCCCTTATTGTCTCCATTTCATAGATCAGAAAGCAGAATCCTCCCGTGATGAGCCACACCAGAGCTAGCAAGTGGCAGAGTAAGGACTCCTTCCTGGTCTGTCTGACCCTGCATGTAACTGCTTAGATGTAGAAACTGAGGTCCAGAAAAGGGACGTTTCTCTGAGTGCACCCAGCATGTCCGTGGCTCTGCCCAGGCCCTTGCACGGCCAAGCCACCTCTGACCCCACCAAGTCGGCAGCTGTTTCTCACCCACCATGGCCTTCCCTGGCCCCAGCCCCGCCCCAAGCTGCCCACTCCAGACCCTCCTCCAGTTTGTGTTCTTTTTTTTTTTTTTTCAGTTTGTGTTCTTTGGCCACTGTGGCTTCTAGCATGCCCGGGGAAGGGACCCAGACTTCCCAGCAAATAAACACCGCCCACAGATTTCCAAATATACAGATAAGTGTTCCCTCCCACCTCGGCCAGGACTGGCTGGAACTCCACACATTCGGCCCTTCTTCTGCTCCTCCTGGTGCCGGGTTCTGTGTCTGAGTCCTCAGTGGAACAGCACGTGTCCTCCACTGTATGGGGGAGGGGAAACCTGCACCGCGGGGCATCACTGTCCTCAACAGTAGCAGAGTAACTAACAGCCATATCCTGGTTTGGATACACTTTTCCAGTGTTCACATTTTACGAAACAATTGTGAACAGAGTCTCCCCAAACAACTTGGACAGCAGTGTCTTTGTCACCAGAAAGAGCCCTTTTGGGAGTCATCTAACAGGGCTGTCACCAGCACCCCACACCCCAGCCTCACATCCAGGGGGGTGAATCAGGGTCCAGAGCTGTTCAGGTATGTTAGCCATCTCCACGTGGTCACCACTTACAGAGAGGGTTGCTTTTCAAAAATTTGATTAGGAAGAATTTTGAACATATATAAAATTAGGCAGAAAGCCCACCCTCACCCTGTCCCCATCACCCAGCTTTTGCAGTTATCAGCTCAGGACTGATCTTGCTTCATCTTCATTCCTGCCTGTTTCTCTCACCTTTAAAACAAATACTGTATCATTTCATCCACAGAAGGTAAGAGTAGGGCTTCCCTGGTGACGCAGTGGTTGAGAGTCTGCCTGCTGATGCAGGGGACACAGGTTCGTGCCCTGGTCCGGGAAGATCCCACATGCCGCGGAGCGGAGCCATGGCCGCTGAGCATGCACGTCCGGAGCCTGTGCTCCACAACGGGAGAGGCCACAACGGTGAGAGACCCGCGTACCGCAAAAAAAAAAAGGTAAGAGTAATCTAAAAGACGAAGAGTCTTTTATTAATATAATAACATTTTCACCCCTAAGAAAGGAATAGATCTCTCATATCATCCAAAATATGGTCAATATTCAAAGTTCCAGATACTTCATAAATCTTTTCTTTTTTTTATAGTTTGAATTAGTAGCTAAATAGGGTTAATACACTGTGATTGGTTAATATGTCAGGTTTCTTTTACTCTGGAATTTCCCCCTCCATCCCTCTCTTTTTCTTTTTCTTTGCGATTTATTTTGTTGAAAAAACCTTGGCTGTTTTATCTGTAGGGATCACTGCAGTCTAGAATTTGCTGATTGCAGCCCCATGGTGTAGTTCAGCATGATTCTCCATCTCCAGGGGTTCTTATAAATTGGGAATTGCATCTAGAACTGCATCTGATAAATGCAGGCTTGACTTTTTTGGGCAAGAATATTTCATAAGTGGTACTGTTTCTCCTGTCTGGAGGCATATACTGTCTGGTTGCTTCTCCTTTTATGATGCGATCATGTCGCTTTAGTTTTTTAAAGCTCTTATTTCGAAAAAAAACTTCGAACCTATGGAAAGTCGCAAGGATAGTGCAATGAACTCTCATTGATTTACCAGTTTTTGCCACATTTGCTTTATCATTCATGCTCTTTTCATATATAGATATATTTTTCTAAGTCATTTGAGAATGGGTTTCAAGCATCAAGCCCCTTCACTCTTAAATATTTCAGGGTGAACCTGCTAAGAACTCTTTTCCATAAGCATCTAAAAGAAAAACCATTCTTCTATTTTCACAGTACTTCTGACACAATGTGTGGGGTTTTCCCTCACACTAAACGATTCTCCAGCTCTTCAGACATCAAGCTGGCGTCCTACAATTCAGTTCTGACATTAACTTCCCAGAGTTAGCATAAACCCCACAGGTTAAGGGCTCAGTCCCACAAGACTGCTCCCACTTTGGACACCAGTCATAAGTTGCCGGTTGTCACCTGTGCTTTTGGTCAACCAGCTATAAATTAGGGGTTCCCAGACCCTCGCCTCAAGTTTGATAATTTGCTAGAAAGAACTCAGGGAAATATTTATGTTTACCAGTTTATTATAAAGGATGCAGATGAATAGACAAATGGAAGAGAGGCATAGGGCAAAGTATACAGAAGGGCCGGAAGCTTCCACGCCCTCTCTGGGAGTGTCACTGTCCTAGCACCTCGATGTGTTCACCAACCCAGAAATTCTCTGAACCCCATTGTTCAGGGTTTTTGTGAAGGTTCCATTAAGTAGGCATGCCTGATTAAATCACTGGCCTTTGGTGATGGAACTCAATCTCCAGCCCCTCTCGACTCCCCAGATATCAGGAAGTGGGGCTGAACGTTCCAACCCTCTAATCACCTGATTGGTTCCTCTGGCAACCAGTCCCCATCCTCCCAGCATCCCCTTATTAGCATAAACTCAGGTATGGTGGAAAGGGGCTTATTGCAAATAATGAAAGATGCTCCTATCACCTCTATCACTCAGGAAATTCCAAGAGTTTTAGGAGCTCGTGCCAGGAACTAGGGACAGAGTCCAAATATATATTTCTTATGCCACACTATCAAATTCAGGAAATATTACAGTGATGACATTCTATTATCCAATATCTAGATCATACTCAAAATTTGCCAATTATCTTGTGTTGCTTTGTGTGTGTGTGTGTGTGTGTGTGTGTGTGTTGCTTTTTAAAATGACTTTAAAGGACTTATTTCCGGGAATTCCCTGGCAATCCAGTAGTTAGGACTCTGCACTTTCACTGCCGAGGGCCCGGGTTCAATCCCTGATCAAAGAGACTTATTTCCAAATGTCTAATCCTTGCAGCCATGGAATCGTATCCTCAGAAATAATTTATAAATCTATATTAAATTTATTTTTATTTCATTTTTATTATCAAAGCAATAAGTGTACTTCATTTAAAACATAAAACAGTCTAGGGGCTTCCCTGGTGGTGCAGTGGTTAAGAATCCGCCTGCCAATGCAGGGGACACGGGTTCAATCCCTGGTCCGGGAAGATCTCACATGCCGCGTAGCAACTAAGCCCTCGCGCCACAACTACTGAGCCCACGTGTCACAACTACTGAAGCTCGCATGCCTAGAGCCCATGCTCCGCAACAAGAGAGGCCACCGCAATGAGAAGCCCACGCACCACAATGAAGAGTAGCCCCCGCTCGCCGCAACTAGAGAAAGCCCATGCAGCAACGAAGACCGAACACAGCCAAAAATAAATAAAATTTTAAAAATAAATAAATAAAATGGTCTAAACTTATGAAGAAAACTAACATTCCTTTGCTTTCTCCCACTCCATCCCCATGGCAGCCCCCCCCCCCCCCACGTGGCTTCAGCCCAGAGGTGTTTCCTCTGGGATTTACCTCCGTGTTCCTAGATAATACGCTTTCATTGCATTTCTTGGTTTTTCAAATGTAAACGTTATCTGTTGGCTTCTACTATGAAAGATCACGATGTAGCCCTCCTTGATCACCCCTCACCCACCCTCCCAATATAGTTATTAATACCTCATGAGCTCTGGTTAGATATTCATTGGTTACATTGTTTTGACTGTGTAAATACTGTTCACAGCTGAGCCACTCCCTCCCCACACCCCCGACCCTGAGACTCTCACTTGTAACGTGGGAACACAGTGGGTCTGCTCCATTCACAGTGGGCACCCCCATCCTCCGTGCTGGAGTGGTCACAGGGAATCTCTCTAAGCTACCTCTCTCCCTCCTCTACTGAGAAGCCTGTCACGGCTCCCTGGCGATCCTTGGGTGATGTGCCGTCCCGGGTCCTTTGAGCCCTGACCCTTGTCTATCTGTCTGTCCTCACCTCCCCCACTCCCATTTTTTCCCCAGCAAAACTGAGTTATGCCTTGATCTCCAAACGCTCCAGCTGGTCCACGTCTCCATGTCCCATACGTGCCACTCCCTCCGCCTGGCACGCCACGGGGTGAACCACACTCAGCTCTGCTGTCCGCTCCTCAGGAAGCCTTCTGTGATGCCCACCTTCCAAGAGCTAAGCTTGCCCTTCTCTGGGCACTTCCGCTCCCTAGCCAGCTCTGGAGTACTGGATCATCAACAGGGCTGTCATCCCAAGGGGCCTGGAGGGCTACGCATGTCGTCCTTTCTGAAGTTCTCAACGGAGCAGGGCTCTGACTGTGACTTGCTGAGCGTTGGTTGAATTGACTGCTTGTGCCTGGAGCTCAGAGAAGGGAGACAGGGCCTGGCAGCCGGTAGGGGCAGGGAGGGTTCAGTGACAGCCACGGTAGGGGATGGGGTAGGGTGAGGAGAGAGGCCTTCCTCCCACGCCCATTCCAGCATTGGCACTAAAAGAGACCACCCCCTTGGAGGCCCCAGGGCAGCCGTCTGGTCTGCGGCTGGGCCCACTTTCCTGGATCCTGACGCCTGCGACCCTGCCAAGGTCCAGCTCGGCCAAGGTGAGCTGAGGACATGGCAGGCTCTGAGGGCCAGGTTTCCCGAGGCTCTCATTGATAGGGCGCTTCCGTGGGCCGGCCCTGGACTCAGCGCATGCGTGCTTTGGCCCATCTCTTCCCTAAGACACCTAGAGCCAGGTGCTATTATTAACACCCCCATTTCCCAGAGAAAGACTGCTGAGGCTCAGAGAAGGGTCATGCAGGGAGAACGTCCTGGAACTGACTACTAAGATCCCAGGGCTAAATGTTCTTAGTGCTTTCCATGCATTAACTGGGTGAGTTATTTCGATTGAACAGGTGAGGAAACCAAAGCGCAGAGAGGTTAAGCAACTTGTCCAAGGTCACCCAGCAAGTAAGTGGCAGAACCCGGGCATTCGGCCACAGAGTTTTACTCCCTTTGCTCTCAGCCTGATCGTGAGGGTGATGGGGGTGGGGGGCGATGCTGGCGCTCCCGGTCAGGACACAGCCCACCTCAGTTTGCAAAGATATTGCACACCTGCCACCTCACCTGCCTTTCAGTCCAGAGAATTCACAGAGATCATGGCCCCCATTTTGCAGAGGAGAAAATGAAAACCGGAGGAGGGTAACGACTGGCACAAGGTCACACAGTAAGTTAGCTGCTGGATAGGGGCTTGGGTCCCAGGTTTGATACCCAGGCCTGGGCCGGCCCTGGCCCCCTGACTGGCTGGACCCACTGAGTTTGGTGACCCTGAGGAAGGGGGTTATCAGGGGGTTACAGGGCAGGTGAGCAGAGAGTTCTGAGCGGGGAGGCAGGAGCTCTGGAGGGGAGCCCAAGCCTTGCCTCCTGCTTGCCGTGGGAACCTCAATTTCCTCATCTGTAACATAAATGGCCTGCATCTGTTGGACCCTGAGGGCCCTTCCAGCCTGAATTCACAAGGTGCCTGGGGACACAGTGTTCCCTGCTCGCCCCGTTGCTTTCCCCGTTGGTGCAGCCGAGCAGCCCCATTTCCCCTGCAGGATATTTTTTCCCACCTGTTCGCAGCCTCTTCCCATCTGGCATGGCTGCAGGCCTCAGGAAGCTGGGGAAGATGTCCAGCCCAGCCCAGAGCGCCACACTGGTTTGGGAATGAGCACCTACTGTTCAATCTGCCTCACCACGCTGCCCAGTGAGCACTTCCTCGTTCTGTTTTGTAGCAGAGCAGCCTGTCATCTGTCTGTCTGTCTGTCTGTGACCCTCTCCAGCAGGACTGTGAGCTCGATGAGGGCAGAGGTCACATCGAGAGATCAGAGCTTGATAAGCAGTGAGCCTCCCATTTCTGGAAGCATGCACAGAGAGGCTGCGTGTGGCCGGGATGTGGAGCGGGACAGAGAATGGAGCCGGGGGTGGGGGTGAAGGGAATCAGGCCCTCCAGCTCCGGGCTCTGAGACTCCCAGGAGCAGTCCTTGAGACCCCACGGCCCGGGAGAGGACTGGGGGGCTCTGTCCTCTGTGGGCAGTGGAAAGAGAATACAGAGGCGTGAAACTGACTCATCAAGGATGTCTTTATAGGAACTGTGGCAGACACTGGCCTGAGGGTGGATAGACTCAGAGCCTCCAGGGCTTTTGCTCCGTAGGAGTCCCCTCTGTGCTTGGGCCACACTGACCGCCAATGTCGGGAGGCCTCGGTGGGGAGCCACATCCCCCCACAAGTGTCCACGCTATCAGCCATGTCCTCTGGGGTCTGATGGGCTGCCACACCATGAGAGTGACGTCTTCCGTGCTGAAGAAACCAGGATGGGCAAAGCTTGGAGAGTGCACTTTGGGGGAGGGGGACCGCTTGCTGAGCCAGGGGCATCTGCTGCACTCTCGCCCACTCGAATGGTCTGCACCTCCAGATGCACCTCGTTCCCTCTGGCCTCAAGGCCTCTGCCCAGGCCCCTCCCTCACCTGAAACACTCATCCCCTCCCCTGGCCAGGCTAACTGGCCTTGAGGTTAGCCTTGAGGTCCTTGAGGTCTCTGTTTCAGTAATTCAACAACTGCTTCCTGGGCACCTACGATGAGGCAGACACTGTCCCAGGTGAGCTGTTGGCAGTGAGTGAATGGTCCTGCCTCTCAGAGTTTCCACACGATGCTGATGTGGGATGACTTGCCATAGGCTTGTGGCTATAACGAGTAGCCCCCAAGTCAATGGCTTAACCCAATGAAGGTCTATTTTGCACCCATATCACAGTCTAAATGGGTGGCAGGGGGGCTCTGCTTCAGTGCCACTGCCATCCCCTAGCCTTGGATAGGGTCCCCTTGGACCCTCTGCATCGGGCCAGCTGGTGAGGGAAGAGGGGGAGCATGGAGGGCTGGACAGGGAGGCTTCACGCCTTGGCCTGGGGCAGTAGGCATGCCACTTCCACCCACTTTCTCCTGGTGCGAGCTTGGCCGCAAACACACTGTCTGAATGTCCTGGGGCTGCTGTAACAATTCCCGAAACTTGGTAGCTTGAAACAACAGAAATGTATTCTCTCATGGTTCCGGAGGCCAGAAGCCTGAAATCAAGGTGCTGGCAGGGCCGTGCTCCCTCTGCAGCTTCCAGGGGAGGGTCCTTCCTTCCTCTCCTGGCTTCTAGGTGCTGTCAGCAATCCTTAGCATCCTGGGCTTACGGCCGCATCACTCCAATCTCTGGCTCTGACTTCACATCGCCTTCTCCTCTGTGTCTTTCCCTTTTTGTGTCCCTCTTATCAGGATACTTGTTATTGGGTTTAGCCCCCTGGTAATCCAAGGTGATTTTCTCATCTCAAGATCCTTAATAATTATATCTTGCAAAGACTTTTTTCCAAATAAGGTAAAATTCATAGGTTCTGGGGATTAGAACATGGACCTATCTGTTTGGGTGCCACCTTCCAACACTAGCAGAATCACCTGGACTCCTTTACACAGCAGCCGGCTTCCAGGCGGGCAGAAACAGAAGCTATTGGTACAAAGTCTCTTAAGGCCGAGGCCCAGAAGTCCCAGAACATTATTTCTACTGCATTCTATTGGTCAAAGCAGGTTTCAGGGCTTACCCAGATTCAAGGGCAAGTAGAATACATAGAATACCCCTCCTGTTGGCAGATGTGGCAACAATGCCAAAGGGCACGCGTCATGGGAGGGATGGCGGCTGCTGTCTTTGGAAACAAGCTAACAGAGTGTGTGTGTGTGTTTTGGCGAAGGCCTCTGCTAGAGGCCCCGGAAATGTGCTCCCTGATGACGGTGTTGCTGACGAGGCTGAGGTAGGAAAGGCTCCACCCGAGTGGAGCTCAGCCATCAACTAGCTGACCCTGGGCCAGTCCCTCATTCACTCAACAACTACCTACAATGCGCCAGGCCCCGAGCGAGGCACTGGGGTCCCAGTGGTGAGCAAGCCAGGTCCCTGTGGAACTGGCCATCCTGTGGATGACAAAAGCTTATAACTGGACACACTTGTCACAGAGTGTGACAAGTAGAAGGAGACCAGCAAGGAGATGGGCTGGAGAATCCCTGGGGACAAAAGAGGCCAGGATGAGCCTGGAGGGCAGCGACCCAGAGGATGACCCCTCCTGGGCCTCAGTTTCCTCCTCTGGACATCAAGAGGGTGTGTCAGAGCCATGGACCCAAACTATGTTCCCTGGAGTCCTAGCATCTCCCAGAGGCACCGCAGGGGCTACTGCAGGGGATACTGCAGAGGGGGCTGAGCAGGGGGCATCTAAAGTTTGTGACTAATTGGGTTGGAAGCTTCCGGGGATCTCCCACAGTCTAGGTGCCAAGTCAGACGTCCTGGTCTTGTCCTGGTCTCATCCCGGTGACTGTCTGGGACAAAATTTTCCCAGGACCCCTCCTGTTCCTGAATGGCTCTGCCAGGGTCCTGGGCTCTGGGGAAATAGGGAACCTCCCCTTTGTCTATTGGGCCCTCAGGTCCCCCTAACACCCCAGAACAGACCCTCCACCAGGATGCTTGCAGCTGCTCCCTTACCTTTGACCTTGGGTCTGCTTGAGCTGGGAGAGCCCCAGGGACCCCACATGAGGTGCCAGTGTCTCTCAAAGAGCTCAGGCTCTTTGGGGTCCCACCCTCCCCTCTGTGTGGCCCTGGGTGGGCCCCTTGCCCTCTCTGATCCTCTGGGTAAGTCCTGCCTCATGGGGGTGAGCACAAAGGCAAGGAGCTGGTGAGATCCAGGCCCTCTGACGCTGGCTTGAGATCAGCACAGGGAGAGCCAGAGAAGTGCCAGGAGACACCCAGCCTCCTGGGGACCTGCCCCTGGTGCTTCTGCCCCATGATCTGGGAAGCTCTGGACCCCACCTGCCCCCAGGGGGTTGGGAGAGGACTGGGGGTGAGTTAGTCAATAGGAAAACCATTTACTTCAGTTCAGCAACTTTTATTCCTGTGTTCAACGCAGTGTTGGGCATTGGGTAGGGGCGGGGCCAGAGATGCCAAAGAGAATAATCCCCTCCCGCCTCTGGGCCTCAGTTTTTCTCGCACAGGGAGGGAAGGTTTCCTCTGTTTCCTTCATGGGGAGGCTGTGAGGACAGTGGCAATACACGACAAGACATAGTCCTTGCCCTGGAGATGGGCTCACCCTCTGGGAGGGAGGCCCATGCCCTGCCCACCACTAGCAGCTGGCAAGAAGGGCGGCTGGGGCCCTGTGACCAGGTGATGCGCCAGAGGCTCTCAGCCACGGGTCTGGCTTCACTGAGCTCTGTCCTGGTGACAGAGGCCTCAACGGGCCACGTAAGGAAGGGGAACAGTCCACGCAGAGGAGGTCACTCCGTTCACAGTCCAGAGGGCCACGAAGAGGTAGGTCATGCCATCTCCTCCAGGTGCAGCGAGGACCCACACCGCTGCTAGCATCCTTAGCTGGTGGTGCCCAGCGAGGGCTGTGGGGAGGCCGACTGGCTCAGGGTCACGCTGGGGAAGCTGGTGACAAAGCTCTCCCACCTTCTCCTTATCTTCTGCAAGACAGGAGGGGTCGAGATCAGGGCCCAGGTCTCTGGACTGGGTGGTGGGCTTCAGGTGCTGTTCCACCTACAGCCACGAGGTGGTGGTAGACCCCAGAGACAGAAGCATGGCTCACTAGCCACCCTTCCTCCTAGAGGAAGCCGGCAGCTCCCACCCAGGGGGGCCGGATCACCCCCTTTTCCGGGGAAGAGGGGAGCACAAGATGTAACCCTGGGGAAGAACCCTGATCTCTTGCCTCCAGCAAAATCCACCCATCCAGCATGCTGACAGATTGATCATCTCGGAACAGCTCTGACCGTATCACCCACCTGCTCTAAAACCTTCCCTGACTCCCCAGTGCCTATGGGATAAATCCCAAAGGCCTTCAGTCCCCCCTGAAATACAGTTCTTGGATATCTCTCTCTCCAGCCCCTTCCCCAGACAGCTCTGTTATCTTTTTGATCTACAGCCCCATACATTTCTGCCTCTGAGCCTTTGCTGCCCTGGGTCCTGCTCCTGGGGACCTCCCCCTCCCCTCTAGCACTCCTCCATCCACGAACCCTCAGCCAAACCTGTTGATATTGCCTCAGCCACCACTGGCTGCCTTCTTGCTGGGCTTGGATCAGCTGCTCTGTGTCCCCCAGGCTCCCTGGCAGTTGCTCCTGCCCAGGGGCGTCCAGCCTTTCTGGGCCTCCGTCTGAGGACCTGGACTTCTCACGACCCTGTCTGAGGCTCAGCGCCCGGCGCAGTTGGCCTGCCAGGGGCTTCCCGCAGGGCTCCTGGAGCTTGCTATAGGAGGGCCGTTGTCCTCGCAAGGACTGGCTGCGTAGCCCTGTCCCCATGGTTCTGGAGGCTGCAGGCACAGGACTGCTCCAGCCCCTTGGCGAGCCCCTGGCCTTCTGAGATGGCCTGGTGCCTCCACCCATCTGACAGGAGCTCACTTGGGGACAAAGGTTGGTGCTGTTGAGGTGGCCGTTGTAAACCAAAGGGCGGTGGAGAGGCGGTGTTGTGGGTGACTCAGGGATGCTTGACCTCGGTGGCCTGCCCTCCTCTTCCTCCTCCAGGCAGCCTTCCCTGACCACCCCACCCCAAAGATCTTGCCCTCCCCTGAACTCCTGTAGTCCTGGCTGTCCAGACTCATTTCGTTGACAGAACAGATGGCTCAACAGCAAAACAGAGACAGGCTTTTAAGAAATAGGACAGCTCCAACCTAGAACTGTCAAATTCACAGAGACAGAAGGGAGCATGGTGGTTGCCAGGGCCTGGGGGGAATGGCAAGTTGCTTAATGGCTATAGAGTTTCAGTTTTGCAAGGTGAGAAACTTCTGGAGGTTGGTCGTACAACAATGTGAACGTGTATAACGCTACTGAACTGTACATGTAAAAATGGCTAAGATGGTACGTTTTATGTGTCTGTATTTTTTTTGCTACAATTGGAAATTTAAAAAAAGAAAGAAAGAAAAAAGAAACAGGATAGTTCTAGGCTGGAAGTTAGGAGACTTGGGTTTTTTCCAGGCCTAGCTCTGCCCCTAATTTTCCAGCACAGAATAGGGTTAAGCGCTCAGGCTCTGAGGACCAGCTGCTCCTGGGTAAACCTCGGTTCCATCCCCCGCAGCTACGTGACGCTGGGTGCCTTCTCCCTTGGTTTCCTTGTCTAAAACAGAGACAGATAACTCACGTGGTGTCGTGAGGACTAAATGTGATGATGCTATGCCCAGCAAAGGGCTTGGCATGCAGCAAGCGCTCAGTAAAAGTGAGCTGGTGGCATTCAGTATTTGAGGCAAAACCTTTTTCCTCTTGGGCAGTCTTCTCATCTGTAAAATGGGTTGTTGTGAACATCAAATGAAATCATGAATGTGGACGCCTCTAAAGACAAGACTACCAGCAGCAGCTCTTTCTCCCAAGTCAGGGGAAAGAGAAAGGTACTTGGGCTGGGCCAGCCGATCCTCGGAATCCTAGAATTTGAGAGTTTAAAGGGAGCTCCCACATCTGAGAAACAAAAACACACTCCTTTTTGTTTTAATCTCTATTTTTTGAGCTTTTATTTTTTACTGGTTCTGGGGCTAATTCCTGCCTATATTTCGTTTAAACCTCATGACAGTCCTATGAGGTGTACATCATTATCTTCATTTTATAGATCCCCACTTTGTAGATGGGGCAAACGGAAACTCAGAGAGATTAAGCATGCCCAGTAAGTGGCAGAGCTGGGACTCCCGCCCTGGTCAGACTGGCTTTAGAGCCCATGTTTCAACCACTCTGCTCTCCTGTCCTGGTGTTGGTGGCAGAGGTGGGACTGGAAGCTGGGCGTCCTGCTTCCTCTGTGTCTGGGGTGCCGCACGAGGTGCCCTGTCTGGGGTCAGGGAAGTGCTGGCTGCAACTCTTGGCTCACCCCAGACTCCTCTGCGCCTGGTCTTGCTTTTTTTCCTCTCTCAGAATTTCTAGGCCTTCCTTGGGTTCAGGATCTCTTAATATCTGTCAGGCTCACCTCCCAGCCAGAGGAGCCAAGGCAGGGCCAGTGTGAAGAGGAGAATGGAGAAAAGGGACCCTGACCCTCTGTCCCAACCTGTCCCAGAGGTGGATTATGACCATTATTCCAACCCTGACCACACGTTTAATGCCTGACCCATGTGCCAACCCTGACCTTGGTTAAAAAGCAACAAAACCATTACACAGTCTTCAACGCCTTCACTCCAGCACAGTTAGCTCAAATCCTCACCCTCATCCAAGTCTGAGCTGGGAAGGGCTTGCTGATGACTCACGGGCCTCTGAGATGTGTCAGGGTGAATCACTCGTTCTTGTGTCACGCCTGTCGCTGCCGTATACCCTCTTGCCAAGCGTGTAATCTTACAACAATTCCCCAGATCCGTAAATCTGTGGAGGACCAGGAGAAAATATGTGTTCTTTTCCTTCCCTCCCCACTGCCTCCCTGCCTTTGTCACCGGGGTGGTGGTGAGGGTTCTTACCTTTCCAGACCCTGCTGGGTGACAGCTCCCCTGGAAGCCTGCCCAACCCCTCAGCCTGGGTTAGGGAGGCTGTCCCCTGTCCAGCCCACCCAATACACACAGTAGCAGCAGTCACCCCAGGATGCCTTTCCCCGCCACACTGGTGTCCCTTGATGGCTAGGACAACATCTCTTTCATCTCTGTCCCCAGGACATGACATAGTAAATGCTTGGGCTTAAATATTGGAGACTATTACGTGTCTATTGCTGTGTAACAGAATACCCCAAAACTTAGTGGCTTAAGGCAGCACTCATGTATAACCTCACAGTTTCTGTGGGTCTGGGATCCAGGCACAGCTTAACGGGGGCCTCTGGC
Organism: Stenella coeruleoalba; assembly: GCF_951394435.1. Lineage (NCBI taxonomy): Eukaryota > Metazoa > Chordata > Mammalia > Artiodactyla > Delphinidae > Stenella > Stenella coeruleoalba. The sequence continues at coordinate 5,782,847 of NC_137154.1, forward strand.
TCAGGGTCCCTTGCAGGCTTCAATCAGAAGGCTGTTAGTCACCTCCAGGTTTGTCTGGGGGTGGATCTGCTTCCAAGGTTGTTGGCAGGACCTGCTTCCTCGCAGGTTGTTGCCGTGAGGGTCTCAGTTTCTTGTTGATTGTTGGCTGTTCCCAAGGGCAACTCACATCATGGGGGCTGGCTTCAGTTGGAGCCGGCAAGAGAGTGTGAGAGATGGCAGGCGGGCAGAAGCCACAGTCTTTGGGGAACTTAACCTCAGAAGTGACCTCCCATCACTTTTGCCATCACTGTTCCTCCAAGGCGAGTCACCAGGTCCAGTCGGCACCCAAGGGAGGGGACCCACAAGGGCATGAACACCAGGAGGCAGGATCTTTGCGGGTCATCGCGGAGGCAGCTTACCCGTGAGACCTGGGTCCCAAGCCCATCAGACTGCCCGAGCCGAAAGCCTTGCACGTTTATGGGACACCTACGTGCTTTGAGTGAGCAGCTTAACCTCACGTGCCTACAGTTACTCAGCTATAAAATGGGGATAATATTTTATTTCATCAAATCTAAGATGACGTCGATAGAAAGATAGCATTATTTTATACACCAGTAAGAAAGAATATCCACTGCCCATTCATTGGAAGATGCAGCCCCATTTCAGAGCTTGAAGTGTGGGGGGGAAATGTACGTCTTAAAATTAATGAAACCCACAGTGTTTATTTCCTAAGGTGATCTGAGACTTAAATGACTGGTACTATTTAAGGTTGTTGTGAGGCTTAGATGTACGGAAGGCTGCAAACTGGGGCAGGCTGCCCAGATGTTCCATTTATTTATTTATTTATTTATTTATTCATTCATTTATTTATATATGGCTGCATTGGGTCTCCGTTGCTGCGCGCAGGCTTTCTCTAGTTGTGGCGAGCGGGGGCTACTCTTTGTTGCAGTGCGCGGGCTTCTCACTGCAGCGGCTGCTTAGTAGCTGTGGCGCACGGGCTTAGCTGCTCCGCGGCATGTGGGATCTTCCCGGACCAGGGCTTGAACCTCTGTGCCCTACACTGGCAGGCGGGTTCTTAACCACTGCTCCACCAGGGAAGCCCCAGATGTTACTTTTTATTAGTGAGCCAATGAAATTAATCCACACCTACACACTGTGGGCAAGATCTTGTTTTGATGATGTCTAGGCTAGAAGGGAGGCCAAGGGGAGCAGGATAGAATCTCCACCCCCAGAAAAGGAGGGATTCTCATGTACATCAAGCAAGGCACCTTAAAACAGACACCAAGTGCTGAGGGTGCACGGAAGAGAACGGGAGACCCCCATCTGTCTTGGAGGTGGTTAGCATCTGGGCAGGCTCCCTGGAGGAGGTGGTGTTGGAGCCCAGCATTGAGGGCAGGGAGGACTGTTGCAGTAGAGATAGAGGTAGGATCCTGTGGGTGACCAAAGCCTGGGAACACAAAGGGTTGCCCTTGGGTGGGAGAAAAATCTGGAAAGGTAGACTGAAGCCTGCTCTTCCTTCCAGAGCCTGGAAGAAGAATCTGAGCTTGGGAGACAAGGGGGATGGGGTGTGCCCTCCACTCCAGGAGCCTTACCTCTGTGATTGCATTTCACCCTCACACTCTCTGGAGCTTAGCCCCATTTTTCAGATGAAATAACAGAAGCTCAGAGGGATGAAGCAACTTGCCCAAGGAGACACAGTCAGTAGTGGGCCTTGAATGCAGCCCCACAGAGTCAGGCCAGCAAACAGAGTCCTCAGCAAATGAGTGTTCCACCCCCAGACTCCACTCCTCACCCCAGTCTTCATGCACCCTACACGATGATCAGACAGAACCATTAGCTTAAGGTTAACGCCACTAAAGTTTTCCTTGAAAATATGATATGCCCACCATCAATGAGGCAAGGGGCTCATGTGTGTGTGTTTCAACTAATAATTTATCTCTTTGCCTGAGCAGCTCTTATAATACAGTACATTTTGGGGGAACTAGTTCTTTTTTTTTTTTTTTTTTTTTTTGCTGTACACGGACCTCTCACTGTTGTGGCCTCTCCCGTTGCGGAGCACAGGCTCCGGACGCGCAGGCTCTGGACGCGCAGGCTCAGCGGCCATGGCTCACGGGCCCAGCCGCTCCGCGGCATGTGGGATCTTCCCGGACCGGGGCACGAACCCGTGTTCCCTGCATCAGCAGGCGGACTCTCAACCACTGCGCCACCAGGGAAGCCCAGAACTAGTTCTTTTACTTCAGAACAATGATCCATTGTTTTGGTTTTCATTTCCCAAAGGAAGCTAGAATGCCAGGCTGTCAGTTTCAGCAAGAGATTTTGGTCAACTTATCACTTGGAGAAATCAAACAAAGGGAACAATAAATAGTAATAATGCTATTGATTGTAAGAGCTCCCACGTTCTGAGCACTCAGGCTGTGCCAGGCGTTGTGCTTAGGGCTTCCTGTATTCAGTCCTGATAGCACTCTGAGGAATCGGGGGAGAATTGTTCTCAGTTTAGACAAAGCGTGTATCAGTAATTGCAGGGTCCCAGAACTGGCAACGCAGATGCTCTTGCATTTTTTTCAAATGTGCAGGACCTGATGACTATCAGCGGTGGGTCTGCCCCTTCTCCTGTCTGAGCCTATTACCTCCTCGGTAAAATGGGCCTGAGCGGGTCTAGCCAGGGTGCCCCAAGGTTTCCTTTGTTAAAAAAACACCAGTCACTGGGCCCCATCAAAACCCCTTGCATATACAGGTCTGGGCAGGGCCCTGAAAAGCTGTCTGCACAATCACATCCCAGGAGATCTGTCTCTTGTGGGAAATCTTGGAAACAATTGCTCAAAGCCCTTCCACCTCTGAGGACTGTGATCTTAGGACTCAAATTTCAAACCAAAGCTCTTCCTTTGAAATCTGAATTCTAAACATTCTTGTCTTCTCTTTCACAACAAGGTGGCCAGTGGAGCAGAAAGAGCACAGCCTGGGGGGGTCAGTGGACTGGAGGTCCAGTTCCAGCTCTGCCCCTGACTAGCTATGTGATCCAGAGAGGAAGTCATTTCCTTTCTCTGAGCCTCCGTGTCCACACCTGCAAAATGGGTACAGCATACCTGCCCAGGGATGTTGGGAGGTCCAGAGGAGCTATAGCTCAGAGCTGGGAGGAGGATCTTACCCTCCTCTGCCTCAACCTGTGGGCAGAGGCCTTGATATGGACCTGGGGAAGTGCTGAGACTGTGATCTGCTAGACCAATGCCCACCTTGGCAGGTGGAAGGTCTGACCGACTTGTAGAGATGCCATGATGGGATGGGCTTGTGTATGGAGGAGTCACCCCAAAAGCCTGGGTGGAGTGGCCTGGACCCCTCGAGGATGTGGGGGGAGGGAAACATATCAAAAAGAGCAGAAGAGCTACTCCTGAGCCATCCCCACCCCATCACACACTGTGAGGGTCCCCTGCTGCTTAGAATGGAGACACAACCCCAGCCTGCGGAGAAGGGCTGTCGTGGCCATTCTTCAGTCAGTGAGTGGGTGCGTTCATCACAGCCTAGTGCCCTGCCCTGTGTTTCCATCAATAAGGGTTTATCCTGAGGTCTCACCAGCAGTTAGGCTATCTGCGGCTCAGCTCGAACTGCCAGAATTTTGTTAATTAAAAAAAAAAGTGATTTTTCTTGTGTCATCTCAGGACAGGGGTTCTGGGAAATCTAGGTTGTCCTTGTGAGATCCTCAGGGCAAACCTGGCCTTCCAAATTGTAAACACAAGAGTGGTGGGCTGTTTCTGGGTTTATAGTGACTGCTACAGTATGAGGGTTCATGGCTTTGTCTGTGAGTCCCCATCCACTCAGATGCTTCTGCTTACCCAAGCCTTCTCAGCGCCAACTGCTCTTGGCCTTCCCCACAGCTCCCTCTCAGGCTGCACTTCCTGAACTTACTAGCAATCTGTCCTCACTGACCCTCTCCATGCCTTGACCCCATGATGCCCTCCCCCAGCTTTGCTTGGGCCATGTATGGGATCCATTTTTACCAATATATTTACCTGATTAACTCTTGATTTATGCACGTATGTATGTATGTATCTATCTATCTAGCGACTTTCCCTCCTCCAGGAAGCCCTCCATGTCCCCTCTCGTGGGGAAAGGGACCCCTCCTTGGACTCCCATAGCACTCTGGCCATTATCTCTAGCACAGCACCACACTGCTTTGAAGTGGAGTGCTTTGAGGTCTGTGTACCCTCACTGGTCTGGGAGCAGCTTGGGGATGGGGAAAATACCTCATTTTCACTGTATCTCTATTGGGTGCTGCTGAGGGGGCTGCAGAGTGAAGGGATCACATTTGTCCCCACCACCCCATTTTCCTTCCTGGCCCAGTTGACACCTCCCTCCTCCGAATTTACTCCTTCCTATCGCATCGATCGTGCCTGCTTCTCCTTAACTTTCCCCTTCCCCTTAAATGTGGTACCCTGCAGACTCCTCTCCCTATCGGACTCGGCTCAGCTTCTGGGGCAGTCCCATCCACTCCATAGCTTCGACCACTAAGTGTGGGCTGATGACTCCCACTTCTTCATTTGCCAACTATATATTAAGCATCTACCATGTGCCAAACTCAACTTTTGTAGAGGTGATGTTCAAGTGTGGGGAAGGGACAGGAGTACAGAAGATAAACAGACAAAAACCAAGAACTTTCCAAAAAGTGACAGTTACTAAGAAGCAATAAGGCAGACATACTCCCAGCCTAACAGGAGCCCTGAGCTGCTCTGCAGCTGCCCCTGGCCCACTCTCTCCCGACAGAGCCCTGCTGCCCAGCCTATGCCTCTCCTGGCTGGCCCTCCACAGGCTGGTCTCAGCCTGTCTGTCCTGCCTCCCCTTCCCTTGCATCTCCCAGAAACTCAGCCACGTTCCCCAACCTTCCCGGGCCTCAAGAGTCAATTTCACAAGTTGGGGCCTGTTTAAAAAATAAATTAATTAAATAGAAAGATTCCTGGGCCCCACCCCATGAATCAGGATCCACAGGGGCCTGAGGTCCGGGAATCCATTTTGTTTTTAAAGAGAGTCCCAGGGGATTCCTCTTATCAGGGAAGTCTGGGTAATAACTTCTCTAGGAATCTCAGTGGGTCTCAACGCTGACCCACATTAGAACAATTTGGAGAGCTTCTAAAACTAGCAATGCAATGCAATGCAGGGGATTCCATTCGCCAGAGACAGACTTAAGTGGTATTCTGCTGATGATTCTAAGACCTCTGAGTTGGTGGTTCATATGTATAAGAACCATGGGGGAGGAGTGGGGCTCAAGAATCTGTGTTTCCAATCAGTACCTTGTCCCAAGGAGATCCTGTCACTAGTATTACAGAAGCCCACGCTGAGCAATGCCTTTTCTAGCCACACTGGACTCCTCATCTCAGCTTTTTCTTGGGCAGTTTTCTCTGTCTGGGGTGGAATACCCCTCCCAGCTTTGTCCTCCTGGAGGACTCAGCCTGGAGGTAGGACAGAGCCTGGATGGAGAGATGTCTTGTTTCCTAGCCAAACTTCAACTAATTTATGTGGCTGAGCTAACTGTCCAAAATCCATACTACTTTTGTTCACAGCAGTCCATCTTTTAGCTCTCAATTAGTTTCTTTGTTCAGACCTCCACCTGGTGGTGTTGACATGGGATTCACCTGAACCTGCGTGGAGCCACCTGCCCTCTGCTCCAGACTCAGGATTTCACAGGGACCAGCCAGGACTCAGCTGATGTTCCTCGAGAACTGGATTCACCTCTTGGTGGGTGTTGAGCCAAAAGATACAACCAAGCCAGAGATCAGGAGAAGGAAGGATTTACCACTTGCAGCAAGTAAGGAGAACACCGGGGATTTTTTCCAAAGCAGTGTCTCCCCAAACAGCAAAATTGGGGAAGTTTTAAGCTAAAGGTATATGCATGTTCATGAAGGGGCTTGAGCGGAGGAGAACACAGCATAGAATTGGGGCAAAGGTGGACAGTTAGGTTCCAGTGGACCTGGTGGTTGAGAACCTTGGTGGGGGAAGGTGTTAAGTTCTGCAAAATAGCTCAAGAAAGTGCTTCAGGCCAATCTTTATCATTGAAACAGAACTGGAAGTTTACAACTGATTTATTATCTTTGCTATTGTTACTTCTCTTGCCTGATAACAGTGTTTGTTCCCTTACGATCATTATTACTGAGACCTGTTCAGGGCAAGAACTGTGGTCAGGTGAGCTCTATGATGTGATGGTAGAGGCTGTTTTTTTTCACGTGCGTCTCCGGCATAGCACCAGGCCCATAGTAGGTGCTCAAGGGATGCTTGTTAATTGAATGAATACCTGAATCTGGAAAACTGGAATTTTAATCCTTGTTCTGGTACTAAAATAGCTGTGTTGGACTGACCCAGGTTGGAGTTCAGCCAGATATGTGGAAGGAAGGACAAAGAAATTTGTCCAAAGGACAAACAAAATGGACACAACACAGAGAAGAGAATGCAGTTGTAATATCTCTCCATACTCAATCATCAAATTTTAGTTAAAAAGATGTTCTCATAGCCCTTGATTCTCCCAACTGTCTAGAAGCAGGTTATTTTTCTCCATGCCTTGATTATCATCTGATGTACCTTATATTTTATTTTATCGTCTTTCTTCTCTCACTGGGAGGCAGAAATTTTGGTTTATTTTGGTCACTCCTGCATCTCCTGGTTGGCACAGAGCCCAATTTTTGAAGCTTTCCGTTCAACCAAGCCTTCTAAACCCTCTAGGTCCTGAGTGGCCTCTATTTACAGATTAGGAAACTGAGGCTCAGAGAGGTGAGGTTGCTTGTCCAGTGTCACACGGAGACTCCTGCCCGTCACCATCACCCCCACAGCTGCTAAAAGACAATCGCGTAAACCCGTCTGGCACAAGCGCCATTTCCTTCTTCCTGCCCTTTGCAAACCCTTTTTCCTCCGACCCCTTCTCCACCCATTAGCGTGCACCTGAGTCTGCCTGGATTCTTGAGCCCGAGGGTTATCTGTTGTGCTTGGGGTTTTGAGAGACACGTGCTACCCGGGTGAATGAATCGCACGTCCCCACCCCCGCCAATAGCCAATCACAGCCTGTCAGAGCCTGGCCACTTCCGCCTATTGCGGGCCGCGTCTGGGGCCTTGCGGCCCACGTGGGGCTCTGGAGACCAGGGAGTAGGTGGTGGTGAGCCAGGGGCGGGCTCCCCCAGCCTCGTCACCAATCCAGGGGCCTGCCGGGGACGGGAGGGGCGGGGCTGATGTGGGGCGCCAAGGCTTAAACGTGACGGGCAGGCGGGCGTAGGGAGGAGTCCCGGGCAGGGGAAGGGTGAGTGACAGAGGAGGCTGTCCAGTAACAGGAGGGGTTGGGCTGTCTGAGCCAATAGGAAGTCCGCAAGGCGGGACTGGGACCGCAGCAAGTTCGGTTGCGCGGAGACCGCAGCTGTTCCCTGTCAGTGGAGGCAGCGGCGGTAGAGGCGGTGGCGGCAACTTGCGGCAACACCGAGGAGGTGAGTGCCGGCGGCGCTGTGCATTTTCCTCTTCCCGCAGCGGGTCGGAGCGGGTGGGCGTGCGCCGGCGCTGCCGCGGGGGACGCTTATGTAAGGGTCGCGCGCGCCAAGGCGGCGCCAGCTCCACGAGTGACGGCTGGAGGAGACAGCAGCGGGCGGTGCGCGACGCGCCGCGCCGCGCGCCGCCCCTCCCCTCCCCTCCCCCTCCCGCGAGGGACTGTTTGCGCGAGCCCGCCCCCCACCCCCGCCCTGGGGACCCGTCGCCCCAGTTCTCCGGGCCCGCCGCCCCGCGAGCATCCTTCCCGCGTTGGCGCAGCCCGGCCTCGTCCACTCGGCTCCCCGGGGGCCGCCGGCGGCCTTATTCCTGCTCTCGGGCCCATTTTGCAGATGGAGAACCTGAGGGCACGGAGCCCTCAAATGCCTCGCGCGAGGTCCCTGAGGGCTCGAACCCAAGTCTGTCAGAATCCGGAGCCCAAGTGTCCCCCACCATACTGGAAGTTGCTCAGCTCTGAAGAAAGCCATGGCGTGTAAGGCGAGGGTTTTCCGTGTTACGAGTGCCTGCACTCTGCTTCCCATAGGATCCACCTGGTAACCCTGGGGGGCATTCTTGTAATTCCACTTAGTTTCAGAAGAGGAAGCTTCGGGCGCCCAGAAGCAGTGATTAGGAGGAGGTGGGGCTGAGCTCAGCCCGTTATTTCTACAGCTTTTAGCAGTTTACAAAGTGCAGTGAGTAGCAGCTGGCCCTCCGGGAAATGCCCTCCTGGGCACGCAGTCTGAAGCCCTGGCTTTGAGGACCTGCCATACACGTTCCTCCCAGCACATCTTGCTTTGTGTACTTGGAGTGAGTTGTTTCACCTCTGGATATCCTTTTCCTCATTTCACAAGTGCCGGGGCTAGGTCAGGTCCCTAGGTCCCTGGGAGCTTTGAAATTCTTAAAAATCTGATTAAAATTCATTTTGTGATAAAGAGGAGGCCAGGGATCCCCGTTCTGTAGCTGAGAAAACTGAGGCTCAGAGAGGTGCCGCTATTTGCCAGATCATAACCAGGGCCTCCCCAGTCTTTACCAAGAAGTCTTTGCCTTCCCGTTGCTCCCTTACCCACTGCTACCAGCAGCCTTGGCCTCCCCACCCCCCCACCCTTCCCCTGCCTGTGATGCACATACTGGAGTGGATGTGCTCAGCATTTCGATGCCCTCGCAGCTACAGCTTTTCTGCCTGCCTGCTCTTCATCTAAACCCTTGAACTCTTCATCACATTCTTTGCACACCTGTCATGTTCAGAGCCCTAGACTGGGTGCTGCGCGAAGACGTGGGAGACGAGGTGCCCCAGAACTGCCAACAAACTGGTTGGGGGAGAGAAAAAGAAACAGAGCGTAAGCAGAAAGTCGGCATGCCGCAGATGTTTGTAGAGAGCTGGTGTGGGTGAGGTATGGCCAGAGGAGGACGTGGAAGAGGAAGTTCCGTAGAGGCTGGCAAATCAGGGCAAAACTCACACCAAGGCCAGGGACAGGAGAACTGGACTGGCTGGGGCTGGATGGGCATGGATTAGGGAAGGCTTGGTGGAGGAGGCGAGTTGGGAGCCTCCTTTTTTTCTTTTTCTATAAATTTATTTATTTTATTTTTGGCTGCGTTGGGTCTTCGTTGCTGCGTGTGGGCTTCCTCTAGTTGCGGTGAGCGTGGGCGACTCTTCGTTGCGGTGCGCAGGCTTCTCATGGCGGTGGCTTCTCTTGTTGTGGTGCACAGGCCTCAGTAGTTGTGGCTCACGGGCTCTGTAGCGCAGGCTCAATAGTTGTGCCACACAGACTTAGCTGCTCCGTGGCATGTGGGATCTTCCCGGACCAGGGCTTGAACCTGTGTGCCCTACATTAGCAGGCGGATTCTTAACCATTGCGCCACCAGGGAAGCCTGAGTTGTGAGCCTCTTGATTCCACGGCGGCCAGCAGTGAAGAAGCAGTGATTGGATTTGAGCAGCCAAGGTTTTATGATGAAGTACAGGTGAGTTTTAAGTAACTGGACCCTGGCAGAGGAAGGCTGAGGAAGGTGGAAGGAGAACGTGGAGATAGCACTTCCCAGTTGAGTGTGGGAAGTTTGGTTGGTCATCTCGCAGAGGCCTCTGCAGGAGGCGTTATAAGGTGAGGGCACTTGCTAAGGTGCGGGTGAGTCAGAAGTGAGATTGGGTCCAGAGGCGCCAGGGTGCTTGGTTGGGCTCTGAGGGCCCAGCAGCAGCGGGCCTGAGCTACAGTCTGTTCTGTTTGTGTTCTAGTAAGCAACCTATGAGCACGTGTCCTTGTGAGAAGTTTCTTAGTGGCTGCTCTGCCCTGCAGAAAAGGGCGTTGTTCACTATAGCTGCGCAGTATCTATTGGTTGAATTGAATTAGGCTGCCATTCAGAATTTCTGCAGTTTACCCCAAAGTCCCCTCTGCTCCTTATCTCTTTATCTTTCTCTACTGAAGCCTGTCCCAGCTTGACTGACTCTCTCTGTGCCAGTTCTCACCTCCAAGATCATCCCTCAGAGGGGTTTGCCTTGATGTTGTAACCCCGGTGGATCCCTCCTGCCTTTGAGGTGCTAGTACAGGTGGCTTGTCTTTTTTTTTTTTTTTTTTAAATCCTCTGCCTTGTTTTCCCTTTGTCTCACTTCCAGCGCCCTGGGTGCTGTGCTGGGTCCCTGTCCTGACACTGTTTGCAGAGGCGTGGGGCACTGGGGCACAGCAGGACTGCAGATCCAGGTCTCATTCCAAGTCACAGCACATTCAGGGGCTGCAGGGATGATTGTCGTATGTCAGAGGATCTGGGCGGAAGGCCTGGGCAGGCCCCAGACTGTCCAGATCTCTCCCTGGCACTTTCCCGCGTGAGCTGGAGACCTCAGGCCGGTAAACATTCCCCGTGAGGACTAGTGTGGGCCTTCTCTCTGGCTCCCTCCCAGTAGCATCTTACTGTCTTCTGAACAGGGCCCTCCTCCCCCCATCCAGAAGGTGTGCCTGTTTGGGGGCAAGTTTCTCTTCCAGACACATCGTTCACAGAAGTGGGGCATTTGCCTGCTCTCTCTGAAGCCTCACCTGGGCCCGCCTGACCATCTCTTCCCTTCCCTCTGTGTCTTAGCTGCCTCTTGTCTCAGCTGTGGATACTTTGCCAAACTGTCAAAGGAGTAGGGCCTGACGGTGGAAGCTGGGACAGTGACGAAGAGGAAACCGTTTCCTCTTCCTTACTGAAGGAAAAGATAGGCTCCCACCTGTTGGGCTTTTTCTTCTCTTTGACCCCACAGGTACCCTCTTCTGCCTCAGCCTCATCTGAGACTACTGGCTGTTGCCCCGAAACTCACTTCTTTGTGTCCTTCTGCTGATCTTGTTCCTGACGATCTTGACTCTGCAGGACTTTTCCTCTTCTCTTGTCCTGTCGAAATTACTCTTCAGGCTTTCCTGCAATAAGCCTTGCTGAATCTATTGAGCTGGACGTGGGTTCTCTCTTTTAATAATAATGATGATAAATAATGATTGATTGTTATTAATAATAAAAGTCATCCTTTGTTGAGCTCATACTGTGTGGTGGCAGGGACCTTGCTAAGCCCCTTTTATGTATTATTTGATTATCGCAACAACCCTACAACAAAAGTACAGTTAGCTCCTTGTTTACAGATGAGGAACGGTGAGTGAAATAACTCGCTCAGAGTCACACAGCTAGGAAAGGGCACGGCTAGGGTCCTCCCCAAGCTGTCAGGCTCAGAGTACACGCTCGGGTCCCTCTCACGTACTATCCCGTTCTTACCTCTACTAGCTGGCCCCCAACAACCCTGCCCTATGCAGGGTATGTGCTCAAGACGTATTTTATTGAATTGAATGCCCCAAACATTCATTTTCAGCCTTGACATAATCTACCAAGGCAACTCGTTTTCTTGGAACATGGACTTAGTTCATTTGATGGTTTGCTGGCCTGTGTCTCCATTTTGCTCTTTACTGACCCGTGGCTAAAGCTAACGGACAGGTGTGGCCTTTCAAAAACAAGCAGTCTGTAAACTCTAGAAAGTGGTCACGCACCACCAACTGGGCTCCCATGGGTCCAAACACAGGTGTGCTCTTTGTGTGTGGGGTGGTGGTCTCTGCAGGAAGGGATCTGAGGACATAGCTGGCGAAATAGGAAACACATCAGCTTCTTCATTTGTGTCCAGTTGCAGAGTGAGACAGGAACCAGGCTCAGAGAATCCGGAGGTGAGTTAGCTCCTGAAGGATTGGAGGTGGCTCGAAAATTGGCCTGAGGTTGGATGGGAGTGGGCAGGAAGACCAGGCACTTCAGATCAAACAAGAAAAGTTTCTAGAACGTGTTCTTGTGTAGTGGGTGCCAGAAAAAGGTTTTACTTAAATGCTTCTTATTAGACACGTTGGCCAACCGTCTGAGCGCGTCCTCTATACCAGGCATGGTGCCAGTGCTTTGAGTGTGTACCTCCTCGGGAGCCTTCCTCCCTGGTGGTGTTACTCCCATTGCACATATGAGGAAACAAGCTTTGAGTGGTTCTGGGAGTGGGTGGCAAAGCAGCAAGAATAGAGCCCAGGTAGTCGGATGACAGAGCTGGGTTGCTCTCAGCCCCGTGCTGTCCTGGTGGCCCCCCAGATACCCTTGAGATCAGGGGAAGGCAAAGCAGCAGTTCTTCTCTGGGTTTTAAGTCTGTGTTCCTGCTATGCCTGGCTTCTCTGGGGAGTGCTGGGAGAGAAACGAGGGTAACACTTTCTTTTTCTTTTATTTAGATAACCCCTGCCTCCTGAGAGCTGACAATACACTTGAGGGTAAGTCCTGTGCCTGGGTCCAGGTCAGTGGGATGCCTGTGGGAGCAGCAGCTGTAGGTGTTAGCAGTCCTCGCACATCAGTGATCAAGCTCAATAAATAAAAAAGGCCAAGCTCTGAGTTTTGGAAAATATATGCAGTCTTTGTTCCAGACTCTCTTGGTTTTCTTGGTTTTCACAGGAAAGTGATGTCTGGCTCCCTGCTGGCCCCAGTTGGCTGCTGGCCAGCCTCAGCAGGAGGCCCTGCTTCTGGAAGGGTGTGGCTTGGGATGCCTGGTGGGGGGGGAGAGTGGCGAGGCTCCTCAGGACCACAGGAAGGAAGCATCTGTAGGGCTGGGCAGCCTCTGAGAAGAGCCCTTGAGTCCACGTGGAGAGCAGGCAGCTGGGCACAGGAGGTGGCTCTGTCAGCTGGCTGTAAAAGCACTTGATTGTGTCCAGACAACGATGAGGGGGTGAAGGTGGACTTGCCCCTCCTTCCCCCCACATAGTGCTGTGTGTGGAAGCACGGCCCTGTATAACCTCCTGCTCTTAAGGTTTCCCCTCACACGGGAAACTCCACCGATTGCGTTGATCCCGGTGCATCTCCGCAGCCTAAATTCCAAGGCCCTCGGGTCCAGGGTCCACCTGGTGGTCTGTGAGAGGGCCCTAACCGGGCATGGTCCTGGCTCTGTGTAGCATCCCGCCTGCAGTTCAGACACTGGTATGCTCTTCCCTTCGTCCAGAGGCAGGCCAGCCGCTACCCCCTGGTTCACAGTCAGGTGCCCTGGGAACTTAGTGGCTCAGGGGCAGCTTTGCCCAGAGCTCAGGTTCAGTGCTCAGTGTGGAGATTCCTTTGTCCGGGGACTTTTTTCATATGATCCTTCAGAACCCATAAGCTGTTCTCCGTCCTGAGATTTTTCCACAGTCCTCACGTGTCCTAGGTCTTGGGCCAGGAGTGGCCGTTTTCCACTCTGAGATGGAGTTTGCTTGGAAAAGTGGGCGGAGTGTAAAGGCAGGTGGTATGAGTGGAAATGCCTCTGGACCTGTGATGGACTCCACCCTCCACAAACTTCCCACTGTTCTCTCTGCTTGCTGTCGGTCTCCCATCTTAGCTGATAGAGTTGAATGTTGTTGCTCTTTCTGGCATCCCTGTGAGGAGAAGAGAGGCAGTTTGGTGACAGTCCCAATTTCTCAGCTTACGGAGCTGAGAAATTGGGGCCCAGAGAAGGCTAATTAGCAGAATCCAAGATTCTGACACCCCTCCTTTTTTTTTTTTTTTCCCAGAGTATCATCTTTTCTTGCATGTCTTCCCCAAATCCATCAGTAGGAAGGGAAAATTAGTCGCCAGGAAGGGCCTTCTCCTGCCAGGTCATCTAATTTGTTAAAGCTTGTTTGGCTTTTCAGTCCCTACTTCCCTCCTGAGTCCGTGGAGCTTTGCTTAGTTACTGTAACTAAGACTCTGCCATTGAAGGTTCTCGCCTTCCCCTGTCCTCCTCCTTTTGGTCGCCTTGGTGATCCTGGAGGGAGGTAGATGTGGGCTTTTTTTTTTTTAAGTATTATTCCAGAAGGCATAACCCTGGGTCATCTCAACACCCCCTCATTGCTGCTCTTCCTCACCTCCTTACCCTGATTTGCCTGTGGGGCAGGGGGCGTTTGGCGGTGGTGCTGGGATATCGGATATCCAAGGCAGCTCTAGGTACATTTCCACCAGCTGTGGGCCAGACTCCACATGTGGCAGCTCCTCTCTGGCTGAGGCCTCGGGAAAATTCCATGATCTGGCTGTGCTGAGTCATGCTTAGTCTCTGAGGATACGTGTGTCACCTTTCGCATGTCTGTCACTGGTCAGCCCAGGATCTGGGAAAGGCTGCAGTTACTTACTATAGAGTGATATCATGCTGCTGATCTTTTCTATTTGCCCATCGCTGTATGCTTTTCCCAGTGCTTTTACTAATGTGCTGTTTATCAATATGAAAATGATTAATATTAAATCATTTATAATAAGTGGATTATTCTGGAAAACATTCCTCTCGTGAATGAGGAAACTGAAGTTCGGTGAGACCAAGTGACTTGGTGAGTTTTGGGTGACTGGTGAGTAGCATGCTTGAGTGAGATTTTTTAATCATCCCCCCCGCCCCCGGGTTTTTGTGTAATGCAAAGATTATTCAGAAGTTACTTTGATTGTACAAATTGATTTTCAGTTTGTTCAAGTTACAAACTCAAAAATCTCATTCTTCCTTTAAGGGCCAGTCTTTTACATTTAGCTTTTAAGTGTAGCCTACCAATCTTTCTGTTCTACTTATGATTCTAGAAAATTTTAATAATCACTTTAAGGGGTCTTTGGGTTAATACTTGATCCATTTGCAATCTTAACTCATTTGAAAATTTTAAATTGAATTTATGAATTACATTCAACTTCCTTTAATAATACTTGAAATTGTCTGATTACCAAATCTTTAATACTTAAATATTCCTGTTTAACTAATAAATTAAACTGACTCTTAAATTTTCTTAAACATTCCTATACTGTTTTATCTTATTTTTTCACACAGCTTTACTGAGGTGTTTTTGACATAATAAATTGCACATATTTAAAGTGTACAATTTATATTTTGAAATATGCATGCACTTGTGAAACCATGACCACAATTAAGATAGTGATTATCCAAAAGTGTCCTTGTGCCCCTTGGTAATCCCTGCCTCCCACCCCTCTCTGCCTTTACCATCTCCAAGTAACCACTGAACTGCTTTCTGTTACTATAGATTAATTTGCATTTTCTAGAATTTTACCTAAGTGGAATCATATAGTATGTACTCCTTTTTTGTCTGGCTTCATTCACTCAGCATAATTATTTTGAGGTTTGTCTATGTTGCATGTATGAATAGTTCTTTTTATTGCTGAGTAATATTCCATTAGTGGATATTCCACAATTTGTTTATCTCTTCACCTGTTGGTCATTTTAGTTTCCAGTTTTTGGTGATTCTAAATAAAGCTGCTGTGAACCTCTGTACAAGTCGTTGTATGGACATATATCTCCTTTTATCTTGGCAAATGTGTAGGAGCAGAGTGGCTGGATCATATGGTAGGTATATGTTTAACTTAAACTGCCCGACCGTTTTCCAAAGTGGATATATCATTTTACATTCCCACCAGCAGCAGATGAGGGTTCTGGTCCCTCCACACCCTTACCAACAATGGAGACGGTCAGTCTTTTTCATTTTAGCCATTCTGAAAGGTATGTAGTGGCATCTCATGGTGGTTTCAATTTGAATTTCCCTGGTAGCTAATGATGTTGAGCATCTTTTCATGTGCTTATTTGTCATCTGCCAATACTGATTTTATTTTATTTTATATTAGTTTTTTAAAACTTCATCTTTTTTTTAAAAATGTTTTATTTATTTTATTTTATTTATTTATTTTTGGCTGTGTTGAGTCTTTGTTGCTGTGCGCAGGCTTTCTCTAGTTGTGGTGAGCAGTGGCTGCTCTTTGTTGCAGTGTGCGGGCTCCTTATTGCAGTGGCTTCTCTTGTTGCAGAGCACAGGCTCTAGTCACAGGGGCCTCAGTAGTTGTGGCATGCGGGCTCAGTAGTTATGGCGCATGGGCTTTGTTGCTCCGCGGCATGTGGCATCCTCCCGGACCAGGGCTCGAATCCGTGTCCCCTGCATTGGCAGGCAGATTCTTAACCACTGCGACACTAGGGAAGCCCCAATACTGATTTTAAACTTAGTAAAATTCCGAGTTAAAATCCTAAGTTTAAACCAATTACTCAGTTACATATTTTAATTGGAATCTTGAGACTGACTCGTTACTCTGAACAGACCAAATTCCCTTGAACAGTGAAGTACATAAAGTAACAGATACATACAGATTTCTTAACACAAAATTATAAATATTATGGTTTTTATTTTCTTAGGCATATTTATATGCTTAAATTTCGTCTTCCTGGAGTTAAAGAAGCTTGCCTAATAAGGAAATAATGATATGATCTCAAACTGTAGTAAATCACTTTCCTAAGTGACATTTGGAGTTTCTTTCTCAACTGGATAACACTTTTTTTTTTATAATTCAAGAGATTGCTGCCCAGGGTGAAACTGGGTCTTAGTCTTTGAATCCAACTGCTAGGCAGAGCCCCGAGTCATTGCCATTTTGCCCCCAATTGGGGACGGTTTCATAGCCCATGTGCCCTAGATTGAGGCATGCCTAATCCTTCTCTTCTCATGGAACTCTGCACTTCTATACCCAGGCTGCTACGCTGTGTGACTGGATTCAATTAATCTACTTAAGCCTTCATTTCTGTGCGCTATGGCCACAAAATAGGTGGAATTAAAATACAAAATAGGTGGAATTTAGATTCTGCATATCTTCCAAACCTTTGATCAAGGACTAGTTTTAAAATCCTGCCAGTGGGACTTTCCAGGTGGCACAGTGGTTAAGAATCCACCTGCCAGTGCAGGGGACATGGGTTCAAACCCTGATCTGGGAAGATTCCACATGCTGCAGAGGCTAAGCCTGTGCACCACAACTACTGAGTCCTCATGACACAACTACTGAAGCCTGCGTGCCTGGAGCCCATACTCCACAACTAAGAGAAGTCACTGCAATGAGAAGCCTGTGCACTGCAACAAAGAGTAGCCCCTGCTCTCCACAACTAGAGAAAAGCCTGCGCGCAGCAATGAAGACCCAATGCAGCCAAAAATTAATTAATTAATTAATTAAAAAAAAATCATGCCAGTGACACAGCAGTGTGGGAATTTGAGTCCCAGTCTTCTGTGTCTGGCGTTTCCTCCCTATACCTTACATCTTATCAAATGCAGAGAAAGGGAGTCTGGTACTTAAGGGTTCTTGGTTTCTGGTCAGGCTTGGTTACTAAGAAATTCTGGCACCCGAAACCCATGCCTGCCTTTTCGTATTCTTTAGTTCATCCCCCTGGAAATGGTGAGAACCCTGGCCTCTCCCTAACCTCCCAGTGGAGAGCTACAAGTCTCTTTGGAGGGACATTGTGATCAAACTCTTGTTAGAGATTTGGATATTATTTTATTTATTTTATTTTTTTAAAGTGATTTTTTAAAACTTTATTTTTAAAAATTTATTTATTTATTTATTTTTGGCTGCGTTGGGTCTTCGTTACTGTGCGAGGGCTTTCTCTAGTTGCGGCGAGCGGGGGCCACTCTTCATCGTGGTGCGCAGGCCTCTTACTGTCGCGGCCTTTCTTGTTGCGGAGCACAGGCGCCAGACGCACAGGCTCCGTAGTTGTGGCTCACGGGCCTAGTTGCTCTGTGGCACGTGGGATCTTCCCAGACCAGGGCTCGAACCCGTGTCCCCTGCATTGGCAGGCAGATTATCAACCACTGCGCCACCAGGGAAGCCCTAAATTTATTATTTATTTATTTATTTTTGGCTGCGTTGGGTCTTCATTGCTGTGCGTGGGCTTTCTCTAGTTGCAGCGAGCGGGGGCTACTCTTCGTTGCAGTGCGCAGGCTTCTCCTTGCGGTGGCTTCTCTTGTTGCGGAGCACGGGCTGTAGGCGCACAGGCTTCAGTAGTTGTGGCGCACAGGCGTAGTTGCTCCGCGGCATGTGCGATCTTCGCGGACCAGGGCTCGAACCCGTGTCCCCTGCATTGGCAGGCGGATTCTTAACCACTGTGCCACCAGGGAAGTCCCAGAGATTTGGATTTTAGATGATAAACAGATCTGGACTTGCGTTCCTGTCTTGGTCACTGGGTGTGGCCTTAGGAAGCTTGTGACTGGTGAGTGGGACCTGGCTGAAAATTATTAATGCAGGCTGACCTCTCCCCTGTTGTCTAATGCTTATGTGGCTCCATATGGGTAAAAGCAAAGGTCTGTGGAGTTCCATGAAAAGGAAATTTGAATAGGGGACTGTCTTAGATTCCTGCTTTTCAGAAGTTTTAAATACAGTCTTTCCTTACCTTTGACTCTGAGTTCCCCCTTCAGGTGGTGAAGGAGCATTGCGTGATACACAGCGTGAGAATCTATTAAATGATGGCAGTGACATCACTGAGTATTAGCATCTGCATCCAAAGAGATAGGAAAATGTGCTCCATATCAGGGCAGGGCATTAAATGGCAGAGGATACAGAGAAAATTAAAACTAAAACTTAAAAAAACAAAAGGCATTTGACAAGGCATTTGACATGGCAATTTCAGTTCTAGAAATGTAACCTAAGGTATAATGGGACAAGCACACAAGCATACTAGGCTGTTTGGATCAGCATTTTTATAGCAAAAAAAAAAAAAAGGGAAACCACCAACTGTACATCAGAAAAGGATTGCTACATATGCAGTCCATTCAGTGTCATACAATGCAGCTTTAAACATAGCCCGTGTACCCTGATCAAACTGTTGCTGTAAACCTATTACCACAGAGCAAGAGCCAGGATACTTTTACTCGAGAAAAGGTAAAACAAAATGTATAATACCTTATTTTGGTTATTTTGGAATGTTATTCCAATTTTTTTTCTAGATGCTGGAATTATAAAATTATGTGTTTAATAAACGTTGCTGTGTCTTGTAAATAATCAGATTTTTAAAAAAATTTAGAGAAGTGTGGCATTTAAAACACTATTTGGGGCTTAAGATCAAGTACAGAGTGTTTAAGTATCAGAGTTCTTTTACCCATATTCTTCAAAATATTGCTTAGAGGGATGAAAACCTCTTTCTAACTGCCATATGAGATATAGATTCCTCGGGAATGGTGAAATAAGGAGTTCTTAAAAGGTATTCCTCTGTAAAAGAAATGAGAAAACTGGCAAAAATTGTCAGAGTCAACTTTTTCAGAACTCTGGAAATTAACCAAAGGCTTACAGCAATCCAGGGAACATTTATTCAAGAAAAATGGCTGAATCTTGTTTTCAACAAAAGATTATGAGGCATGTAAAGAATGGCATATACACAGGGAAAGACACTATCAGTAGAAACTGTCCCTGAGGAAACTCAGGCCTTAGACTTTATAGACAAAGACTTTAAATCATCTGTTTAAAAATATGTTTAGGGCTTCCCCGGTGGCGCAGTGGTTGAGAGTCCGCCTGCCGTTGCAGGGGACACGGGTTCGTGCCCCGGTCCGGGAAGATCCCACGTGCCGCGGAGCGGCTGGGCCCGTGAGCCATGGCCGCTGAGCCTGCGTGTCCGGAGCCTGTGCTCCGCAACGGGAGAGGCCACAACAGTGAGAGGCCCGCGTACCGCAAAACAAAAAAACAAAAAAAAAACCAAAACAAACAAACAAAAAATATGTTTAGGACTTCCCTGTCAGTCCAGTGGTTAAGACTCGGAGCTTCCACTGCAGGGGGCATGGTTTTGATCCCTGGTTAGGGAATTAAGATGATCTCCCATGCCTCGCTGCATGGCCAAAAAAAAAAAAATGTTTAAAGAACTAAGGGAAAGTATGAGAACAATGCCTCACCAAAAAGAGATGATCAATAAGAGATAGAAATTACCAAAAAAAAAAAAAATTCTGGAGTTGAAAATTACAATAACTAAAGTGAAAAAATCACTAGGAGCTCAACAGCAGAGTTGGGCAGGCAGAAGAATCAGCAAACTTTTTTTGTTTTGGCCGCGCCACGCAGAATGTGGGATCTTAGTTCCCTGACCAGGGATTGAACCTGCACCCTCGGCAGTGAAAGTGCAGAGTCCTAACCACTAGACCACCAGGGAATTCCCAGAATCAGCAAACTTGAAGATAGGTCATTTGAGGTTAAACACTGAGAAACAGAGGGAAAAAAGAATGAAGGAAAATGAGCAGGGCCTCAGACACCGACAGCATACGCATGATGGGAGTCCTAGAAAGAGGATAGAAAGGAGCAGAACGAATGTTTGATGAAATAGCCCTAAAATTCCCAAATTTGATGAAAAACAGTAATTTATGTACCCAGGAAGTTCAGTGAACTCCAAGTAGGATAAAATCAAAGAGATCCACACCTAGACACATCATAATCAAAGAATCTTGAAAACAGCAAGAGATAAGCGACTCATCACAAGGACCTTTGATAAGGTTAAGAGCTGACTTCTCCTTGGAAACCATGGATGCCAGAAGGCAGTGAGATGACATAGATGCCATATGAGGCAAAACCTTTAACTGTATTTGATCTTTGAGTCTTAGATGGCTCTGATCTCTTCCATCTTCAGGGATAACATGTCAATGTAGTCCCTAAATAACAATTACTCAAGCTCCTTTCACACTTGACCTGTAGGAATTCTTTTACCAAGTTCCCCTCTGCAGGTATTTTTAGAAATACCTAAGGAATACTTATTATGTGTTCCACCAAGCCTGGGACATAGTTGGGGCTCAAAAAATCTTTGTTAAATGAATAAAATCTACCTGGGTTACTGATTTCCTTGGCCAGCTGTCTATTTTCTCTTCTGCATGTCACTAGTTCTCCCTGTCTCAGGGCTGTTGCCTCCTTCCTCATATTATTTTGCCTTCAACATGCAAACAGACTTAACTCATAACTTCTCAAAGTACATCTTTTATTTTATTTTATTTTTTTGGCGATACGCAGGCCTCTCACTGTTGTGGCCTCTCCCGTTGTGGAGCACAGGCTCCAGACGCGCAGGCTCAGCGGCCATGGCTCACGGGCCCAGCCGCTCCGCGGCATGTGGGATCTTCCCGGACCGGGGCACGAACCCGTGTCCCCTGCAACGGCAGGCGGACTCTCAACCACTGCGCCACCGGGGAAGCCCTCAAAGTACATCTTTTAAAAATATTACCAGGCTTCCGGGTGGTGCAGTGGTTAAGAATCTGCCTGCCAGTGCAGGGGACACAGGTTCGAGCCCTGGTCCGGGAAGATCCCACGTCCCGCAGAGCAACTAAGCCCGTGCATCACAACTACTGAGCCTGCACTCTAGAGCCTGCAAGCCACAACTACTGAAGCCTGCGCACCTAGAGCCCGTGCTCCGCAACAAGAGAAGCCACCGCAGTGAGAAGCCCGCGCACCACAACGAAGAGTAGCCCCCGCTCGCCACAACTAGAGAAAGCCCGCGCACAGCAACAAAGACCCAACACAGCTAAAAATAAAAATAAATAAATAAAATTTAAAAAATAAATAAAATATTACCAGATATTTCACAAAATTTTACTGAATGCTCGGGGATAGCAGGTTGGAATTACAACACAGAAAAAAAATTTTTGTCCCCAAAGGTGAATTCAACCTTTACCTCAAGAAAAATAGAACAACTACTATAATCTACTAATGGCAGCCTCTCCCCTACCCATCAGCCATCAAGGTTTCAACTGTCTCACCCCAGGACACTATGGAACCAACTGCTGATGCTCTGTTGCTTTTGTTGTTGATAATATTCCTTATATGTGTATCACACTTTAGAGTTTTATTCTTTATTGGACAGTTCTCATTGGGACAGGTTAAGGTTGTGGTTTCATCGTCATGGATGATGGATCAGAGGTTCGGGGGGGTTCAGTGACTTACCCAGCTCCACCAGTAAGAGGCAGAGCCAAGCTTTGGAAGCAGCAGTTCCAGCTCCTGGCCTTGGGTTCTTCCTGCTGTCCAGAATATTAGAACATGATGCCTCAGTGTCACTGTGCGCAGGTGTGAGAAGACCAACCCGAAACTCTCCGACTTTCCTACTTAAATTAATCTCTTCATCCGTGTTTGCTGCTTTTGTCCCAAAAGCCATTTGTTGTCACCTGGACTTGTGGCCGGTTGGGAGTCTTCACTCAGGGCAGGGCTCTCCTCCCTGCCATGTTGCCTAAGACCTTTTGCCTTTCCTCAACCTTTCTGGATTTTGACTATTCAGTTCCAGCCGGTTGCAAAACAGCTGTTTGTGTTTTTGCTGACCCGAATCATCTTTCCATCCCTTTTTACTTCTGATATTCTTAAATGGCAGTTTCAATATTTGGCAAAATAAATTCCCCGTGATCTAATCCTGAGTTTTCACACTTCACTGAATGGTTTAAAAAGGGCAAAAGTTATTACTGTGCATTGTTCTAAGAAAGTGTTCTTTGCTCAAGCATTTGCTGTGCATCTGCGGCAGGCACAGATGGATCTGACGACATGGCCCCTGCCTTCAGTCGCGTATCCTGTGGTTGAGGAGAGAAGGGATGCATGTCCTGGGGCAAAATACATGCTCGCTCAAGTAGTAACTAGCTAATAAGGAACAGTCATAACTGCTGTTTACTGAGTGCTGTTTCTGTGGCAGGTAAGATGCTAAATGCAAAAACGAATGTAGAAAATTATCAGGCAAGTTCCTTAGGCTCTTTGAGCTTTGGTTTCCTCGTCTATAACATAGGGGCAATAAGACCTTCCTCATGGGGATATTGGGGGGATTAAATGAAATAACGTAAAGCGGCACTTAGTGGGCACATCCTAGTGGTGGCTGTGTTGATGGGGCCAGTGGAGAATAGTTCCAGGAGAACTCATTATGGAGAGTAGAATACATGAGGCCAAGGGCCTGCAAGCTGAGGGGACTGGGTGGGAGGGGAGCTGCTCAGAAAGGACTTCTTGGGAGAGCTGGCCCTTGAATGAGGGAGTCACATTGGGGTTGGTGGAGAGGAGGGGACGGTACCCAGGCAGTGGCACACGGAGGAAAGTCATGGCGATGAGAAGAGCCAGGCATGGGAAAGGGGTGATGCCCCTAGCCTCACTGTCAGGAGGAAGGCGATGGATGGTCCGTGAAGGTGGAGATTTGTGTTTGCTTTGTCTTCTGCTGAACACACAGGACCCTGGAACTTAGGAAACCCTGTTTTAAAAAAAAAAGGATGCTCTTGGGGATTAGTGAGCATCAGGGCTGGGAGATTCATTCTGTGAATGCCCAGCTGCCTGTTGGGATTTGAGACAAGAAGCCTCTGAGATGCTTGAGCTGGCGACCCCCCGAAAGGTGAATGGGGTTTTGAGAAACTCTTCTGGAAGCAGTGAGCCAGCTGACCTGGCATGGGGAGAGGCAGGAGGTCAGGGTGGGGGACCAGCTCTGAGAGGCAATTGTTGCAATTCAGACCAGCTGTTACCACGTGTGTGGACTAGGGAAGGGGTGGTGATGGGAAGGAAGAAGTGAACACAGAAGAAAGGTTGTCATGGAGCGAAGTGGAGAGAGGACTTGGAGAACTCTAGTTTGTAACTCTACCTCTGTCCCGAAATGCAGAGCAAGAAAAGCAACGCATTCATGTAGCTGAAGGACTGAGGTCGGGGAGAGTGGAGAGGCGTAGAAATAAGGAGTTGAAGTGGGGTGCCATCTTTGGAGATGGGCTATTAAACCCCGCTCAGAACTTCCTGAGAAAACTGAGTTTGCTTGAGACCGGAGCAGTTAGTCCTGAGAACTTAACCTGGAGAAAAGTTAGAATAGACGGGGGGCACCTGCTGACGAGAGGGGAAGTGCGTGGAGACTGAAGTCACAAGTTAGGGGATGGTCAGCTTTACCTTCTATTGTAGGAAAGGTCTGAGTCTAGTCTTGCAGCTGGCCTCTCCCTTTGTTGTTTTTACAACTCTGAGTCAGTTTTCTTCCCCCTCATGACTCACTTCTGCAGCTGGGGAGAACACACAGCTTAAGGAGGCTTTCTCTCTAGGGGGCAGATGAAGGACATTTCTGGGGCAGAGGGCCCCAGAATGTAGCCATTCCTAGCAGACTTATGGCCCCAGAAGGACGTTTCACTCACTGCCTCTTTGAGATTTTTGTCCCAGATCAGCCAGCCCGGCAGAATAAGCCCAAGTGGTCAGTTATCGATGGGATCCCAACCAGGGGTCTCTGATGGTGTTTTTTACGTTGAACATCTCTGACGCCAAATGTGTGCTGTTTTTCCCAGCACCAACAAATTCTCTGACTCTGGCACCAACTGGGTGATCTACAATTTAATTCAGTTCTGACACTAACCACTTGGAGTTAGCGCAGATACCAGAGGTTAAGCGCTCAGTCCCACAAGACTGTCCCTATTTCAGTCCCCAGTCCCCAGTTACCACCTGTACTTCTGCCCAACCGACTAGAAATAGGGCATTCCCACCTAGGTTTGATAATTTGCTGTAATGGCTCGCAGAACTCAGGGAAACACTTTACTTACATTTACTGATTTATTTTAAAGGATACAAATAAACAGCCAGATAAAGGGGTACTTTAGGTGAGGTCTGGAAGGATCCAGGCACAGGATCTTCTGCCCCCATGGAGTTAGGGTGCCTCACCCTACTGGCATTCACCAACCAGGAAGTTCCCTGAACCCTGTGGTTTAGGGTATTTATGGAGGTTCCATTGTGTAGGCATGATTGGCCATTGGTGATTAACTCAATCTCCAGCTCCTCCCCACTTCCTCGAAGTCGGAAGTCAGGGGTTAGGGCTGAAAGTGCCAATCCTCTAATCGCGTGGTTGCTTCCTGCGGTTAGCCAGCCCCTATCCTGACGCTATATCTAGGAGCTCACCAAGAGTCATTGTATCAGCACAAACTCAGGCGTGGTTGAAAGGGACTTTTATGAATAACAGAAGGTGCTCCTCTCACCCCTATCACTCAGGAAATTCCAAGCGTTTTAGAAACTCTTGTGCCAGGAACCTAGGGCAAAGACCAAATATATATTTCTTATTATATCACGACATTGCAGGGTCTCTGTGGGATTCTAGGCTTGGATGGGCTGGAGTTGTACCCTGGCTGTGCAATCTTTTGAGATGATGGAGGACCTTCCACCCTGAAATCTGAGGTCTGGTGAAGCAGTTACTGATAAGGCAAAGGAAGCCCAGGTGTGATCCATGTAATGGCCTCAGCAGCACTACACTTGAACCTAATAGAGTTTAACGGGTTACCAAGTGGTAACCCAAAAGATTAGGGCTTGACTTAAAAAAAAAAAAAAAAGAGTCTTATATTTTAGCTCAGTAATACTTGCACCTGGTACAGATGTTTAAATGTATAAAAATCTCCTTTTGGGGCTTCCCTGGTGGCGCAGTGGTTGAGAGTCCGCCTGCCAATGCAGGGGACACGGGTTCGTGCCCCGGTCCGGGAAGATCCCACATGATGCGGAGCGGCTGGGCCCGTGAGCCATGGCCGCTGAGCCTGCGCGTCCGGAGCCTGTGCCCTGCAACGGGAGAGGCCACAACAGTGAGAGGCCCGCGTATCGCAAAAAAAAAAAAAAAAAAAAAAAATCTCCTTTTGTTTTCTCTCCCTTATAACCCAGTGTCTCTCCCTAGAGGCCACCTCTGGTTAAAGTGTCTTGTCTATCCTTTTAGAGACGATGTGGCCATTTAAAATAGAAGTATACTTCTGTTCTTTTTTTCTCCTACACCCTCTCTCTGCTCTGTGCCCTTTTCATTTATGAATGTATCTTAGAGATACATTCCATATCAATACGGATGTCTGCCTCACTCTTTTTCTTTTTTTTAAACAAAATGCACATCTTTATTTGTATATTGGAGAGTCTGAAAGAATATATACCAAACTGTTAATTCTATTTGAGGAAAAAAAGGGAGGGTATCAGTTACTGTGTTTTCACTTGCAAATAATAGAAAATATAGACACAAATATGCTTAAATAATAAATGGAATATAGTGACCAAGTAACCAAAAAGCTCAGACGTGAAGTGGGCTTTGGTGAAGGCTTAATGCAGGAGTTCAACAGTGTCATTCAGCTGCCAGCTTTTCTCTGTCTTGCCCTTTGCCTTCAAAGGTAAAAGCTTCTTGAGGACGTTATGCTAAGTGAAATAAGCCAGACAAAAAAGGACAAATACTGTATGATTCCACTTATATAAGGTACATAGAACTGTCAGACTTTTTTTTTTTAACATCTTTATTGGAGTATAATTGCTTTACAGTGTTGTGTTAGTTGCTGCTGTATAACAAAGTGAATCATTATATGCATACGTATATCCCCCATATCCCTTCCCTCTTGCGTCTCCCTCCCACCCTCCTTATCCCACCCCTCTAGGTGGTCGCAAAGCACCGAGCTGATCTCCCTGTGCTATGCAGCTGCTTCCCACTAGCTATCTGTTTTACATTTGGTAGTGTATATATGTCTATGCTACTCTCTCACTTCGTCCCAGCTTACCCTTCCCCCTCCCCATGTCCTCAGGTCCATTCTCTACATCTGTGTATTTATTCCTGTCCTGCCCCTAGGTTCTTCAGAACCATTTTTTTTTTTAGATTCCATATATATGTGTTAGCATACGGTATTTGTTATTCTCTTTCTGACTTACTTCACTCTGTATGACAGACTTCAGGTCCATCCACCTCACTACAAATAGCTCAATTTCGTTTCTTTTTATGGCTGAGTAATATTCCATTGTATATATGTGCCACATCTTCTTTATCCATTCATCTGTCAATGGAAACTTAGGTTGCTTCCATGTCCTGGCTATTGTAAATAGAGCTGCAATGAACATGTGGTACATGTATCTTTTTGAATTATGGTTTTCTCAGGGTAGATGCCCAGTAGTGGGATTGCTGGGTCATATGGTAGTTCTATTTGTAGTTTTTTAAGGAACCTCCATACTGTTCTCCATAGTGGCTGTATCAATTTATATTCCCACCAACAGTGCAAGAGGGTTCCCTTTTCTCCACACCCTCTACAGCATTTACTGTTTCTAGATTTTTTGATGATGGCCATTCTGACTCGTGTGAGGTGATACCTCATTGTCATTTTGATTTGCATTTCTCTAATGATTAGTGATGTTGAGCATCTTTTCATGTGTTTGTTGGCAATCTGTTTATCTTCTTTGGAGAAATGTCTATTTAGGTCTTCTGCCCATTTTTGGATTGGGTTGTTTGTCTTTTTGATATTTAGCTGCATGAGCTGCTTATATATTTTGGAGATTAATCCTTTGTCAGTTGCTTCGTTTGCAAACATTTTCTCCCATTCTATGGGCTGTCTTTTTTTTTTTTACGGTTTCCTTTGCTGTGCAAAAGCTTTTAAGTTTCTTAGGTCCCATTTGTTTGTTTTTGTTTTTATTTGCATTTCTTTAGGAGGTGGGTCAAAAAGGATCTTGCTGTGATTTATGTCATAGAGTGTTCTGCCTATGTTTTCCTCTAACAGTTTTATAGTGTCTGGCCTTACATTTAGGTTTTTAATCCATTTTGAGTTTATTTTTGTGTATGGTGTTAGGAAGTGTTCTAATTTCATTCTTTTACATGTAGCTGTCCAGTTTTCCCAGCACCACTTATTGAAGAGGCTGTCTTTTCTCCATTGTATACTCTTGCCTCCTTTATCAAAGATAAGGTGACCATATGTGCGTGGGTTTATCTCTGG
This sequence comes from Stenella coeruleoalba, assembly GCF_951394435.1. NCBI lineage: Eukaryota > Metazoa > Chordata > Mammalia > Artiodactyla > Delphinidae > Stenella > Stenella coeruleoalba. Next base: position 5,810,197 of record NC_137154.1, read on the forward strand.
GCTATCTATCCTGTTTCATTGATCTATATTTCTGTTTTTGTACCAGTACCATACTGTCTTTTTTTTTTTTTTAACATCTTTATTGGGGTATCATTGCTTTACAATGGTGTGTTAGTTTCTGCTTTATAACAAAGTGAATCAGTTATACATATACATATGTTCCCATATCTCTTCCCTCTTGCGTCTCCCACCCTCCCACCCTCCCTATCCCACCTCTTCAGGCGGTCACAAAGCACCGAGCTGTTGAGCTGATATCCCTGTGCTATGCGGCTGCTTCCCACTAGCTATCTACCTTACGTTTGGTAGTGTATATATGTCCATGCCTCTCTCTGGCTTTGTCACAACTCCCCCTTCCCCCTCCCCATATCCTCAAGTCCGTTCTCCAGTAGCTCTGTGTCTTTATTCCTGTCTTACCCCTAGGTTCTTCATGACATTTTTTTTTGTTAAATTCCATATATATGTGTTAGCATACGGTATTTGTCTTTCTCTTTCTGACTTACTTCACTCTGTATGACAGACTCTAGGTCTATCCACCTCATTACAAATAGCTCAATTTCGTTTCTTTTTATGGCTGAGTAATATTCCATTGTATATATGTGCCACATCTTCTTTATCCATTCATCCGATGATGGGCACTTAGGATGTTTCCATCTCCGGGCTATTGTAAATAGAGCTGCAATGAACATTTTGGTACATGACTCTTTTTGAATTTGGGTTTTCTCAGGGTATATGCCCAGTAGTGGGATTGATGGGTCATATAGTAGTTCTATTTGTAGTTTTTTAAGGAACCTCCATACTGTTTTGCATAGTGGCTGAACCAATTCACATTCCCACCAGCAGTGCAAAAGTGTTCCCTTTTCTCCACACCCTCTCCAGCATTTACTGTTTCTAGATTTTTTGATGATGGCCATTCTGACTGGTGTGAGATGATATCTCATTGTAGTTTTGTTTTGCATTTCTATAATGCTTAATGATGTTGACCATTCTTTCATGTGTTTGTTGACAGTCTGTATCTCTTCTTTGCAGAAATGTCTATTTAGGTCTTCTGCCCATTTTTGGATTGGGTTGTTTGTTTTTTTGTTATTGAGCTGCTTGTAAATTTTGGAAATTAATCCTTTCTCAGCTGCTTCATTTGCAAATATTTTCTCCCATTCTGACGGTTGTCCTTTGGTCTTGTTTATGGTTTCCTTTGCTGTGCAAAAGCTTTGAAGTTTCATTAGGTCCCATTTGTTTATTTTTATTTCCATTTCTCTAGGAGGTGGGTCAAAAAGGATCTTGCTGTGATTTATGTCATAGAGTGTTCTGCCTATGTTTTCCTCTAACAGTTTTATAGTTTCTGGCCTTACATTTAGGTCTTTAATCCATTTTGAGCTTATTTTTGTGTATGGTGTTAGGGAGTGATCTAATCTCATAGTTTTACATGTACCTGTCCAGTTTTCCCAGCACCACTTATTGAAGAGGCTGTCCTTTCTCCACTGTACATTCCTGCCTCCTTTATCAAAGACAAGGTGACCATATGTGCGTGGGTTTATCTCTGGGCTTTCTATCCTGTTCCATTGATCTATCTTTCTGTTTTTGTGCCAGTACCATACTGTCTTGATTACTGTAGCTTTGTAGTATAGTTTGAAGTCAGGGAGCCTGATTCCTCCAGCTCCGTTTTTCATTCTCAAGATTGCTTTGGCTATTTGGGGTCTTTTGTGTTTCCATACAAATTGTGAAATTTTTTGTTCTAGTTCTGTGAAAAATGCCAGTGGTAGTTTGATAGGGATTGCATTGAATCTGTAGATTGCTTTCGGTAGAAGAGTCATTTTCACAATGTTGATTCTTCCAATCCAAGAACATGGTGTATCTCTCCATCTATTTGTATCATCTTTAATTTCTTTCATCAGTGTCTTATAATTTTCTGCATACAGGTCTTTTGTCTCCTTAGGTAGGTTTATTCCTAGATATTTTATTCTTTTTGTTGCAGTGGTAAATGGGAGTGTTTTCTTGATTTCACTTTCAGATTTTTCATCATTAGTGTATAGGAATGCAAGAGATTTCTGTGCATTAATTTTGTATCCTGCAACTTTACCAAATTCATTGATTAGCTCTAGTAGTTTTCTGGTGGCATTTTTAGGATTCTCTATTTATAGTATCATGTCATCTGCAAACGGTGACAGCTTTACTTCTTCTTTTCTGATTTGGATTCCTTTTATTTCCTTTTCTTCTCTGATTGCTGCGGCTAAAACTTCCAAAACTATATTGAATAAGAGTGGTGAGAGTGGGCAGCCTTGTCTTGTTCCTGATCTTAGTGTAAATGCTTTCAGTTTTTCACCATTGAGAATGATGTTGGCTGTGGGTTTGTCATATATGGCCTTTATTATGTTGAGGAAAGTTCCCTCTATGCCTACTTTCTGCAGGGTTTTTATTTTTGGGTGTTGTATTTTATTTTGGGTGTTGAATTTTGTCAGAAGCTTTCTCTGCATCTATTGAGATGATCATATGGTTTTTCTCCTTCAGTTTGTTAATATGGTTTATCACATTGATAGATTTGCGTATATTGAAGAATCCTTGCATTCCTGGAATAAACCCCACTTGATCATGGTGTATGAGCCTTTTAATGTTCTGTTGGATTCTGTTTGCTAGTATTTTGTTGAGGACTTTTGCATCTATGTTCATCAGTGATATTGGCCTGTAGTTTTCTTTCTTGGTGACATCCTTGTCTGGTTTTGGTATCAAGGTGTTGGTGGCCTCATAGCATGAGTTTGGGAGTGTTCCTCCCTCTGCTGTATTTTGGAAGAGTTTGAGAAGGATAGGTGTTAGCTCTTCTCTAAATATTTGATAGAATTCGCCTGTGAAGCCATCTGGTCCTGGACTTCTGTTTGTTGGAAGATTTTTAATCACAGTCTCAATTTCAGTGCTTGTGATCAGTCTGTTCATATTTTCTATTTCTTCCTGGTTCAGTCTTGGAAGGTTGTGCTTTTCTAAGAATTTGTCCATTTCTTCCAGGTTGTCCACTTTATTGGCATAGAGTTGCTTGTAGTAATCTCTCATGATCCTTTGTATTTCTGCAGGGTCAGTTGTTACTTCTCCTTTTTCATTTCTAATTCTGCTGATTTGAGTCTTCTCCCTTTTTTTCTTGATGAGTCTGGCTAATGCTTTATCAATTTTGTTTATCTTCTCAAAGAACCAGCTTTTAGTTTTATTGATCTTTGCTATTGTTTCCTTCTTTTTCATTTATTTCTGATCTTATCTTTATGATTTCTTTTCTTCTGCTAACTTTGGGGTTTTTTGGGTTTTTTTTTAAATTTTATTTTATTATTTATTTATTTATGGCTGTGTTGGGTCTTTGTTGCTGTGCGAGGGCTTTCTCTAGTTGCGGTGAGCGGGGGCTACTCTTCATTGTGGTGTGCGGGCTTCTCGTTTCAGTGGTTTCACTTGTTGCACAGCATGGGCTCTAGGCGCACGGGCTTCGGTAGTTGTGGCATGTGGGTTCATTAGTTGTGGCTCACGGGCTCTAGAGCGCAGGATCAGTAGTTGTGGCACACAGGCTTAGTTGCTCCATTATATGTGGGATCTTCCCGGACCAGGGCTCGAACCCGTGTCCCTTGCATTGGCAGGTGGATTCTTAACCACTGTGCCACCAGGGAAGTCCCTATTTTGACTTTTGTAGTAATAATTCTCTTGATTTTCTCAATAGTTTGCCACTTATGAACAATCTCTAAATAACTTACTGTTTAGTTCTGCCTCTTTTGGAACATCATAGACATGGAGTTGTACTGTGACTTCTGTGACTGGCTTCGCATTACATTGGGATTTATCCACGGGCATGCATGTGACTCCTTTCATTTTCTGTGCTGTGTAGCTTTACACTGTATGAATGTGTTACAGTGTATTTATCCTTTCTGCTGCCTGGAAGCCTGTATGTGTTTGCTCTTAGGAATAACCCTGCTGGGCACATTCTTATACATGGCCCCTGGTGTACGGGAGCAAGTTTTTCCAGGATATGAAGTAGGAGTGGAATTCCTGCCACATCTAACTCTTCCTGGTTATGCAAAACTCTATTCCAGTGTGGTTGTACTAATTTACCCTTTTTCCCACCAGCAATATAGAGCATTGAGTATTTTCTGACCACCCATGTGGTGGGAATTTGAACCACAAACCTGTGAGTGTTGTCTTGTGATTACAACTTCTTGGGGTGAGTTTGTTTGTTTCTCCAACTGCTCAGTGCCGAAGATAGAGACATTTGATGTTTTGTGCAGGTAGCTCTTGGGGGTGAGGAGAGGTAGATCAGGTTTGTTTCTGCTTTACTCGTATTCTGAGGGAGTATCGTTGGAAGTCACAACTTCACTGGAGGTAAGGTCTCCTTAGACCTCCCACCTTGGGTGGGCTCTGGGCTCTGCCTGTGTGCCCTTTGAAACTTGGAAAACTGAAGCTCAGGTTTGCCTTGGTTCTGCAAATGCCCTCAGTGCAAAAACTTCAATGTTTACTTGCCTCTCTGGGTTTCTGCCTCTGCTTAGATTTGGACCCAAATGTTCCTTATTTTCTTGCTAACTTGTCTATTCTTTCAAGAAAAAAATTTAAATATATATACATATATAGACACACACATATTTTATCTAGCATTTTTAGTTGTTTTCAGCAGGGGGGTTGGACGGTTATCTCCCCCAGCTAGAAAATTTCTTTTTTAAAGTAGTGCTTTTGGAATGGAGTCCTTGCATCCCTAGGGATGTGGCTTCCATTCTCATGGGTCTTTGGGTTTCACACTTGAGAATAAGACCATCAGTATCACAGTGATGTTATGGAGGCGGTTTGGGCTGTTCCCCCAGAGTTGTAGTACTTTGCTGCTTGGGTTGGGCCAGGAAATGTGACTCACTCATTTCAAACTCATGTGACACTGATTTGTCCCAGAAGGCCACTTTGTGAATTTGTAATGGAAGATGGAATCTCTGGGGTCTGCCCCTCCTGGTTTTAAAGACCTGTGGTTGGCCCATCTGTACCAAGTACCAGGGGCTGTGTACCAGCCAGGGGCTGTGTCCACTCTAGCATTCACTATATAGATAGGGTTGCTTTGGAGAGCAGGAATAGCACAACTATTAATACATGTCTTAAGGGGTTTTAAAAATGATATTATCCTATTTTAGACCCTGGTCCCCCTTGACTCTGGTTGCAGATTCCTACTTTCACATAGATCTTTTTCCAATTATTTTGCCCTCTGATTTATGAAATTCCCCATAATTCACATATTTTTGGCATTCCTGGGAAGACTGAATACCCTTGCTGTCATTCTGCTACTGCCAAACTGATCTTGTTATGTGTTAATTTCAGGCTGGCCTGATTCTTGTTTGGTTTTGTGTTTTCTTAAAAACCTTTTTATATTGTCCTTCTGTTGTCTGGAAACGAAAAAGGCTACTTATTTATTTTATTTTTCCTTTTTTTCTTATTGTGGTAAAATACACATAAACTTTACCCTGTGAACCATTTTTAAGTATACAGTTCAGTGGTATTAAGTCCATTTCACATTGTTGTGCAACCATCCTCACCATCCATCCCCATAACTCTTTTCATCTTGTAAAACAGAAACTCACTCCATTAAACAATAACTTCTATTCTCCCCTCCCTGCCAGGCCCTGGCGACCATCATTATACTTTTCGTGTTTTCATGTGCTTATTGGCCATTTATATATCTTCTTTGAAGAAATGTTTATCCAAGTCCTTTTTTCCATTTTTGAATTGGGTTGTTTGTTTTTTTGCTGTTGAGTTTTAGGAGTTCTCTCTATATTCTAGTTATTAACCCTTTATCAGATATATGATTTGCAAATATTTTCTCCCTTTCTGTGGGTTGCCTTTGTACTCTGTGAATAATGTCTTCTTTTTTTTTGTGAAGTACAGTTGATTTACAATGTTGTGTTACTTTCTGCTATACAGCAAAGTGAATCAGTTATACATATACATATATCCATTCTTTTTTAGATTCTTTTCCCATATAGGTCATTACAGAGTACTGAGTAGAAGTTCCCTGTGCTATACAGTAGGTCCTTATTAGTTATCTATTTTATATATAGTAGTGTATATATGTCAATCCCAATCTCCCAATTTATCCCTCCCCTTCTTCCCCTCCCGGTAACCATAAGATTGTTTTCTACATCTGTAACTCTATTTCTGTTTTGTAAATAAGTTCATCTAAAACATTTATTTTAGATTCCACATATAAGCGATATCATATGATATTTGTCCCTCTCTGACTTACTTCACTCAGTATGATGATCTCTGGGTCCATCCATGCTGCTGCAAATGGCATTATTTTGTTCTTTTTTATGGCTGAGTAATATTCCACTGTATATATGTGTCACATCTTCTTTATCCATTCCTCTGTCAGTGGACATTTAGGTTGCTTCCACGTCCTGGCTGTTGTAAATAGTGCTGCAGTGAACATTGTGGTGCATGTATCTTTTTGAATGACGGTTTTCTCTGGGTATATGCTGAATCACATAGTAGCTCTATTTTTAGTTTTTTAAGGAACCTCTGTACTGTTCTCCATTGTGGCTGTACCAGTTTACATTCTCACCAACAGTGTAGGAGGGTTCCCTTTTCTCCACACCCTCTCCAGCATTTACTCTTTATAGATTTTTTGATGATGGCCATTCTGACCGGTATGAAGTGGTACCTCGTTGTAGTTTTGATTTGCATTTCTCTAATAATTAGTGACGTTGAGCATCTTTTCATGTGCTTTTTGGCCATCTGAATAATGTCTTCAGATGCACAAATTTTTAAAATTTTCATGAAGTTCGATTTGTCTATTTTTTCTTTTGTTATTTGTGCCTTTGATGTCATATTAGAGAAGTCCAGTGTCCAAAGTCATGAAGCTTTTGTCCTGTTTTCTTCTAAGAGTGTTGTTATTTTTGGTTTTACATATAGGTCCTTGATCCATTTTGAGTTTATTTTTGTATATGGTGTTAGGTAAGAGTCCAACTTCATTCTTTTGGATGTGGGTATCCAATATTCCCAGCACTATTAGTTGAAAAGACTGTCCTTTCCCCATTGAATAGTCTTAGCATCCTCATGAAAAATAATTTGACCATATATGTGAGAGTTTATTTCTAGGCTCTCTGTTCTATTCCATTGGTCTATGTGTCTACCTTTATGCCAGTACCACACTGTAATTGATTACTGTAGCTTTGTAGTAGGTTTTGAAATCCGGAAGTATGAGTCTTCCAGTTTTGTTCTTCTTTTTCAAGATTGTTTTGGCTATTTGGGGTCCCTTGAGATTCCATTAGGATGGGTTTTTCTATTTCTACAAAAAAATGTCATTAGGATTTTGATAGGGATTGCTTTGAATCTGTAGAATGCTTTGGGTAGTATTGACATTTTAACAATATTAAGTCTTCCAATCCATGAACATAGAATGTGTTTCCATTTATTTATGTCTTCTTTAATTTCTTTCAGCAGTGCTTTATCGTTTACATTGTACCAGTCTATCAACTCCTTGGTTAATTCCTAAGTATTTTATTCTTCGTGATGCTATTGTAAATTGAATTGTTTTTGTAATTTTCTTTTCAGATAATTAATTGTTCATGTATAGAAATGCAACTGTTTTTTGTGTGCTAACGTTGTATCCTGATACTTTGCTGAATTCATCTGTTAGCTCTCACAGCTTTTTTATGGACTCTGTTGAGTTTTTATGTGTAAAATCATATCTGCAAACAGAGGTAATTTTACTTCTTCCTTTCCAATTTGGATGCCTTTAATTTCTCTTTCTTTTATAATTGCTCTGGCTAGAACTTCTAGTACTATGTTGAATAGAGTGGAGAAAGTGGCATCCTTACTTTGTTCCTGATTGTAGAAAAAGCTTTGTCTTTCACCATTGGGTATTATGTTTGCTATTTTTCATGGACATCTTTTATTATGTGGAGTTAGTTTACTTCTGTTACTGTTTTGTTGAATGTTTTTACTCTGAAAGGGTGTTGAATTTCGTTAAATGCTTTTTTTGCATCAAATGAGATGATCATGTGGGGGTTTTTCCCTTCATTTTGTTGATGTGGCGTATAACATTGATGTGTTTTTGTTTGTTGAACCATCCTTGCATTCCAGGAGTAAATCCCACTATGTCATGGTGTATAATCCTTTTAATATGCCTCTGAATTCTGTTTGTAGATTTTTACATCAGTGCTCATAAGGGATATTGATCTGTAGTTGTTTTTTTTTCTTGTAGTGTCTTTGTCAGGCTTTGTTATTAGGATTCTGCTAGCCTCATAGAATAAGTTAGGAAATGTCCCCTCCTCTTCAGTTTTTTGGAAAAGTTTCAGGAGGATTGGTATTAGTTCTTTAAATGTCTGATAGAATTCACCAGTGAAGCCATCAGGTCCAGGATTTTTCTTTGTTGGGTGATTTTTAATTACTGATTCAATCTCCTTACTAGTTATAGGTCTATTCAGATTTTTTTATTTCTATGTGATTTAGTCTTGGTGATTTTCTGTTTCTAGGAATCTATCCATGTCATCTAGGTGATTCAGTTTGTTGGTGTACCGTTGATCATAGTTATCTCTCACAGTCCTTTTGATTTCTGTATAATCAATAGTAATGTCCCCACTTTCATTTCTGATTTCAGTAATTTGAGTCTTCACTCTTTTTCTCTTAGTCCATCTAGCTAAAGGTTTGTTAATTTTGATCTTTTCTAAGACCCAACTTTTGGTTTCACTGATTTTCTCTATTGTTTTTCTATTCTCTATTTCATTTATCTCTGCTCTTAATCTTTATTATTTCCTTCCTTCTGCTGGCTTTGGACTTAGCTGTTCTTCGTTTACTTGTTCCTTAAGTTATAAAGTTAGGTTGGTGATTGAGGTCTTTCTTGTTTTTTAATGTAAGTATTTATAGCTATAAATTTCCCCCCAGCACTGCTTTCACTGCATCCCATAAGTTTTGGTATGTCATGCGTTTGGTTTCATTTGTCTCTAAGCATTTTATTTCCCTTGTGATTTCTTCTTTGAACAATAGGTTGTTTAAAAATGTGTTTAATTTCCACAAATTTGTGAGTTTTCCAGTTTTCCTTTTGTTATTAATTTTTAACTTCATCCTGTTATGGTAGAAGATACTTTGTATGATATGTATCTTTTAAAATCTTTTGAGACTTAATTAGTGGCCTAATATATGGTCTATCCTGGAAAACGTCCCACGTGCACTTGAGAAGAATGTGTATTCTGTTGTTGTTGGGTAGAGTGTTCTTCATATGTCTGTTAGATATAGCTGATTTATTGTGTTGTGTGAGTCCTCTATTTCCTTACTTCTGTTTTACCTATTATTTTGATAAGGTATTGAAGTCTCCAGCTATTATTATAGAACTGTCTATGTCTCCCTTCCATTTTGTCAGCTTTTTTTTTATTTTTTATTTTTTGCGGTATGCGGGCCTCTCACTGTTGTCGCCTCTCCCGTGGCGGAGCACAGGCTCCGGACGTGCAGGCTCAGCTGCCATGGCTCACGGGCCCAGCCGCTCCGCGGCATGTGGAATCTTCCCGGACCAGGGCACAAACCCGCGTCCCCTGCATCGGCAGGCGGACTCTCAACCACTGCGCCACCAGGGAAGCCCAATTTTGTCAGTTTTTGTTTCACATATTTTGATGGTCTGTCATTAGGTGTGTAAATGTTTATAATTGTTATGTTTTCTTGCTGTATTGAACTTTTTATTAACATATAATGTCCTTCTTTGTCTTTTTTAACCTTTTTTTATTTAAAGACTGTTTAATCTGATATTAGAATAGCCACTCCTGCTCTGTTTTGATTACTATGCATGAAATATCTTTTTCCATCCAGTCACTTTCAACCTGTTTGCGTCTTTGGATCTCAAGTGACTCTCTTGTAGACAGCGTATAATTGGATCTTGTGTTTTTATCCGTTCTGCCAATCTCTGTCATTTGATTGGAGAGTTTAATCCATTTACATTTAAAGAAACTACTGATAAGGAGGGACTTCTTTCATTGCACTATTTGTTTTCTGTATGACTTATAGTTTTTTTGGTCCCTCATTTCCTGTGTTACTGTTCTTTTGTGTGTGTTTAGTTATTTTTTGGTAGTGAAATGTTTAAATTCCTTTCTCTTTTGCTTTTGTGTAATATTCTATAGCTATTTTCTTTATGGTTGCCATGGGGATTACATTTAAAATCCTAAAGTTATAACATTAATTTGAATTTATACCAGTTTAACTTCAGTACCATACGAAAGCTGCTCCTTTACAGCTACATTCCCACCAGTATCAGTTGTTTTGTCGTAAGATTACATTTTTATATGTTGTGTGCCCCCAAACATAAAACAATAATTCCTTTTAGTGCATTTGTTTCCTAAATTATGTAGAAAACAAGATCTGAAGTTACAAACCAAAGTTACAGTAATACTAGCTTTTTCACTAATAATGTTTTTTTCTTTAAATGTATTATAGTTGACCCTTGAACAATGCAGAGGTTAATCCACATATAACTTATAGTCGGCCCTTTGTATCTCTGGTTCCTTTGTATGCATGCATTCATCCAACCATGGACTGTGCAGTATTATAGATTTTACTATTGAAAAATATCTTTGTATAGGTGGACCCATTCAGATTAAACCTGTGTTGTTCAGGGTCAGTTGTAGTCTCTTAAATCATGTAGAAAACAAAAAGTACAGTTATAAACCATTGTTATTATAATACTAGATTTTATAATTGCCAATGTTTTTACCTTTATTGAGATCTTTATTTCTTCATATGCCTTTGAGTTACTGTCTAGTATACTTTTATTTCACCTTGTAGGATTTCCTTGAACATTTCTTGCAGGGCAGGTCTTGTGGTCACAGAGTCCCTCATCTTTTATGTGGAAATATCTTAATTTCCCCCTCACTTTTGAAGGACAGTTTTGCCAAATACAGGACTTACGTTTGATAGGTTTGTTTTGTTTTGTTTTTTAGCACTTTGAATATATTGAACCACTGCCTTTTGGCCTCCAAAGTTTCTGTATGAGAAATCTGCTGTTAATCTTATTTTTTAAAATTAATTAATTAATTAATTTTTGTCTGTGTTGGGTCTTTGTCGCTGTGTGTGGGTTTTCCCTAGTTGCGGCAAGCAGGGATTACTCTTTGTTGCAGTGCTGCGGCTTCTCATTGCTGTGACTTCTCTTGTTGCGGAGCATGGGCTCTAGGTGCACGGGCTTCAGTAGTTGCAGCACACAGGCTCAGTAGTTGTGGCTTGCGGGCTCTAGAGCACAGGCTCAGTAGCTGTGGTGCATGGGCTTAGTTGCTCCGCGGCATGTGGGATATTCCTGGACCAGGGCTCAAACCCGTTTTCCCTGCATTGGCAGGCAGATTCTTAACCACTGCTCCATCAGGGAAGTCCTGCTGTTAATCTTATTGATGATCCTTTGTATGTGACAGTTTGCTTCTCTCTTGTTGCTTTCAAAATTCTCTTTGTCTTTGTCTTTTGAAAGTTTGATTATAATGTGTCTTGGTGTCTGTCTCTTTGACTTCATCTTATTTAGAGTTTGTTGAGCTTCTTGAATGTTTATATTTATGTTTTTCATCAAATTTAGGACATTTACAGCTGTTATTTCTTCAGATATTCTCTCTGTCCCTTTCTCTCCCTTTTCCTTCTTTTTTAAAAGTAATTAATTAATTATTTTTTGGCTGTGCTGGGTCTTCTTTGCTGCATGTGCGCTTTCTTGTGGTGAGCAGGGGCTCCCCTTTGTTGCAGTGTGCAGGCTTCTCATTGCGGTGGCTTCTCTTGTTGCAGAGCATGGGCTCTAGGCGTGCGGGCTTCAGTAGTTGTGACACTTGAGCTCAGTAGTTGTGGCTCGCAGGCTTTAGAGCACAGGCTCAGTAGTTGTGGCACACGGGCTTAGTTGCTCCATGGCATGTGGGATCTTCCCAGACCAGGGCTCGAACCCGTGACCCCTGCATTGGCATGTGGACTCCAACCACTCCACCACTAGGGAAGCCCTCTCCCTTTTCCTTCTGAGACTCCTACAAAGCATATCTTGGTACACTTGATGGGGTACCACAGGTCCCTTAGCCTCTGTTCACCTTTCCTTCAGTCTTTTTTCTTTCTGTTCATCAGTCCTGATAATTTCCATTGTTTTATCTTAAATTTCACTGATTCTGTTTTCTGTCTGCTGAAATCTGCTTTGGATCTCTGTAGTGAATTTTTCATTTCAGTTATCGTACTTTTCAGCTCCAGACTTTTTTTGTTTCTTTCTTTTAAGGTTTTCTGTGTCTTTATTGATTTTTTCATTTTTAATTGATATTTTCATTTATTTTCTTGCCTTTCTCCACATCTTCTGATAGTTCTTTGAGCATCTTTAAGACAGTTGTTTAAAGTCTTTGTCTAGTATATCTGCTAGTATATATACATGTCTTTCTCAGGGACAGTTTCTGTTAGTTTTTTTCCTCTGAATGGGCCATACTTTCTTGTTTCTTTGTATGCCTTGTGATATTTTTTGTTGAACACTGGGACAGTTGATTCTAATAATGGGGTAACTGTGGAAATCAGATTCTTCCTCTTTCCCAGGGTGTGTGTGCTGTTTTTGTTTTTTTGATTGTTGTAGCCTGTCTCTGTGCCAAGGATCAGCCTGAGGTGTGAGCTTAAGGTCTTTTCAGATGTTTTCTTTCCTAGGCATGCATGGTCACTTTCTGATTTTCCCTGTATATGCAGTTGTTTTTGAATTTCCTAGTCTTTGATGCCTGGCTTCCAAAAGGAGAAAAAGCCAAAAATGAAGTGGGAGAAAAGATGGTGTGGGCTTTTTAAATCCCCTGGCAGTCACTTCAGCCAGAGGGGGTGGGGCTTGCAGCAGTGGGGCTGGGTGGGGGGGATGAGAGGGATGCAGCAACAATGGCTGTCTGTCTCTTTGTCTGCACCTTTGTGATAAGAAGCAGCAATCAGTGATTGTCCTCAGTATTTGGAGGACAGAGTCCTTTCTGCCCACCCTGGCTCCATAAGCTCTGTGCCAGGTACTGCAAGAACAGTGGCCCAGTTGCCTGCTATTGGGGTGGGTAGGGAATGGGTAGATGCTACTATGCTAGGAGCTGAAATTGACTGAACTTAACCACAGTTGACCAAAACTAACTGTGATTTACCCTGTATGTATACAAAATAAAATAGGAGGATTCTGGGAAGGCGCCCATCTCTTACAGGTGTGTCCATAAATATACAGGTATTATTTCCCACGTTTATATTCATTTTTTGTAGAACTTTACATTTTATAATGATATAAAAAATTAAGACAACTTTCCTCTAAAATACCTGTTTCTTTTTCATATTCTCCTTTACTAGTGCCCCTTTTTTTCTCCTCCTACTTTCTTTACATGAATTTTGCATTTTTTATTGCCTCAGTTCTATAAATTGCCTTCTGAGTTTAGCAGTTGTAGCCATCACATTTCTGACATGTTCTGTGCTGTGGAGCATTGCCTTTTTCAGTGTAATCAGTTGCATAGGGTCTCATTTCCCCTATTAGGTCTCTGCTCTCCAGCTTCCCCTCCTTCGCCAGGGAAATGCCCTGGAACCTCTGTGCGCCCTGAGGCATTTCTGCCTCTTTAGTAGTTCTGTCTCTGCTCTCAGGTGGTGCTCTTTAGTCCCTTTGATATCTGCCTGTCATGCTGTGCTCATCACAAGGCATCAGTCTGTTCTTTGGACCATTTTAGACATAAATTCGTATGTTTGTTTTTATTTTCTTAGCCTTTTCCCCTTCCTGTTTCTTCATATAAGTTTCCTCTGTTCTTTACATTTTTCTTTTCTTTCTCTCAGTCCTGATTCTACAAACATTTGTTTCCTGTGCTCTGGTTTCCTGCCTTCCTCACCACTCTTTCATCTTAAGTAGGTTTGACACCATCCAGCTCTTTCAAGTGGGGAGAGCAGAACCCAAAGTTAGCACCCCAAATTCTATCCTTTTCTTTACTGCATGAATGGACAAACCTTTACTGAAAGCCTGTTGTGTGCCGGGGCCTTGAGTAAGTGCTCGCCCACCTGTCACCCCCTCGTCTTACTTAGCCTCACAGCAGCATGGATGCACATAACAGCATCCCTGTTTTACTAAGGGATCCAAAAGGTAAGCCTGTGGAGTTTCTCACTGACGATCTGCAAACTCCCTTCTGTTGGGTTGTGGCGACAGGAAGGAGTACAATCAGGTGGTTTTCTGTCCATGCAGCTGGTGCTTCATGTATATAGACTGTTGACAATGACTTTTAAATTTCAGCTGCTTCCCTCTGCCATCTAGTACATTTCCGGACTGCTGTTACCTTCCATATCAGAGAATGAAAATGAAGGAATACAGTGGTGTGATTGGGCGCCAAGCTCTGGAGTCAGACTACTGGGGTCAAGTTCTTGACTAATTAAAGCATAACTAGGAAGGCCAGCCTGGATGGTTAAAAATTATGTATTTAAAATGTCACATATGCATTAATGTTCATAGTAGCATTATTCATAATAGCCAAAAAGTGGAAACAACCCAGATTTTTATCAGCTGATGAGTGGATAAACAAAATGTGGTATATCTAGATAGTGGAATGTTATTCATGCTACATGCTACAACCATGGATGAACCTTGAAAACACTATGCTAAGTTAAAGAAGTCAGACACAAAAGGCAACATACTGTATGAAATTTATATGAAATGTCCAGAATGGGCAAATTCATAGAGACAGAAACTAGACTAGTGGTTGCCATTGGTGGGGGGAGGGGGAAATGGAGAGTGACCGTAAATGGTACCAGGTTTCTTTGTGGGGTGTGATGAATATGTTCTGGAATTAGATAGTGGTGATAGATGTACAATATTTTGAATATACTAAAAACCACTGAGGTGTATAGTTTAAAATGGTTAAAATAGTGAAAAAAAAATTTCTAAAGTAGTAAACTGAAAGTTTATTCACATCACATTGGACCGATTTCTCCTGTGTGTCAATGCACCTGTACATTTTGTACATACTTGAACCCACTGTATGTACATTATCAGGCCCATCTGCTGTACAATTCTAGTTGGTCATGGACCTAGTCTCTGGTCATATCAATTTACCATGATTTGATACAGTTTAAAAAAAAATTCTACTTTCTCTGCTATACCAGGCACTTAAGAAGTACGCTACGAATATTTGTTGAATTACATATGCTTGCTATTCCCATTTCATTAGTGTGGACAATTGCAGGTTAGCTGTAATTACCTATTGTTCCAGATTGTTTATGTGCCTTTCAGTAAGAGCTCTACATTTTACATTTGTAAGCTGTGTACATATTTTTTCCTGATAGAAAATAGCTTGCTTGCCTTTTATCACAAAGGTAATATCTGCTAATTATAAGAGGTTGTTCAGGTAATGGTCTTGCCTGGACTATGGCCTTTAGATTTTAGAGGCCTCCAAACAATTCTGTATCTGCAAAGGAGTTTCTTTTTTGAAAACTATTTGCCCTGTCATTCTTTTCATCATCTTCTCTGCATCTGGAGTTTGCTTGGCTTTCATCATTTCCTGCTAAATAGCTTCTTAGTCACCTTCTCTGAGACAGGAGCCTAGGATGCCATTGTCCTCTGGTCCAAAGATCTCATCTCTCTTGTTTGCAAATAAGAAGGAAGAATAAACAGAGTGCTTGCCATTTGTTCTGCTAAGCCAACACCCCCTTGATTCCTAACTTTTTTCTTTCTCTCTTTCTCTTTTTGTGGCCTTGTCATTTTCTGAATTCCAAAGCTGTGTGCTTTTCCGTGACCCATTTAAAACCTTCATCAGGGCTTCCCTGGTGGCGCGGTGGTTGGGAGTCCGCCTGCCGATGTGGGGGACGTGGGTTCGTGCCCCGGTCCGGGAGGATCCCACATGCCGCGGAGCGGCTGGGCCCGTGGGCCATGGCCGCTGAGCCTGCGCGTCCGGAGCCTGTGCTCCGCAGCGGGAGAGGCCACAGCGGTGAGATGCCCGCGTACCACAAAAAAAAAACAAAAAAACCTTCATCTATGGTATAGCTCTTTTGCGGAAAGGAGATGGTGGACTTCTAAGACTTCTCCCTTTCCCTTTGTGAGTGGCAGAGATACTCGCCAGTCTGCCTTCTTGCTTCTCAGTGGTATCTGGTCCCCTTTCCCTGCTGCACTCATGGCTCAGCAACCTTGAGGTGAGATGTGGTAGCAATGACTGGCCATTCTGTCTATGAAGCTAATGTTATTGACCTGTGCCTTGCTTTTCTCTTGGGAGTTATTTTCCAGGAATGAGGATGCTCTCATACTCTCTGCATCCTTGTCTGAAACCCCCCCTTTTTAAAAAAAATTATTTATTTATTTTTGGCTGCATTGGGTCTTTGTTGCTGCACGTGGGCTTTCTCTAGTTGCAGCGAGCAGGGGCTACTCTTGGTTGCGGTGCGCGGGCTTCTCATTGTTGTGGCTTCTCTTGTTTGGGGCATGGGCTCTAGGTGCGTGGGCTTCAGTCATTGTCATACGCGGGCTCAGTAGTTGTGGCTCGCGGGCTCTAGAGCACAGGCTCAATAGTTGTGGTGCACAGGCTTAGTTGCTCCGCAGCACGTGGAATCTTCCCGGACCAGGGCTTGAACCCGTGTCCCCTGCATTGGTAGGCAGATTCTCAACCACTGCGCCACAAGGGAAGTCCTGAAATCCCCTTTTTAGCTAATGGCAAACTTGGGCAGGACAGTTCCTCAGAGTGAGGGGAGAGCCCAGGACCTGGAGTGCAACTAACAGGCCTTCTCAGTGATGGGGAGGCCAATGGCTCTCGGCTTCCTACGGATAGTAAACGACTCATGCCCATGTCACCTGCAGCCATGTGGGGATGTGGGCCAGAGACAGGAAATGAAAGGGTAGAGCAGAGGAAGAGCAGGCACTTCTCCCTGGAGTTGTAGATGCAAGTCCAGCAGAGCTGATGGCCATTGCTTTTCCTCACTGAGCTGATGACCAAAAGAATATTTGAATCTTAGGATGGGACCGTGATTTTTTGAATGAAAGTATCACTCTCTGTAGCTGCCTCTTCATCCTTCTTGTCATTATTGTTTGTTTAGATTTCAAGCCCCAAACCCCATTCTCTACCCCCACCCCTCTGATTTAAATTAATACTGTCTGAAACCCTCTTTCTTAAGAAAATCTTTTCTGGGATCGTAAATGCTGGGTGGGCTTTATGCAGACAAAGGGACCCCCAACCTCATTCACAAGCACAGAGGACTTGTACTTAGGAAGGTGGTGGGTCTCTTTTTTCCTATTTAACTGAGCTGGGAGTTAGGGAAGGAACCCCTTTGCGAATTATGTGGAGGAGGTAGCTTTCTCTTTGTGGAGGTTTGCCAGTCTGGAGCTCTCAGGGAGAGTTCCAAAGTGTGGGCAAAATCAGGTCAGAAGTCTTGGGTGATGTTGTATCTGCAGGTTGATTTGTTTCCTCATTTAGAACTCAATTTATATAAAAGGATACAACAGTAAAATAGTAATGGCAGCTCCGTCCATTCTGCTCTGCTGTGGTCTCTTCTGGAGGGTGGAAGGTGTTACCTTCAGGAAACTGAGGCTCCAGGAGGTGAGCTGATTGCCCAGAGTTGTGCAGGTACGAAGTGGCAGAGCCCAGGTTCAGACTCGTCTCTCTGCCCGACAACCCAGGCCGTGCCCAGTGCCAGGCGCTGCCAGAAGAGCAAAACGCACCCCGCTGTGGAGTGCTGCGCGTGGTGTGTTTCCCTGTGTCATTGCTGTGCTTGCGTCCTTTGCAAAGCCTGTGGTTTCCTTCTATTTTTCCTTCCCCGCTAGCCTCTGAGTGATACCAAGGGCCTGGAAGCAGGGTTCTCTGCTCAGACATCTTGGTTCTCATCTGTTTTACAAGATTATCCTTGGCCTCTGTTCTGTTTTTGCTTTTGTTTCCTTTCTGGAATGCTTCTTTAAGGCTGTAGTAAAGATAAAGATAATCCTGCCCAAGGGCTTGAAGAAATGTAAGGGAGAAGGTTTTTTAGCAAGCAGTTGAGGTTTCCAGCAAGGTTTGTTGCCACACTCCTTGATGCCCTGGGGGTCGTCTTTCTCAGAAGCGGAGGAGACATGTGTATAAATGGACGCAGCTGCGTTGAGCCGTGGACCCAGTGAGGCATCTTGTCCTCGGCCACATTTCTCTGCATTAAGCAAATTAAATGGGAGCCCAGGCCCAGCACCATTCCCTGAAGAGGTTGGAGTTCTGATCCCAGGTAGAAGGAAGAAAGCCAAACCAGTGAGGCTGCTTGCAGGAGGGTGCGGTGAAGACAGGAGTGGCTCTGAGAGTCTTGGGATCTTGGGGTCGACAGGAAGCCATTGCTTAGAGCTGCCCCTTTGCCCTTTCTGAAGCAGCAAGCAGGTCCCTGAGAGACAGGCCTTCTGGTGACTGCCACTTTATGTACCCGATTTTAGGTCCGTACCATTTCTCCTGTTCCCCTCTACTTGTCCCAGACACATATTCAATCTGGGGCTGACGGTCCTGCTGATGAGTAGCCTGGCACCTTTCTTCAGGGTGTCTCCTGAGCCAGCTGCGACTCATCTTGTTGGCATGTAGAGTCTGAGAACACATCTCCCTTGCTTTCCCCCTCCTCCCTTCCCCTTCCCTCTATGCCTCAGCTAGGACCATGCGGTATCCTGGGTCTGTGGTAAAATAAGCTTAGTTGCACACGCACCTTCTTTCAGTCTCTGCTACTCTGACTCTTCCAGGTCAAACCAGCCTCAATCCGAATTCACTTACCCACATATTCATTCAACAAGCCTTTTGTGCCAGGCACTGTGGTAACCTACATTTTCAAGGCTGTATCTGATATTGTCAAACCAGTATCATATGCAAAAGTTTGGGTCACTGATCTGCCTTTGACCTGATGCCCGTTTTATAAACTCATTTTCTTCTTGATTAATACAGTACCTCTTCCCCAAAGAGTTGAGGCCTAGATTTTGATTCTGACCTCAATTCAAGGTGGGGAGCCTGGACCAGGCCCCTCACTGACAGGTCTCATTGTTTTCTCAGGATGGGAGTTAGAACCTCCCTCCCCCTTTGTTATCTGTTTGCTATTCCTAGCACAGATCCTCAGGATTGGCCTGTGCACTGCCTCTGGCCTGGAGCCCATTTGGTTGTTGTAGCTACCCTGTCCCCCACTCCCACCCTGCGCTCCTCCCCCCAGGCAATGGCTTCTTGTTCCTTCCCAGCTTGTCCAGCTCCTGGAGGTCTCTGGAGAGTCCCTGACTGCACACAGGAAGCCCCATCCAGGGTTCCGCAAAGATGCTCTTTAAGGGTGTGAGTGAAGGGAGAATTTGAAAATAGAAAAAGGGACTCCGTTCACTTACTTTACCCTTTGAGACTAACCTGGTGGTTTGAATCAGTCCACTTGGGCCCATGATGCCAGGATTATTGGAGTCTTTCCCAGGGCCTCTTCTGGAACCCTCTGGTTTCTGGGAGTGCTGGAGGCTTGTGGGGCTTGGTCTAGCTCCTCTCTGAGGAGCTGCTGTGTTAGGAGCTGCTGTGTTAGGGGCGCTTCTGGATCGGAGATCTTCAGGGAGAAGACCCGAGTGTTGCTGCCCTCTGGTCCTGGGCCTTCTCCACTGGGCGGGGGCTCTGCTTTGGGGCCAGGGTGAGCAGAACATCTGGGGACTTAGGGGGTGGGGAAGCCTTTTATTCATTCCCTTATTTATTTGTTCTTTTGCCTCTCACCTTCCCACCCATCTCACCTCCCCACCCCAAAAAGAGAATGTCAGAAGTAGAAATGTTAGCAGCAGAGTAGACTCTTACAGACTCAGGCCTGGTGGTTTATTTATCTCCCTTCCGCAGGAGCTGCAGGTGGAGACAAGAGTGCTCATTGCCTTCACATGAATTTTCCTTTAGTTCAGGATTACTTAGGAGGAGGAAAGATTTTACTTGCTGTTTTCCTTACCACCTAGAGAGCTCACAAGCTGTAGCAAGGGTAGGGACTTGGGCATTTTGACTCAAGATTTTGCAGAGGATGCTGGGTGCTCCATGCTGGATAGGAACACGTGCTAACTTAGGGGAGAGCTAACAGGATCCCAATTTCTCCCCTCCCTG
Source organism: Stenella coeruleoalba (assembly GCF_951394435.1). Lineage (NCBI taxonomy): Eukaryota > Metazoa > Chordata > Mammalia > Artiodactyla > Delphinidae > Stenella > Stenella coeruleoalba. The sequence goes on from NC_137154.1 coordinate 5,830,158, forward strand.
CAGCAGGAGGTCCTCATGGACCATCCCAGGCCCTAGGCAGCCCTTCCAAGGACCTGCCCACAGCCCACCCGGAGCTGTGAGTGTCGCTGTCCGGAAGGCTGAGGCCAGGCCTGAGGTGCCTTTTGCCAGCACCTCAGGCCAAAAACTCATCTCTCCCTTGTTATACACGATGCCAGCAGTTTTCCAGACCCTTTCCCCTTGTCAGCAACTTTCTTATTTCAGAGCAGTTGACATGCATTTATGTAGGTGTTAGATTACCGGGAAGCTTAGATCCAGCTTAGGCAAAACACAGACATACCAGACAGAGCCTGAGAGCAATGTACAAAGCAACAAACACATCAACCACGATAAAATGCGATCATCCCGGGCCTGGCTCCTGTTTTCCTTGGAGCTTAGTTCTGGAATTTCAGACCTGACTTTTTTTCTTGGCTTATCAATTTTCCATATCCTTGAACTCCTTATCCCAGGTAGGAAAAGGTGAGGGGCCATCTCTGGAAACCTATACCAATTTGCATAGGCCCTTACAGTAAGCAAAGTACTTTCACATACATTCCTAAGGGGTATCAGCGGTCTCATTTTGCAGATGATTTGCCCGAGGTCAGGTATTCTGCCACCAAGTTTTCTGTACATTCTGCAGAGCCATGTTTCTCTCCCTTTAGGGTTTATTTGTTCTCTAAACGTTTACCCAGTGCCTGCTTGGTTCCCTGCTCTGCTAGGTTTGGGATGCCAAGATGAATAAGCCGTGGTCTCAGGCCTGGCAGTGCAGTGAGCTACTTGCTGCCTGTAGCCAGCCACGTCACTTGGGAAGTAAGGCTCCTCTTAACCTTCTTCGGAACACAGACTGCACAAATAAATGTGCTTGGCAACAAGCAGAACAGGTGTTCTGTCCAGAGCCATGAACTGGGCCTGCCCGTTGCTGGGGGAAGGCACTGGGCTGGGCCGAATGGTGGGGGCACTCAGGAAGGATGTGGTGAATGAGAACTGGGTGCCTTCCCTGGAAAGTGGAGCCCACGCACGGAAAGCCTGAGGATTGATGGGAGAGTGAGGGAGGAGGTCCGGGCCCCGCGAAAAGCTCCTTCGTTTTTGCCAGTCCCGCCAGCAGTAGAGGGAGTTCTGGCAGACTCTGTTGGTGGCTAAAAGCAACGCTGGTTGTTGTGTTTGTTCAGGGGGTGAGGAGGAGGAGGGACTGAAGCAGAGGCGGGCGGTGGTGGTATAAAAGCATTTAGGGAGAGACTGAGCCAGCATGGGGAGAAAGGGTAGTTAGCACTTAGCTTGAAATGCTAAAAGATTCAAGCAGTAGCTGGTGCTAGGCGAGGACTGAGAAAGGAGAAGGGAGAGTGAACCGAATCTGGGGCCTCCGAGGATTGGAACCAGCCTTTCCCTCTCCCCCCACGCTTGCTCCTCAGGGTCAGGAATTCCACCTGATCGCCCTCTCTGTTCCTTTAGCGCAAGACTTAAGGATATTTGTCTTATGGAAGTCTCATGGAAGTCTCAGAACCTGGCCCAGTGCCTCTCAATGAACTGTTCCCCATGAAGCTCGCTGAGGCCTATTGCCCCTCTCCCAGTAGCCCCCACCGAGGGGAGGGCCCCTGGCACAGACCCACCCCGTCGGGGATGGAGCCCTTGGTCTCCATGGTCACTGGGCTCTGAGTGGTCAGCAGCTAGCCCTCAGCCTCAGGGGCCACTGTGTAGCTGAGAGAGACTTGCATTTGCTTCCCAACCATTTATTGAGTGCTCACCCTGTTCCAGGCCCCGTGCTACACACTGGAGACACAGCAGGGAACCAGAAAAACAGCCCTGATCTCCTGTCCTCAGGGGAGGCAGACAGAGAAGGCCAGTTGCTGTGTAATTGCAGCCTTGATGTAAGGAGAGTGCCTTAACCCGAGTGGGCCAGGAGAAGCCTCCCCCGCTGTGCTGTTATCTGCTTCACAGCAGGCGCGGCTGGGTGAGGATCTTGGCAGAACACCGGGGAACTTGGGGCAGGTTTCACGTCTCAAACTCTCAGTGAACTGGAGTAGAGGGTGGGAGGGGCTATGGCAGCCACGCCCCCTCCCTGGCTGGAGCCACGCCTCCCCCTCCCCAGCTGGAGTCTCTTCCGGAGCTGTGTCGTCCTGGTGAGTCCCTTCCCACTGACGCACCCTAGGACCCTGTGTGGCACAGCTCTTAACTAGCCCCTGTGGTGTCACTGGGGTGATGGCAGAAGGGCTTGTTTCAAGTTGAATTAAATGCTTTCTTGCCCGGCAGCGGATTATCAGATTGTGGATTATTTGGTTTTCTCCTCACATCTGTTAGGTGTGTTTACTTCAGGCCAGGCTCAGCCCTTCCCTGGAAGAACTCCCAGCAAAGTCTTCCTGATGTCTTTTTTTCCTGGCCTCTTACCTGCTGACCTTACTGAGAGGTACTGGGCAGGGGTGAGGTGTGAATTCAGAACAAACCGCCTTGGTACCCACAGGAGCACAGGTGGAAGAAACTGAGTTCGGGGTTGCCCAGGTAGCAGTGACCGGAAAACAAGAAGTACCCGGGCTGTGAGGCCCTGATTTCTTTTTTGAAGGCAGCCCTCGTAGCCCTTCAGGCCATGACTGTGGTTGTGTCTGCAGGGCCAGGGCCACCCTTAGGCCGGGCACGTGTGGCCTCTGCCTGGAACTGTGCACCTGAGGGGCCCACACGTTGGAGTGCCTCCCTCCAGTGCTGTTCCAGCTGGACATTCCGAACCCAGACTGGGACCCACATCAGCCCCTTTGGGGAGCTCTCAACCCTCTACCCTGTGCAGGGACAACCAGATGTCCTGCGGGGTTGTCCCAGGGCCCTGAGTCCAGGCCCCGTTCCAGGAGGGCAGATTCCACTGGCGGCTGCGACAGTCCTTTGTAGGGTTGTGTGAGGTTGGGCGGCCAAAATGGTGCTGACACGCTAATTTTGAGCGACTCAAGTTTTTTATATAGATAAGGGGATTTCCCCGCCCCCCCCCAAGTGTTTGCCTGGGACCCCACGTATCCTAGGGCAGCCCTGTCCAGGGGCTACCCATCGGGCCTTCCAGCTCTGCTTAGCAGCTCTTGGCCTAGACCAGAGTGTAGGATAAGGGCCTATTGTTTCTCCCTCGGGCCTGAATGGCAGTCTGTTTTCTGCACTTGGCTCCCGGGCCAGCAGCTTTCTTGCTGCTGCAGTTGTAACAGTCTTGTCTCAAATGAGAAATTCGTTCCCACCCTGACTTCACATTGTTTTACTGGAATCATGGGAGGATAAGGCTTTGAGCCAACATGGGGTCTTGTGTTGGTTGCTGCTGGGTGGGAGCTGATAGCTGAGGTGCAGAGAAGGGGGCCTTTCCTACCAAGAGACCTTAGTCTGGGGGAAGCAAAAGGGGGAAAACCCCTTTGTTCACATTGAACTAAGGGGCGAGTTGGCAGGAATCTAGGCCAGCTCTGACCTGGCAGGAGAGGAATGCGGTAGGAATGCAGAGAATTGGTAGGAAGCCCCCTCTGTGCCCCCTGGGTGAACTGAGACTGGGGGCAACTGGGCAGAGCCAAGGTGAGATATTTGCTGCCCTCTTCCCTTTCTCCCTTGCTTCCTGCCATCCTTCCCCAGCCACATGTGTTCCTCTTTGCCCTGTCTACTGTAGAGCAGAACAATCCCGAGATTGAAGGGGCCTCTTTTGTGTCAAGGTCAAAGGAGTGGAAAGGTGGTGTGGGACAGAGAGCTTGTTTGTAAGACTTTGAAACCGCAGGAAGCCATCTGCTCAGTTGAAACAACTGGGCCCTTTAAGGTGGTCAAATATAGGGCACTGAGGTCAGTCCGCCTGCCTTGACTCAGTGCAGGAATCACAGCCCATTCTGCACTCACCTCCACTACCTCCTCTTATGTCACAAAGTGAAGAAGCCTGTTTGCTTTATTTTAAAGTTGTTTTTCCTTCTCTCAGTCCACAGGGAATGGCTTCCTAGACCAGTGGTTCTTCAAGTGGGGTCCCCAGGTCCCTGCAGGTCCTCAAGACCATTTCGAGGGGGTCCCTGAGTCAGATTTTCATATAATACTAGGAAGTTACCTGCCTTTCCCACTGTGTTGACATTTGCACTGATGGTGCAAAAGCAATGGTGGGCAAAACGGCTGGCAGCTTTGCAGGAGTCAGGGCGGATCCCTTCACCTCCACACCCTTGCAGTTCAAAAGAGCCAGCTTCACTTAAGACTGGCCTTGATGAAACAGTAAAGATGGCTCATTTTATTAACTCTCTATGCTTGTGTGCAGGTCTTTGATATTCTATGATGATGAGATGGGAAGTAAACAAACTGCATTGTTTGGCTCGAGGGAAACTCCTTCAGGGGGGTTTTGAGTTACGAGCTGAACTAGCCGAGCTGAACTAGCCGTATTTTCAGGAGATGCTGTTTTTACTTGAAAATAACTGGCAGCTGTGGTTATTCAGACTGGGGTATCCGACAGACTTTTTCTCGAAAATGAATGTAGTGAGCCTGTTGCTTCAAAGAAAACAACTAATAGTATTTGTTGCCAGTTTGTTTACCAATAGTATTTGGTAAAATTAGAGCTTTCAGGCCAAAATTAGCATTTGGAAAGCTTGTATCCATCCTCTTGTGCTCGACAACTTCTCAATACTTAGAGTTTTCTGATGAGATTGATGGTGATATTACATCTGTGACATCTTGGCATTTTATTATATCAGTAAAATGTGTCAGCATCTTGAGGATTAGGATAACTCAGTAAACTGGTATTTTCCAAATGACCAGTGTATGACGTTACAAAATCATGTTGGGAAAAGGCCCATTTGCAATTTAAGAAAGGCCAATGGGGGCTACCCTGGTGGTGCAGTGGTTAAGAATCCGCCTGCCAATGCAGGGGACACGGGTTCGAGCCCTGGTCCGGGAAGATCCCACATGCCGCGGAGCAGTTAAGCCCGTGTGCCACAACTACTGAAGCCCATGCGCCTAGAGCCCGTGCTCCGCAACAAGAGAAGCCACCACAATGAGAAGCCCACGCACCGCAACGAAAGAGTAGACCCTGCTTGCTGCAAGTAGAGAAAGCCCGCGCACAGCAACAAAGACCTAATGCAGCCAAAAATAAATAAATAAATAAATAAATAAAATTTATTAGGGAAAAAAGAAAGGCCAATGGATTTTTAACGTAACAGTACATTAAAGTCCATAGGGTTTCATATTTCACATTATAATTAACTACCATTTGTCAAATTTTGTCAAATTAGTATCCAACAGTGGTATCCACAATTGTCTGAAAAGGCAATTAAAATATTCCTCCCTTTTGCAACTACATGTCTGGGCGAGTCTAGATTTTCTTCATAGACTCTACTTATTACAATAAATTGAACACAGAAGTGCAGATATGAGAATCCAGCGTCTTCTGTTGAGCTGAACATTGAAGAGATTTGCAAAATGTAAAACAAGACCCATTCTTCTCACTAATTTTTTAAAAATATAGTTATATTTTATTAAAATATTTATGTTAGCTTATAATGTGTTTGTTATTTTTAAACAAATTAATAAATATCAACAAAGGTACCACATCCTGGAATAACCCAGCACTGAATTTCCTTTGTCTACAGAAACCCCTCCTCCCCTTATTAGAAAACTCTCTGAGATCAAGGAGCATCTAGACTTCTGATTGATGGTTAAAAGGCAAACACAAAAAACTTATTTGCATAAGAAGGTTAACTTTTCAAGAAGCTTTAACATGCATTACTTTTAAAATTTTATTTTTATAACAGCTTTATTGAGATATATTTCACATTCTTTAAAATTCACCTTTTTAAAGTGTATAATTCAGTGGTTTTAGTATATCCACAGTGTTATACAACCATCACCCCTATCTAATTCTAGAACATTCTTATCACCCCAAAAAGAAACCCTGTTTCCCAGAAGGAAACCTTCCCCTACAGCCTCTGGCAACCATTTTCTGTCTCTATGGGTTTACCTCCTCTACACATTACATAGAAATGGAATCGTATAATAGTGGCCTTTTGTGTCTGGCTTATTTTAGTTAGAATATTTTCAAGGTTCATCTACTGTGTAGCAAGTAACAATACTTAATTTTTAATGGTTGAATAATATTCCATTGTATGGCTATACAACATTTTGTTTATCCATTCATCAGTTGGACATTTAGGTTGTTTCCAATTTTTGATTATTATGAACAGTGCTACTATGATCATTTAAATGCATGTTTTTGTGTGGACAAATGTCTTCATTTCTCTTGTGTATATATCTAAGAGCTGGATCATTTGATAACTCTGTATTTAATTGTTTGAGGAACTTCAAAGAGTTTTCCAAAGTAGTCATTTTATATTCCCACCAGCAGTGTATGAGCGTTCCAGTTTCTCCATATCCTCGCCAATACTTATTATTGTCTGTCTTTTTGATTATAGTCACCCTAGTGGGTGTGAAGTAGTATCCTCTTGTGGGTTTTTTTTTTTTTTTGCGGTACGCGGACCTCTCTGTTGTGGCCTCTCCCGTTGCGGAGCACAGGCTCCGGTCGCGCAGGCTCAGCAGCCATGGCTCACGGGCCCAGCTGCTCCGCGGCATGTGGGATCTTCCTGGACCAGGGCACGAACCCGTGTCCCCTGCATCGGCAGGCGGACTCTCAACCACTGCGCCACCAGGGAAGCCCCCTGTTGTGGTTTTGATTTGCATTTTCTGTAAGGCTAATGATGTTGAGCATCTTTTCTTATGCTTATTGGCCATTCATATGTCTTCTTCAGAGAAATGTGTATTCACATCTGTTGCCCATTTTTAGTTGTGTTGTTTGTGTTTTTGTCATTGAGTTGTAAGAGTTCTTTATATATTCTGGATATTAGACCCTTATCAGGTTATATGATTTATAAAACTTTTCTCCCATTCTGTGGTTTGTCTTTTCATTTTCTTGCTGGGGTCCTTGAAAGCACAAAAGTTTTTTTATTTTGATGAAGCCAGTTTACCTATGTTCTTTTTGATTGCTTGTGCTTTTGCTGTCATAGCTAAGAAACCATTGCCTAATCCAAGGCCACAAGGATTTATATTTTATTCTAAGATTTTTATAGTTTCAGGCCTTAAATTTAAGTCTTTGATCCATTTTGTGTGAGATTCTGTAGATGGTGTGAGGTTAGGGTCCAACTTCATTCTTTTGCATGTATATATCTGGTTGTTCCAGCACCGTTTGTTGAATTGTCTTGGTACCCTGTTGAAGATCGATCGATTGGCTGTAAATGTGAGAGTTTTCTGGGCCCTCAATCTCTTCCACTGATCTATATGTCTATCCATATCCCAGTACCACACCATTTTGATTACTGTAGCCTTGTAGTAAGTTTTGAAATTGGCAAGTGTGAGTCCTCCAACTGTGATCTTCTTTTTCAGTATTTTTTTGGCTGTTCTGGTTCCTTTGCATTCCCATGCAAAGAATCATCTTGTCAATTTCTAATAAAGTAAGCTGTGATTTCTTGATAGAGATTGCATGCATTGAATCTGTAGATCAGTTTGGGGAGTATTGCCATTTAAACAATATTAAGTCTCTGATCTGTGAAAATGAGGTGTTCTTGTTTAGGTCTTTACATTCTTTCAATGATATTTTGTAGTTTTCAGCAAACCAGTCCGCACTTTTGTTAAATCTGTTCCTTGGTGTTTTATTCTTTTTGGTGCCTGTCTTACTGTATCTTGATTTAACTGTATCTTGTTTACCCCTCCTCCCCACTCTCTCCTCTCAACCACACTGAGTCTCCATAGGGCCTGGCACTTCAGTAGCACAGTGCACTACAGTAAAGGTTTTATGGTTTTATTGATTTTTTACCCACACCACCTTCGTGAAGAAGGCATGGCCATTACTGCCCCTGGCGTAACGGTTGAAGAAACCGAAGCCCAGAATGCAAGGTGAGTCCCAGCACAGCACTGGCCGATGGTCGCAGAGGCAGGGCCCTGGGCTTAGTAACTCACAGCTCCTTCTGGTCATCATCCTCCCTGAGACTGACACGCTATTCTTGGCCCCCAAGTTTGTTTCTGTGTTGCTACCTCTCTTATCTTGAGCCCCTGGGCATGATGGGAAGAGAGATGGATGAAGGCTGGTATCACAAGGACTGACCATTAGGATCACTCTTCTGGGCATCACCAATGTGCCAGACTCTCTGGGTATTTCAAAAACACATGACCTCTTGAAGCCCTCAGAGCAACTCTACAAGATGACTCAGATCTTTCTGCATTTTATAGATCAGGAAACTAAGGTTCAAAGGGTTATGAATATTCCCAAGTCAAAGAGCGAATTACGTGCTGGAGCTGCAGTTCAGCCCAGTTCCCAGAGCTCAAGCTGTGGCGCTGGACCAGGGGAGTCGTGGTGCTGGAAGGTGTGAGCTGTGTGGAGGAGGAAGGGAATGGGGGTTTCTTGGAAATTGTGAGGCTCCCTAACACTAGGGTTGGGTTGGGTCAATCTAGAAGCATCTGTTCATTAGTCTGGAGCTGATGTCTCCAAGTAGTGGGCTTGTTGTGTCTTTCTGAGGGTGACAAAGTGCCAGCAGAGGCCTGGAAAAGCCCTGTGACCCTATACCCTGTGGCGTCATCCTTTGGTCATTAATTCTGGTGGTGGAAGCTCATTTGCCACGTGTAGGTCTTGCCTCCACCATCCACATGGTGAATTCTTTTTTTTTTTTTTAATATTTATTTATTTATTTATTGGCTGTGTTGGGTCTTCGTTTCTGTGCGAGGGCTTTCTCTAGTTGCGGCGAGCAGGGGCCACTCTTCATCGTGGTGCGCGGGCCTCTCACCGTCATGGCCTCTCTTGTGGCGGAGCACAGGCTCCAGACGCACAGGCTCAGTATTTGTGGCTCACGGGCCCAGTTGCTCCGTGGCATGTGGGATCTTCCCAGACCAGAGCTCGAACCTGTGTCCCCTGCATTGGCAGGCAGATTCTCAACCACTGTGCCACCAGGGAAGCCCCTACGCATGGTGAATTCTTAAAGTGCAGGGGTCACATCACCTTCTATCTTTGTTTCTCCATAGCACCTAGCATTGTTTCTGTTACCCGGTGGGCATTCCTTATAAGCTTTTTGAATAAATGGAAGACATTCTGCTTGCTTTGCTCCTAGAAGTTATAGACTCTCAATGCCTCTGTGGCTGGATTTGGGGTGATAGAGAAGAATGGGGGACCAAGGCCATTAGGGGGGTCCAGCTGCTCTCGTAGTGCGAGACAAGAGGCTTGAGATGGATGCAAGATCTGCCTCTTGTTGACCATGTTCCCATCCCCAGAGCTGAGTGCAGACCGATGTCGTTCCTACTTGGAGTCCCTGATGGGATGTCCGGTCTGTCTGTCACACGTAGGGTCAACAGTGTTGTTTCTACATCTGAGCAACCCATGAAACCAGAATAACTTGGCCACCAGTTTACCTGCGACAGACCCTTACTCCTTCCCCCAAATTGTTTCCTAAGATGAAGAAAACAACCATGAAGAAGTAGTAATTGGTGGCCTTGGTGGTATTTCACAGCTGCGTAGAAAGTTAGTTGCTGCAATTTCCAATGCTGGATGTTCTGCTTAGACTGGAAACAGCTGCACAGATGATTACGTCCCTCTGTGATGCAGTGAGGGGTAGGGAGCTTGCCTTTCTCCCCAGCCTTGTTGTGGCAACGGGTGTCCCAGTCACACCAAGCCACACATGGCTTGTGAACACGCAAAGCCAGGTGGCCTTCCCGTCACAATGCTCCCTCTTGCTGGAGCACTTCCTCTTCCTCTTTCCCTGCCAGGCCACCTGTCAGTCTCCTCCTTAACCTCCAGTCTCATCTCTAGATGTCATTCCCGCTGCTGTTGAATAGAAAGTGGCTAGTCATAGTAACCAGATCCATTGACCCTCACAAACAACCGTGCAAGGTATATGTTGTTAATCCCCCAAAACATTTTACTATTCCTGGATGGAGCCTCTCGTTGGAGTGTCATTCTGGCCTCATCTCCCGGGATCTCCAGCTGCCGGTCTTTGCAGGGTTTATTAGTGGTTCGCACCCTTCCTTGGTGGGCTGGAGGGGAAGCACGAGGCTGCTTATTGCCAGCTCTGGAGAACGATGAAGAGGTGGAAACACAGGTAGCTGTGCGGGTCAGGATCTGGATCTGAGAGCAGTGAGCAAGTTCCCTCCCCCACTGGGTTTTCACTTAACTCGTGGGCTCCAGGAGGCTCCTGTGATTTGGACCTTCACCTGACTTAGGGACCAGGTGCACCCACGTTTCATTAGCAGGCTCTCTGGGCGCCAGCTGCCACGTCAGGTCGTCGCACGGAGCCAGGGAAGGCCCTCTCTGACTAATTAACCTTGGGTTCTGGACACTAAACAAAGTTAGAACAGTGAGTTATTGACTCTGCTGCCTCCAAGAGCTTGTCAGAGCTGAGGCTGGTTGTTTTTGTTTTGGTGGTATTGGGTGGTACCCAGTGGGTGGGAACGCTACTCCTGTTCTTTTTTTTTTAAAGATTTATTTTTATTTATTTATTTTATTTATTTTGGCTGCGCCGGGTCTTAGTTGCGGCACGCGGGATCTTTGTTGCAGGATGCAGGATTTTTTAGTTGCGGCATGCGAACTCTTAGTTGCGGCATGCATGCGGGATCTAGTTCCCTGATCAGGAATTGAACCTAGGGCCCCTGCGTTGGGAGCACAGAGTCTTCCCCACTGGACCACCAGGGAAGTCCCTCTACTCCTGTTCTTGACCGGAGTGGTCTTTGGGAGAACACTGCACTAAATGAATTGGTCTGGGTGGGCTTAATAATGTGGGCACGCATTTAAAAACCTTGCTAGGGCTTCCCTGGCGGCACAGTTGTTAAGAATCCGCCTGCCAATGCAGGGGACACGGATTTGAACCCTGGTGCTGGAAGATCCCACATGCCGCGGAGCAACTAAGCCCGTGCGCCACAACTGCTGAGCCTGCGCTCTAGAGCCCATGAGCCACAACTACTGAAGCCCGCGTGCCACAACTGCTGAAGCCTGCGCGCCTAGAGCCCGTGCTCCGCAACAAGAGAAGCCACCGCAGTGAGAGGCCCACGCACTGCAACAAAGAGTAGCCCCCGCTTGCCACAACTAGAGAAAGCCCGTGCGCAGCAACGAAGATCCAACGCAGCCAAAAATAAATAAAATAAATTGATTTTAAAAAATTAGAAAAAACCTTGCTGACGAGGTCATACCAGGCCAACAACCCACAAGAGCCACTGGGTAACATGTGCCCTTGTGAGGAATCCAGTCTCCTGTCCCCATGATGTTACCAGTTCCCAGGGGCACAACCTGAGGCATCCCGAGGTCTCAGGAGGGGGAGAAAGACATTAGACACCTCATTTTTTTCTTCTCCTGTTGGATCCTCTGCTCCTTTTCTTAGGCCAGAAGCTCGCTCTCCTGCCTGGCTCTCCCATCCCTGGCCCCGGTCCTCCTCCCCTTGTAAAACCCAAATACCACTGCCCTTTAATCCTTCAGTCAGAACACATGGGCAGCAGCTTTTCACTGCCTCCTCCCAGCTCACCCCTGACCTGATTTTGTTTTTTTGCCTTTTCTCAAACAGTCTGTTCAAGGTCTACTCCTGAGTTGGAGGTTGGCTCACAAGCAGCCTGTCTCTCGCCTGAGCTGTAGGGGAGGGGGCAATTCTGGAAAGTCATTGACAGAGGCTTAACCCAGAACGTCATTTATAAACAGGCAGCAGGCAGAGGGCCCAGATTTCGGTGTTCTGGCACCAAGGACAGCATGGCCTCCCTGGGGCTCTGCAGACCAGCTGCCGTGGTAAGAGGACCGCCTTTCAGAGTCCCCTAGGCATACTGTCCTGGGTGGGGTGTGCACGCACTGTGGCCTCGTTTCTCTCCTCTCTGGAACTTGGCAGCCTTCTCGTACCTGGGAAGGGAGAGGGCACAGGGATTCTGGGAACGGTCCTTAGAGACAGGAAACCAGGGGTGGCCTGGATCATTGCTCATGGGCCTTTGGGGACACTGGTCAGGGATGGGCAGGACCGAGGAGCCCGAGGTAGGCAAACCCTACCTGACAGTGAAAATGGGTTCTGCCCAAGACCTGGGGACAGAGGAAGATGGGCCGTGAGTCCCAGAGCTGTGGGCCAGAGTGCCTTTGTGTGGTGGTGACATTTAGGGGAAAGGTCACGTGGTTCCTTTGACTGGGGTCCCTTGTTGAGATGGTGAAGCTGCCAGCGGTCGGGAAGGGTCTGCTCTGAGCACAGCACCAGGCCCAGGGTGCACACGTGCTGTACTGCACATCCTTGGCCAACTCGGGCCTTGATGAAATGCTCTGTAGCCGCAGAACAGGAAGGCCTGGCTTTCCTTTAGGAATCTGGGAAAGATCAGCTCTCCTCAAGACGTGAGTTTGTGATTATATCCTAGACAGCAATGAATGGAAAGTGGGTAGGCACCCCCTTCTGGGAAGCCAGATTTCTGGCATTTGAGCAGACTTGCAGCTCAGGCCTCAGGGGGGAGGACTTATCCCATTTGCTTAGAAGAAAACCTTTCCCTCAGTTTACAGGGAGGAGAAACAGATAAGGGCCCCAAATGGCTTCTGGTTCTTATCTTCACACCAGGCCAGAGTGTCCTCCAGGTCATGGGATAAAGACTCAAGGAGAAGGGAGAAACTGGCGCTGTGTGTGTGTGTGTGTGTTTGTGTGTGTTTGTGTGTGTCTGTGTGTTTCAAGGAGCAGGTGAGAGGGAGGGACATACAGTTCCCTCTGCTTTGTCCCCAGCTTGCCAGGAGCAGAAGCTGGTAAGGAATATGCCTTTTCTCCCTGCTGTCCTGTGGAGGGATGTGGTTCCTTTGACTTTATTCACAGTCAGGTAACTCTAAGGGACACCTGCCATGAGGAGGAAGTCTGAGACAAGGAGGCAATCAGTACTTACTAATCAGGATGGATCTGGAATGATCTTGTTTGCCTATTTGGTCTCCTTCTGACTGGAAGGAAATGTCAGTTTCCCGCGGGCAGGGACCTCTTCTCTCTCTTTCAAGTGCCTAAGGGCACCTGGCCGTGTTACAAAGGCTCAGTCAATATCGAATGATTGAATGAATGGAGTGCCTTTTCTTTGCTTCTCATTTCACTAAACCTCTCCAACTTCATTTTCTGTTGATTTCATACCAGACTTTTCACTTGATCAGCACCTACTTGGTGACGCCTGACCCTGGCCCTAAACTAGTCAGGCCAGACTGTGCTCGCAGGGAGAGGAGGCCCATGCCAGACCCTCTCTCCGTCCATCTGCCCGCCGAGCAGGTGCCGTCACCCCGTGTGCCAGGCGCTGCGACCTGCCGGGGCCTCTTGAGTGGATCCTTCCTCTGAGCCCAGATCAAGTCCCCACCCCCATGACCCCTTACCCAGCTCTCCTCAGCTGCTTCACCCTTCCCCCGCCTCCTTTGCATATGCTAGGTGTTTAATATTCCTTATATTTCAAGTGAACTAGTCTTGTCTCCTCGCCAGATAGACAGTTTCTTGAAGGCACGGGCCGTGTTTTATATTATCCTCTGTCCTGCAAGTCTGTGTTACAGGCAATAGGTGCTCAATAAACACTTGATGGCTCTGATTGTGTGAAATCTAATCATAGTCCTTTGAGGATGCTTTGCAGTTTACACTTTATGAAACTGAAGGAACAGTCTGCAGTTTCACGTACAACGGGTCACTCACTTGTCAGCCCTCCATGTTGGACGGATAAGCCTGCTTTATAGGTGAACTAACAGGTCTGAACTGTTTTTCACTCATAACACTTCTGACATCGAATATGTGGGTTTTTTCCTCACACCAACTGATTCTCCTGTTCTCTGCAGACATCAACTAGGTATCCTCCAATTCAATTCAGTTCTGACACTACTGAAAGTTAGTGCAGACCCCACAAGTGAAGGGCTCAGTCCCACAAGACGGCCCTGGCTTCAGACACCAATGACAACACCTGGCCTCCTGTGAATCAGAGATTCCCCGACCCCTCCTCAGGTTTGAGAGTTTTCTAGAACTGCTCACAGAACTCAGAAAAGTACTTACTATTACCAGTTTATTTTAAAGGATACCATGAGCAGCCAGATGAAGAGGTGAATAGGGCAAGGTCTGGAAGCGTCCAGAGTGCAGGAGCTCCTGTCCCCAGGGGTTGGGGTGCACCACCTCTTGGCACAAGGGTGGATTTACCAACCTGAAAGTTCTCTGAACCCCATCGTTTAGAGTTTTCATTGAGGTTCCATTACACAGGTATGATAGGCCATTGGTGATTAACTCAATCTCCAGTTCCTCCCCTCCAAGTAATGGGGTAGGGCTGAAAGTTCCAACCTTCTAATCACAGGGTTGATGCCTCTGGCAACCAGCCCCCATCCTGATGCTATCTAGGGACACACCAGGAGTCACCTCATTAGCATAAACCCAGGTGTGATTGAAAGGGGCTAATTATGAATGAGAAAGGTGGCTCCTGTCTCCCCTTCCACTCAGGAAATTCCAAGCATTTTAAGAGCTCTGTGCCAGGAACCAGGGACAAAACCCAGATTATATATTTCTTATAGATCACAGTATCACACAGGTGCAGAGAGGTAGGTTGATCCCCAGACTCAAATGATCAGATGGTGGCAAAGCCGCAAGTTGAACCTGAGTTTTTTGACTGTCAGACCTTGCCCTTCCTATGGGACCACGTGGTGTAGGGGGCGTATGGGGGTGTGTGGTCCCCACCTTCGCTTCTTCAAAGCTGCTCCTGCCCTCCATGAAGGGAGATTCCTGCCTGACTTCACTTGTCACCCCTGCACTCCCCACCCCCTCCCACACCCTGGCTGTTTTTCCCTTTATCCTTCCAAAGCTCCAGCTCCTGGGATGCTGGTGCAGTGAGTGGAAATGGGAAATGGGCTGCATGAAGGAACACTGAGGTGGCAGGGAGTTCAGGAGGTGGTGCTGGGGCCTGGGGGGCAGCAGATGGGGCTGGAAAGCCCATTTTCCTTATCTAGAAAGTGAAGATGAGGGACTTACCTGGTGGCGCAGTGGTTAATAATCCACCTGGTGGGCTTCCCTGGTGGCGCAGTGGTTGAGAGTCCGCCTGCCGATGCAGGGGACATGGGTTCGTGCCCCGGTCCGGGAAGATCCCACATGCCGCGAAGCGGCTGGGCCCGTGAGCCATGGCCGCTGAACCTGCGTGTCCGGAGCCTGTGCTCCACAACGGGAGAAGCCACAACAGTGAGAGGCCCGTGTACCGCAAAAAAATTAAAAAAAAAAAAGAATCCGCCTGGCAATGCAGGGGACACGGGTTCAAGCCCTGGTCTGGGAAGATCCCACATGCCACGGAGCAACTAAGCCCGTGCGCCACAACTACTGAAGCCTGTACTCTAGAGCCCGCGAGACACAGCTACTGAAGCCTGTGCGCCTAGAGCCCATGCTCCGCAACAAGAGAAGCTACCGCAATGAGAAGCCTGCGCACCACAACGAAGAGTAGCCCCCGCTCATGGCAACTAGAGAAAGCTTGTGTGCAGCAATGAAGACCCAGCGCAGCCGGAAAAAAAAAAAAAAAAGTTAAAAAATGAGAAAAAGAAGATGATGCTGTCTGTGCCAGTAGTCAAGGTTCCTGTTAGTAGCAAATGAGAGCATCTATTAAAGTACTTTATAAACTGCAATGCCGTAAGAATATTGTTGTTCAATATAATTATAGTATGCAAGTTGCAGCTCAGTAAAGTTCCAAATGGGATAATACCCACCTCATAAGTATGAGGGTGACCTGGCTGGTGCCTCGTCCAGGGCCTGGCACTTAACAGACGCTTGTAGCTATTATTCACTATTATTGTTTTTGTACTTATTGTAAGACATGGCGTCTTCCCTCAGAGAGGGGTGGGTGGCACTGAGAGGGCCTCCTGAAGTAGGGACCTGTAGGTTGGGACTGAGAAGATAGAAGAGGCAGTCTGTCACCTGGGGCTTTCGTAATTCATTTACTACCTCAGGTCGCGAAACCCTGTTTTTCCATAAAGTCTAAACTTCTCAGCTGGGATGCTCCTTCCTCCCTGGAGAATTTTCAGCAGTCTAACTTCTCAACGTTGAGGAGAAACTACTACCTTCAAGCGAACACGCCCACTGCTGCTGGCAAGCAGAAAGTGAGTCTTGGCACTTCAGAACCTGCTCAGTAGGCAAAAGAGCCTGCGGTTGTAGTTGCCAGAGCTCCTGGCAGCCACCCGTCTCTTCTCCCCGCCCAGGGCATGCACTGCAGGGTAAAGGCCAGTGTGGGTCTGTGCACCCTGGCTATCACTGCAAAACTTCAAAACAACCCAGGGGGGAGGTGCCTGCTCCACTCAGCTGTGTGCTCTGTCGGACTTCCACCAGCGATGGGCACAGGACCAGTGAGGTCCAGTTAGCCTGTGCGGGAGAGGCTGTGCTGGGGGGATGAGGCGTGGGTGTGATGCTGACCCGGCTGGTGGGGGAGGTGGCAGGCCCTCACACAGTGATTGCAGGCCCGGGAACAGCCAGGGCAAGCGTGATGGTTGGGGAGGAACGGTTGGGGGTTGGCAGGGCAGAGCGAGGGTGATAATGAGTAAGCTAGATAGGATGGTAGATCTTAAATCTATCCACAGCAGGCTCCTGGGGAGCAGGACCCTGACTGAGGCACAGCTTGGGACGATGGGCAGAACGGAATGTGATTGCCGTGGCCAAGCTACGTATCCTGAGTTTCTGTTTCCTTATTTACAAAGCTGGGGCCTTACAAAAAACCTTACAAGGTTTTTTGATGGTTAAATGAGATAATGTGAAGCACTTAATGCGATGGCTGGCACTCGGTGGCAAGCCCATGCAAGCGATATCCGTGGTTCTGATGCTTTGCCAGGTGGCCGTGGTCATTAGGATAAAACCAGCAGTAGTGGATGCCTAGGACTCTGTCTCTGGGAAGCCTCTGGCCAGCTTTTGTGCTCAAATTCCAAAGCAGGGTGAAAGGTCAGATCAAGGGGCAACAAAGGAACGGCTTCCTGGGGAATCAGGAATAGGGAGAGAAAGCAGCAGCAGCCCTAGTCAAGGTCGTGTCCTGTCTGGGTTGCTGTTTACTTTCCTTCTTCCAGGAATGGAAGCTCTTTGCCACTGGATTCCGTCACCATCTCCTCGGCTTGTGGACTCTGTGAGGTGGTGATCAGTTTATCAGAGAACCAAGTTTTCATGCTGAGTGAAGTTCCACAGTGCCTTCCTCTGTAGGGTTGCTCGGGGTGTGGGTGTTGAGCAGAAGAGCAGTAAAGGCTGGCCAGGAATGGTCGACGGTCATGCATTGATTCTGAGAAATTGAATTAATTGGCCAAGGCAAGTCACATACCCAACAAGGGAGGTTGAGGCATCCAGGGACGAGCAACGGTGGGAAGTCATTACTTACCTGTAGGCCTGAAGGGGTCAGGAGAGGAAGTAGTGTTTCCTCCAGACTTCAGGGCGGGTTGACAGAGTGGAGGCAAGGATGCCCAGCAGGGAATCTCATAGAGGCCAGACATATCCTGAGTCAGGACTGTGACATCAAGGCCAGCAGAGAGTAGGGAAGAGCATACTCCACGTTCTCTCTTCTCCCAGCCTCCTCTCTCCTGCCCGGGGCCTCCCATTGGCTGAACCTGCAGGACGCCAGCCAGCGAGGGAGTCCAGGTACCTCCATCCACAGGCCTCAGCTTCGCTGGGTGCAGGGCAGAGAAGGGAGATGCAGAGAAGTGAGCGGAGAGCAACCAACCAGGAAACCTCTCCCAAAGGCTAGTTCCTGGTGGAAACATCGACTCAACAGGTGTGACGGACTTCCCTGGTGGCACAGTGATTGAGAATCCGCCTGCCAATGCAGGGGACATGGGTTTGAGCCCTGGTCCGGGAAGATCCCACATGCCGCTCAGCAACTAAGCCCGTGTGCCACAACTACCGAGCCTGCATTCTGGAGCCCACAAGCCACAACTACTGAGCCCGCGTGCTGCAACTAGTGAAGCCTGTGTGGCCTAGAGCCTGTGCTCCGCAACAAGAAAAGCCACTGCACCGAGTAGCCCGCACACCGCAGCAAAGGGTAGCCCCTGCTCACCGCAACTAGAGAAAGCCGCGCACAGCAACGAGGACCCAGCACAGCCAAAAATAAAATATAAACAAATAGGGCTTCCCTGGTGGCGCAGTGGTTGAGAGTCCGCCTGCCGATGCAGGGGACACGGGTTCGTGCCCCGGTCTGGGAAGATCCCACATGCCGCGGAGCAGCTGGGCCCATGAGCAATGGCCGCTGAGCCTACACGTCCGGAGCCTGTGCTCCACAACGGGAGAGGCCGCAACGGTGAGAGGCCGGCGTACCGCAAAAAAAAAAAAAACAACATTGTTGAAAAAAATGAAAGAAAACCTGAATAAATAAATGGACTCCCTATGTTCATGGATGAGAAGGCTTAATATTGTTAAGATATAGGCTTAATATCCTTAAATTGATCTACAGATTCAATGCAGTGTCTTTTACAATTCCAGCTGCCTTTATTTGCAGATGACAATATGAGCCTAAAGTTCACATGGAAATGCAAGGGAACTAGACTGCCAAAGAATCTTGAAAAAGAACACAGAGGACTCGCACTTCCCAATTTCAAAACTTATCACAAAGCTACAATAATCAAGACAGAGTGGTACTGGCATAAGGACAGACATACAGATCAATGGAATAGAATTGAGAGCCCAGAAATAAACCCTCACATTTATAGTCAGTTGAGTTCTAACAAGGGTACCAAGATAACTTAACGGGAAAAGAATAGTCTTTTCCACAAATCGTGCTGAAACAACTGGACATCCACTTGCAAAAGAATGAAGTTGGACCCCAGCCTCATACCACACATAAAACTCAAAGTGGATCAAAGACCTAAACATAAGAGCTAATAACTATAAAATTTTCAGAAGAAAACATAGTCATAAATCTTTGTGATATTGGGTTAGGCAGTGGTGTCTTAGATACGACAGCAAAAGCACGAGCAATAAAATTTTAAAAATAGATAAATTGGGCTTCATCAATATTAAAAACTTTTGTGCAGCAAAGGACACTATCAAGAAAGTAAAAAGGTGGTTCAAAGAATGGGAGAAATTTTTTTGCAAATCATTTATCTGATAGGCCCTTGTATCTAGAATAGATTTTGAAAAACTCTTAAAACTCAACAATAAAAATACAAATAATCCAAAGGCAAAGGATATGTATAGACATTCCTCCAAAGAATATATCCACATGGCCAGTAAGCACATGACAATATGCTCAACATCATTAGCCATCAGGGAAGCGTAAAACAAAACTGCAATGAGATATCACTTCATACCCACTAGGATGGCTAATCAAAAAGGCAGATCATAACAAGTGCTGGTGAGGATGTGGAGGAATTGGAGACATAAGCTGCTGGTGGAATATAAAATGGAGCAACAGCTGTGGAAAACAGTCTGGCTGTTCCTCAAGTGGTTAAACATAGAGTTACTATATGATCCAGCAGTGTATACCCGAGAGAAATGAAAACACATGTGCACCCAAAACTTGTACACAAGTGTTCACAGCAGCATTATTCATAATAGCCAAAAGGTAGGAACAACCCAAATGTCCATCAGATGGGTTAATAAAATGTGGAATATCTGTACAATGAGATATTCTTTGGCAATTAAATAGAGTACTGTTACCTGTTACAACGTGGATGAACCTTGAAAACATTACGCTACGTGAAAGAAGCCAGACACAGAGGAGCATATAATTTAGTATTCCTGTGTCAGTTAGAAGCAAGGCCCTGGGCCTCAGTTGTCACTCATGTTGTCTTCCTGTGTCACAGTCAGGTTCAGCCAGAGGCCATTTCCACCATGGGTCCCATCAGTAGGAATGCTGGCTCCGCTTCCCTTCAGGTCCCCTTGTGGGGAAGGGTGCCTGTGGAGTGGTCATGTGTAGTCCACGCCTTACCTGGTGCCCCTCTGAGTGCCACGCTCCGGGGACGCCCTCTGCCTTCCTGTTCTTGCAGCTCTTGCTGCCTTTCTGGCCTGTTCTCTCCCTTTTTTGGGTGGGGCTCATCCACAGTAGCTTCCTGAGAAGCAGTGCCAGGAGGTCAGTTGTGGCAGCCCTGTTCTTTGTATTTTTTTTTCCTTCTTGTCTTTATTTGAAGAGAGCTCAAAATACTAACAGAGTATCACTTTATTACAGTCATGATTTCACAGTCACAAGACTGAAAGTTTCAGATTTTACCAAGAGTGAAATGGCTTTATACACGAACTTCGGTTTAACCCCAAAATAGCAGCTACCCAGGTTTCCCACAGAACTTGACCATAATAATGTATAAGTCCCATTCTCATACGCATCCTCATTCACATAAACTGCTCTTAAATTGAGTTCGATTCCAAAGTGATTAAAATTGATTAATTGAAATCAATTAAAATTGATTTGCTCTTTATCTTTATTTCACCTTCACACATAATGGATAGTTCAGCTGGATAGAGAGTTTCAGGCTAGAAATCATTTTCCTTTTGAAGTTTTAAAGAAATGCTTTGTTCTTTTCTAGCTTCCCAAGTTGCTGTTGAGAAATCCAAAACCGTGCTGATTTCAGATTATTTGTGCCCCCTTTCCCCCACTTTCTGCAAGCTTACAGGGTCTGAAATTTCATGACATGCCTGGTGTGAGTCTGCATTTGTCCATCTTGTCGGCTCGGTGCGTCCTTCCATGTGGAAACGTGGCCTCTGTCCTAGGGGTTTCTTGAATTATTTTGTTTCTTCCCCTGTGTTTTAGCTGTTCTCTCTTTCTGAGACTCCTGTTATTTAATTTTTGGATCTCTTGAACTGACCTCAGATTCTCTTCCCTTTCTTTTTTTTTTTAAATAAATTTATTTATTTTGGGCTGCGTTGAGTCTTTGTTGCTGCGTGCCAGCTTTCTCTGGTTGTGGCGAGCAGGGGCTACTCTTCGTTGCGGTGCGCAGGCTTCTCATTGCGGTGGCTTCTCTTGTTGTGGAGCACGGGCTCTAGGCATGAGGGCTCAGTAGCTGTGACTCACAGGCTCTAGAGCGCAGGCTCAGTAGTTGTGGCGCATGGGCTTAGTTGCTCTGCAGCATGTGGGATCTTCCCAGATCAGGGCCTGAACCCGTGTCCCCTGCATTGGCAGGCGATTCTTAACCACTGCGCCACCAGGGAAGCCCTCTCTTGCCTTTCTTGCCCACTTTCCGTTTCTTTGTCTTTTTGTTTCAGTTTCTAGGAGATTTCCTTTACCTAATCTTCCAACCCTTCTATTGATTTTTTTGTTTGTTTTTCCCATTATATTTTAATTTCCAAGAGCTTTTCTCGCTCTCTGAATGGGTCTTTAAAAATATGTGCATAACATCCTACAGTTCCACCTATGTAGTCTTTTCTTGTTTCTCTGAGGATGTTAATGCCATGTTTGTTTAAGTTTTCTTCTCCTTGCATTGGCTGTTTCCTCCAAGTTGCTTTTTTCTGCTACTTTCCTTTGGTCTCTCTTTGAAGGAATCTGTCCTCGGCTGCCCAGTGATCTTTGGTTGCCGGTTCACAATGACCAGTAGGGGCTAAAAGCTGCCTGGGAGTCCAGTTTCTGAGGTGCACAGTGGTGATGAGGCATGCTATTTGTTGGGGAACCTCAGTGTCAATATCCTGAGGCCTCCCCTCTTGGGCTGGGTCAGGTCTCAGAGGAGGGGAAGGGTGTTCTAGGAGCTGAGTGGGCAAGGGGACAGGATGCATAGGCTCACTTAACTTTCCTCTCCTGTTTTTGGCAAGGTACCCAGGCCCTCACCTGTGCCTTGCACCCCCCAGTGCAGACCCTGAGCTTCGTCCTCTCCAGAGAGCAAACCTCTGTTCTTCAGGAGAGGGTGGGAGAGGGGTGGTCTCCAGCAGCATGAGGTGGGGGGACGGATCTAGGGATCTAACTGCTTCTCAAAAGCTTTCACCCAGCTTCCATTGTACGTATCAGCCCATTCATCCCATCCCGGGGGACCTGGAGCCACAGTTCCCTAGCTTCTTGGTGGTGGAAACTGGTGGATGAGCAGCCTTCCCCACTGCCAGGTAGGGCCACGAGGACAGTTAACCCAAGCTGCTTCCACAGTTATGTTGCTGTGGTCTCCCTTCCTGGTCTCTCTGTCCTTGGGGATTTATAGCTTAAAAAACAAAAACCTCTTACTAAAGTTTTGGTGGGATTTCGGGAGGGAGAAAAATTAGACACATAACCCAGACATGAGTGGGCTTTGCACAGGGAAAAGGGCATCCAGGTGGGGAGCATCTTGGTGGAAGGAGTGCTCTGAGGAAGACGGGAACGTGCTTGGATTATTTGGGAACAAGGAGGAGGCAGTTTGGCTGGAGTTACAGGACCCAGGAGGCTGAGGAGTGATGGGAAATGAGGCTCGACAGGCAGGTCGGACTAATGATGTGAGGCGAGATTCTTACCTGTAGGCAGTAAGGGTCGTGGAGGGTTTTAAAATGAGAGTGAAAGAATGCCTGCACCGGGGATGCTGTCCTCAGTATATAGCCTGGATCAGTAGCTAAAGCCAACCAATGGTAATGGTTGGTCATGGTTAGGAGGCCTTTACAGCAGTTCAGGTAGGAAGAAGGGGGTGATCTAGGGTGGGTTAGTGGAAATAAAAGCAAGGAGAACGTGAGCGATTTCAGAGGAAGAACTGATGGGCCTTCTTGACTAGATGGTGGGAGAGGGAGAGGGAAGGACAAAGATGACCCCCAAACTGAAGCCCTAGTTCCCTGGGGATGGAAGACAAGAGGTGTTTGGTTGGGTTTGGGGGAGTGTGTGTCATCTGGGATGGGGGAGGGAGGGGGTAAGTTCTGTTACAGAATAGACATTTGACATGTATGTGCAACAGCTGTTATTTTAAATCCTCACATTTCAACCTGCAAATGCCTCTGTTGGTTAAGAAAGAGTGAAGGGGGTGGGGTGGGGAGAGAGAAAAGGTGTCAAGGGTATATGAGTAAGGAAATCAGTCCCTTAAAAAGCAAAGACTAATTTTCACGTTGTTAAATGAGATTATCAAAGGAATCTTTATTTTGGTATCCTCACAGGTTCATTAGTGTTGCAGGATGGCTTCTGAACTGCCTTGAGCATAGAGAGTTTCTGATTCATTTCTTCCTTAGCTCATCCTCATGTTTTGACTGAATTAAATGCTGTGTACAAGAGGCTTCTACAAAAGACACAGAGGCCTCTTTTTTTAAAATTAAATTTTATTTTATATTGGAGTATAATTGTTTTACAATGTTGTGTTAGTTTCAGGTGTACAGCAAAGTGATTCATTTATACATGTACATATATCCATTCTTTTCCCATATAGGTTATTACAGAAAGTTGAGTAGAGTTCCCTATATTATACAGTAGGTCCTTGTTGATTATCTAATATATATATAGTAATGTGTATATGTTAATTCCAAACTCCTAATTTATCCCTCCACACCCCCCACCTTTCCCCTTTGGTAACTATGAGTTTGTTTTCTAAGTCTGTGAGTCTGTTCCTCTTTTGTAAATAAGATCATTTGTGTCATATTTTCAGATTCCACATATAAGTTATATCATATGATATTTGTCTTTGTCTGACTTCACTTAGTATGATAATCTCTATCAGAGATTATAATAATAATGCCATGTGGCTGCAAATGGCACTATTTCATTCTTTTTTATGGCTGAGTAATATTCCATTGTATATATGTACCACAGCTTCTTTATCTATTCCTCTGTCAATGGACATTTAGGTTGCTTCCATGTCTTGGCTATTGTGAATAGTGCTGTTATGAACATTGGATGCATATATCTTTTCAAATTATGTTTTTCTCCAGATATATGCCCAGGAATGGGATTGCTGGATCATATGGTAGTTCTATTTTTAGTTTTTAAAGGAACCTCCATACTGTTCTCCAGAGTGGTTGTACCAATGTACATTCCCACCAGCAATGCAAGAGGGTTCCCTTTTCTCCACACCCTCTCCAGCATTTGTTTGTAGACTTTGATGATGGCCATTTTGACTGGTGTGAGGTGATACCTCATTATGGTTTTGATTTGCATTTCTCTAATAATTAGCAATGTTGAGCATATTTTCATGTGCTTTTTGGCCATCTGTATGTCTTCTTTGGAGGAATGTCTATTTAGATCTTCTGCCCATTTTTTGATTGGGTTGTTTATTTTTTGATATTGAGCTGCATGAACTGTTTGTATATTTTGGAGATTAATCCCTTGTTGGTTGCTTCATTTGCAAATATTTTCTCCCATTCTGTGGGTTGTCTTTTCGTTTTGTTTATGGTTTCCTTTGCTATGCAAAATCTTTTAAGTTTAATTAGGCCCCATTTGTTTATTTTTGTTTTTATTTCTATTTCTCTAGGAGGTGGATCCAAAAAGATACTGCTGTGATTTATGTCAGAGTGTTCTGCCTTTGTTTTCCTCTAAGAGTTTTATAGTGTCCAGTCTTACATTTATGTCTCTAATCCATTTTGATTTATTTTTGTGTATGGTGTTAGAGAATGTTCTAATTCATTCTTTTACATGTAGCTGTCCAGTTTTCCCAGCACCACTTATTGAAGAGGCTGTCTTTTCTCCATTGTATATTCTTGCCTCCTTTGTCATAGATTAATTGACCATAGGTGCATGGATTTATTTCTGGGCTTTCTATTCTGTTCCATTGATCTGTATTTCTGTTTTTGTGCCAGCACCATACTGTTTTGATTGCTGTAGCTTTGTAGTATAGTCAAGTCAGGGAGCCTGATTCCTCCAGCTCTGTTTTTCTTTCTCAGGTTTGCTTTGGCTATTTGGGGTCTTTTGTGTTTCCTTACAAATTTAAAAATTGTTTGTTCTAATTCTGTGAGAAATGCCATTCATGATTTGATAGGGATTGCACTGAATCTGTAGATTGCCTTGGGTAGTATAATCATTTTGACAATATTGATTCTACCAATCTAAGAACATGGTATATCTTTCCATCTGTTTGTGTCATCTTCAATTTCTTTCATCAGCATCTTATACTTTTCGGAGTACAGGTCTTTTGCTTCCTTAGGTAGGTTTATTTTATTTTTATTATTTTATTTATTTATTTTTTTGCGGTACGCGGGCCTCTCACTGTTGTGGCCTCTCCCATTGTGGAGCACAGGCTCCGGACGCGCAGGCTCAGCGGCCATGGCTCACGGGCCTAGCTGCTCCGCGGCATGTGGGATCTTCCCGGACCGGGGCATGAACCCGTGTCCCCTGCATCAGCAGGCGGACTCTCAACCACTGTGCCACCAGGGAAGCCCTATTTTATTCTTTTTGATGTGATGATAAATGGGATTGTTTCCTTAATTTCTCTTTCTGATCTTTCATTGTTAGTGTGTAGAAATGCAAGAGATTTCTGTGTATTAATTTTGTATCCTCTAACTTTACCAAATTCATTGATGAGCTCCAGTAGTCTTCTGGTAGCATCTTTAGGATTCTCTATGTATAGTATCATGTCATCTGCAAACAGTGACAGTTTTACTTCTTCTTTTCCAATTTGGATTCCTTTTATTCCTTTTTCTCCTCTGATTGCTGTGGCTAGGACTTCCAAACTATGTGGAAAAGAAGTGGCAAGAGTGGACATCCTTGTCTTGTTCCTGATCTTAGAGCAGATGCTTTCAGCTTTTCACCATTGAGTATGATGTTAGTTGTGGGTTTGTCATATATGGTCTTCATTATGTTGAGATAAGTTCCCTCTATGCCCACTTTCTGGAGAGTGTTTATCATAAATAGATGTTGAATTTTGTCAAAAGCTTTTTCTGCATCTATTGAGGTGATCATATGGGTTTTTAAAAAATATTTTAAAAATTTATTTATTCATTTATTTTTTTGGCTGCATTGGGTCCTCATTGCTGCGTGCGGGCTTTCTTTAGTTGTGGAGAGCAGGGGCTACTCTTTGTTGCGGTGCACGGGCTTCTCATTGCGGTGGCTTCTCTTGTTGTGGAGCATGGGCTCTAGGCACATGGGCTCAGTAGCTGTGGCTCACGGGCTCTAGAGCACAGGCTCAGTAGTTGTGGCGCACAAGCTTATTTGCTCTGCAGCATGTGGGATCTTCCCGGACCAGGGCTCGAACCCTTGTCCCCTGCATTGGCAGGCAGATTCTTAAGCACTGTGCCACCAGGGAAGCCCCAGCATGTGGTCTTTATTCTTCAATTTGTTGATGTGGTGTATCACACTGATTGATTTGCGGATATTGAAAAATCCTTGCATCCCTGGGGTAAATCCCACTTGATCATGGTGTATGATCTTTTTAGTGTATTGTTGAATTCGGTTTGCTAGTATTTTGTTGAGGATTTTTGGGTCTGTGTTCATCAGTGATGAACATGGCATGTACTTTTCTTTTTTGTGTGGTATCTTTGTCTGGTTTTGGTATCAGGGTGATGGTGGCCTCATAGAATGAGTTTGGGAGTGTTCCTTCCTCTGCAATTTTTTGGAATAGTTTCAGAAGGATAGGTTTTAACTCTTCTCTAAATGTTGGATAGAATTCACCTGTGAAGCCATCTGGTCCTGGACTTTTGTTTGTTGGAAGTTTTTAAATCACAGTTTCAATTTCAGTACTTGTGATTGGTCTGTTCATATTTTCTCTTTCTTCCTGGTTCAGTCTTGGAAGATTGTACCTTTCTAAGAATTTGACCATTTCTTCTAGGTTGTCCATTTTATTGGCATATAGTTGCTTGTAGTATTCTATTATGATCCTTTGTATTTCTGTGGTGTCAGTTGTAACTTCTTCATTTCTAATTTTATTGATTTAGGCCCTCTCCCTTTTTTTCTTCCTGAGTCTGGCTAAAGGTTTATCCATTTTGCTTATCTTTTCAAAGAACCAGCTTTTAGTTTCATTGATCTTTTCTACTGATTTCTTCATCTCTATTTCATTTATTTCTGCTCTGATCTTTATGATTTCTTTCCTTCTACTAACTTTGGGTTTTGTTTGTTCCTCTTTCTCTAGTTGCTTTAGGTGTAAGTTTAGGTTGTTTATTTGAGATTTTTCTTGTTTCCTGAGGTAAGATTGTATTGCTATAAACCTCCCACAGAGGCCTTTTTATTTGGGGTCTGTAGCCAAACGGGCAAGTGGAGAGGGGGTACCACTCACCCAGCCCACCCTTACTGCCTGTCTCCAGGTCACTTTGGGATGCTTAGCCCGTCTAGGTGTTCTTTTCATCTGTGGCTCCCGGGGAGGTGAGGAAAGGGCCCTGGTTGTAGCATTTGCAGATTTCTGTGGTGTACAGATGCCCACTGTGATCAGTTTCAGGCTGTTACTCAATGTCACTGAGCACTGAGTTGGAAAGGGGCAGAGTCAGGGAGCCGGTGGGAGCGATCATTCTGTGCCTGGTGCGGGTGGCTCATGATAGATCCTCCCCCAAAGGATGTGTGTGGGCGGGAGGACCCCATTTCTTAGGTCATCTGACTTGCTCTGACTAAGGAGGCTATGAGGGTCAAGTTGTGCTTCAAAGCATCATCTCCACAAGCAAGCCCCAGCCCAGCTGGGCTGGCCTGTGGTTCTCTCCTCATGGCCCTGGCCCTGCCCACCTCTGCCCGTCAGAAGCAGGCCCAAGTCCCCTGTTCAGCCTCTGCATTGCTGACACTGAAAGCTGACGTTTATAATAAAGGCCCGTTATGTGCCAGACACTCTTCTGAGCACGTTACATACATTAACTCGTTTGATCTTTGTAACAAGCCTATGCACATTACTGTTATTATCCCTGATTTTACAGATGAAGAAATTCAGGCCTGGAGATTAAACAGCTTGCCCAGAGCTAGTGGGCTTGGTGGAGCCCTGACTGGAACCCAGGCCGTTCGACCCCTGGGGTCTTACCACTGTGTTTTCCCTGCCCTGTTAACGTCAACATCTGGGAATTCTCTTTACGTGTTTTTTTTTTTTTCTCCTTAAGATCCAGTCAGGGCCTCGGCACTGTTGGTGCATTGGGGCTGCCAGATAAAATACTGGTTAAATTCAAACGGCTAGTTTATTAAAATGGCTAGTTGAATTCAAATTTCAGGTAAACCAATAATTTAGTAGTGTTAAGTATGCTCCAAATATTACACAGGATATACTTGTACATTTTTTAAAATGCAGTCTAGCTGAAATTCGGATTCTAACTGGACACTTGGCATTTTAATTGGCTGAATCTGGCGGCCCTTGGCTCAGCGACTTTATCTCGGTTGAGAAAAGAGTCAGGCGCCCAGGAGGAGATTGAAATAATCAGTCTTGCTACTCACATTTCTCTGGCCAGATTGTGCTGAGGGCTACCAGTCTCTGATTCATGGTACTTTTTTTGTTTGTTTAATTTATTTCTTGGCTGTACCGCGCGGCATGCGGGATCCTAGTTCCCTGACCAGGGATCAAACCCACGCCCCCAGCAGTGGAAGCACCGAGTCTTAACCACTGCGCCACCAGGGAAGTCCGTCATGGTACATTTTAAAGTAAAACATACTTAATATCTAAATTCCAAACATGTCTAACTTTTGCTTTTCTCCTCTAAAGAAAGAATATTAACACAACCTGTTGTAGGAACATGCCAAGATACAGGTAGATCACAGCAGAAACGTAAGAAATCTCATACAATCAGTCTAATATTTAGCTATTCCAGAAGACTCATTTGACCTAAACCAATTCATTCAGAAAACTGTCTAAAAATTTTTTAAGCCCCCTCACAGGGAAACGCCATTGCCTTTTCTAATCTGTATCTTTTGCTGATCTGACCGGCCAGATATTTTTCATAAAGCTTAGTCTCATCCTGCTTCTTGGAGCGGCTGTGGCTAACCAGGAGTTTGGGTGTGAACAGGAAGCACGGCCGTCTACAGGTCTGCCTTCCCTGGGCTGCTGCTTCTCTGGCTGTGCCTCTCTGAACGTGATGTCTTGCCCTGTCAGCCCAGAGAGCCGGAGCACAAAAGCCACTGGTCATCTTAGCCCTTGGCAGGGTCAGTGCATTGGGTGATGCCTGGGTCCCAGCCGGTGCTGGAGTATTTGACACTGGCACTAGAGCTTTGCTCTCAGGGGAGGGAGGCGCTCTTCATCCAGTACAAGGCCAGTCTTTCACCTGAGCTGAGCCGCTTTCCAGGGATGCTCCATCTCTGTAACTCCTAGCAGCCTACCCTCCTGTTTCCAAACAGCATTCGGCTCTGTTTTCTGATCTCCTCCTGTGGAGGGTTTAGCTCGCTTTTACCCCCCAGCCCAGACATACCCACTTTCCCTGCTCTCCTCCTTCCCGCATGGTTACGTAACCATTTAAAAGTACATTTTCAGTTTTTACATTATTAAAATCAAGTAAATATTCACAGTTGAGAACACCAGGTGTATACGTGGTAACGTTTTCCTGTATAACTTCTCAGTTTCCTGGAGTTGCTCTTTACCTCATTCCTTCATCCCCAGACGAACTATAAAAACTGCCATCTCCTCCCCATTTTTTCAGAGACATCAGGTCATCCAGCCTTTTTGTTTGTTTATTTAGACCCCCGATTGCCCCCTTGGAGCCCCATCTCTGGAAGCTTCCCGGCCCATGCTGTTGTCTGGAGAAGCAGTTCTCACCATCCCCTGAGAACTCCCCAGGCTTCCTTCTGTGCTGGCTCCCAGGCTTCTCGGTCTTGGTTTATCTACTCCCTTGTTTCGTTGGTGCTCATCTCCCAAGAGTTTCCTGGGAAAATGCACGCGAGGGTGGTAAACTTTCCTAGGCCAAGCAGGTCTGAAAATACCTTTATTTTGCCCTCACACTTGATTGATGGTCTAACCGGGTAGAAAATTATGGGTTGGAGAGCGTTTCCCTCAGAAGTGGCTCAGCGTTACTGTCGCCTCCTTCTTCTCTTCAGGAGTGTAGTTGGCTGAGTGACGGCCCCCAAAGATGTCTAGGTCCTCATCCCTGGCACCTGTAAGTGTCACATTATCAGGGAAAAGGGTCTTTGCAGATATGACAAAGTGAAGGATCTTGACATGGGGAGGTGACCCTGGATTATCCGGGGGCCCTAAATGCCATCGCAGGTGTCCTCAGAAGGGAGATGCAGGAGGTTAGACACACACTGCGGTTCTAGAAGGCCAAGTGATGACAGAGGCAGAGACTGCAGTGATGTGGCCATAAGCAGAGGCATTCTGGCAGCAGCAGAAGCTGGAGGAGGCAAGGAAAGACTCCCCTGCAGCCTCCGGAGTGGATATGACCCTGCCTGCACCTCGATTTGGGCCCAGTGAAACCGATGCTGAACTCTGGCCTCCAGAACTAAAAGAGAATACATTTTGGTTGTTTTAAGCCACCCACTCTGTGATACAGGAAGTTAACAGGATCCCCCTGATCTTACTTCCAGGCAGGACTTCGGGCATCGTGCTGGGGCTCAAAGGGTCCTCACAGCCACAAGTGCACGAGGTGCAGGAGGTGATGCTGGATGACTCTGCCCTGCTCCCCCCCGGGGGGCTGGGGGTGGGCTCCCCGGACTCAGCCTCTTATTTTCTTACCTTTTCTCCTATTTGCCATATGTCAGTCTTTTTGTTATGCTTTCTGGGTGATGTCCTCCACTGTCTTCTAATTCTTCTATTTATTATGTTTAAAAATGTCTGCAATGCTATTTTTAATTCCCTAGAGCTCTTTCTCATTGCCTTTTTAAAATAGCTGCCACCTCGCAGTGCTATAGCTTCTCTTACTTCTCTGAGATTAATTATAGTGGTTTTTTTCTAAGTATCTGCTCTCTCTATTACTTTCTCCTCAGAGTCCCATGTTTTTATTCCCAGTTTGTTTTGGTGAATTTTTTTGGCTCTGTCCTCAAACATCTGGTGATTTTGGCTGTCCCTTCATACTGAAGCCGATTGGAAAGCCTGGGCACGGTGGGGCTTATGGACCAGTTGTCCTCACCTTGAGAGGAGGCTGCAGGCCACCCCTTTCTTTGGGTGCCGACTACGTGTCTGTAGCCACGGGACGTCCGTCCTGGGCGGGTGGTTTCCTAGAGAGGAGCCCTCAGGGTGCTCCCTAGCCATCAGCCTGGGAACCACTTCGTGGTAGCCGAGGGCTTTGCCATCTCCCCTGCTGTCTGCAGCGCCGTCTGGTGCCCTGTCTGCCGCCTCTCCCCTGGCTGGGCCTCGTGGCCACAGTGGAGCCTTTCCAGGAACCCAACCTCTCGTCTTCTGAAAGGCGCCAGTGCCTGGCGGTCAGGAGCGGGGCCCTGGATGCCCATAACCGGTCCACCTGGCTCTGACACTTCCTAGCAGCGTGCTCTTGGGCACGTGACTCCATCTGTCCTGGCTGCGCCTCAGTTTCCATGGCTCTAGACCTGGGAACGCAGGTGAACCGTCTCAGGGGTCGCTGCGAGGATTCAGCCAGTGACTGCGCTGGACTCAGCAGGGCTGAGGCTGTTCGCTGTTCCTGTGGTTCTGCTGGGGTGTGGTGCAGGGATGGGTCTGGGGCTCTTACTCCCTTAGACTGTAACCAGCCTTCAGTTTGCAGCCCCACTGTCCAGCCGACCCACTAAGTTCTGAACTTCCCGGGAGCCTGCAACTCACATTTGCTCACTCTGTGGATTCCTCTGCGTGCTCTCCACCCCCCACCCCCCGTCATTGCCACTTGTCCACATGCTGTGCCTCGTTCAGGTTTAGGGGCCTCTCTCATCTGCTGCCCTTGGCTTTCCCATTTGTCCTTGGGGGTTTGTGCTCTTTTTAAAAAGATCCTTTTACCGATGTTTTAGTGGGATTTCAGAAGGGTAGAAATGAACCCCTGTGTTCCATCCATACATTTCACCAGACCTAGTTCTTACCGTAAAAAGGGAAGCAAATATGTCAACATAGTGACATCAGTTTATTCTGAGTTTCTGGGTCTTATATTTATTGCTAGCTGTATTGTCTGTATTTTTCAAATGTTTCATAAAGAAAAGAAAAAGAAAGAAAGAAAGGGAGGAAGGAATGAAGGGAGGGAGGGAGGGAGGGAGCCTCGATCCTAGTACCCTCTAGGATCGTCTAGGATGCTCAAGTGCTCATCCTGCATTTCTCCTCTTCTTACTTGAACATTAAGTTAAGACGTCCTTGTCCGGACATTGGGGAGTTTACAGCAGAGACCTCCTTACCTCCCACTAACTCACTTTTACCTCTACCCCCTCTGAGCCACCGCTGCGGCCACCAGTGAGCCCTCTGCTGTTAAACCCCATGTCTGTTTTTTTCACTCCTTATCAGAGCTCTGCTGCCTTAGACATTGACATTCCTCAGAGCCCTGGCCCTCACCATGCGCCCACTGGTCCCTGGGTGTCCCTCGGCTCATCCTGGCCCGTGGGTGTTTCTGGCCGCCCCATCCATCCTTCCTGCCCTCATGTCCCCAGCAGGACGTGGCTCCCAGACCTGCCTCTCCTGCTCAGAGTTCTCCTTCAACGTCAGACTCACGTCCAGCAGCCTGTTTGGACTCCCCAGCTGGATAGCTTGCAGTTAATTCAAGCTCATCAGGGTCAAAATTGAACTTGCCGGCCGCTACCTACATCCGCTTCTGTGTTCCTTAACTTGGCATTGCCACTGTTCACCCCTTCCCTTAAAACAGGAGCCAAGAGCCACCCTTACCTGTGGCCTCTTTACCCCTCGTCGAACAGGTTCTGGAGGAGTACTTCCGGCATGTTTCTTGCCTACATTAGAACATCTTCCTTGTTTTTCTTCCACCTCTAGTCTTTCCTCCTCAAATTCGTCTTCCTCAGAACAGTCAGAGTGGTCCCTCTAAATTGCAAATCCCTCCTCCCCTGCCTAGTTTCCTGGGTCACATCCCCTGACATTGAGGGTAAGTCTGCGCCCCTTGCTGCGCATGCAGGCTCGTGACCTGGAGTCTAGGTGTCTGCGCTTGGTCTCCTGGGCATCCTCACTCCCTGCCTCTGGCCTCAGTGGACATTTGCCAGGCTGTTTGGTCCTTCGTCTTTGCTCCCCCTGTCCCCACGCCTGAACCACCTCCCTCCTTCCTCCTTGTCCTTTGATTCGTCCCTGGTGTGTTTCTTCAGGAGGTCTTCCTGCTGGCTCTGCCCTCTCTCCGTGCAGCCATGTGTTGGCATCGGCACAGTTCACAGGCTCGTTTTTGCTGCCACCCACTCGGCCTTTCCTGGCCCAGAGAGGGTGCTGATCACAGTCCTAAATAGCTCCGTGCTCTGAAGGCCCCCGCTTGGCCTGCTTCAGGATGAGCGGGTGAGAGAAGGCGGGGGGGGGGTTATTTTTTATTTTTAAAAACAATTTTTGGCCGCGCCGTGTGGCTTGCGGGATCTTAGTTCCCTGACCAGGGATTGAAGCCGTGCTCCCTGCAGTGGAAGTGTGGAGTCCTAACCACTGGACCACCAGGGAATTCTCGAGGGAGCGTTTTTAATACCCTGTACTCCCCAGCCCCTGGTTTTAGGGTCTCTGTAGGTTCTGGTCATTTATGGGGAACGTGGGTCTGTTAGTTTCCTAGGGCTGCCATAGCAAAGAACCCAAAACGGGATGGCTTACGACAGAGATTTATCGTCTCGCAGCCTGGAGATCAGAAGTCCAAAGTCAAGGTGTCGGCAGGGCCACGGTCCCTCTGACAGTTCTG
Organism: Stenella coeruleoalba; assembly: GCF_951394435.1. Classification (NCBI taxonomy): domain Eukaryota; kingdom Metazoa; phylum Chordata; class Mammalia; order Artiodactyla; family Delphinidae; genus Stenella; species Stenella coeruleoalba. Next base: position 5,863,508 of record NC_137154.1, read on the forward strand.
GGGGGGATCCTTCCTTATCTCTTCCAGCTTCCGGTGTTTCCAGCAATCCTTGGCGTTCTCTCCAGGCACATGGCTGTCTTCTCCCTGTGTGTCTCCACATGGTCTTCCATCTGCGTGTGTCTGTCTCTATGTTCAAATTTCATCTTTTTATAAGGACACCAAACATATTGGATTTGGGCCCACCCTAGTGACCTCATTTTCACTGATTACCTCTGTAAAGACCTAATTTTGGGGAATTCCCTGCTGGTCTAGTGGTTAGGACTCTGCACTTCCACTGCAGGGGGCACGGGTTCGATCCCTGATCAGGGAACTAAGATTCTGAATACTGTGCAGAGCGGCCCAAAAAGAAAAAAAAGGAAAAAAAAGGACCTTATTTCCAACTAAAGTCACATTCTGAGGTCTTAGGGGTTGGCACGGCCACGTATCTCTTTGGGGAACAAAATTCAGCCCATACACTGGTGTCCACTTTCCTACCACCTTGAAACTGGGGTGACCTGAGTGAGCGAGTGGGGACGAGGTCCTGTGTGACTCGCCAGCTGGGGTGGGTGTGCCATGAAGGTGTCAGGGAGCTTTCTGGACCACCTGCATGTCTGCTGTGTTTTGGTGTCCGTCTCCCTGCAAAGCATCGTCCAGCCGTGATTAGAATTGAGTCTTTAGTGCCTGTCACCCTCTCAGCCCTGAAATGCTGTCCTGGTTCCCACCCTCGGGCTGGGAGGTATATTTTGCTGACCTTGCCCCTTTGACCTTCCTTGTCAACGCTTTGGGCTCTTATCTGTGTGTAAGGGACACTCATGTGTCCCTTTAGCTTGTGTGTGCTGCTCCCAGGAGGGCCATGCCTTATTCATTGTCTAGCCGCTCCACAGTATTTCTGGGCTCACAGTACTCTGCAAGCTCATGTGGCCTGGAGCAGTCATTCATTCCTTCACTCATTCATTCCCCAGACATTTAATGTCGGTGTCGGGCACTGGGCAGAGTGCTAGGGAGACACTGGGGGACAAAACAGACTGAGAATCCTGTCGCCAAGTCCTCACAGTGTCTGGTGAGACGGGTCAGCAAATCGTTATAACATTAAATGCTCCTTTTTTTTTTTAATTTCATTTTTTTAGAATAAATTTCTTTATTTTTTTATTTTCGGCTGCGTTTGGTCGTTGTTGCAGCGTGCAGGCTCAGTAGTTGCGGCACACGGGCTCAGTAGTTGTGGCGCACGGGCTTAGTTGCTCTGCGGCATGTGGGATCTTCCCGGACCAGGGCTCGAACCCGTGTCCCCTCCATTGGTGGGCAGATTCTTAAGCACTGTGCCACCAGGGGAGCACTAAGGGCTCCTTGAGGACACAGACGCAGACACGACCTCACCGAGAACCCCCACAAGCAGGAGGACAGGGGTTGTGGCAGGGACAGTGACAGAGCTTCAGTGAAGACAGATGGCCGCCCGAGGAAGGGTGTCTGAGCAGCCTGGGGTGGTGGAGGAGTCCAGGAAGACCTTCCTGAGTGGGATCTAAAGGATGTGGAGAAATTCGCGCGAGTGGCTTTCCGGCTGTGAGCCTGGCCCGACGTTCAGGTCCCCAGGCAGGCATGCACAGGTTGGCAGTAGCACTCCTTTTGCACCAGGGGGCAGTGTTTGCCTTGAAAGTCTCCTTGCCCTCAAATGAGGCTGGGACAGGGCAGCTGCTGTGCCCACCGGGCCCCCTCCTCACCCTGTGCTTCCTGCCACTCCCTTGCGGGCCTTGATCAGTCCTCATGCGCCTCTCTCTCTGAGCCTCCCCCGTTTCCCAGTCCACAAATCCCCTTGGCCAACGCGGGGCCCGTTGTCCCAGGTGCCGCTGTTACCCCCTCTCCCCTCTGCCTGCCGCCTAAATCGAGGGTTGCCAGGGGCGACGCAGAGCCCCGCCGCTCAGGGTGGGAGGTGGGCTGTGCTGCCCCAGGCCCCGCGCTGTTTGCGCTCCGAGTCTCTTCCTGCCTTTGATGTTCTGGCGCCCCTTTCTTCTTCATCTGTCACCTTCGTTGTTTCTCCTGTCCTCCCTTCAGCTCCCCCTGCTCAGAAATCTCGGCCTTGGTCTGTCCTCTCTTGGGCGCTTTGATATCAGCCGCTGCAGCCCTGAAAGTCAGGTGGAGTCTTTCCCTTTCATCTGTCCCCGTTGGCCTCCAGCCCCGGGCCACCATCCGACACGTTTAGGACAGCGCGGAGCTGCCTGGAAGGAAGGCTCCCCGAGAGCAGCCCCATCCATCAGAGGCTCGCTTCTGCCACAGTGTGGAGTCCTCCACCAAGAACTCTTTCTTTCTGGTTCTGACCTGCTTTTGCTTGCAGCCAGCCGCTGAGGCCGGCTGGGGGCAGGGGATAAAGCCTGGTAGGGGTGCTAGTGCTGGGGGTGGGTAGTAGGAAGTAATTGTGTAGGAGCCTCACTAGTTAACTTGGAGATCCTGGGGCCTGTTTCTGACCCGCTCTCCCTTCTTCTCACCCCACCTGGCTGCTCCAACACACGTCTGAGATGGATGTGATCAGGTACTTGGGGACTGGGGGCGGGCAGTTCAGTCTATGGGCTTCCAAAACTAACACATCAGCCAGCCACCCCCAAAGCAGGGCCACAGCTTTACTTTCCTCTGTGCCTCCTGCCCACAGTTGCCCTCTGAGTCTGCAGGAGCTGCTGTGTGAAGAACAGGGATATTTAGGGTGGAAGCAATACAGATCCTCGAAGGAACATTCCAGGGCCCGATGCTTGGCTACAACAGCTATTCAGGTGGCCGCCTACCCTGATCCCAGCAAGGCTGCTCTGGCTGAGAGCACGTCCGCCCTTGAGCCCAGTGGCTTTATTGTCTGGACCAAAATTCGGATGGTGATGGCTTGACGGCGGAATTTTGTGCTGCTCTTGGTTGCAAGAGGCAGCCTGGGAGGTGTAGTTTAGGTCTGAAGTAATGGGACCTCTAGTGACATTTTGATGATTATTGGATGAATTGAAACTGCCCTAGCTCATCAGGGACACGTGATGGCTGGCTCCATTAGCCTGCTCCCTGGTGAGAAGTGCAGAGCCCCACTGGTGGCCCTGCCGAAGTTCAGGCAGTAACGCATTTTTATCAGGAGTGGGGTTTTGGCTTTTGGTGTCCAAGTGCTGTCACGCTGTGCTTCTGATGAAAACCATAACTTATTCCTTTAGTTAGGTGAGGACACCCTAATGGGTCAGCGCTCTTACTCTAGGAGACATACAAAGTGGGCTCAGAACTGCCCCTGCTGGCTGACCTTGAGTGTGACTTAATCCCACTGTGCCTGGTTCCTTCTGTCAAAGGGAGTGATAAGCAGCTGTGAGGCTGACCTGAGTTAGTACGTGCGGAGCCCAATGCCTGGGAAAGAGTAGAGACTCTGCTAGGTGTGCTGTTCCCCGCTGTGTCCCCACCTGCTGGCACCGGCCTGGCACGGAGGTGGAGCTTGGCGAGTGTTGGACGCTGTAGAAGCCGCAGGGGCAGGGCAGGTCACCGGGCCTGGCAGCCGATGTCACCACCTCCCCTGCCTCGTGCCCCAGGTTGTTGTCAGCACCCTCTTGACTGAATCGTCACCACTCCCTTCTGGAAGGAAAGAACACTGAGCTTATCCATTCAGTGTTGGGGGGAGGTTTGAAGCTGGAAGAGAAGTCGAGACTGCCTGTGGAGTCACGCTGAGAGGCAGCGGGGGAGAAACAGGTGTTCCCAACACTCCCCGCCTCCCTGTGCCTCATTCTTGCTGGCGTTGTTTACACGTCCCAAGTGAGAGTCAAAGCCGTCTTCCTCCCCGTCTCTAATGCACAGCCCGGGGCCAAGGAAAGGGATCTGTCAGCTGGCATTTGCAAAAATAGCAAATGGGCCTCTCTGGGCCTGTCGGCTCACTGGAGAGGAAACCGGATAAGGGATCTTTGGGCGGTGGCGGTTGCTTTTCTCTTGCTCATCACTCCCCCATCTCTGAGGTCAGAAAAGGAGATTTTTGCTCACGTGTGCCACTGGCACTGAGCAAGGCAAAGTGGCGTCCCCGAGGCAGGTGACCGGAGGCTGGCTGTGCCCTGGCTCCTCCAAGGGGCCTCTCCCCCCGGGGGAACCCAGCCAGTGGGGGAGTCCCATCCGTCCGCAGAGCAGCCGCCCTCTCTGAAGGCTTGTGGCTCCCCTGGGCAAGGTCAGCTGATGCAACAGAACACGAGGGCTTCCCAGGGTGTCGGGTTTGGTTAACGAAGCCCTCGGCGTTTTTAAGGAAGATTTTCAGCCAAACTGCCAACGACCTTGAGAAGTTCTGGGTTCCCATCCCGCAACCGAAAGCTCAAAAGCAAGGCACAGTGTGGCACCAATGGTGGGAGCCTGGGCCTTGCCCACACCGCCCTCCTGTGACCGGTGCCGTCACCTGTGCTCTGCTCTGCAGTGAGGGGACGAGAATGCTACCTGCAACGGTGCTTGAGGGAAGGCCAGTGCTCTGCGAAAGTGGCGCTGTGAAGAGGGGCTGGCACTCAGGTCACTGCAAGATGCCAGAGTTTGGTCTCAGGGCGGGGGTCCCATTGAATGCCAGAGGCAGCCCCTCTGGGAGGGCTGCAGAAGGGAGTTTGGTCTCCTGAGGCCTGGCCACGCTCAGACCTCAGGCGCTGAGCTTCTGCTGCCGGGCCTCACCGGGTGCCTGGCTGCCTGCCTCCGCCACCCCGAGCGGGAATCCGCCCACTCAGCGCCTCCTTCGGCCCACCCCGGACCCTCAGACTCGACACAGCCAGAGTGAGTGCATCACACACTCGACCCACGAAGGGCCTGCTTCCTGGAAGGGAGGCCTCTGTGAGGTGGCTCACCTCTGTCCTGCAGGTTTTCTCCCAGCTGAAGTTGATTCTGGAAAGGCCTTAGGAGGCACCAAGCAGCCGAACCCCCTGGGTTTCAGGTCTGGGAGGGGAGTGGGACTTGACAAGGGAAAAGGCTGGGTTAACCAAGTTCTGAGGTGTCCTGGGAACGCAGCAGGATTTTTATTCACCTTTGTGTCCTCAAGACCCAAGCGTGGCTTTGCGGGGTCAGGGGGTGGGGGTCGCTTGTGACTAAGCTGGGAACTGAGCTACAGGGCTGTGTCTAGGCTCTGAGGGGCAGTGTGACCTGTGCCCTCGGGCATCCACGAGGGCCCCGTCTGACCAGCCTCCCCAGACCCCACTCTGCCTGTTGGCTGACGTTTCTGTGCCTTTCACCTGCAGGGGCAGCAGGAAGTCCGCTGTCCCGCTCCCGGCTGGTGTCCTGCCTCAGGACACCTCCTTCGGGCTTCCCTGGTGGCGCAGTGGTTAAGAATCCGCCTGCCAATGCAGGGGACACGGGTTCAAGCCCTGGTCCGGGAAGATCCCACATGCCACGGAGCAACTAAGCGCATGAGCCACAACTACTGAGCCCGTGCGCCACAACTACTGAAGCCTGCACGCCTAGATCCTGTGCTCCGCAACAGGAGAAACCACCGCAGTGAGAAGCCCACGCACCGCAACGAAGAGTAGCCCTTGCTCGCCGCAACTAGAGAAAGCCCGCGCGCAGCAAGGAAGACCCAACACAGCCTAATTAATTAATTAATTTTTTTAAAAAAGAACACCTCCTTCGTGCTCTTTCCCTATCCCTGGGGATCGGGGAGCAGGCTTTGGGCTGTGAAGCTCCTGCTGCCTGCGTGACCCAGCCTCCATGCCTCCCCTGCTCCGGGGCACCCCTTCCACCAGTTTCAGCCTTGGCAGCCGTCCCTGCCTCCAGCAGACTGGGGCGGGACAACTTTGTTCCCTGGGCCACTGACTCAGGCCGAGCAGATGGCGTGGCCTCCCTGGGAAGAAGCAGCCCTGGGTGCCTGGCTGGTGTGGGGTGAGTGCCCCAGGGCTCCCTTGTCACGTGCAGGTCTTCCCACCCGAGAATGCGGTCCGCTCTCTGTGGGTGCACGTTCCGGCCCTTGTCCGGCGAGAGCCACTGGGCGGGTGGCCGCATCACTGGTTGGGGCGGGAATGAGAGCCCTGCGGGTGTGGGCACCAGAGCCGGGGGTTCCTTCTCGTGCCCCGCACTCATCAGGGAGGAAAGGCCAGTGGGAAGATGGCGATGGCGGCCACGTTCATCGCCCAGGCATGGCACTCAGGGCCCCCGCTCAGTGATCCCCAGGACGACCTGCCGAGGTTGGGGTGGTGTTGGCCACTTCCACAGAGGAGGGAATGAGGCCTCAGGTGCCCAGACCCAGGCCTGCTGACTCCAGGTTCACACTGGGCTGCCAGCCGGTGCGTGTGGCTGCCCTCTGCCCACTTTTTCCACTGCTCTGACTTCAGCGAAGGACCGTGACCTTTCCCCTTCTATAAACATCTGCCTGCTCACTCCCGCACCCCAGGGTCTGCTCAGGTCTCAAGTCCAGGCCGATGTTTGCTTCCGTCTGCACAGGACAGGGGGCTCCGGGGCATTCAGAGACCCCCCACCTCCACCACCCAGTGCCCAGACCCTGGTTTCTTGGTTTGTAAAGTGGGACGCCAGGAAAGCCCTTGCTGTCTAGAGCACGTGTGAGGGTCAAATGCAGAAATGTGTGTGGGTCTCTAAGGCCGGATAATTCAGACTCCCTTGTTTGCTGACTGAGCTAGGGAGGCACTTGGCACCCAGCCCGGGGGCATAACCTCCAGGGATCTCTTTCTTTATCTGGAAAAGGGATTGGGGCATGTGTGGTTGGGGACAGGACAGAAATGTCTGTTTATCCACAGGACAATGCGTAGTGCCTAAGGCGTCCTCAGGAGTAAACCCACCCAAGCGGGAGAAAAGAGCCTGCCTCCCTGGAGATAGCTGAGACGTCCCTGGAGGATGGAGAGTCTCCGTGCCAGTGGTACCAGCTGTAAGGCTGCTCACCTGTAGATAAGTGAGGAAGATCCCGCCTGCAGCCCTGAGCAGAGCAGGCATCTGGTGCCCAGGACGCGGGCGAGGTTTGCATCCCACACCTGCTCCCGGGGTGTGCGCCATGGACCGCCAGGGCCTGCTTGCTTCTGGCTGCTCCGCTGGGCAAGCGCTTCCCTCCTAGTGGGTGGGTGTCTGAATCCGGAAGCCGGTGCAGAGGATTAGGTGCTGCCAGTAGACCTGCGAGGGGGAGATAACAGGATAGCATCTGAAGTTCACTGGCTTTCAGAAAGGTGTGGGAGTCAAATGTTTCCACTCTGAGGCCCAGCTGGTACTTGGCACCCACAGTGAGCGGGTCCCGGGGGCTCCCTTGGGTCGCTTCTCCATCGGCGCCAGCTGGAGCATGGCTTCTTTCTTTCAGACCCACAGACAGGCTGCGGAAGCAGTGCGGAGAATTCTCTCACACCCCTTACCCCAGTTTCCCAAACATTGACCACGTTTGCTTCATTATTCTCATGTTTTTCCCTGAACCATTTGAGTGTAAGTTGCAGATATGATGCCCTTAAACTCCTAAACACTTAAGTGTTTTTTCCCTAAGAATGAGGATATTCTCTAAAGTTACCGCAGTACAACAATTAACATTGACACAATACTCGTTTCTAACGTACAGACCTCATTTAAATTTTGTCAGTTGTCCCCCTAATGTCCTTTACTGCAGCTGAAATCCAAGATCCAATCCAGGAGCACGTGTGCATTTCATTGTTCTGGCTCTTTAGTCTCCTTTAACCTGGAAGTTCTTTAGTCTTTGTTCCTCATGACCTTTGACACGTGTGAAGAGTACAGGCCAGTGTTTTGGTGGAACGTCCCTCAGTCTGGGTTTGCCTTGTGTTGGCTCCCGATTAGACTCAGGCTGGGCATCTGTGGCAGGAACACCCGCAGGTCCTTCTTGGCCGCCCGTCAGGAGGCATGTGATGGCCGTTTCCTGCTGGTGATGTTAACCTGCATGACACGTACAGGGGTGTCTGCCAGGTTCGTCCACTTTGTATTAATAAGTAAGGACTGTGTGCTCCATTTTAGAAGATGAGCCAGAGCCCAGCGAGGCTGCTTCCCCACCCTTGACATTCGCACTGCTGGTGGGACCCCGGGCGCCCACTGCCCGCCCTCGCCTCTGCCCCTGTTGGCTCTCAACTCCCGAGAGCTTCTGCCCCAGCCCCACGGCGCTTCCTGGCTTTCCTCCTCATCCAGACTCAACATTGGTGCACCCACCACAACTCTCTTTTTTTTTTTGCGGTACGTGGGCCTCTCACTGTTGTGGCCTCTCCCGTTGCGGAGCACAGGCTCCGGACGCGCAGGCTCAGCGGCCATGGCTTATGGGCCCAGCCGCTCCGTGGCATGTGGGATCTTCCCGGACCGGGGCACGAACCCATGTCCCCAGCATCGGCAGGCGGACTCCCAACCACTGCGCCACCAGGGAAGCCCTCCTGTCTTGACTGTTCTGTCCCCAGCAGATCTACCCCAGGCCCAGGGCTTCCAACCCCACCCTTTTGCTGAAGCACCCAGGCTTCCTGCCTGGCTCTGACCTCTTTGGCAGCCCGTTCCCAACCCCAGTCTGGTCTCTCCTGAGGTGGGGGAGGCACTTCCACTCGCCCATCCTGGGCTTCTTCCTTCCCCTCATCTTCCACAGTGGGTCTCAGCGAATCTAGCCTGTTGTATCCCAGATACCTCCCCACCCCCTCTGTCCCCCCAGTCAGAGGTGCTGTTTCTGTCTCAGCCCCTGCACAGCCCCACACGTGCACCCTCTTTCCATCCTCGCTGCTCCCAACCCAGGCATCTTTTCCAAACACACAGCAGGTCGTGCCCTCCACCACCGTGTTGGGTGAGAGGCGGACGTACCCAGAGGCCTCGGCAGCCTGGCCCGTCTCACCTTCAGCCGTGGGGTCCCTGCCCCCAGCTGTCAGACCGGATCTTTCTTGGACACACCCAGCTCCTTCTTCCCTCGGGTCCTTGGCTGTGGCTGTTACTGTGCTTGGGGTGCGTTCCCTGCAGATCAGATCTGTGTGTGGCTGTGGCTTCCTGCATTTAGGTCCCCACGTCTGTGCCCTCCTCGGAGAGGCCCACTTAATATCCAGCCCCCCGCCCGGTAATTCACAAAATGTTACCTGTTTTCTTGCCCTTGGGGCACTAGTCATGATCTGAAAGGACCTTATTTCTGTCTGTTTTTTTCCTTTTCTCTTCTCCTTCCCTGGGTCTACCTCCTGTGAGCGCCGAGGCCTTCCTGCCTTGTTCTCGACGCCCTCGCCTGGCGCTGTGCCTGGCGGGGTTGATGCTCGGCGGGCCGCCCTCTCTCCCCTGGTCTGAGGGCTTCCCTCTTCTCTCTTTCTTCTCTTTATTTCCTTATTTCTTTTCTTCTCTTGTCTTTCTATTTGGTCTTTATTTCCCCTTATCCGTCTTGTTGGCCATAATATGATGCTGAGGTTTTTATATATAAATATATATATATATATATATATTTATGCTTCTTAAAACAAAATGGTTGAGTCAAGCATTTAACCTTTACTGAGAAATAGTTCACGTGGTTAGCTGGATGAAGGCACCGGAGCAAGGGTAAAGGACCGAATGCCAGTTTGGGCTCTGCTGTAACAGCTGTGTGACTTTGAACACACTTTTTAAAGCTCGCCTGGGCCTTGGTTTTCTTCATTTGTAAAATGAGGCGGGTGGTTGACCTCTGAAGATGTTCTACATTCTGGGATGTAAATTGCCCTCAATTTACTTTTACTGTGATAAAATATGTATTGATGTAACAGAAGGTGCATCTTAACTATCTTTAAGCGTATGGTTCGTCCACTGACGTTACGTGCCTTCACATCGTTGTGCAACCATCACTACCGGCCATTTCCAGCACTTTTTCGTCTTGCAAAACTGAGACTCTGTCCCCTTTGAACAATCCCCAACCCCACCCCCATCCCCTGGCGCCCCCACTCCCACTGTCTTGTCTCTGTGAATTTGACTCCTCCGGGGACCTCATCTAAGCAGAATCATGCTGTATTTGTCTTTTTGTGACTGGCCCATTTCACTGGCCCTCAGCTGGGTTTCATGACTAATTTACTTAGTAGCCCTTGTAGCAAGAAAGGTTTCTGCAGTTTGAAGAAATCTGCATTTTAACCAAGTAGAGGCTGTGCTTCCCTAGAGCACACTGATGCGGGTTCGCTCCTGGGGAGATCCACTGTCACCCTCCCTGCCCAGCCAGACGGAACCCTGAGGGAGGGACGCAGGGGTCAGTGTGGGGCACGAAGGTTCTAAAGTCTGGGGTTGCCTGGACAGCTGTGCCCAGCAGAGGGGACACTGACATTACACACTGTGGTCATGCAGGGCTGCTGGCTCGTCTCTGAAATTGCTTTAAAAGCTTGAAGTGCGGTGCTTTAGAAATTATAGTGAGTATTAGAGTATGAGGGTAAACTTGGGGTGCCATCTGGGTGTGAATTTGCTCCCTTCCCTATAGTTACTCAGCCCCACAGGGAGGAATCGAGGCAACAGTGGTGCTGGCTTTCACGCGGGGCTGCTGGGAGGCTGGCGCGGGACCCCCGCTCTTCCCGGGGACCCTCCGAGCTGAGGTTTCTCTAACCTGGCCATGACTTCCCTCCCTAGATGCTGAAGTTTCAAACTATCCGTGGGGGCCTGAGGCTCCTAGGTATCCGCCGAACCTCCACTGCCCCCGCTGCCTCGCCCAGTGTCCGGCGCCTGGAGTACAAGCCCATCAAGAAGGTCATGGTGGCCAACAGAGGTGAGCACAGCGGGAGCCAGTGTCCAGCCCCTGCCCCAGCTCCCTGCCCCTTTTTCTGCGTCTCTTAGGATCCGGGGATCTAAATTCCCATCCTGTTGCCCACCCCCGGCCCCAGGCGAGATCGCCATCCGCGTGTTCCGGGCCTGCACGGAGCTGGGCATCCGCACCGTGGCTGTCTACTCAGAGCAGGACACTGGCCAGATGCACCGACAGAAAGCTGACGAAGCCTACCTCATCGGCCGCGGCCTCGCCCCGGTGCAGGCCTATCTGCACATCCCAGACATCATCAAGGTGGCCAAGGTGAGCGGGGCTGGGCTGGGCTGGGGGCCTCCTGAGGGCCAGGCCTGGGTCCTGTGTCTGCCCCCCGCAAAACTTGACCCTGCTGGCAGTGAGTCCCTGTGAAGGGACGAATGAGTGAGTGAGTGAAGGAATGAGTGAGTGAAGGAATGAGTGAATGAGTGAGTGAGTGAAGGAATGAGTGAGTGAATGAATGAGTGAGGGAATGAGTGAGTGAGTGAGTGAGTGAATGAGTGAGTGAGCGAATGAGTGAGTGAGTGAATGAGTGAGTGAGCGAATGAGTGAGTGAGTGAATGAATGGAGCAAGTGCGGGGGAGCAGGCGCGAGGGCTGCAGGGTTTGGGCGGGCCTGTGTGAAGGGCTTTGAGGTGAGCTCCACTCTTCTGACGCCACCAACCCCCCGCCAGGAAAACAACGTGGATGCCGTGCACCCTGGCTATGGGTTTCTGTCAGAGCGAGCAGACTTTGCCCAGGCCTGCCAGGATGCCGGGGTTCGGTTCATTGGGCCGAGCCCCGAGGTGGTCCGCAAGATGGGAGATAAGGTGGAAGCCCGGGCCATTGCCATCGCTGCAGGTGAGCATGGGGGCCACACAGCTCCTGAGGGGGCTGTCTGGGGCGGGGGCGCTGCTGGCGGGCTTCGGCCTGACCTGCCCGTCTCCCAACAGGTGTCCCCGTGGTCCCCGGCACAGATGCCCCCATCACTTCCCTGAACGAGGCTCACCATTTCTCCAACACCTACGGCTTCCCCATTATCTTCAAGGCCGCCTATGGGGGCGGGGGGCGCGGCATGAGGGTTGTGCAGAGCTACGAGGTGAGCAGATGCGGAGGGCTGGGAGACCACCTGCAGAGGGACTGGGGCGCTGGGGGCGGGCGGGGCCGCGCACGGCAGAGCTTGGGACCCACTGTCTCCTTGGCCCTTGCCTGCCCTCCCAGGAGCTGGAGGAGAACTACACCCGGGCCTACTCGGAGGCTCTGGCCGCCTTCGGGAACGGGGCGCTCTTCGTGGAGAAGTTCATTGAGAAGCCGCGCCACATCGAGGTGCAGATCCTGGGTGAGTGGGGCGCGTTCCCGGGGCCACAGCGCGAGGCGGCTGCCAAGGACCCGCTCCTTCTGGCTTGGGGAAAGCTGCAGGGGCTCTCCCTCAGGAAGGCCCTCCCCAGGAAGGCGGGCTGTGGGGCCGTGCTGGTCGGGCCCAAGGCCTCCGTTGTGCCTGTTTCTGTCCTGGCTGAGCCACCGCTGGGAGCCGTGCCGAGCGGCCACAGTGCTTGCGTGGGGATCGCCAGCAGCTCGGGGGTGTCTGGGTCCCAGGAGGAGCTGAGCGCAGTCTACCTCCACCCCAGGGGACCAGTACGGGAACATCCTGCACCTGTATGAGCGAGACTGCTCCATCCAGCGGCGGCACCAGAAGGTGGTCGAGATCGCCCCTGCTGCCCACCTGGACCCCCAGCTTCGGAGCCGGCTCACCAGTGACTCTGTCAAACTTGCAAAGCAGGTGAAGGGCAGGGGCTCTCGGGGACAGAGTTTGAAAGCCAAGGGCACGGGCTCCTCCCCATGTGGAGACAAGGAGCCCATTCCTGCAGGCTTGCTTTGAGCTCCTGCTGGCATAAGCCTCACAGCCAGCGGTCACTGGGGTCCAGATGTGGCCAGCAGCTGCAGAGCAGGGAGGCCCAGGGTGACCAGCTCCGGGACGGGGGCAGGAGGATTGAGGGCTGATGCGGGGCCCTCGGGATCCTTGCTTTGCAGCCGCAGAGGCGCTTGGCCCGGAGGCCAAGCCTGGAGACCAGAAAGGCTGAGAGGAGGAGGGAAAGAGCCACCGGCCCCTCCTTAGTGCCCTCTGCACAGATTGAGTTTCTGCGCAGCACCAGCGAACCCCTGGAACAAAGGAAATGGGAGTCAGTGGGATCTGTTAAGATTAAAGAACAGTATTCAGGCATCTCTTCCTTCCTCACTTATTGTTTTTTTTTTTGGCTGCTCTGGGTCTTCGTTGCTGCGTGTGGGCTTTCTCTAGTTGCGGCGAGCGGGGGCTACTCTTTTTTGCGGTGCCTGGGGTTCTCATTGTGTTGGCTTCTCTTGTTGCAGAGCACGGGCTCTAGGCGTGCAGGCTTCAGTAGTTGTGGCTCGCGGGCTCTAGAGCGCAGGCTCAGTAGTTGTGGCACACGGGCTTAGTTGCTCTGTGGCATGTGGGATCTTCCTGGACCAGGGCTCGAACCCGTGTCCCTTGCATTGGTAGGCGGATTCTTAACCATTGGGCCACCAGGGAAGCCCCTCGCTTACTCTTAACTGTCCCCTACATCACACCTATTGCAACCCATTTGCTCCCCAGGTCCTCCTCCGCCTGTCTCTGCTCTGCAGGGATATGGAGTGACTTCCCCAGGCCGGCCCAGGAAAGTGCCTGCCACACGTGACCAGGCTGCAGCAGGGGCCCTGCTCTCTGTTCCGCTGGGGCCCTCCTGACCCCACCCCCACTCAGAGGCCAGGCCTCCTACCCCCGCCTCTGCCTCCCCATCCCAGAGGCCCGAGTGGACATTTCTTCAGATCTGCTCTCCCCGGCTGCCAGGCGGGCCCCTGGGCCCGCTCTCCTTCCAGACCCTAGCTCCCTCAGGCTCTCAGGCAGCCCGCGCCCACGGACCATGGACGCTTCTGTAACCTTCCCCAAATGGAAAGCCAGCCACGGCTAACATGCAGCATTGATTAGGGTCTGATTATAGTTGAGATTTTGGTTCCTTTATAAGAGGACTATTCTTGCCTTGAGTTTGGTCTTATTTATTGGCTTATGCTGTGTCTCCTTCCAGAACAGATTTGAGGGAGCGGAGTGAAGTCTAGTTTGTGGTTTTGGTAGGACCAGAAGTGAAGCTAGAATTAGGCTTGTGTTTTGAGTTAGAGCCTTATCTGTTGGTTCCTCTCAAATGGCATCTCTTTGGGTAGTGGCCAGAAGTGATGATGGAGTAAAGTAGAGGGGAACTTTCTGAAGACCCTCGAAGAAGAAGAAGGGTCCAGGAGAGGCCAGGGTGTGCACAGGTGGGCCTGTGCCCAAAAGCTGAGGAGCTGCTGGCTAGAGGGCACCGCCTGGGCCAGGCAGGAGCTTCTGCTCATGTCTCACCCGGACAAGCTGTGTGCAGCCCTCAGAGGTGTCTGCGGAGGCCTGGGGTAAGATGTCCAGGCCGGGGCCCATTGTGGGTTTTGGGCTCTCGCCTCCCGGGGGCAGGGCTGGTGGGCTGCCTGCCATCGGTTGGGGCAGGGTTTGCCGCAGTCTGTTCTGTTATGGAACCAGCCCAGTGGGTGAGCCTGCATCCCCATCGGGCTCCCACCACTGCGCCCCTGCTGATGAGGCCACCCCACAGGTGGGCTACGAGAACGCGGGCACGGTGGAATTCCTGGTGGACAAGTACGGCAAGCACTACTTCATTGAGGTCAACTCGCGCCTGCAGGTGGAGCACACCGTCACCGAGGAGATCACCGAGTGAGCACAGGGGTCAGCCCAGTGACGCAGGGGCAGCCTCCGTGACCAGCCCGTGGCTGCAAACGGCGGGGAGCAGTACTGGGAAGGGGCGTCTCCCCCATCTTGTGCGAAATCCACATCAGGTGGTTCCTAGGGAGTGGGCAGCGGGAGCTCAGCTCATGTCCACTGGTAGAGAATGTTTAGGGATCCAGGTACTTACTTTTTATGAAAATTATTATTATAAAAGCATTACATGGTTATTGTAAGAATTAGTACAAAGGAGCAAATAAAAATGACTCAGAACCCCACCCCTCAGAAACGGGATGCTGAGGAGGTTCCCGGCACGCTGTGATGTGTGCTGCACATAATGACCTCACTGGAAGGTGGTGCCAATCAACCCCATTTTTCAGATGACGAAACTGAGGCTCAGAGAGGTTAAGAGAGTTGCTCAAGGTCACACAGCTGGTCGTCTCCAGCCCTGTGCTGTGTCTCCTACGCCCACACTAAATCTTTTGGTTTCTTTCCATCTTTATTTACTACATAAGTAGTTTGACACAACTGAGATGTTTTGTATAGAGCTTTTATTCTACATTTAAAATTTAATATTTGTCTAAGGCATTCCCATTCTTTCCAAATACTTTAAGTGGTTGCACACTATTCCATTTTCTGGGTATTTTATAACTTATCTACATATTCCTCTATTTTTAGACAATCAGGTTGTTTGGCTTTTGTAGTTATTAAGGGTGTGTCAGTTAACATCTTTGGGCCTACATCTTTGCCCACCTCTCTGAAGAGTTCTGAGGACAGACACCTTCAGTAGGATTACCTGAGCAATGGATAAGCAACATCTCACCTAAAGAGCCTTCGAGATCCCTTGTTCCAATTTGTTCTCCCACAAGCATTGCGTAGAGACATTCCAAAAAAACCTGCCCATTTTATAAACAATTAATATGGCCTTTCATGGTTTCAAAATACATACATTGAGCCTTTCAAGTGTTACACCCTAGCTTTGGGTCAGTCCATCTCACCATGGAACCTTTCGGACAGTTCCTTCCCCGACCCCTGACCCCACCTGAGACTGAGGATGCTGCTGGGGCGCCTGCCTTTGCCCGGCAGGTGCACGGAAGGCCTCAGGGTCCTTGCTCGCTCGAGGTGAAGGCTGAGTTGAGGCACATGCTCCGGCCTCGCCCTCTGGCCCCGTGAGACTTTCCCCATTGCGTTGCTGTAAAATTGTCGTCAATCTTGAGCCTGTTCGGAGCCTGTTCTGCTAAGGACGGGAGTCTTTGCTTGCTCGAGAGCAGAGGTTTTATGTCAGACAGACACAGACTGGGGTGCAGCTTCCTCCCGAGTCACTAGCTGCGTAGAGCTTGGGTGGGCTGCAGCCTCTCTGACCCTCGGGCTCCTCCTCTGATGGGAATGACAGTGACTCCCAGAGCATTACCGTGGAGGTGAAGCTTGGAAAGAGCACAGCCATGGTCTGCGGTATAGACGCGGCGGTGCATGGTAGTCATCCTCACTGCTGTGGAGTGGTTTAGCAGGAAATGCGAAACGCTGAGGAAGATCCGCCAGGGCAGTAGTTCCCAGGCCGTCCTTATCATAAGCCTCGGTGACAATAAATTTAAAACCTTGAGTTTTTTTTAACAGCCGTTCCACTTAGATTTGTTGCTGTCCTTAGGAGCATGGCAGTCAGCGAGGCTGTGCTTAGAAAACCAGGCACATTGGGGAGCTTTGTACTGTGAGATCTTCTCTGAAGGGTCTTTCTTGGGGACGGGCCCAGCTGCAACATAGGTCCTGGGAGGGTGGGATCCTGACCGCGATGGCGCCCACCGGTGTGGACCCTCCAGTAGCTGCGGCCCCATCTCAGCAAGCCTGGCCTTCACTATAACCCTGTCGTCTTGCAAACTGGCCCCCAGCCCCACCCAGCACACACCCTGTGGCACATACCACTCATAAGAATGAGGGTCTGAGCCTTCAGATCCAGGCTTGGCCAAGGGAGGGTTTGGGGGAGGCAGGAGGACAGAGAGACCCCAGGGAAGGAGTAGGGCAGAGCGTGGGGAGGAGTAGTTTGCGAGGGGGTGCAAGATCAGGTAGATGCTAATATTTCAGCCACCCCTCCGGCTGCTGCGTTCTCCTCATTCAGACTCTGCGGGTTCCCAGCCCAGTCTGGTTGGGAGGAGGCTGCCGAAGGGTCAGCCGGCAGGGGCGGCGGGGCCGGGGCTGCCCTGCCCATCCCCTGCCTCACGCTCTCCCCCTCCTCTGCCTCTCCCCCATCCTGCAGTGTGGACCTGGTCCACGCCCAGATCCACGTGGCCGAGGGCCGGAGCCTGCCTGACTTGGGCCTGCGGCAAGAGAACATCCGCATCAACGGCTGTGCCATCCAGTGCCGTGTCACCACTGAGGACCCCTCGCGCAGCTTCCAGCCGGACACCGGCCGCATTGAGGTAGGGCCGCCTTCCCGCTGAGCCCGCCACCAGTCTCGGCCTGCTTGCAGACGCTTCTCCAGGGGGCACGAGGGAGCCTGTGGGCCCGGCAGTGAAGGAGGCCCCTGGCTTGAGCTGACAGGAAGCTGGCTGAGAGTACGTGGGAGCCAGGCACTGTCCAGGACTAAAGGGGAGAGCACTCCCGGGGAGAGACGGCCATGTGCACAGGCCGGAAAGGCCAGCGGGGGGGATCACGTGGAATAGGAAGCAGACCAGCTGGGTGCCAAGTGCACGGTCCCTGGGAACAAAGTGTCACAAGAACCCAAAGCTTCACTGCCCACCGAGCAGCGCTGCTGGCTTCTGTCCTGCCTTCAGTCTGAGGGAGACCCTGGGTGCAGCAAGGGATTGGGGCCCGTTATGTCTCAGTGGAGGGGACGGGCTGGGCCAAGGGACCCATCAGGGATGAATGAGGGAGTCGGGGAGATGGAGGGGGCCAGGGAGGAGACCCAGAGGCAGGCTCTGCCTGTCAGGGGCTGAGAGAGGGCCTGGGCGGGCTCCCCTGCCCCTCCCCTGGGCACTCCTCTCTCCCCTTCCCTCCCCTCCCCTCCCACCCCAGCCTCTGGGCCCGCTGCAGGCAGGCGCCCTCTGGCCTGCTGGGACTCCTGTTCCCTGGTCCTGTCTCATGCCACCAGCTAAGGATACCTCCAGTCCTGCACGTCAGCAGTGCTGTCACAGGCTCTGCTGGTTTACTGCTCCCCATCTGGCCCGAGCCTCTGAGGAAGCAGGATGCGTGCAGGAGTCCAGGCAGGAGGGCGAGGGTGATTTTGAGGCAGACCCTGAGTTCCTGAGACAAGTGATGTGGGGTGGCCGGGGAGGGAAGGGGAGCTGTCTGGATTCTGAAAGCCGCATAGAGCTGCTCGGCTTGAGGCAGAGCTGCTGCCGGAGTTGCGTTTCTGGAAGGGTCCAAGTCCATAGGTGGGGGCCAGCCCCAAGGCCAGAGTGCTATGCACTGAGCGGCCCCGACTTCCCTGCCCTCGGCCGGGAAGGGGCAGCTCGGAGACACAGCGCTGCCTTGCTGCACCTCCACCTCCGGGGCCTGGCTCTTCCGAGCCTAGTTTACCGCAGAATATTTTTAGCTGACAGTTCCTGCTCACAGCTGTGTGGTCACCCTTAAATATTTTATTGAGTTCCTTTTTATTGAACACGGGCCTGTGTCCCTTAGACGCGGAAATACGGTGCAGCGTGTGTCCCAAGCCCCCCCGGCTGTCTCTCCCGTCCCGTCTCCCTGACCTGTGCCGCACATGGGTCGCCTGCCCCGGGCGCAGGCTCTCCCTCCCCCTCCACAGTGGTTCACGCCCCAAGCCCCTGTCCCCGTGCCGTGGCCCCCCTCCCCGCATCCGACCGTTTGGAGCCCCCGTGCATCCCCATGACGCCTCTCTGACCCTCCCTCTCTGCTTCCCTTCCTGGGCCCGTGGGCTCCTGTGTGTCTCCCTGCATCTGGCCTGGCTCCCTGTTCCTAGTATTAATCATCCGCTCACTGGCTCCTCCCATTTGGAAGGAAGGGAAGGTGGGGGGACACGGAGGCCTTCCCTGTCACTGCGTATGTTATACGCCCCCTGGCCCCCTGGCCTGCCTCCGCTTGCCTTGCTCTCGTCCTGCAGCATCCTTGTCACCCGCCTGTGTGTTTCCTCATTTGTTTGTCTGCCCCCTTCGCCCAGCAGGCTGGGAGCCCCCTGCGAGCAGGGGACTCTGTTTTAGCTGCTCTGTCTCCACTACCTGGCACGAGGCAGGCACACATGCTGTGGAATGAATGAGTGAACTAATGAATGAACCTGAAAAGCAACAGGGTTGGTCAGGCGGGCGGGGTGGCAGGTCGGTGGGATCTGGCCGGCTTGCCCTGGTCCCTCCGTGCCCTGCAGGCTCCGCATCAGCCCTGAGTGCTAGGCGCCAAGCCCTGGGGCTGGCAGGGCACGCCCTCCCCATCCCTTGTCCTGCCCCGTTTCTCCTCTTGGGGAGGAGGGAGCGGTGACTGTGGCCCTTCCTCCACACAGTGGGGTGCCCCTGGGTTTGCTGGCAGAAAGTAAGAACTTGACAAGCCAGAGTTGGGGTTCACCTGTGCACGGCCCTCAGCACCCTGCCGGCCCATGCTGGCCTCTCCCCGCAGGTGTTCCGGAGCGGGGAGGGAATGGGCATCCGCCTGGACAACGCCTCTGCCTTCCAAGGCGCCGTCATCTCCCCCCACTACGACTCCCTGCTGGTCAAAGTCATCGCCCACGGCAAGGACCACCCCACGGCCGCCACGAAGATGAGCAGAGCCCTTGCCGAGTTCAGAGTCCGAGGCGTGAAGGTGAGAGTCTGCAGGCCCGAGATGCCCATTGGCCTCTCGGTCAGGCCCTGTCAGTTGTGTATAGCTGGAGATGGAATCACAGCCACATACTGTCTTGTCCCTGAGGCCAGCGCTGCTTGAGTAGCTGCGGGCACTCCCTGGGCAGACGCTGCCGTCAGACACTCTGCAAGGCAGGAGGGGCAGAAGGACGGGGCTCTGCCCCTCGGAGATCACGCTGCCCAGCCCCCTGTGGAGGGTGGCGGCCTGGCAGACCCACTCCTCCTCACCTGAGAGTCCCGGGGGATGCTCTCCCGTGCTGAGGACACCATCCCCTGCCCACTGCGCACGGGGAGCTGGGTGGCTGACGGCCCTGCGCACGGTACACGGGGAGCTGGGTGGCTGACGGCCCCTCCGCACCGCCCTCTCCTCGGCTGCTCCAGCCCTGCTGCGTCCAGGCTCGGCGCTGGGTCTGGGGCGCATGGGCAGCGCTGTCCTCTCTCAGCCCCACATCATTCCCCTCACCTGTTGACATGCTCCACAGTGTCTGGCAGGTGCTCCGAGGGTGCAGAAGCGTTTTGAAAAAGCACGTGGGAGGGAGGAGCCTGTGGGGCTCAGCCCACCTCCCAGGGTCCGTGTTATGGGGCCTCTGCACTTCCGTGAGGAGCCTCAGGGCTCCCGGTCGGGGGGCCATTTCCTGCACACGTGGCAGAGACGTGTCGTGACGTGTGCTCCACCCGCTTCTTGCTGCGGGGGCTTGGTCTCCTACCACGGTGTCCCAGGGCTGCTTCCGGTGGGGGGTGGCCAGTGTGCAGGGGGCCCGGCCACCCCACCCCTCGCCTGCCTGCTTCTGTTGCTCTGTGTTGTCCTGTTGGTGACCCCGGCTGGTCCCCCCGTGGTTGTGCCCGTGGGCCATAGGACCCTCCACCTGTCCTATGGGCTGGAGGGCTCCTGAGCGCCCACTGCCTTAGAGCTGGCAGGTGGAGAAGGGAGACCAGGGCCACGGGGGCCTTGAAGGGGCCGAGGAAGGTGGGAGGCTGACAGCACGCTGGGGCACCAGCATCCTGCCCAAATGTGCACCTGGACCAGGCCACTGGCCCTGCCAACCCTGCGCCGCAGCCCTGCAGGCCACCTGCCCTCCCCCGCCTTCCCCTGTGCCTTCACCCTCTCTCCGCGGCCCCTTGCGGGGCTCACGCTCTCCTGCTCTTCTCTGTTGAAGACCTTGTTTCATTTTATTTAAGCCAGGATCTCTCTTGGGCCACATGCAGGTATGTGTTCTGGGGCTGGGCGGGCAGGCACACGTGTGTGTCGATGCCATGCACACATCCAAGTGTGTGAGCTCGGCCTGCCACGTGTGTACGCACGCACCTTATCGCGCCAACTCTCACTGGGCTGCCGTCAGAGCCACAGTGGGCCCCCTTAGGCAGAAAGGGCCACACACCCCTCAGCACAGGTGCAGCACAGCAGGCCTGGGGTGCCACGCCCACCCTCCGCAGCGGGACCCGGGCACCTGCATGTCCTCGAAGCACTGGGTACACGGGCTGCGCCACACGTGCCCGGAAGTGTGTTTGGAGCACTGACTCCTCCCAGCTGATGCCCAGGAGCAGTGGTTGTTTGAAGGCTGGAGGAGGCCTGTCTGGGCCAGAGGCTGGTGGGGACCTGGGCCTGGAGGAGGCAGGGCAGGGCACGCCGCCCCGCGACTGTGGCTCCTTGAGGTGGGGACTAGAGCAGGGGCCGTGTGGGCGTGGTCCCCCTTGGTGTTTGCCCCTGGGTGTCCAGCAAGAGCAAAGCCACGAGGGGCGTCAGTGGAGCAGTTGAGAGCCAAGATCTTGCTCAGGGCCTGCATCCCTGACAGGAACCTTCTGGGGGGTCCCAGACTGACAGCAGGGCAATGGGATTCCAAGTCCCTTTCCAATCCCTTTGGAGTGACATTTTATACATCCAGAAGGTGCCCTGGCCAATGGTGAATAAGGTTGTCACCCACGGGAGCCAATGGGGACTTCCTTACTGAGTTGCTAAGAACGTTACCAGCCCAGGTCCCTTTGCCCAGAAGGGCTGCACCGCCTCCCACCTGCTCCCTTTGCTACCCAGTGCACTGTAACGCCCATGCCAGGTGAGGGCGAGACATCCTGCCCGTGCGCTGTCAGGAAGGGGCGTTCCCTGCACTCAGACGTGGGCAAAGAGCACAGAGGCACTGGGCCCCACAGCACTCCAGGACCCGAGGGCACCCCAGGCTGGCTGGGCCTCCACGGGGCTGGTAGCCCCAGCACTGACCCCGTCTTGTTTGTGCCTCCACTGGCCCGGAGTCCCCCCTCTCTTTTCAGGAAACCTAGCAGGGCAAGACCAGAGACTAGCGGTGAGGTGACCCCAGTAATTTTATTATAAAGAAAAACAAGACTTGCACTTGGTGGCTGTAGCCCCCGCCTCGGAGGCCGTGAGCACCTGTCACAGGGACCTGTCCCATTTTGCCCGACTGGAGGCCAGAACCAAGGAGAGCGCCCCCTGTCCTTCCCAAGGGACCCAGGGTAAAACCAGGAGGGACTCCCAGGCAGCACTGACCCACTGGGCCAGGAGGCTGCCCACCCCACACCCTCTGCCGCCCACCCCGGGCTGGCTCCCTTGCCATCACACCACACTCTCTTCCAGCCGCTCGGCGCTGCCCCCCATGCCCCGGCACCCGGCCCCGAGCAGCCCCCCGTGCACAGAGTGGCTCCGTCGGGCCCAGGCCCCTCCGAGGCGCCTGGCGTACCCGTAGCACCCGCCTGTGTCTCCCAGGTCCAGGGAGCAGCTGCGCTGGGGGCGAGGCGGGGGGCTCCGTGGTGGGTGCGTCTTGGGTGTGGGGCTGGGGCCCCCGTTGGTCTGGGATTGGACGTGGCTGAGCTTGAGGGGGAGGCGGCCATTCCCGGCCCCCCGGCCCCGAACCAGCAAGGCCACAGTGAAGACCAGTAAGGCAGCCACCAGCACCCCCCCGACAGCCACAGTCAGGGTCCCGCCCAGCACGTGGGCCTGCAGGGCGTGGCACAGGGGCATGGCTGGCAGCGTGGAAAAGTGGGCACAGCCCAGCAGCCTAGTGGCTGTGAGGTCGGAAGGCCCAGCGGCGGGTGACAGGGCCAGCAGACAGAGGTCATAGTCGGCACCCGGGACCAGGTGTTTCAGCAGGAAGTGGTGGCTGGAGGCTGGGACGATCCTGTGGGCAAGGGCAGGCAGTCAGAGTGCAGGCAAGGGGGCCCAGGCCCCAGCCCACCCCCACCCGCCTCACCACACGCCCCCAGGCCCCAGCTCTGAACTCCCCCTTCCCCAGGACCACACGGGCCTGTGTGTTCACTGAAGAAGGCAGAGAAAACAAGACAGGCGCGTGTGGCCCTGGAGCCGGTTGTCAGGGGCCAGAGAGGTGTGCACGTTGACACCCGGGCCCAGGGCTGGCCTCGAGGCGGTAGAGAATCACACGCCAGACGCACAAACACCACGCGTGTGCGGGCCAAGCCCACGAGCTTAAATGCAGACGGCCGCCAATACCCGAGGCCTCCCCCTCCCCTCCCCCTGCAGCCCCCACTCAGCCCAGGCAGCTCAGAAGCTGAGGAGGGGTGTGTGGAAGCCCCCGAGGAGGCAGAAGGAGCAGGAGAGGTAGCCAAGCCCGAAGGGTGGGGCAGGGTTCAGAGGAGGGCGGCGGGGGTGGCGCTGGGGGCACGGACTGCGAAGCCCCTCCTCACCGGTACACGAGGGTGTCGTCCTCGCTGCTGTTGTATTGGATTTGGAACATCCACACGGGGTCCGCCGGCCGCCCTGGCCCCCAGCTCACTAGCCCCGAGGTGGCGGTCACCTCCGTCACCTGCACGGCTGGCTCAGACTCCAGCGTCCCCTCGCCCTCGGCAGCAGTGCGGGCTGAGGCGGCGATGTCCGAGGGCCCCGGGCGGGCCCCCTCGGTACTGCCGTTCCCTCCGTGGGGTAAGGCCAGCACTCGTAGTTCTACCCGCGCTGTGGCCTCGCCAGCAGGGTTGGTGGCAATGCAGGTGTAGCCCCCCGCGTCCGCGGAACCCGTCACCCCAATCTCCAGGGTCCCGTTGGGAAAAGCCCGGGCTCGGGAGGAGTTGCCGACTAGCCGGTCGTCAGGGCCGACCCAGTGCATGGTGGGTGCAGGGTCGCCGAGGGCCCGGCACCGCAGTGTGGCCCGCTGGCCCTCCAGCACCCAGAGGCGCTGCGTGTGGCGGGCAATGAGGGGCGGCTCACAGGAGAACTCGCCCTCAGGCACCGCCCAGAAGTAGCGCCCGGCCAGGCTGGGCGGGGAGGCGCAGGTCTCCAGGTCGTCCGGCCGGGCGAGCCGCCGCAGCCACAGCAGTTCGCAGTTGCAGTGCAGGGGGTTCCCACTGAAGCTCAGCACCAGCGGGGCAGGCGAGGCCTCGGCATTGCGCCCCCGGGAGAAGAGCGGGTCGGGCGCCAGCGTGGCCAAGCGGTTGGAGGTGAGGTCGAGGCGGGAGAGCTGGCCGAGTTGGGCAAAGGCGCCCGGGGGCAATGCGTCGATGAGGTTGTGGTCCAGGTTGAGGGTGTGTAGGGCAGGCATGGCGCCGATGCCGGCCCAGGGCACCTGCCGCAGGTTGTTGTAGGACAGGTCCAGGTCCTCCAAGCTGTCCAGGAAGTCGTCGAAGGCCCCCGGTGCAATGCGGCCCAGCTGGTTGCCGCTGAGAATGAGGTGCTGCAGGTTGACGGGGCCCCGCAGGCTGCCAGTGCCCAGCTCCACCAGCCTGTTGCCATCCAGGTGCAGGGAGCGCAGGCTCTCCAGGTCCCCGAAGGCGCGGGCCCCGATGCGGGTGATGGCGTTGCGGGACAGCGTCAGGTCCACCAGCCCCGTCATATTGCGGAAGTCTGGCGGCCCTAAGGCCTGGATGAAGTTGTCAGCCAGCCGCAGCTCCACTGTGCGCCGGTCCACGTTGGGTGGCACGAACAGCAGGCCTCGGTGGGCACAGAGGGTGCTGAGCGACTCGGACAGGTTCTGGCAGACGCAGGGCAGTGGGCAGGCGGCCGCTCCACTGGCCAGCAGCAGCAGCAGGAGCGGCGGGGCCATGGTGAGCGCCCTGTAGGGAAGGGTCACAGCCCAGGCACAGGTGGGTCTGGCACAGGTGCCCACTTGCCCCAAGACCCAGTCTCAGGGGCCAGCTTCGAGAGCCTGGCCTGGCGGTGGGGTCAGGGTCAGAGGCCCAAGGGGTCCCCCAAGGCTGAGAGAGGGCTGGAGCCTGCAGGGCCAGGGCCCCCAGAGTAAAGGTCACATTCCCCAAGCAGTTAGGGGGAGTCCGGGCTCTGGGTACAAGGTGAGGCTTGAGGCAGGAAGCGGAGGTGGCCACGAGAGCAGGGAGGGTCCCGGAACTTCCTTTCCCCGGTGTCCCCTGGAATCTCCGGCATCCCTTCGGCGCCATCCCCTCCCCCGCCTGCTAAGGTGCCCCTCCCCAACCCCTCCCCAACCCCTCCCGTGGCCCCTTGCCCCTCCCTGGCCAACCCCCAGTCTGTCCCCCGCGGCCCCCTCACCTGGTGTCCGCAGCTCAGGGGGCGCGGGCCGGCCTCCCCGTGGGCCCGGCCGGCCCCTGCCGACTCCAGGCGGCTCTCCCGCGGGGGTGAGGCCCGGGGCTGACCAGCCGCCCTCCGCACGCCTTCCGGCCCATGGCGCTCGGGCCCGCGGCCCCGGCTCACTCGGTTCCCGGCACCTTTTCCGCGGCGCGGCGGCGGCGGCGGCGGCGGCGGCGGCGGCAGCAGCGGCAGTAGCGGCAGTAGCAGCAGTGACAGGCAGGGGGGTGCGAGCCAACGAGCACGCGCACCGTGGACACGCACGTGGAGAGCGGACGTGGAGGGGCTCGCGGGGATCCACCGGGGCCCAGGCCGGCTCCCGAGGTCACCCGGATACGCGGCCACTGCAGAGCCCACGGGTGGCTCCTGGTCACGCCCGAGGCCCGGGCCGGCGCGGACCCGCCGCGCAGCCCCCCGGCGCCGCCGCAGTGCACTCACCCTGGCACAGGCGCGCGCGCCCCCGGCCACCCTGGCGCCCCTGCATCCTGCACCGCACTGGCGCCTGCTGCCGCTGCGCGAACCGTCACTCTGCAGACAGCCAGACAAAGCGCCAGCCCGCGGGCCCCTTCACCATCTCCCAGAGACGAGAGAGTCTTCGTCACATGTCGCTGGGCACCCTCCCGAACACACCCACGCATGTCCACACACCCACACGTCCCCGCACCCACAGGCAGGGCCGGGTGCAAACCCGCACTGTTGCTGGGACCCTTGCATTCACAGACACACGCTGAAGGTCATAACCGTTCTGCATTGCCAAGTCACGTGGAGGGTCCCCAACAGACACGGGCCTTGCGGGGGGAGGGGAGGGTTTGGGGCGTCGCCTCCCCCTCCCCCCAGGAACGGCTCCCGCGGGGTGGGGCCGAGAGGGCTCGGCCTTGGGTCTGGCGCCGTGCTCCGCCCCCGCTGCCGGCCCCTCCCTCTTTCCCGGGCTCCCCGCCCTGCCTGGTGCGCTCCGGAGCCAACCGGTCTCCGCCTCCGACCCAATTGGTGTGCGCGGCGCGGTTCCCAGCTGGCCGGCGGTGGCACGCTGTTTCAAGCTGTGCGTCAGTGGTCCTGGCTGTGCCGGCGGCCCCTCCGTCCAGCTTCTGCCCCTACCGGGCCATTTCCCTGGAAGAGTGGCCCGGGACAAGCTCGGCTTAGACGGATCAGCTGAGAAGGGGCTCCCGGGGTGTGTGTGTTAGTGGCGGGCGCGGGGCGGAGGCGTGAGTTCCCTGCTTTCTACCTCCGAGATCCGGGGCTTGGGTGGGAGCGCTGAGGGCTGAGAACCAGGTCGGGCACTCTGGTCTTTCGTCGTGGCTGCCCAGATGGGAAACAAGGCAAGTCACCACCTCCCCCAAGTATTTCCTGGTCCTCAGGCTACTCAGATCCTTTCCCTTACCTCAGGGAAACAGACGGAACTCTAATCCTGCCTGGTACACCAGGTAACCTTGGACAAGTTTTTTAACCACTGAGACAATTTTCTTATCTATGCCAAAGAATATTAATTTTACGTGCTTCATAGGGCTGAGAGGAGAAGAAATGAAGCAGCCTGTGAGGGGCTGAGCCACCTGGCCGCTGGAAGCCATTCTTACCGTTGCCACTCCCCCGGCCTCGGCTGTTGCATTTGTAAAATGAAGGCACTGGATCCTAGCCCAGGTCAACTCTTGCTCAGTGGCATTAGATATCCCCTTGTTCCTCTTCTCCCCATCAAAAATGTTTTCATTCACTCTAAACGTACGTGTTTACTGGCATCCATCGTGTTCCACTCTGTGCAGGGAGTTGGGGTACATCAGGAACCAGATGGGCCTGGTTGCTATCCCCATGGAGTACAGATGGGATGACAGAGGCTCCGAAAATTACAAAGGGGGAGGGGTCTACAAAAGGGACATGCAGGGTGGGACAGGGGAGGCCTCTTAGGATCCTTCCCACCCCTAGGTGGCTCTAGGTTCTTCAGATGGTTTAACTGGTTTCTTCATCTCAAATGCCATGCCTTGGCGCAGGTGAAATGTTCCCATCTCTTTAAGAGGAGCATTGACTAGTCTCAGGGGCAGACAGGCAAACTGGTCACACCAGACAGGCACGAGGCAATGTCGGCTGGGCCCCACTCTGCAGTGGCCACCAGTGGGATGCTGGCTGGGGAGGCATCCTTCCCATTCCGGGCCTCCAGGTGATAGGAGCCCTGGGGGAACAGGTAGGATCTCACAGTAGCAGCAGGGCCCAGCAGCTCATGCTGGGCCTGGAGTCCCTACTGAAGGTGCCACCAGAGATCACGAATGGGTGACACATGGAGCTGCCTTCTCTGAAGTAACAGCCAGGCTGTAGCCATATGGTCATAGGCACACGTACACTGGAATCCCTTCCACTTGCAGTCATGGGGCATCTCTCAGCGCTGGCTCCCAGGCCCCCATGTGGCCTCTAGGTTGGACTTTACCCTGCCCTAGCGTCATTCTGTCACCCAGCTGTTTAACGAGCAGACCTGGGGGCCCTTGTGCACAAAGCACGTGGGCACCGGTCCCTCAGACAGCACCCATGCTCCCGGGCATGTGAGGGATACAGACAAGCGAAAGATGATGAGGCTGAGGGAGGAACTTTCCAACAGCTGATCCCATGGAGTCCTAGAAAGGGAGCATCCGGCTCCACTATGACGGTGGGGGATGAGGACAAAGGTGGTCTTCGAGTTCAGACTTCCAGAAAGAGCTTACCAGGCAGGTGTGGAGGTGTGAGAGCACAAGGCAAGATTGGTGTGGCTAGAGGTGGCCATGATGACGAAGCCCGGCAGAGGGCATGGCCTGAGGACAGGGGTCACAGAGTCTAGAGATGGCTGTGGTAGAGTCGTCTGGCTTGACCAGTGGCACAGGAGTGGGGGGTGAGGGTGATTTTAGTGGAGGTTTTGGTAACTGGGTAGATGGTGAGACACCCAGCAGAAGGCAGAGGACTGGGTGAGAGAAGCTGATTTTGGACCTGATGAGCTTGTGTGAGGGACACACAAGGACAGATGCCCAGGAGGCATTTCCACTTTGGGTCTGGAGCTGGAGGCCCAGGACAAGGCCACCCAGAGAGAGTGTGCTGTGTGGGAAGAGGCCCAGTGACAGCCCTGAGAACTCCATCCTGCAGGGGTGGGAGGAGCCCCCAGTGGGGACCAGGGAGAAGGAGGGGAGCAAGATGTCTTGGAAGCCCAGGGAGAGAACATCCCGGTGGGAGCTGTTAGCAGGAGAAGGCTGGGAAGGTGGCCCCTTAACTGGAAGGAGGGGCCGTAGGGAGACTATCAGGGCATGGCCGTGTGCTGTGTGTGGCGGGGAGGGTGCTGGAGGCGGGAGCCTCTTTGAAGAGGTGCAGCTAGCAGGGCCAGAGGGGACTGCTTTATGCCGCACCGCTGTGGGGAAGGCCGAATCCATCTAGGCTGTGGGGTGGGAGGAGGTGCTTATTTCCAGATCCCTGAGGAAGGAGGAGGTGGGGCTCAGCACATGCTCCACGGCAAGCAAGGAGGGCAGGACGGGCTCAGGCCCCTCACGGCTTAGGGGACTCTGCCAGAACGGGGGTGGGTCTGGTGAGGAGATGGGGGAACGCCACTCCGCAGGGAGGCTTCAGCCTCAGCATGGTGCCCTGGGGAACTTGGGCAGCTGTGCTAGCCTAGAGTGGCACTTTTAGCCTCTCCTGTCCCTGTCTGTGCTGCACGGTGACACCCTCCCACCCGCCTCTGTCCTGCAGACCAACATCCCCTTCCTGCAGAACGTGCTCAACAACCAGCAGTTCCTGGCAGGCACCGTGGACACCCAGTTCATCGATGAGAACCCGGAGCTATTCCAGCTGCGGCCTGCACAGAACCGGGCCCAGAAGCTGCTGCACTACCTTGGTCCGGCCCCGAGACTGCCCTTCTCTCCCCTCCCAGATGCCTTGCTTCTGGCTCCCTGCCCAGAGAGCTTCCTAGCAGCCCCTGCCTCTGTCCTCAGTCTGGTCCTGCACCTTCTTCCTTTGCTTCACCCTCCCACCCCGCCCACCTTCCTTGCTCCTGATCTTAGAGGCCCCCTTTCCCATCCATGTGGCCGTCACTAGGTCCCCACTGCCTGGACCCAGGAGGCCCTGGCTTTGGAGAGGACGGGCCAGCTGGAAGACCAGGGATCCTGGAGGAATCCCCCCATCCCCGAGCCCAGCAACTCTCTGCCCTCAACTCAGGCTCTGCCCAGCCTGCCCTGACCCACTGCCCACTCTCTCCCCAGGACACGTCATGGTGAACGGCCCAACCACCCCGATCCCCGTCAAGGCCAGCCCCAGCCCCACGGACCCTATTGTCCCTGTGGTGCCCATAGGTAGGTGAGATTCATTCTGCCACCTCATAGGGGAGACAAAGAGGAGGCTGCCCCCTGCAGGATGAGTGCTAACGCCCCAGTCTGCCCTAGGCCTGCCCCCAGCTGGTTTCAGAGACATCCTGCTGCGGGAGGGTCCCGAGGGCTTTGCTCGAGCGGTGAGGAACCACCAGGGGCTGCTGCTGATGGACACGACCTTCAGGGACGCCCACCAGTCACTGCTGGCCACGCGTGTGCGAACCCACGATCTCAAAAAGATCTCCCCCTATGTTGCCCACAACTTCAGCAAACTCTTCAGCATAGAGAACTGGGGAGGTAGGCTGGAGGAGGGATGGGATGGGATGTGGGACAGTGCATGGCAGGAATGTGGTATCCACAGTACAGGCAGGCCACTCGGGCTCTCTAGGAATAGCTAGAGATGTTAACACTGAGGGAACGAGTGAGAACGGAACAAGGCACGACATTCATGTGTTTAGCAAATAGTGACTGGTGCCCATTCTAGCCAGTCCTGGTGCTGGGCATGAGATCGCAGAGCTGAGACCCAGGCAGCTCAGGGTCAGGGAGGAGATGCCTGCCTGTTAATTATAGCACAGAGAGTATGGGGTGAGGGCTGTGAAAGCGGATGCAGAGAGGACACAGTAAACCTGAGCTGTCCCAAGAGATCAGCAAAGGAAAAAGTCTGCAGGAATTGTGGCTGGGACGCGAGGGGTGCTGAAGATGAGCAGGGCCTGGTGGTAGGGCCGGAGGCTCAGGCTGCAGAGCTGCAGGGCGTGGTGGGGTCCCCAGGACGTTTCGGGGTTGACCTGGGCCTCTTGGTCCCTGTGCAGGAGCCACATTTGATGTTGCGATGCGCTTCCTGTACGAGTGCCCTTGGCGGCGGCTGCAGGAGCTCCGGGAGCTCGTCCCTAATATCCCGTTCCAGATGCTGCTGCGGGGGGCCAATGCTGTGGGCTACACCAACTACCCCGACAATGTGGTTTTCAAGTGAGCCTGGGGTGGGGTGGGCAGACACTGCACGATGTGGCCCAGCAGGTGCCAGGCCACAATGCAATGGCCTGTGCTCCCCACAGCGGGCTTGAAACCAAGTCTCTCGGTAGCTGTACCCAGCAAGGGCTGCAAGTTACAGTCAGAGAACTGGGAGGGCTTCCAGTGGAGGCCCCAGGAGGGCAGGTGACTTGTCCCAGGCCACGTGGTATAGAGCTGGGGCTGAAACCCAGGCCACACTGTTTCCCTCAGCCTGCCATTCCTTTGCAAAGCAGAATCCCCAGCAGATTCTTTGAACTTGGGCAGACTGAGCTGCACTGCATGCGACTAGCACAGGACAGCTCCGGTCCTTGCCGGATGCTGCTGGGGCGACCCTGCCCAGCCCAGGCTGCCCTGGAGAGGCCTTGTCCACACTATGGACATACTGTGGTGCCCCTGGCTCTGTGGGTGCCACGCCCCCTGCCAGACCCAACCGTCACATATTATTCCCCAGGGGCTTCAAGTGGGCCAGGAGGCAGAAAAGGATGTGCTGCAGGGAGTGGGATGGCGCTAACCCCTGAGCTCTCCTACCCACTCAGGTTCTGTGAGGTAGCCAAGGAGAATGGCATGGATGTCTTCCGGGTCTTTGACTCCCTCAACTACCTGCCCAACCTGCTGCTGGGCATGGAGGCGGCGGGCAGTGCTGGTGGTGTGGTGGAGGCCGCGATCTCCTACACGGGTGACGTGGCCGACCCCAGCCGTACCAAATATTCACTGCAGTACTACATGGGCCTGGCTGAAGAGCTGGTGCGAGCTGGCACCCACATCCTGTGCATCAAGGTGCCTGGGCCCAGCCCACCCCCAGGAGTCTCCCCACCATGTCCCTCATCCCCCCCATGTCACGCCCCCTCCTCACCGTTTTTCTTTCTCCTCCCCTCTTCCCTTAGGACATGGCAGGGCTGCTGAAGCCAACGGCCTGCACCATGCTGGTCACCTCCCTCCGAGACCGCTTCCCTGACCTCCCATTGCACATCCACACCCACGACACGTCAGGGGCAGGCGTGGCAGCCATGCTGGCCTGTGCCCACGCAGGCGCTGATGTGGTAGACGTGGCAGCTGACTCCATGTCTGGAATGACTTCACAGCCCAGCATGGGGGCCCTGGTGGCCTGTACCCGAGGGACTCCCCTGGACACAGGTAGGAACAGCCACAGCCCAAGGCCATTCCCCTCTCAGAGCTGCAGCCCTCACCAGTCCCAGCAGAGCTGGGCATATCCTAGAATCCAGATGCTCCGGCCTGGCCTGGTCTTGCCTTCCATCAGCCACGTCTGCGATGTGGCCTGACCTGGCCCTGGGGTCCTGGGAGGAGCATCTGGAAGCTCAGCACATTTCCAAGCCCTCTCCGCCTCTGGCCTCCCTGCAGGGGTGCCCCTGGACCGTGTGTTTGACTACAGTGAGTACTGGGAGGGGGCCCGGGGACTGTATGCGGCCTTCGACTGCACGGCCACCATGAAGTCTGGCAACTCTGATGTGTATGAGAATGAGATCCCAGGGGGCCAGTACACCAACCTGCACTTCCAAGCATATAGCATGGGGCTCGGCTCCAAGTTCAAGGAGGTCAAGAAGGCCTATGTGGAGGCCAACCAGATGCTGGGCGACCTCATCAAGGTGAGCCAGGCCCAGTGCTCTTACCCCCGCCTCTGGGCCTCTATACGGTGCCTGGCACCCTAACCCAGGGGTCCCCTCTCCTCAGGTAACCCCCTCCTCCAAGATCGTGGGGGACCTGGCCCAGTTTATGGTGCAGAATGGGCTGAGCCGGGCAGAGGCCGAAGCTCAGGCAGAAGAGCTGTCCTTCCCCCGCTCAGTGGTGGAGTTCCTGCAGGGGTACATTGGCATCCCCCACGGGGGGTTCCCTGAGCCCCTTCGCTCCAAGGTAAGGAAGGCCCAGCACAATGTGGTGGGGCGGAGGGGAGTCCAGGAATCAGGCCTGACCCTCTGCTTTGCACCCCAGGTGCTAAAGGACCTGCCAAGGGTGGAGGGACGGCCCGGAGCCTCCCTCCCTCCCCTGGATCTGCAGGCACTGGAGAAGGGGCTGATAGAACGGCATGGGGAGGAGGTGACCCCGGAGGATGTACTCTCAGCGGCCATGTACCCCGACGTCTTTGCCCACTTCAAGGACTTCACTGCCACCTTTGGTCCCCTGGACAGCCTCAACACCCGCCTCTTCCTGCAGGGACCCAAAATTGCAGAGGAGTTTGAGGTCAGTGGCTCTGGCACCCATCTGCACTCCACCCCAGCACTCCTGCTATCCCTAAGGACCCCAGCACATCTAGAGTGCCAGGCTTTGGCTTGGCCGTCACTGGGCCTCGTGAGCTATGGGTTCACAAAGTACCCTTAAGAGACCGGGGAGCTAGGCCTTTACAAGGGAGGAGCTGAGACCCAGAGAGGGGGGACTTGCCTGGGATTGGGTCAGGGGGTTGCCCTCCCCGCACCTGCCCCCATCCCAGCTCTGAGCCTCCACACCTTCCCTGCAGGTGGAGCTGGAGCGAGGCAAGACGCTGCACATCAAAGCCCTGGCCATAAGTGACCTGAACCGGGCCGGCCAGAGGCAGGTCTTCTTCGAGCTCAATGGACAGCTGCGATCCATTCTGGTCAAGGATACTCAGGCCATGAAGGTACAGCCCCCCCCACAGGGCCAGCCAGGCGGTGGGGATGGGCAGGGCCTGGTGTCTCACGTCCTCTCCCCTGTCTGCAGGAGATGCACTTCCACCCCAAGGCCCTGAAGGATGTGAAGGGCCAGATTGGGGCACCCATGCCTGGGAAGGTGATAGACATCAAGGTGGCAGCAGGGGACAAGGTGACCAAGGGCCAGCCTCTGTGTGTGCTCAGTGCCATGAAGATGGAGACTGTAGTGACTTCGCCCGTGGAGGGCACTGTCCGCAAGGTCCACGTGACTACAGACATGACACTGGAGGGTGACGACCTCATCCTGGAGATTGAGTGATCTTGCCCCAGACTGGCAGCCTGGCCATCCCCACCCCAAGCCTTCAAGGTGCTGCGCTGCCAGGGCAGGCCCAGGCCAGCCAGTGCCCGAGGGCAGGAAGGGCGGGCCCTGGAGCTCCTGTCCTCAGTTGTTTGTGGCAGGAGAGACACTGCCTGTGGTGGCCCATGCCTTTCCTCCTGCCCTCTGTCCTTTTCCTGCCGGTGGACAGTCGCTCACATATTCATCCCTTGCCAAATAAGGGTCCCCCCCTGCTGGAGACTACAGGTGGGGGTGCAGGCAGGCCTGGGACCTAGGGAAGCAGACTTAGGGGCCCTGCCTCCTGCAGGGGAAACCTAAGTCCCAGGTCTGAGAACTTCACTCAATAAAACTGGCTTTCCCCTTCCCTCCATTCTGGGTCCTGTGCAGCCCACCCCACCCTAGTGCCACACGGCAGAGGGGCAGGGCTGCCTCTTGGACTCCCCCCTGGGCAGGGGGGCAGTCAGTTGTATCTTCCTCCTAGGAGGGTAGTGAGGATGACAACAGTGGCCCTGGTTTTACGTCACTACTAAGTGCCTATTGTATACACACGCCAAATAGGATAATCTAGTTGTCACTGAGAGCTTGGGCTGGGGAAGGGGTTGTTCCAAGCACTTAACACCTATTAACTCAACACCTGTTAACATTTTCACCCATTTTATAGACACAGAAATGGAGTCATAGGCAGGTTAAATAACTTGTCCAGGACCTGACTGACAGCTAGTTAAGAGGCAGAGAGAGTTCAAACCCAGGCTGCTGGTGGACTTGCTTCTCAACTACACTGCTTTATTTTCTAAGCTGGGACCAACCCACCACCCTATCCAGAACTAGATGCAAACAGACACCACTTTCTAGAGGCAGACGAGACCCTTGGGTGTGGGAACCTCTGGGTGTGGATTTTGGTGGGAGGTTAGAAGCACTGGACTGAGTCCCAGGATCTAATCCTGCCTGACCCCCTGACCCCCAAATCAGCCCTCGGGAGAATCCCAATTCTTCCCTGCAGTTCCCTCACCTGTGGGGTGGGACAGCAATCCTGCCCATGTCACTGCACCGCTGCCCACCGCACAGGGGAGGTAAGGATGGTGAGTAAAGAGAAAGGCAGGGGGATCCTGGGCAGTTCCTGAGCAGGAGCATAAGGAAGAGGAGGGACAGAGCCCAGATCCCCTGACCCTCAGGGGACCAGGCAGGAAGTACATCCCAGCACCCTGCCAGCCTAGTGCTCTCAGGGTACTACACCTAACCTTTGGTGTGGTCCTGGGCCGCCGCCTCTCTCGACTCCCAGATCCCAAATGTACCCTCTAAAACCAGCCTGTACTCAATTCCTTGGCTTCCCTGACAGCTGCTACACAGGCTGGGGGAGAGGAAAGCTCTCCAGGGAGGTAGGTATGTGACTGTCACGATGCCCTTTTAGATCCAGTTTAGCCACAGCCAACCTGCGGGAGCTCTGGGGAGTGACTGCACAGCGGTTTCCTTTCCTTCGACAACCAGCCTCAGGGAAGGGGACTTGGGACAATCTCCTTGAGTCTGGAATGGGACCTAAAGGGATAACATTAAGAATGTTTAAAAAAAAGTGGGGGGGTGTCCTAGGGGCAGCGGAATGAGACTATAAGAACCATTCCAAAAACACGATGAAGAGCAGGTAAAACACTACCAAGTTCTAGAAAGAACCCTGAGTTACAGTGTTGCTTGGCAGGGTTGCTTATGCTTGCTGGACCTTTGTTCTGGGTTCCTCCAGAGACCAAACGACTGGCACGGTGGCAGAGGTCTGAGGTGGAGAGAGCCAAAGAAGCCTCCCAGGTGACTGAACTTCCAGTTTACACTTATTTCCTCTTGTGTAATGTGAGGCTGGTAGACTTCGGGGAGGTCCTGGTGGAAGGCCCATAGTGGACTCCCCCACCCTCTCAGAGGCTGGAGGCTCCGTCACTGGGGTCAAGGCCCTGGGTTCTACTCTGATCCTGGTAGATAGGCACAGGTCCCAGGATGAGCTGGGCCCACACCTGGTACCTAGTCCCAGGCCCACCTGTGCTAGGACTTGGGGCCTTGCTCAGGAAGGAGAAAGCTGCAGACCCAGGGCAACCACAGGCTCCCATCCTGTCTGGTACTTCAGGGAACTATGCCTACCAGGCTTCCCTGCCTAGAGGTTAGTGTTCAAGGTAGCCAGGACCAGGTGAGGGGCATATTCCCAAGACCCCAAAGAGACTAATTCCCAAAGGTCCAAGGCCATGTTACCCAAGTTAAATCTCTTTAATATCCCAATACAAAGTCCTGATGCAAAAAGACAATGAGAAAACCCTGGGAAGGTGGGGGGAGGGTTTTTGTAAATTCCACCCCCGAGCAGCTTTTCAGAGGCAGGGGGGACAGAGCAGCTCAGAGAAGCAACAGTCCAAAGTGAGGAAGGGAGTGCACGGCTCCTGGGACCCGCCCCTTGTCCCCTCACTCCTGGCTGCTCCTCAAACCCCTTTCAGGAGGGGCCACATCCTTTGGATATCTACTCCTTTCTCTTGGTCCCTGGGATTCAACTAGCTCTGGCTTCAATCCCCTACAAAAATTCCTGAGTTCTCGGGGACCCCAGCCAGCTCCTCCCCTGCAGTACCCCTTGATGGGGAGGGGCTGGGAAGCCCATGAGAGTTCATAGGAGTGTGTACAGGAGCGTGGGTCAGGAACACAGGGGAGCCTCTGAGTCCCCTGCCCGCTCCAAAAGCACACAAAGGGGAAGGCTGCCGTAGAGCTTAGGGTCCGTGAGGGGCTGGAGCAGAAGCAGGAAGAATCCCACACCCAGGGCATAGCCTGCCAGCAGGAGCCGCCTCTGCGGATGCTCCAGGGCCGCACATACGGCAGGAAAGCCCATGTAATTGCAGAAGGAGTGGCAGAGAACCGGCCCAATCAGGTGTCCTGGGGAGGGGAGACAGAGTAGCTCATGGAGCAGCCCCACCACCTCCCCGGGCCCTTCCAGGGCTAAGACCCTTCATCCCCTGAAACAGGAGATCACTGCCCCACCCATCCACCCACACACCACAGCCTGTGCTTCCTGCCAGCTCTCAAACCACAGCAGGCCGAGGGCCCAGGCTCAGCCTGTCTCAAGGACTGCGGTAGAAGAAACTTGTCGCTCCTAGAACAGACACAGATTCCCATTCTCCCACCCACTCCTGTGGGCCCTTGAGCCCCAGGGGACCCGAGAGACTGAGGACCAACCTGTGCGAATGAAGAGGAAAGCAGTGTAGGCACCGAAGACAGCTGTGTAGGAGAACTGGAACGCTGGAGACGGGGAGGCCTCGAGTGACCACACCTGCATGCCCTTCCTGCCCCAGCACTGCACACCCATCAGCCAGAGACAACCCCTTCCCCTGGGGGCAGTGGCTGCCTGCCCCAGTACCTAGGCTGTTCTCTACACCCCAACTCCCATGGTCAGCGGCCCCTCCAATACTGCAGCCCTCTGTTCCCCATTCTTCCTCCAGAGTGACTTATCAGGGACACCCTCACACACCCAACCCAGGACTGCCCCAGGCAAGCTCTCTAGGACTCACCTGCAGACAAGAAGATGCTCCCCACACTGCTCTGGCGGAAACGAAGCTGCTCAAAAATGTGGTGAAAATGGGCTGAGGAAGATGAGAACCACATCACATTCCTCCCAGCCTGCCCTATAGGCCCTGCCCTTGCCCCAAACCCCATTCTTGGTTCCCATGCCAGGAACATTTCAGTAGGACCAGGCTGGACAAACTCACCAACTCCAAAGAAGAGTGGGCAGGTGAACACAGCAGGGCCCAGGCCTGTGCACGGTGCTAACATGGGCAGCATGCAGGCCCGGAACACCAGCTCCTCTGTCAGGGGGGCGATCACTTGGTTCCGCAGCCAGCGCATGTCTGTGAGGCAGCGGGCCCAGGAGCGAGGGGCTAGGGAGGGGATTCAGGGCAAGCAATGAGTGACTAGCTATTGAACAAAATGACCCTAGAGGCCCCAAGGGCCCCTCTGCCACAACCTCCCCCTGGCCAAACTCAGCTTAGGCATAAATACTTGTGAGAACAGGAAAGGGTCAAATTTTCTTATCGGACCTAGTATAAAACAGCGTCTCAAGGGGACCGAAAGGGAAGGCATTAGTAGCTGAGGCAAGGTGTCCTGACTGTAAACTCTGGAAACATCAAAACTTGCCCAAAACCAGCTCTAGTTCGGGAAACCAAAGGTTAAGGGAAGTAACGGACAATGCTTTCTTGTCCACGACAAGTACTGCCTGGGGTCCCTACAGGCCTCACTGGACATCAGGAACTAACTTTTTGAGACCACCGGATATGTGCTCCCGCTTTACTGATGAGGAAACAGAACATCTCATGTCTCATGTCCAGGACCCACCATAAGCACACTGATCCCCTTACCTCATTGTCCTGGACTGCCTGTACCTACTTTTTTCCTTGGCCCTGAGGACTCACCTAGGACAACCTTCAACCTATCTGCCAGGTCACAGGGGCAATCCATAGAGAGCTGCATCAGTGGGCCCAGGAAAAGGATCTGGGGGCAGAAAAACAGGAGCGATCAAAGGAAAGTTTCAAACCATAATCCACTGCCCTTGCCCAGACATGGCTTCATGAGACTTCAAGCTTCCATAGATGCATACCCGAGGGCCCTGAGCCATCTCACAATTCTTGTCTCCCATCAGTCAAAAGCTGGATACAATCAGGATTAGAATAAAAGGCCACGTAAAGAAGCGTCACGCTAATAACAAAGAGCAGAGAAGGAAAAATAAAGCAAGAGCACTCACCATGGTCAGCAGCAGGGGCAGCAGCGCTGCTGGAAAAATGCCCTCCAGCCTGAATCCCATCAGGGTGAGCAGGGATGTGCCTGGCTGAGCCACAGGAAAGGGGGCATCAGTCTTGCTTCCTCCCCCAATGAGCCCTGAGACCTCTCGCCCGCTGCCCTCTGCCCCGCCTCCTTCGCACCTGGATGCCTGTAAGTTCCCTCCAGAGTAGCACGCAGAGGGGCGAGAGACTTGACACTACCAGGACACTGGTGAAGCGCCGCTTGATTACGGCAGGATGGTCCCTATGAAGGAGGCAGTAAATTCAAGGGGACCACAACCACCTCCTGACAGCGCGGCCCCACCCTCTGTTCGCCCAAGCTCCGCCCATAGCCCCGCCTCGTGGAGGCGCGGGTTTTGGCTGCGCGCGCGCGCGCGCGCGCGCGCGCGCAGCCCCCGCACCTGGGCAGCTCGCTCTTCCAGACGTAGAGGCTGCCCACATAGGAGCAGGCGAGGCTGAGACAAGAGAACACGGACACCCAGCAGCACAAACCGGGGCCTGGACCGCCCAGAGCCGCCGACTCGGGCTGCCGCTCCGGCCGCGACACCGACAGCAGGCGAAGCCCGTCCCCGCCCAGCGCCGCCATCGCGCCCGGACCCGCGGCGCGCCCCAGTGACGCGGTCCCGCCGCTGCCAGGCCCGCTCCGGCCGGAAGCGTGGTGACGTCACCCGGCGGCTCGGGCTCCAGCCCCGCCCCCGACTCCTCCCCGACACTGAAGTAGAAACTGCGCGCGCAGAGTAGGTTTATTGAACTACAGACAACATGCGGCCCCGGCAGCGGCGGGGCAGACGTGGAGGCGGCGGGAGGGGGCCCGATTCAGGACGCAGAGCCGGGACTTAGCCACTCGGACAGATTGGAGATTTCCTGCAGCCACAGCGCGTCCTGCGGGAGGAAAGGGGGCCCGGGGTGAGGACCCCTTGGCAGCGGCCGGGTCCCCGCCCTCCCTCCGCTCCCTCCCCTGCGCGGCCTTAGCCCGGTTACCTCCAGGCCGCTCCTGGGGCCCGTCCTGTTTCTGCTAGGGGTCAGGGGAGCCGCGGTGGGTTCCGCGCGGCCCAAGGCGGCCTCTGACGGGTTCAGGGCCCGAGGGGAGCGGAAAGCCCGCGTCTCCTCCACTCCTTGGCAGAGGCTGCCTCTTTTGAGACTCTTGTTTTCTACTTGCCCGCTGGTCCCTAGGAGAAAACAAGCCCGCTCCCATGTCCTGTGCTAGGACGACCCTTGGGGGAAACCTGGGAGAAAGGGAGGAGCTGGAGTCCGGCTCTCTTAGCCCTCCCACCTCAGGACCCTTTCATCTGGTCCTGTCCGGATCAAAACCCGGCAGCTCCGGGTCTTCAGGGTCAGGCTGAGGCTGCACAATGGCTTCGGGGTCTCTCTGTAGCCACTGAGCTGGGCCTGGGAAGAGGCATCTGGGATTGAACCAAGCCCTCACTTGGGGCTTGCGCCCACTTGGTCACTTCACACAGATTCCTCGTGGAGTCTGCACCATCCAGCTCCTCCCTCCCTGCCAAACTGTGATTCCCCTGCCAGAAAGCCGGCCTCACCTCTCTCCCCCTTTGTTGGGCACGCTGCTTAGGCAGTGCAAACTTAAAGTAAGTTTGGATCTACAGGTTCTTCCTGAGCACGTCCTAGGAATGTAGATCAATGAGCTGTTCCCTGGGTGAAGCTCACAGATGCTAGGAACGATGCAGAAGTGTGTACAAAGTCCAGGGGTAAAACAAAGAAGCTGTTAACCATCTCTGTAAGTGAAAAATGTTTCCTTGAGGAAATGTCTGAGATGATGGGTTTTGAAGGATGAAGAGTAATACACCAGACTGACAAGGCAGAGGAAAGGATTAACAGGCTGAAAGGGTTAAGCAAACACCCAAAGGCATTAAACAGTATCCCACACAAAATGCAAAGTGTAGGGGGGGGTCCAAGGAGATGAATCTGAATGGGTTAGTGGGAATCAGAGAAGGCTAAGAAATGGATTTTTATCTGTAGGAAATAGGAAGGCAGTGAAGAGTTTTTAAACACTGGAGATATATTGTTAATTTTGTATTTCAGAAAAGTCATCATTCGTCAAAGGTGTGGCTTAGAGTCAGCTTAGAGGAGGGAAGACCTCAAGAGCCCAGAAGAAGTGAAGGCAGCGGGGATGGAGGAGTCAGAAGTATTCATAAGGCCGAATTGACAAGCCTTGGTAGTACACTGGATATGAAACATTAGAATGGGGGGCATCTCAAACGAGTCTCAGGTTTCAGATGTGAAAAACTGGATAGGTTGTGCTAGTAGTCATGACAGAGACTGAAGAAAGAAGAGCTGATTTTGGGTGTGTGTGCAGAGGGCAAGATATCAGGAGAAAGGAAATTGAGGTACCAGTGGGACCGCCATATGTAGCAGCCTAGTGAGCAGATATATCTCCCACCTAACACTCAGGAGAGACCTGGAATGGTCATACCAGCTGAGGAGTCTTCTGCCCAGAGGCAGGGGTCAACGCCTGGGATGGAAGAGAGCAGCTAGGGAGGGACTGCAGTATGAGCACTATTTGGGGGTGGCCAGAGGAAGCTAGTCGAAGAGAGAAGAGATGGGGAGAACCTGATGAGTCATAGTCTCACAGTGCCAAGCTCTGCAAATAGTCCAGGTGTGATAAAGATGAATGCACAGTCATCAGTTTGGTAATTAAGAGGCCTTCCCAAACAAGAGACTTTGCAGTTCAGAGGCCACAGGGAAGGCAGGTGCCCTGGGTTAGGGAGAGAATGAAAGAAAGAGAGGGAAACAGTGTAGCTTGCTTTTTTGAGAACCTTGATTGAGATATGATGGAGAGAGACAGGTGGGAGAAGTTCAAGATCATGGGAGATATCCTTTTGAAGATGGACCTCCTGAGGGAAAGGAACTCAGAAAAGAAGTTGAAGGTGCAGAGATGATAACGTGCTACCATGAAAGCAGTAAGGATAATGCCACCCCTTAGCCTGGAGGGGGTGAGTCCCTATGCTGATAAGGTTCTGGCAGTGGGGGGAGTACAAACTGGGTGAGTTTACTGAAAAAAGAGATTAGTAAGTGAAGTAGGAGGCTAAATCAGGAGGACGAGGCTTGGTAGTTTTTTAAAAGAATGGAGTGGCGGGCTTCCCTGGTGGCGCAGTGGTTGAGAGTCCGCCTGCCGATGCAGGGGACACGGGTTCGTGCCCCGGTCCGGGAGGATCCCACATGCCACGGAGCGGCTGGGCCCGTGAGCCATGGCCGCTGAGCCTGTGCGTCCGGAGCCTCTGCTCCGCAGCGGGAGAGGCCACAACGGTGAGAGGCCCTCGTACCACAAAAAAAAAAAAAAAAAAAAGGATGGAGTGGCCACTGAGGAGAAGGCCAGGAAGACAATGGAAAGAATTGACAAACTGAAGGCTCCTCAGGGAATGGACCACAGGTGTACAGTGGCATCACACACTTAGTGATTTTCTTCAGTGTAGCTGCCCATGTGGAACATAGGACTGACGGCAACTAGAGTTGCAGCTCTGTAAGGCAGAGCAGCTCAAACACTCTTCTAGGGGGCGGTCCACCAGATCATAAACACCTAGATTTTAAGGCTTATGTTGCATTGTAGAGAAAGCATGAGCTATAGAGGCAGCAGGAGTTCAGATCCTCCTCCTGCTAAGTGCTCTATCCTATCTCTGAACCTGGGTTGTCTCTTGTGAGAGGGGGCCAATGCTACCCACCCCAAAGGGTCACCGTGAGAGTGGTCACTGGAAGAGCCTAGCATCTCCCTGGGTCCACAGAAGGTGCTGAATTAAATGTTAATTTTTTTCTTCTAAGGAAAGTACTTATTCTTTTGTCTTTTCACTACATAAATAGTGAATCGTATGTGGTGAATGCTGAATTGTGCTATATGATACACTTCCATTCTTCTAAATCTCCAAATCTAAATTATAGATTCTTGGCTTTGTACCAGCCTTTGCTGCAGGGTTCTTTTTGGGAGGAACAGCCCCCACAACATTTAAAATACAGTTTAATTGACAGAATGATTCAGAAACACATCTTAGGCCTAAGCACAGACGCCATGCAGTATGTTGTAGCTGTTACCCTGGAGAGAGGAATTTTACCAACAAAGCACGCTGCTGAAAGCAGTCCCCAAATTCCCTCAAGCCCAGGCATTGTTAGGTCCGACAGTGCATCCCCACCAGCCTGGCTCTGTTAGAGATAGACCAGAGCCAGACTGCCTGGGTTTGAATTCTGGCTCTGTCGTTTACTAGCTGTGTGACCTCAGGTAAGTTTATTGACATCTCTGGGCCTCTGTTTCCACATCTGTAGAATGAGGATAATAATAGTACCATAGTACTGTTTTGAGAATTAAGAGCGTTAATACACTTTCAAATCTCGGACTAGTGCCTGGCACCTGCACCATACCAGTTCAAGCACCAGCGGCTATGATTATTTTCAGACATACACACCTGCTACTGCAGGCCCTGAAGGCTGTTTAAGTGTTGGAGGGAGGGGAAAAGACAATATAATCACCGTCACATTACACACACTGACACCTCCCCATAACATTTATCAAGGTTGAGGTGGTGTCTGCAACCAGGAGCAGACTCCGGAGCCCCAAACACAGTAGTAACCAGAACTAAGGACGGCCACAGTAGCAACACTATAATGATGAAAACATGAAGGAACCAACTGAATTCAGGGCCCTGCCCCATCATATGCAGCTATCTAACTGCACAAACTGAGAAATTTCTAGTCCTATCGTAGCAGCTTTTGGAAGGGAATGCCTCCTGCTGCCCCAGAATACCCAGAGTGGTGGTGGGAGCCACAACCAAAGCCCAGAACGTTGCTGTGGTGTAAGGTGCTGTCTGAAGGTTTGAAGTCACATCTTTGACTTCCCAGCTTTGATCCAGGGCTCACCTGAAAAGCTGGATGAAACCTTACCTGCAAGGAGCTCCAGGCTGCTGTTCTCATGTGCATCCTCTGTGCTCTGCTCTGCATTATTTTTCTCTGGGAGCAGCTGCTTAAAAAATTAGAAGTCCTAAGTGAGTTTTGCAGAAGCATGAACAAGCCCCAGTGAGATCACGTGCCTGGTGGCTTTGTTGACCTCACAGGGCTTTCCTCCTTCACCTGGAACCCCCTATTACTTCCTCCTGGCTCATGTGAACCCCCTGCCCAGCCCCCAACTTTTAAGACTTCCTTCTTCTTTTGGAGGCTTTGCAGTTCACTCCAGCCATTCCGGGCATTTCCTAGCTTTTCTGAACTCTGGTCACTCATGTACTGTCTGCTCCATTCCTTGGGCTCTTTTAAGTATGCATTGCATGCCCCTTTTCATCAATTTATGTATTTATGTCCATTTCCTACATCTTAAATTCATTGTAAGGTTCATCATGCCTGTATCTCTTTTACAGCTAGCATAGTGCCTTGCACACGGTAAGTGCTCAACAAATGACTGACTGAGGTCAAACATGGGAAGCCACAGGGCACATTTTGTAGTCTTGTGTAGCTTTCAAAGCCCTGCTATTTGGTTCAATTTGGACAGAGAAACAAAGGTCAGAACCCAATCCTCCCAGTTCCTTGTTTTTCAATACAAGTATATAAAAATAGATATCCTCTTCATCAAAATTAAAAACTTTTGTGCTTCAAGGGACACTTGAAAGTGAAAAGTCAACCCACAAGAATGGGAGAAAATATTTGGAAATCATATCTGATAAGGGACTTGTATCCAGAATAAAGAACTCATAGTTCAACTTTAAAATAACAACCCAATAAAAAAATGGGTTTGACAAAGAATTTGAATAGACATTTCTCCAAAGAAGAGATATAAATGGCCAATAAGCACATGAAAAGATGCTCAACATAATTATTCATTAGGGATATGCAAATCAAAGCCACTATGAGATACCACTTTATACCCACTGGGATGGTAGTAATAATAATAGATAATAACAACTGTGGATGAGGATATGGAAAAATTGGAACCATTACACAGTGCTGGTGGGAAAGTAAAATAATGCAGCCAGTTTGGAAAACAGTTTGAGTTACCATATGACCCAGCAATTCTGCCCCTAGCTATACACCAAAGAGAATGACAAACATATGTCCACACACACAAAAATGTTTACATCAGCATTATTCATAATAGCCAAAAAGTGGAAATAACATGTCTATCAACTGATGGATGGATTAAAAAATGTGGTGTATATCCATACAATGGACTATTACTCAACCATAAAAAAGGAATGTACTGTTACCTGTTACAACATGGATGAACCTTGAAAACATTATGCTAAGTGAAAGAAGCCAGACACAAAAATCCACTTATTGTATGATTCCATTTATATGAAATATCCAGTATAGGCAAATCCACTGAGAGGAAAAGTAAATTAGTGGTTGCCAGGGGACAGGAGATAGGAGAATTGGGACTGACTGCAGATTAGGTACAAGGTTTTTTTCTTTGGCGTGATGGAGATGTTCTGGAATTTACTGGTGATGGCTGCAAACCACAGTGAATATACTTAAAACCACTGAATTGTAAATTTACAGTGGTAAATTTTATGGTATGTGAATTATAACAAAAAAAATGTATTCTATCATATGTTGTTTAACAAGGCAAGTTTCAGTTTCTAAGTAATTATATTCCAAGAAACATAGAAGAGGTAAAGATGGCCCTAAAGGTGTGAAAAAAGAAACAGCATTAGGAAAATTTCCAAACATCTTTTTTCTTCTTTAAGAAAAAGCTTATTCTTTTACTTCACTCC
The DNA here is from genome assembly GCF_951394435.1 of Stenella coeruleoalba. Taxonomy (NCBI): domain Eukaryota; kingdom Metazoa; phylum Chordata; class Mammalia; order Artiodactyla; family Delphinidae; genus Stenella; species Stenella coeruleoalba. The sequence continues at coordinate 5,907,876 of NC_137154.1, forward strand.
AGCCTAGTAAGTCTCATGTAATAGACAAACCTTTACCCAAGGAAATACCTACATTCAGATATAAATCTCTGAGTCCTAGGAGAGCCTTGCACACCTTCCATTCTCATCAGGTCCCCCAGATGAGAGAGCCCTATCCTCAGGATAGACCTCCTTGAGTTTAACACTCTATGAGACATTTCATTCTGGTCTACCACCTGCGAAACAATACCTTTCCTTAGGAAGCTGCCTCCATGCTACTGCTCCTGCTTACTCTGGGTTTAAGTTTTTAGTCCCTACACTCAAATGTGACAGTAAGTCCAGGACTACTATCTTGTCTTCATGGCCCACTGTCCTCTGTTCCAACACCAAGGCTTAATATCTCCACTCTTGGCACGACCTTTCCATGAATATATTCTATAAAACCCTAAATATTCTCTCATTTCTTTCATTTCTCCATAAACTATATAATAGCCATAGGTGGTTTTATTCAATGTTACTCAAGAGGTCAGCTATTCTACTTTACCTGTTTAGAAATGGAAACTGAGGGACTGGTGCAGAGGTAAAAGAATTGGACCTATCATTCATCTTGTAGTTTTTAGCTATAGCCACTGGGTGCCAGTCGTGTGCCACTAACAAGTTACTAATCACTAAATGGCCATTTTCTGAGGGAAACGGGAATGATCTTGAGTAGGGAAGTATGGGTTTGGTCACTTATATTCCCTGGGCTTGTGATCGAGTCCTATATGGCAAAAATGTTACTAGGCTTCGGATCCAGGAGAACTCATTATAAATCCTAGCCTTGCCATTTACTGACTGCGTGATTCTGGGCAAATTAGAAAAGTTCCCTAACCAGTTTCTTCATCTATAAAATGGGAAATCTACAACCTACCTCAGGATTTTTGTAGAGATTAAAGTGGAAATCTTGGCACAGATTAGGGATTCAATAAATGTTCCTTCCTTCCAAGCCCTGTGACTACTGCATAAGACTAGCCAGCCATCTGCCAAATTTACTGGGCTGTGAATGGCCCTGAGGCTATGGGTCATCACCATAGCAATACAGTGGGGCAAAGGAGGTCAGATCATTTCCTTTTCAGATCTCACTGGGATATCACAGAGGCCCAAGCAAAAGGACTTCACAGGCCGAAACACTTGTAGATCCTGCCCATGTATCTCAGGTCCTATGATAATGCCACATGCCTTACCCTTGACCTATCCCTAGAAATTTGAAGATATAGATAGCTGTAGTGAATTGAATAGTAGCCCCCCAAAAGATATGTCCAAGTCTTAACCACTAGTACCTGTGAATGTGCAAAGGGTCCTTGCAGATGTAATTAAGGATCTCAAGATAAGATCATTGTGGATTTAGAGAGGGCCCTAAATCCAATGACAGGTGTCCTTGTAAGAGAAAGGCAGAGGGAGACTTGAGAGACAAAGGGGAATGGCCATGAAGATGGAGGCAGAGACTGGAGTCATGTGGCCACAAGTCAAGGAACATCTGGGGCCACCAGAGCTGGAAGGGGTAAGGAAGGATTCTCCTCTAGAGCCTTTGGAGGGAGTGTGGCCCTGCAAACACCTTGATTTCAGACTTCTGGACTCCAGAACTCTGAGATAATAAATTTCTTTTGTTTTTAAGCTACCAAATTTGTGGTAATTTGTTACAGCATCCACGGGTAATGATACAATGGGTATTAGCTTTTACCTATTCGCTCAAGTTGTGGGCAGCAGCTTACCGAGCTGAAGGGAAACCAGCAAGAGTGTTTGCAGTGAGCCAGCTGAAAGGAACGGCAGATGCATTCCTAGGAAGGTGCTTCCTAGAAGGTACATGCAGCCATGAAAAAACAGTGTGGTGAAGGGAGTATTTATAGGGGCTTCACTGCTACAAAGCAGAGGAGAGTGGGCAAATCCATGAGATGCTGTGATCCTTGGGTGACTAGGTACCCAAACCTCCCCATCTGATCAGGCAAACAGAAGTAGGAGAGGGAGAGAGGCAGAAGAGGTGTCTCTCAGAAACAGTGTCTATAATTTTTATAGCAACTTTATTGAGATATAGCTTGCATACATATAATGAATTGCATCTTTATAAAATGTACAATTTGATAAGTTCTGGCAAATGTATATACTTGTGAAACCATCAAGATAACCAGCATATCCATCACCCTCAAAAGTTTCTTCTGTCCTTCATAACTCCTCCACTCCCTCCAACTCCTATGCCTCCCATCTTCAAGCAACCACTGATCTGTAACTACAGAGTAATTGGCATTTTATAGAATTGTTATAAATTCAGTCAAGCAGTATGTACTCTTGTATTTCCAGGTTTTTTCATTCAGCATGATTATTTAGAGATTCATCCATCCTACTGTGTGTATCAACAGTTCACTCCTTTTATTGCTGAGTAGTATTCCACTGAATGGATATGCTGCAGTGTATTTATTCTTTTACCTGTTGACACTGGGTTGTTTCCAGTTTTTGGCTATTACAAATATGGTAGATGTGCCATGAACATTGGTGTATACATTTTTGTGTGGTATATGCTTTCATTTCTCTTGGGTAAATACCTAGAAGTAGAATGTCGAGGTCGTGAGACAGGTGTATATTTAACTTTTTAAGAAACTGCAAAACTGTTCTCCAAAGTGGTTGTATCATTTTTTATTCCTACAAAGAGGGTATAAGAGTTCCAGTTCCTGCACAGCCTTGCCAACACCTGGTATGGTCAGTCTTTTTATTACAAGTAGGTGTGAAATATTATTTCATTGTGGTTTTGATTTGCACTTCCCTAATGACTAATAATGTTGAGCATATTTTTGTATGTTTTTAAAAATTAATTAATTATATTTTGGGGCTGCATTGGGTCTTCATTGCTGCGCGTGGGCTTTCTCTAGTTGCAGTGAGTGGGGGCTACTCTTCGTTGCGGTGCCTGGGCTTCTCATTGCGGTGGCTTCTCTTGTTGCAGAGCACGGGCTCTAGGCGTGCGGGCTTCGATAGTTGTGGCACGCAGGCTTAGTTTCTCCACGGCATGTGGAAGGGACCAGGGTTCAAACCCATGTCCCCTGCATTGGCAGGTGATTGTTAACCACTGCGCCACCAGGGAAGTCCCCATACTTTTGTATGCTTATTTGCTGTTTGTATATCTTCTTTTGTAAAATGTGTGTTCAAATCTTTTGCCAATTAAAAAAATTGGGTTGTTTGTTTTCTTATTATTGAGGTTTGAGAGTTTTAAAATAATCTGAACATGACGGTAAGATTTTTAAATAAAGGTTCAACTTCTTTAATACTATAAAACTACCAGGTATATGGAGCTATTTCTTCTTGAGTGAACTTTGGTAATTTATGTCTCTCAAGGAATTTTCCATTTAATCTAAATTGTCAAATTTAGTGCAATGTTCATAATATTCCCCGATAATCCTTTTAATATCTGATGCCACCTCTCTAATTTCTGATATTAGTGGCAACTTGTGTCTTCTCTTATTAATCTTCTTTCTCAATGAACCACCTTTACGTTTCACTGATTTTTTTCTCTATTGTTTTTCCATTTTATTGACTTCCACTCTGATCTTTATTATTTCATACTTCTGTTTATGTTTAATTTGCTCTTCTTATTCTAGTTGAAGTTGGAAGCTGAGGTCATTGATTTAAGACCTTTTTCTTTATCTTTTTCTTTTTGGCCGCACCACATGGCATGTGAGACCTTAGTTCCCCAATCAGGGATCAAACCCCTGCCCCTGCAGTGGAAACATGGAGTCTTAACCACTGAACCGCCAGGGAAGTCCCGAGACCTTTTTCTTTTCTAACACAGGTATTTTCCTCTCTAAGTACTGCATTAGCTATGTCTCACAAATTTTGATAATATATACTTCCATTTTAATTAAATAAAATATTTTCGGGCTTCCCTGGTGGCGCAGTGGTTGGGAGTCCGCCTGCTGATGCAGGGGACACAGGTTCGTGCCCCAGTCCGGGAGGATCCCACATGCCGCGGAGCGGCTGGGCCCGTGAGCCATGGCCGCTGAGCCTGCGCATCCGGAGCCTGTGCTACGCAACGGGAGAGGTCACACAGTGAGAGGCCCGCGTACCGCAAAAAAAAAAAAAAAAAAATTATCTACTTTCTCTTTTGATTTTGTGTTTGATCCATGGGTTATTTATAAGTGTGTCATCTAGTTTCCAAATATTTGGAGTTTTCCAGATATCTTTTTCTTATTGATTTTATTATAATAAAATAATAAAATATAATAATTCTACTGTGGTCAAAAACATACTTTATATGACTCAGATCCTTTAAAATTTATTGAGATGTATGTAATGGCTCAGAATATGGTCTATCTTGCTATACGTCCCTTGCATACTTAGAAATAATGTATAGTCTAGTCTACTGTGGTTGGGCAGAGTATTTTATAAATATCAGCTAGGTAAAGTTAATTCATAGTGTTATTTGAGACTTCTACAAACTTACTAATTTTTTTTTTTTTGGCTGTGTTGGGTCTTCGTTGCTGCACACGGGCTTTTTCTCTAGTTGTGGCAAGGTGGGGCTACTCTTCATTGCGTTGCACAGGCTTCTCATTGCGGTGGCTTCTCTTGTAGTGGACCAAGGGCTCTGGGTGCACAGGTTTCAGTAGCTGCAGCACGTGGGCTCAGCAGTTGTGACTTGCAGGCTCTAGTGCACAGGCTCAGTAGTTGTGGTGTACGGGCTTAGTTGCCCCACGGCATGGGGGAGTCTTCCGGGACCAGGGATCGAACCTGTGTCCCCTGCATCGGCAGGAGGATTCTTAAGCACTGCGCCACCAGGGAAGTCCCCAAACTTACTGATTTTTCTGTCTACTTGTTCTACAAATTACTGAGAGAGGTATGTCGTGACTTCCCAATATAATTGTGGACTTCATTTCTCCTTAGAGTTCTATTAACTTTGCTTCATGCATTTAAAAACTCTCTAAAAAGTTTTATGAATGTTTAGAGCTATTGTGTTCATTGTATTCACTGTATTATATTCATCATTATGAAGTAACCCTCTTTATCCCTAGTAATATTCTTTGCTCTGAATTCTACTTTGTCTGATATTACTATACCCTCTCCAGCTCTCTTTTTATTAGTGTAAGCATGGTATATCTTTTTTCTATTCTTTTATTTTTAATCCATTTCTGTCTTTATATTTAAAGTGAGATTCTTGTAGGCAGCATATAGTTGGCTTTTTATTCAATCTAACAATCTCTGCCTTTTAATTGGGTTGTTTAGACTATATTTGATACGATAATTGATATGGCTGGGTTTAAATATATCATCTTATTGTTTTCTATTTGTCTCATCTGTTCTTTGTTCCCTTTTCTTTTTCATCTTTTTCTTCTTTGAGATTGAGTATTTTTTGATAGATTATTTTCTAGAGCAGTTTTAAGTTCATAGCAAAATTGAGCAGAAGATAGAGAGATTTCCCATATTCCCTCTGTCCCCACTGATGCCTCTACCATTATCAACATCGCCCACTGGAATGGTACATTTGTTACAATTGATGAACCTACACTGACATATCATTATCATCCAAATTTCATAGTTTATGTTAGGGTTCCATCCTGGTGTATATTTTGTGGGCTCAAACAGATGTATAATGATACATATCTACCATTATACTATCATATAGAATAATTTAACTGCCCTAAAAGTCCTCTGTTCTCCCCCTATTCATTCCTCCTTTCCTCCTAACCCCTGACAACCACTGATTTTTTTTTACTGTCTCCAGAGTTTTGCCTTTTTCAGAATATCATGCACTGTATTTGGAATCATATAGTATGTTGCCTTTTCAGGTTGGCTTCCTTTTACTTACTTATATGAATTTAAGTTTCCTCATATCTTTTCATGGCATGATACCTCATTTCTTTTTCAGCGCTGAGTAATATTCCATTGTCTGCATGTACCACAGTTTATTTATCCATTCACCTACTGATGGATATCTTGGTTGCTTCCAAGTTTTGGCAATTATGAAGAAGGCTGCTGTAAACATCTGTGTACAAGTTTTTGTGTGGACCTAAGTTGTAACTCCTTTGGGTAAATACCAAGGAGCATGATTACTGGATCACATGGTAAGAGTATGTTTAGTTCTACACAAAACTGCCCAACTGTCTTCCAAAGTAGCTGTACTATTTTGCATTCCCACCAGCAATAAATGAGAGTTCCTGTTGTTCCACATCTTTGCCTGCATTTGGATTTTGGCCCTTCTGGTAAGTGTGTAGTGATATCTCATTGTTGTTTTAATTTACATTTCCCTGATGACATATGATGTGGACCATCTTTTCATGTGCTTATTTGCTTATCTCATGCCATTTTTCGTGAGGTATCTGTTAAGGTCTTTGACCCATTTAAAAATTTTTGTTGAGTGAATCCACGGCCGAGTGGGCAATTTGAACGCCACCCAGCCGGGGCATGTGGCCGGGGTGCTGCTGGTCCTCACCTGGACGCCAGCCTCTGCCTCTGGACCCGGAAGGCCGAGAAGGAGCCGTGCGTCCGCAACCCTGAGCGCCAGCCATGGGCCCACGCCGATGGATCCGCAAGTCCGAAGCCCCAAGGAGGCGCACCGTGAGCCCGGCTCCTGCCGCCACCCGGCCGGGCCCATACTTAGGCACTTCCTCCCGTCGACTTGCTCGCTGGAGACATTGGGTTCTGAAGGAGATCCGAACTCTTGAGAAGAGCACACACCTGTTGTTAAGGAAGAACCCCCTTCTGCCGCCTGGCAAGAGAAATATGTGTTAAATTCACTCGTGGTGTGGACTTCAGTTGGCAAGCTCAGGCCATGTTGGCCCTACAAGAGGCAGCAGAAGCGTTTCTAGTTCATCTCTTTGAGGATGCCTATCTCCTCTCCTTACATGCCAGCCGCGTCACTCTCTTCCCAAAGGATGTGCCGCTGGCCAGGAGGATCCGAGGCATCAGGAAGGGCTCGGCTGAGCTCCTGCCGCCCGTGACTCTGGATAATACCAGGGAATCTGCCCGTAACCAGGACGAGATCCTGTACAAGGTGCTGCCTGGACTTGCTGTCTCTGAGCAGAGTGTGAGTGTTGCTTTTGTAATTAGTTTTTTTAAAGAAGACTGCATGGCTTTCCTCTGTAACAGAAGTAATATATGACAGAATCAACACATTCCGAAAGTCCTGAGAATAATTTTCAGATGAGGAGACTCCAAGTTTGACTTCACTTTGCAAATTATTCATACGACTGATGATTTGGAAGACATCAGATTTTCTAGGTTATGGGAGAAAAGGATATTTACTGATTATTTTAGATCTTTCTGTACCATTTAAATTTTTTACCATATGTATATTTACTTTTATTTAAAACATAAGGGAAAAAATAAGAGACGACCACTTCAATCAGTTGCATGGAAGAGCCTGGAGCATCCAGCATACAAATCTCTGTCCTTCAGATTGACTTCATCATTAGTGGCAGCAGCAAGTTCCTGTGTGGATTGTGCGTGTCGACAGATTATATAGCTTTTCAAAAACTCAATTGGGATGAAAATAGGAAATCATCAGGGCTTCCCTGGTGGCGCAGTGGTTGAGAGTCCGCCTGCCGATGCAGTGGACGCGGGTTCGTGCCCCGGTCCAGGAGGATCCCACATGCCGCGGAGCGGCTGGGCCCGTGGGCCATGGCCGTTGAGCCTGCGCGTCCGGAGCCTGTGCTCCGCGACGGGAGAGGCCACAACAGTGAGAGGCCCGCGTACGGCAAAAAAAAAAAAAAAAAAAAAAAAAAAATCACTCAGAAAGTCTAGCTTGTAGAATTTATTTTATTCTTATTTGCAAATCATAGATGATGTATCATAATTTATACTTCAGAATTTTTCATTCCAGGACTTTTAAGAGCCTTTTCAATGTTTTTACAGGTATTTTTTATAACTTCCTTGTGGAGATATAATAAAAATAATTCTTTAATGAGAAAAAGTTAAAGCAAAGTTACTGTTATACAGAGATTATACTGTGTTCTTTGTGTGTTAGCGTTAAGTTCTTCATTTGGACACTTTGCCAACAGCCACAATTTAAACGAGAGAATTCAGGGATGTGTTTTTGTCTCCAGTGGAGTAGAGTATGAGCAGATAAAAACCTTGCCCATCTCTTGTAACTGAAAGCAGTTTAAGAGATTTCCAGAGAAATGGAAAGTGCCACCCGAAGACTTTTAGATATTGTGTGTGGTGAAAATGATTAGTAAGGGTGGATACTAATAATGATGTGTCAGCCAACTGAATTGAGAGACAAACTAAAGGGAAAAGGACCAAGTTCTGTTGTTTGATAAATTTTAACCCTTTGGAAAAACCTTTTCCTGTTGGACATCAACTCATTTTTATGTAGACATTGGAATAAAGCTTATCTATCTATGACTATAAAAAAAATTTTTTTTCTTGTTGATTTTTAAGAGTTCTTTGTGTATTTTGGATAATAGTCCTTTAATCAGAGGTGTCTTGTAAATATCTTCTTCCAGCCTGTGGCTTGTCTTCTCATTCTCTTGAGGGTTGAATATTTTTTATGATTCCATTTTATCTCCTTTCTTGGATTATTAGGTATAACTCCTGGATGTGTTATTTTGATGGTTCCTTTCATCTTTAACTTACCAGTTTATTCAAGTAATATTATACCACCCCAGAGATAGCATAAATTCTTACAACTATACATCTCCATTTCTCTCCTCCTGGTCTGTGTGCTATTGTTGTCATACACTTTACTTCTAACATAGGTTATAGACCTCAAAATACATTATTACTGTTTTTGCTTTAAAAAGTTAATTATGTTTTAAAGAGATTTAAATAATAAGAAAAGTCTTTATATTTATCCACATAGTTACCATTTTAAGTACTCTTCATTCCTTTGTGTAGACCCAGGTTTCCATCTGGTATCATCTTCTGCTTGAAGGACTTCTTTTACATTTATATTTCTTGTCTGCAGATAATGAATTCTTTCATCTCTTGTATGTCATAAAAAGTCCTCATTTCATATTTGTTTTTAAGGATACTTTTGTTGGGTAAAGAATTCTAGGTTGACAGGTTTTTTTCAGTACTATAAAGATGTTATTCCATTTTCTTCTAGCGTATATGGTTTCTGATGAGAAACTTGCTGTAATCCTTATCTTTGTTTCCTTGTTATTACATAACAAGGTGGTGTTTTTTTTTTGTCTCTGTTTGTTTTTAAGATTTCTTTTTACCACTGGTTTTAACCAATTTAATTATGATGTGCCTTGGTGTAGTTTTCTTTGCTTCTTAGGCTTGGAGTTTGTTGAGATTCTTGGATCTGTACGATTAATAGATTTCATCAAATTTGGAAAAATTTCAGCCATTATTTCTTCAAATATGTTTTCTGCCTCTGCTGCTTCTTCAGATTCTCTAATTATACATGTATTAGCCTATGTGAAGTTGTCCTATAACTCACAGATGCTCAATGGTCTATTATTATTTTAACCTCTGTGTTTAATTTTTTAAATTTATTTATTTGTTTGTTTATTTATTTTTGGCTGTGCTGGGTCTTCATTGCTGCGCGCAGGCTTTCCCAAGTTGCGGTGAGCAGGGTCTACTCTTTGTTGTGGTGTGCAGGCTTCCCATTGCAGTGGCTTCGCTTGTTGCAGAACATGGGCTCTAGGCACATGGGCTTCAGTAGTTGTGGCATGCAGGCTCAGTAGTTGTGGCTCACAGGCTCTAGAGCACAGGCTCAGTAGTTGTGGCACACGGGCCACACAGGGATCGAACCCATGTTCCCTGCATTGGCAGGTGGATTCTTAACCACTGAGCCACCAGGGAAGCCCCCTCTGTGTTTAATTTCAGATAGTTTCTATTGCTACGTGTTTTTCCTTAAGTGTCTAATGTGCTATTGATACTATTCGGTGTAACCAGTATAATTTTCACCTCAGAGACATTAGTTTTCACCTTAAAGTTTGTTTCTTTTTTATACCTTCCACATCTCTAACGAATATGTTCAATCTTTCCTCTAGTCTCCTGAACATATGGAATACAGTTATAAGAATAACTGGTTTTTGTCTACTAATTTTATCTTCCATGTCAGTTCTGGATCAGTTTGGATTGATGGATTGATCAATTGATTGAGTTTTCTCTTCATTGTGGGTTGTATTTTCCTGCTTCTTAGCATGTCTGTTTTTTTTTTTATTAGATTCAAGGCAGTATGAATTTACCTTGGTGGGTGCTGGATATTTTTGTATTCTTATAAATATTCTTGAACTTTGTTCTGAGATGCCACTGAATTACTTGGAAACCACCTGATCCTTTTAGGTCTTGCTTCTGCTTTTGAGCTTTGTTAGGCAGAACCAAGGAGTGTTTATTGTAGATGTAATTTTTTTCCATTTCTGAGGCAAGACTATTCTTAGTATTTTACCTGATGCTCCATAAATTATGAGACTTTGCTCTCTGGTTGATGAAAATAGGCACTATTCCCAGCCCTGTGTAAGCTCTGCCTATTGTCCCCTGTAATCCTTCTGAGTGGTTCTTTACCTGGACAGTTTCTTCACATGAATGAGCTGATCAGTACTCAACTGAATACCAGAGAGAGGAGCCTCTGCAGATCTCCAGAATTCTCTCTCTGTGCAGCTCCCTCTTCTCTGGTACTCTGCCCTGAAAGCTTAACCTGCCTTAGCATCCCTGGGTTCCTAGCTTCATCTGTTCAACTCAGGGACACCATGAGGCTCTGCCTGGATTCCTTCTCCCTGTTCCACAGTCTCTGCACTTTCTCTAAGCAGTGTGCAATGGCATTCATAGAGCTCACTTCGTTGTCTTCCATCTCTCAGGAATGACTATCCCGTCCATTGTCTGAGGCCCAATGTCTTGAGAACCATTGTTTCATATGTTGTTGGTTTTTTTTGTTATTGTCCAGATTTTTGGTTATTTCAGGCAGGAGGGTAAATCTGGTCCCTGTTACTCTATCTTGGCCAGAAGCCACTGTATAATCATTTCCCTCTTAATCTCTTTTATTTACTCATCTTATACTTTAATTCCAGAAAAGTCGATCCTGCTGATGGTTGCCAAGAGAGCCAGAAAAGTGGGCTTCAGCTGAAACACTACTACTACCTACACCCAGAATCTGGAAATACATAAAATTTCCCAGTTATGATTTCTCTTCACTCATTAGAGGAGCCTATAACTATCTGACCTCCATGAGGGCAGAGACCCCAACTAATGCAACTCTGTATCTCCAGCATCCAAAAAGGTAAATAGATAAAAGTATGTTTTTCATTAGGCAAAACTAAACATAGGAATTCCATCATATCATCATCCTCATAAAAGTAGCTATGTGCTTAGCAGTTTACTTACATTATCTTATTCAAACCTCACAATGATCATTTTAGGTGTGCATCATTCTTATTTTACTGATAAAGAAACTGAGACTTGGAATAAATAGCTTTTATAATAATACCATGCAACTAGTTTGTGGCAGAAATGGAATTCAAGTGACATCTCTAACCATGCTCTTAACCTCTATGTAATACCATGTTCCATAAAGTTTTTCTAAACCATAGGCTTCCTTGCTAAAAGGCTAACCTCAGATTGTGCAGTCTAAAGTACTACACCTACCCATTGTGTACTCAGGGTTCTCATACATCAATATGGAAGATTTCCACCAAAGTACCTATTATTACTTTACACTTACCTGCTTCACCTCACGTGAGCAGTGGTGAAGAAATCGGTTCTGGGTGATCTCATGAAATGATTTATGCAGCTTGGTCCCAAATTCCTGTGTGTCAGCTGCCTAAAATGGGCCAGAGACAGAATATGTTGAGTTCCAGTACTGGCAACCAAAGGGTAAGTACCCACAGGAAGTTTACATTGGGAGAGATGGAGACAAATAGAAAGGCAAACCACTGACATCCTTCATGTTGTGTTAGAAGTTTCCTTAGTTCTTGTGGACACAGGATAAGTAGAAAGAAGGTCTGGGATACTTGACATGAGACAGGTAGTTGTGGCTCCCATATATCTTCCAATTTCTGTTAGCTAAGCAAGGTCTTTCAAACAAGGTCTTTGTTCTCCTATCTCCATAGGAGATAAATATCCCAGAGATCCATCTGTTTGTGAAGAGGTTATATAAACTGCTCTCCTCTAAAACAAGTTCCAAAAGAGCAGAGGTTCTACTGAACAACTAAGGCTGATATAGGAACTTTTCCCCAGATAAATCTTTCAGGGAGGAAGGGAACAGTAATTTAGTTTGCATCCATTAAGAAATGGGTAACAGCCTCTACTTTTTAGTATAGAATTGTATTGATAGGATATTAGAGTTAAAAGGGGCCAGAGTAATCACCTAATACAACACACTAATTTCATTTCATTTTATTTTTATGTATGTATGTATGTATGTCATGAAGGAAAGCGCAGTGTTTATTGTAAGGCACCATACAAGGAGTCCAGGGTAGCTAATGCTCAAAAAAACCTGAACTCCCTGATGGGTTTCAGGGGGGTATTTTTAAAGGCCAGGTGAAGGAGGGAGTCTCAGGTTATGTGATCAGCTCATGCACAATTCTCTGATTGGTGGATGGTAAGGTAACAGGGTGGAGTCACAGGAGTTAACATTATCAGTCTTCAGGCTCCAGTAGGTCTGGGGGCTACTGCTCATGGTCATCAAGTAGTTAGAATCCTCCATTCGGTGAGGGTTTTTAAAACATATATAAAACAACTCAGGAAATGTGCATCATATACTGTTATCTAGGTACCTCAGAGAGGAGCTAAAGCAGAGGACACGGGTGGAGGGGTCTCCCCCTTTAGGAAAGGCCCCATAGGCTCCTGCTCAGTTACAGTTTCATGCAGCTTTCCATAATTCTATTTAGAACAAAATACATATGCATGCTCGAGCAATGAAATATAAATTGCATAATTTCAGTAATGCCACATACCACTTAAATGCTCTTATATTTGCATTTAAAACTGGCACCACACAGAATGAAAATGAATGATAAAATTTATACAAATAATGTAAAATTTTAATTTTTCTTTACTTAGAACATTAACTAGCAAATAAAAAACACCAGACAAGTCAAATGAAACTGCAGAAGAAATTTAAAAGCTTTATACTTTACTAACTTTACTGCTTCCCCCCTTTTTTGCATTTTGCAAGGGCCTCCAAAATTGTGGCGCTACCCCTGACTATAAAGGAGCAGCCCTGGGGAACTTGGGGATGAACACACTAATTTTATAGATGAGACAACTGAAATTCAAAAAGGAGAGGTGACCCACCCAAGATCTCATAGCCAGTTAGTATGAAAGTTAGGGCTGACTTTCACTGTGCTACCCATGTGACCCAGAAAGTTGAAGCTGTGAGAAGATGCACTAGATTATAAAGGTGTTATACATTTTGACCCATTACCATTTATAGAAATTTATTCTAGGAAATAATTCAAAAGAAGCAAGCAATCACATATAGGTATTAACTGAAGCACTATTTGTTGGCAGAAAAAATGTAAACAACTTAAATGTCTGTCATTAGGGGAATGGTTTATTAAATTAGATTAAACTAATATAGGTGAATATTGGTTAACCAATACAAATTTTAAGACTGTTGAAATAGGGGAAAAGGTCAAATTATATATGAATATAAAATACTTTGGTTATGACTATATAGTATAATGTATATGAGATAATATGCAAAAATTAAGTGATAAAGTTTATTAGTTATTATTTTAAATTTTATGTATATTACACTATCTTTTCAAGAAAAAAAGTACAAAAAAATGAAGTGACATGGAAAGAATGTGTTATCCCTCTGATAATTTGGTCAGCACACACTGGAAGGAAGGAAGGAAAAAAACCAACATTTATTAAGAATCTACCATGTGTAAAAATGGGCAGAAGACCTAAATAGACATTTCTCCAAAGAAGACATACAGATGGCCAAGAAGCACATGAAAAGCTGCTCAACATCACTAATCATTAGAGAAATGCAACACAAAACTACAATGGGGTATCACCTCACACCAGTTAGAATGGGCGTCATCAGAAAATCTACAAACAACAAATGCTGGAGAGGGTGTGGAGAAAAGGGAACCCTCTTGTACTGTTGGTGGGAATGTAAATTGATACAGCCACTATGGAGAACAGTATGGAGGTTCCTTAAAAAACTAAAAATAGAATTACCCTGTGACACAGCAATCCCACTACTGGGCATATACCCTGAGAAAACCATAATTCAAAAAGACATTGCACCCCAGTGTTCATTGCAGCATGATTTACAATAGCCAGGTCATGGAAGCAACCTAAATGCCCATCGACAGACGAATGGATAAAGAAGATGTGGTACATATATACAATGGAATATTACTCAGCAATAAAAAGGAATGAACTTGAGTCATTTGTAGAGACTGTCACACAGAGTGAGGTAAGTCAGAAAGAGAAAACAAATATCGTATATTAACACATACATGTGGAATCTAGAAAAATGGTACAGATGAACCAGTTTGCAAGGCAGAAATAGAGACAAAGATGTAAAGAACAAATGTATGGACACCAAGGGGGGGAAGCAGGGGTGGGGGGGTGGGGGGATGAACTGGGAGATTGGGATCGACATATATACACTAATACATATAAAATAGATAACTAATAAGAACCTGCTGTATTAAAAAATAAATAAAATAAAATTCAAAAAAATAAAATACTAGCCATCGCATACTACTTAAGACAATTTAAGATGAAATGTATTAAAACTTTAGCATTAAAAAAAAGAATCTACAATGTGTTATGCAGGTTCACACTTAGCTCTCAACTTCATAATAACCTTGTGAGGTACTGTTATTTTTTTCTAATTTGTAGATGAAACTCAGAGAAGTTCAGTACAGGCCTAAGTCCACCTAGCTAGTAAACAAATGAGCCAAAATTTGAACTCAGGCCTTTGATTCCAAACCTTGTTACACTATTCCATACTGCCAAACGCATGTAATGCTTATGGTTGCTCAGTTATTTTCAGTATATTCTGTTGCCATGAGGTAATAGAACATTCTTCAATAAGAAACTGGGAATCACTGATCTAATCCTAGCTCTGCTTATAACTACCTGTATGATAGAAAGGAAACAGAAATTTTAAATAACTCATTTTCTCATTTATAAAATAGTATATACATCACTATCCATTCAACAAACATTTCTTAAAACACTTACTTATGTAGAATCATAGGAGGATCAAAGTAAATAAGGTTTCTAAGAGCACTGCACATATTACTAAGATAGGTAGTAGAATGTCATTAAAACCCTGGCACATTTAAGCATCCCCAATCTCTTACTAACTTGAAGCGTCTGGAGGCATGTCTTTCGGAAGCTGCTGCTGGTGCTTCCAGTCATGATACTCATGATGGAATTCACAGCCACTGAGAGTGAGGCCTGTAGTTTCTGATGAGCCTAGAGAATAAAACAAGGAAGGGGGAGGCTGCAGTTTATAATAATACCAAACTGCTGGTTCAGATAATCCCAAAGGGACCAAAGGTTTTAGTCAGAGCAGGATTTCAAAAATTCTTCCCCCTCCACCAAAAATACTTACTGAGATCATGACATTACAAAGGACACTTAGACTTATTGACGTAGATACATTCAGAAAAGACACGCAGTAAGACACTGAGCAACAAAACAGATATATTTATTATTAAAAAACAAAAAGCTTTAAGCTTTACTCTTTTAGTATAGTTGTCTTTTCCCTGAAAAGGAGGCCATATGAAGTAAGAAATGTGTTACCAAAAGTACACAGGATGGAGGGATTCAAAAAGTCAGGTAAGGGGCTTCACTGGTGGCGCAGCGGTTGAGAGTCCGCCTGCCGATGCAGGGTACGCGGGTTCGTGCCCCGGTCCGGGAAGATCCCACATGCCGCGGAGCAACTAGGCCTGTGAGCCACAACTACTGAGCCTGCGCGTCTAGAGCCTGTGCTCCGCAACGAGAGGCCACGACAGTGAGAGGCCCGCGCACCGCGATGAAGAGTGGTCCCCGCGGGCTTCCCTGGTGGCGCAGCGGTTGAGAGTCCGCCTGACGATGCAGGGGACGCGGGTTCGTGCCCCGGTCCGGGAAGATCCCACATGCCGCGGAGCGGCTGGGCCCGTGAGCCATGGCCGCTGAGCCTGCGCGTCTGGAGCCTGTGCTCCGCAACGGGAGAGGCCACAGCAGTGAGAGGCCCGCGTACCGCAAAAGAAAAAAAAAAAAAAAAAAAGAGTGGCCCCCCGCTTGCCACAACTAGAGAAAGCCCTCGCACAGAAACGAAGACCCAACACATCCAAAAATAAAAATAAATAAATTAAAAGAACGCTCAACATTAAAAAAAAAAAAAAAAAAAACCTCTGGCCTGAATCATGAAGAAAAAAAAAAGTCAGGTAAGAAGACAAAGTGATGTTATAAAGGATTAGGAAATGGGGGAAGAATGTAAGATTTAGTGAAACAGCAGCTCTAGACACATGTGTGGGAAGGGGAAATATATAGATAAGAAAGATATACATTGATGTAAGCTTTTATATATAGGATGGATAAACAACAAAGTCCTGTATAGCACAGAGAACTATATTCAATATCATATAATAAACCATAATGAAAGAGAATATAAAAAAAGAATGTATATATATGTATAACTGAATCACTTTGCTGTATAGCAGTAATTAACACAACATTGTAAATTGACTATACTTCAATTAAAAAAAATTTCAGGCCAAGTGCATGCATGTGCTTTCAATTTATCCAGAACTTATAGTCAATAATATAGCACTTCAATGTGTGAAAGAGGGAAGAAGACATTAATGACACTACAAATTAATATACAAAAATACTTCAAGGTGTAAAACTACCTAGAATGAATATAGTGTCCTGGGTTCAGTGTTTACTGTTCCTCTTTTATAAATGTTTTCCTGTCCCCTGGTATAATGGGAGTGGTGAAAACAAACTAACAGGCAGGCAAAACCAAGCTCATTTTGCTTGTGAAAAAACACACTCACATCGTAAGTCACGTGTTCCAAAAAAAATAAAATTTGTTCACACTCAAAAAAAAAAGAAAAGAGGTATGTTATCAGTCATTTTCCCTGGTCTACTGTTCTGCCCATATTTATTCAAACTCACCTACTAGGAGATAAGACTAAGCAAGCTGGTTACAGTGACCCATCTAAGTTAAAGCCCAAGTTCCTAGGCTAGATGCAGTTTATAAGACCAGCCCAGGTGGGGACTTCCCTGGTGGCGCAGTGGTGAAGACTCCACACTCCCAATGCAGGGGGCCCAGGTTCGATCCCTGGCCAGGGAACTAGATGCCACATACATGCCGCAACTAAGACCCGGTACAACCAAATAAGTAAATATTTTTAAAAAGATCAGCCCAGATGACCAAAGAGAGGAAGAAGCATTCAGGGAGGAAGGGCTCTCAGGCCCTGTCTGCCATATACTCTATCTTTTTCTTAGAGAAAGGAGAAAGGGAGTTGTGAATTTCTTACTACCTTGACAGCGTGGTGATGCTGCTCCAAGGCCTGGTCCACAGCGACCTGGATGGAATCTTGCACC
Source organism: Stenella coeruleoalba (assembly GCF_951394435.1). Lineage (NCBI taxonomy): Eukaryota > Metazoa > Chordata > Mammalia > Artiodactyla > Delphinidae > Stenella > Stenella coeruleoalba. Next base: position 5,925,306 of record NC_137154.1, read on the forward strand.
ACACTGTGGCTCTCCGTGAGAATGGCACTGAGATGAGTTGTGAGCAAAGTGTGGACTCCTAAGGGGAGGGAAAATGTTGGTAACCTTGAGTGAGAATGACCACTTCAAGACTGCTGTTCATATGCTGTGAGTCAGGGCTGAGAATGGGAAAGAGGCCACTTGAAAAAAGAAGCCACTTCTGCCTATCCAGAGATAATTACTTTTCTAGACAAAAACCCCCAGCAATTTACAAACCTACCCAATTCCCACTTACAAATGAACGAAAGCTCACTAAAATTAAAGTGAAGAATGACATTATTTTTGAAGAATCAAATGAGGGATCCTGTTTAATTCACATCAGAAACAGAAATATATGCTAAATACTATAAATAATGACACTGGTGGCTCCCAAAGGAAAGGAAAAACCTCCTGGAGAGTATGTCTAACTCTACTCTGTTCCTATTTGAGCGTCACTGTTATGGTGAGCCACTGCTACTGTCAGGGTATCAATCCTTTTAGATACGCTGTGGTATAGAAAAAGTTAAGGGCTTCCCTGGTGGCGCAGTGGTTAAGAATCCGCCTGCCAATGCAGGAGACACATGTTCGAGCCCTGGTCCGGGAAGAATCCCATATGCTGTGGAGCAACTAAGCCCGTGCAGCACAACTGCTGAGGCTGCGCTCTAGGGCCTGTGAGCCACAACTACTGAGCCCATGTGCCACAACTACTGAGCCCATGTGCCTAGAGCCTGTGCTCTGAAACAAGAGAAGCCACCGCAATGAGAAGCCCACGAACCGCAACAAAGAGTTGCCCCCACTCGCCACAACTAGAGAAAGCCCGCACACAGCAACAAAGACCCAATGCAGCCAAAAGTAAATAAATGAAATAAATTTATTTAAAGAAAAAGTTAAAACTCACAATCTGAGAATTGCTGGTATAAGGTCTTTTTAAATGAGGGACTATCTCTGATAAAGTAACCATAGGCACCACTGCTCAGCATCCTTCAGAAAAGCTAACACGTGAGACTGATGGGCAAAATACGTCATTAAACAATATGCCAGCATTGATGATCCTGATACAACCAATACAGGAAGACAAATTTACTTTTTGGGACACCTGGAGAAAATGCTTCTTAATTAATCTTTCTTCTTTCAGTGTTTTTCTACTCCCTGTATGGTCTGTTCAAAGGTAAAGCTGGCTGGCTTTTCTCAGGGCTGCAATTAAAATGCAAGTCAGAAAAAAAAATGCAAGTCAGAAGGAACATTTTCTACCACAAGGTACCATGATGCTTTCCTGGAAGGGAGGGGAGGAATTGCTCTGCTCAAAAGGGGTCTGGAACTGGAATCAAGAGAATATAGATTCTAGCATCAATTTTACTATCAACTAATAGTGACCAAGTCACTTCACTTTTCTCATTTTAGTACAGAAAGTGCCTTTATACCACCTGCTCTCATGGGTATTTTGTGCAGATAAACTGGGATAATATATATAAAGTGTTTTGAAATGTACATTGCAATATTCAAAGAGAAAATATCGCTATTGCTATGATATCATGTGGATTACTATTTTCTATAGTTTGGTCCTAAGAATAGCCTTAAGAAATCAGTTGAAGCCCCTTTGAAAGCAGACATTTAATTAAAAAGCTATAGTTTCATCCCTAAAACTGCTGATACCACCAGATGCCTTTAACACTGTGGCAAAATGAGTTAATCATAGAAAAGTTACCATGACAAGGTAGGCAGAAGGCCAATTAAGTGATTTTCTTTTTTAAGACACATGGAAACAGACTGTAGTTCTGCACAAGCTGTTTCCTAAAAGGAGCTCTGGAGAAAGCTTTCAAGGATCTGAGAAAGAAGAGGGGGAAAAGAAAATAAAATTACTACATATATCTGTATCCATGTATCTATACCTACCTACCCTTACAGTGCATCTTCTTCAAAGGCTAGTCCTAAACTCTCAGATGTATAAGGAAATTTTAAAAGATAACTACTATGTTTACTAATGCAGTGATGGATTTCTGTTTAATCCAGTACTGAGTACCACTACCTGAGATGCTGCAGGCCTTCAGAGTCAAGCTAAACGAGGTGTACAAACTATCACAGTATTATAATAATGATAGTAACCCTGGTTTCTGAGGAAGTATGTTTAATAGGATTCAGAATGTGGTACCAGATTTTATGTCATCCTAGGGAAGACTGAACATGGTGCTCCCTCTAGCAGACCAACCTTAAAAAAAAAAAAAAACTGCCAAAGATAGCAGATCTTACATCTTAAGAGGGTCTTTAGACTTGGAAGGGCCTTTGATAGCACCTAGTCTAACAATCTCATGTTAAATATATGAAAAGGAAGGATCAGATGATTTATGCAACTTGCTTTCCAAAAAATCATTAAGGAATTTGGTAGCAGTACTAAAATTAAACCCAGGTCTCTTGATTGTACCCTGAAGTCCTTTCCACCATACTAAGCTGCTTCTGAGTCTTTGTCCATGCCAGCACAGGTAGGATAATAGCCCTAGGCATTCTCACCTTTGACCTCCTTGCTGGAAGCCTCATTAGTTTGAGTCTCTTCTATGTTCCCATTCCAGGGCCTTAATGAATGGAACAGTGGGGCACCAGAGAACACCAGCTCCTCAAATAAAAGGGTTACAAGCCAGAGCCCTGGAAAGCAGTGCTTCTCTCCTAAAGAATATATACATGATGGAAAAAGGTAGGAAAGGCATGCAAGGCTGGCAGTAGAAAAGAATCCCACAGGTTCAACAAATAGTTGGCAGCAATGTGAGGTCTTCTGATCTGGTGTTGTAAGCTGTCTCATTTCTCTTATGACTCAGTGGAAGCAGGGCCACACCAAATAGCACTGGAATGCCTAGAGAGTAAAGTCCCAAGAAAAAACAGTCGCCCACAAAGAAAGAATAACCCAGAAACATATCAGGAACACCAAAAGGAAGGCTTATGAACATTCCCCCAGACATTTATCAGCTCCACTTCTTGCTTCTTCCTTCAAAGTTTAGGAGGGCACTGAGAAACACTTAAATTTATGTCTCAGGCTTTATTGGATTAAAATGCATAAGCTGGGCTTCCCTGGTGGCGCAGTGGTTGAGAGTCCACCTGCCTATGCAGGGGACACAGGTTTGTGCCCTGGTCCAGGAAGATCCCACATGCCACGGAGTGGCTGGGCCCGTGAGCCATGGCCGCTGAGCCTGCGCGTCTGGAGCCTGTGCTCCGCAATGGGAGAGGCCACAACAGTGAGAGACCGCGTACCGCAAAAAAAAAAAAAAAAAAAAATGCATAAGCCAACTCTCATACTCAGTGGTTTTCAAACTTTACTATGTTTAGGAATCACCTGAGAATCTTGTTTAAAATGCATATTCTTGAGCCATACCAGATTTTTACATTAGCAAAACAATGAGTTAATCCTTGCCCAGGAAGCTGCACATTTTCAAATACTCCAGGTGATTCTGATGCGTGTGTTTCACAGACCACGGAACAGTGAAATCACTGCTTTACCACTAACAGAGAGAACCTTCTGATAACAGGTTATCACCTATCTGCTAGATAAAGGCCAAAGGTATTTGTATGCCTGAACAAGGACAATTTCTCCCTTTCCAGAGGTTGATGTGGCAATCACACAAAGCCATTCATACCAATGTACTCCCACAGCACCTCGTGCTCAATCTGAGATGTTGCATTAAGGCCAAGTAAAACTGATAACTTTCTTGATTCCACTTGGAAAAGCAGTAGGGTGGTGAACAGTTCTCAAGCCTGAAAAGCTTTAAAAACATACTGATACCTGAGGCCCACCTCAATCCAAGGAAATCCAAATCTCTGGGGGGTGAGGTTTGGGCATTTTTTAGAAGCTCCCCAGGTAATATATTGTGCAGCTGAGGTTGAGAACTACCCATCTAAGGTAATATACTCTGGAGGAACCAACAGGAAGTGTGTGCTGATTTCTGGTCAACCAAATCTGGGAATGTCATCATCTAAGTGACGCTTCAAGATATAGATCTTTCGCATAGAGCATATAATTTTTTTAACTTATTTAAGCAAGGTTTTTCATTGAAATGAGTTATTTTACAGAAACACATCTATTCAGATTTATGCATCATGTAAAGTCTCCTTTCTTTATTCTCTTAACATTTAAGCACACCCAAGCTGGCAGCCCCACTCTCCTATACCTACCCCAGAGTTCCATTTTCTGGACTGGAAATCCGCTGTGGAAGTCCACAAAGAGAAAAAGCAGCAGAGTTTGTCCCTGGGGGTCCATATTCTGAGTCTGATCCCCCTCACTGGATTCCACCTGATAACTCACATCTGGAAGCACCAAATCTAGAGGACAAGATATTACAGAGTATCCTAAGTAAAGCCCTCAAAATGCTAAGTGAATAAAGAACCTATACCTCAAACAAAGAGGGATCTGAGATAAATCTAAATTTGAACACTCCCTTCTCCTCCTGAATCTGTTTCTCTACCCACATGATAAAAGTAAATAATAGTGACTCACAGGAAGAACATCAAAATAACAACTGGGTGTATAAAATGCAAACCAAACAGCATTCCTTAGAATTTACTGGGAAGTATTATACAGTAAATTCATTCACTCCTCATGTAACTTTCTAAGGTAGGTATCACTAATAAGAGGCTAGTAAAAAGTAGGTATAGCTAGTAAGAGTAATGATAACAGCTAACTTGTATTGAATGCTTACCACGTGCCACGTACCACATTAAATTCTTGGCATGTATTATCTCAACATTCAGACTTCACCGCACTATGGTATGGGACATATTCTTATGCTCTTTTACAGGCAAGAAGAGAGGCACAGGTAGGTTAAATACATTGCCCAACATGAGACAGGAAGTGGTGGAACTGTTTTAGACTAACCCCAAAATCTGTGCTCTTAACCACAGTGCTATATAATATTTGTATTCCCAAGTAATCTGATCCCTATGGTCTTTTTCTAGAATATAATCACTATAGTCCTAAATTCCATCCAGATCCATATAGAGAAGTACCTCCATGTGGATCCTGGTTCTGTAATGAGGGAAGGTGACATGTGCGGACATTTTCTATGCTATTCATTTCCAAAATTAACTGAGCAAGTTTAGGCATCACAAATTGGCAAAAAATGAAGGAAATCAACAAAGCATGAAAATAAAAATGGAAGAGAAAAGGAGATATGGAGAGCCCTCGAGATTTAAAAAATCCTTATAGCATGACATCCCATCTGTTAAGACCAAAAATTAATATTTTTTTTTCAGTGACATCAATGGTTTAATGGATAGGGGGATCTTACATGTCTGAAGCAAGGTCCTGGAGTGATACCCCACTGTGTGTGGCAGACAGCAGGCAGAACATGGTTATCAAAATCTGGAGAAACTATTCTAGATAGACATTCCCAAAACATAATTATTCCTATAGAGTTTACCTAAAGGCTCTTATCTTATTTACATTTACTTAAAATTTCATCATAGCAAGATATTTTCCTTGCTGACAAATTTGCAACAGATATAATATGGTCTTATTTGACCTCAAAATAAGCCTAGGTGTAAGTATTATACTTAACACTGATGACTCTAAAGACATGTCTATATTAATCAAACCAACAAGTTTAAGCTAGCTTCAATACCAGATATCCATTCAGTACTGAATATTTCCCATATCACGTGAAACTGAAATTCATTCTGGAGTTTCTTTTATATTTCTGAGAGTTTATATGAGTGCTTAATTTCTCTTAAGCCAATTAAACAGAGCTCATCCACAAACCAATCTTGGCAGTGCCATTTGGAGGCAGAGACACCTTATATTTATAAGGTACACATAGACACACATTTATTTATGTGGACACAGAGATCTCACTGTTTTCTTGCTAGAGTTTAAAAAGGTCTTTTTTTTTTTCTTCACTCTCAAGGATCACAGGTAATTAAAGTTCCTGAGAGCCCAGGTAGATTATTAACATCTCAAAGACACAGGAAGAGAAATACCAATTCCTTCTAGAAAGCTAACTTCCTCTAAGGCCTATGCAAAAACCAGTTTTTAGAACGTCAGAAGAGTCCCATCTTGGATGTTTTCAGGGATTTTTTTCAGTTTCTAAATAGCCAATTCAGTTTAAACAAATAACAGTAATAGACAATAATACATATCATTCACTCACATTCGCTTGCCTCACTTTCAGAGGAACATGAATCACCATTCAAGTTACTAAGACCCCCCTAGCGAGGGTTAAAACCAGGAAGAGAGAACAGGATTTGGACTCAGGTACCCAGACACTCACACACACACCCCCAAGATAAAAGCCAAACCAATTCCAAAAGGCTCTCTTTGGTACAATAGCAGAGCCATTAGGGGACACTGTTCTCTTAATACATCTTCCACAGTTTGCCAGGGGAGAGTAGTAGGTATTCCCCCTCATTGGGCCAGGTGGTACGGTAAGCAGCCATTACCCAAGGGAGCAAGGAAAGCACTTCACCCTCATTGCTGGCCCCATATAAGTGCTAAGGGGCAGCCCACAGCTGTGGCCACAGCCTTATTAAGACCAAACATTCTTTCCTCACAAAACCACTTACCTCCAGAAGCCCAAGGACACCCTCCTTTCATTCCGCCCTCTGGAATAACTACCTACTCAAGAAAAAATGTCTTACCACGAGGCCTACTTCCAAGATGAAGATTCTACCTTTCCCCCGGAAATATTTCCCTATACTGGCAGGCTTCAATCTTCTCATACCAGTCACAACTCTAGAATACCTCCTCGCTACTGGTGAACTTCCTCAGGATCCAGTTGAACAGACTGCCTTCTAAATTTCAAAGGATTCTAGCTAACAACAGTCAAACTCAAGACTATAAAGCTCCTAGACATCAGCTCATGGTTGCATATTCCTATTTCTCAGTTTTATTTGCTGGTCTAATTATTAAGCATCCAATTTCAGTATGATTCACCCAAAGCCAATGTGATTAGGCTCTATATGAATAGTACAGTCAGCTTCCTAGGTTTATCACTATATGGTTTATACTCCTGCCTTGCTTTTACGTAGTATTACAATTTTTCTAAGTAATTTTATATGGATTTTTTCATTTCATTGAGAAATATTTCTCTTCCACGATAGTTCAAAGATGTTCTTGCAACTTTACTAACCTTTCTAAAACCCCAGAGTTGATGGATTAAGGTACAATAGAAACCCTCTGAACAAGTCCCTGGAAGGTGAAGGCCCACTGACTACATCAAGAGGGCCAGGAATAGAGAAGGCAGTAGGAATGAGGAGAACCAGCATCAACACGTAATGCCAGAACGGTTAGGCTCTGATGGGGCTTTGCCTGTTGACACCTGTTTGACTCACTTTATGTGGAATCTCAAACTTAGCCAGACTCCCACCTGTAACCCCCAACCTAAGCTATCAGATCACTAGGTCCTATTCTTTTTTTTTTTTTTTTTTTTTTTTGCGGTACGCGGGCCTTTCACTGTTGTGGCCTCTCCCGCTGCGGAGCACAGGCTCCAGACGCGCAGGCTCAGCAGCCATGGCTCACGGGCCCAGCTCCGCGGCATGTGAGATATTCCCGGACCGGGGCACGAACCCATGTCCCTTGCATCGGCAGGCGGACTCTATGCCACCAGGGAAGCCCGGTCTTATTCTTATATACACTTGCTATTTATATTTCCTTGCATTTTTCTAATATTCTCCAGAGTTCTTTATTCCTATGCAAACAAAGAGAGGGAGATTTACCTCTATCTAAATTGAAATCCAAATTGGGCACCATACACAAGTGGTGTTTCTTCCAGTTAATGAAATACGAGGTATCTTTGAAGATAGTAGAAGTTGGCTGCTCCGGATTTAGCAATATCAGAGGCAGACCTGAAGGTCCATATAGAAATATGTATAGTTGCTAAAGAAAATTGCAAATTTTTAGTTTTTTATAACTGTATTTATATGCATAAAACAAACACAACACTGACCTGGTTCACACTCTCAGAAATAAACTAGTGTGCTAGGCGATTACATATTAAGCCTTTTCCACATTAAGGATAGGTGTGAGGCGCCAGAGATAGATCCACTAGAATCCCCAGGAATTATTTTGGGTTTAATGAGTGTGAGCTACAAATATAGTTTTGGGACAATTCGTTTATTTACTCTCCTACTCATTAAATCATAGGTTTGAATGGTACCACAGGCTAAACACTACACTGTACTAAGTTCTGGGGATATAAAGATGAATATACAGATTTAATACTTACCTTCAAGTTATATTTATAGTATGGGAGATACATGTAAAAACCAGTAAACTGTAATATGATATGATACATGCTAGAATGAAAGTATATACAAAGGAATATTTCCCAGCAAGTATTTAAGTATATTCAGATTGAGAGGGAAACACTTCACCTTCTCCAACCTACTCTCTAACCAAGACTAAGGAAGGTAGGCCCTTAAATGGTTTCTTTCTCTTGACTTCTCATTCCTACCCTCACCCTCCCTGTAACCCAGTGTTTCTCAACCTTGGCACGTTGACGCTTTGGGCCAGATGATTCTTTATTGTGGGGCTATCCTGTGCATTGTAGGATGTTTAGCAGCATCCCTGGCCTCTACCCGCTAGATGCCAATATCACCTCTCCCTCCAGTCATAAGGATCAAAATGTCTGCAGACATTGCCTAATGTCCTCTGAGGGCAAAATCACCCAGTTAAGAACCACTGCCTAAACTTTGTTGTCCCCTGAACCAAGGCTAATAAGACCAGAATATATATTGTCCTGTATCTTTCTGTTTTCATCCTCTTTTTCATAGGGTAAACATGAGGCATTAAGTGTGAAGATTAAAATCCTTACCCAGTAGGGACTGGGGCATTACTGAAAGTCACAACAGAGCAAAGGGAGGCAGTGCCTATGAATGAAGTCTCCATCACAAATCCAAGAAGGCATTAACACTTGAGCTAAGGCCAACACATTCACTATTTAGAGCCAGGGGAGATTTTAGGTGCTGCAGACTCAGAATAAGAGTGAAATATCCGAAGAGTCAAAATGTGTGAATGTCTTTTAATTGGGTTGTTTAAACTATTTACATTTAATATGAATACTGTTATGGCTGAGTTTAAATCTAGCATCCTGTTACCTGTTTTCTATTTGTTCCTTGTATTTTATTTCCTTTTTCTTCTTTTCTATTTTTGGATTGGGTATTTTTTATAACTCCATTTTATCCCTTTTTCTGACTTATTAGTTATAACTCTTTGTGGTATTAACTTAGGGATTGCTTTAGGCTTTACAGTATACAACTCTAACTTATCACAGTCTGCCTTCAAGTGATACTGTAACAGTTCACACATGTATAGTATGAGAATCCTTCAACAATGTACTTCCATTTCTCCCCTCTTGGCCTTAGTGCTGTTGTCACACATTTTACTTCTACACATGTTGTAAGTCTTACACACTGTTGATATTTTTGAACAGTCAATTATCTTTTGAAGAGGTTTTTTAAATAGGGCAAAAATCTTTTATATCTACCCAAATAGTTATGATTTCCAGTGCTCGTCTTTATTTGAGTAGATCCAGAATTCCATCTGGTACCATTTTCCTTCTGCCTAAAGCATTTCCTTTAACGTTTCTTATAATACAGGTCTCCTGGTGATGAAGACTTTGGTACATCTGAAATATTCTTTATTTTGCCTTCATTTTTTTTTTGAATTTTTGAATTTTATTTTATTTTTTATACAGCAGTTTCTTATTAGTTATCTAATTTATGCCTTCATTTTTGAAAAGTATTTCCTCTTGGTATAGAATCCCACATTAACGGTTTTCTTTTCTTTTATTAAAGATGTTGCTCCATTTTCTTCTAGCTTATACTGTTTCCAGTGAGAAATCTGTGGTATTTCTTATCTTTGTTCCTCAATATGTAATGTGTCTTTTTATCTCTAGCTGTTTTTAAGATTTTTTTCTTTACTACTGGCTTTAAGCAATTTGATTATGGTGTGGCTTGGTATAATTTTCTTCATGTTTCTTACGTTTAGGGTTCATTGATCTTCTTGGATCTGCAGGTTTATAGTTTTCATCAAATTTGGAAATTTGGGGAACATTATTTCCTCAAATATTTTATCTGCCTTGCCTCCCTGCAGGACTCCAGTTACACATCCCTGAATTAGGCCACTTGAAGTTGTCCCACAGTTCACTGATGCTTTGTTTATTTTTTTTAGAGTCTTTTTTTATTTTACTTTAGTTAGTTTCTAGTTTTGTGTCTTCAAGCTCACTAATCTTTCCTTCTGCAATGTGTAAATCTGCCATCAATTTCATTCAGTATTATTTTCATCCTGAAAATTATATTTTTTTCCTCTAGAAGTTCAGTTTGGGTCTTTAAAAAATCTCTTTCACCTCTTTATTTAGTATGTTCAATCTTTACTCTCACTTTTTGAACATGGAATACAGTTATAACTGTTTTAATGTCCTTGTTTACTAATTCTATCACCTGTGTCATTTCTGGGTAGGCTTCCATTGATTGAAATTTTTCTTTCATTATGGGCCCTATTTCCCTGCTTGTTTGCATGCCAAGTAATTTCTTATTGGATGCCCAGCATTGTGAAGATTACCTTTTTGGGTGCAGAATATTTTTGTATTCCTATAAATATTCTTGAACTTTTTTTCTGGGACACTGTAAAGTTATTTGGAAACAGTTTCAGTCTTATTGGTCTTACATTTAAGCTTTGATACGTGGGACTAGAGAATCCTGTAGGCTATGGCTAACTTTTCCCCACTACTCAGGCAAAGCCTTCTTAAGACTCTACCTCATGCCTTAAGAAGTATGAGGCTTTCCACCCTGCCTGATAGGAACAGGAACTATTCCCAGCTCTGTGTGCATTCCAGGGATTCTCTTCTGTCTGGAGCTCTATTTCTATGTATTTATTTCCTCTTCAGTACTCTTTTCTATAAATCCTAGCTGTCTAGACCTCCCTGAACTTTGAACTTTGTCTCCTCAACTCAGAGAGATCCACCAGACTCCAGTTGGGTATCCCCTCCTGGTGTTGTAGCCTGGAAATTCTCTCTAGACAGTACAGTGGGGCAAACACAGGGTTCACTTGTTTGTTTCTCCTCCTTCTAGAACCACTGTCTTGCATTATCTGTTGTGTAATACCTGAAAACTGTTGTTTAATATAATTTGTCCATTTTTTCTAGCTGTTCAGGGTAGGAAAATAAATCCAGTCCCTGTTATTTGATCATGGCTGGAAGTGGAAGTTCCTAAATCCTTTGACACAATCTCATTGGCCTTTGATAACTTCCTTGCTTTCTGGCCCAACAAGATACCCAGCTCATCTTGTACATTTCTACTTTAGGCCCAGAATCAGCCACTTCTCCTTTTTAGTGAGCAGTGGTATTTAGAGGACACATTCTGAGTACCACGAGTGTTCATTGCTTCTAAGGTTTTTTAGTGGACAGAGCTAAGAAATATATAATTTTTAAAGTCAGAAAAATTGGGGATTCACATTGGTATTTTCAATTCTGTCTCAAAGTTACTTTTAAAGATTCTTATTTCTTTGAATTTACACTCATATATCTTCTATCTTATGCTAAAAAATTTGGTTCCTAACAATGTTAACATAATTACTTATTTGTTTTTACATAAGTATGCACACAATTTTAATATAATAATACCAATATTATTACTAAGAATCAAGACCACTTAATGAATTTTAAGAGTTCTTTGCAGTTCATTTCATCCTTAGAATATCCCACCAAGAATGTACAGTCAAAACACTATGCTCTAGTCAGTTGAATTAATTCTTCTTCTTGTATGGATTATAACAGTAATATAATATATAGGTAGGTTCATTACCTTTTATCTTGAAGAATATTTTTACTGGGTATGGAATTCTAGGTTGATGATTATTTTATGTCAGGACCTTAACACTATTATTCTACTACTTTCTGTTGGTATGAGGAAGTCAGCTGTCAGTTTCTCTTTTGAAGAAAATCTGTCTGTCTTCCCTGGGTGATTTTAAGATTTTCTTTTTGTCTTTGATCTTCTAGAAGGTGTGGATATATAGACAGATATATATTTTTTATAAATTTATTTATTTATTTTTGGCTGCATTGGGTCTTCGTTGCTGCACACGGGCTTTCTTTAGTTGCAGCGAGCGGGAGATACTCTTCGCTGCAGTGCGTGGGCTTCTCGTTGTGGTGGCTTTTCTTGTTGCAGAGCACAGGCTCTAGGCACATGGGCTTCAGTAGTTGTGGCATGCGGGGTCAGTAGTTGGGGCACACGGGCTTAGTTGCTTGGCGGCATGTGGGATCTTCCCGGACCAGGGCTCGAACCCATATCCCCTGTATTGGCAGGCGGATTCTTAACCACTGTGTCACCAGGGAAGTCCCAAGGAGTGGATATCTTTTTTTTAACCTGCTTGATTGTTCAGCTTGAAATCTGTTTTAGTTGCTTCAGCCATTAACTCTTCAAATATAGTTTCTGCCCCATTTTTCTCTCTCTTCTCCTCTGGAACATGAATTAAATGTACATTAGAATGTCTCACTGTTTCCTCTCACTGTTTATCTCTTCTGTATTCTCCATCCTTTGTCTCACTTTGCTTTGTTTTGCTCAGTTTTTGCTATCCTTATATTTTGGTTCGTAAATTCAGTTATGCTGTGTCTAATTTGCTGTTAAACCTGCCTACTGAATTTCAATATTGGTTATTGTATATTTTGGTTCTACAATTTGTTTGGTTCTTTTTAAAATTATGTCACATTCAATAGTTTCAGTTCCCTGGCAAAATTTTTAAGCTTGCCTTCATTTTCATAAACATAGTAAGCATATTTTTTTATTTTTAAAATCAGTATCTGATATTAGCAATTATCTGGAGTCCCAGTGCATGTTGCTGTTGCTTTTGTTTTTGTTAGCTCTTGTTCACGCCTCCTTGTCTTCTCTTGTACCTGATTGTGTGTGTGTGTATGTTAATGTGTGCATGCACATGGGAGCTGGATGTTATATTTAAGTATCTGTTAAATAATTTGAAGCATAGATGCAGTTATCTTCCTCTAGCAAGAATTTCTGTTTGCTTCTACAAGGCATCTGGGAGAATTAGAAATTTAGAATCACCTTAAACCAATTTCAAAGTTTAAGATTTTCTGGCCTGCCTAAACCACCCCCCAAAATAAATGCACATCACTGAAGGATGGTTTATTTCAGGTTCACCTTACTCCTTAAAGTATAGCCTTTTACTTATCCCTGTCCAAAACAAGAGATGTCTTTAACAGCACTCCCAAGCTCAGCAGGCCCTGAACTCTTTGGCCTTCTTCTCCTGCGTTGATTCAGAAGTTGTCTTAGTCTCTCAGCTACTTGCTCTAATTGGCAAATGACCCTAGGGCAAAAGAGCCCTCAGTGCTGGGCTCAGCTTTTTGTAATTCCTTTCTTTCCTAAATCACGGCCCAGAAATTCCTCCCTATTCACTAGCTGTTAGATACTTTTATGATGTCTTGGTATTTCATCCAGCCTTTGTCTTCATTAGGAGGGTTGGTCTAAATTACCTAGTTTGCCATTTTCAGAAACTGAAATCCCACCAGTTTTCATAGTTAGCTCTCTCTCTTTACTAAAACATCACCTCCCTGGAGTCTACACTGACCATAATATTTAAAATGACATTCCCATCATTATCTCTTTACCCACATTATTTTATCTTCACTGCACATATCATTACCTAACATCCATTTATTTATTAAATTTTCCCATGAAAATGTAAACTCCAAGAGGATAGAAAATTTGTCTTATTCCCTCTTGAGAATGGGATGAGGACGAAGAGAAACTTTCATATTTTATTTATACTCTTCTGTATGATCTAGATATTAAGAAAAAGCATGTTTTAAAATATGAAATGTCCACACACAGTGTTTATCACTATCCTGGCTCCTTCTTCCTCCTTAAAGACATCCTCAGCTGACATTTAACATACCAGGACCTTGGCCCTCTTCTGTTCTTGTTCTTTATACTCTATTACAACTTCCTTTACTCCTACAGCTTCAATCATATAATCATAATAATACTGAACATTTATCAAACACTTATATTATGTGTCAGGCAATATGCTGGGAGCTTCACATGGATTATTATATAGTTAACCCTAAAACAAACAAATCCCAAAAGAACAACAACAAGAGAAACCTTCGCAAGGGAAAATAAGTCTATGAGGTAGGTATTATTATCCCCATACTAAAGCTGAGGAAATAAAGGCTTAGGCTGGTTGAGTAAGTTGTGCAAAGTCACACAACTAATTAGTGGTGAATCTAGCATTTTTACTCCTGTGTCACGCTCTAGCCCTAGCACTATACTATACTATAGTTACCTACGGAGAAAACGCTGAGGCTGTAAAATCTATTTCTCTAAATCTGACCACTTGCAAATTCCAGACCAAAATTTCTATATGGCTGCTTGCCATTTTTAAAGGATGCCCTGCAGGCACCATAAATGCAACTTATGTAAAGCCAGACTAATCTTCTTCACTCCTCAGATCTTGTTGCCAGTATCATTATTCTGTTGGCCATCTATGGAAATCGTTTTTAACAGCTTTACTGAGATTTAATTTACATATCATACAAATCACCCATTTAAAGTGTACAATTAAATTGGTTTTAGTATATTCAAAAAGTTGTGCAACCATCACCACTATCAGTTTTAGGACATTTTTATCACTCCCAGGTGAATCATTCCCCATCTATTTTCTGTCTCTATAAATTTGCCTATTCTGGATATAGAGTTCTTGACATCAACTTTAGCCATTCTCTGCCCCTAATCTCTCCCTAGTCAAACAACGAACTGGTTACCTCATCATGTTGATTCCTTCCGGTGATAAGTCTCTCCTTTCCATGTTCATCACACTTTTAATTCATGCACTTAATAGCTCTTGCCCAGCTCACTTACTTATTTAATTAGTGATTACTGACGTCTCTCTCCCACCCATCCTGCACAAGGCTGCTAGAGATTCCTAAAACATTTAATGGTTTCCCATTATATAGAGAATAAAGTTCACACTCCTTAGTGTGGCACTCAAGATCCACCATATTCAACCCCAAACTACTTTTCCAGCCTCCTCTCTCCCTCTTGCACCATTCATTCCATGCTTCAGTCATACTGGATTATATGAAAACAGTGTGGCACTTGTCATATTTTATAGTTTAAAGTTTCTTGGAAAAATTCTCAAGCTTAGCTTTCATATTGGATTTTTGTTTTTATACAAATCGTACCAGCTTCTAGATACAGAGTTTATATGCTAGAGGCTTTTCTAGAATTGAAATATAAAAATCCATTTTCAAAGACAATGAATTTGAACATTTTGGTGGACTCTGTCATTAAAAGGATATGGAAGCTGAAGAAATCCTATTCAGCTGGTTGGAAAAGACCTTTGGGCAAGGACAGAGAGCAGCAGCTGGAGTCAGTATCAGCTCCCCCAACAAGCCCATTTTAGCCACGTCATCAGGGATGAAGAGCATGACTGGATGTCCTAGCACGGGGTGGATTCTGCTGCAGAGTAATTCAGTTGCACCAAATTTTGGTGTACTGTCAAAAAACAGGTAAGACAAATTTAGCTTTTTTCCCTCTTAAGAAGTTATTTTAAAGGGAATTCAAAATTCTTTTTATAACTTCTAGCATATGCATAACCATATCATCCACCACATAAATTTTGTTGGTATAAGTAACTTGTGTCCCACTCAGTGAATCACAGGGAATGGAAAAAGTAGACAAATTGGCATTTCAGGAATTATAGCATGGCTCCTGCTTTTGCTGCCACTAACGGCAGTTTTATATTCTCAAAAGTATATTCCCTCCACTAAAATTACTCTATGTTTCTGAGCAGAAGTTTCCAAGATCATTCAAAGATCAGCATGGTGGGGGTGGGGGTCAGGGGTCCCTGAATCACAAATGACCTAAAACTGGCCTCATGATACTTAGGTTTCTGCTTTTACACATGCTACACCTTCCCCTGAAGAAGTCTGAGGTTACTATTTGGTAGGAGTAATGAGAAAAAATTGGAACATCTTTCTCTTCTAGAAAGAATCTAGTGAAATTTGGTATTTGCTTACTTTCCAACAACTCTTTTCTAAACAGAAAAGAAATGTTAATGAACCTTTCCCCCTTTCTCTAAACTAATCAGGTCACCCAGGGAAATATGTCCACAAACATTGGCTTAGAGGCTTAAACTCTTCCAGTCAATCTATGATAGCAAGGCCGTCTGCCTGTAGGGATTGTATGATGCTAGAAGATTACTAAATAAAGATGTGGGGTGGGGGTTTTGTGTCCTGCAGATATTAAAGAATAAAACATAGTCTAATCTGAGAGGTAATTTTGGTCAAAAGTAAGAAAACAGACTGAAAAACCATAGACAGTCTCTTCAAGCCTTAAGATCCTATGACTACCAGTGTTGATCCAGGGCATATAAGTGGAGGCAGAAACTACTGAATAAAGAATAGATTCGCTGGACTTAAACATAAGTTAGGCATTTTCTTGCTATAATTCATGTTCACTTTGGGTTCTGTGGTAACTGGATAGTACAGGAAGGCAAAGCACAGGGTTCTACTCCATTTATTTTCCACCTCCTCCATGGATTTTTTTGCAGTCTGAAAAAGGTAGAGGTGGGAAGAAAGATGATTTCTAAACCTATGCAAAATGCTAATACACAAGCAATAATATACAAAGAATTCCTTTGCAGTCATAGTATCTCTCTAGCCAAGAGTTCAAGTAATCTCTAAAGTCATTCCTCTCTTCTCATGTCTAAATGGGATTGGAGTTAGCAGGGTTTGTTTTGTTTCATTTACGGAAGAAATTAAGGCATGGAGAGGAGAAGGAACATGCATGTCCTCAGGTCAATTAAAATATATTCAAGGAGCCAGGAATAATCATCGTTTTCAATACAGATAGCTTAAAATTTTTACTTTCAATTTTCTTACAGAGAATCTGACACTTGGCACTAAGAATTGACAACTGAGACCATTTTCAATTTCTGCCCACATTCATACTCATAGTAAGAGAGTAAAACATGGAGAGGGACAACAGTGCTTTCCCCTTCACCTCACATAATGCTGATGGTTTACGACAAGCGCAATTCCATTTGACAGGTTCAAAGTAGGTTCATTCTCTGCCCTGCAAAGCAAAGAAAAGATAAGCCATATCTCAAAGATTCTAAAACCAATCTCTGCCTCTTACAAATTTTGGCCCATGAGTACCAACCCCAGAAATTACTGAAATTTAGTAACCAATTAACCAAGGGGAAAATGTCTATTTTTAAGTTTTCTCATTCTAGTGAAAGGGAAAGTCATGAAAGGTTTAATCTACTTACTCATTAAAAACTAATCTAGAGGGCTTCCCTGGTGGCACAGTGGTTGGGAGTCCTCCTGCCAATGCAGGGGACACGGGTTCAAGCCCTGGTCCAGGAAAATCCCACATGCCACGGAGCAACTAGGCCTGTGCGCCACAACTACTGAGCCTGAGCTCCAGAGTCCGCAAGCCACAACTACTGAGCTCGTGTGCCACAACTACTGAAGCCCAGGCGCCTAGAGCCCGTGCTCCTCAACTAGAGAAGCCACCGCAATGAGAAGCCTGCACACCACCACGAAGAGTAGCCCCCACTCGCCACAGCTAGAGAAAGCCTGCGCGCAGCAACAAAGACCCAACACAGCCAAAAGTAATATAAATAAATTTATTAAAAAAAGAACTAATCTACAATAAGAAAATGTGGGGGGCGAGGTCTCAGAAAATTAGTTTCAAAGTGACTTCGAGTCAAGAAATCAAACTGTGAACCCACTGGAAATAATAGGACAATAATGACTGAGAAAAATTGTAGAGCCACTGCATAAACTTAAGCCATGGATTAAGGACTTACCCAAAGATCTCCATGGAGAGGATTCCATTCACCTTTACACTAAAATTAAATCTAATCTGCAAAATAAATGGGGTGTGATATTTAACATGAACCAGAATAGGGATTAAAATTTTCCATACTCAATTCCTAAAGGAGAAGATATTCTTTATATCACTTTTTTTTTCCATTGCACTTTCCCTAAACATACTTAACACTTGTCTGTGTTCAAATTCTGCATCTTAAATACATTGAGTTCTACATTACAATTCCAAGTAGTCACAAATTATGAGGAAATACTACCGTTTTGTCCTCTGCTGTTCTCCTAATGTATCTCTTCTCCCCTTCTTAAATGAATTATCAATTTTTCTCTCTATTGTTTCCATTGTTTTCATATATGGAATATTCCATGCTTTTTTCTTTGTTTTTTCTTCCCCTATCCCCATCTCTTATGTCCTCCTTCCAATTTACTTCACTGTTCTAATTATTTTATACCTTCAACCTCTATTTTTTTTCTATATAATATAATGGGTAATAAGGAACTCTAGAGCCAGACTGCCTCATTTCAAATCCTGGTCCTGCAAGTGATTTAACCTCTGTACCATATTTCCTTGGCTATAAAATGGGAATGATGATAAAACCTACTTCACAAGGGGTGTTGGCAGGGTTGAATGAGTGAGTACGTGGAGAGCACTTGGAAGAATGACTGGCAAACAATTAAGTACTGAATCCTGCTTAAGACAGAAAAAGTAGGAAACATGCCAGAAAAAAAGGGGAAGTTATATAGCATACTTGTGTGCAACTTTATGAACATATCAAACTACAGGTAATAATAAAAATTTTAGCTTTCCAGAGTTCAAAGTATTTTACCAATTTCCTTAGTTGCTCTTATAGTCACTTTAGAAAAAAAGGAGATAATCAGCAAAGTTTATCATCTAGGTTTAAAAGAAAAATGAAACGCAGAAGAGGGAAACGAGGTATCCAAAGTGATACAATAAAACAGTAAGGCAGTGAAAATAAGAACCCAAAAGAAAGTTCTCTCTATATCCAAGGGCTCTCAACTATGTCACATGACCAACATCAAGCCTGCCTTAGGGATACAGGAACCAAATCAATTCAATATTAAAACTTTTGATCACTGTAATTAAAAGAAAGAGGACCAATCAGATCCTTCCATGCCCTACAGAGTAGAAGTCTTTTAAAAACATATGACTTAAACAAGAGAATCGTTATTGTGCAGAAGAACAGCTTACCTTGGGGAGCACAGTGATGACTTTGCGTAAAAAATTCTTTATAACCAGGCTATCTGTCATCAAAGTTCTGGGCTTTTCATGAACCTGTAACAACATAACAAAAACATCCACTGCACATACACAAACCCAAGAGCACAAGTGAATTAAATTATGGTATTTCTTCTTATAAAAGTAACTACACCTCAGAAAGCTTTTCAGACATCCAAGGGGAAACATCTTTGGGTCTGAAAACTGAACACCAAAGGTAATCTAATAGCCATCACTTCTTGGGCTAAGGTACCTAATTTCATGGAACTTCAGGAGACGTGAACAAATACCAGAGTAAAACCCACAATCTCAAAACCACCTTTTGGAACAAATTTAAAAGTAATTTACATTGGAGCTGAGAAGAGTAACTCTATCTTTATTATTCTAATGTGGGTCAATCTGTATTAAGAATCTGAGTGGAGTCAAAGGAGCAGGCACTAAAAAGAACCTATTTTTAAACCTTAATCCATTCATCCAAACATTTGTATTTAAGGAAAAGCTGCAAAGCAGAAAGCTCAGAAGTCAGAAGACCTGTGTTCTAACACTGGCTCTATAAAAATTACTGCAGTAATCATGAAAAAAAATCACTTAACTTCTCTGGACCTTATTTCCTCATCTGCAAAACAGGCATAAAACTTAGCCTTTCAACCTCACAAAACTGTTTTAAAGACCAAAGAATAATCTGAAAATATATGTTAGACATGGTAACAATAATAGATACCACTTGATGAATGCCTACTATGTGGCAAGCAATGTGCAGGTGCTATATCTACAACAATCCTCAAGTCAGGTATTACAATCCCCTCTTTATAGATTAAAAAAAATGAGGCTCAGAATTCCCTTGAGGTCCAGGGGTTAGGACTCCGAGGTTTCACTGCCAAGGGCGCATGTTCAATCCCTGGCCGGGGAAATAAGATCCCTTCAGGCCCTGCAAGCCCTGCAGCGTGGCAAAAAAAAAAACAACCAAAAAATGAGGTTCAGAGAAGTTATGCAACTTGCCTAAGATGTTCAGTAATAGAGCCAGAATTTGACCCTAAGTCTATCTAACAACAATTGTCCATGCTTTTTCCAATATACCCTGATATCTCCATACAAATATAATAAGATTTATCACTTAATGAGGGCTTTCTCTATTCCAGGAATGGTACTAAATATTTTACTTATATTACCTCATTTACCCCTCACAGAAACCATATTAGGTACATATAACCTACATTTTATGGATAAAAAAAAATGAATTTCAAAGAGGTTAAACAACTTTGCTAAGGTGTGCCTGATCTGGCTCCAAAGCTTTAGTATTAACCACTTTCCTATACTATATTTAATATAGTGTCCCTAAAACCGAAGTTAAAATGCGTCTCCGAAAAAATGGAGAAGTCAGTGAAGAAGAAATAGAGTCAGAAATCAGTAAGTTCTTTTCTTTTTTTAATAAATTTATTTATTTATATAATTTTTTATTTTTGGCTGCGTTGGGTCTTCACTGCTGCGCGCGGGCTTTCTCTAGTTGCAGCGAGCGGGGTCTCCTCTTCATTGCGGTGCACGGGCTTCTTATTGCGGTGGCTTCTCTTGTTGAGGAGTACGGGCTCTAGGTGTGCAGGCTCAGTAGTTGTGCCGCACGGGGTTAGTTGCTCTGCAGCATGTGGGATCTTCCCAGATGAGGGCTCAAACCTGTTTCCCCTGCACTGGCAGGCGGATTCTTAACCACTGCACCAGCAGGGAAGTCCAAACAGTAAGTTCTTATTAGTGGCTCAGAAAATACAGAGCCATGTACTAAGTGTATATTAAAAGAGAAGAAAGGTCCCAGACCCCAAAAATCTCATAACACAATAAAGAAGAAACATGTAAATATCTAATGAAGGATAAACTATTATAATACTCTTTATGGGCTTCCCTGGTGGCGCAGTGGTTGAGAGTCTGCCTGCCGATGCAGGGGACACGGGTTCGTGCCCCGGTCTGGGAGGATCCCACATGCCGCGGAGCACCTGGGCCCGTGAGCCATGGCCGCTGAGCCTGCGCGTCCGGAGCCTGTGCTCCGCAACGGGAGAGGTCACAACAGTGAGAGGCCCACGTACCGCAATATAAATAAATAAAAATTTAAAAAATAAAAAGAAATATAATACTCTTTATAAGTACACTGAAAAAGAGATCAAGAACTGTGCAATGGCAGCCCCAGCTGACATCTGCCTGCAACTTTAGGGGAGACCCTGAACCAAAATTTAGCACCCCAATTCCTGACCCACAGAAATTGTGATACATAATAAATGATTATTGTCGTTTAAAACAAAAAAAAAAAGAACTGTGCAATGGGTGGGGATAATTAGAAAAACTATTATAAAAATATTTGAAAGTATTAGAAAAATGGATGGGGATTATTAAAAAATTCTGGAAACAAATCTAGGATTATTCACACATGTAAACAGCAGTAATTAAACAGTAATTGCAGCATACATACCATAGTCACATCCTTCTTTTAAATTTTTTTATTATAAAGTGTTCAAATAGTAGAAAAGCAATGGTCTCTTGAAAGCATTTCCTATACTTAACACTTCCAAAACAACTTCTTGGAACAGTTTCAAACTTTTGTAACTTAGTGATTATAGGGTATATCACAGAAAGGGCTTAATTATATCTAGCAGTAAGGCAACCAAGTAAGTGGAAGTTCCTTGAGCAGCTACCAGAGAGGGTCTACAATTAGTAAGGATGGGAACTACCATTTACTGAACACCTGCTACATGCCAAGCAGTTTATATACAAGTAGGAAATACCCCCACTTTATGGATGAGGATAATGACTAAATAAGCGAATTAATTTGTCCAAGGTCACACATAGCTAATTAAGTGGCAGAACTGGGATTCAAACCTAGATCTGACTCCAGAGCCCACATTTCACTATGAAACGCTGCCTCTCCAAGAATGTTCATTTTCTGTACACATAGCTATCTGAATCAGATACTACGTAATCTATCATTATTTTTTATGGAGCCTGATGGGCAATGCTTAAACATGACTACTGAATATGTATGTGTATTTATTCACTGATAAAACACTTAATGTAGCTTATCATGTACTTAGGCTTACAGAGATAAATAAAACAATCTCTGAATTTGAAGAATTTACACTTAAGTAGAAGAGAAAGACAAAATAAATAATTTGTATGACAATGTGAAGAAGCTTTATGATTTAAATATATAAGAGATGCTAAAGAAATACACAAGAACAATTGGCACCTAATCCAGACTGAGAAGATAAAGTGACATAATGTCAGGTCAGTGGAGGATACTTAACACAAAGCAAATAGCTCCTTTTAAGATCTACTCATAAATTATTGAGAGAGAGAGAGAGAGAGAGAGAAAAAGAAAGAAAGGAAGGAAGGAAGGAAGGAAGGAAGGAAGGAAGGAAGGAAGGAAGGAAGGGAGGGAGGGAGGGAGGGAGGGAGGGAGGGAGGGAGGGAGGAAGGAAGGAAGGAAGGAAGGAAGGAAGGAAGGAAGGAAGGAAGGAAGGAAGGAAGGAAGGAAGGAAGGGAGGGAGGGACACTACACAGTCTTTTACAGCCTTTTACAGTTGGGTGTTAGAAACCCAGTACCCCAGGCCTGACATACCTTCAGAAGCAGTGAATTTACTTACATGTTGTTAGGAAAAAACATATGCTGCCAGCCCTGGGCAGCGGAAACTACTATTGAAGCACATGTTTCAGCCTTTAAATACAAGTCTAATCATATGATACAATATGGGAGCTGTTTTATATTTTCAAACATGAACTTATGTGGTTATGGGTTCTATATGACTTTCTAAAAGAAAGTCAGTGTCTCTGTCTCTCTCTCTCTTTGCTTAAATAGGTAAGTAGATAGATGATAGATAATAGAGAAATAGAGAAATACAAAGATAGATAGATAGGTTTGTACGTATATATGTATATCTCTACCCATTTTATCATTTTGTATCATGGCAAAAATAAATACAAAAATGGATAAATTCATCAAGAAGATCTTGCAAAAATCAAATTGTTTTTGGAAAGACATGTTATCTAGCCTAATGGACTCCAAGATGCAGGACTGACTGAGCATAAACACAAAACCAGCATCTCTCTTAAATGAAGTTTTCCTCAGTCTTCCCTGGAATGAGCTCTCCTCACATGCCCAAAGCAGTGGATCATTTATTACCGCTTTTTCATGGAGGTCTCCATTCACTAGCCTTTGCTATAAACCTTGCCACTTGACCCTTCTTCCCAGTTGAGATATACGTGTATGATGAAATCTTTCACAACCTCCCCTTTTTCTCTTCTCATTCTCTTCATTCAAAAATCTTTTAAATAGGGACTTCCCTGGTGGCACAGTGGTTAAGAATCCGCCTGCCAATGCAGGGGACACGGGTTGAGCCCTGGTCCGGGAAGATTCCACATGTCGCAGAGAAACTAAGCCCGTGCGCCACAACTACTGAGCCCGAAAGCCACAACTACTGAAGCCCATGCGCCTAGAGCCCATGCTCTGTAACAAGAGAAGCCAATGCAATGAGAAGCCTGTGCACCGCAACAAAGAGTAGCCCCCGCTCCGGCAACTAGAGAAAGCCCACACGCAGTAACAAGACCCAATGCAGCCAAAAATAAAGAATAAATAAATAAATAAATTTATTTTAAAAATATTTTAAATAGCTGCACAGTATCAGAGACAATGAGATGTAATAGAGCAAATACTTTCAGGAAATCCTTGTTCCTCTTAGGTTATACTGCTCTTACCTCGCCCCACCTATCACCAACTGATTACTGGGCACTAAGCTCACAGTTCTCCTCTGTACTCTATAAGCTCACAGTTCTCCTCTGTACTGCCATCATCCTCTGCCATCATCCTCTGTCCTGCCATCATCTTGGCTGACTTCCACATACAAACAGATGACCAGTCTAAGCAACAATTTGGTCTCATAATTCTCTGACCTCCTCAACTCCAACAACCTTGACCTCCACTCATTTCCAGCCACCTACTTCCACGGCCATAGATTGGAACTGTATTGTTCTGGAAGGCTTAAACTAAAATGTCCCACTCTTACGTGAAAAAATATGCGCCAAGATGTTAATAGTGGCTACCTTGATTAAGTCAATTATCTGTACTCTAAATGCACACTTTGATTTTCCTGAGGGAAACACTGCTCTTGCAATAAGGAAAAACAAAACAAAAAAAGAAAGAAACTTTATCACTCTGATGATAAATTTTTGTTCTTTCAAGTCTCTGAACTTCTTATACCCAGAAAATCTGTTTTTCGGTCTCATCAAAGACCTCTAGACCTTGACAACTTCCCATTGGGTTAGGTACCCTTCCTCTAAGCTACCTCAGCATCAGTGCATACCTGTATCATGATATATATTACACTGCATTGTAATTATTTGTTTACTTATCTATCTTTTCCTTTAGATTCCAAGTTCCTTGGGATCAAGTAACATGTCTTGGGACTCTGTCTAGCACAGTGAAGCTGTCGTGAACAAACACAGGTTTCCGAGTAAAGAAATGAATATTGAAACAGCACTGATCAATATGAGTAAGACTTTGATTCAGATTCTATTTCTGTCCTTAACTTTGGTATGACCTTGGGAAAGTCAGTCAAATTCTCTGAATTTCAGTTTTCTTGTATCTGTAAAATGGGGTGATGATTATCCTTGTCCTATCCATTTCATAGAGTTGTCAGGAGGCTTAAATAATATATATGTTAGGTATAAGAATTACCATTGTTTGTTCAGACTGGCTAAAACACATGATTTCCTTTTCTAGAACTGCTTTCCTTGGCTCACTGAAATCAGCTTTTTTATTGCTACTTGACATTAATAGTTTTAGAGCTGACTAACCATTAATTGCTCCAGACTGTTCACCCTTCGTTCCCCTAAACAAGATAAGGCACAGCCACGGATATCTTTTGTCCCGATACCATAGTCATTTCCTTTTAGAAGAAGGATATAATTGTTCCAACATGGAGAAAGGCCTCCCAAGTGCTTTTTGGGAGAACATTTAAAGTACTCTAATTCTTTGTCTCTACCAGTTCAAAGGAAGCAAGATAGGGGATCCGAGAATTGTTAAAGGGAATGGAGAACTCAATTGTCACTCTCATAAATCTGGGCTACAAAAAAATCAATAAAGATCTTTAAACCAACCTAATAAAAATGTATCTAAATAGGATCTGCACTGGGAATCCATTTTTATTTTCTTTTTCAGGAGATCCAAATTCAAATAATGGTTTACTTCAGTGGTTCTCAAATTTACCTGCACATTAGGAATCATCTGGGATTTTAAAAATATTCCAAAGCCCAGGCCACACATCTTACGGACTGGATTGTGTCCCCCAAAATTCATCTGTTGCAGCCCTAGCCTCCATGTGACTGTATTTGGAGACAGGGCCTTAAGAATGTCATTGAGGTTAAATGAGGTCATAAGGGGGCGCCCTAATCTGATAGGACTGGTGTCCTTGTAAGAAGAGGAAAAGACACCAGAAGGCTCTCTCTCCACATACATACAGAGGAAAGGTCATGTGAACAGTGACAAGATATCTTGATCTTGGACTTCTAGCTTCCAGAAGTATGAGAAAATAAGTTTCTGTTGTTTACGCCACCCAACCTGTGGTATTTTTTTTTAATGGCAGCCTAAGCAGACTAATCCAGCACCCTAGACCAATTAAATCACAACCTCTTGAAGTGGGACACAAACATCACTATTTTGAAAGCTCCCAGGTGATTTAAAATCGGCACACGGAAGTTTGGGGACCAATGCCTTATTTCATTTCAACTTTGAACTGTAACGGACCTAGGTTTTTCTTTCCTGTTATTACATTTGTAGAAAAATAAGAATCAAAACATCATTAATTTATAGAACCACAGCAAAACTTGCCTCAAAAATCATCTGGAAGGGTGTTACCCCTGACACGTCCTGAGAATAGCTGGTTTCCTCTGAAGTCCAGCTCAGCTCTGCAGAGAGTCCAGGCAGTATAGACTGTATTTCTGTGTGAGAAGAGATGGTGGCAGAATAGAACAAGCAGTTTGCATAAGCACCAGTTTCTGGAGTTATTAAACTGATAAGCCAAGAAGTCTCTTCCCTGATGAAAAGATTATCTGCAAAATTTTAAATATGACTGGAGATGGCTATGCATCAGCAAATTGCTTAAACATTTAGAATTATTTTATGGGGATAAGACATTTAATCACATGTTTTCAATTTTACACAAATTGAAAATTTGCTAAATCAATTTGTATTTTCACTTAATTTCCACAAGGACATATCCAATGCCACAATCTTCAGAGTTGATAGCTCTGATATTCTTATATTTTTAAATAAATCAATTCATTATTTAATAACACAAATCCAGTAAGTGAGCTAATTTATTTTTTTTTAACATCTTTATTGGGGTATAATTGCTTTACAATGGTAAGTGAGCTAATTTAGAACTTAAAACAGAAAAATTCAAGAATGACCCTCTCAGGCATTTACCTAATGCCTAATGCCTTTTTTTACCCAAGAGAAGCAAACTCTTGCTAATTTAATTGTCAATTAACCACTTCATATATTTACATATGTTGATTCAGAACTCTACACAAAGCATCAGTGAGTCCTGGATCATCATCAACAGATAGAACCTCAAAGTATGCGCCATCCTTCTTTCTTTCTGTACCCTGGCACTAATATTATAAAGGGAAAAAAACCCAAATCTCCCATTTTATAAAATGCCATCCCTTATTTCCCCTCTATAGTAGTATTAGAATGGAGAACTAAATATGAATAAAAATATATATCTCAGTCTCTGAACGTTCTACCTTATATTTTTTTTTTTTTTTTTTTTGCGGTACGCGGGCCTCTCACTGCTGTGGCCTCTCCCATTGCGGAGCACAGGCTCCAGATGCACAGGCTCAGCGGCCATGGCTCACGGGCCTAGCTGCTCCGCGGCATGTGGGATCTTCCCAGACCAGGGCACGAACCCGTGTCCCCTCCATCGGCAGGCAGACTCTCAACCACTGCGCCACCAGGGAAGCCCTGAACGTTCTACCTTATAAATGAGGTTGACAATGTTGATATTATAAAAGAATTCAACTTAAAAATTTTAATAACAATAACATATATCCTAAAATAATAGCACAACTTTCTTCTAAAACATTCATACCATATATCTAATAAGCTTTAACCATCTCAAAGAAGATCAAGTTCTAGCTATCAATCTTAATGGGTAATATTTTTCTTGCCATTAGTTTGTTTTTCAAATATAATTCAGTAACAAAGCTTGAGATAATATGGCAGCAAGGTTATGCTACACTGAAGTTTAATGAAGTTGGCACTAAACCAGGATGACTTACATCAATCTTCAGATTTACCACTGACTGACTTTCTGACCTAGGGTGACCCCCTTTTTTCTGTGATTCAATTACCTTTCTGTGAAATAAGAAAAAATTGTTCCTCAATCCTATAAAGTGGTAATACAGTGAAAAATAGGGAAAACATGTAGATACATGAGAAAAAGGTTTGTCAATAACTTGGAATTCTCTAGAAATCTTAATAATGATTTTTTAAATGAGTAGTTATTTGGGGGAAATTAATTTCAATTAACTCACTCCATACACCAAAAAAAAAAAAAAAAAAATCCAGATGGATTGACTAGAGTTAAATGTGAAAAGGTAAAACAGTAGAACTAAATAAAAAGCCTTCTGTTTCAAGATAAGTCAAGCATATGTTGAAATTTCATCTTCCCATTCAAACACATAAAATGATAAAACAAGTATTTTTAAATTTTAATAAAACATAGTCATAGAGACTTCCCTGGTGGTCCAGTGGTTAAGACTCCACGTTTCCAATGGAGGAGGTGCGGGTTTGATCCCTGGTCGGGGAACTAGTATCCCACCTACCGCATGACACAGCCAAATAAATAAAAATTAAAACAAAACAAAATATAGTGAGAAAAAAAGAAAAGAGAAATCTTTATAGACCAGAAATAGAGAGGTATTCTTCCCTAATCTTCGAAAGGAAAAAGAGAGAGAGAATCCACAACGGTAAGTAAGGACCAAAGATGCCCCATGTTTGAGGCATGGAATGGAAAAAAAAAATGGAGCTAATATTGCAACACTAACAGGTTTAAGAGCAAGAGCCACAGAGGCCACACATAGGAGGTATAAGCAAGGGACCAAAACATGAACAAAAGCCAAAGGGATGCCACCTGCCTACCTGAGGGTTGGTTAAAAGCCAAGTGATGCTAGTAGCAGCATCAGTGATGCAGGCTGAGGGCCTTAGAGCCATGTAATATAAGTACGGATGAGACTCAGAACTATATATTCTATTAAGATACAAGAGCCTTTTATCTTTCCACTCAAGCAAAGTTTAATCCAAGATACGTGCCCTGCAGATTAGGGCTCAGCAACCCAGAGAACCTCCTACTGGAAGGCTGTCAATGCAGGATGTGTTCAGGACAAAAGGGTCATGGACAATTAGCTCTTAACTAAAAATTACCAACCAGTGAAGACCAATACCATGAAAAATAGGACACATATCAACCAACAAAATGTATACCTGAGGAAACAGAGTTAATAAAACAATCTGAAAAGAACTTTAAAAATAAGTGCTCTGTATTTTATACCCTCAAATATAAAAAGAAGCCATGAAACAAGAATACACTGCCATCAATTAAACAGAAAGTAACAGCCAAAAACCCTATTAGAAATCTTAGAAATTGAAGATACAGTGTTTGAAATGAAAACCCTATGGATGGTAGATTAGACACTGTAAAAGAGCATATTTAAAAGAAAAAGTAGTACTTGAATGTCCATAGAAGCATGATTCATAGTAGGAAAAAGTGGAAACAACCCAAATGTCCAACAAATGATGAACAGATTAACAAAATATGGAATATTATTCAGCCAGAGAAAGAAATGAAGTACTGTTACATGCTACATACTAACATAAATGAATCTTGGAAACATTATGCTTAGTGAAAGAAGTCAGACACAAAAGGCCACATAGTGTATTATTTTGTTTATATGAAATGTCTAGAACAGGCAAATCCATAAAGACAGAAAGCAGATTAGTGTTTGCCAAAGGACAGGGGGTAGGGGTAAGGGGAGTGACTGCTAATGGGTACAGGGTTTCTTTTGCGGGTGATGAAAATGTAATGTTCTAAATAGTGATGACAGTTGTACAACTTTGTGAATATACTTAAAACCACTGAATTATATGCTTTAAAATGGTATATTTTATGACATGTGAATTATTTATCAATTAAAAGAAGGAAAAGATAAAAGACATTAAGAACAGATTTCTAAAAGGCAAAAACACTAAAAAAAATTAAAAAAATTCAGAATAAAGAATGACTGAGCCACACAGCTAAACACATCACAATGAAACCCAGAATAACAAGGATAAAGAGAAAACCCTAAAAGCTACAAAAGAGAATCAAATTAGCCAAAAGAAACATGAGTTAGACTTCTCATCAACAATGCTAGATGCCAGAGGATAACTGAGTACTATCTTCAAAGATCTGAAGAAAATTCACTTTGACTCTGGACTTTTAAGAGAACCAAACTACCATTAAAGAATGAGAAACTCAATATGTTTATATTCCTTAAGCCCTTGCTGAAAGAACTACTAAATAAACCAGCATGATCTTTGAAAATGAGTTTACATTTGCACCTTTTTGCTGAGATAGGGTGGAGATAAGGGGGAAAGAATGATATAATATCAATATCAAACTACTTATTGACATAGCTCTTCAACTCTTAAAGAAAAAGTAGATAGAAAAATTTCAATCTTGTGGCAATGTGAACATACATCAAAACCATATATTGGGACTTCTCCTTTTTGCAGTGATGAAATAACTGGTACCAAATAAGCCCTCCCACCAAAAACTACTATAAAACTGGATAAAATATACTAGGCAATTGTTTTCAGGCATTGAGCAATAAATAGCACAAGCTGTGATCCTTGAGAGAAGGGAAACTCATGACATGACCCCTATGATTGCCCTCGATGTCTGCCTGGGGAAATTTTCCTGCCCATGGAGGACAGAGCTGGAGCCCAAGCAGAGCACAGTGGTTCCATTAAGCTGAGGAGACAGCGAATAGAGCTCAGGGTTGTGAAAGTACCTGGAATCTGCAAGGCAGGGCACGGGAGAGGAGGGAACTGTGCAGAAGTGGGTACCAAAAGTCTGTATGGAAGCTCCCCATGAGCCTTTGGCCAAGGGCTGGGCTATGCATACAGCGGTGAGACTATATAAGATTTCCCAGAGAGCAGTTGCAATGGAGTTGAAAATGGAACAAGAAATTAGTGGTGAAGCAATGGTGGGAAATGTTGGCCTTCAGGCCCAGCCAGAATGGAGAGAACTTGATAAAACTGATGGTGTCCAGCTGAGATGGCAAAAAGGTAATGTTTTAGTAGTAAAAAACACATTCAAGAAGAAGGTCTGATCCACCCTAAAAAAGCCTAAAACCAAGTCTCAACAAGATTCACAGAGAAGATACAGTTGGAGGTTATCTGGTATCAAGTTAGAGGCGTTTGAAAATGACTCGGCTTTCTATAGATCTACCCTTTAAACTGTATTTTAAAAGCCTACACAAGGTTAGGGTGATTAGCTTGCTAGAACTGCCTGCTAGAACAAAAATCAACACTCTTCAGAGGTAGAACAGAATATAGATCACATTATCCAGTAGAAAATAAATATTTAATAGACATGCAAAGAAAAAGGAAAATATAACTCATACAAAAAAGCAATCAATAAAAACCAAGCCTGTTACAGGTGTTACAGATGTTAAAATATTAACTGCAGAGGAATCTGGGTGGACAGTATATAAGAACTCTGTGTACTGTTTTTACAACTCTTCTATAAATCAAAAATTATTTTCAAATTAAAAATGTAAATACTCTGCAAAAGGATGAAACTAGACCACTATCCTACACCATACACAAAAATTAACTCAAAATAGATTAAAAACTTGACTATAAGACCTGAAACCATAAAACTCCTAGAAGAAAACATAAGTAGTAACCTCCTTGACATGGGGTTTGGCGATGATATTTTTAACTTGACACTGAAAGCAAAGGCAACAAAAGTAAAAATAAATAAGTGGAACCTACATCAAACTAAAAAGCTTCTTCACAGCAAATGAAACCATCAACAAAATGAAAAGGAAGAAAAAATCTGCAAATCATATATCTGGTAAGGAGCTAATAACCAAAAAATATAAACAAATCATACAACTCAATAGCAAACAAACAAGCCAATCAAAAAATAGGCAGAGGATCTGAATAGGCATTTTCCATAAAAAGGCATACAGATGATGGACAGGTACATGAAAAAATGCTCAACATCACTAATCATCAGGGAGATGCAAATCAAAACCACAATGAGATACCACCTCACACCTGTTAAAATGGTCATTAAAAACTAAGAAGCAACAAACACTCCTGGTACTCAGAATGTGTTCTCTAAATACCAGTGCTCACTAAAAAGGAGAAATGGCTGATTCTGGGCCTAAAGTAGAACTGTACAAGATGAGATGGGTATCTTGTTGGGCCAGAAAGCAAGGAAGTTATCAAAGGCCAATGAGATTATGTCAAAGGATTTAGTTATAAAATAAATAAGTCACGGGAGTATAATGTACAGCACGGCAACTACCTTTTTTGTATCACATATTTGAAAGTTGCTAAAAGAGTAGATCTCAAGAGTTCTCAACAAGAAAGAAAATTGTAAGTATATATGATGACAGATGTTAACTAGACTAATTGTGGTGATCATTTTGCAATATACACAAATACTGAATCATTATGTTGTATACCTGAAACTAATATAATGTTACATGTCAATTATACCTCAACTTTAAAAACTTTCAGACTTAACCTATGTAGAATCTGCATTTATGAAGATTGCCAATTATCAAGTATGCTAAGGGGGGATTCTTTGTAACAAGTCTGATCACAAGTAGTTTAATCTATTTCCAATGATATACATAAGCTAAAAGAAGAAAAAAATTTTATATTGGTTCAAGATGGTGGAGTAGAAGGACATGCGCTCACTCCCTCTTGCGAGAGCACAGGAATCACAACTAACTGCTGAACAATCATCGACAGGAAGACACTGAAACTCAACAAAAAAGATACCCAGATCCAAAGACAAAGGAGAAGCTGCAATGAGACAGTAGGAGGGGCACAATCACAATACAATCAAATCCCATAACTGCCAGGTGGGTGACTCACAAATTGGAGTGAAGGTTCTGAGCCCATGTCAGGCTTCCCAACCTGAGGGTCCAGCAACGGGAGGAGGAATTCCTAGAGAATCAGACTTTGAAGGCTAGTGGGATTTGATTACAGGACTTCAACAGGACTGGGGGAAACAGAGACTCCACTCTTGGAGGGCACACACAAAGTAGTGTGCACATCAGGACCCAGGGGAAGGAGCAGTGACCCCATAGGAGACTGAACCAGACCTACCTGCTGGTGTTGGAGGATCTCCTGCAGAGGCGGGAGGGGGGGGGGGGTGGCTGTGGCTCACTGTGAGGACAAGGACACTGGAAGCAGTTCTGGGAAGTACTCCTTGGTGTGAGCCCTCCCAGAGTCTGCAATTAGCCCCATCAAAGAGCCCTGGGTAGGCTCCAGTGTTGGGTCACCTCAGGCCAAACAACCAACAGGGAGGGAACCCAGCCCCACCCATCAGCAGACAAGCAGATTAACGTTTTACTGAGCTCTGCCCACCAGAGCAACACCCAGCTCTACCCACCACCAGTCCCTCCCATCAGGAAACTTGCACAAGCCTCTTAGATAGCCTCATCCACCAGAGGGAAGACAGCAGAAGCAAGAAAAACTACAATCCTGAAGCCTGTGGAACAAAAACCACATTCACAGAAAGATAGACAAGATGAAAAGGCAGAGGGCTATGTACCAGATGAAGGAACAAGATAAAACCCCAGAAAAACAACTAAATGAAGTGGAGATAGGAAACCTTCCAGAAAAAGAATTCAGAATAATAATAGTGAAGATGATCCAGAACCTTGGAAAAAGAATGGAGGCAAACATCAAGAAGATGCAATAAATGTTTAACAAAGACCTAGAAGAATTAAAGAACGAACACCTAGAAGAATTAAAGAACAAACAGAGATGAACAATACAATAACTGTAATGAAAAATACACTAGAAGGAATCAATAGCAGAATAACTGAGGCAGAAGAACAGATAAGTGACCTGGAAGACAGAATGGTGGAATTCACTGCTGTGGAACAGAGTAAAGAAAAAAGAATGAAAAGAAATGAAGACAGCCTAAGAGACCTCTGGGACAACATTAAATGCAAAAACATTCGCATTATAGGGGTCCCAGAAGGAGAAGAGAGAAAAAACCCGAGAAAATATTTGAAGACATTATAGTCGAAAACTTCCCTAACACGGGAAAGGAAATAGCCACCCAAGTCCAGGAAGCACAGAGGGTCCCAGGCAGGATAAACCTAAGGAGAAACACACTGAGACACATAGTAATCAAACTGACAAAAATTAAAGACAAAGAAAAATTATTGAAAGCAACAAGGGAAAAATGACAAGTAACATACAAGGGAACTCCCATAAGGTTAACAGCTGATTTCTCAGCAGAAACTCTACAAGCCAGAAGGGAGAGGCATGATATACTTAAAGTGATGAAAGGGAAGAACCTACAACCAAGATTACTCTACCCAGCAAGGATCTCATTCAAATTCAATGGAGAAATCAAAAGCTCTACAGACAAGCAAAAGCTAAGAGAACTCAGCACCACCAAACCAGCTCTACAACAAATGCTAAAGGAACTTCTCTAAGTGGGAAACACAAGACAAGGAAAGGACCTACAAAAACAAACACATAACAATTAAGAAACATACATGTCGATAATTACCTTAAACGTGAATGGATTAAATGCTCCAACCAAAAGACACAGGCTTGCTGAATGGATACAAAAACAAGATCCATATATATGCTATCTACAAGAGACCCACTTCAGACCTAAGGACACATACAGACTGAAAGTGAGGGGATGGAAAAAGATATTCCATGCAAATGGAAATCAAAAGAAAGCTGGAGTAGCAATACTCATATCAGATAAAATAGACTTTAAAATAAAGAATGTTACAAGAGACAAGGAAGCACACTACATAATGATCAAGGGATCAATCCAAGAAGAAGATATAACAATTATAAATATATATGCACCCAACATAGGAGCACCTCAATACATAAGGCAACTGCTAACAGCTATAAAAGAGGAAATCAACAGTAACACAATAATAGAGGGGGACATTAAAACCTCACTTATACCAATGGACAGATCATCCAAACAGAAAATCCATAAGGAAACAAAAACTGTAAATGACACAACAGACCAGATAGATTTAATTGCTATTTATAGGACATTCCATCCCAAAACAGCAGATTACACTTGCTTCTCAAGTGCATACGGAACACTCTCCAGGATAGATGACATCTTGGGTCACAAATCAAGCCTCACTAAATTTAAGAAAATTGAAATCATATCAAGCATCTTTTCTGACCACAATACTATGAGATTAGAAATCAATTACACAGAAAACAACGTAAAAAACACAAACACATGGAGGCTAAACAATACGTTACTAAATAACCAAGAGATCACTGAAGAAATCAAAGAGGAAATCAGAAACTATCTAGAGACAAATTACAACAAAAACACGATGATTCAAAACCTGTGGGATGTAGCAAAAGCAGTTCTAAGAGGGAAGTTCATAGCAATACAAGCCTACCTCAAGAAACAAGAAAAATCTCAAATAAACAATCTAACCTTACACCTAAAGGAACTAGAGAAAGAAGAACAAACAAAACCCAAAGTTAGTAGAAGGAAAGAAATCATAAAGATCAGAGCAGAAATAAATGAAATAGAAACAAAGAAAACAATAGCAAAGATCAATAAAACTAAAAGCTGATTCTTTGAGAAGATAAACAAAATTGATAAACCTTTAGCCATACTCATCAAGAAGAAGAGGGAGAGGACTCAAATCAATAAAATTAGAAATGAAAAAGGAGAAGTTACAATGGACACCGCAGAAATACAAAGCATCCTAAGAGACTACTACAAGCAACTCTATGCCAATAAAATGGACAACCTGGAAGAAATGGACAAATTCTTAGAAAGGTATAACCTTCCAAGACTGAACCAGGAAGAAATAGAAAATATGAACAGACAAATCACAAGTAATGAAATTGAAACTGTGATTAAAAATCTTCCAACAAACAAAAGTCCAGGACCAGATGGCTTCACAGGTGGATTCTATCAAACATTTAGAGAAGAGCTAACACACATCCTTCTCAAACTCTTCCAAAAAATTGCAGAGGAAGGAACACTCCCAAACTCATTTATGAGGCCACCATCACCCTGATACCAAAACCAGACAAAGATACTACAAAAAAAGAAAATTACAGACCAACATCACTGATGAATATAGATGCAAAAATCCTCAACAAAATACTAGCAAACAGAATCCAACAACACATTAAAAGGATCATACACGATGATCAAGTGGGATTTATCCCAGGGATGCAAGGATTCTTCAATATACGCAAATCAATCTATGTGATACACCATATTAACAAATTGAAGAATAAAAACCATATGATCATCTCAATAGATGCAGAAGAAGATTTTGACAAGATTCAACACGCATTTATGCAAAAACTCTCCAGAAAGTGGGCATAAAGGGAACCTACCTCAACATAATAAGGGCCATATACGACAAACCCACAGCAAACATCATTCTCAATGGTGAAAAACTGAAAGCATTTCCTCTAAGAGCAGGAAAAAGACAAGGATGTCCACACTCACCACTACTTTTCAACATAGTTTTGGAAGTCCTAGCCATGGCAATCAGAGAAGAAAAAGAAATAAAAGGAATTCAGATTGGAAAAGAAGACGTAAAACTGTCACTGTTTGCAGATGACGTGAAACTATACATAGAGAATCCTAAAGAAGCTACCAGAAAACTCCTAGAGCTAATCAATGCATTTGGTAAAGTTGCAGGATACAAAATTAATGCACAGAAATCTCTTGCATTCCTATACACTAATGATGAAAAATCTGAAAGAGAAATTAAGGAAACACTCCCATTTACCAATGCAACAAAAAGAATAAAATACCTAGGAATAAACCTACCTAGGGAGACAAAAGACCTGTATGCAGAAAACTATAAGACACTGATGAAAGAAATTAAAGATGATACCAACAGATGGAGAGATATACCATGTTCTTGGATTGGAAGAATCAATATTGTGAAAATGACTATACTACCCAAAGCAATCTACAGATTCAATGCAATCCCTATCAAATTACCAATGGCATTTTTTATGGAACTGGAACAAATCATCTTAAAATTTGTATGGAGACACAAAAGACCCCGAATAGCCAAAGCATTTTTTCCCTTGAGGGAAAAAAATGGAGCTGGAGGAATCAGACTCCCTGACTTCAGACTATACTACAAAGCTACAGTAATCAAGACAATATGGTACTGGCACAAAAACAGAAACATAGATCAATGGAACAGGATAGAAAGCCCAGAGGTAAACCCACGCACCTATGGTCACCTTATCTTTGATAAAGGAGGCAAGAACATACAGTGGAGAAAAGACAGTGTCTTCAATAAGTGGTGCTGGGAAAACTGGACAGCTACATGTAAAAGAATGAAATTCGAACACTCCTTAACGCCATACACAAAAATAAACACAAAATGGATTAGAGACCTAAATGTAAGACCGGACACTATAAAACTCTTAGAGGAAAACATAGGAAGAACACTCTTTGACATAAATCACAGCAACATCTTTTTTGATCCACCTCCTAGAGTAATGGAAATAAAAACAAGAATAAACAAATGGGACCTAATGAAACTTGAAAGCTTTTGCACAGCAAAGAAAACCACAAACAAGACGAAAAGACAACCCTCAGAATCGGAGAAAATATTTGCAAACGAATCAACGGACAAAGGATTAATCTCAAAAATATATAAACAGCTCATGCAGCTCAATATTAAAGAAACAAACAACCCAATCCAAAAAAGGGCAGAAGACCTAAATAGACATTTCTCCAAAGAAGACATACAGATGGCCAAGAAGCACATGAAAAGCTGCTCAACATCACTAATCATTAGAGAAATGCAAATCAAAACTACAATGAGGTATCACCTCACACCAGTTAGAATGGACATCATCAGAAAATCTACGAACAACAAATGCTGGAGAGGGTGTGGAGAAAAGGGAACCCTCTTGCACTATTGATGGGAATGTAAATTGATACAGCCACTATGGAGAACAGTACGGAGGTTCCTTAAAAAACTAAAAATAGATTTACCATATGACCCAGCAATCCCACTACTGGGTATATACCCAGAGAAAACCATAATTCAAAAAGACACATGCACCCCAATGTTCATTGCAGCACTATTTACAATAGCCAGGTCACGGAAGCAACCTAAATGCCCATCGACAAACAAATGTATAAAGAAGATGTGGTACATATATACAATGGAGTATTACTCAGCCATAAAAAGGAACGAAATTGGGTCATTTGTTGAGACGTGGATGGATCTAGAGACTGTCATACAGAGTGAAGTAAGTCAGAAAGAGAAAAACAAATATCATATATTAACACATATATGTGGAACCTGGAAAAATGGTACAGATGAACCGGTTTGCAGGGCAGAAAT
Source organism: Stenella coeruleoalba (assembly GCF_951394435.1). Taxonomy (NCBI): domain Eukaryota; kingdom Metazoa; phylum Chordata; class Mammalia; order Artiodactyla; family Delphinidae; genus Stenella; species Stenella coeruleoalba. Next base: position 5,963,040 of record NC_137154.1, read on the forward strand.
AGAGACACAGATGTAGAGAACAAACGTATGGACACCAAGGGGGGAAAGTGGTGGTGGTGGGGGGGAGTGGTGGTGTGATGAATTGGGAGATTGGCACTGACATATATACACTAATATGTATAAAATGGATAACTAATAAGAACCTGCTGTATAAAAAAATAAATAAAATTCTAAAAAAAAATTTTTTTAAACTTACTCAAAATTAAAATACTGCACAAACAAAAAACTAAGAGAATAATTGCCAACAATGACAAAGAGGTTTACTATACTTACTATACAAAGTATAGAACTTTGTATAAAATAGAAAAGCACTAAGATCCTAAAGGGGAAAATGAGCAAAGAATGTGAACAAACATTCAACAAAGAAATAAACAAATCAATAAACATAAGACAGTCATTTCACTGTATTAAATGCAAGTTAAAATGAGATACGATAACTCTAGTTTTTTCCTAAGTAGAAATAGAAACACACAAACACAAACACACACACACACACACACACACACACACACACTATGGTAATTTGAAAGAAGGTATGACAAGGTTTTCAAAGTATGATTGTCTCTGAGATTATATTATAAATATGTATAATATTATAATTATTTTTCACCTTTAGTTTTTTTTTTTTATATATATAATAATGGGAATTGCTTTTGAAATTTTTTTTTTTGGCTGCACCATGCGACTTGTGGGATCTTAGTTCCCCGACCAGGGATCGAACTCAGGCCACAGCAGTGAAAGCTCTGAGTCCTAACCACTGGACTGCCAGGGAACTCTCACTTTTGAGATATTTTTTTTTAAGTGTTTTAAATATCTAAAAAATGATAGGCAATATTCTGCCTATCAAATTAACCAAGCCTTCTTTGAGTAGTAGTGCACAATACTGGTAAGAAAGGGATCAGACAGGTGTTTGTATACATTGATAGTAAAAATGTAAATTGCAATAATTTTATGGAGAACAATTTAATAATTTTATCAAAGTATTATTTATAATACCATAAAATTAAAATCACCAAACATCCTGAAAGAGGGGAAAGCTTAATAAATTATTATAACCTTTCAATGGAATAGTATAAATTTTTGTAACTTGTTACTACATAATTTCAAACTCACAGAAAAGTTGCAAGAATATTACCAGGAACTCTCATATACCCTTTACCCAGATTTAGAAATTGTATATTTTGATACATTTGCTTTATCCTCTTTCTCTTTCCCTGTGTGTGTATGTATGCATATTTTTTCTTGAACCAATTGAGAATAAGCTGGAGACACTGTGCCCCTTTATCCCTAAAATAATTCAGTGCTTATGTTCTAAGAAGAAAGTCTCTTATATAACCTCAGTATAATTATCAAAATAGGAAATTTAGTATGAATGTATATAGTATTATTATCTAATCCATAGTCCATATTCAAATACCAGCAATTATCCTAATAATGTCCTCTATAGCTATCTTTTCCTGGCCCAGAATTCAATCCAGTATTGCACATTAGATTTAGTTTTCAGTCTTACTCTTCTTTATTTCTCTGCCTTTCCTGATCTTGACATTTTTGAAGAGTTCAGACCAATTTATTTTATAGAATATCCCTCAAATTGGATCAGCTGCTTGTTCCTTAAAATATTCAGGTTATGCAATTTTTGCAGAAATACCACAAAAGTGATGTTGTGTCCTTCTCAGCACATATCAGGAAGCATATGATAACAGTTTGTTCCAACATTGGTGATGTTAACTTTGATCTTTTGGTTAACGTGTCCCATAGATTCCTTTACTGCAAAAGTTAGTATTTTCCCCTTGTGATTGATAAATATTTTCAAAGTAATCTCCACAAATTATGTATCTGTTCCTCATTAAAATCGCACTCATTAGTGTTAGCATCCATTGATGATTTCCTAAGTCCTTTATCTTTTCGACACGTATTAGTTGGCATTCTACCTGTAATGAACAGCTTTCCTTTCTCCTTATTTATTTACATCTGTATGGAGTCATGTGTTCTTATTTTATTCACTGAGTTATAATCTCTTACTATCATTATTTACCCTATATTATTGTCCCATATTTGGTCAATGGAAGTCCCTTCAAGCTGGCCACAGCTTGTCTGTCCACATCACCTTCAAGGAATTCCTTTATTTCAAGGATACGGGGGCTTCCCTGGTGGCACAGTGGTTAAGAATCCGCCTGCCAATACAAGGGACACGGGTTCGAGCCCTGGTCCAGGAAGATCCCACATGCTGCAGAGCAACTAGGCCCATGTGCCACAACTGCTGAGCCTGCACTCTAGAGCCCACAAGCCACCACTACTGAAGCCCATGTGCCTAGAGCCCATGCTCTGCAACAAGAGAAGCCACAGCAATGAGAAGCTCACGCACCACAACGAAGAGTAGCCCCCACTCACCACAACTAGAGAAAGCCCGCACTCAGCAACAAAGCCCCAATGCAGCCAAAAATAAATGAATAAAATATTTTTTTAAATTAAAATCACGGATATTCTAGGCTCATCTTGTATTCTCCCTACCCCAATCCTGGAATCAGTGTTTTCCCCAAGGAGTTCTAGTTCTTTTTAGTGGAGAAGTGTGGTTGGAAACCAAGATTTGAGAGCTAAGCAATTGCTATTGGGATATTATTATTTCTAGGCTCTCTCAACAGACAAAGCTAGGATACATACACATATCTCTATGTTTCTATATTTATCTATCATATGTAATATATACTATACAGTGGGAACCATGAGTTCTAATTCCACAGGGTGCATTTTAGTCTGCCCCCTTTCCATACTTGTAACTTCTTTATCCAACAGCGAAAAATCACGTTCCTATTAATCTTAATATATTTACTCAATTTATCAAGCTAGAATACACAGGAAGTAGTTTCAGAATTGTTAAACCTTATCTCTGGAAAGCAAACCTACTAACTAGATTTCAACATTTGTTTATAGTTCTTTTATTTAGGTAAACTTTACATACAATATAATGCACAAATCTTAAGTGTACAACTTGCAGAGTTTTGACAAATGCATATAACCAGGTAACTCATGCTGCATCAAGATACAGAACATTTCCATCATCCCAGAAAATTCCTAATTGCTTTTTTCTCAGTGAACACTTCTCAGAGGCAATCATTTAAAAGTTTTTTCATTAGTTTAGTTTCACTGTTCTTGAACTTTATATAAATGAAATCCATATACAGTGATTCTTTGTGTCCATTTTCTTTCTCAGCATAATGTCTGTGAGATTAATGCACAGGCATACCTCATTTTATTGTTTCACTTTATTGCACTTCAGAGATACTGTTTTTTTTTTTACAAATTGAAGGTTTGTGGCAACCCTGCATGGAGCTAGTCTATTGGTGTCATTTTTCCAACAGCATTTGCTTACTTAGTGTCTGTGTCACATTTTGATAATTTCTGCAGTATTTCAAACTTTTTCATTATTATTATGTTATGGTGCTCTGTGATCAGTGATCTTTGATGTTATAGTACTACTGCAAAAAGATTATGACTAGCTGAAGGTTCAGATGATGGTTAGCATTTTTTAGTAATAAAGTATTTTTAAATTAAGGTATGTATATTTTTAGACATAATGCTGTTGCATACTTAATAGACTATGTATAGTGTAAACATAACTTTTATATGCACTGGGAAAGCAAAAAATTCATGACTCGCTTTATTGAGGTTTTTTTTTATCAGAGTGGTCTGAAATTGAACTTGCAAAATATCCAAGGTATGCCTGTAGTTCATTCCTTTTTATTCCTGACTAGCATTCCATTACATGTATACACCCAACTTATTTATCCATTCTCTTGTTGGACATTTGGATTTTTCCAGTTTTTGGCTATTTTTAATAAAGCTGCTATGAACAGCTGGTGTAAATCTTGTTTTGGACAAACAGTTGCATTTCTCTTGGGTAAATACCTAGAAATGAAATTGATGGGTCATGGCATAGGTATATGTTTCACTTCATAAGAAACAGTCAGTTTTCCAAAGTGGTGTGGTTGTACTATTTTACACTCCCACCAGCATTATATCAGAGATCTGATTGTTCTACATCCTTGCTAACATCTGGTGTTTTTTAATTTTAGCTATTCTGGTGGACTGTGAATTTAACTTACAATCTCTGGTGAATGATGATGGTAAGCACTTCTTCATGTGCTTAGTGGCCATTAAGATACTTTCTTTTGTGAAGTATCTATTCAAATCTCTGGCCCACTAAGAAAAAAATAGATTTGGAACTTCTCTAGTGGTCCAGCAGTTGGGACTCCACACTCCCATTGCAGGGGTCCCGGGTTCGATCCCTGGCCGGGAACTAGAGCCCGCATGCCACAACTAAAAGATCCCGCACGTGGCAATGAAGATCCCACATGCCGCAACTAAGACCCGGCGAGCCAAATACATAAATAAATAAATGTTTTTTAAAAAGAAAGAAAAAAATAGCTTTATTGAGATACAATTCACATATCATTCAATTCATCCATTTAAAGTGTACAATTCAGTGGTTTGGGAATATATTACATTATTAGTTTTTAAGTTGTGGTAAAATATACACATAACAAAATTTGCCATTTTAACTATCTTAAAGTATACAATTCAGTGTCACTAATTACACTCACAATGCTATACAACCATCACCACTATCTATTTCTAAAGCTTTTTCATCATCCCAAACAGAAACTCTGCGACGATCAAGCTGTAAGTTCCCATCCTCCCCGCTTCCCATCTCTGGTAACCTCTAATCCACTTTCTGTTTCTATGAATTTGCCTATTCTAGATATTTCATATTAGTAGAATCATATATTATTTGTCCTTTGTGTCTGGCGTATTTCACTTAGCATAATGTTTTCAAGGTTAATCCATGTTGTAACACATATCAGAACTTCATTCCTTTTCATAGCTGAATAATATTCATATATATATATATATATATATCACAATTTGTTTATTCATTCATAAATTGATGGACACTGGGTTGCTTCCACCGTTGGGTTATTGTGAATGATGCTGCAATGAACACTGGCGTACAAGTATCTATTTTAAATCCCCGCTTTCAACTCCTTTAGGCATATCCATAGGAGTGGAATTGTACGGCAATTCTATATTTAGCTTTTTGAGGGACTCCCAAACTTTCTTCCATGGTGGCTGAATTATTTTACATTCCCATCAACAATGTTAAAAGGTTCCAGTTTCACCACATACTTGTCAACATTTGTTATTTTCACTATTTTTCTTTTTTTATTTAAGTATAGTTGACATACAATATTATATTAGTTTCAGGCATACAACATAGTGATTTGAATTTATATACATTAAAAATTGATCACCACAATAAGTCTAGTAACATTCTGTCACCATACAAGGTTATTACAATATTACTGACTATATTTCCTATGCTGTGCATTACATTCCCGTGACTTATTTTTCTTATAACTGGAAGTTTGTATCTCTTAATCCCCTTCACCTATTTCACGCAACTTCCCACTCTCCTCCCATAATCATCATGATCATTGTCTTCGTCATCACTGCTATCCTAGTAGGTGTGCAGTGTTTGGCCTGTTTTTGTTTTTTTTTAATCAGGATGTCTTTTTTTTTTTTTTTTTTTTTTCCCGCTACGCAGGCCTCTCACTGTTGTGGCCTCTCCCGTTGCGAAGCACAGGCTCCCGACGCGCAGGCTCAGCGGCCGTGGCTCACGGGCCCAGCCGCTCTGCGGCATGTGGGATCTTCCCGGACCGGGGCACGAACCCGTGTCCCCTGCATCGGTAGGCGGACTCTCAACCACTGCGCCACCAGGGGAGCCCAGGATGTCTTTTTTTTATTATTAAGTTTGAGAAGCTTTTTTTAATATTATGGATATTATGGATAAAACCCTGTTGCCAGACATGTTTTGCAAATGTTTTCTCACAACTATGGTTAACATAATCACTTTCTTAATATCTTTTGATGAGCAAAAGTTTTTTATTTTGATGAAGTTTATCAGTTTTTTTCTTTCATGGTTACTTATTTCTATGCCCTAAGATTTTACCTATTTTTAGGTTAAAGGATATTCTCCTTTGTTTTCTTCAAGAATCTTCTTAGCTTTTATTTTCAGGTCTATCTTCCATTTCTAATTTTTGTGTGTGATCTGCAGTAGATGTCAAGGTTCATTTTTTTTCCTTATAGACATATGGTCATTTCAGCAACATTTGTTGAAAAGACTTTCTTTTCCTTGATGGATTGCTTTGGTGCCTTTATTTTTTTTAAAAAAATCAAATAACCATATAAGTATGAGCCTGTTTCTGGCCCTTTTCATTTCCATATATTTTCCTATTTTTAAAAAATTAATAACGCTTATTTTTTAGAGCAGTCTTGAGTGAAAAATTGAGGAAAAGTACGGAGAGTTCTCATATATCCATACTCCCATTTGTGGACTTAAGTTTTCAATTCATTTGGGTAAATACCAAGGAGCACCATTACTGGATCATATGTTAAGAATATGTTTACTTTCATAAGAAACTGCCAAACTGCCTTCCAAAGTGGCTGCAGCGATGAGAGTTCCTATTGCTCCACATCTTTGTCAGCATTTGTTGCCAGTGTTGTCAATGGGTTTTGGCCATTCTAATAGGTGTGTAGTGGTATCTCATTTTCATTTGCATGTCTCTAATGACATAATAATGTGGAGCACTTTTTCATATGCTTACTTGCCATCTGTATATCTTCTTTGGTGAGGTGCCTGTTCAAGTCTTCTGCTCATTTTTTAAAAACTGGATTGTTTTCTTATTGTTGAATTTTAAGAGATCTTTGTATATTTTGGATAACAGTCCTTTATCAGATATGTCTTTTGCAAATATTATCTCCCAGTCTGTGACTTGCCTTTTCATTCCCTTGAGACTGTCTTCCACAGAGCAGAACTTTTTAATTTTAATGAGGCCCAGTTTATCAATTATTTCTTTCATGGATCATGCCTTTGATGTTGTATCTAAAAAGTCATCTTTATACCCAAGGTCATCTATGTTTCCTCCTATATTAATTTCTAGGAGTTTTATAGTTTTGTGTTTTACATTTAGGTTTATGATCCATTTTCATTAATTTTTATGAAGGTGTAACATCTGTGTCTAGATTCTTTCATTTATTTATTTGCATGTGGATGTCCAGTTGTTCCAGTACCATTTGTTGAAAAAACTATCTTTGCTCCATCATAATGCCTGTCCTCCTTTGTCAAAGATCACTCGACTATATTTATGTGGGCTCTCTATTCTTTCTGTTCTGGGCCCTGTTTCTGGGACCTCTATTCTGTTCCATCTATCTATTTGTCTATTTTTTTACCGACACCACACTGTCCTGATTACTGTAGGTTTTTTTTGTTTTGTTTTGTTTTTTGTGGTACGCAGGCCTCTCACTGTTGTGGCCTCTCCCGTTGTGGAGCACAGGCTCCGGACGCACAGGCTCAGCGGCCATGGCTCACAGGCCCAGCCGCTCTGTGGCATGTGGGCTCTTCCCGGACCGGGGCACGAACCCGTGTCCCCTGCATCAGCAGGCGGACTCTCAACCACTGCGCCACCAGGGAAGCCAATACTGTAGCTTTATAAGTCTTGAAGTCACATAGTATCAGTCCTCTGACTTTGTTCTCCTTTAATATTGAATTGGCTACTCCGAGTCTTTTGCCTCTCCATGTAAACTTCAGAATCGTTTTGTTGATATTCACAAAATAACTTGCTGGCATTTTTATTTGGATTGCACTGGATCTATATAGATCAAGTTGGGAAGAACTGACACCTTGACAATATTTAATCTTCCTATCCATGACATGGAACATCTCTCCATTTATTTAGTTCTTCTCTGATATATTTCATCAGAGCTTTATAGTTTTCCTCATATAGCTCTTATACATAGGTTTTGGGGTTTTCTGGGTTTTTCTCTTTGCTTTATATCTAAGTATTTTGTTTTTTATGATGCTAATGTAAATGGTAATGTGTTTTTAATTTAAAATTCCACTTGTTCATTGCTTGTATATAGGAAACCAATTGACTTTTGTATATTATCCTTGTATCCTGCAAGCTTGTTATAACTGCTTATCAGTTCATGTAAAATTTTTAACCAGTTTGTGAATTTCTATAGAAAGTCTGCTGATATTATGATTGTGTTGACTCCACAGATCAATTTGGGGAGAATGGACATCTTAGCAATATTGCACTTTCCAGTCTATAAACATGATATATCTCTCCATTTATTGTTTAATTTCTCTTGGCAATGTTTTATAGCTTTCAGCAAAGATCTTTTACTTATAACATTAAATCTATCCCTACGTGTTTCATATTTTTTGATGCTATTATAAATGGAACTATTTTTAAATTTTATTTTACAATTGTTAGCTGCTAGTATAAAAAAATCTTGTGGGGGAATTCCCTGGTGGTCCAGTGGTTAGGACTTGGCATTTTCACTGCCAGGGCCTGGGTTCAATCCCTGGTCAGGGAACTAAGATCCCACAAGCCACATGGCGCAGCCAAAAACAAAAATCTTTTTGTATATTTACCATGTATCCTGCAACCTTGCTAAATTCACATATTTCTTCTAATATTTATTTTGTAGATTCCCTAGGATTTTGTACATTAAAAAAATTATATCATTTAAAAATAAAGACTGTTTTACTTCTGCCTTTCCAACCTCTATGCCTTGTACTTATTTTTCTTGCCTTGTTTACATTGGCTAGAACCTCTACTATGATTTTAAATGATATTCTTAAAGACCTTGTGAGATAAGAAAATTCTTACTCAAAGTGAAAAATAAAAAAATATACCACACTGGGGACTTCCCTGGTGGCACAATGGTTAAGAATCCACCTGCCAATGCAGGGGACATGGGTTCGAGCCTGGTCCAGGAAGATCCCACATGCTGTAGAGCAACTAAGCCCGTGTGCCACAATTACTGAGTCTGCGGTCTAGAGCCCATGTGCCACAACTACTGAGCCCGCGTGCCTAGAGCCTGTGCTCTGCAACAAGAGAAGCCACCACAATGAGAAGTCCGTGCACCGCAACGAAGAGTAGCCCCTGCTCGCCGCAACTACAGAAAGCCCGTGCACAGCTATGAACACCCAACGCAGCCAAAAATAAAATAATAAATTTATATTAAAAAAAAAGAACATCCATAGTGATATTCTTGTATCAGTAGAGTATTAGAAGAAAATGAGATTTAGGAAATCATTACATTAGACCTATCATTCCACAGCCAACTGTGCATCTTGAAACAAAATGGCATTATAACAGAAAAACTGAATCTCAATGATTTGTACATCATAGTGTCAAGCCTAAAAATACAATTTACACAGTATCTTAGTCCCTTTGGGCTGTTATAACAAAATAAGACAGATTGAATTGCTTATAAAGAACAGAAATTTATTTCTCACAGTTCTGGAGTCTAGAAGTCCAAGATCATACTGCCAGCATGGTCTGGTTCTGGGCTCTTTTTTGGATTACAAATTTCTAATTGTATTTTCATATGGCAGAAGAACCTGGAGAACTCTGTCAGTTCTTTTTTTACAAAGGCATTAATCCCATTTGTGAGGGCTCCACCCTCATGACTTAAGCACCTCCCAAAGGTCCCATCTCCTAATACCATCACATTGGCCATTAGGATTTCAACATATGAATTTTGGGGGGACATAAACATTCAGACCATAGCACAGAGCTAATGGCTGAATTTATTTTAAACTTCATCTTAGAAGTTTTTCCCTAAAAACATGGAAAAAGTTCAGAAAAAAGAAAGTACAGATAGTAAACACTTATAAAAAGTTTCAAAAATATATGAATTAAAACTATATACCTGTTAATTAACTAGTAAATTGGCTAAAATAGTTTAAGTAATTGAAATTCCTAATGCTAGCAAAGTACAGGAAGTTAATATCCTCATATACAAATGCTACTATTACATGATACAACTTTCTAAAAAGCAATTTCAAGAGCCATAAAAATATAGACTTTAATCAACTTAAATCTACTTCAGGAAATTAGTCCTAAATTTTTCAATTAAGTAAAAAGCTATATGCATTAAGATACTCATCCCAGAGACATTAACATTAATTAGCACTTATTGAGAACTATGCACTCAGAATAACCGCTATGCCACATGCATTATGTGTATTACCTCGTTTAATCCTCAAAACAGCTTTATGAGGTAGGTATTTTTCAAAAGATCAAATAACTTGCTCAAGGATACACAGTATGAGTTCTTAACCTCTACAATATGTTGCTATTCATAGTAATGGGAAAAAAGAAAGAACAAGCCTAAAAGCCTCAAAATATAAAATGGTTACTTAATTTATGATACATCTTCTTATGGACAACTTATCCATTAAAAATAATGACTAGAAGACTGTCATAACATGAAAAATGCTGACACGTTAAATGAAAAAAAGGTAGTAGGACAAAATTGTGTATACATTGTGATTACAACGATATTAAAAATACATGGGGGAAAAGTTTGTGAGAAGTTTTTTCCTTTTCCCTATTTTCCCCTAATTTTCTAAAATGGGCTATATTGCTTCTATAACAAAAAGTACCATTTAAAAATAATTTCTCTGATGATGGCAAAAGTTGAGATCCGGCTGTTTGTTGTTGTTTCCCAACAGACTCAGCAAACCAGTAATTATTTGGTTTTCTTGCCTTTAACCAGTGAATAAAGTAACAATAGTAATACCAAACATTTTAAAGAATGAGGCTAATTAAGCCAAAAGATGAAAAGTTCTTTGGTTGGCTCTGTGGCTTGATGTCATTAGTTAAATTGGCTAATTATTTCCACATTATAAAACAACCCCAGACGTGCTCTAGAGAAGGAAATAGAAAGCAGGACATTATAATGGAGAATCAGCAACCTTTCAGAAACACTGTGTCAAATCTTCATTCACTCCCTCAAAAAGCAGAGAGACTAGTTCTTTGGTTGGCTCTGTGGCTTGATGTCATTAGTTAAATTGGCTAATTATTTCCACATTATAAAACAACCCCAGACACGCTTTAGAGAAGGAAATAGAAAGCAGGACATTATAATGGAGAATCAGCAACCTTTCAGAGACACTGTGTCAAATCTTCATTCACTGCCTCAAAAAGCAGAGAGACTAGTGGCCATTGCTGCATATCCAGTTGGCTCCCTCAGCCAAGCAAGCCAGTCAACAAAGGCGTGGTCACTCAAGTACCTAACAAAGGAATATGCACCTGAGCCTCATACCACCCCAAACAAAAAGATGTAGATTGGGGCTTCCCTGGTGGCGCAGTGGTTGAGAGTCCGCCTGCCGATGCGGGAGACATGGTTCATGCCCTGGTCTGGGAAGATCCCACGTGCCACGCAGCGGCTGGGCCCGTGAGCCATGACCGCTGGGCCTGCGCGTCCGGAGCCTGTGCTCCGCAACAGGAGAGGCCACAACAGTGAGAGGCCCACGTACCGCAAAAAAAAAAAAAAATAGATGTAGATTGAAAATGGAGTAAGAAAAACATGATAATTCTTCCAAGCCTACACTTACCTCTTCACACAACCTCAACAACTCAATCACCAAAAATGATACAGGCTACAGATTTCTTCAACTTGCGGTACGAGAGTGAAGTGAGAAGTTGTCAAAGAAAGAGAGAAATTAATATCTATTCATTCATTGAGCATAAATAAATAGTTGATCATCTGAAAAGTTAATACATAGTCAAACCTCTAGCAAAATAGAATACTGTATAGTAGACCAAAATACTATGGAATAGTGGTTAAGACATAGCCTCTGGAGCCAGTCTGTCTGGGTTCATATAACCCACTCAATCACTTAATAGATTTATGACTTTGAACAAGTTACTTCACCTTTTTGTGTTTAAAATGAAATGTTTCCTATTAGTGTTATCATTATCACCATCAAGAAAAAGAGAAGGTGCAAAAACAACATAAGAAACCCCAAAGAGATAAGAGTACAAATATTTTTAAATCATAAAGGAATACTATAGGACTTCCCTGGTGGTGCAGTGGTTATGAATCTGCCTGCCAATGCAAGGGACACAGGTTCGATCCCTGGTCTGGGAAGATCCCACATGCCACAGAGCAACTAAGCCCACATGCCACAACTACTGAGCCTGCACTCTAGAGCCTGCAAGCCACGACTACTGAGCCCACATGCCGCTACTACTGAAGCCCATGTGCTTTCGGGCCCGCATGCCACAACTACTGAGCTGGCATGCTGCAACTACTGAAGCTTGCACACCTAGAGCCCATGCTCTACAATAAGAGAAGCCACCGCAATGAGAAGTCCCCACGCCACATCGAAGAGTAGCCCCCGCTCGCCGCAACTAGAGAAAGCCCACGTGCAACAACAAAGACCCAACCAGCAGCCAAAAATAAAAAATAAAAATTTTTTAAACAATACTATAAATAACTTCACATCAATTAATCTGAAAACTAAGATGAAATGCCGAACACATAGCAGGTGCTCAATAAATACGTACTGGATGAATGAATTAAAAGGAATAAGGAATAATGTGTGTGTGTGTGTGTGTGTGTGCGCGCGCGCGCATGCATTTTTCTTTTTTAATATACATATACAGTTGAGCCTTGAACAACACGCATTTGAACTGCGCGGGTCCACTTATATGCTGATTTTTTTTTCAATAACTATAGCACCTGCGTTTTCATTTTACAGATCTTTAATTAAGTGTGGGGAAAAGTTTCTGTCTGATTAGAGATCACATGCGTGGAATCAAAAGAACTAGGGTTTGAGTCCTGATTCTATCCAAATGGTTTCAACTTCCTGCCCTTGGGTGAGTCGTTTATCAATTCATTTGTTTTTGAGGCAGAGATAACAGTACGCAGATTTTTGACTGTGTGTGGGGTCGGTGGCCCAACCCCCCATGTTGTTCAAGGATCAACTGTATTTCCAAAATTGGCTCTAGGGGAAATAGAAAACTTAAGCCAAACATTATTAAAGAAAGCAAGTTGGTTATCAAAAATAATTCCTTCTTCACCTCCCACACCCCCAAAATACCAGGTTCAAATGATTTTTTTACAGGGTAGTTTTACCAAATTTTCAGAGAACAGATACAAAAAGTTCGAGAACAGAAATGGATAAACCTACTCAACTCATTTTACAAAGCTAGTATAATCTTGGTACCAAAATAAGACAAGGACAATATAAACCAATCTCACTAGGAATATAGATGCAAAAGTTAAATCCAGGATATGTAACAATTATATAATGAAAACAACCAGCAAGGGTGTTTTTTATCAGAAAGTCTATCACCATAACTTATCATATTAATAGATTAAAGACTTAAAAAAACACATCATAATCCCAAAAGATGTAGAAAAAGCACTTTTGAAAATACAATACTCATTTATAACAAACACTACTGGCAAATTAAGAAGAGAAATTCCGGGCTTCCCTGGTGGTGCAGTGGTTGAGAGTCAGCCTGCCGATGCAGGAGACACGGGTTCGTGCCCCGGTCCGGGAAGATCCCACATGCTGCGGAGTGGCTGGGCCCGTGAGCCATGGCCGCTGAACCTGCGCGTCCGGAGCCTGTGCTCCGCAACGGGAGAGGCCACAGCGGTGAGAGGCCCGCGTACCGCAAAAAAAAAAAAAAAAAAAGAAGAGAAATTCCTTAACCTGACAAGGAGCAAATATCAAAAAACTATAGTAAAATCATACTGTATGGTAGAAATTTTTATTTATTTATTTATTTATTCATTTATTTAATTTTTGGCTGCATTGGGTCTTCGCTGCTGCACGCAGGCTTTCTCTAGTTGCAGTGAGTGGGGGCTACCCTTTGTTGCGGGGCACAGGCTTCTCATTGTGGTGGCTTCTCTTGTTGTAGAGCACAGGCTCTAGGCGCGCAGGCTTCAGTAGTTGTGGCACACGGGCTTCAGTAGTTGTGGCTCGCGGGCTCTAGAGCGCAGGCTCAGTAGTTGTGGCACACGGGCTTAGTTGCTCCACGGCATGTGGGATCTTCCCGCACCAGGGCTCGAACCCGTGTCCCCTGCATTGGCAGGCGGATTCTTAACCACTGCGCCACCAGGGAAGCCCTGTATGGTAGAATTTTAAGTAATATCATTGAAGGAAGGCAAGACGCAGATGCCTAATATCACCTGTGCTCTTCTATCCAATACTAATATTGTTCTATCTAATGCAATATGACAAGGAAAAGAAATAAGCCATAAAAGAAGTGAAAATGAAAAGAAAAAAAATGGTAAGAATTTAGAAATGCTTTGATTGTCCTTATAGAAGATCCAACAGAACCTACAGATAAATTACCAAAATTTTAACAGTTCAAGTCAGTAATATTGAAAAAATGAATACCACTCACAATAGCAATAAAAACTATAAGACATTAGGAATAAATACAACAACAGATGTCTAGGACTTATGAAAAGAAGTGTTAACATAAAGAAATGTTAACATAAAAGAAGATCTAAATAGGAATCACGTCAGCAAGATGGCAGAAGAGCAAGTCTCAGGCCCTCACTCTCCCTTGGAGATACCAAACTTAACAACAATATCAAATTGCCTTTTTGAGAACTCTAGAAACCAATTAAGAGGCATGCCAGGCAAGCACAGAAAGGAGTCATTCCAAAGCAGAATCCAGGCTAAAGGAGCACCTTCCATCATAGGCATCCTAGCCTGGCATCCTAGCCTCACAGCAGAAGAAAAGGAGCTATGACCGAAAAACACACTGGCTCTTAAAGCTTCTCCTGGGAGGTGGTGCATATTACTTCCATTCGCATTTCACTGGCCCAAGCAAGTTACATGGCCCAGCCCATAGGGAGAGAAGAAAATATTTCAAACAAATAATAAAATCTAGCAAAATGGCCTCTGGAGTCAGGCAGGCTTCAGCTTTACTAGCCAGGTGCTCTTGGGAAAGTCCCTTATTCTCTAGAATCTATATACTGGAGATTATAGGGCCTACCTCCCAGTTGTGACAATTAAAATTAAATAACATATTTTTTTAAGAAAAAGAAGATCTAAATAAATGATAAAGTATATCAACTCACAGAAACACTTAATACTATAAAAATGCTAATTGCTACCAAATTAACCTACAAATTCAGAATAATAACAATCAAGATCACAATAAGATTTTTCATGGAACTTAACTAACTATAAAATTCATAGGCGGGACTTCCCTGGTGGCACAGTGGTTGGGAATCCGCCTGCCAATGCAGGGGACACAGGTTCGAGCCCTGGTCCGGGAAGATCCCACATGCCACAGAGCAACTAAGCCCCTGCGCCACAACTACTGAGCCTGCACTCTAGAGCCCGGGAGCCACAACTACTGAGCCCACGTGCCACAAATACTGAAGCCCATGCACCTAGAGCCTGTGCTCCACAACAAGAGAAGCCACCGCAATAAGAAGCCCGTGCACCACAAAGAAGAGTAGCTCCCACCCACCTCAACTAGAGAAAGCCTGCGCACAGCAACGAAGACCCAAAGCAGCCAAAAATAAATTAAAAAAAAATTCATAAGTAAGATAATGGTTTTGAAAACCAAAGGCAATTCTGGAAAAAAATAAGGAGGGGGGATTTGCCCTATCATACAACAAGATTAATTCTAAAACTTTAGGAAATAAGACTCTATGATACCAGCCTAGGGACAGACATAAAGACTAGAGCACCCAGAAACAGATCCAAGCATATATAGAGCCCTAGTTTATGAAAGCATAATAACACAAATTATTGGGGAAAGGAAAAGATTTAAATTAGATTCCTAACTTGTATCATAAATAAACATAAACTCTAGATTAATTATAATTATAATAATAATTAAATTTTAAAATTTTAGAACTATTAAAAGAACTATTTAAAAGAATATCATGACTTCAGTGTAAAAAAGAATGGTCTCAAATCAATGATTACAGCTTCCACTTTGAGAAACTAGAAACAGAAAAGCAAAAGAGATCCAAAACAAGCAGAAGAAAGGAAAGAATAAAAGATCAGAGTGAAAATCAATGAAACAGAATACAACAGAAAGAATATGGTTCTAGCGAGACTGATTAAAGAAAAAGTGAGAAAGTAAGAGAGAGAGACGAATATAAACCACCAACATCAGGAGTGAGAGAGGTGATATTGCTAGAGATTCTACAAGTGTTGGAAGGATAATAAGGGTATATTATGAACAATTTTATGTCAATAAATTTAACAACTTAGATGAAATGGACAAATTCCTTGAAAGGTACAAACTACCCACACTTACTCAAAAAAACAAAATAACCTGAATAGCTCTATAATCATCAAAGAAATTGAATTTGTAGTTAAAATATTTCCCACAGGGCTCCCCTGGTGGCGCAGTGGTTGAGAGTCCGCCTGCCGATGTAGGGGACACGGGTTCGTGCCCCGGTCCGGGAAGATCCCACATACCGCGGAGGAGCTAGGCCCGTGAGCCATGGCCGCTGAGCCTGCGCGTCCGGAGCCTGTGCTCCGCAACGGGAGAGGCGACAACGGTGAGAGGCCCACGTACCGCAAAAATATATATATATATATTTCCCACAAAGGAAAAATCAGGCCCGGATGGCTTCCTTTGATGAATCGTACCAAATATTTAAGGAAGAAATAATACCTTCCACAGAAATTCTTCTAGACAATTGAAGAACAGAGAATACATCCTAATTCATTTTATAAAGTCAGCATTACTCTGATACCAAAATAAAGTCATTACAAGAAAAGAAAACTACAAATATCTCTTATGAACACAGATGGAAAAATTATTTTTTAAATGTCAGTAAATCAGGCTTCCCTGGTGGCGCAGTGGTTAAGAATCTGCCTGCCAATGCAAGGGACATAGGTTCGAGCCCTGGTCCGGGAAGATTTCACATGCTGTGGAGCAACTAAGCCCGTGTGCCACAACTACTGAGCCTGCACTCTAGAGCCTGCGAGCTACAACTACTGAGCTTGTGAGCCACAACTGCTGAAGCCCACGTGCCTAGAGCCCGTGTTCCACAACAAGAGAAGCCACCACAATGAGAAGCCCACGCACCGCAATGAAGAGTTGCCCCCACTCGCCACAACTAGAGAAAGCCTGTGCGCAGAAACAAAGACCCAACACAGCCAAAACTAAAAATAAACAAAATAAATAAATTTATTTAAAAAAATTTTTTTTTAAATAAATAAATAAAATGTCAGCAAATCAAATCCAACAATACATAAAAAGGATACATAATGCATCAATGGCCAACTGGGATTTATCCCATAAATGCAAAGTTGGTTTAACATTTGAAAATCAATGTAATTCACCATATTAACAGCCTAAAAAAGAAAAATCATATGATCTTCTCAATAAATGCATAAAATCATTCGATAAAATCCAACATCCATTCCTAATAAAAACTCTCAGCAAGCCAGGGATAAAGAGAACTTCCTCAAACCAATAAAGGGCATATTTAAATATTAAAGAAACGAAGACAAATTCATTTATTTTAACTTCTCTTGATCTTCAATCAATCTTCTCGTTATAAAATCTTTCCATGTGTTATGCAAATTTAGCAGCAAGAGACTATTTAGAATGTATCAAAAGCGTGAGGGTTAAGCGTGGACTCACAGGATAACCAATGACCTAAGTCCCCAAGCTCTTCCCTTACTTCTAAACTTAATATCGGAGACTGAGGTAAGTCTCAGTTTCCTCATCTCTGAAACAGAAATGGTGATAACTTATGTCTGACCTATCTCTCGAGAATGAGGTCATGTCTACAAAACGAGCTCCCAGGAGAAAAAGTGTTAGATAAGTAGTGAGATTTAGAGTTGTTGATCTTGTAAGATAGAAAATTATAATAGATTTTAAATTTTTGACTATGAGCATCTCAGATTTTAAAAACATATATTAAGTCAGACATCCAAGAGTTCACCATTGTGAGTTTTTCACTCAGCGTTGAGCAAGCCTGGACACATCAATCTCTCTAATGTATGAAAAGCACAACTCCTGACTTCCATTCCCAACAAATTAACAAAAGGGACAAAACTAAATATTTTTCTTTTTAAATCTCCCTGATGCCATTTTGGAGGCAAAAGCTGAACTATCATAACTATGTAACCGTACATCAACAGCAAAACTGTCTTCCCCACTTTCAAGGGTTGGTATTCCTATCTAGTCTTTTGAAGAAAACAAAGTTGTAAATTTTCTTACTTGGGAAAAATACATGAACATTTTTTTAAATGATTGGCCAAACTGTATTTTAGTAAAGCGTTAAATTATGTCAATAACATGGGAATGAGGAGATATTTAAAATAAGATTAAAAAACAAGTAAAGGGCTTCCCTGGTGGCGCAGTGGTTGAGAGTCCGCCTGCCGATGCAGGAGACACGGGTTCGTGCCCCGGACCGGGAAGATCCCACATGCCGCGGAGCGGCTGGGCCCGTGAGCCATGGCCGCTGAGCCTGCGCGTCCGGAGCCTGTGCTCCGCAACCGGAGAGGCCACAACAGTGAGAGGCCCGCCTACCGCAAAAAAAAAAAAAAAAAAAACAAGTAAAAATAATATGACTAGGAGAGACAAAAAAACAGTGAAATAAATAAAGACCTATATATATATGGCTTTTTTCATATTCCTCCAACTCATCACTCTCTTCTACCCTTTCTTTTCCTTCTTTTCTTCACTAAAGTAAGGACATGTTAGGAAGTAGCTTCTAGATTTGGGCAAGAAGGACAAGCTAAAACTATCCCGTTTCACCAAATAGATATTTATGATAGAATTAGTTCTACATAAATGGATAACAAATGAATATGTAAATGGATTTCTACATAAATGGATAACTATATGATGCAGAATAGTAGTACATATGTTAATATAAAGGAATGAGAATTTTTAAACACGTAAGAATTTATCTATCTTAATGAGCATCATCCTTCAAAGTGCAGAAGATTATTCTAATTGACAGAGTACCTCAAATCGGGTCTGAGGTGTTTTATTCTAATAAGCAATTGGGAGTCATTAAGGGAGGAATATAAAGCTGTGTTTAAATTAATAAATAATTTAATAAATAATAATTCTACACTATAAAAGCAAAATTAACCAAAAATTCAATTACATTAGATAATGGAGAAAAGAAAAGGAGAAGTCTCCCCTTCCCCTCAAAAAAAGCCAAAACTTTTAAGCCTGGAGAATTATGAAAATGTTAGTATCACTGAAAGGAATGGGGATTACACAGTAAGTTAGTTTAAGAAAATGAACCCTATTTGAGACATGTTACACATGATATTCCAGAGGAACCCTCAAATGGAATAGTCCAATTGACAATCAAAGCTAGAAACACATTAGAGATAGAGACCAAAAAAAGTCTCATCAACATAGAAATAATAGTTAAAGCCTTAAAAGCAGAAGATATCTGAAGTAAACGTAGAATAACGATGCAGAATAATAAAGGGAAGAAAGGCATATTGGTGACTGATCTTTAGAGAATATCCTCTGTGTTACCAAAGAAGCACTATGGTACTTATCACACTGTGTTTTATTTTCAGAGGTACCTCTCACTATAACTTTTTTGTGGCAAGGTAGAGGTTCAATAAAGGTTTACTGGACAAAAGTTCAAACAATTAGGTACCACAGACAAAAGAAAACTTAAAAAGAACATAAACTTTTAGAGAGGTAGAAAAACAGGGAGATTATCTTGGTCATCATTTATTAATCCAGCATAAATAAAACACCCAGAAATATGAGCCTGTTTGTATAGGAACTGATCTGAAGTGGTCCAGATCCAGAGAAAAAGTACCTTGATACAACTCTGATAGAATAGATTGAAGAGTAAAGAAAACTGAAGCTGGATGGCTCTACAACAGTACAGTTCCCCTAAAGAGAGGGCAGACCTCTTTTTAGGCACTGAGAGAAATCAACTGAGCAATGAAGAGGATGACATAGCTAACAAACTGAATTCAGAGGCATATGAATTTTGTACAGATACATAATTCTTTAGCACTGGGAAATCTGATGGTTAATGAATCAGCCACCAGAGACTTCCTGATGAAGTTAATTACATAGTGTAAAGATTTGTGAATAGACCAATTCAAAGCAGTTTGCTAATAATGTTATAGGAATGCTAAATAAGTAACAAGAGTAATAAAGGCATAATTAATGGTACATAAGTCAGGGAGCTAAGGAATTCAAATCTTAGTCTTGGACAGCTTCCTTTGTGAGCTTCACTGAGTCATTTTTGTTACTAATTAGTAAGAATAAATAGCATTATTAAGTGGAAGTTAATATCATGAGCCCTAACAGCTAGAGAGAAGACAGGCTAAAGTCGGTTACTAAATGTGATTGACTATGAGCAAATGACTCAATTTTTATTGTGTATTTGATGTACACTACTTCCTCTTTGTACAAAAAGTTAGCCACCTCCACTTCATCACAAGGATATGAAAACAGACTAAATAAAATATGCACAAAATTGCTTTGAGCTTTTAAAATAACAAATTAAAACTAAGTCAACATGACACAAACTGTCTAAAGTTCGTATTAGCATAATAAATAGGTGGTTATTCCATAAACTATACTCAATACCTTCTCCCTATTATTAACAATGATAATAAAACCATTTCTTTGTACTTACATGGCTTTTCACTTTTTTCAAAGCACTTTCACAAATATTAGACAAAGAAGCAGCACTATGTATGATCTAACCACTCATTGTGCAGTTTAGGTTTAAGTTGCAGGAAATATTCCTATCTCCTCCCTAGAGTTAATAACATATTCCCTTTTATTTTTATGAATTTTCATTTCTTTCAAAGCACCTTCACACATTTAACTGGAGCAATGGCATTAAGAATGCCTTTCCACTCTTTGCATCATCTCAGTGGCATAATCCAAAAAGGAAGAGAACTAAAGATTGATAAATAGACTAGATGATTTTGAGGCAGTCAACTCATGATTCTTAAAGTTGAATTCAGATTTTCTAAAAGTCTTAGAATTGCAGCAAACTCTCCAGGACAGTAAGCTGACTCTCTCTTTCTTCCAGGCATAGGCTTTGGGAGGCAGTATAATCAGATGATTAAGATATCTTAAATATGGCACTAAGGGGAGAAATCAAATCTATCATATTCACCACTGTAACCCCTCTGTGTCAAGCACAAAGCTCAGCACACAGTAAATGCTCAATAAATCATCATTTTGATTATTACTACAGGGAGAACATTCTACCCAAGCTCCCACAGTACATCTGTTATGGAGCTAAGAACAAAAATCTCAATTTTTTGTTTTATTACTTTTCCTCCACAATTACTGCTTTTAAATGTGTGCACACCAAGCAGAATCTAAACAAATTAGGACCACAGAGCAAAAAGCTGAGGTTTATTAGGAATCCAGTGTACAGACAGCTGGAAGGTAGATTCAGAGGGCCAAGACAATTTCAAAGGCTAAAGGGAATACACCTGATGACCCTTAAATTAACAAGCAAGCACTTTTAAATCCCCATGCTTAAACTAAAAATTACTTCAGATAAGAAGTTTCAAAAGGTAGAACTGTTTCCTACATGTTTATGTCTTTAGTCTTTCATATTGTGAGTTGCAAAAAAATAGTTTGTTCTTTTCTTTGATAAGACCAAGATAAAGGAAGGTACTTTGGTTTATGCAGTAATTGAGTTGCTGGAAATCTGGGTATAAATTAAAATTTTAAATTGATTGTATTTTAAAAAGCATTAAGAAACCCTGCTATTTGAAAAAGTCCAACGGTAATACATTTCACAAACATTTACTTTATAACATTATACCCTTCTAATGTAGCTTTTTGATTGTTTCTATATTTAATATATAGCATATTTTCTTAAAGCAGTGACAAACATAAGTCAAAAAAAACCCACCACAGTTAATTAACTGTACTCCAATATAAAATAAAAAGTTAAAAAAAAAACACCACAATCTAGTTATATTCCAGGTTTAGTTGGGGAAAGTTTCTTTTAAAAAAATTGTTTTGTAAAATTTGTAAATTAACCACTCATTAGGAAAAGACAGACCCATTAGATAATATTTACAAGTCACACAACCATAAAAGATAAAAATGAAAGCACAATGGTTCTCAAATCATTTTGGTCTCCTTAAAATAATGTATGTATGTCCTTTGGTTTTAGATTATTCTCAAATCAAAGGAAAGAAGAACTTCTAAAACTAAGGTCACTGAAAACTCCTAAACCGTAAACCTTGGCATGTGGAAAACAGTATTAATACCAGCCCAAATCTTTTATAGTAAAAGCATTCTCCATATATTATTTCTTTTAGGTAGATGTGAACAAATACTTTACTAAAAATTGTATTTTACATCTGGGAAAATTCTGCCTGAGGTTGTATACAGACTTTTCAGAGAAGCTACAGTGACCTACGTATCTTGTCTTAGGTCTATACAATTTTCCTGTATCTGTACAATTTTATAGATCATCTTTCAGCAGGATTTTCAGATAAATTACAGGATAAACTGCTGCATGGAACATGCAAATATACTAAAAAAGTATTCATTGTTTATGTGAAATTCAAAGTTAAGTGAGTGTCCAGTATATTTATTTGCTAAATCTGACAACTCTATCTTTCAGTATATGTTAAATTTGTTTCAAAAATACCAAATTTATTGACAGGAAGAGATTTAATCTTGTGGAAGTCGGGTAATTCTTTACCTTTTAGGATCTTCTTGAGGACCAAACCGCCAAAAATGCTTCCTGCAGAAGCAACTGTAAGAAACAGAATACAAAGAAGTATCATAAATAAAGCAATTCAATGGATTTCATCTAAAGAATCATATGGGAGCCTGAAATCACTGTTTATAGATACAGAACATTAAAAGATGGTCACTACTAATGAATTCAGTAAAAATGGAGGCACCAAAGAAGTATTATGAGGCTACAACTGTTCAGGGGCAGAATAACTTCTTAGAGATGAGAACCAAATAGCAACTCTTTTTACCTATATTAAACACCAGGGCTGCCTCTTTGAATATTACTATTCCTGATAAAAAAGGATCATAGGAAGACCACAGACTCTTGCTAGTAACCAGAGTATATCATGCCAATAACTCATATTCCAGTATGAGATTCAATTAAAATTTTTGGCCTTTCTTTTAACCAATTTACTCTTTAGTAAATTTACTCTTTACTAGACTATCAGGTAAGAATTATCTGTACCTAGAGTTCTAAATCTGAACATTCCGGCACTTAGGGCAATAATTCTTCAGGGAAAGACAGTAAGGGAGGAAGCAGGTACCTAAGAGGGGGGAAAAGATCAGAATCCCCTGGAGGCTTTTTTTCCCAAATAGAACATGACTTCCCCCAGAGTGATGCGACCCCACAGTTAAGAATCTAAGAATCACTGCCACAAGAACCAATGGAAATGTGTCTATCCCTCAAGAAATATGTATTCTTCAGGCAGGGAAAAAAGCTTAAGAACCACTGATCTAGGGTGAGAGGCAATACCATTCTCTAAATGTGTGCTGTCCAATATAGTAGCTACTAGCTACATGAGGCTATTTAAATCTAACTAAATTAAATCAAATGAGAAACTGTTCCTCAGTCACACTAGCCACATTTCAAGTGTTCAATAGCCAAGCGTGGCTAATGGCTACGGTACTGAACAGCATAAAGAACATTTCCATCATCACAAAAAGTTCTATCAGATAGCATTGTTCTAGATCTCCAGATTTTGAATGATTCTGGATAAATGATACATATTTCAAAAGGCCTGAGCCCAGGTAGCATAGAATATTTAACAAAAACAATCTTTTTTTTTTTTTTTAAACTTAGTGTTCCTCACACTGATACACTGATTCTGACCTAAAGGAGTGGGTGATTGTGATTGGGACACGGATGGAAGGTGGTAGCAGGCCGACACCAGTGATTAGCAAGGAGCTAGAATATCAACAAGAAACAAACCACAAACTGTATGTCTCACAGTGTGTCCATGATGTTTCTCAACTGCATATATCACACTGTTCCCTCTAACAACCTTTCTTAGTTTTAACAAGTATCATACCAACAATTGTTGAAAATGGGTCACTTTGGGTGAACATGTGCAGGGAGAGCAATCATTCTGCCTGCTCCACATCCAACCCCAAATTTTCAGCTATGCTCCTAATCTTTCTGTATTAAATAAAGTGCTACCCTTCAAATGCAAAGATGACAGAACACATATTTTTAAAGCCACAGCATTCCCCCGAATTCTCTTTACAGAAGATGATTTTTTAAAAAGCTACGAGGTCAAATATGTTTGGGAAATGCTGTATACTACAGCCCATTTTTAAAGATTCACAGTCCGTGCTTGCATATTAAAGGTTCTGAGAAGATCTAAAGTAACAAAACTCATTTGATTTTAACCAGCATTCCTCAAGTTTAGATGACTGCGTAACTCCTTTCTCATAATTTATATAAACATCCTGTAGCACACATTTTGGGAAACACTGCAGTAATAATACTTGTTAAAGCCTTCAACAATTACTGATAGGAAAAACTACTGGGTTGGCAAAAAATTTCCTTCAGTTTTTAAGTAAAAATAAAAGACATTTTTCATTTTTACCAAGAACTTTATTGAACAACATATTCACAGTTTTGTTCCACTACCTTCTGCCACTTTTCAGGCAACTTCATAATTCCATCTTCCCAAAACTTTTTATCTTTTTGAGCAAAGAACTGGGCCAGGTGCCTTTCACAGTCTCCAAGGGAATTGAAATTTCCATTAAAAGAATTCCGTAAAGACCGAAATAAATGGAAATCTGAACGTGCAATGTCTGGTGAATACAATGGATGAATCAGAACTTCCCAGCCAAGCTGTACAGTTTTCACCTGGTCATCAAAGAAACATGCGGTCTTGCGTTATCCTGATGGAAGATTATGCATTTTCTGTTGACTAATTCCGGATGCTTTTCAGAGTGCTGCTTTCAGTTGGTCTAACTGGGAGCAGTACTTGTTGGAATTAATCGTTTGGTTTTCTGGAAAGAGCTTGTAATAGAGGACTCCCTTCCAATCCCACCATATACACAACATCACCTTCTTTGTATGAAGACCAGCCTTTGGTGTTGTTGATGGTGGTTCATTTCGCTTGCCCCACGATCTCTTCCATTCTACCTTATTGTACAGTACCCACTTTTCATCTCCTGTCACAATTTGTTTTAAAAATGGAACGTAACATTCGTTACGTTTAAGTAGAGAATCACATGCGGAAATACAGTCAAGAAGGTTTTTGTCGCTTAACTTATGTGGAACCCAAACATCAATGCAATTAACATAACCAAGCTGGTGCAAATGATTTCTGTTTTAATTTTATTTATTTTTGGCTGCGTTGGGTCTGCGTTGCTGGGTGCGGGCTTATTGCAGTGGTTTCTCTTGTTGCAGAGCATAGGCTCTTTGCACGCAGGCTTCAGTAGTTGCGGCACATGGGCCCTAGAGTGCGTGGGCTCAGTAGTTGCGGCTCGTGGGCTCTAGAATGCAGATTCAGTAGTTGTGTGTGGCACACAAGCTTAGTTGCTCAGTGGTATGTGGGATCTTCCCGGACCAGGGATCAAATCCATGTCCCCTGCATTGGCAGGCGGATTCTTAACCACTGCACCACCAGGGAAGTCCTGCAAATGACTTTCAACACTTGATTTGGATATTTTGAGTATGTCGGCTATCTCCCGTGTAGTATAATGTTGATTGTTCTCAATTAATGTCTCAATTTGATCCCTATCAACTTCAACAGGTCTACCCAACCGTGGAGCATCGTCCAGTGAGAAATCTCCAGCACGAAACTTTGCAAACAACTTTTGACACATTCAATCAGTCACAGCACCTTCTCTATACACTGCACAATTTTTTTTTTGCGTTTCAGTTGTGTTTTTACCTTTCTTGAAATAATAAAGCATAATATGCTGAAAATGTTGCTTTTTTCTTTCATCTTCAATATTAAAATGGCTACACAAAAAGTCACCAATTTGGTAAGTTTTTTTCTAAATGCACGCTGATATGACAGCTGTCACAATACAATCTAACAAAATTGTTTTGAATGAAGTTAAAGACAACTAAACACTACTAGAGCCATCTTACAGAAAAAACCTTTTGGCCAACCTAATATATAGTCATCCCTCAGCTTCTCACAGATGGACCATTCCAGCAACAAAATTTTCTGGTTTGTTGTGAGTTGCATTTTGTGCCTCTAAAAGAGATTTTGAAGAACTAAGGCCCAGTACTTGTGAATATGACCTTACGTGGAAATAGGGTCTTCATAAATGTCATCAAGATGAAGTCATACTGGGTTAGAGTGGCCCTAAATCCAATTGGTGCCCTTATAAGAAGGCCATGTGAAGACACAAACACAAGGGAGGACATTACATGTAGACAGAGACAGAGATTGGAGCAATACATCCACAAGTCAAGAAACACCAAGGGCTTGCTGGCAACTACCAGAAGCTAGGAGAGAGATAAGGAATAGATTTCTCCCTCAGAGCCTCCAGAAGGAACCAACCCTGCTGAGATCTTGATTGTGGGTTTCTGGCCTTCATAACTGTGATAGAATAAATTTACTTTGTTTTAAGCCACCCAGTTTGTGATACTTTGTTACAGCAGCCCCAGGTTTAGTTCCCAGCCCTAGCCCAATGACACCAATCCACACTTTCAGGTAAAGATGACAGATTGAACATACACATCTACTTTTACTGCCTCCTGAAATCTCAATAAAATGGAAAAGGAGTATTTTTTAAAGGAATAAACCCACAAAGATAGAGAATAAGAGAGAAAGATGATTATAATAAAATTATAGAAACAGAAAAGCAGAAGGACTAGTGGGAAAGGATTTCGGACTCAAGACCTGAAAAATTGAATTATAAGCCAAAAAAGGGAAAGGTGAAGAAACAACACCAATTATACAACAAAATCCCCAAAGACTCAAAAATGGCAGTATTAGGAACCTCTGGAAGTAGTAGTGGGAGCCAAAATAAGGAGAGTCAGCTGAAAAAATGAATTTAAGAAGTAGTCAGATCTTTAGATTCCCTTCTCCACTCAGCCTTCTAAGGACTGGCCCTCCCTAACCTTGGTGAGGGGGTGGGGAGAGGTTATTCTTTGAAAAGATAGAAGCATGGGTCTCTGGGCTGGGAACTAAAGTTGTACTAAAAACAAACGGATTGAGTGAACATAAACATTGAAAGCTAAGATACAACCACCCCCCACTCCCCCCACCCCAATCCCTCAATCCTAGAATGCTGGCAATCTGGCTTTTTATCTACCTGGTGAAAGACTCTGAACATATGCATAGAAAAATCTAGAAGAATATATACTGAATGTTAATAATTATCTCAAGGGGTGAGATTACTGAAGAGTCTCATTTTCCATAATGTATGTTTCTGTAATGTTATAATGTTTCATGACAAGCACGTATCGCCTTTCCTCCTGTCAAAAAAATAATAAAAATAATAAAGAGACAATAAGCAGAAGAGAAAGGTCCCTTACACTAGACGGGCTGAAGAGGTCCATTAGGCTCAAAATGTCTATGGAATTCAGTTTCTTGCCAAAAGCTATTGTGGCTCAAGTCCCTTTCTTTGAGTGAAATCAACCCCGCCACCTTGAGCACAGTTTACTGGATCAGAATCAATGCACAAGCTAAGAGAACCATATGCAGACCAATAACACCCTAGCCAGGTAACTAACCACCTCTCTCACGAATGGTGGGAACTCTGTCCAATCAGAGTGGAGTTCATGTGGAGTAACAGCAAACCAAACTATCATACCCCTCTTGAGGATGTTCACTGCTAGGTAAACAAAGAGAAGACAGGTCATTCCAGTTCAGGTGAGAAAATGTCTTGTAGAGCCTAAAGTACTATCCAGTCTCAACTGGGACTCAGGGTGACTCCTCTAAGGCTGATGGGACAACTTCATTCCAAAGTATTCTTCAATAAACCTACACACACACACACACAGCCAAAAAACAGTCAGACAAAAAAAGTTATCACTTCACAAGTTCAAGAAAATTAATTGTGTCAGGGCCACTCAATGCATCAGCTTTCCAAGAGTACAGGCAAAAATGATGAAAGAGTAAGAGCCAAATGGAAGAGATATATATTTTCAAATTAACTGCAAGTTAGGATTATCAAAATACGCACCATTCATCATTTAATTTTTTTTTTTGGCTCTTTTCCAACTACCAAAGGCTGGACATGAACGAAAGAGGATACAAAATTCAATGTAATATAATTTAGCTATGAAAAAGGAGGTTAAAACCAAGAGCAAGAGTTAGATTGTTTCTGAGCAATCTAAACTTAAACCAGTAAAATAAATAATCCTTTGATAAGTCATCCTACTCACCTTTCCTGTATGACAGATTTGTAAATCTATCACCAGATACTTATTTCATAATCACTTAAGTTTAATTATGGAACAACTCTGGAGTAATAACATAATAAAAGATTATGACTAATTGAAATTTTTAAATAAACTATAACATAAAGCATGACAAAACAAAGACAGAAATCAATATTTTTTCTTCCTCCACTTACTAGTTGTTACACAATGAAGAGTATTTGCCTGGTGCTTAGAATTTAATGCTTCTATGGAAATCACTAGCTCTCCTTCTAGCAATGCTCCCTTTGATATTCTTGCTGTTTCACACCTCCAGTGAATAATTAAATATTTCAGTATCTGAAAAGGGCACAATTCAAAGAAAACACAACCTTCTTTAAAAAATCATGGTAATAATAAACTTGTATGACACAGTTAAATTAATAATTCTCATTTCCAAAAACTAATATTCTTGCTTGCAAAATGTCAGATTTACAATTGTTAAGAACGGAGCATTGTGTCTAAACAGAAGAAACAGCTAGGTGAGTGACATAAAAAAGGAGACAGCGAAATTCAACACAATGGCCAAGACAGGAAATGGAGACAAAAAATTGTTTTATTCAAAGGATAAGTTCATCTGGAAATAATAATTTGAAAAAATTAAGTGGGAGTTTGTTTTTCCTGTTTTATTTTTTTCTTCTCCCTAAATAAAAGCCAACATGAAGATTATGAATAAGAATGGCATCTGCTTGTGAATCACCTTTACCTTTCATTAAATCAACACTTCTGAGGGTCAGAATACTAGTTGAGAGCATTGGCTCCAGAAGCAGATGCCTGGGTTTGAATCCCTGATGAGCCAAACACTAGCATGTGACCTTGCACAAATTACTTAACTTCTCTGTACCTCAGCTTCCTCATTTATAAAAATGAGGACAAATCTACCACATACAGCAGCTGCTGAACGTAAACAAAACAATATGTGCAAAATGCTTAACACAGTGCCTGGTATATAGTAAATGCTTAATAAATATTAGCTATTATTTCTAACAAATTCATCTGCACACAATATTTTAAGTTTAACAGGTCTCCACGATATCTTGGTAGAACATTCAATCTTGATGAGACCATTTTAAAATAAAATATATTGTATTTAATTTCCATTACTATTTATGAAAGTAGACTCTCACTTCCACACTGAGGTACCATAGCGAAAATTATTACACGCCCCCCCCCCCTTTCTTTTTAAAGGCAGGGAGATCCCAGCACGAGAACTTGGGAACTAAGATCCCAATCTGTACCAGTTTGTAAGAAAGGTTTCCAGGCATTTCTACAGTCTAACACTTTCCTTCACACATCCTCTGACTTACTGTGCTCCCTCTGTTCAGATTTTCCCGCAGTTTCTTTATCCATAATGAGAGAGCAGTTGGGAAAAGAACATCAGCCTGTGAGTCAGAAGCTCTGGGTTCTATGCTAGGTTCTGTCATCTGTAAAATCTAAACCTCCAACTCTCTCTGATAACAAAGAAGGCAGGAAGCCTGGGAGAACTCGAGGTGCCTTCAGGTCAACTCCTTGTGGCCTCTGGTCCTATTTCACCTGTCTAGTAGTTACGTACTAGTAGTTAATCTGTCTAATACGAGGCCAGTAGTTAAGAATTCAATCATGTAAGGCTGTAAAAACGCTGTCATGAATAAACAAAGGTGGCAAGTCGGGGCCAGGTGTTCAGTCCCACCCCCCAGAGCATCTCTGGCGCGTGCTGTGGTCCGAGCTGGGTGAGTGAGGCCTC
Source organism: Stenella coeruleoalba (assembly GCF_951394435.1). NCBI lineage: Eukaryota > Metazoa > Chordata > Mammalia > Artiodactyla > Delphinidae > Stenella > Stenella coeruleoalba. The sequence continues at coordinate 5,992,984 of NC_137154.1, forward strand.
CGAACCTCAGCCTCTCATCAGGCAGCTGCTCTGGGACCTGACCCAGGAATCCCCTCCACACCTCGGTTGACCCGCGGGCCGGATACGGCTTTCCCTCGCTCCCACTTTGCACCGGATGGCCCCGACTTCCCCCCAGGTCGCCCACTCCTGCTTTCTGCTCGCCCTCCCCGGCACGGGCGGGTCCTCCTGGGCTGGCATCCGGGCTTGAACCTGGGCGTCCGCTGAGGTTTGGCAAACACTTGAGCTGCCTGAGCCTCGGTTTTCTCCGCTGTCAGGTGGGGGCGACACCAGCGCTCAGAGGACGGCCATGCCACCCACTGACCAAATTCTCCTCACTGAGCACCCCGCGGGCTTTACTGCCCAGATGCTCCCACGCCCCACTTCTCCTCTGCTCCTCACAACCCCGCGAGGGACACGCTGACTTTCACCGAATCCTATCATTCCCGAACCTTCCTTCTCCCCCTCAGGCAAAGCCAGACCCCTCTGCCCAAACTTCGCGGCCTCCTCACAAGGCCCGTCTCCTCAGAGTGTCCTCCTCCGCTTTCACTCCCTTCCCGGCATCACCTCGCAGACAGCCACGGCCGTCCCCTCCATTCCGCGCGGCGAGCAGTAGCGACGCCCAATCGCTGGGCGCCCGCCAGGGATTCGACCTCCGCCCGCGCCCACGCCCACGCCCACGCCTGGCCGCGCGACGCCGTCCCTTCCCGCCCGCGCGCGCGAGCGAGCCCCGCCCACCGGTTCGCCGCGCCTGCGCACTCAGCGCCGCTCCGCCCCGCCCTTCTCCCCTGCGGCGAGCAGCGAGGACCTGCTAGGAGTGGTGCGGAGGGTTCCCGCGGTAGCGGAGGTCCGTGGGCCGGCCGCTGGGCAGGCTGCGGGGTTGGGGAGAGCCCGCGGGTGGCAACCGAGGCTGCAGGCGAGCAAGAATGAGGACAGGCCACCACTCCTCCCTTCCTCCCGAAAGAACTTTTCCACGGTCCCAGCGCGAGGTGCAGCCCTCAGCTCTTTGCCTCCGCCGGGAGAAGGGCTGCCGGTGCCGGAAGCGAGATCCCCAAACCGGTGCTTGACCTCCAAACAGTCTCACCTCCAGGGGGGACTGCCCCAAGTGCCCCAGGCCAACATCTGGTTTCCCACCCTTGGCAAGTTAAAAAAGAGTTAAATTTGAATTTCAGATTTTAAATAATAATAATTAAAAGAAAACAGTTTTTTAGTTATATGTGTATCACATGCAATATTTGGGACATATGTATACTAAAAAAAAATTCGTTCTTCTGAAATTCAAGACTGGGCGTCTTGCATTTTATCTGGCAACCTGTCCCAAGCAGATCCCCAGCTTAATCCCAGGGTGCCCAGCCAGCCCCTAGGCAGGATCTGGAAGGGCACAAGCCCCCCAAGGTTGTGCACTAAATATGCCAACGACAGGACCTGGATTTCTTAGGCTCCAGCTGACAGAAGCTCCGGGGATTTCCAAGAGCATTCCCAACTGATCGGGAAGGTAGTCCTCCAGAATGCAGCTGCTGAACTCAGGGCTTTTCATGGACGAGCATGGTAAGAGGGGCTTGAGCCCAAACTGATGATTTGGCAGTTGGTTCCTCAGGCATCCAAAAGAAAACTAGTGAGAGAGAGTCCTGCCTGGCCTGCCTGGCAGAGCGTTGCCCAAGGAGAAGGGTGGTGCAGGGTTTTGGCTGCTTTCCTTCAAGGAAAATTCTTCCACCCCAGCTCCAGAAAGCCAGGACTGGGCAGAACAGGCAGGGGAGCTGGCAGAGTGCCTGTCCAGTACATAACCTTGGTGCTACTCCAGAGGACATGACTATTGAGACCTGAATCACAGAGCCTTGTCCATCTTTGCTCAGCACTCTTGACCACCCTCCCCATCTCTGTTGCTCAATAGGTAGATCTATTGCAGAAAGGTGGCTTTTATTTATGGAAAATTCATCATAAAACCATCTCGGACTTGATATGAGAACTGACTTTTGGGGAATCGTTGGAGCCTTCCTCTCCCTTTCATTCTCTTCTCTCTCGGGTGTCCCCTTTAGGAAGGGGAGTTGCCAAGGGGAAGGGAGCTAAGATTGAATGACTACCTGTTGTAGGATACCACTGGCTCTTTACATCAATTTTTTTTACCCTCACAAGTATCTTGTGAGATAATTGTTATCTTCACTATCTGATGGGTGAGAAACCAAGATGCTGAAGATAGCTCTTTAAAATATTTCCCATGGAGAGTGTTGGCTCAGCAGAAAATGCCCCACCTTGAGAATGACACTGGGAAGGAAGGGTGGAGGAACAGCTGCCAATGTAGAAGTACTTCAAGTGAGTTGGTCGTCCTGCTTCCAGCTCTTGGCCTTGGAGTGAGCATCAGGGATGAACATGCAATGGAATACCCAATACCATCCTAGATGCAGGGGAGGCCTAACAGAGGTGGCCAGGGACACAGCCAGATGTAGGCAGAAGTGAGGAAGGGAGCCTGTGATCCGAGGGCCTGCCATCAGGATTGCCACCACATAAGCCATTGTAGTCAGCACAGTTTGATGCAGGCTTGCCATGTGGTGGGCACTTACTCTTTGCTAAGTGGTCTTCACCTTTCCTTTATCTTAAGTAATCCTCCCAGTCTTGTTAAGGGAAGTGTTATTATCATTGTTTCATTAATGATCAGAATGAGCTTCCAAGAAGAGGTTGTATGACACTGAGTTTGTAAATGGCAGAGCCAGAATCTCAAATAAAAATCTCTTAACCACTCATTCCTTCTCCCACGTGGATATGACTGCCTAACTGCTTGTCTCAGAGTTCTGTAGTACAGGGACATTAACATTACCATGAGAAGCCAACCCCTCCGTGCAAAAGCTAAGACAGTGAACTCAGGTACCCTCATCTCCCTACAAACTAACGCTTGAATGAGCCACAGTTCCCACCCTTCTTTCGCCCATTGGTGTGTGCCCCCATCCTGTTTGAGGTCTAGTAATTAACATACTATTGGACTGACTCCACATTATTAAAACTGTTTTTACTTAGACCCCATCCTCAGAGCAGTGGAGTGTTAGAGCCAGAAGGGATTGTAGTAGAGGTTATCAGGGATCCCCAATAGATGAAAAAATTTGAGGCCCAAAGAAACGAAATGACCTGTGTGAGGTTAAGGTCACCTTAGTCAACGAGGTCAACCGAGGAGCCTTTGGATGCTGCTTTGGACATCTTCAGCCCTGGAGTTCAGGGTCATATTACCAGTGTCTTCAGAGGGCCAGTTCTCCCCTGTCCTTAGACCTAGTGGCATATTGACTCTGCATTCCTCCACCTACCTCAGGATTTGGATTACTGTTGCATGTCCACTTTGGGACATGCTGTTTATTCTGAGAAGAAATGCCCTGTCTGGGCAAAAGAGCCCCGATTGATTCTGACCCAAACCCAAGGGTTTGAGCGGAGCCAGAACATCCTAGGGAATGCTACCAGGTGAACAGTGACATTTTAGGAACTGTTGCGCTGTCTTTCCCTTTTGAATGTGCCCTCTCTGTGTATATCATTCCTGGATACTGCTTAGGAGCTACCTTGTTCTCAGGCTCCCCTACAGCATTCAAAGTCCCCGAAGAGATGACCCTAGGCACTTACGTGGAAAATATCCCTGAGGTCCCCCTTATCAGGCTGTTGCAAAATTAAGTCCACTTGAGTAGTTTCTTTCCCCCTGGGAATCTGTTGAGAGCCTGCTTCTCATATAGGCAATAGGAAAGGGTTAACTGCCTCTCTCGGGTCCTGAGCCAAGGCTGTGCCCCACCAGTTCCCATAACCGGGTTTCCTGAAATGGAGCAGGTCCCAGGTGCCTCTCCACTAATCACATCCCTGGAAATGGGGCCAGGAAGCTCAGATTAGCTCATCCCTTCACCTTCTTGAGGCCTTCTCCACCTGGAGCACAGAATCTGGGGCAGCTTCATGACTCACCTCCCTCTGCTTCCCTATCAGGGGTCAGAAAGGGATATTCTCGCAGAAGAATATTAGATTATGGGGGGCACTAGAGGCTATAGTGGTGCTGACTTTTGTACCAATTCTTGCACTACAGCAAAGGAAAGATTCTCCCCCCAAGACGATATCACTGTTTGTATAACTAGAGTATTTCTTCTTCACCCCCGTTCCCTATGTTTTCTTCCTCTCCTTCTTAGAATGACTGACTATGATACTGGGTAGCTTCCTGTTTTTCCTGGCTGATAATCAGCCTTTGCACAGAATCTCTGATTTCTCATCTACTAGTAGCAGGTTCTGGGGCCAGCCCAGGATAGCATTCCTTTCCTGTTAGTGTCTGGTTTCTCCTCTTTCTAGATAACCCATAAAATGTATATCACAAAGTGGTTCTGCTCTCCGTAATTGGCTTTTTACTTTCTCTCTAGGCAGAGCTGGCTTTGTCCTGCCAGCTGGTGTCCACCGGAAGGGAAGTATTCTTTGTAGCATAGAAGACTCAGGAATGGAAACAGCAGTGTGATCTGGTCACATATGGCCAAGTAAACCAATTGATTCAAAGGCCAGATGATCAACTTTACTTGAAAGACAAGTAGGCTAACTGGGACAAAGAATCTTCTTCTAGGTGCTCCATTAAAGAGGACACTGGATCCACATGTTCAGTCTTGGTTCACTTGTTGTATGATTACAGTACTCTGCAGTATTTTTCCAAGAATGCTGGTGTACGAAGTCTTTAAAGCTAGTAGTATGGAAACTTGGTTGAGCTTATCTTTCACTGGTCTCCAAAGTTGACCTGATTTTCACCCATTCTAGCTTTAGGCCGCTTCTATCTTCTGTTTCCCCAACTTTCATTCTCACCAGCTGAGAAAAGGCTGTGGGATCAAAAGTCTAAAAGGGTCAGGATGTCTTCATTCTTTTCCCATTTTACTAGTCACTTTAGGTGTTATGTTCTAGTTTTCCACAACTAAAATAGGAAAATTCTCCCAGGAATATGGTTAAAATAACATCTGTGAAACAATTGGAGAGTTTTAGAATCTTTAAATTAGAAGAAATCTTAGAATTCATTTAATCTAGTACTTCCCAACCAGAGGAGCAATATTTTTTCCAATTCATTTCCTTTATCTCCACCCTTCCTCCTGAATAGCCTCTCTCTACCTCCTTCTTCAACCTATTGCTGGTAACCAAGGCAGAGAATTGATCTAGTTTGCATATTTTGTGTATTTAGGATTGGGAAATACCTCCCTGATTTCATGCAAGAGTCATTCCAACTGTCCTGACAAGTTGATACCTAGCTTTTACTTGAATTGTTGAATTTACTTGAATTGATGAATTTACTTGAATTGTTGGGAAAGATGCCACCTCAGAGGCAATCCATTCCAGTTTTGGACAGCAGTGGTTTGGTAGAGTTTTCCATCATATTGAACTGAAATCTCCCCTGCTGTATCTTCCACCCATTGGTCCCAGCTCTGCCCTTTGAAACCACAGAGAATTCATCTAATCCTTTTACAAAGGGTAGAGGGGAATACCCAGAATTCTTATTGTTAACTTGTCACAGTGGTTCAGAACTGGCCTGAATGATTGTATTACAGATGTCCTTTGCTTTATACACTAGCTATGTTCCTGAAACGTGTAAACCCAGTTTTGTGTGAATCAAATCATTTTAAACATACTGGGAGACTGTCTGAAAGGAACGCTGTTATCAGTTCTTTCATTAACTAAAAATTGCTTTTGTAATGCAAATAACCACCCCATCCCCGCATTTAACCTTTTTTGCAAGTCTAGATCTTCATACTTGATGTTTTACTTGAGGGGAGATTTGCCTACATACAAAACAAGTAAAATAATGATAATAGCAATAGCTAACATTTGAGCCCTTATCTGGCACCAGGTGTCACGCACCTGACATGCATTATTTAATTTCTCACCACAACTTCCCTTAGAATGATCCTCTATTTCCACTGTTGTGGAGAGGCCACAACAGTGAGAGGCCCACGTACCGCCAAAAAGAAAAAACAAAAAAAAAGAAAGTGATGGCCCAGAATTTCAACAAGGTCACAAGACTCTAGAACCTTGTGTCTTTACCACCGGGAAGTTTCAAATGCCAATAATAGTTGAAATGACTAACTCCTAGCTATGTGCCACAGCACAAGTAAATCAGGCTACGATACAGAAAACTGACCTGAGATTTCTATAGCTTCAAAGATGGACACAGAATCTACTCTTTTTGGGTTCTGGCACTGTAAGTTTCCCAGCACAACTCACATTTTCCAGTGCAATTTGATCAAGGAACCCCAAAGACATCCCTTCAGTTATTAGCACTAAGCAGATACTGCCAAATTTTATTTCAGATATATGGGTATCATCAGACACTTTTTCATGGGAGTTTGTGTACTCCCAGGGCTTTGTAGCATAAGCTTCTTAGAAGAAAAAAGTAGTTCATTATTGCCAGGTAAAAGCAAAAGTATTGAGAATCATGGTTGAGCCCAGCCTGTTCCTAGGTGAGTTGGAATCATTCAAATGTGTGGGGTTTTTTTTTGTTTTTTGTTGGGTTTTTTTGTGGTACGCGGGCCTCTCACTGTTGTGGCCTCTCCCGTTGTGGAGCACAGGCTCCAGACGTGCAGCCTCAGCGGCCATGGCTCACAGGTCCAGCCACTCCGCGGCATGTGGGATCCTCCCAGACCGGGGCACGAACCCGTGTCCCCTGCATCAGCAGGCGGACTCTAAACCACTGCACCACCAGGGAATACCTCAAATGTGTTTTTAGGTCCAGTTTTTAATGGTGCTTAGGTTTGCAAGTTACAAATAGTTTGGGAGGGATGGTCCGTCAATAAGTACTGTTTTAAATCCACACTGGACAAACATAAATGGTTGTAATACTTCTATGTTCTCAAATCAGTTCCAGTTTCTCCAATTTAGTCAACAACAGCATGCACTCACAACATTGCTCAGCTCAGAACACATCCCGTGAGGCTCCTAGAACCCCAGGCTTTTCCACACTATAGAAGGGAGCTCCAGGTAGGGCTCTTCCGTCCTCCACACCCCTCCTCCGCAGACCACCGTCAGAACTCCCCATTTGACTTGAGACTTTATCTTGGCTCATCCTCAGACTTTTGCTTTCAAATACATGATCATTCTTTGCAAATCATGTCTGAATTGGTGTTACACAGACCTCCTGGTCCACAGTCATCTTGGGAAATCAGGTCAGTCCTTGTAAGCCCTGGAGCTCCCATCGCAAGCCCACCTTTCTGGCCTTTACTTGTACAGCACGCTTGTTTACAACCTCAGGTCATAGACTTAGGGGAGGAAATATGTAATTTTCTTTCTTTCTCGACCTAGCTCTTCAGCCCCCATTTCTACTAATGGCAGAAAAATAGTAAACCACGCTGATTCCAGACAATTCAATCATCTCAAGTTTTAAAGTCAGTCTCTTAGGATTCTCCTCCCAATCCCCTTCTCACAATGTTCTACTTTGTGGTTTAGGTATTATTCTGATGCCAGGGAACAGGCTTTACAGTCAAGTGCTCTCTTGCCTAACTGATAAACTCTAGCCTTCACTTGGTCTTGGCCATTGGGCACTGCACCTGCTGCAGAGATGATGTTCTCTGGTGAGTGGAAGCTGTGGTCTTGGTATAGACAAAGAGCAGTGATTGCTTCGTGGGGAGCTCAGTGGTGGCTCCCACTTCAGCTCTTCCTGGTATATCTGAGCCTCTATCGGGTCCCTGGCTTGGGCCACATACCCCCTCAGCCTCTACTGTGGGGTGCTCACCCCCTACCCTGCAGCAGTCCCTGCAGGCACCCAGTTCTCAGCTCACTCTCACTCTCCTCTCAGGGGCTGGGCACCAAGGAATTTTTCCGATTTCCTCCAAAGGTCGACAAGCCAAGGAGACTTGGGCTTAGGGGGTGAGAAGCCTGGGAGTGGTGAGGAGATGGAATACATCTCAGACCTACTTTGCCTACACAGGTGACGATGCTACTTCTATTCTGTGGCAGTTGCCCTTGTGGACACAGGGTACTTTGAAAGGCTGTGTCTCCTCAGAGTTCCAGGAATGAAGTGGAGCATGAACCCCCTCTGTCTACTATTGTTTGGTGGGGGGGAACAGAAAACAAAACCCCACTGTTGCACCTAGTTGTTCTTGTACAACAAGAACAACTCTCTTGTTCTCCTTTCCCAATCTTTTTCAGTTTTGCTCCAAGCTCAAAAAGGATTATATTTTCTCTGTGAAGGGGAAACTCACATGTTCTTTCCAATTCGACAGTTGATGGCATAAACTGAACTTTAGGTTCATCAGGTTCTGGCTCTTGAGATGTCTCTTGGATTAAAAAAAAAAATCCCTCTCAAGAACCTGGCTCTTACAATTAAAAAGACTGAAGCTTTCAAGAACATCTTCTCTGCAATAGATTTTAAAAGGTCTAGTTAAGAGTTCAAAAACCAAGACTTTGATCTTCTGTATCATTTCTATGCGGAGGGCAGTACATCTAGAAAGCTCTTGCCGCTGCTTAAGTGATGGGGGATAGATTAGGGGTAAAAGAAATGGAAAACACATTGTTTGGTATGAAAACATCCAGTTGCTTCTGTTTACAACAAGGAATCACCTTCTCCCCCAAGGTCTTTTCCGTTTTTCACTGATTTGTTGCACAGGTATCTACATGTCTGCTCTGCAGAGGATACAGCTGTGATAGGGATATTCTCTCTTCCCTCATGGAGCTCATCCTCTAAGAGAAAACACGACCAGTGGGCAGTAACGGTGCAGTACAGAGTGATACCAGAAGGCCCCTGCCCCAGACTTGGAGCCCAGGGAAGGCTTTGTGTGAAGGAAGCAACAGCGAGAACTTTAGGCTTTATCCCAAAGGTGTTGGGGAGCTACTGAAGGGTTTTCAGCAAAGAAGTGATCTGTCAGATTGTTGTGTTAAAAAGAGCACTCAAGCTGCAGAGTGGTAGATAAAATGACCCAGGAACAATGCATAGAAGGAGAAAAGGGCCTAGAACAAAACACCATCACCAACAATAACAACAAAATTACTTGACAAGCAGAAAAGGAATTCACAAAAGAAACAAAGGAGGGACCACAGGGGCTGAAGGAAAACCAGGAGAGTGTGGCAACCCTAAACCAAAGGAAGAACATTCCAAGAAGCAGGCACAATTAGAGTCCATTGCTGCCGAGAGAAATGGTAAGATAGTAATTGGAAGTTGACACTGGTATTTAGCAATAGGATTATTGACGACCTGGTTGAAAGCAACTTTAGAGGACTAGAAGCTATATTGCATTGGATTAAATCAATTGCATCAAAGCCTATCTATCCCCTTCGCTTGCCGTCTGTCTCTACACTGATATCTTCCAAATGCATATCTTAGTCCAGACCTCCTCTTTTTTTTTTTTTTTTGGCCACGCCAGCAACATGCGGGATCTTAGTTCCCCAACCAGGGATCAAACCCGTGCCTGCTGCAGTGGAAGCTCAGAGCCTTAACCACTGGACCGCGAGGGAATTCCCTAGACCTCCTCTTTGAGCTCCACACCCAGATATAATGGATGACTCAATGTCTCCAAGACCAACACTCTCTCCACCCAAACCTCATCTCGGCAAATGGTACCTCCCTTCCTCCAGTGGCACAGTCCATCCATGAAAAACCCTTTTTCCTCACGACCACCCCTATATCTAACCCATCACCACAGCTTGTCAATCCTTTCTACCTATGTGTTTCTCCATCTCCACTGCCAGCATCCAAGTTCAAGCTACCATCTTCTCTCTCACCTGAACCACGGTGGTAGCCTTCTAACTGGTTTCTCACATCAAATTACATACCCCTCTAACCTGTTCCCCACACAGCAGCTGGAGTAATCTTTTAAAACTACAAAGTTGATCACTTCGCTTCCTTCTTTCAAATCATTCAATAGTTGCCAGGACTCTAAAGGTAGAAACCTAAATTCTTTAAATGGCCTAGTAAGCCCTGCATGACCTAGCCCTTGCCTATCTTCCTAGCCAGCATTCACCACACAATTCCTCTGTCTTCCCTCTCACTGTCCCTCTCTCTGTTTCTCACACCATGCCTCCTGCAGTGTCACACACTCTGTGTCCCTGTAGCCAAGAACATGGTTCAAATGTCAGACTGTCTGAGGTAAAATCCTAGTTCTGCCCCTTCCAGGTTCAATGACCTGGGGCATGTCACTTAATGTCTCAATGCCTCCGTTTCCTCTTCTGTAGACTGGGGTTAAAACTTACCTCTTAGAGTTGTTACAAGAAGGAAATGAAATGTTCTGTGTAAAGTATAGAAACAGGGAATTCCCCAGCAGTCCAGTGGTTAGGACTCGGTGCTTTCCCTGCTGGGGCCTGGGTCCCATCCCTGGTCAAGGAACAAAAATCCCGCAAGCAAGCCGTGAGGCACCGCCAAATAAATAAATAAATACATAAATAAAGTATAAAAATATAGTCCCCAATTAATGTTAGCAACTGCTAATATTATTCCCCGTTCCCTGCCTGGTTAATGCTTCTCATATTTCAGATCTCAGCTCAAATTATCTGCGGGACGCCTCCCTCGTGCTCCCACCTGCCCACCACACCGCAAACTCCCTAACCAGGTTATGACTGTTAAATTCTCACATAGCATCCTGAACTTTTCATTCATTCTACAGTACTTTGTGATTATATACCCGAGGGATTATTTTATTAATATCCATCAGCGCTACCAGCCTGTAAGCTCCAAGAGGACAGAGACAGTGTCCATTTTACTCATTATTAGATCCCCAGATCCCAGCACAGTGTCTGGCATATAAAGCAGGTAGGTTTTGGATGAATGTTTGATTGAAAAGGAGGCAAAGAAGCGGAGCCAATGAGTTCAAATGACTCTAGAAGACTATCATCATAAAGATTAAGGGCAAGACATGGAGAAGGATCTGGTTTTCTCACTACATTTTTAAGCTGGCAGATACTTGAGCATGTTTAAATGCTGATGGGAAGGAGCCAGAGGAGAGGGAACTCACCAAAAGGGATGAGAGCCATGGGGCTGTGCGAGGGGATGGGACTTAGGGCAGGAGCAGGAAGAATCAGTCTCAGACAGAAGGAGGGACACCTCTTCCATGGTATAGGAACGAAAGCTGAGAATTCAGCTGTGCCTGTAGGTTTGGTGGCAGGAAGTCCTACCAAGACCTTTCCATGAATCTTGGTAATGTAAGCAGCAAACCTGGATTTATCCGAGAAGCTCAGCATATTTGGTGGACATCACTCCATTCACTTTTGCCACTCATGTAAAAAGAAAGCAGATATTTTCTTCATCATTGACTGTACTAACGCACTACAGAGCAAAATAACAAGTTTCCAAAGCAACTCAGTTACAGAGCTGAGACAAGCGATCTCAGTGTTCTCTTTATTGAACATGCTTCCTCCCCAAATTGGGAAACAGTATGGTAAAATGATAATATGGTAAAATAATAGCTGGCACTAGTTGAGTGCTTACCACGTATGGGGCACTGTTCTGGTAATTTATCTGCAATAACTCATTTGATCCCCACATTACGATGTGGAAGCTGAATTCCAGGGAGGTTAAGTAACTTGCCCAAGGTTAACAGGTGGAGGTGGCAAAACTAGGTTTTAAACCCAGGACACCAGGACTTCCCTGGTGGTCCAGTGGTAAAGAATCCGCCTTCCAAAGCAGGGAACACGGGTTTGATTCCTGGTCGGGGAAGTAAGATCCCACATGCTACGGGGCCACTAATGCCGGGCGCCACGACTACTGAGCCTGGTCGCCTCAACAAGAAAGCCCATGTGCAGCAAACCACAGAGCTCGTGTGCCAGAACTAGAGAGAGAACCCGCACGCTACAACTAGAGAGAAGCCTGCACGCCACAACAAAAGATCCCTCATGCCTCAGTGAAGATCCTGAGTGACACAACTAAGACCCAATGCAGCCATAAAAAAAATAATAAAATAAAATAAAATAAACCCAGGAGTCTGACTCCAAAATTGATACTTTAAAAATTTTTTTTATTTTATTGAAGTATAGTTGATTTTCAACGTTGTGTTAATTTCTGCTGTACAGCAAAGTGATTGTTGTACATATATATATTCCTTCTCATATTCCTTTTCATTATGGTTTATTATAGGATACTGAATACAGTTCCTTATGCTCTACAGTAGTACCTTGTTGTTTATCCATTCTATATATAATGTTTTGCATCTGCTAATCCTAAACTCCCAATCCATGCCTCCCCAAAATTGATGCTTTTAACCACTCTTCTATACTCCCTCTCTAGCAGAGGGGAAAGAACATATGAGGAATCAGAAGACCTGGTGTCTCTATTACGAACTAACTCTATGTGCTTGAGCATTCGCTTAGGTGTCTGAGCATCAGTTTGCTCATCAATAAAATGAGAATGAGAACATTTACTTTATGAGGCTTTTAAAAGGGTTATGCGATGTTGAAAAGGGGAAATCACTATATACAAGATATTATTGTCATGTTTATCATAAGATCTAATATCCTTGTCTTCTAGTTGGGTCACAATCTAATAGGCTATCATGGAGACCCTCGGTTCCCATAACCAGTACAGCAGCAGCAGGTTGGCTGATTCTCATCCCATCAGCTTTAACATCCCTGACCAAGTCTCCTTGATGACCAAAAGCACACCTCGGTGCTCCCTTCCTCCTGAATGCACTCACTACTACCTTTGGGAACAGCTGCAGCTTATGCCCTCACTTCTTTGATTTTGTTGCCTGAGGAGTGACTGTTAAAAAATAAGTAGACTGAATTACAGCTAACAGTGAAGTGCACTCCGGAAGGCCAAGTTCCAGTTTGGTGGTAGAATCCTGGTTCCAGTTTAATGGTGGAATCTGACTATCAGAGCTGGGAGAGAACTTCAAGTTCTTCTTTTAGTGCAACTAACACAACAACCCCTCTCCCAACCCATTTTATAGACTAGGAAAACTGAGGCCAGGTAGGTGAGATGACACAACTAGTTTGGATTGGTAGCAGGCTTTTTTTTTTTTTTTTTTTTTACCTTGAAAATGTTTTCAAGTGGGTTTAACACAAACGATTTCACCTTACCAAAATCATATCTGGAAAGTACTTCAAATACTTACATATTTGTTTCATTATGTATACCTTTTCAGAAAGGAGCCAAATCCTAAAATGTCATTACTCATAAATAAACAAAACCTTAAACCAATAATTCAGGCAAAGCCCATTCTTCACATTGCCCTTACTTGGCCATTTCAAGCATTTCTCAGGTAGAAACAGGCCCACATCTTCAGGGGCAGTAAAATCTAATGGTTCAATTCAGACTGCTCTGTACAAAGCTCAGTCTATTATTACTAGTTCATCTCTTAGCTTAGTCTCCTAGTCTGAAAGAACTGTACCTATCTCTTAGAGCTGGAGTTGGGGAGGGGGGGTCACATGAAATAACACACTTTTAGCACCTACCTGGCACTCTATAACTTTATGATTTGGGCATAATTCTTTCCTCTCTTAAGGAGATAGCAATTCACTATTCGATGACCTTAGACCACTAGACATTAGACCACTCCGATGCTACTAAACCAAGGAGAAACCCAGCTGTGACAGGCTGAGATATGTCCGTCCCCACCCCCATTCCCTTTTAAGACAGTGAGTAGGCCGGAATTCTGGTTGATAAATGAGAGGAGCTGAGAAGGAGCTGAGAGAAGCTGCAGTGATGACTGTTCTGAGAATCTGATCTGCGAGGAGACGAATCTCCACATGTACCGTGGAGATGCTTTGGGAAAGACAGCCGGCCTACCTGACCGAAGGAGGACCAGAGAGAGAAGGGCTGGATGAAAGAAATGCTTAAAGGGAGATGGATTGACTGGAGGTGCCCAAAGAGGAAAAATTGAAACGGGAAACAGAGGCTGAATATTGGGAAATCTTCTGGACGGTGAGTGCCATTAAAGGAGGCATTGCGTGTCCCGGGGATACAGATTTGGGGCGAAAAGCGTAGCAGGGACAAAGGTGGGCTACTCAAACTGCGGAGACAGAGCCCCCAAGCTGTGGGGGGTACCCGGATGGCCCGAGGGTGACCAGGGCCGGCGAGGACCGGAAGGCGGGGCTCTGGGGGCACTCACAGGGTAGGCGGGGGGTGGGTTGGGGGGGAGGTCGGGAGCCGGCAGAGGAGCCGACGCCGTGTTAGCCCCGGGGAAGGTCAGCGACCCCGGGCCGGGGAGCTGAGCGGAGACCCGAGAGGGGCCGCGGTTGCCATGGCGCCGGGCGGGGAGGGGGTGACTCGGGCCCCGCCCCGAGTCCCGCGGGGCTGCCGGCTCCAGATGGTCCCGAGCCTCCCGCGGGAGCCGGCGGCCTGCGGCAGGGGGAGGCTATTGTCCTCCTTCCGCGGCGCCGCAGTCCCGCCGCTCGCGCCCGCGCCCCGCCACCGCCGGCCCCGCGCGCTCCCCGCGCCGCTCGCGCCCCGTGACAGCGCCCGCCTGCAGCCTGCCGTGCGCCCCGCCGCCGCCCGCAACCGCCCCTCGCGGCTGGGCTGCGGGCGCGGCAACGACCGGTGCGCCCCCGCCCGCCGCGTTCCCGGCTGTCCGGCCGGCGCTCCGCACCGAGGTAGGTGCCGGTGCCCGTGCCCGCTTTGTCCCGGCCGGCGGGGCTGTGCGCTTTGTGCGGCCGCGTGCGGTCGGCGGGGTCGGGGTCGGGGTCGGGGTCGGGGTCGGGGCCGGGGCCGGCCAGGGGAGCAAGGGTGGGAAGATGCGGCTCCTGGCGCTCGCTCCCGCTGGGTCCCGGGGACAGGATGGAGAGTCAAGTGCCAGCCACCCAGGTACCCGTGTGCGAGCAGCGGGGATCGAGGCTTGCGGGACGCGGGCCTTTCCGGAGACCAGAGAAGAGTCTGGAAGAGTTGGGGCTGACAAACGCGTTAAGGGATCGGGTCGCTGGGCTCTGAGCGTGTCTGACAGCGCCAGCTGTTCGCATCGCGGAGGCGGGCCGGCCGGCGCGGGTCCAAGTGCTGCGGACACGCTCGGCTGTCTCTGCCCCGCTGCTGTGAGCGCTCGACTCCCTCTCGGGAGCTGGCTGGGGGCTCCCTCTGGAGCCGGTGGGCTTCTCCTCGCCTCTTTGGTAGCTAGCTAGCTGCATGCTCTCCTTTTATGCTCCCTCACAGTGTGTGTGACATGCTCCCTCACAGTGTGTGTGAGAGAGGGACACGGTTGGCTGTGGTGACCGGAACACCGGCAGAGGAAAAAGGGAGAATGAAGCCCCTGCGGGTGGCGGGGAAGAGGCAGCGTAAGGTGTCCCTGTGGCCGAGATATGCAGAGGGCTTGGAGTCCGTGGGCACAGAACTAGCGGGCAAGGCCTCCTCCTGAGCGGTTCCAACTCCAGCACCACAATCGGCATTTACCACCCACTGTGGCTCAGAACGACTTTACCCCTTTAACCTCGTGGCATTGCATACTTGTCTGATCTGCAGGCTTGCCCCTGTCCTAACCTGCTACATGCTGTCTCCGTGGGTTGTTTCTCAGCTGCCCTCCTCCCCTCCGAGAGCAGCCACAATTCCGGCGCTGGAGAGCTGGTCGGTTCAGGCACCGGCACGGTGTCTACAAACCAGTTTCCCTTGAAGGTGAAGGGGGCAGAGTGAATTCCAAATGTGTGACTTAGCTTGAGGTGCTGGGCAACCTCTTGGCATATTCGGAAGAGCAAGGGATTAGGGAGAAAAAAGCTAATAGGGATCTTAGATTTGTCCCTTAGGGAAACTGATGTAACCCATCGGTTACAGACTTGGGGGAGGGGCGTAGCAAGGGAGTGGAAATTAATCTGAATAATTCTGCCCTGAGTGGAGGATTCTAAAGGAGACGATCAAACAAAAATATAGTCCAACTCTTCAGCCCAGTTCCTAAATTCCTTGGAGGAGAGTTCCTGGCGCTTTATCAGGAACACAGCCTTGAGGGAAATGGTTGGGGTTTTGTCTCTCTGTTCTCTGGTTGCCCTGCGTGCATTTCCTTCTGCTGTCCTAGGAGCCCCGAGTTTGTTTGTGATTTCTTTTTCCTTTTACCTCTCCGCTGGTCCACTCATACTTTGAGTCAAATAAGATTTTTACTTTGCCAAAGTCCCCATTCCTTCTCATCTGTTATTCATCCCGCTGTCATTTGTTCAACTCCACCGCCCAGCAGCATCTCCAGCCACATCGTCGTCCTTCCGCACATCTGCAATTTGCCTGTGTCCAGCCATCAGCTCTATTTGTCTCATTAGATCTAGAGCCCACTCCATCTTCATTTTCCTCTCTCCTTGCCTGAGGCTTCTGGTTCTTTGTGGATCTTGGGGTTTCTGAGGGGAAGTTGTATTTGAGTTTAGCATGGGAGAGAGCCTAAACAGACCCAGGGGCTAACCTCAGGTCACACTCATCCCTGAAACTTTGTGTCTTCTCTGTCCTCATAGCTTCTCTAACTAATTTAACTGCTTCTCATCTTTGGACCACAGTGGCCCTCAAGATGTGGTCTCCAGACCAGTAGCTTCAGTATCATCTGGGAACAGTTTAGAAATGCAAATTCCCAGGCCCCACCCCAGATCTCCTGAATCAGAAGCTCTGGGGAGCAGGGCCCAGTGGTCTGTGTTTTAATAGCCCTCCAGGTAATTACGATTCATGCAAGGTTGAGAATCCCTGATCCTGAACTATAGAGCTCAACACTGACGGTACTCCAGATGAGAAGCAGAGGGTCTTCTCTGATGCCATTTTCATTCTTTCCTTGTGTTTTTTTCTCTAAATCTAAAAAAGACATGAATTTGATGGAAAAAAAATATGGCCCATTCATTCAATGTCTCTTTTTTAAATGTTCTTTTTTAAAAAATTTTATTGGAGTATAGTTGATTTACAATGTGTTAGTTTCTGCTGTACAGCAAAGTGAATCAGTTATACATATACATATCTCCACTCTTTTTTAGGTTCCTTTCCCGTATAGGTCATTACAGAGTAGTGAGTACAGTTCCCTGTGCTATACAATAGGTCTTTATTAGTTCATTCAATATCTCTTTATTGAATATCTATTGGGAAAACACCAACATGAGTAAGATGCAGCCCTTGTCCTCAATGGGTTAAAAGTGGAGCAGGCAGAGAGACACATAAACAACTCACTGTAATACAATGTGATAAGTGTAATAATAGCTGCACGCTGAAGTGCTGTGGGAGCACAGAGGAGGGAATGATCAACTGGCTCTGAGGGAGGGAAAGAATTAATCAGGAGGAGGATGTGTCGAGAGAAGGAATTAGGGTACAAGACAGACTCTAGCCCGGGGGGATAGGATTTCTAGCTTTACAGCCCAGCGAAAGGGAGGAAAGGGGAAGGGGGGCAGCTGCCCTTGAGGACCAGCTCTAGGCTGAGTAGAGTACGCATCCAGCAGCGCTTGGGCATATAATCTAGCAGGACCCCAAGCGTGCAGCTGGCGGGAGTTGGCTTTATTATAGCATGAACAATGTAAGCTACTTGGGCCTGGCCTCCAGGTCAGTGGCTAAGAATAAGGCATTGGTGAAACTGTAATCTGGATTAGCTGCCGTACCGTTCTATTGCCAGAGTCCAGGAATCCATGGAGAAGAATCAGGTTGATGATTCCCCAGCATAGAGTTGATTTAGGCGGTCATGGGGCTGGGACACAGGCTGACTAAGGAAATGAGCATGGAGACCCAAATCATAAGCGAGGAATGATAAATCAGAGAAGAGAAACCAGGATGGGATCTATGTAGAGAAACTCAACCAGAAAACTACAGGACTCTGGACATGGCAGCAGGGAACACAGAACACAGCATATTGTCCAAAAGGCCAGGGGTCTGCAGAGCCCAAATGCTTGAAAACCAAAACTCAGAGGCCCTCAGAACCACTGTGCTGAAGGACACCAGAAAGCATCCCTCACTATGGGAATAAACTCCTTGGAGTCCCAACATGGTGGCCCCATGGGGTCCTGTGACCTAAGGCAAGGGTCCCCAACCCCCGGGCCGTGGACAGGTATGGGTCTGCGGCCTGTTAGGAACCCGACCACACAGTAGGAGTGAGCAGTGGGTGAGTGAGTGAAGCTTCATCTGCCACTCCCCATCGCTCGCATTACTGCCTGAACCATCCTCCCCGACCACCACTGTCCATGGAAAAATTATCTTCCACGAAACCAGTCCCTGGGGCCAAAACATTTGGGGACCACTGATCTAAGGACACCAGAGCCATCTTGGTTCCTTATCTATATGATGGGAGGCATCTTGGAAACTCAGGATGAAAAGTATGTACATCTCAGATTGGATTTAGCCAGGGGACCATTTTATTTGGGAGAAGGGGAGGTTTCAGCTTCATATTTTCTCCCCCAGGTTATAGGAGAGGCTGTAACACCCAGACCTCCCTGAGAGGTCTGGATCCCATGCCTTGGTCCCAATAGGATCTGTCAGGAGGACAAAGTTGGGTCACCAAAAAGAAGACAAAGAGGTATATGTTTAGGTTTTGTACAGCTTCCAGAGGTCCTGGGGACACACAGCAGTTTGGAGATGGGGTCTGACAGTCTGCTTCTTTAGGTTTCTGCTCTTTGTGGAGTACAAAGATATAAAACAAGGTTTGAAAACCTCAGAGGCCTTCAGGGGCCAAGCAGGTAACAAAAATGTGTGACAAGGCTGGGAAGGAGCCAACAGGCAATGGTGGGGCCTGTAGAGAAGTGGAAAGCGCAAGCCCACCTAAAAGAATCCCAAATTAGTTCTTTTATAACAGCTCATTGGCCATACCCCTGGGGGCTGGCTTTAGGAGGTTTGTGACTCCTGATAAAAGGAAAAAGGGTCACAGAATAGAAGGCGGGACATTGTATGTAGGGTTTTTTGTGGAGAGCTCTGTGCAGGGAGAGCGGGAATGCTAGAAATGTGCATCCCAGAGCTGAGTGTGAGCATGGCTGCTGTGGAAGAAGCCCTAATCTGAGGGGCCCAGAGAAATGGAATTCGAATTGGTCCCAGGGCTTAGGCTGCTTCCCTGTCCGGTGGCTGAGAGTACTCGGGGACTCTAGTTCAGGTCACACCTTGCCTACAGCACTCTTTGCTCAGGTTGACTTGACTCTGCCCTCGAATTTATTTTTATATAAATATTTACAGAGCAAATTCAAAGAATCTGCTGGGGATTAGGGGAAATGATGGATTTTAAATGAGAAAGGAGTCCTCAGCCTAGTAAAAATGAAGCTCTCTTTCCTATTACAAGGAATGAAAAGCCCAAATCTAGGAACCTGAGACCTTAACTCCCAGGGAAATGTTTGTGTGTGTTTTCTTTTTGGGAGAAAAGGGAGGGGTAGACAGTCCTGGCCTTCACGTGGGGCGGGTTCTGCTTGATGAAACCACTTAATGACAGAAGCCAAGTTCTGCCCTGTACACCCATGGGAACACATCTCACATCTCGCTAACCACCCACAACTCACCACCCATTCTTTCTTCCTTCCCCCACACCACACAAGAGGTACCATACCTTTTTTCTAGAGCCAGAGACTGCCAAGGTCATAGCCCCAACCCTAGGAAGTGGTGCTAAGGATGAAAATGTCTTTGTATTTAAGAGGCACTAGGAAAATGAGAAATGAAGAATTTGGGGTTCAGTTACAGAGTCAGCCCCCTCCATTCTCTTGAATGGCTGCTGAATTACTCGAGAACTTTGGATAGTAGAGGTTTAAAAAAAAAAAAAATCCCTAAAAGCTAATCTGAAACTCATTTGTTAGTTTGGAGAAGGACAGGGTTTGTTTGTGTAAAATAGAGTCGTGAGTTGTGCTGGCGAGCACACATGGTCCCAGTTTCGCCAGCCTGGGCCCTAGAAGGGAGCTCTGAAGGGCTCCAGGAAGTTCAAGAACATGTAAATGTTATGATTAAGCGCTTGTCCTCCAGAGTCAAAAAGAATCTCGCTTCAAAACCCAGCTCTGCGCCTTCCAGCTGCCTCCCAGCGACCCTGAACCGTGATTTAACTTTCATGGAGCAACTTCGTCATCTATGAAATGGGGATGATAATGGACCCTTGCCCCACAGAGGGTTGCGGTGAGGTGATGCATGTAGATGGCGAGGACACATATCACAGCTGACGTTCATTGAGCACCTATTAAGTATTCTCTGTCACAAGTAAAAGGAAAACAAGGGGAGATAACCATACTGCGTCCTCCTTTGAACTCCTGGGCTCTTTATCCATGCTTACTAGCAGTGCATCAGTCTTCCTGGTGTATCATAGATGCATCTTGGCCTGAGAGCAGGATGTGGGTCTTTTCACCTCAAATCGCTTATAGCAGCAGTCCCCAACCTTCTGGTTTCATGGGAGTGGGGGGGATGGTGGTAATGCCAGCGATGAGGAGTGATGGGGAGCTGCAGGTGATGCTTCGCTCCCTCACCCGCCACTCACCTCCTGCTCTGCAGCCTGGTTCCTATCAGGCCATGGACCCATACTGGTCCACGGCCCGGGGGTGTGGGGATCCCTGGTTTACAGGGTATAGGAGGCCATCTTGGGGGTGGGGGTGGGGGCAGGGGCACTCAGAACAGTTTGTGGAACCAGGAATGAAAGAACTCCAGTTTATACTCACTATTGCCCAAGGGGTCCCAGGCCTGCTTCCTGCATTGCCCTGGTGTCCATATTGCTGTCCTGAGCCACGCTGAGGGCCATCGCCACCTTCGGCCCCCTGCCCACTGTCCCTCTCTGGCCTGAGGTTCTGGAGACCTTCATCTCCACTATGTCGCTCTGAGACACTGCTGCCTTCCAGCCTCACTCCACGTGTGTCTGTTGTGTTCCTGTCTGTCTCTGCTTCTCCACCATGGCTTCCTCTCTCCCACTGGGGGATGATTTCCATTGGTGAAAACAACGACCACAACCTTTGGCCGTCAGGAGAACAGAGCAGATCTAGGGCAGGAAGAGAGGAGGACATGGTGAGTGTTGGACTCACTGGCTTTGAGAGGCGCCTCACCAGCCACATTCCCCCTTGCAGGAGCAGGAGGCCATCCACCACCATGAGCAGCACCCTGTCACCCACAGACTTTGACAGCTTGGAGATCCAGGGCCAGTACAGTGACATCAACAACCGCTGGGACCTGCCCGACTCGGACTGGGACAATGACAGCAGTTCGGCCCGCCTCTTTGAGAGGTCTCGAATTAAGGCCCTGGCAGGTGAGGTCAGGGGAGGGCCGGGGGAGATGCTGAGAATGGATGTGGGATGGGAAGCTTGTCATGAAGAGTCCTTCAACTTCATGGGAAGACCGACTCTTTCTAAGCTGCTGCACTAGAGCGGGAAATCCAGATCACCCTACCAAGCCCCTGGCCCCCAACTCCAGCCTCAAGGACAAACCGCGCACCATCAATAACATGCCCAGCTTCCTTCCCCACAAGCAGGGAGAAGCCGTGCTGACCCTGGGACTCAGCTGTGTTCCCCTCTGCGCTCAGCTGACTTCCCGGCCTCTGTCCCTGAGTCATGTTCCTTGATTCTTTTGCGCTTAGTCTTGCTATTCTGTTTCCACCCACCTCTCCCTTACCTTTCATCCTCTTGTCTCTTCCTTGATTTCCACCGTCATCTCTCACACCTGTTCCCCTTCCTAGTCCAGTAGCCTCTCCTCTCCCTCCCCACCTGTTCCTTCCACCTGCCGCCTGTTCCTCCCTCTATTTCATCTACTGGTTCCCTGAAGCAGGTTCCCTCTGCCTGCCTCTGGTTTCCGCAGCCGCCCATTCTCCCCGCCTGCCTCAGCCCCTGCCCTCCCCTATGGCCTCGGTTCTCTCCTTCAGCCCCTGCGAACACAAGCAAACCCGTTCGACGGGCCTCCCTGCGTTCTGGGGAGGAGTTGTCATGGCAACAAGAGTGCGGCTGCCACCTGACACCACCGGCTGCGGCTGTCGTGGGGCTGAGTCACCCACACACCCCAAGGCCACCCACCTTTTTGGTTTCCCTCCTCCATGCCGCCCTTGTCTTTTCCACTGACCTGCTGGCCTCCCAGCCCAGTGCAGTGGGAGAGGTCACAGCTACTCCTTCCTGAGAGGTGGTGCTCCCAGCGTGGGTGGGGTGGCCTCCTATAAGAAGGGAGACACTGAGGGGGGTGGTTCCCAAACTTGGCCGCACTTTTTACAGGATCACCCACGGATGTTTTCACAAATACCGGTTCTCAAACCCCTTTCTGGACACACCAAATTAGAATCTTTGGACCTAAGGTCCAGGAATCGGAATTTTTAAGCTCTCCACGTAATTCTTTTCAGGCAGCCCAACACCATTCTGAGGATCCCCATGTGGTAGCCATTGCTTCTGGGGGTCCCTTATCAACTTCTGCTGGGCCTCCCTGTCCTTCCCGTTAGGTCTACACGCTGGCTTGTGAAATACTCATATTGCTGTTTCTATAGATGAGAGAAGGCAGAAGACACGGGTTATGGAGAATCTCACCTCTCTGGGGGAAAGCTTCCCTGGTACCCTGATTTTGGATAAGAGTAGCTTCTAGAATGGTCATGATGTCTGTGTGCACACGACACGTGATACCCAGGACTGTTGCAATGTTTGTGCATGCGACATATGCCACCTATGCTGTCAATAGGTGTTTATCTCCACTACTAAACGGGGCTCTCCTGAGGAGGTGTCGCTGTATGGGCCTTGCCTAGCCCTGCGCCTCGCACCAGTAGGTGCCAAATAAATACTGAATGAAGGAAGATGGGAGAAGGGCAAGAGTAGCTTGTAAGTGACAAGGGCTGAAGCCCATAGAAAGGTAAGAAGGAAATCGGGTAGATGTGCCCGGCAGTGGGTGTCCTGGGGGCCTGGGATGGCCTGGCGGAGGAGGGCCTGATGGGCCCCATGGCAGGGAAGGAGCTGATACTGGAGGTGAGGATGACAAACAAGTGAGGAAGATAACAACACCTATCTCACAAATGAAGGAATGTAAGCAAACACCTAGCACAGTGCCTGGCTAGTACTACTGAGCTGGCTTTGCCCCTTCAAGGATTTCTCTTTCTCTGCTCCCTGAGCTGGGGATCAAAGCCCACATCCTGAAGGGGGACCTCCCAGAGTCACAGAGAGGGGGCATCCTCATCACACCTGCAGACTCTGGGAAAGCAGGACTTTGCTTCGGGGGCCTCTCGCTCGGGTCTTGTGTACTCGGGGGCAACTCGGGGCCAGACGGGCAGGTCTCTAAGGCCCCGGCAGTTCCCTCCTGCGGCCCGCGGGGCCTGGCCCTGCCCCAGCCGGAAAGCTCCGCCTCCCACCCCTCCCCCGTCACTGTCCGACCTGTTTGTCTGGAGCTGCCTCCGTCTCCTCTCGCCGCAGCCAGGTGTGTTCTGACGACGGGTCCCGCAGCTCGGGGCTCAGACATCCCGTGACTCCTTTTTCCCACTCCTCGAAACTTCCACCGTCCTCGAGGCACACCCCCTGCCACCCGGGGACCCCAGGCTCGCGGGATCCCAGGCTCGAGGGGGAGCCGACCCTCGGCGCCCCGCCACGGCGCGGGCAGAGCATGGACGCTGGGCCCCGGGAGAGTGAGAGGCAGCAGCATCATGAACGGGCACGGAGTGAGCAGGGCGCACGGGCACGGCCTGAATGGGGCCGGCGAGTTTTACTACGAGGCTGTGGAAGAGTCTCAGAACCCCGGGGGCCTCCCGCTCTCGCCGGCTGCCTTCATCAGCCCGGCTCAGTACGCCAGCATGCTGGAGGGACGCTTCAAGCAGCTTCAAGGTGGGCTCCGGGGGGCGAGCGGAGGGGAGCCGCGCGGAGAGGGGGCCCCGCGGAGCGAGGGGCCCGGGGGGCGTGGGAGAGGAGCCGGAGCCAGGAACCCGGGGTCGGGGGGGAGCGTCTTCTGTGACTCAGACGTTTGTGTTGGGAGACAAAGTGCCGGGGGAATAATTACAAGTGGCCGGAAAACACGGGGATGCTGACAGAATCGGGAAAGGCTTGGACCCGCTGGAGGGGCGGTGAGAGCGAGAGCGGGTGTGACGGCGGCGTCGGGGCCCAGCTGGGCGTGTGTCCTCGAAGGCGGGGAGCGAACGTGGTTCGCTGAGACTTTCCGGCCTTTGGGAGGAGACGCCCGCTGGGGTGGTCAGGGAAGGAGACAGGGAGAGTGAGCCAGTAGGCGAGGGACCTAGGGCGTGTTTGTGCTGCCCTGGGTTTCTGAGTGGGTGTCTTAAGTGTGTGTGGAAACCAGGGAGTGTGTCAAAGGGAGCTGGTGCAGACAGGCTCAGGTATATGTCTGAGCAGGCTGTGTTCACCCTGGCGGTCATACTCCAGTGTATCTCTGGGAGCCACTGTGTCTTGTGTGTCCGTGGACGCCTTGTAAAGTTACACTTTGTCCCTGGCGCTTGGCTTTGCACATTTTTCTCCTAGCTGCCCCTGTTTCCACATCTTCCCCTCTCCTGCTACCTGTGCGCCAAAATGGCCTCACCCCTGTGTGCCTGGCATCAGGGCAGACTCCATGGGTCCAGTAATGGCTGATGTTCCGGGCAGTCCCCGGCTCGGGCAGGGCCTGTGGACCCTGAGAGAAGGCCCACAGAGCATCAGGATATCTGAGCATTTGTTAGGACCCCAAGGTTGTCCCAGGTACGGGGTTGGAGGTAAGAAAGACAGAAATAGACATGGGTGTGTCGCTATGCTTTATGGGTGAGGTGCATAGGAATGTGAGATTAAGGGGTGAGTCTTTTCGGTTTCCGAGATGCTCGTGCTGAGACGGAAGGACAAGTGACTCTTCAGGCCCTGGCCATTTGGACTGGGTCCTTGCACTGGGCTCCTCTGGGGAGAACTGGTGGAAATCCTAGTGACCGGAGCAGCTTCCGATGGCCTGAGCCTCTTCCCTCACGTTGTCATTTATAATACTTTTAATTCTTATTTTTCTGTGAAATGTAACAGCATCCCCTCATCAGCAGGTCCGCCTGTGGACCAGGCAGCAGGCACCTCCTCACTTTTTTGGAGATTGGCGCTAAACTCTGCCTGGCTTCTCCCTGCCCCCACCCCGTGTTTCTTGGACTCACCGTTTCCCCTGTTTCCTACTTTCACGATGACGTTTTCCCTCTTGGCATTGGAATATTAGTGTCCTGGGACAGGATCCCTTTGCAACCAATTGAGTCAACCCAGAAGTAGAGGAGCCTGTCTTTTCTTTAAATTATCCCAGGAGAGCAAGCTGACTCAGGAGGCCTGCAGCCTCTATAATGTCACATCCTTCTAATGACCACTTGGAACAGCGGCTGCTGTAATTTAAGTTCACACCCTCTCCTTTGTCCACCACCAAAAGGGAACAGCCATACCTCCTGCTGGACAGACCTGAGCAACTCTTACTCTTTCCTTCGGGTTAGATCATGCCTATAAACAGTAACTCATCGAGGAGCCACTTCGTGCCTCATCTTACACACATTGTCTCAGTCAACACAATGACTTGCTGAAAGAGAAAGTAATGTGCCCATTTTACAGATGAGGAAAGTGAGGCCCTGATGGGTG
This sequence comes from Stenella coeruleoalba, assembly GCF_951394435.1. Classification (NCBI taxonomy): domain Eukaryota; kingdom Metazoa; phylum Chordata; class Mammalia; order Artiodactyla; family Delphinidae; genus Stenella; species Stenella coeruleoalba. The sequence continues at coordinate 6,018,265 of NC_137154.1, forward strand.
AAGCAACAGCATTTCACCACTGTTACATGACAGAGTCCTGATCCCAGACCTCCCCTGCATGTCCCCTGCTTCTAATTTCTTTCATCCTTTCTTCACAAAGCCTGTTTTCCATCTCTTATTTTTGTTCTTCACCTTGCTTATGAACTCATTCCGATTTCTGTATTTCCCGGCTTTTTAAGCTATGGGTTTTCCTCCCGGCCGTCTTCCTGCCCTTCCTCCTCCCCAGACCTCACTTCCCCAACCCCACCAACTGGTGTTTAGAAGCAGGTGCACGGTACTTGAAGGGCAGAAATGACCCCATGTTGCTGCCACAGATGAGCGAGAAGCTGTGCAGAAGAAAACCTTCACCAAGTGGGTCAACTCTCACCTGGCCCGGGTGACATGCCGGGTGGGAGACCTGTACAGCGACCTCCGGGATGGACGTAACCTCCTGAGGCTCCTCGAGGTGCTCTCGGGAGAGACACTGGTGAGCTGTGGTCACCAGGGAGGAGGAGGCCTGAGAGACAGTGGTCAAGGGGACAAGCTATGGGAGTGGCCCCGAACAAGAAGAGTGACACCGCAGAGCAGAAAGCAGTGGCCACCCTCTGCTCAAAGGATGGTTTCATTTTGAGAGGCTTTGCTGCGTGAATTAAACCAGGAGCATTGCTTCATGGAGACAGGAACAGTGGCCCCATTGAAAACATTCTTTTCCCACCCACTCTGGGTGTCCTTAATTCCCTTGGGAATCTTAATCTGCCTCAAGCCTCATCTGCAACTCAGCTTTAGCTCCCTGGGGCGGTCCCTGTGTTCCTGAGGGAGGTCATGGGGAAGGTGTAGGAAGCAGGGCCCCGGGAAAGCTAGGAGGGAAGGAAGAGGAGGCCCATGGTCCCATGGCTTTGTGTCCCTGGTCCCTCGACAGCCAAAGCCCACAAAGGGCCGCATGCGGATCCACTGCCTGGAGAACGTGGACAAGGCGCTGCAGTTCCTGAAGGAGCAAAAAGTGCACCTGGAAAATGTGGGCTCGCATGACATTGTGGACGGGAACCACCGCCTGACCCTCGGGCTGGTGTGGACCATCATCCTTCGATTCCAGGTACCCCGCACGGTGTTGCTCGGTGGGTGCCCTGCACACCGGTGCTGCAGCCCCCAAGGTCACTGCACACACGGAGGGCCTAGGACCTCCTACGCCAAATCAGGGGACGCTCCTCATTAAACAGGGTGGAGGCCAGCGTGGATGTTGTCAAACTTCTGTGGCAAATTCCCTGTGGCCTGGTCTGTGTACTGGTCACGGGCTATAGGACCACATGTCGCTGCACAAGGGACTGGAAATTTTACAGACTGGTCCTTCCCCACGGAGAGTTTTAGAGCTACATTTGGGGTCTGGTCACCAGCCCACTCCGCTGCCTCAAACTCTGCTCACCTCCCTCAAAAGAGAACAGCCACCCTACTCCTTCTTATGCTCTGAGCAAAGCCAGTCCAGTGTCCTTAACGCCATCACAGCTCTCCTGATTCCCCTGCCTCCTCTCCGGGTGTAACCTCCCCTGCTCCTTCCAGCCCTAAGCAGAGCTCTGTCAGCTTCACCTTTGAAACCCAGCTGTCAGGAAATGTTCACTCCACTACCTGCAGTTCCCCCACCTGCAGGAACCGCATTCTTCGCTTCAAGGCACTTCCACTCTTCTGAGTTCCCACCCCATCCTGCTGCCTCAGATCCCTTTGACCTGAAGTTTTGTGGTCACTGACCCAGGAGGAAAGGTCCCCAGGCTCTGTCCTTGGACCCCTAATCCAGGAATCTAAGGAGCAGTTTCCTGCCGTGTATCTCTGAGCATCTCTGATAATTCCAGGAGCCCCTGTTCAGGGAGTGAGGGCCTGCCTTCCTCCCTTCCTTCCTTCTGTCCTTCCTTCCTTCTTAGATCCAAGACATAAGTGTGGAAACAGAAGACAATAAGGAGAAGAAGTCAGCCAAGGATGCCCTGCTGCTGTGGTGCCAGATGAAGACCGCGGGGTGAGGCTGCCCAGGCAGCGTGGCCTTGGAGGGTTGGATGCACCGAGGCTGTGCAGAAGAGGAAGGATGGGGGCCAGGAACCACAAGCTGGAGGTCCGTCCTCGAGGCAGAGACCGGGATGGCCCTCCTCACTGTCTATCCTGGCCTCTGTTTACAGGTACCCCAATGTCAACGTGCACAACTTCACCACCAGCTGGAGAGATGGGCTGGCCTTCAACGCCATTGTACATAAACACCGGTGAGAAGACGGGGGTTCGAGAGCTTGTCTGAGTTACTGGATGGGTTGATGACCCATGGGCCCAGGCACACATAGACAAAGCAGTGAGATGAGATGAGCTACACGGCAGTTACGGGAAAGGAACGTTCGGAGAAGAGCCAGGATGTCGGGGTGCCTACTGCATGGAGGGCTTGCGATGGGAGCCCTGGGGCAGGGAGGGTTGGGGACTTAGGGAGAAAGATAGGGGTGGTTTACTTTTCCTCTTCAGAATCTCACTTGCCCTTGATACCTTCTATATTCCTTCCCCACCCAGGCCAGACCTGCTGGATTTTGAGTCCCTGAAGAAGTGTAATGCACATTACAATCTGCAGAACGCTTTCAATCTGGCTGAGAAGGAGCTGGGACTTACGAAGCTGCTGGATCCTGAAGGTGGGGCAGAGAGGCTGTGGGTTAGAGACAGAAGGTAGATGAGTGGGTGCCGGGGGCTGAGGGCGGCGAGAACGGGAAGGAACTGCAGATCGTTCAGATGGCTACGGGATTTCTTTGGGAAGTGACGGAAATGTTCCGGATTTAGATCGTGGTGACGGTTGCACAATCTTGTGAATGTACTAAAAACCGTGGAATAGTATACTTTAAAAGGGTGAATTTTATGGCGTGAAAAGTATATCTCAATATAGGAAGAAAGGCAGCCCCGTGGCAGAAAGAGCCCTGGGGTATGGTTCTATCCCAGCCCCTCTACGGAGCAGCTCTGTGACATAGAGCCAGTCGCTTGGCCTCTCTGTGGCTCGGTTTCCTCACCTCTAAAGTGAGAAGATTGGTCTCCGTGGTCTCTAAGGGCCCTTCTAATCCCAAAACTCTAGGGTTCTAAATTAAGCTCCGTGACCTTGAGGTCTCACAAAGCACTGGCCTTATGGTCAGCTGACCCTACTCATTGGCCCCTGTGGTTCTGATCTAATGCTGATGAGACTGGGAATGGCCACTGAGCTCTTGTTTTGTACCTGGCACTACACTTGACGTGCTCTAATTAATGTAATCCTCACAACACCCCCTTTGAAATCAATATCCTGCTCCATTTATGGAAGAGAAGACAGGGGCCTGTAAAGCTTGAGTGACTTCCCCAAGGTCATACGGCTGGTGGAGCTGAGATTCAAATTCAGGCAGCCTGGCTCCAGAGCCTGTTTCCTCAGTCACCTCTCTGGGAGAGCAGAGAGCCGTCTTGGTGCAGCCGGAAAAGGGAAGGACGGAAGGGCCGAGTGACTTCCTTGCTGAAAATGCTCCTTCTGAAGCTCCTTGGGCAGATTTCGGACTTGGTTACTTTCTCCCTGTCTTCCATCGCACCTGCAGTCCCTGTTCCCGTGCTTCTTAGTCCAGAGTGACAAACATCAGCTAAGTAGTGATCGAAGCAGGCCAAGTACAAGGTTGCTGGGAGAGCATTTGAGAAGCACAGCTCAATGCTGTGCTATGGTAAAGCTATGATAAAACACAGCTATGATAAAGGATATTTAAGTAAAGCCTCGTATCCCATAACTTTCTGAGATGATTTCCGTGGCTCCCGCCTGCCTGTGGGAGGTCAGAGGTGGTCAGGAGGGCTTCTGGTCTAATAGTCTTCCCTGTAGGTAGGATGCAAGCTGGCCCAATTAAGAGAACCAATTAAGAGATTTCAAGTCATAGTCAGCCTTGGTGTCCTCGTGGTAGGAGTTAATTTGGCTTGAAGGACACTCACCTCCTGGGCCCACAGCTGAACTTTGGGACTGAGGCAAGAAATAGCCATGACTGTGCCCCAAGACGGCCCTGAGAACTGGCCTCTGTCCCTGCTTCCAGGGCTCCCTGGGCCCATCCCTCTGAACATTCTGGGTTCAGGAGGCCTCGTTCATACCTTCTGTCTTGCTGCCCCTGAATTGGATGACTTCTTGGGCATCTTTCCAGCCCTTAAGTCCACGATCCATCCCCCAATGGGAATGCTATTTCTTTTCTTGTCTCTCTTCCTCCAAACAACTAATTTTACACTGGGCTTCTGGATTTTAAACTCTTTGGGCTTCTGGATTTTTAAACTCCGCTTGTTTCTAGGAAGAGGGGGAATAGAGAGGTTAGCTTTTCATGCCCTTGTAGTCCAAATAGTTTATTTGTCATTTTACTCTGAAGGGAGCTGGAAAGATATCATCAGCCTGGGAGGGCTAGGAGGCCCCTAGGATTGGGGCATACTTCTGGGAGGCAGGTTTCTAATCTCGGCCTGATCTGAGTGGTCCTTTTTCTCAGATGTGAATGTGGACCAACCAGATGAGAAATCAATTATTACCTACGTGGCTACTTACTACCACTATTTCTCCAAGATGAAGGCCCTGGCCGTGGAAGGCAAAAGAATTGGCAAGGTACTCTCCAGCATGGGGGTGGTAGGCATAAAGACCAGAGGAGGCCTGGCCTAGGGGTCCTACTCCCCTAAAGCAGGAGCAGGGGAGGACTGGGCCAGGGAACCCACAGCACGGTTTCACAGGTGCTGGACCACGCCATGGAGGCCGAGCGCCTGGTGGAGAAGTATGAGTCCCTGGCCTCAGAGCTGCTGCAGTGGATTGAGCAAACGATCGTGACCCTCAATGACCGGCAGCTGGCCAACTCCCTGAGTGGTGTCCAGAACCAGCTCCAGTCCTTCAATTCCTACCGCACTGTGGAGAAGCCACCCAAGTAGGTGTCCCTGAGCCACACCCTGCCACGGCCTGCCTGCCCCAAGCTGTGCTCACACAGCAGGAAGCCTAAATGAGGGGAGCCTTTTGGGAGGGAGATGCGGCAGCACATAAATGCAGTGGAGGCTCACTTCCCCCCGCTCAGAGCCCCATTAGCAGTTTCCAAAGTAAAAAATTTTAATGGTCACCCATTACAAGAAATCATGCTGTGGAAATGATTGCCATGGTATGTAGAGCCGGTGCGGTCTACTCAGAAGAGATTGGTCGGGGTGTCTCGGCAACCCAATCCCAGCTTAAGGACAGGGGATTGGATCCGACAGGCAGGTTGTCGCTGGCAGTACGTGCATGTGGCCGGTCACTTGCACATTGCACAGGTTCTTATCATTTATGTATTTTAGCAACTGACTGTTGAAGTATGGAATTACTACTAGATGGTTCTATACGGTACATGCTAAAACTTCTGTGTTTTTTGTTTTTGAGCTCTTTTGGTGTTAATGTGTTTCAGCCCCAAAACTAATATTAAGCCAGAAAACATCTGTTCCTGTGCATTCCAGGGAATGATTTGAGGTGTGCCCTTTGACCCAGAAAGTCCTCTTCTGGGCATTGAACAAAGAAATAGCTTCAAGGATATTCACGAACGTGACCTTTGTAAAAGAAAAACAGGTCATGGTACAGCCACTGAAAATAATATCAGAGAAATGCATTTATTCACCTGAAAAGACGTTCATGAAACATAAGAGTTACAAGACAGTTGTCTGTGGATGGCAGAGAGCAAAGGGCTAAGCGTCCAGATTCAAAGTACCTGAGTTCACATTGTGGCTCTGCCACCTACCCTTGTGAGCACTGGGCATTATTTAGCCTGTCTGTGCCTCGGTTTTCACATCTGGAAAATGGGGGTAATGAGAGAATGTAGGTAACAGTGAGAAGGAGTTAGTGCATGCAAAGCCCTAAGAACAGGGCCTGGCTCTCCGTGAGTGAGTCCTCCACAAATGTTAGCTGTGGTTATGGTATGATCCCATCTGTGTAAAGCAAAAATGCAGTACATACATGCCCAAGGGTGACAGTGGTCGTGTCTGTGTGGTTTTCAGTTGTTTTAAAATTAGGTTCTTTTTTATTTATTTTTTGCGGTATACGGGCCTCTCACTGTTGTGGCCTCTCCCGCTGCTGAGCACAGGCTCCGGACGCGCAGGCTCAGCGGCCATGGCTCACGGGCCCAGCCGCTCCGCGGCATGTGGGATCTTCCCAGACCGGGGCACGAACCCATGTCCCCTGCATCGGCAGGGGGACTCTCAACCACTGCACCACCAGGGAAGCCCTAAAATTAGGTTCTTTTTAAACGTGGTTTACCAATATTTTCACAAGCTTTTATAAGAAGGAAAGCAACACAGAACAACTTCATTCTGAAATGTAAAGAGCCCCCGGGCCCCTCGTGGCCTTTGACTCTGACCCCACCTGGCCTCCTGCCTCAGGTTCACTGAGAAAGGGAACTTGGAAGTGCTGCTCTTCACCATCCAGAGCAAGCTGCGGGCCAATAACCAGAAGGTCTACACGCCCCGCGAGGGCCGGCTCATCTCTGACATCAACAAGGTCCACAGCCTCCCTTCCATCCCTGGGACGACCCACCCTCGGCACCAGCCCCTACTGTCCCTGCTTGAACCCTCGGCCTGGCTTGAACCCACCCATCCCGGGTGCAGGCGTGACTCCCACATCCTCTCCCGAGTCCTGCACGTCCCCCTCCTCCTCCCTCGGTCTCTCCATGCAAATTATACCCCAGTCCCTTATCTTGTTCAGCATATCCTCAACTCACGGGCCCTACTTTTGTTTCATTTTTTTCACAGCATAAGATTAACAAAAGTAATAGGGTTCGCCCACAGCCCCACCACCAGAAACAAATCCAGTGATTTCCACTGTTCCCTGTCCCCCTCCCGTCTTTGTCCACCAGCAGACGTGGTTTTCATGGGGCTCCACGGCATTCACGCCACCCTGTTCCTCATATTTCCCTGCACAGGCGTCTGACCGCATTCCACAGACCCACTAGACCGAGCTTCCCTGGGACCCACCCTGCATCCCCAGCCCCGGTGACCCCTCCCCGCCCTCACTTCCTGAGCTCTGGCCCTTTAGCACTAATCCTGTCTCCACCTCGCAGGCCTGGGAGCGGCTGGAGAAAGCTGAGCATGAGCGTGAGCTGGCCCTGCGCACGGAGCTGATCCGCCAGGAGAAGCTGGAGCAGCTGGCCGCCCGCTTCGACCGCAAGGCCGCCATGCGGGAGACCTGGCTTAGCGAGAACCAGCGCCTTGTGTCCCAGGTAGGACACGGCGGGGGGCTCTTGGCCTGTCCAGGCAGGTCTGGAGACATGGGAGAGTGAGAGAGAGTGGTGGATAAGGAGCCCTGCGAGGTGGGGAGCTAAAGAAACAAGAACTCCATCACACAGACTTGGAGACCAAGAGCCCGGGAGCCAGGGGCCGGAGCGTTGAACAGGAGAAGGGCTGGTGAGACAGGATGGGGTGGGATAGAGAGGACGCTGAGAGCCACCCCGTGGAGTTGGCACCTCGAAGCAGAAGTGCTCCGGGGGTGGGGGGCAGGGAGTGAGCAGAGCGGCTCCCGGAGCTCCCAGCCCTCCCTCCCTGTCCCCGCCCCAGGACAACTTTGGGCTGGAGCTGGCCGCCGTGGAGGCAGCAGTGCGGAAGCACGAAGCCATCGAGACGGACATCGTGGCCTACAGCGGCCGGGTGCAGGCGGTGGACGCCGTGGCCGCCGAGCTGGCCGCTGAGCACTACCACGACATCAAGCGCATCGCCGCGCGGCAGCACAACGTGGCGCGGCTCTGGGACTTCTTGCGGCAGATGGTGGCCGCCCGGCGGGAGCGGCTTCTCCTCAACCTGGAGCTGCAGAAGGTGTTCCAGGACCTCCTCTACCTTATGGACTGGATGGAAGAGATGAAGGTACCAGCGGATGCGGAGGTGGGGTCAAGGTGGTCGGGACCGTGGGAGTACGAAGGGCACGTTCGCCCATCTGCTCAGCCGAACCTTTGCAGAGGATGTACCAGTCCAGGGCCCTGTCCCCGGTTCAGATGAACAGAGCAAACAGCTCCCTGTCCTCAGGGGGCTCACGTTCCAGTGGGAGGAGGCTGATGATCAAACCCGTGGGCCTGTCAAAAAACAACATAGCAGGTGGGCGTGAAACCTATGAGGAAAGGGAGACAGGCCGTGCGATGGAGTGGTCCAGGAAGGCCTCTCTGAAAAATGCCATTTAGGCTGAGAGCAGAATGTCCCAAGGAGCCAGCACAGGGAGATCTAAGGAGAGAATGTTTCCAGGCAGAAGGAACAGAAAGGCCCTTGGCCTGCTCACATGTGGCATGTTCCGGATGAGAAGGGAGGCCGGGGGGTGGGGGTGGGCTGCTGTAAGAACAGGGAGGGGACAGGGGATGACGTAAGGGAGGAAGCAGCCTGCTCGCTTAGGGCTTACAGGCCTGGTCAGGGAGTTTGGATTTTACTCAGAGTAACATGGAGCATTGAAAGTGATTAGAAGGTTTTGAAAAGGGGGAGAGACATGATTCTGCGTTTTTACATTTTTTTAAATGTCACTTTGACTGCTATTTGAAGAATGGCTGTGGGCAGCCAGAGTGGGAGCAGAGAGAGACCAGTCACAGGCTGTTGCAGTGATCTAGGCGAGAGACGGGGATGTGGATAGGTCTGCAGAGATGCTGACGATTGCTGGGGTGCTGGGGACTGAGCCACGACCATAGGAGGGTGGCGATAATTCTGGTGCTGAGATGATGAGTCAGGGCGGAGATTCCAGGAGCAGGGTTTAGTAGGAAAGTTGTTCAGCAGGAGGGGAGTTGAGTACAAAGAGGCCAGGGTGCCAGGAGAGAACTCAGGGGTCACTATGTGTGTGAGTGAGGGCTGACAGCTGGGAGCATGTGTGCTCACCTGGGTGCAACACCTGGAGCCGCCCCAAGAGGTCGGGATGTGTGGTTGATCCAGGAAGATGGGACGAGGTTAGTGCCTGTGTGTGGCGGGGCAAGAGGCCTGACTGGGAGGGAACCGGGCGGCTCTCAGACGGCCATCGACATGCTGCGTGCGCCCCGCAGGGCCGGCTGCAGTCCCAGGACCTGGGCAAGCATCTGGCTGGAGTGGAGGACCTGCTGCAGCTGCACGAGCTGGTGGAAGCCGACATTGCTGTACAGGCTGAGAGGGTGCGGGCCGTCAGCGCCTCTGCACTGCGCTTCTGCGACCCAGGAAAAGGTGAAAACCGGGAGGGGGAGGAACTGGAGAAGAGGTGGGGGGGCTGGGAAGGAGAACATTAAGAGCTGAAGCAGCAAGACTGGAAAAACCTGGGGACGGGAAAGATGATGGGTGGACGGTGGGCGACAGAGCTAAGAGGGTGGGGTGGGGGGATTCGTAACTAGGGGTGCACAGGGGGCAGGAGAGGGCTGGGCCACAGCTTTTGGCCCTCTGGTGTGACTGTTTCAGAGTACAAACCGTGCGACCCCCAGCTGGTGTTGGAGCGGGTGGCCGCCCTGGAGCAGAACTATGAGTCGCTGTGCAAGTTGGCAGCGGCTCGGCGGGCCCGGCTGGAGGAGTCCCGGCGACTCTGGCGCTTCCTCTGGGAGGTGGGCGAGACCGAGGCCTGGGTGCGGGAGCAGCAGCACCTGCTGGCCTCGGCAGAAACCGGCCGGGACCTGACCGGCGTCCTCCGCCTGCTCAACAAGCACACAGCCCTGCGAGGCGAGATGAGCGGCCGGCTGGGGCCCCTGAAGCTCACCCTGGAGCAGGGCCGGCAGTTAGTGGCCGAGGGCCACCCCGGGGCAGGCCAGGCCGCCGCCCGCACCGCTGAGCTCCAGGCGCAGTGGGAGAAGCTGGAGGCCCTGGCGGAGGAGCGTGCCCAGCGGCTCGCCCAGGCCGCCAGCCTCTACCAGTTCCAGGCGGACGCAAACGACATGGAGGCCTGGCTGGTGGACGCGCTGCGCCTGGTGTCCAGCCCCGAGCTGGGGCACGACGAGTTCTCCACGCAGGCCCTGGCCCGGCAACATCGGGCCCTGGAGGAAGAGATCCGAGGCCACCGGCCCACCCTGGACACCCTGAGGGAGCAGGCCGCGGCCCTGCCTCCCGTGCTGAGCCGCGCACCTGAGGTGCAGGGCCGGCTGCCCGCCCTGGAGAGGCACTACGAGGAGCTGCTGGCCCGCGCGGGCGAGCGCGCACGTGCCCTGGAGGCGGCCCTGGCGCTCTACACCATGCTCAGCGAGGCGGGGGCCTGCGGGCTCTGGGTGGAGGAGAAGGAGCAATGGCTAAACGGGCTCGCCCTGCCTGAGCGCCTGGAGGACCTGGAGGTCGTGCAGCAAAGGTGGGCCCCGCTCACGCCCCGCCCTCCCGAGTGGCCTTGAGTTTGGGGCCAGTGTATAGGGTGGCCCCCATGTGGTGGTGTGTGGTGGGTGCCACCATGAACTGCCTGCTCTGGCTACATCCATCCTTTGGAGTCTTGCCAGTCGTCCGGTTTCTGCTTTAATGAGAAACGTTAAATAGCCTCAGAAATAGAAACATTATGCCGCAAACTCCTATACAGCCCTCACCCAAATTCAGTCATCATCAGTATCTTGCTCTGTTTGATTAATTGTCCTTTTCAAAAGCAAATCCCCAGTATTAACGTTTCACCTCTGTATTCTCCAGGAGCACAGAAATTTGCAATATGAGTACACTATTTTGTAATTGTGTGTGCAGGCTTACACTAGCTAAGGCTTTGAAGTTATAAACCTTTTAGACAGAGACACTGATTAACCCCTCGTGAAGTAGCTTTATTTACAGAATAAGAAATCCTAAAATAATTTAGAAATGATGTTTTTCTTATCGAACCACACACAATACCATTATCACATAAAACAAAATTAGCAATTCCTTGATATCACCTACTACTCAATCTTCTTTTTCCTTCTATTGGTTTACTTATTTATTTATTTATTTTTCTTTTTTGGCTGCGTCGGGTCTTAGTTGCGGTACTCGGGATCATCTTTCGTTGTGGCGCACGGGCTTCTCCCTAGTTCTGGCATGCGGGTTTTCTCTTTCCAGTTGTGGCGCACGGGCTCAATAGTTGAGGCGCGCGGGCTTAGCTGCCCTGTGGCGTGTGGGATCTTAGTTCCCTGACCAGGGATGGAACCCGCGTCCCCTGCATTGGAAGGCAGATGCTTTACCACTGGACCACCAGGGGAGTCCCTACTACTCAATCTCTAGTCACATTTCCTGGTGGTCTTAAAAATGTAATTAAAGATGTTTTGTTGCTTTTTTCAATATATCCCATGACAGGAGTCAGAAACCCCTATGCCAGATACAGCCTCTGCCTGTTTTTGTAAATAAAGCTTTATTGGAACATAGCCATGCCCATTCATTTGCATGTCATCCCTGTGTCTGCTTTTGCACTAAAACAGCAGAGCTGAATATTCGTGATAAAGACCGAATGGCTCACAAAACCTAAAATATTTATTACGTGGCCCATTTGCAGACTCTGCTCTATGAGAATATGAAATGTTCCAGGAGAAGTTATGCTTCACATCTTTATCACTTAAATTTTTCTCGTTATCAACTCATTTTTTAACACATATTAGTAAGGTGAGACCCAGGTAGGCAGCTAAGGGGTGAGTCCCAGGAGGAATAAGGGAGGTTCTGCTGAAGGGGGAAGGCCTGTGCCAGGGATTAGTTTGACTTGTTGTCCAGCTGGTCCTCACCTTTAATTTTTACCATGTTTTTGAACCACTCTAGAGATGACAGTTTTTCTACTTGTCTGGGGGGAGTTGGGGGCTCCCCCTTGATCCACAGATGCTATGAACCATGTAGGGAAGAGGTGCAGAGGCTCCTGTCAATAAGCCTCATGTTGACGGAGAGGAGTTCTCGTGGGCATGCATCTAAGGGAGGTGGACCAGCGCACCGCTGCTTCCCACCACTCATGCCCAGCTCTTCCACCCCATCAGGTTCGAGACCCTGGAGCCTGAAATGAACGCCCTTGCAGCGCGAATTACTGCTGTGAATGACATCGCAGAGCAGTTGCTGAAGGCCAACCCCCCGGGGAAGGACAGCATTGTCAACACCCAGAAGCAGCTCAACCACAGGTGGGGTGAGAAAGGATGCAGCAGACAGGACGGCAGCTGGAAGAGAGTTCTGTAGGGCATGGGAGGGAGGCTAAAATGAGGAGGGAAAGCCATCTGAAATATGTCGGACGGGGGTGGTGATGAAAGAGATGGAAGTGGGGTAAAGGTCGTCTGAAGGGGCTGGTGCCTGGACAGGGAGCAGACAAGAGGGGTCACGGAAAGATGAGTGGGGAGCAGGCTCTCTAAACAGCAGAAGCAGGCGGTAGGTTATACCAAGGGCGAGAGAGCAGGAAGAAGCTTCCCATCTACCTGCACAGGGCGGGAAAGCTGAGCAGCTCCGGACACTCCCTCTGCCCTCAGGTGGCAGCAGTTTCGGTCCCTGGCGGACGGCAAGAAGGCAGCTCTGACGTCAGCCCTGAGCATCCAGAACTACCACTTAGAGTGCACAGAGACCCAGGCCTGGATGAGAGAAAAGACCAAGGTCATCGAGTCCACCCAGGGCCTGGGCAATGACCTGGCCGGGGTGCTGGCGCTGCAGCGTAAGCTGGCCGGCACCGAGAGGGACCTGGAGGCCATCGCTGCCCGGGTGGGCGAACTGACCCGAGAGGCAAATGCCCTGGCTGCTGGCCACCCCGCCCAAGCCCCTGCCATCAGCGCCCGGCTTGGAGAGGTGCAAGCCGGCTGGGAGGACCTCAGGGCCACCATGCGGCGACGAGAGGAGTCGCTGGGCGAGGCGCGGCGGCTGCAGGACTTCCTGCGCAGCTTGGATGACTTCCAGGCCTGGCTCGGCCGCACGCAGACCTCCGTGGCCTCTGAAGAAGGGCCGGCCACCCTGCCTGAGGCAGAGGCCCTCCTGGCCCAACATGCAGCCCTGCGGGGAGAGGTGGAGCGGGCCCGGAGCGAGTACAGTCAGCTTCGGGCCGTGGGTGAGGAGGTGACCCGGGACCAGGCCGATCCCCAGTGCCTCTTCCTACGGCAGCGACTCGAAGCGCTGGGAACCGGCTGGGAGGAGCTGGGCCGCATGTGGGAGAGCCGACAAGGCCGTCTTGCCCAGGCCCATGGCTTCCAGGGGTTCCTGCGAGATGCTCGCCAGGCCGAGGGCGTGCTCAGCAGCCAGGTAAGAGTCCGGGGGGCAAAGTCCCAACCAGGAAAAAGTGGGAAATAGGGACCAAAGGAATGTGAAGGAGTGGTGGATGAGGAGGTAAACGCAGCACATGGAGTAGGTGAGGGAACAGGATGGGCAGGGAGAACACATTAAAAAAAAAATACGGGGGCTTCCCTGGTGGCTCAGTGGTTGAGAGTCCGCCTGCCGATGCAGGGGACACGGGTTCGTGCCCCGGTCCGGGAAGATCCCACATGCCGCAGAGCAGCTGGGCCCATGAGCCATGGCCGCTGAGCCTGCGCGTCCGGAGCCTGTGCTCCGCGACGGGAGAGGCCACAACAGTGAGAGGCCAGCGTACCGCAAAAAAAAAAAAAAAAAAAAAAGGGAGTAAAAAAAAAAAAAGATGTAAACATAACTTACCAAAACTGACTAGAGAAGAAATAGAAAACCTGGCTTGTCATATAACAGAAATGTAATCAGCAGCTATAAATAAGATGGAACACGACTTGGAGTGTTAAAGTCCCTCCAGCCCAGCTCCGTTCTAACTTTCTGAGACTCCCACATAATCAGGCACCATCCCTCTGTCTTCAGAGCCAGAGTCTGCCTGTCCCTACCTGGTTGGCTTCCATGTCTCAGATGGGCCCTTTGGTAGGTTCCTTCTGAGAGGTTGAGAAATGAGCTCGGTATCTCCCCTCCCACACAGGAATATGTTTTGTCTCACACGGAGATGCCGGGGACACTCCAGGCTGCTGATGCCGCCATTAAAAAACTGGAAGACTTCATGAGCACCATGGATGCCAACGGTGAGCGGATCCGCGGGCTCCTGGAAGCCGGGCGCCAGCTGGTGTCTGAGGGCAACATCCATGCCGAGAAGATCCAAGAGAAGGCAGACTCCATAGAGAGGAGGTATGATGAGGACAGTGGGCAAATGAGGGTCCCTAAAGGGGACCAGGTGAAAACAGGATGAACGTGGCACTCAGACCGACAGATGGGGGTGGGGAGCTGACAAAAAGCAGAGGAGGAAAAACCAAGTGGTCCGAGAGGGACTGAGTCACAGGCGGGGAAGTTCCGCCTCCCCGAAGTCTCCTAGGGTAGCTGGACACTGGGCCTCAGGGTTGCTGGGTTGACTTGTAGCGCTCCCGGAAGGTATTGTCCCCAGAGGAGGAGGACTGAGGGCTTCTAGGTTAGTTAGACGGTCATAACTCTTTCATAGCAAGTTCAAGGGCTTCACAGGGGCCTGTCATTACAGACACAAGAAGAATCAAGAAGCAGTGCAGCAGCTTTTGGGCCGTCTTCGGGACAACCGAGAGCGGCAGCGTTTCTTACAAGACTGTCACGAGGTGAGGCTCTCAGTCCCCCATGTCGCCTCTGACGTTCCCTAGCCACCCTTTCCCACAACGCCCTCGCTCTCTGAGCCTGGAGTCAGTCCACTGCAGTGTCACCTGAGCATGTGAATCCCTGCCTGGCTTCTCCCCACATCCCCCACCTCCCCCGACTCACCCTCGCCCCCTTCCCGCTTCACACTTCCCTCTCTCTGAAGTGTATTCTGCCCTTCTCCATCCCTGCTCCATGATCGGTCCAGCTGAAACTCTGGATTGATGAGAAGATGCTGACAGCCCAGGACGTGTCCTATGATGAGGCCCGCAACCTGCACACCAAGTGGCAGAAGCACCAGGCGTTCATGGCCGAGCTGGCCGCCAACAAGGACTGGTTGGACAAGGTGGACAAGGTGAGCAATGGGACGGGGGCAGCAAGAAGGAAGCCTTTGGAACCTCCTCCCTTCAGCGTCCCAGCCGCAGTGCAGGGGAGGGTCCTGGCTTCAGGATCTGGTTTAGAGATCATGGAGCCCTTGGTGCCAAACTTCCAAGGTGGAAAGAAATGGTCTGGGGAGCAAATGTCTTAGGTCAATGGGACAGTGACTCCAGAACTTTGAGAAAAGGCAAATTAGTACGGAGCCAGACTGCAGCTTTGGGTCAGCACGATATCTATTCCTGGTCCAGAGCAGGAGGGCACTCTTCAGTGGGGTCATCAAACTTCTCTAAAGGGCCAGGCGGAAAATACCTTAGGCTTTGCAGGCCACGCAGTTTCTGCTGTTATTACTCAACTCTGCCAGTGTGGTGCCAAATCAGCCACAGGGAATACATAAACGAATGAGTGTAGCTGGGTTCCAATAAAGCTTTATTTATAAAAACAGGTGGTGGGCCAGATTTGGCCCTCGGGCCACAGTTTGCCAACCTCGTTTTTGAGTCTTGCTTTCCTGGTATTTGGTCTCCCACCCAGCTCTGCCTCAAGAGCTGAGCACAGGCAAAACTTAATTTCTACTCAGCAAGTATTCCTGGACAACATCCTGTGTGCTCAGCACTCTTCTAGGTGCTGCAAGGTATATAAAAAGATGCTTTCCTTCCCTCAAGGGCATGACGGTTGGGAAGAGGAAGAGACCAGTGTGGATCCAGTTTCTCCATTTGTTCAGCAAATATTTACTTTGTGCTACTCTGTACAAGGCCTTGTATTAGGCACTGAGTGGGGAACAAAGGTGATTCCATTGCAGGCTTCACCCTCGAGGAATGACACAGGAGCCAGGATATGAGACATGTACACAAACAGCTAAAGTCAATCCAAAGCAGAATATAACAAATATAATGAGAGAGCCTGATAAAGCCTGGGCACTAAGGAGAGAGGAGACGTGGGAATCCTAGAAGCAGGGGCCAGCGGGGCAGTCCATGAAGGACGAGGAGAATTTGGACAGGCAGAGGTGTTGAGGGAAAGATGTTTCTTGGTAGAGAAACCAGAAACCAGGGGTGTGGAAGTGGGGCGCCTGTCCAGGAGCAAGGGCGTAAGTCCTTCTGGCAGGAGCACAGAATGCGTGAAGCGGCCATGGAAGGAAAGGTGGGAAAAGCCTGCCAGACCGGGTCATGAAAAGCCCCGATCACCACGTAAGGACTGTGCATCAGAGTGGATTGTGCCGACGGTTGGTAAAGTTCCCCAGTGGTGCTCTTCATCCTGGCCTGAAGGCAGTGTCTTGGTTTGTGTTCCCCTGGAAGCAAGGCTTCCGGTGCAGGACACTTCCACGGGAGGTGATCACAGGAATGCCAGTAGCGGGTGGGGAGGTGAGGCGGAGAAGGGAAGGTAGTCAGTGAAGGGTCCACTGCCATGCCAGTCACCCCAGTGGGCACCTGACACTCAGTCCTCATGGGACACCTGGGCGACGGTGTGGAACATGCGTGAGTTATCCCAACCAAAGCAAGGACTCCCAGCGTTGGTCCACCAATGCCCTGGCTGTCGCTGGTTGAGGACTGCTTCTGGGGGCATAACTCCCTGGCACTTCCAGGCCACCTTGCGTACAGATCAAGTCACGCTGCCCTCACCTCCCCAGAAACCAAAGTCCTCAAGCAGAAGAGCTGGGAGTGGGGAAACCAGGTGAGTCACTTGCCGTAGTTCAGGTGAGAGGTAATGAGCTGAGAAACACAAAATGATGGCGGATAACACAATAGCACGTGCAATATGACACTGAAAACCACAAGCACCAGGGAACTCAAAATAAGGAGAGAGCGCACTGGCCTCTTAACTGAGACAAAGTTGTATTGTTTCTTTTTTTTGCGGTACGCGGGCCTACTCACTGTTGTGGCCTCTCCTGTTGCGGAGCACAGGCTCCGGACACGCAGGCTCAGCGGCCATGGCTCACGGGCCCAGCCGCTCCGCGGCACGTGGGATCTTCCCGGACCGGGGCACGAACCCGTGTCCCCTGCATCGGCAGGCGGACTCTCAACCACTGCGCCACCAGGGAAGCCCTGAGACGAGGTTTGATGGGACCTTGAGGAAGGAGTAGGGTTTACTCAGCAGTGAGGGTAGGAGAGCTTAGAAAGCTTGGAGAACACCCAAGAACTCGGTAGGATAGCCCTTACTTCAGGTCTCCTGCCCTCTAGGTCCCTGTTCTGCTATCGGCTCGTGTTCAGTGGTATCTAATTCTGACACTGACCCCTTCTTTGTCCCACACCCAGGAAGGGCGGGAGCTGACTCTGGAGAAGCCGGAGCTGAAAGCTCTGGTGTGGGAGAAGCTAGACGACCTGCACAGGCGCTGGGACGAGCTGGAGACCACCACCCAGGCCAAAGCCCGCAGCCTCTTTGATGCCAACCGAGCTGAGCTGTTTGCCCAGAGCTGCTCTGCCCTGGAGAGCTGGCTGGAGAGCCTGCAGGCCCAGCTGCACTCCGACGACTACGGCAAGGACCTCACCAGCGTCAACATCCTGCTCAAGAAGCAGCAGGTACACGGCGGGCCTTTGGTGGGACTGGTGAACAGCAGAAGAAACGAGGGGGGAGTCAGTAGCTCTTGAGATTCACGAGACCATCCTCAGCCCTCGCAGACAGCGTCTTCACTGGTATTTCTCAAGGCGACTTCCACGGGCCACCAATGTCAGAATCTCTGGGAGTGTGTGTCAGTCAGAGTAAAGTCGGGAGACAGAAACCACACTCAAACTTGAACAAGGAAACTTTAGTGAAAAGAACTACTAACTAATAAAAGAGGGTTACCTGCCAGTGGGGTAAAGAGAACTCCAAAACAGGGATCAGAAGACATTTTTCTGTAAAGGGCCAAATAGTATTTTGAGCTTTGAGGGTCATACGGTCTCTGTCACAACTGTTCAACTCTGTCCTCCTCGGGTAAAAACATCGACCATAGTCGATGCGTAAAAGACTGGTGTGGCTGTGTGCCAATAAAACTTGATTTACAAAACCCAGCCAGGGGCGGGGTTTGCTGACCGCTGGTCTAAAGAATGCAGGAATAGCACGTGTAGGGAGCAGCTACTGCCTCTAGGACTGAGGAGGGGGCGCCCAGGAAGGAATGGGATGCCCTCCCCCTACCCCAAGGCTGAGTTTCAGACCTCACTGGTGAAGGCAGAGGCCCGCTGGATGGCGTAGAAATTTGATGGAGTGTCACAGACCAGAGCAGGTCTGAATCTGGCAGGCCAAGGCTGGCCATCAGGAAGTTGCCACTGAGATGCCAGCAAAACCTGCTGGAGGGTGAGGGCCACCGGGTCTCCTGCACACCGCGGGCAGTTGTACCGTAGGAGCAAGAAGGAAAGCACACTGGAACCGTAGCTAGAAGCCTCCGCCTCGCCTGTGCATCCAGGTGTCCCTCCAGCGCCCTCTACGGACAAGGCCTAGTGTTGCACCAGCTGGCAAAGGAGAAATATTTACAGGGTCCAGTTCCAGTGACTCAAAATGGGCAAAGATGGACTTGGACCTGAGATGGATTGGGGACTGAGAGACAGTAAATTGATAGCTAGCACAGTTCTCACACCCCCTGGATTCTCATATATATTAAAGTTTGAGATCCACTGATGTAGGCCATGAAGAGATACTCTCCCTGGGCTGAGCCCCAGGGATAAGAATTCATGATTGGCTCGATATAGACCAGTGTCTCCGCTGAGTTTGAAGGTGGAGGCACGGTGATAACACCTCCTTCCTCTTCCGGTTGGCAGATGCTGGAAAGGGAGATGGCTGTGCGAGAGAAGGAGGTGGAAGCAATCCAGGCACAGGCAAAAGCTCTGGCCCAGGAAGACCAGGGTGCAGGGGAGGTGGAGAGGACCTCGCGGGCTGTGGAGGAGAAGTTCAGGGCCCTGTGCCAGCCCATGAAGGAGCGTTGCCGGCGCCTGCAAGCCTCTCGCGAGCAGCACCAGTTCCACCGGGACGTGGAGGATGAGATCGTGAGTCTCCGGCGCCTGGGACGGGGCTGCCTTTGGCTCTCTAATCTCCTTCTTGGATGCTGGGGGGAATGCCAGCAGTGCTCTGTTTTCTCTTCCCTTTGGCACTGAAAGTCAACCCTCTAGGGACACCCTCTAGGTCCCTTGGCCCCAGAACCGGGAGCCCTAGAAAACCTTCCCCCAGGAGTCCCCACTATCCAACCCCTAGCTCGGACTTTGCCCTCCGGACCTCCACTAACCCCCACTTTCGTATCCAGTTGTGGGTGACGGAGCGGCTGCCCGTGGCTAGCTCCATGGAGCATGGCAGGGACCTGCCCAGTGTCCAGCTCCTCATGAAGAAAAACCAGGTGAGGCAGAGGCTAAAGGCGGAAGAAAGGGTCCCAAGAGCCTCCCCAGACTTGAAAGTGTGTTTTCTTAAGAACTGGGGTTCCTCTGGCTCCCCCTGGTTGCTGGGTGTAACCCTAGACTTCAGTGGTTCACCTTTCCTCACCTCGGGAGGGTGGGTTCCCCTGATGGGAGATCGTGTGGACTGAAGGGGCGTCATGGGCCAGAAAAGAGGGGAGGTGAGAGGACGCAGGGAGGATGAGAAACAATGGTGTGAAGGGGGGCTTGCTGTTGAGTAAGCGTAAGGGGGGGATGTCGGGTGAGGGGGTCCCTCGGCAAGCCTTTCAGCGTCTCCTCCTCTGTCGCCACGGACAGACCCTGCAGAAGGAGATCCAGGGCCACGAGCCGCGGATCGCGGACCTAACGGAGCGACAGCGCGCTCTGGGTGCGGCGGCAGCAGGCCCGGAGCTGGCTGAGCTACAGGAAATGTGGAAGCGCCTGGGCCACGAGTTGGAGCTTCGAGGGAAGCGACTGGAGGAGGCCCTGCGGGCCCAGCAGTTCTACCGCGACGCCGCGGAGGCAGAGGCCTGGATGGGCGAGCAGGAGTTACACATGATGGGCCAGGAGAAGGCCAAGGTGAGAGCCAGACCAGAGCTCAGGCTACGGCTTTCCTCCCCCCTCCCCCTACTCTCTGCTGCCACTCTCCCCTCCCCCAGGACGAGCTGAGTGCCCAGGCAGAGGTGAAGAAGCATCAGGTATTGGAACAAGCCCTGGCCGACTACGCCCAGACCATCCACCAGCTGGCAGCCAGCAGCCAAGACATGATTGATCACGAGCACCCAGAGAGGTGAGCATAGCACCTGGACCCCCAGGCCAGTCCCTGGGGGAGAGGGGAGCCAGTTCCAGAAAGGCCCAGAGATTGCAGAGCCTTCCGTACTGCATGTGTACAGGACCATCTAGAAAGCTGGAGAAGCAGGGACTTGGCAAGCAGTTGGGGGGCAGGACTCTCTGGGATAGACTAGGGGTCAGAGCAGTGTGTCCTCCCCTCCCCCGCAGCACGCGCATATCGATCCGCCAAGCCCAGGTGGACAAGCTGTACGCCAGCCTGAAGGAGCTGGCGGGAGAGCGACGGGAGCGCCTGCACGAGCACCTGCGTCTGTGCCAGCTCCGCCGGGAGCTGGACGACCTGGAGCAGTGGATCCAGGAGCGCGAGGTGGTGGCAGCCTCGCACGAGCTGGGCCAGGACTACGAGCACGTGACTGTGAGTGCGGGGAGGACAGCGGCCACAGGTGGGCTCCGGGAAGGGTAGACTAGCACTTCATCCTGTCCCAGGTAGCATCGGGTGCTGTCTGGCTGTCCACCAGTGCCCCTGGGAGACTAGCACTTCATCCTGGGCGGAGCACCAAGGGGCAGGGGTGCAAGACCAGGTCGTGCAGACGCTGTCCTCTGGGTTCTGAGATATTTAATTGGGAGAATCGTGCAGAAAGGAGGACGTGGGGCTGCGCATAGACGCGGGCCAAAAGGAAATGACCGATCACTGTTTTCCAGTAGACCTCACCAGTACACTGGGGACTTGAGATTCCTCCCCACGGTTTGGGGGTTGGACACTCACTGGTGCCGAGATATGGACCATAGTTAGGGTATCCTTGTCTGAAGACTCAAGGTTCCAAGTACCCCTTTGCTGGGGGCTGGAGGCTGGGCGTGTCAGTCAATTCCAGGGTCAGTGGGAACCAGTTGCTTCTGCTGCCTAACTCAGCCCTGCTGAAGAAATCTGTTTTGGCCCATGTGGCCCAGGGAAAGAAGTGGGTTCTCAGTCTGGGGTGAAAGGACTTGCCCCGCAAGTCAGGGACCACATCACAGTGCTGTCCGTGCAACCGCTTCCTCTGCCAGATGCTCCGGGACAAATTCCGAGAGTTCTCCCGGGACACGAGCACGATCGGCCAGGAGCGCGTGGACAGCGCCAATGCCTTGGCCAACGGGCTCATCGCCGGGGGCCACGCCACCCGGGCCACGGTGGCTGAGTGGAAGGACAGTCTCAACGAGGCCTGGGCTGACCTGCTCGAGCTGCTGGACACGCGGGGTCAGGTGCTGGCAGCTGCACACGAGCTGCAGCGCTTCCTGCACGGTGCGCGCCAGGCCCTGGCGCGGGTGCAGCACAAGCAGCAGCAGCTTCCAGACGGGACCGGCCGGGACCTCAACGCTGCCGAGGCCCTGCAGCGCCGACACTGTGCCTTTGAGCACGACATCCAGGCCCTCAGCGCCCAGGTCTGACTCAAGCATGGGTGGAGGCAGGGGGGAGGGATGAGGGGGCTTAGAGGAGACTCCGTGGGGAACATGGGGAGGCTGGAGGGGTCGCATCCTCTGCAGGGCCACGTAGGGATGACGTTAGGATGGTTCCAGGAAACCGTCTCTGGCCAGGGGACATCTAGCCACCCCGTCCACACCTGTAATGACAAGGCTTTTTGAGGGCCCGTGACATTTTCACGTGGTCCTGGTGGGTAGAAGATTCTTCATGGTGTACTAAAACCCATCTGTTGGTCCCACTCAGGTGTTAGACCTACACAAAATAAGCATAGATCCTTCCCGCAGCCATTTAAACCCGGTCGGCCCCCCACCGAAGTCCCTTCTTCAGGCCGAAAATCTCACTCTAGCAATCTCTGAGGTCCCCCACGAGCTGGACAGGCCTCTGAAAGCTCGCCGGCTAGTGACCCTTTTAAAGGGTTGATCCCCAGGTTAAGCCCAGGCCCCCTGGTAAGACCCTACAGGGCAGAGTATGACAGGGCTTACTCTGGACTCCAGCTCTCATCTTTCCCAGCACCCCCCTCCCACTCCTCCCCCTGCTTCTCCGGCTGGTAAAATGGGCAGGAGCTGTTGAGCAGAGGTCAGGACTGAGGAAGGTTGCAGCCCCTCAGAGTCTCCCAACTCTGCCTGACTTTGACCTGGGCCCCGGCAGGCCCAGCAGGTGCAGGATGACGGCCACCGGCTCCAGAAGGCCTACGCCGGAGACAAGGCCGAGGAGATCGGCCGCCACATGCAGGCCGTGGCCGAGGCCTGGGCGCAGCTTCAGGGAAGCTCTGCTGCCCGCCGCCAGCTGCTGCTGGACACCACGGACAAGTTCCGCTTCTTCAAGGCTGTCCGGGAGCTGATGCTGTGGATGGACGGAGTGAACCTGCAGATGGATGCCCAGGAGCGGCCCCGGTGAGGCCCACAGAGCCTGGCGGCCTCCGGGGGTTATGGGCTGGTGGCCGGGATAGGGTTGTGGGCAGCGGGTGATGTGGTCTCCGTGCCCCCAGGGATGTTTCCTCCGCAGACCTGGTCATCAAGAACCACCAAGGCATCAAGGCGGAGATAGAGGCCAGGGCTGACCGCTTCTCCTCTTGCATCGACATGGGACAGGGGCTGCTCGCCAGGAGCCACTACGCGGCTGAGGAGGTGGGTGAGGCCTGGGCGTAGCCGGGCGCCCTCACGGGGGAGGGCTGAATGCTGATTTCTCCTCTGAGTCTTCCTGCTTCCTTTCATTCTTTCTTTGCAGAAACCTTTCACCTTCCCCTTAGTGCTGTTCAGGGATCTCCCCATTCTGTCTTTCTCCCAGAACTGTCTGCCTCTTGAAATCAGAAATCACTGGTTCCCCCATGTGAGACCCCCAGGGACCCTGGCAAGGCCCCTCTGGGTGCTAACTCGCATCTCCCGCCCCCACCCCGCCCCAACCCAGATCTCAGAGAAGCTGTCTCAGCTTCAGGCACGGCGCCAGGAGACAGCTGACAAGTGGCAGGAGAAGATGGACTGGCTGCAGCTTGGTGAGCCGCTGTAGGAAACTGAGGGCTCCAGGCCCTGGGTGGTGAGGGAGCAGCTGGGGGTCTTGCACCAGCTCCAGGCTCTGGGCGGTGAGGGAGCGGCTGGGGGTCTTGCACCGGCTCCAGGCTCTGGGCGGTGAGGGAGCGGCTGGGGGTCTTGCACCGGCTCCAGGCTCTGGGCGGTGAGGGAGCGGCTGGGGGTCTTGCACTCTGTAGTTTCCAGAGTAGGTGAGACCAGGAATCTGGGGCATGGAATTCAAGGCCCCCACCCTTGGCACTGCCTGGCTCTGCCCTAAGCTCCTGCTCTGGGGCAGTGGCTTTCTCTGTGCCCCTGTGCTTGAAGCTGCTGTGGCTATAATACCCTGTCGTTGCCCACCCTGATTTGCCACCTCCCTGCAACCCCCAATCCCTGCAGTTTTGGAGGTGCTCGTGTTTGGGAGAGACGCAGGTATGGCGGAGGCCTGGCTGTGCAGCCAGGAGCCGTTGGTGCGAAGTGCTGAGCTGGGTTGCACAGTCGATGAAGTCGAGAGCCTCATCAAGCGGCACGAAGCCTTCCAGAAGTCCGCAGTGGCCTGGGAGGAGCGCTTCAGCGCACTGGAGAAGCTCACGGCGGTGAGGGCTACAGGACCCCAGGAGTACCGGCCCCATCCCACTGCCCCAGACTCTGCGCGCTCTCCTGCTTGAAGAAGGCATTTCTTCTCTTCCCATTGCCCCAGCATCTCCCAGATGTGAGCCAAGAGTGCCCTGTTGTCACCTCAGCTTTAGGAGCCATCCGTTTCCCTGGGTGGCACTAAGAGACACCATCCCCCCCATAACTCCTAATCCCCGCCCTCATCTGGAATTATAGTCTCCATTCTTCCTGTTTCATCAGACTAGAGCTGAGACATTTCAGCTTTCCCCAATGCCTGGGACCTTCCATGCTCTGACCTCAGAAATTTTTGACAGCTGGAGGAGCAGGAGAAGGAGCGGAAAAGAAAGAGGGAGGAAGAGGAACGGAGGAAACAGCCCCCTGCCCCAGAGCCCACAGCCAGTGTGCCTGAAGGGGCCCTGCTGGACAGCCAGACAGCTCCCGATGCTACCTGGGACAGGTGAGAGGTGGGACACTTCGGGGAGGAAGTGGGGCCTGAGCCAGAGCAACACACAGACTTCACGTTCTCTGTCACCTCTGCCGTTCCAGAGCCCAGCCTCGCCTGCCAGCACCCTCACAGCCAGCCAGCGTGAACGGCGTCTGCACAGATGCGGAAGCCCCACAGGTGACTCCTGCTGCCCCAAGCGCCCCCATCAGAATCTGAGCCCCTCCCCTTGCACATCTGCTTACAGCGTCTTGTCCTTGTAGCCCCTGGTGGAACAACAGAGACTTGAGCAGGGCAGCTTCCCAGAAGGGCCTGTGAGTTTCTCCTGGAGGTGTGGGTATCGATAACTGGGAGATATGGGATGAAATGGGGGTGTGAGCTGGGCGGTGGGGACAGCGGGGTCAGGAGAGGGCAGAGACTCAGAGGAAACGTGGAGGTGGCAAGACCAGCTCATGGACTTCCAGCTTTGCGACCTGCAGGCTAGGTGTCTCCCATCTTATCTTTTTTGTTTGTTTGTTTTTTGCGTTACACGGGCCTCTCACGCTGTGGCCTCTGCGGAGCATGGGCTCGGGCTCCGGAAGCGCAGGCTCAGCGGCCGTGGCTCACTGGCCCAGCCGCTCTGCGGCATGTGGGATCCTCCTGGACTGGGGCACAAACCCGTGTCCCCTGCATCGGCAGGCGGACTCTCAACCACTGCGCCACCAGGGAAACCCCCATCTTATCTTTTGACACAGACACCATTTTCTTCACAGGGGTCTGGTGCTGGGGACGAGGCCAATGGGCCACGGGGAGAGAAGCAGACCCGGACACGGGGCCCGACCCCTCCTATAATGCCCCAGAGCAGGTCATCCGAGTCAGCCCGGGTTGCCACCTTGCCCACCCGCGGCCCGGAGCTCTCTGCCCAAGAACAGATGGAGGGGCTGCTGTGCCGCAAACAGGAGATGGAGGCCTTTGGCAAGAAGGCCGCCAACAGGTACCGGGTCTGGTCGTGTGGTGCCTGCGGCCTCTGCGGCTCCTGCCTTCTGGAGAGGCTTGCCCAGAACCTCTTCCTAGACTGGGGCGGTGGGGGGTAGGACTCAGGAGCAGGTGGGGCCTCAGGTGAGGGCCGGGAGGGTGTAGAGACGATGGGCCCAATGACAGCCAAGCTGTTCCCAGGACGCCTGGCCCCTCAAAGTCCAGTCGGTCACCTGCGTCCCCTCCTCGTCACCTGCACCATGTCTCTCCCAGGTCATGGCAGAACGTGTACTGTGTCCTGCGGCGTGGGAGCCTTGGCTTTTACAAGGATGCTAAGGCAGCCAGTGCAGGAGTGCCGTACCACGGAGAAGTGCCTGTCAGCCTGGCCAGAGCCCAGGGCAGCGTTGCCTTTGATTATCGAAAGCGCAAGCATGTCTTCAAGCTGGGGTAGGAATGGAACGTGCCCTCGGGATGGGAGGGAAGGTCACAGTGATACAAGGCACAGGGGAGCCACTAGGGGACAGAGAGGTCAAGGAGGGAGAGGCGGGGGATCTGGCTGTATTCCACACTAAGGGGAGCCGAAGCACCAAGACGCAGGCCTGTCAAGCTGAAAAGTTATCCTGCCTGGGAGGTCTTGAGGCAGGATGCTGGCGCTCCCCTGTCTCCAGGTACCTCCGGGGGCCTGCCCCTGCCTGCCCCTGGTCCTCGGCAGCCAATCAGGAAGGATGTGCTTTGGCACAGTCCCGGGAATCTGAAGAACGTGCAGAACATGTCTGATCTGGCTCTGAGGTTCCCGGGCATGTTCTCCAGCCTGGTCTCTGGGTGATAGTGAGCTCTCACCAGCCCTGATCTGGCCAATCAGAGTCTCAGCTCTGCCCTGAAGTTTCTCTCTCTCCCAACAGCTTACAGGATGGGAAAGAATATTTATTCCAGGCCAAGGATGAGGTGAGCTGTCCCTTCTCCTCCCGTGTCCCCCTTCTCTCTGGGAAGTCTTAGAACCTCCAGATGCACATTTCTTTCTTCCCTCGCCTCTCTCTTTTTCCTTGTCTGAAGTGTCTCATTCTTCGATATCAGACAACCCACAATGTGCCAACTGGATGTTTGTGAAGGCCACACCAAAACATGTTCCCTCCCTTAAAGGGGTCTTTTTCTCTAGTGAGATGAGGCAGTCATCTCCACCTCCTCCTCTTCCACTTCCCCACTGTGGGCGAGCCAGCCACCCAAACATAGCATCCTCCAAGCTGACCAGTTGTCTTTCCGCGCCCCACTGCAGGCAGAGATGAGCTCGTGGCTGAGGGTGGTGAATGCAGCCATTGCCACTGCGTCCTCGGCCTCTGGAGAGCCTGAAGAGCCAGCGGTGCCCACTGCCACCCGGGGCATGACCCGGGCCATGACCATGCCCCCGGTATCACCGGTCGGGGCGGAGGGACCTGTCGTACTTCGCGGCAAGGATGGCAGAGAACGAGAGCGAGAAAAGCGCTTCAGCTTCTTCAAGAAGAACAAGTAGTTGGGGGCGAGACTCCCAGGCCAGCTGCCTCCCTCTGTCCAGGAAACTGCCAGGGACCGTCGACAGGGACCACCCTCTTGTCAGGACAACTGCCTGCTGCTAGGGTCTGTTGCCAAGGTCAACCCATCACCAGGAACTGTCTCTGGAGACAAGTCAGTGTCCCCAAGGGCAACCCTTCTCTTCTGCTATTTAATTCCAGACTGGTGGTGGGGCCCAGGCAACCCCCAATTCCACTCCCCCCCTTCTTCCCTCCTCCCCTAGCCTTACGCCTCTATCACCACCACAGCACAGCACCCTCTCCATAGGCCACGTGGGGAATGGCTGCCCCTGCCTCGGGGTCATTCTCCCGCCACAGCTAGGGCACGCCATCCAGTCCTTGCCCCTGGGGACCAGCCAGGAACCTCTCAGAGCTGAAGCAGGACCTGGGGGCAAGATTGCCAGATGACAGGTCAGAGACGCCGAAGCTCCCCCTTCCCATCCTCCCTCATCCTCTGACTCAAGCAGCCCCTCCATCTCCAGCAACTCTCAACAGCTTCCGGGTGTGAGTTGTTCAGGGGCAACCACGGCCTTGAGTCTGGCCAAGGAGGTGATTAAACAGCTCAGCTTCTCTTACTGCCTCTGGGTGTCTTTGCTTTCCTGACCACAAGCCTCTCTGCCCATGCCCCTGTTCTTCCTTCTGGCCCTGGTCTCCTGTGTGTCAGGTTTCCCGCTCTGCCCCCAGCATCCCGCCAAGAACCACATTATCCTGTGAGTCTCCTCATTTCCCCATGACAATGACCTCCTCTTTGCTGGGATGACCAATGTCAAACCTCTTTTCAGACCAAAGACGTTCACCATGATATTAACAAGCAGTATGGAGGCAGTGAATGACTGCTTCCCTGGTGCACAACTTTCTTCACTCGTGATTCTCTCAACTGTTTTCAAAAATGGAAGACAGCCTAGTCTCAGCCACTGCTCAGCCTGACAGCGGAGACTGGAGCATGTAGGTGGTGATTACCGACCCCCACCTTCTGTCTCAATAGAGAGGACCCCAACAGGGGATCGAGGGAGTTCAGACAGGGATCAGATAAGTAACAGGTTCCCAATCCACTGACCAATAGAATGAGATCACCCTGGGAAGCCACGAGATACATCCTAAGTGTGTAAACGAAAACACAGGAGAATGTATTTTAGATCCAGTGAAGTATAAAAAAAAGGAGCAGGGGGCTTTCCCTCTTGTCTCTGGCTCGGCAACTGGAGGTTTCAGGGCAATAGTATTTGCCTTGGTGGCCTCCTATAGGAAAAGCTTTGTTCTTTCACTACTTCCCATATACAAACAACCATTTCTTTTTGGGGCTCAGAGGTCTTTCCAGGAAAGCAGCCCCATCTTTAGCATAATCGGCCAAGGGCCCTGGCTGAGCAGACCCTGACTGTCATCAGCCGTGACAAAGACAGGGTCAGGTGTGTGCAGGCCCAGAACGTTTCCAAACATGAGTTGTGGTAGACCAGATAGTACACAGAATAATTATCCCTTTCTCTTAAGAAGAGCAGATTCAGTATGCCAAAGTAAACATGTGGATAATGTAACTGGAATAATCTGTCGTGGGAGTAAATAGAGTAATACATCAGCACTACACAGACACCTTCTTTTGTTCTTCAGGTATAACTGTAACATCTCCACCGTATGAAGGAAGAGAAAATCACGCATTGCGGCGTGCCCAGGGAATCTGGGTATTCGTACTCCTTGGTGACAAGCCTGTGGGTTGGGAGAGAAAGCAATAACTGGAGATTTTAGAAGGAAACGTATATGGGCGTGAGGAACCAATGGAGAAGTTATCATTTTAACTTGTAAATAGGGCAGCCAAGTGAAGCAGTCCTGCAGAATGCGGTCAGACATTGTGAATGGAGACGTAATAAAAATATGGTTTGAGCATTTATGAACACATGGTAGCTGAAGCTACCCGAGTCCAGGAATCCTTAAGGACAGGACATAGAAGAGGATAAGCATAAGCATAAGGTCAGGAAGCAAGTCTTGGGAGACACCTTCAGGAATGAGTGGAAGACAGGGAAAGTTCCAGGAAAGATGACAGAATGGAACGGAGTGACGGATATGAGGCAGATTAGAGCACAAAAATACAATAATGCGGCTTCCACAAATCAATGGGGAAATAGGGACAGATAAAAATGGATTAATTATTTAGAGAAAAATGTTTGCGTTCTTACCTAACCCCACCTCCAAGGGTGAACTCTAGATCTGTGCTATCTGGTATGGTAGCCACAGGCCATACGCGGCTACTAGCCACTTGATATGTGGCTAGTCCAAATTGAGATGTGCTGTAAGTGTAAAATGTTTTCCGGAGTTTGAAGACTGAAGAGGAGAAAAAAGAATTTAAAACATCTCAATAATTTTTATACTGATTATATGTTGAGATAGTTTAGCTATATTGGATTTTGAAAATACTAAATTTAATTTCAACTGTTTCCTTTTATTTCTTAAATGTGTTTACCAGAAAATTTTGTATATGTTGTTCACATTATATTTCTGTTTGGACAGCACTGCTCTAAACGGACTACAGACCTAAATGTGAAAGGTAAAAACATTAATGTTAATAGAAGAAAATGTAGGAGAATATATTTGTGACTCAGGGGGATGGAAAAGGACATTTTATACAAAACTTCAAAAGCACAAACTTTAAGACAAAAATTGATTAAGTTGATCACATAAAAAAATTAAGGATTTCGGGCTTCCCTGGTGGCGCAGTGGTTGAGAGTCCGCCTGCCGATGTAGGGGACACAGGTTCGTGCCCCGGTCCGGGAAGATCCCACATGCCACGGAGCGGCTGGGCCTGTGAGCCATGGCCGCTGAGCCTGCACGTCCGGAGGCTGTGCCCCGCAACGGGAGAGGCCACAACAGTGAGAGGCCCACGTACCACAAAAAAAAAAAAAAAAGTAAGGATTTCTGTTCAGTGAAGGAAGGACTCCATGGACAAAGTTAATAATTTGGTGGAATGAGAGAAGATATTTGAAACCAATAAGAGATTAATATCTAGAACATACAAGAAAATCCTGCAAACAAAAAGGAGACTGTAACCTGACAAGAAACATGGGGAAAAGATACGAATAGGGAAGTTACAGAAGAGTCAACCTCCCACACTTCAGAGAAATAAGAGATGGTTGGAATCATTAGTAATCAGAGAAATGCAAATTAAAGCAACAATGATATACCACTTTATACCTATTATACTGCCCAAAATTAGACAACTGGATAATGGCAAACATTGGCAGAGACACTGAGATGCAGGGCCCCTCAGGTGGGAGGGTAGACTGGTTTCCAGAGGACAACCTGGCACTACTTGGACAAGTTAGTTCCAAGTATACCCTATGACCCAGCAACCCAGCAATCCCACCCCTGGGCTTATCTCCCCTCAAATTCTCACACCAAACCATTAGGGCGCTCAGAATTAACATAAGGATGTCCACTGCAACCTTGTTTATAGCAACACTAAGGAGTTGGGAGGCAACCTGAGTGTCCTATGCTGGGATATGGATAGGCAAAACATGGTGGCTGCACACTGTGGAGTATTACTCAATAGTTAGACACCACACAGTAACTTAGTGCTTAGTGAAAAGAGAAACAGTGAGCTATACAGCACAATTTACATAAACATTTGCAAAATTAATTAACCCAAATGAACAATGGGTGGGCTTTGTCTATATCCATATTAGGAGAAACCAAATGTAAAAAGGGATACTTGGGACAATCTAGGAAAATTTTAAATATAAATATTAGATGAAATTAGCATAGCATAGAGCTGATTCTTTAGAGGCAGTTAGTGAAAACCTTACAGGCGAATGACATTATGTCTGGGATTTGCCTTAAAAAACTCCAGCCCACCCACCCACCCACACAAAAAGTAGAGGGGCTACACAAAATAAGATCAGCAAAATGCTGATAACTGTCAATGCTGAGTAAGGGGTCCACAGGAGTGCATAATATTCTCTATTTGTGCCTTTTTGTAATTTTCCACAATAAAACTTTAAATTAAAGGGAAAAAGTAAATGTGCACTAAAAAGACATGTCTTGTAGAAAACAAACTTATGGTTACCAAAGGGGAAGGTGGGGGAGGGATAAATTAGGAGTTTGGGATTAGCAGATGCAAACTACTGTATATAAAATAGATAAACAGCAAGGTTCTACGGTATAGCACAGGGAACTATATTCAATATCCTGTAATAACCTATAATGGAAAAGAATACGAAAAATAATATACGTATATATAAAACTGAATCACTTTGCCGTATACCAGAAACTAACACAACATTGTAAATCAATTTTAAAAAAAGACGTCTTGCAAGACATTTAAAAAAATATACTTCAATTAAAAAAAAGACATGTCTTGCAAGAACACAAACAAACAAAGTAATACACACTAAACTCATTTACTGGTTGCCTATGAGGGAAGGGGAAGGGAGGTAACAGGGAATAGATAAGAACAGGGAAATAGATGGGGGAAGGAGATGTAATGGTATAGTCAGAGCTATGAGGAGGAACAGCATAAAAACACAGGAGAAAAGGATGGTGAATGAATGAAAATTTTAGAAGGGTGAAAACTGTTAAAAGGACATTAGTTTTGGTAACCTCAGAAAACTTGGGGCATTGGAGAGGAGGACAGAACCCAAAACACAGTGCACGAAGGTGGGCGACAGCAGGTTCAGACTCTATTTGTGGAAGTCTGTCCTGGAACACAGGGAAGAAACACAACTTAAAAAACCATAACAGTGGGCTTCCCTGGTGGCGCAGTGGTTGAGAGTCCGCCTGCCGATGCAGGGAACACGGCTTTGCGCCCCGGTCCAGGAAGATCCCACATGCTGCAGAGCGGCTGGGCCCGTGAGCCATGGCCGCTGGGCCTGCACGTCCGGAGCCTGTGCTCCACAACGGGAGAGGCCCGCATACCAAAAAAAAAAAAAAACCACAACAGTGAAGATGAGTGAAAGCTATTTCAGATATGGGCAAGGAGGTCCCTATACATGTTTTAAAAGTCTGAGTGTAGAGAGAAAGTGGAAACGACCAAGAGGAGAAGGAAAGGGGAGAGGTAAATAGAATTAGGTGGGAGACAAGCATGATTGTTATCAGAATTGGAAGGACAGTGCCTCTTCCGAAATTGCTGGGAAACAAAGAATTCAGTGAAAGAAACATAACAAAGTAGTTGGAGAGGAAGAGGTCAGCCTGCAGAATTTGTGCCTAACAGCATCAGAAAGCATACCAAGGAGTAATGATGATTGACAACCACCCTGGCATGCTCTACTTGGAGATAAGCTCAGTCCATCAATCTCCATAAACTTCTATTCTTTGTTCAAAGGTGACAGAGTAATCCACCTTAGTATCTTCCTTTTTACCACCAGGAGGTGCCCTTGGACCACAGCTGAATTTTGAAAGCCGGAAAGTGCTCAGGGACTCAGTTGCCCAGTCCTCCAGCAGCTTGGTGTGGACACGGAGACCTGGCCTACCCCCAAAACAAGAAACCTCTCTGGGCCTCCTTTGGTGTGCTCACCACGGATCAGGAACTCTGAAGGACACAGAATTAGAGCTTAATTCTCTAGCTAGGGAGAGAAAACCAGCCTTCATGTATATGTGACAAAACTTGACTGATTAAGTGCAGCTAGGATAGAAGGCCTCTTAGAGCCATCTCAGCTCTGCCATCTTTGGTTCTCCTTTTCCTCACCAATGCATAACGTGTTTGCAATTTAAAATTTTTAAATTATGTATAAAAGCTCTACCAAAAAAGACTAGGTTGGCTTAAAATGTGGCGCGCCTCTATTTCTAAAATGTTGTCCCAAACTGCCACAGAGGCTGGCAGGCGCTAAGAAAACCCCTTTTTAGGGGGCCCAGTGAGATAACCCTTTGTCATCTGCAGCCGCCTTCCTCCCCCACCCCCGCTCCCCCACATGGCCCAGCAGCACGATCCATTGTGATGCTTAGTGATTCTCCCGGGCTTCTGATTTCACCAAGTCAGTGGTTGCGTCCAGAAACCTTCTGACGCTTGAGCGACGACCGCCCACCTTCCAAGGTGGTGATTGGCTAGTCAGGCCAGGGGGCGGGCTGACCTCCGTCCGCAGTACCGTCACCAGCTGGCCCCGCCCCCGTATTGGGGCGACTGGGAGCAGAGCCCAGGGCAGCCATTTGTATGCGGCCGCGGGATTGGTCGTCCGGCTCCCGCGAGGGTGAGGCGGGGCAGCGCGCACTCGCGCGTGCGTGAGCTGGCGCGCGAGAAAGGGCCCGGTCACGCTGAGGCTTGAGCGGCCGTCGCCATTTTGTAGGGTTCTCTCTGACGCGGGAGCCGCCGCCGCCGTCGCCGCCACCCGGAGGTGCGAGGGGTTCTTGTGGGTGTGTGGGGAGCCTGAGAGAGGGCCGGGCCGGCCCCTGGCTGACGGGGTTGGCCCAGGGTTAGGGTTTCTCCTCTTGCTGCGGGAGGTCCGGGGAAGACACCGGGAGGAGGCGGGGCCGGGTTTCCGGAGGGGGCGGGGCAGAGGTCGGGTCGAGTCTTTGTTGGGGCGAAGGAACTGGAGTTGGGCCGCTGGGGCGTGGGTGTCCCAGGTTGGGGCAAAGGGGGCCTTTTAATTCTTAGAGTATCTTGAAAGGTGATGCGGCACGGAAGAGAGGTACACAGATTTCCCTCCAAAACCTTGTTACCAGGGACAGTAAGATATATGCCTCTTGTCCCCTGCTTGGACTCTTCTCTTACCTGCCCCCCAAAGAGTATTTTCAGCTAACCCTGTTATCTAAAATGCGCCTCATTTAACGGAGATGATGGGCTGTGCACTGCCTGCTGACACTCGACCTGTTCGCGTGTCACACACAACTCACACTACTCCTTAAGAGTAAACCTTTCCTCCCGCTGTTGAAAACATAATGAACGTCTCTGTGAGGATCTTGATGGTGCCAAGAACTTTGGAGGATTAATCCAAAATGCAATGCACTGAAATTTTTCCCTCCACCCCTAACTTTTGGAAATCTCCTTTCTTCTTTTCCAGGCTCTTGTCAGGATGGTGAAGCTGTTCATTGGAAACCTGCCCCGGGAGGCCACAGAGCAGGAGATCCGCTCACTCTTCGAGCAGTATGGGAAGGTGCTGGAGTGTGACATCATTAAGAACTACGGCTTTGTGCACATAGAGGACAAGACGGCGGCCGAGGATGCCATACGCAACCTGCACCACTACAAGCTGCACGGGGTGAACATCAACGTGGAAGCCAGCAAGAATAAGAGCAAAGCTTCAACCAAGTTGCATGTAGGCAACATCAGTCCTACTTGTACCAACCAAGAGCTCCGGGCCAAGTTTGAGGAGTATGGTCCAGTCATCGAATGTGACATCGTGAAAGATTATGCTTTCGTACACATGGAGCGGGCAGAGGATGCAGTGGAGGCCATCAGGGGCCTTGACAACACAGAGTTTCAAGGTGAACTGCTCTGGGGCCTGGGTGGCAAAACTGAGTGGGGTTTAGCTCTAGACAGAGGCAAGAACACAGGACTGTGGGGCTGGCAGGGTGGTTTCTTCCATTCCGTTTTAGCCGGAAATGATAGAAAGATTGTGTTTACCACGCTTAAGCACAGCTTACTCTTGGAGAAGCAAACACTTCTCCTTTCCAGATTTGCCGAGATGTTCCTTAGCAACTTTGTAGAATTGCAAACGGTGGGTTACTTTATCCTGCAGGCCATCATTCATTTGGGTGCTGTTGGAAGTTTAATCTGCCTGGGCAAATGAGTATCTCATGGGAGAAGGGAGGATAAAGGTCTGTGGGTTACCTGCTTTTTCTGTTATGACAAGGAAGCCTTTTGAGAGTTTCAGTGCTTAGGGTTTATACTCTTCACTGCCTTGGGTGATGGGCTGTGGTGGGAAAGAACAATGAAGACATCTCAAAGAATCCCCATATTATAAATCTGGGTGGTGAATCTGGATTTGGGGGAGTATCTTTTGAATACTCAGGTTTGTTCGGTCTGAACTATACAAGCAGAGCCAAAAGCCATGCCATGGACTATTCTGCTCCACCTACTACTATTTAACCCTAAGGGGAAAAAGGAAATTTCTAAAAATATTAGGTTGAATGGGAATGATGGTCCTGCTTCTGAGGAGATTCCAGTAAGGGTGTTGTATCGAATTACTTATGTCATTAATAAACATACATATGTTGTCATTAATACCACAAGAGGTTGACTGAAGACTCTCTAGGACTGTGCTAATATGGTGGCCACTAGCCACATGTGGCTATTAAATTGAAATTAAATAAATTTTAAAATTCAGTTTCTCAGTTGTGCTGCACACATTTCAAGCACTCAGAAGTCGTATGAGGCTAGTGGTTAGTGTGTTAGTGCAGGTATGGAACGTTTCCATCGTCACAGAAAGTTCTGTTGTACAGCGATGTTCTTCAAGTTTTTTGTTGACCCTATCATCTTGGACCGCACGTTTATAGCCGCTTTTCGGGTTCATAAATTAAGACCATTTTTTCTCTGAGTGCCACTAAAAGGGTCGTTAAGAAGTACTTAAGGGTCCTCTACTAAACCTAGAAAACAGAAAAGAGATGGAGAAGAGGAAAAATTGACCAGAAAAGGGTAAGAAAGTTTGCAAATAGTAGATTACAAATGGTGCGTCAGATATCTCTGGCCTCAGCCAGTGTTGTCTTGGCCTTTAGCTACTCTTTAAAGCACAGGGCAAAAGTTGTAGATACTTTCTACCGTGAACTTGTCGTATGACTTTGGACAAGTGTTTTAACCTCTCAACGCTTCATTCTCCCCACTTATAAAATAGAATTAATGATCCCTGCCATACCTCCTTCACAGGATGGTAGTGAGGCTAGAATGAGGTAATAAGATGTGAAAGTGTTTTAACAGTAAAAGCACTGTATGATGAAAGGTGAGTGGTGTTTGCAACAATGAGTGTTTCTGTTAAGGTTAGAAACTTACTTAAAATGTAATAGTTGGCTTTCATTATTAGCTGTTGCACTTCAGACAGCTTTAAAAATATTCTTAATTATTTTCATTTGATGAGGGAGGGGATCGTAAATGGACAGTGTTGGGGAAATGGGGGTTTTCTCTTGACAAGTAACAATTAAAATGTAAAAAGTGCAATTAAACTCAGGTACAAAGTGCAGAGGTATTCTGGTATAATACTGCATGTTCTTGCCTATTTAATATGCAATTGAATAAAAGGGTAGGGGCCAAAATAAGTATATGGAAATCGGTTAACTGGGGGGAGTAGGCTTGAAAGGAATGTTTGTTTTAATATAGTGAGTTTAATTACTTCAGGAAGCGGATATCTGAGTAACGCGATGATCCATGAGATTTTTTTTTTTAATGTCTTTATTGGAAGAAAAGGATCCTTTATTTGGTTTTTCATGTTCTTAGCCTGGGCCCCTGGAAAAAGCACTCAACGGCGTACGGTACGTACGTACAGACATTTTTATAACCAGCTCTGTTTTTTTTCCAGATGACAAGAGAAAGTTTAGCATTGGATAATAAGTTGCAGTTTTACAGAAAATACAATCTAAATACCAATTTGTCACATTTTTCCATAAAGCCTTTTCAGTCATCTCCTAATGAAGGGGGCCTCTTAAGAGTGCCACTTTGGGCATCTTTTGAACCTTTATTTGTTAATGGCTGCCATAGGCTTCCTCATTGTATGACTTCTGAAAGAAAGCAGCAGAATCTGAGTTTACCTGGGTCTTTCAGGATGTTTCCTTTCCACCGGCAGCAGTGAACTGAACCACTGTTGAGTTAGCAAACAAGTTTGCATTGGAAGACCCTAAAGAAGCTATTCCCAAGTAAAAACTCAGGCAGCTGAATTGGGAATGATATGTAAGAGTTCAGATGTTTCGTTTTTCCCCCAATATATAAACAAGCATTAAATTGGAGTACAGTTGTATATCAGCTATATCCCTTGATAGGAGCTCAGCAATGAGGACCCCAAGTTGCCCTCCTCTTTGTTTCAAAACAAAACACTTTTGTGGGGGCTGGTTTTCTGGGAAATGTTGGCAACACATCTCAGTAATGTTTTGGAGATCTCAGAAAATCTTTAAGCTTTTGGCCTCTCCAAAGCCAAAGTGTAGTAGAGTGGTAGAATTTAATCTTCTTTCAATTTTCTTTGGCCTGGATCCTTCAGGTAATAGAGAAGCACAGTATATTTCAATTATAAGAACTTTAGGGCAGGGCCCCCCCCCACCCCGGGCTCTAATGCCTGATGATCGGAGGTGGAGCTGATGTAATAATAACAGAAATAAAGTGCACAATAAATGCAATGCGCTTGAATCATCCAAACCCCTCCCCACCCATCACCCTGGTCTTTGGAAAAACTGTCTTCCACAAAAAAGGTCCCTGGTGCCAAAAAGGTTGGGAACCGCTGCTTTAGGGGATTTAAATTAAAAGCCTAGTTACAACCTCTGGAAAGATTATGTGAAAAAAAAAAAACCTGTCACTTCTGTTGCGGATCTTTTAGTTCTAGGTAAAAAATTTTTTTACCTGAATCCTTTTCACAGCTACTACAGAGGTAGATTTTGCCGCAGATGTTTATAAACTTCTGAGTTCCGCTCTAAATCAGTGGTGAAGACTGGATGTATTAATAGAAACATCAAAGTGGGGGCAAAAAAAACTGGGTTTTATTTCTCAAAAAAAATGGACCCATAATCTATAAAGGAGCAAGTTAAATATTTTCCTTAAAAGTGTACCTCTAGTTCTCTGGATTGGCTGTTTTTTAGATTGGCATTGTTACACTGACTTCAGAATTGGAGCACAGTTTGTGTCTTTCACACAGATTAATGTCACCGTGCATGTTTGAAAGCCAAGTTAACTTGTAATCCTCCAGTCTAAATTATAGGGAATTCTACATTTGGGATATAAATTGGGGCAAAAATCCGTGTGTTTCTGTTCTAAGCACAGTTAGCATTTGGCCCATAATAACTTCTAAGAATGGGAGTATCTAAATCTCTGAAAATACTGGTATGGCTAACTGCTGCTTTCAGAGAATTATTGCCATTTGGTATCTGTTGACGGTATCAGTGTTGATGGTGGATGCTGCCTCTCTACTAGCAGCTGGAAGTAAAAACCTGAGCACCTTTGTTTCTGCTAAAGAAAGGGTTTTAAGTTTGAGACGGCAACTGCTAGAAACTGGGGTGGTAGGAATGTTGGACATTGGGCAGAACTGAGCTTGACTAAAGTGATGTTACTGCACTAACCCGCTCCCCTCTCAGGGTCAGTGCATGGCGCTGTTCTGGCTGCCGTCCTGAATCGGGCTGTTTCCAACAGGATGGTGGAGCACGAGGCCTCCTATCGCATAGCTGCATCCAGAACAAGGTCTGTTAAAGAGAGAGCAACTTACTGGTCGTGGAGGGGGGATTTGTTCTGAGCCGCCCTTTAGAGTGATGTTCTCTACGTCTGTACTGGCTGCCTTTTGGCTACAATTTGTAAAGCATTGACTTGTCTCCAAAGTCTTAGGCAGTTTGGCACTAAATGCTGCCAAGAATATGCCTTTCTCAAACTGCTTTTAAAGACCTTGGATGCTTTCATTAGTAAGGGTCCCTGGGCTTGATGGTACACACGGCCAGGGCAAAGATTGTTTCTTCTCTTAGCTGTTCCTCGTTCTGGTCATTTTCTGGAAGTATGGATGTGGCTTGTTTGTATGGGTGCCCAGAAGCCTTTAGGCAAATGCTGCATTTTTCTAACAAGTAGATAATCCCCTATAAAGAATTGTAAACTACATAGTAGGATGAAATGCCGATCATTCCATTACATGGAAGCACACTGTCCCTAAGAAACCAGTACTGCTTCAAGATCTAATTCTAGCTGTTGACAGGCCTAGGTCAAGTAGTTTTCTTTTCCACAGTAGGCATGGGTTCACCCTTGCTGAAAAAAGTGGAGGTGGGGTTGAAATGTGGAGGGTCTTATAACAAACTCTTAGAGGTACTAGAGTTGAAGCAGATGATGAGCCAGGTATGATTTGTGTACCCAACATAGCCTTCTGGTGACACCTGCAAAAATGGCTGGAGGAAACAAGATGGACAGCATATTGCTGGGGTTTTTTTGTTTGTTTGTATTGTTTTTGCGGTACGCGGGCCTCTCACTGTTGTGGCCTCTCCCGTTGAGGAGCACAGGCTCCGGACGCGCAGGCTCAGTGGCCATGGCTCATGGGCCCAGCTGCTCCGCGGCATGTGGGACCTTCCCGGACCGGGGCACGAACCCCTGTCCCGTGCATCGGCAGGTGGACTCTCAACCACTGTGCCACCAGGGAAGCCCTGCTGTGGTTTTTAAGCTACAGTAAATGCTCAGGCCTTATGTGGCCCTGAGTAAATCATTGAGAGGTAGGATGCTTTCTTCTGGCATAACTGAGGTTTTGTTGGATATTTGATTTGGAAAAACTGTCAGGTTTTGAATGGTTAGAATTAATAATAGTCTTAGTAGTGAAAAGTGGAAACTTTCTCAATTTCTGTGTTGGAGAAGAAAGTTGTGGAGACGGAAGTAGGAGGGAATCCCAATCTACTGGTGTAAGTAGAGTATTGACTGGTTTCTGAGAACTTAAATTTTCTAGCTCTCGTCTGTTAAAACTTCAACTTCTTTGGGAGGGGATTGCTGAAATAGGGTTGCAGGAGTGTGCGTATGTTTGCATGTCTTTTGCCAACTAGTTCACTTTCATTTTGGGGAGGATAAAGAATGTCAATGAGTTATAATAAATCTTCTTACGTCTATTTCCTCAAGGCAAACGAATGCACGTGCAGTTGTCTACCAGCCGGCTTCGGACTGCCCCTGGGATGGGAGACCAGAGTGGCTGCTATCGGTGTGGGAAAGAGGGGCACTGGTCCAAAGAGTGTCCAGTAGATCGTACGGGTCGTGTGGCGGACTTTACCGAGCAGTATAACGAACAGTATGGAGCAGTGCGCACACCTTACA
Source organism: Stenella coeruleoalba (assembly GCF_951394435.1). Lineage (NCBI taxonomy): Eukaryota > Metazoa > Chordata > Mammalia > Artiodactyla > Delphinidae > Stenella > Stenella coeruleoalba. The sequence continues at coordinate 6,057,577 of NC_137154.1, forward strand.
CCATGGGCTACGGGGAATCCATGTATTACAACGATGCGTATGGAGCGCTCGACTACTATAAGCGTTACCGAGTCCGTTCTTACGAGGCAGTGGCAGCAGCAGCAGCAGCTTCCGCGTACAACTACGCAGAGCAGACCATGTCCCATCTGCCTCAAGTCCAGAGCACAGCTGTGACCAGTCACCTCAACTCCACTTCTGTTGATCCCTACGACAGACACCTGTTGCCAAACTCAGGCGCTGCTGCCACCTCAGCTGCTATGGCTGCTGCCGCTGCCACCACTTCCTCCTATTATGGAAGGGACAGGAGCCCCCTGCGTCGTGCTGCAGCTGTGCTCCCCACAGTTGGAGAGGGCTACGGTTATGGGCCAGAGAGTGAGCTGTCTCAGGCTTCAGCAGCTGCACGGAATTCTCTGTATGACATGGCCCGGTATGAGCGGGAGCAGTATGTGGACCGAGCACGGTACTCAGCCTTTTAAAAACTGGAGGTGAGAGTGGGGTGGGTGTGGTTAAGAGATTCCATTTAGTTCCCCAGGAGGGAGACCTGTGCCACATAGAGGAGGCTAAAGCCATCCGTTTGCTGTCAGGATAGTATCCAAAAGGTATAAATTGCATGTTAGTCTTAAGTATTTCTCTAACTTAGGCCAGGGGTTCATTTGGCCTGTCGAGGTTTTAGTTTACAACTCCAACCAACCAACTTGTTCCTTCTGAGAGAACAACAGCAACTCAGTTTGTTAGTGAGAATATTTTTCTTTAATCAAGTGTAAGCAGATCTGGGTTACAGAGACATAGTTAAGAGAACTAACATTTGTTGAGTGCCCTCTTTGTACATTATATCATTTAATTATACAGCTGGCCTTTAAGATATTTTCTTTTATGGAGAAGGGAACTAAGGCTCAGAGGGGTTAAGTCCTTTGCCTAAAGTCACCTGGTAATTGAGAGGTAGAGCCAGAATTCAAACTCAGGCGTGCCTGAGTCCAAAACCACTTTCTCTTTCCACCACAAAAGTCACTGTAGTGTACGCTGAAGAGTACAGGTTCAGGAGTTAATAATGAATGTCACCAGTGAGAATTTAAGCTGTAACTTCAGACATCCAATTTGCTAATAAAACTACTACTTCGGTCATGAGCCTTTATCAGAGGAAACTCTTCTAACATATCTATAAGCCAAATAAAATCCTCTAAATTCTAGGTGTTTAGTTCCAGGATACCTGCCTGAAAGCAGAACGTTTTGATGCCATTGTCCCATCGAGTCCCTTCCTTGTTAGTAATCCAGAGCATCGTGTTCTGTGTGGGCACTTAAGCCGTATTTCTGCATGGCTTATGATGCTGTCATTTAGAGCCTGACACTTAACATTTCTTCCAGCAAATTTTGTTTTTTTTTTGTTTGTTTGAGAGGAACATTTAAGGAGCTAGATAAAACAGGTAATTTTCTGATGTGTGTAAGTCCCATTGATGGTAACCTTGCAATTTTTCCTACTTCAGAAAATGTATAGCAAAGATGTTTGAATGTCAAGAATAACTAGGAGTATCTAGAGATTGATAAATCTCTTCATCTGAGTGGAAATTGCATTATAACTTTCTATTCTCATAGTTTTCCTTGTACCTTGAAATTGACCATCAGTAGAACTGGAGGCCTCGTAGCAAAGTTAAACTGAGTTACCACTGAGTTTTCAGGGTTCCTGAGTACCCTTTTGGTATATGTGTAGAAGAAAACCAAGTGACAGGAATTTGCCCTTTTATGTAGTGGGAAGCAAATATGATGCGAACCTGTGATAAGTTATGTCCTATATGACCATGACAAGACGGATCCCCTGAGACCGCTGTGTAGTGTGTGTTCATGTGCATGAAGAGGACAATCTTACAACTAGTGTAGTTTGCCATTTTACTTTTTTTACTTTTATTGCTGCTGGATCTGCCATGAAGTAGGATATGCCTCTAAAGTAAGGTGGTATCTTCTATCGGATAACTTATATTTCTCTCAGATATGTTCCAAAGTTAAATATTAAATTAGTGTATATTGTGGTCTTTAAAGGGTATTGCTAAGGTATTTTTTAAGTGGTTTTTGACTGCGAGCAGTGGTTGTTCAACTAACCTCTTTTTAGTGATGACTTTTAAAGAAACTTACCTTCCAGGTGTGAACCTCAAATGGACTGAATAACCTTGAGTTGGTTGCAGTCCCAGGAGCCTGATGTTAATGAGGCTGCCAGGATGAAATACTCCAGAACTGTTGGGGATCCAAATTCGGGTCTCACCCTAGCAGAACTGATTCAAGAACGTCACAACTTTTGAAGTCGATTGGCACAGATCAAGACCAAGATTTGGCCCTTTGTCTGTAATAAGTAGAGGAACTTGGTGTGAGTTAACTTTTTTTTTCCCCCAGCCATTGGTGTCTGGAGTTCCCATCATCAGTGGAAGAATTAGAGAATTTAGGATTTCTTCTTTTGATTTGGTAAGGGAGATTTGGTCAATTAAAGGAACTACTGGAATTATGGCTCTAAATCTGTGACAGTATGATATGCAGATATGTTGGAGGATGAATGAACCACTCCTTGATACCCTTTGTGATTGTGATACCCATTTCTGAAAATTTGTTCACTATGAAAGATTAAAAATGAGACAAATTTAGAAGACTGCAGTTGGCCATATTTGAGACCTTGGCATCTTCTGATTGTTCTGGATAAATTATGGTTCTTGATAATATCTGTATGCCCTTTGTTGCAGCGACAGTAGCCTTGTATCACAGAAGTAGTCTTGCCTAAAAGATTGGTGAGAAAGCGAGAAAGATATGTTTATCACCAACACAGCAGTCTTCCAGATAGACTGCTTCTTGTTCTATATATAGCTAAAAGTAAACTCCTATATATAGCCATAGAAGACTCCTAGGTAATTATATGAGTTGTAAGTTTGATCCGGTCTGACTTGGATTTGTTTTGTTCTGTTCTTTTCTTTCCCCCTGGAATACAGGACGGGACCGGGGCCCTTGTACTCGGAGCCAAGCTGCTCTCCAGGCATTGTGTAAGCCTCTTGTGTTGTGCTCTCTTTCAGGTAGGATAATTGCGGACTGAACCCTCGGGCTGCGGTCATATATGAGAACTTGCTCCGCGCGGTCCCCTTTGCCGGGATGTTTCCATTGCTTCATGTTTCAGTAAACAAAGGAGTTTGTGACCAACTATGTTTTCTTTCTTAATTTAATTCTTCTAAGTTGACTTTTCTTTCCTCCTGATACTAGTCTCTGTAGCCTTTCACTCTATTCCTTATGTTCTCAGCCTCTGAGCAGCCCTAGGTAAGGATTATGCTGGCATCCCCTTTTTCCTGTACAGTGGAATCCCTCTTATCTTGCTTTCCTTAGGAGTTGAACCCTTCTCCCTGTCTACCTGCAACATCTCCTTTCCCTTTAAAATGACCATGTAGTGGCAAGCAGCCTTTTACTCTTCTCTGTTAGCTCTGGACTCTAACATTGAAGCTAATCTTCTGAAACTGCTAGGACCATTGGGGTTTTGGTGGTTGTTGTTTTGTTTGTTTTGTTTTTTTATGTCTGACCTGTGATCATGGTACAGCATTAGCTGAAATTTAGCCTTGTTTTACTCCACTTCTCCCCCCTTTTTTTTTTTAATATTTTGACAAATAAACGTTTCTAACACTTAAGTATCTTTTTGTATTTGTGTGACTGTTATTTACCACCCATATCTTCTGGTTCTTTTTCAGTTGTGCTCAAACCACAAACTTCAGTGACAGAATAGATATCTGAAATTTAGATGTACAAGGAAGGATTTAGTGAGATAAGTAGTATGGCTGCAGCAATAAGTGGAGATAAGTGAGCCAGCATCTTGAGACATTGATAAATATGCTATACCTGGTAGTCAGCTGCTTCTCTCTAAATAACCAGAGCTGCTTTTCCCCTTTTATAGGCCAGCAAACCCAGGTTAGTAGTGATAGAAGTAAGCCCCACAGAGAGAACCCTGCATCAGGAAAAGGCTGAGCCAGAACAAAGGACCTGTCAGATTCTCACTTCGACTTCATAGTACATGTTCATTTAAATTCACAATTTAAACTAGGATTAGACTTTGGCTAAAGTGAATACAGTAGTTACGATGATACGGAGAAACGTGTATTTTGAGCAGAAAAGCAAGTAGGGTATTCATAACTGGCAGTGATAATATTCTGCAATAAAATGTGTCCTCTAGAATTTTTTTTTAAAGATTTATGGACATGCTATTTTTTTATCATTGCTTAGATCCTCATGAAACAAGTTTAATGATGGACTCAACCCCACTTAAGCTTTATTATATCCTGTATCACATGGTGATATAAATTCTGTGAAGCTTTATCTAACAATCATACAGTACTTTCCCCACATATTTTGTACTTCTTAAAATACTTTTGACATAGGTGAAGCAAAACTTCTTGATTTTTGGGGGTAGGATACAACAATCTGGAGAGGTTAATCTCTCTATGCACACACTCCAACTAGTGATGATGTATATACAATATTCATGTTAGCTCCAGTATTCCCCAAGGAGGCGGGATTGTCCTTGTTTTACAAAAAAGAAGGCAGAGATACTGGGATTTCCTTGTGATTGATCTGCAAGGCATCGGGCAGAGCAAAGAAAGTATGTACAGCTTTTGCTAGCCTCTCCAAAATCTCTGGTCCTCCTCTGTGCTAAGTTAACATAGAAATTTAACATATCTTGATTTCCATATCACTGGCAGGACAAGCTAGAAAAAAAATTGGATTCTGCAAAACAGTTTTACGTCACTGTCCAGTAAAACTTTTGGCAGTGTTGGAAGTGTTCTATATCTGTGCTGTCCAATTTGTAGCTGCTAGCTACATGTGCCTGTTAAGTACTTGAAATGTGCCTAGCGAAGCTGAGAAACTGAAGTTTTTATTTTAATTATAATTAGCCACATGTGGCTAGCGGTTACTGTATTGCACAGCACAGTTTAAATGGTAAAGTAAAGACTTCTGTTAGTACAGCTGTTAAGATTCCGCACTTCCACTGCAGGGGGGCACGAGTTTGATCCCTGGTCGGGGAACTAAGATCCCGAATGCTGTGTGGTGTGGCCAAAAAAATTAATTAATTTAGAAAATAATAAATGGTAAAATATTGTAAGTTTCTTAGGAGGAGAAAAGCCTTGAAGAAATCATATAAAATATTTCTCCCTTAGAAAATCCTTTCACTCTACCCAAAACAGATGACACTGGGAAAGGGGTTAGTTTTCAGCCAACATAAGAGGACTGTTGAATAGGAACAAATAGGTTTATTTCTAAACCTCAGTTTAGAAATTGCATGTTGTGGGTACAAAATTCCTTTTATTCACCAAGACCAAGTTGCTCATTATAGACCATTTTAGAGTCCCACTAGGCCTCTCACACTAAAAGCTCTGGAATTCATTGATCAGTGATTTGAATTGCTTCTGGGCCAAGATTTGGGTGATGAATGAGACACGTGATTCCTAGTTGAGAAGCAAACTTTGACCGCGTCTGTCATAAGCACAACAGAGGGACAAGTACAGGGTGCCTTGAAAACATGTAAATAGTGACTGACTTTGGGGGACAGGTTGTGGGGGGCAGTTGCTATTCCAGGTTGAAACAGCATATGTGAAGGATCCTGATCAAGGAAGAGTGTGGTGCCCATTAGGAACCAGAAAGGGAGCTCTGTGGCAGGAGAAATCTGTGTAGCAGAAATCTGAAGAGGTAACTTCCAGCACAGTTCACGAGAGACTTGTGGGCTGTGTTAAGGAATTTCATCTTTAAGACTAACTGGGGGACTTCCCTGGTGGCGCAGTGGTTAAGAATCCACCGCCAGTGCAGGGGACACGGGTTCCAGCCCTGGTCCGGGAAGATCCCACATGCCGCGGAGCAACTAAGCTCGTGCGCCACAACTACTGATCCTGCGCTCTAGAGCCCACGAGCCACAACTGAGCCTGTGTGCCACAGCTACTGAAGCCCGCGTGCCTAGAGCCCGTGCTCCTTGACGAGAGGCCACCACGGTGAGAAGCCCGTGCACGGCAATGAACAGTAGCCCCCGCTTGCTGCAACTAGAGAAAGCCCACGCGCAGCAATGAAGATCCAACACAGCCATAAATAAATAAATAAATAAATAAATAAAGACTTAATGCAAGCTATTAAAGGGTTTTAAGTTTGAAGGTAACAGGATCAGATTCATTTTTCCTGAAAGATCATTGTGATTGGACAGAACAAAAGTGAATAGCATTACACTCCAATGTTCACAGCAGCATTATTTACAATTGCCAAGGTATGGAAACAACCTAAACGTCCATCAACAGATGAATGGATAAAGGAAGATGTGGTATATAAATATATATAATAGAATTCCACTCAGCCATAAAAAATGAAATTTTGCCATTTGCAGCAACATGGATGGACTTGGAGGGCATTATGCTAAGTGAAATAAGACAAATACTGTATGATACCACTTACATGTGGAATCTAAAAAATACAACTAGTGAATAAAACAAAAGGAAGCAGACTTAGTGATAGAGAGAAACCAACTTGTGGTTACCAGTGGGGAGAGGGAAAGGAGAGGGGCAGTACAGGGGTGGGGGGGGGGGGAAGTGTTATAGGATTATATGAAATTGTGTGAAACTTTTGAAAATTGTAAAGCACTATTGAATTTAAAGAATTCAATTTTTAAAATACTTTTTAAAAGTTTAAAAGAAGTGAATAGTGAGATTTGCCTGATATGTAACAGAGGTCTCTCCCCTAATCATGAGGCCGATAGAGTTGATGTTTTGTTTTAAAGGAAGAAAAAATACCTCAAAGACAGGAAAACAACCATTCATAAGGAAGTGTGATTCAAGGGGGCAGCGTTTAAATCCTGAGGCTAACTGATCAAGCCTTTACAGGGATGGGTTGTGCCTCTCCCACTCTAACATTGCTGAGCACCTGTTGCGGGCCAGGCCCTACCTAAGGGTTTTACACTAGGCACCACTGAATGCTGAAGGGCAAGGGAGATGAGATAGATCTCAGAGATCTTAAGAGATGAGAAAGTATGACCAAAACAGTAATGCTATAAGAAATGTAGGGCTTCCCTGGTGGTGCAGTGGTTAAGAATCCACCTGTCAATGCAGGGGACACAGGTTCGAGCCCCGGACCAGGAAGATCCCACATGCCGCGGAGCAACTAAGCCCGTGCGCCACAACTACTGAGCCTGCACTCCAGAGCCCACAGGCCACAACTACTGAAGCCCACACACCTAGAGCCCGTGCTCTGCAACAAGAGAAGCCACTGCAATGAGAAGCCTGCACACTGCAACGAAGAGTAGCCCCTGCTTGCCACAACCAGAGAAAACCCACGCACAGCAACGAAGACCCAACACAGCCAAAAATAAAATAAATAAATTTATATATAAAAAAAGAAAAAATGTAAAAGCATTGTGAGAGTTCAGAGGACAATTATTTATGCAATCCTACCAAAACTCTATAGCTTATTCTTGGTGCCTTAAGATTAAAACTCTTTTTTTAATATTTCTCTCCTTTGAAATGAGAATACTTATCAGTAGTCCACAAAGAGGGTGAAATGTTTGTGAGGGATGAAGGCCGAGAGGACATCCCTGGCCCAGTTTGGAGAAAAGAAAAAGCTAGAATAATACCTGAGGCCTTCCATCTCCATGAATTTCTTCTTGAGCCGTCAGCTATTGGAGGTGGGGTTCTGGGCACCACTCAAGCAAGGCCCAGCCACAGCAGCAGCACTCTGAGGTACTTCAGGTACAAGGCAAAAGAAACCGCAGACTGACTCAAACACTGCAGCTGGGAGAAAAGCATCCAGATTCCCCCAGGTGGTGTCTCTGAACTCCTAGCTGTTACTCAACACCTTCCTTAGGGCAGTGGGGGGAAACAAACAGCTACCATTTGCAGCAACATGGATGGACTTGGAGCCCGTATCACTGGCAGGACAGTCTGGCAAACGCTCCAGCCTGGCAAACGCTGAGACCACTGCAGCCCAAACCCTGCCTCTTAGGCCTGTGGCAGACTCCAATCTCCCCTTTCCTCCAATCTCTGGCCACACGATGAAGTTAGACAGTGTGGCACAGAGAGATAAGACGCCCTCAGGGCACTCGATGCACTGCACAGAGCTTGTCCACAGGGCAGGAAAGGGTTTGCTGGCTGCAAGGTAGCCCAGGAAAGGGAAGCAACGTGCCTAAGATTGGCCTCATGGCTTGTCAGAATTTGGCTCACAAATCTGGGCCTGAGATGAAGTGTCTCTGGCATACCTGGGAGGAGAAAGGAGGAAATAAAAATACATTCCTAGGAAGAGCTGTCAGCTTTGTCAGAGGAATCCACCTCAAGGCTTTCTTAAGATCAGGGCTATGCTCTATTGCCAAGGAGAACCGAAGCGCAAGAAATGACAGTTCAGTCCCAGAAACCCACAAAGGAAGAGGGAAAGGTCTGGCAAGATGATTTCAGTCAGCAGTGTCTCAGGTTTGCAGGCCCTCTGAGGATCCAGGCCAAATTTAAACCGCACAACAGCCCTACAGATTTAATGACACCCATTATCTCTACTAATCCGCAAGAACCCAATGAGGTAGCATCCTTTGGCTCCCCTGGTAATTAAAGCAACTGAAGTTTAGAAAGATTAAATAATTTGGCCACCCTTCCCACAAACACACAGTGGTGAGGAAAAAAGACCCCCGATTCCTACTGCCTATTCACCACAGCAGAAAGCCAAAGAAAGAAGCTACTGAAATGGAGACAAACAGTTGGCAAAGGCACCCAGCAGTCCTAAGGCTAGACTCTATCTACCCTACTTGGGGGCGGGGTAAGCCTCTGCATTTGGCAAGGTGAACTAGACTTCCAGTGATAGTGTCCCTGGCCCACCCTTGGCTCTTATCTCAGAGGCAGGACAGTGGCTATGAGAATTAGGAAAATGAGTGGTTAGGGAAAAGGCACCCCCCACCCTAAGTACCGTTATATTCCCTCCACGTTGGGGCATGGCCAGTACACTTCAGTGGCTGTGTTTGTGAATCATACCTCGCCTCTCCATAGGGACACAAAGAGGTATTTGGGCCAAGACCACCTAAGCTGAGTAAGTGGCCAACACTCCAGAGACCATGCCACTGCTGCCACACGCCCACCCCCACCCCCACCCCCCGCACCCGGAACCACACTGCACTGAACCAGACAAGGTAAGCCAAGCTCAAGATGGGCCGGCGCAGGTCTGGCTGGAGGAAGCTCGGAGGTCCGGACCCTGCAGGGAAGTCAGAACCCCGAGTGCGACTGGGAGTGGAGCTCGCACTGCCACATGTCTCAGGACACTCACTAGACTAATGGCTGAAATTCAGGCTCCGGAGCTGGACTTAAATTAAGCCAGAACTTAAATCCAAGCCCTTTCTGTAGTCTTAGACATGCAATTTAACCTTTCAGAGCCCGTTTCCTCATCGTAAACTTCCTCTTAAGCGTTGTTCGGAGTAAATGCAAAGCACTCAATTGGCCATTATTATCACAGATGAACTGTGATGTGTGCAAGCAAAAGAGAGGGTTCCACCCTATCCATGTAGGGAGCTGGAGGGAGGAGAGCTGTCATCACTCCCTCTTCAGTTTCAAAGATTCCAGCTCCTCCTCCTTTCTTTTCCAGCTGTGGGACCTAGACACAAACCCACTCAAGCTCTGCCCTTAGGGATCACCAAATGTCAAAGCTGAAGGGCCCTCCTAGGTTATCAGTTCCGCCACCTCTGTCTTTCTTGACTGCTGACTTATGGGATGGGGCACAACACCAACCCTAACAAGGGCCATCCAGGAATCCTCCAGTCCTACCCCCGGGTCTGGTCCTATGCTGGCACTCAGTTTCTTGAATGACTGGTAACTGCTAGGGCAATGAATGGATGAGGGCAAGGGCAGAGGGTAGTATGTTCCCAGGAGGAGCACATCATTCAAATGATAGCTTACATATATACAGATTTATTATTAAAAGCCTGTTACATGTCAGGCACTGTTGCCAGGCACTGGGGTAGTTTCCTGTCCCCCTTACAATTCTGTGAGGAAAATATTCACTAAATGAGTAAGCAAAGAAACTGAGATAAGTACCACAAAATACAAAAACTGGGCAAAATGGTAGGGAAGAATAAGGGGGCATCTCTTAGAGGCTGTCAAGGAGGGTGCTCTGATGCTTGATCCTGAAGCTAAGACCTGAAGGTAAGAAATTAATCTTAAAGTGGTCAAGGGGAAAGTCCTTCCAGGTAGAAAGAAGGTCCTGAGGCAAGAAAGTTTTTGGTGAACAGGATCTGAAAGGAGGGCCAGTGTGGTTAGAGAAAGGCGGGTGGGGGGCCTGCGATGACACTGGAGTTTGGGGCAGAGGCCAGATATTTCAAGGCCTAAGGACTGGCATTTTAAACACAATAGGAAGCTGGAGTTATGGAGTGACAATCTAATTTATATCTAACAACATCATCTCGGCTACTGAATGGAGATTAAGTTGAAAGATGACCAGAGGAAAAAAAGGAAGGAGAAAAAGAGAGGCCAGAATGCCACTGCAATAGTCCTGGTGGGACTGTATGGTCTCCACTGTGGTGTGGCAAAGACATGGACAGAAGTGGCAACGTTTGATATAAAATATGCTAAGGGACAGACAAGGGGGATAAGAAATGAGGGAAGAATCAAGGATGACTACCAGGAATCTGGCTGGAGCGGCTACATGGACGGTAACACCATTTAAAGAAATAGGGAAGGTTGGAGGAGAAATTATTTTGGAGTGGGGTGACTCAGGAGTTCCATTTCACACACATCAAGTTTGAGATATTCTGTTGACAACCAAGGAGAATGCTCAAGCAGGTCTTTGGATCCCTGAACTTTGAGCACAGAGAAGAGATTTGGGACAAGAGATGTAAATTTGAGTCTTCAGCATCTAGATCAGCATTATGCAACAGAAATATAAAGTGAACTGCAAAAGCCACATGGGTAATCATTGAAAACTACTAATAGCGACATTTTTAAAAGTAAAAAGAAACAGGTGAAATTGTATTATTTTTAATAATGTATTGTATTTCACCTAATATATCCAAAATATTATTTCAACATATGATCAAAACATATGATTCAAAAAATGAGTATTTTTACATTCTTTTTCATATGAAGCTTTCGAAATCCCATGGGTATTATATACTCACAGCACCATATGTGCCTGTGGCTCTTATACTGGACAGCACAACTTTAGATGGTACACAAAGCCAAGGCGGCTAATGAAATCCCTTAGAACAGGGTTTCAACCTTGGCACTACTGATATTTGGGGCTGGGTAGTTCTCTGTGTGGGAGAGGAGGCTATCCTGTGCATCATAGGCTGTTTAGCAGCATCCCTGGCCTTCACCCATTAGATGCCAGTAGCATCCTCCCAACTTTGACAGTTAAAAAGGACTTCAGACATTGTCAAATGTCCTAGGCAAAGGGTGAAGAGTGAAGAGGGGGAATCACCAGTGATTGAGAACCACTGACCTAGACAGAGAGAGAGTGTAGAGAGCAGAGGGCCCAGGAGAACGCTGGGAACACCAGCCTTACCATCTGCCTTAGGTAGTGTGTATGGGGCATTAAAAGGTTCAATTCTCTGGTTCAATTTTTCTAGGACTGTAGGCCCTAGGGAATTGAAAGGAAGGGGTGAGGTGATTTCATGTGAAAACTTCAGAGGTCCAGTTTCTAGTACATGAAAACACCCAACCAATGTCGGTAACAGCAACAGCAAGAGGTCCTCCCCCACTGTCACTTCTTATATAATCAAGTTTTCCTCTCCTCATCTGATCCCTTCCTCTTGACAAATGGTAGCATTTACCAAGGACCACTGTCCCCAAAGAGAAACTCCACATAACTATCTGGAGAGATTGGGGGTTATCCAAATTAGAGGAAACCATGGGTATAGATTCAGTATCAAGCTTCTATGGCCTCGTATGTAGACATACAGCTTGCTTGAGCATAGAGGAGAAAGTCTGGGACTGGAATCTACATGGTGGGTAAAGCCAAGGAAACTGGTGATAATAGAGGAGCCCTAGCCTAATTGTTAACAGTCCTGAAAACTTATCAGCTTCCTTTCTACCTTGAAAACCCAAATCTGTTTTTAAAACAAACAAACCAGGCCTTTAAGGAATATCTAGAGGACTAGCTGGTGCAAATACTAAGGGAGGAAGGGCCCTGGCATTGACTAAGATGTATAAAAGGTCCGGCGTATAGTATGGCTGAAGCCAAGTGAGCAAAGGAGAGGAGGACAAAGTCAGCTAAGAGGAGGGGGCAGATCATGTAGGGCTTTACAGACCTTGGCATCTGACTCTTACTCTGACTGAAATGAAAAGCCCCTGGGGGGAGAGGGGGTTTGAGCATTTTGTGATGTTATCTGATTTCCGTTTTAAAAGGATCACTCTGGTTGTAAACAATGTAGAAGCAGGGACATTAATTAGTAAAGAATTTAGGAAATCCAGGTGAGAAATGCTGGTGGCTCTGACTAGAGTATTAACAGGGACATTCTAAGAAGTAGAGCCAATAAGATTTCCTAATGGACTGAATGTGGGTATAACCATCATTTTCAGCCAGAGTGCATCACATCATGATATTCCTCTGCTTAAAAACAATGCAAGACTATTTTATTCAGAGTAAAGACCAGAAGTGCCCCAGATGATCATTTAACTACCTGACCTCTTCTACCTACCCGACTCTCCCCCATCACTCCACTCTTGCCTCTGGCCTCCTTACTTTGAGAACTGGCCAGCTACAATCCCACCTCCAGGCCCTTGCTCAAGCTGTTCTCTCTACTTGGAATACTAGAGGGCTGTATGGCCAACTTCCACTTCATTCAAGTCTATTTAAATCTCAGTTTCTCAGTAATCTACACCCACATACGTTGCTCTAGCTCTCCCAGTCCTCCTTACGCAACTCTACCCTTTTTAATACAAAGCTCTTATTTCCTAACACACAGTTTACTTATTTACTATGTTCACTGTCTGTCTTTGGTTGGAATGGAAGTTTCAGATGGTGGAGCTTCCATTAGTTCGGGTGATGAGACTAACAAAGAGGAGAAACCACCAGCATGTCAACCATAATAGACACATGGCATGAACAAGAAATAAGCCCTGACCTTTTTTACGTTAAAAAAAAATCATTTCACGATTTAGCATGAAATCACTAGCAACATTCCTGTGGAATGGCAGGGGTAAAAGCCTGATTAAAGAGGGTTTAAGAGAAAATGGAAAGCAATCATTAGAGAAAGAAACCATATAAAACACTTCTGAGTTTTGTACAAAAGGAAGAAATAAAGTGGTGATAATTGGTAGGGGAAACAGAGTCAAGACGTTTGTAAAATGGGAATGACAGAATGTCTGTAATGCTAACAAGACTGATTTAATAAAAAGGAAAATGGATGATATGAGAGGAATAGAACTACAGGAACAAGAAGGGCCCTAAAGCGTAAGTAGAGCAACTAGCCTTAGATAAATGCAGTTAATTGGGATGCTGGAAGGTGAATAGGTGTGCTGAGAATGTTAATTCTTTTCTGATTGCTTCAGTTTCTTCTGCAAGGTGCGAAACACATCATTCATTAGGTAAATAAGCATGAGAGGAGAGGAAGTGAATGGGAGGGCAAATGGACCAAGGACCTATTCTCTAATTCTGCCTAACAGAATTATGGGTCTACACAAGATATAACGTTTGTAATAATTTATTTAAAGTGAGAGCAGTCACTGAGGTTGTTTTTCTCCAGCAACCTTCAGCCTCATCAGTCAGACAAATGAATAGATGAACTGCATTTAATCTGGGTTGTGGTTTTGCCAAGTATGATAAAGCTGGGGACTGGGTAGGCTTTGGGCTTGCAAGAAAAATGATGGGGTAGCAAAAGAATGAAAGTGATTGGCTATGGTTTTCAAGTTGGATAAGGAGGTGATAATATTAGAGGGTGAGGGACAATGAAAAGTAAAATCAATGAGCTGGGAGTTCCAATGGGATCAAAAGGATTAGAATATTAAAGAAAGCAATCTGGAATGACAGAAGATGGCTGAGTTGAAGACAAGAAATAAATTTCAAAAGACTAAGAGGATGGCATTTTTGAAGGATTGTCTTCAAACCAAAAAAACAAAACACACTTCTATATCAACTGGTGTTTAAGAATGGTGCACCACTGAGATGGTTTACCCATTTCCCCTTGATGAAGGGGGAAAACACTGCCAACCAGGTTTCTTATCCATTTGCTATCTTAAAAGACATTCAAGGGCTTCCCTGGTGGTGCAGTGGTTAAGAATCCGCCTGTCAGTGCAGGGGACACGGGTTCGAGCCCTGGACCAGGAAGATCCCACATGCCGCGGAGCAACCAAGCCCGTGCGCCACAACTACTGAGCCTGCGCTCTAGAGCCCACAGGCCACAACTACTGAAGCCCACGCGCCTAGAGTCTGTGCTCCGAAACAAGAGAAGCCACCGCAATGAGAAGCCCGCGCACCGCAACGAAGAGTAGCCCCCGCTCTCCACAACTAGAGAAAGCCCATGCGCAACAACAAAGGCCCAACACAGCCAAAAATAAAATAAATTAAAAAGAAAGAGATATTCAACACCAAAACCTAAAGGAAATTTGTTTAAAGAAATTGTTTAATGACTAAGTTAATTTATGACTGACTTTGGAGGATGCCCAGGTACTCTTTATTATTTCATTCTTCACTTTGGTAAAGCAAATCAGTATGGTTCTAACATGACTCTTTCTAAATCCAAAGTTATAGTAACTACATAAAAAATTAATCTCTGATGAAAAATTGGACCAAACAGTAAGAATGCTGGTCTATACACTCCAAGTCAGTCAAATACTTTAGTGAAACTGCAGGGAGGTGGGTGTTAAAAAAATTTTTAAAGGCTGTTCTTGTTGCAGCACGAGAATGTAGCCAAACAGGACACCAAGAGGGGAAAATAAAAACAAAAAACCCATGGCTTTGGGCACCAAGAGAGTAACATATCTGCTAATAAGCTATAGCTTGACCTACACAACCACTGCAGAAAACCAGTTGGGTAAAGTCTTCCACCCAGTAGGACATCTAGGGGATAAGATCTCCACTTAGGCCAACATAATGGCCCATAATTTTATAAGTCTAAGGTATGTCTTCCAGCCAGATAACTTACATATTGTAAAAGGCTACCTATAACCTTAAAGCCCAATTCAAGAAAAAGGCCATGGGACATAAGTAAACTTCAAAATAGCAAACATAAGAACAGGCCAAATATGGCAATGCACCTATATGAAACTGGAACAGATTTATCACCAATCAAGTAGAAGAGCTCCTTCACCAAATATGAGGTGGTTCTAAAAACCTCGAAAAAAGGACTCCCCCGGTGGTCCAGCGATTAAGACTCCACACTCCCAATGCAGGGGGCCAGGTTCAATAGGAAACTAGATCCCACATCCATGCCACAACTAAGAGCCTGCCTGCCACAACTAGAAGATCCTGCATGCTGCAATGAAGATCCCACGTGCCACAACAATTTATTTGGAGCAGCCAAATAAATAAATATTAAAAAAAAAAACAACCCTCAAATAAGCTTTGTTTTGGATTGCCAAGGGGGGATAACTTGACAAAGAAAAAAATTTTCAAAAGGGATTAAAATTTATGTATCTACCCCCAATTGTTCTGCATGCTGTCCACCAGAGATGGAAACAGTGTAAGACAGAATAGGTGAAGAGAGAAATGTCATTCTCATCCATCTTGACAAATAGAGGCACACTGGGTCCCTGTAGGTTCAATACTATTAGAGAAGTCCTGGGCATTGTCACAACTGGATTGGGGAGCACTATTGGTTGTTTGGTAGGTTCTGTAGGTTGACTCCTACAGATTGAATCCCTGGAGGACAGGCATGCCAAACCACAACAAATCCGATTTATACTCTATAAGTAAAGCCTAAATACATTATTCAGAGCACTCTAGGCACAGATTTACAACCAGGGTTGACTTTTCCCCCAAGGCCAACCCCTACAGACTGTGATTTAAAGGGTCTAAGGCAGTGGTTCCCTCTGGATAAGCAGGTTTTGTTAGAGTAGGTAGGAAGCATCTGTATCCCGTTCATTCCAGTCTTCCAGGAAAAGTGCTAAAATTTCTTGCTTCTTATAATCAGAAGAGGAAATATGATGTTCTAACACTATTTTCATTCCTTTAGTTCTACTGCAATTAAATTGAGATTTCTTTCAATTTGGTCCCCAGCTGAGTGCCCACCTAGAAAGCAAAGTCAGGTATCTACCTCATACTTTATATCAAATAAATTCCAAATAGATTAAATTTTTAGTTAAAAAATGAAACCATTAAAGTATCAGGAAAAAAGTAAGAATTTTCTTATGTTCTTCAAGTGCAGAAATCCCAAATATGATGCAAATCCTGAAGTCCTAAGAATAAAGGCTGGAAATTCAACTACCATACATTTTATTTTCTTACATGGCAAAAACATCATGAATAAAATGACAAATTGGGAAAAACACTAGCAACTCCTACCACAAAGAGCTAATTTCCTAAACATATACATTGCTTCCACAAGTTAGTTAACATGAAGACCCAATTTTTAAAAAAAGGTAAAGACTAAGGATATGAAAAGACAAAAAATGCAAATGGCTCTTAAAAATATAGAGATGATCAACCTCATTCATTATAAAAATAGACACTAAGTATAACTATAATAAGATACCATTTAACCCATCGGGTTGGGAAAGATGAACAAATGCACTGATGAGGGTTTAAAGAAACATTTGAAAAACTGGAATAAATTCTGAGAACAATCTGACATGTAGCAAAATGTAAAATGCCATTCCATCTCTAGGAATATAACTTACAGATACACTTGCACTCATGCAAAGTAACTATATTTCATCTAATCCAAATGCCACTGATTTTAAGGTCATCATTGATTTTAAGATGCATCGTTATTTTATGTACCACTAAAACCAAAACACTGCCAATTAAACTATGGATATTAAGATACAAATTTCTGATATTAAAAAATGTGGGGGAAATATATATATATATTCTATAACCTCATTAATTTCATTCCATAATTTTTTAAATTGAGGTAAATATTCAAAATCTGGTTCCCTATCTTTGCTGGGCATCCTGAATTTTACAAGATGTGCCATGCTGAAATTCTACAGGAAACCTTTTTGGGCATCTTAGCTCCCAGACTGCTTCTCTGGCTCTCCAGGGAAAACTTTTCATCATTTACTACGGAAGTCTGCTCTTCAAACCATTTCAAGTCTATAAATAAAATCAGAATGTCCTAGTCCAGCTCACGCTAGTGTGTAAAAACGATCCTCCTTCCCCTTGCAATAGGCTAGATGGAACAGGTCAGGTTGGATGGTCTATACCATTGGTCCCCAACCTTTTTGGCACCAGGGAGTGGTTTCATGGAAGACAATTTTTCCGCGAACGGGGGGCGGGGTATTCAGGTGGTAATGCGAGTGATGGGGAGCCGCAGATGAAGCTTCGCTCACTCCCTCGCCTGCCACTCACCTCCTGCTGTGCGGACCAGTTCATAAGCAGACCAGTACCGGTCCACGGCCTGGGGGTTGGGGACCCCAGGTGCTAAGGAAGCTCCAAACTCAATCTGGTTTCAATATTCCCTACATAGTGAAAATGAGAGAGGTCCCATCTCGCAGTTTAACTGAGTACGAACAATTCAGTATGTTCAGTAGAGGTACTCTACTGAACCAGCAGGCTTAGCCCTTCAAAGAACCAGCCCCAGTGGACTAAGAGCATAGTACTCAGTTTCCCTACTGGCCTTGACAAGTTAGAGAAAACATGAGCAGTAGTAACATACTCAATTCACCTTTAAGATTTACTTATCATTAGCTAAGCCCCTTCCTTCTTTGGTGTCTTATCTCCCTGACAAACTCCTAGCACCACCCCTATCCTGTATCTCAGGGGTGTTATTTACCTGCCAGTGAATAATACTAGGCCCTACTCATGTCAGAAAATTTGTATTTGGTGAGAAGTTGGAAGGTTTCCTATGTTAAGCCATCATCTCAGGCTTAAGTCAGAAAAAAGCCGTTAGCATAAAACTTATTTTTATCAAAATTATGCGCGAACGGGCTCGCCTGGTGGCGCAGTGGTTGAGAGTCCGCCTGCCGATGCAGGGGATACGGGTTCGTGCCCCGGTCCGGGAAGATCCCACATGCCGCGGAGTGGCTGGGCCCGTGAGCCATGGCCGCTGAGCCTGCGCGTCCGGAGCCTGTGCTCCACAACGGGAGAGGCCACAACAGTGAGAGGCCCACGTACCGCAAAAAAAGAAAAATTATCCACGCACATGATTTAGCAAATATAACAAGGCTTTCACGTCTCTTGCCCCATCCTCCCCAGAAGCAACAGATCTTAGCTCTTTTCAGCGTTCCTTACCTTTGTGTCTGAGTAAGATGCTCCCTGTTCTTCATTTACCACTTTAAGAAATTATCTATTTTTTTTTTGGTAATATTTGGCTGCGCCAGGTCTCAGTTGAGGCACGTAGAATCTTCACTGCTGTGTACGGGATCTTCGTTGTGGCATGCGGGATTTTTTTTTTTTTTTTCAGTTGTGTCGTGCAGGATCTAGTTCCCTGACCATGGATCGAACCCAGGGCCCCCGCGTTGGACGCCAGGAGTCCCTATCTATTGATTTCTATTATGAAATTTTGAATTTTGCTCTTACACACCCCATTACTTACCCATCCACACTTCCCTATTCTCCCAATTTAGATGAAAATTATTTTATTAAATATATAAATCATGCTGCCATGATTATGACTCGGTAGAGCTCCTAATTATATTTTGAGTTTTTGTTTACTCTGGAATTAGCATTTACATTTTTTCATTTATTTTCTATTTTCTTATCAGCAATTGAGCTAACTCTTCAAATGAACCAAAATTTCCTCAAGATATTCAAATATGCTAAGTTTCAAAATCAGTCTTAGAGTCATTCCATTCTAGAACTCAACTTTCCCTTGCTGCAACCTAGAGTACTGTTCTCCAAGCCAAAGCAGAAAAGCAGTCCTGGGACTTCCCATTGCCATCATTTCTGGGAATTCCGTTTGCCTCCGCATGAGACCACATGGAGAATTCCAGTACTAAGCAAACTCCACTTCAGTAATTTGCACCAGCATTTAATACCACAATGCAAATAGTCTACCTCTCACTACTCCACCCCCCTAGAGTCTAGCTTATTGCTGATGTAGCTCTGGGATAAGAAACCTGGTTTAATTTAGCATTCCAACTCAACCCCAATTTTGAGGGTGTGTGGATGACTTTTAAGTGAAAGTTAATCTAACACCAAATCAGTATCATCCTGAAAACTGCCCTCCTAAGCCCTCTGACTCATCCAGAATCGGGCTTGGCCACACGCCATCACAACAGAATGGTGTAACCATTCCTATCTCCACCTAACATATGTACCAGTTATTTGCACACCCAAATTGCCTATGCAGAAAGCTGCCTGTGTAGGCAAAGTAAGGACAGGCACCTAACCATCTTTATTCTCCACATGGTACTTACACGTAGCTGGTAACCAGTGAGTACTTCACAATGTGCAAAGCAAGCTCTCAGGTGGATGCCAACCACAGTTTACTCAACGGAACAAAAAGAAAAGTGGAAGGCTACATGGGAATTCCCTGGCTGTCTGGTGGTTAGGACTCAGTGCTTTCACTGCTGAGGGCCCGGGTTCAATCCCCTGGTGCGGAACTAAGATCCCACAAGACATGCAGCGCAGCCAAAAAAAAAAAAGTGGAAGGCTACAGAAAGCTAGTGTATTAAAGCATCACTCTTAAAAACCTACTGTACAACTCCTGAGGCTAAGCGTTAGCAGTATAACTTTGTCAATGACACAGGGCAGACTACGTGGCCTCAACTCGAGATACATTGGATTGGAAATACACACAAAAATAATTTCACAAAATGTAATGTTGAAATAGCGAATTCAATCATTTCAAAACACCTTTTTAAAGTTTTAGAACTACTTTTCCACTGTTCTTAACAGTGTTTTTCCTTTCAACAGTAATTTAAAAAAAAAAAGACAAAAAACCCCAACACTATAGTAGGAATACAGCATTAAACCAGCCCAGATTCTGGCAGTCATGAAAAACTCAGGTTGTCTGTTACAGGGAGATCATGCTCTCAGAGGATGAAAGAATGCTTTATCATGCAAAAATATATTACTCCCATATTTAATCCACTGTGACACGTCACCACCTTCATTGACCATTCCCATCTAAATGCTCTACTTGACATTATGTAGTCTCCCTCTCTTAGAATATAAGCTCCAGATCTAGACCTAAAACAGTACCTTGCAGAGTATCACTGAAAATTTTTATTTGTTGAATCAGTGAACGCTGCTAGTGCCCATCTTTTGAAACTTGCCAACCCCACCCATCGGACCAAGGGGTATGTTCATCAGTGCTGATCAGTAATGGGTCCATCTCTGGCGGAAAAAAGGAACCAAAGCAGGAAAACCCTCTAAGTGGCAGTGGCAGAAAACCAAGCCCGCCAGGGAAGATAAAGACAAATACAAGGACCTAGCCTAGATATTAGTCATAATCTTCTTTGTTGATCACTTCTTATCTGTAGGAGCCAATAACTCTTCCCACCCCTAATCCCAACTCCAACAGTTTTCCCAGAACTGTTGTCTTTACCACTTGACCTCTCACCAAAGACAACTTCCATATTCAGTAAAATGGTGGCTGGGAGATTAACACACAAAACGTCTCTCACAGGGTTTCAGAGAACAAATATCCAATAAATTACAAGTTGTACTGTTATCCCCATCTCAGCCATCTATGAATTAGAAACATTAAGTAGGAAAATATGAGAGACTACCCAACTAAAAACCAGCTGCTTTTTCTTACCTCCCATTACCACAACCCACCTTTCCTAAAAGCATAAGGCCCAGCATACAGTAGGTGCTGAGTATTTGTTGAATGATGCTGGGAAATGCCCTAACCAGACAGAACCCCACTATATATATTAAAACTGGAGCAAGAAGGTACAGACAAAAAACATCTGCAAGACAGTCTGTTTTGATAAAAGCATGGAACTAAGAAGCAGTGGGTCTTCCTTGTACTCACCCCCCATCCTTGTTAAATAATCTAAAGCTCACTTCTGGGTCCTTCTTCTATGCCTATCATTCTAAAGGAAATGAGGTACTAGTGGGGCCACTGAGGAATTCTTTGGATTTTGGCAGAACTGTACAAATAGATGGTGAAAGCCATCAAAAGGTGTTGCTTACTGGCCTAGGAAAATAGCAGAATGCTGTTGGAGCCACAACTTAATTTTCCACATGGCATGAAGTGAAAGCTGACCTCCTGTTCCCTCAAACCCTTCCTTATTCTAGACCTCTTCCTTGGAAAGTAAGTCAAACTAGATGTACTGATTGACTGGGTGGTTGGAATGTTAGTAGTAAGGGGTAGGTGACAATTGTTTCTCAAGCAGGGGAAAGTCCCACATCTCAAAACTCCTAGTAAGTTGATGGTTTTATAACAAAGGTGTATGAGAGACAGAAAGTCTTTAATGGAGTAAGCCTGCCTACCTGGGTTCTTCTATATAAGTCCTCTTTTACCTTTGGCACCTATAAATCCTATCTACAATAAGGAAAACAACTGCAGTGATGTTCACCCAGAACTGAATGTCAAACTTTATACCCTCCCCTTCTCTTCCAGAGACAAATAAAGAACCCAGACACAAGCCCAAGTAAGAACTCTCTCAAAGCACACATTCCCTAAGTTGAAAAACCATTTATTTCACCGGAAAGAAAAAAGTGATCCAACGCTATGTGTCTACCTGCCATAAGCCTTTAGGTCAAAAAGACTCAGGAGCAGTGACACTCTCACAACACCCACTGGAAGCAGGAGGTGGGGATACAGTACAACCCCCACCAGTTTCTGCACACAATGAGACCTGCTGGGAGAACAGAACATGATGGGAAGCTACAGAAGTATTGAAGGACAGAAAGAACACGGAAATGGGCAGGAGAGAGGAAAGAAGAGGTGGTCTGAACTTAACAAGGTAAATTAAGGTCCACGGTTCCTGGGGGACTGAACGCACAGAGCTGAGAACGTCCCGGAGATGGGGTACCACGAAGGGTGTATTCTCATGCACAACCGCAGCTCGGAATTTCAGCCCACACACATCCCACCTGAAAGAGAGCACAATACAGGGGCTTTACAGCAAAGCTCACAAGGGCTTTCCCACTTACACTTCAAAGAACATCTTTACAAAGTACGGTAACTTGACACTCCTTTTAAGTTTACTTGTATCCATCCATAGTATAATAATAATCTCTAAAAGTGAAAAGAGCTTGAAGGCCAGACAGTAACTGGGAAGGCTCAAGCAATCCCAGACTAGCCTTTCTCTAAACGAAATAGCAAATTTTCTTTCACGAGAGTAGACAGACATTGCATTTCTCTTGATGTTAGCACATTAGCATTCCTCAGAGAAGGCAATTCCACATTTACAAACTGTCACTGGAGAGCAGGAAAAAGGGAAAGGTTCCAATTAGCTCTTAGCTCTCCACAGTAAAAAGTATGTTTGAATCTTGGAGTTACAAGTTTAAGGTCTAGGAAAAAGTGGCATTAACTGAACAAGCTGTAACACCTGAGGGCGTCCAACTCTGACTAGGGAAGAAAATAAAAGAACGTACTGGAGGGCATGTGTAAGCTACACATCAGGTCACTCAAGTTTCTTCTCCAGCCCTATCAGTGATCTCCTATCCAATAACCCTGGGCAACTCACATACCTTCTGCCCTAATGGAAAAGATGACAGTATCACCCACCCTGTTACTACAGGATTACAGATCAATGGTAATGTCTGGGACACAATGGGAGCTACTCAAGACAAAGGGTGTTGTGAAACACCCTTTAATACAACAGCAGTCTCAAACACCTAGAGCCCAAAGCTGGCAAGCATCAGAAGAGAATACACTCAAGTAGAGCCAAATGGATCATGAGGCTCAAAATGTATAGGAAAAAGCCAGAGGACTCAAGGTAGAGCTGGTGGTTGAAGAGTGTTAAATGCTCATAGCTGGTGGGAAGATGAAGGGAGTGACATGCTTAAGGCAAAGCTCCCAACCTTGAATTTCAATATTACTGAAGAAGAGTAGAATTAACAGGGTGCGTACATATTTACGTTATTATGTACCTTAAAGAAGTGGAGAGAATGTCAAATCTAATACCGTGGGGACAGTTTAAAAACAAAACTGAACAAAGTAAATGGGCTCTTACAGGACAGATTCAAAGATAAAGCAATGGGGTAGGCATTCTATTCAGCTCAGGGAATGAATGTGAACTGACCAGAGAAGTTGAATTTGAGTCTACGCCCCAGACTCCTTGCTGAAATCAACTTTATAAGTTGAAAGATATCTTTTTCTACTCCTCTCTGCCCCAACTTACCATCAGACCTTTCACACAGCATGAAGCAGAACAGGAACCTTGCAGACCTTAGTAATGTCACACACCTAGGAATTTCAACGAAGGCTCTGAGAAACGGCACACCTGGGTCTGAATGTCTGGTTTCCAGGTTTGGTTCAATTACAGCACACAGGTGTGACCCAAGATTCATCACACCACTGTTTGCTTTTCCAGGCACAAATGGAATCAGATTGACTCCCAGGACTAGGAGCCCTGGAAAAACAGCCATGAGGGATAAGGATGTTTATATATTTCACAAAGTAGTTAGGACTTCTCCCTATCCTCTGAACCATTAGCAACCTTACCCTAACCCTGCAAAAGCAAGCAAGCAGGGCAGCCTAACTGGAGCCTTTAGGCTGCAGGAGGGATGGCAAAACCAGAACAAGGGACACCCCACCGCTCTCACCTCAAGCTTTAAAAGGCTGAATACCGCGCCCGATCCGCATACTGCTCCCGCTCATACCGGGCCATGTCGTACAGGGAATTCCGCGCGGCCGCCGAAGCTTGGGACAACTCACTCTCATGCCCGTAACCGTAGCCCTCTCCAACAGTGGGGACTGGGCCGCGACGCAGGGGGCTCCGATCGCGCCCGTAATATGAAGTGGAAGCTGCAGTAACAGCAGCAGCGGCTGCTGCAGCAGCAGCAGCTGTAGCAGCAGCAGCTCCTGAAGTCGGCAACAGGTGTCTATCGTAGGGATCGAGAGAGGTGGAGGTGAGGTGACTGGCCATGGCTGTATTCTGGACTTGTGGCAGCTGGGACAGGGTCTGCTCTGCGTAATTATACGCAGAGGCAGCTGCAGCAGCCACTGCCTCATAGGACCGGGCAGCACGGCAGCGCTTGTAGTAGGCATCGAGCGCTCCGTACGCGTTGTTGTAATACAATGAATCCCCATAGCTCATGGCGTAAGGTGTACGCACTGCTCCATATTGCTCATTATATTGCTCGGTAAAGTCTGCCACTCGGCCCGAACGATCTACCGGACACTCTTTGGACCAGTGCCCCTCTTTCCCGCACCGATAGCAGCCGCTCTGGTCTCCCATCCCGGGCGCAGTCCTAAGCCGGCTGGTGGACAACTGCACGTGCATTCGTTTGCCTTGAAGAAACAGACGCAAGAAGGGTTGCTATCACTCTTAGTCATAGCCCCAGCCCCTACCCCAGACACTGGTCATAGCAATGGCTTTACCTAGACAACTCTAATGCAGGATTCATTGCCATTTTTAAGATATTTTTAAAAGGTCCAGTATAAATTCAGTATAATGACCTGATTTCAGGCAAAGATCAATTAAAGGAAGAAATGTTTCAGCTCTAACACCAGTTTAACGCTTAAGAAAGAAACTACTCTAGCTCAAAAATAGGCATTTCATCCTTTGCCAAGTAACTGTGGACAAAAACTACTCTGAACGGTGGCCCAATGTCAAAAGAAACCACAATAATAGTGCTCCACAACATTCTGACACCTCCAATCTTCACTATTAAGACTCCTGAATTCAGTAAGCAGGAGAATGCAAAGGCCAGTCCCCCATACCGCCCCAAAATCAAAGAGAATAGAGTAGGACTCTAAAGTTACCATTGACAGTAATCCAGACTTGATCCGTGGCTGAGTGCGGTAGGCAAGTTTCAAGACTTTTGGGAAAAACACTCATGAATGGGGGAAGAGGGGTGAAATACGAGTTGAAGGACTGCCTTCCCCCTAAACTGGGTCCTTTAAATTGTTAGTTCTGATATTCATTCTAACAGGGATCCTTTACAATATTTAGTGACCCCTTATAACAGGGGGTCAAACAAAACAGGTCAGGCAGTTCACAAGATGCCTGAATTTTCAGAAAGAGTATTATGAAAAATGTGGAAGAAAAGAGGGGATGAAAAAAGTGGAGAATGACCAATAATGTTAGTGTATCAAACTGTTCATGTTAGCGCAAGATTAAAGTACTTTTTCTCCTCTAGAGATCTAAGATCCTAAGAACATGCGCTTGATACTAGTTTTTGCTGAAAATTACAATTTGTATTCTGGAAATGAGAAAGTTTAAATTTTAAACCTTTTCACAGGAGCAGTTTCCACCTAACATGATCTACCATTTTAATGTAAGCAAAACTCCAGCAAAACCTTTCCAATACAAATGGCTATCATGCACCCAAGCATGCAGATGGCGAAGAAGTGAATGCTTAGAACCAGGGGAGTTAACAGATAGGTCATCTACTCAAGTAACGTTATAGAAAATGGTAAATATACAATTTCACCTACAAAATTAAAGTTAGGTTCTAGAAGACTAAAAAAGGGAAAAGGGAAGGACCAAAATATCAAAAAAAAAAGTCCCAGTTCAAACATTTTATCTGATAAGTGTAGGCTGCCAGTGAAAAGCTAAGATGTACAATTAAGTACTTAAGTGCTTTAAGTGCTAACCCATGTCCCTCATTTTTTGTCCAAGTGGCCACTTTGGCACCTAACAAAACCAGAGAAAATAAGGGCAACCGAGGAACCAACCATGTCTCTTCAAGACAGAAAGGTCATTAATAAATGTCCTGACCTAAAGATTTGCCAGAAAAAATTGCAAAGTCAGAAAAAGCAGCTAAGTCTTTAAAAATATCTAAAATGGATGTTCCTTAAATGGGCAAACAATAAAAAGAATATCCCCAACACTGAGAAACTGAAAGGGAAAAAGACCATCATAATAAATACTGCTACTCTATGTACATACAGAACTGTACTAGACAATGCTAAAGAGAATGACTAACAGTAAGGAAAACAGAGCAAAAACAACTAAACCTCAGAGAGCCTAGACTTCAGATACCAACAGTTATGCTCTAAGTATGATGTGTCCTGTATCAGTTCACAATACCCTTCCCTTACATGTGTTAACTGTTACAAGGAGACACCACCACCTCTTCTATGACTTGGTTAAAGTGTAGAAGAGTATCCAAAAATTAGATATCATAAACCCTCCACCAGAGCACCCTTTCCTCCCAATTAAGTTGTTGACACAAAATAATTCTCAACTTACCAATTAAAAATGGAAAACCAGACCTGAGAGACCTGTGACATTTTTCTTTAATAATGCACAGCAATACCCATAACACAGGGCACCATTAACTTGGAAGAAATGATGATCAGACTTCCAGGTCTAAGAAGGTCCAATTTAAGTAAACATCAAAGATAGCTGAAATGACTCTTAACAAGAGGAGTGCTCAGGAGAAGCAGCAGCTACTACCTTGTTCGGGCTGAAAAAAGTTGGAATATAGATTAAAAATGTTAACAAGGAGTTGTGGGAATACTCCATAATTTAGAAGTAGTTACACTGAAGGGGAAAGGCTCTTTTCTGGCTTTGACACTGGGAACCCAAAGTGGGTGGACGAAGAGTAGAGTTAGCAACTCACCATGGTTACCACCCCCTTCACAACTGCCACCCTTGCCACAGGAGCTTAGATCTTAAACCAAGAAAACAAAATGTCTATCCACAGCATCATTCATGCTGCCTTCCAGGCACACTATTAATCTAGTCAAGGCTCCAAGGTTAACACCCATCTAAGTACTCTAATCACCAAGGATGTTAGAGCTCACTCCTCAAACCAGTGAAACGGCTTTGCCATTATCGCCCCCCAAATCCCAATACCTTCTCCTCAGAAACTCCTGAAATTAGCCTTCAGTTCTAGAGTGTCCTCGTCCTCCAAACCGAACCTCTTGGTGCAAGCGTAACAGAAAAGCGGTAAGAGCTATAACAATTTAAAGACACTAGTTCTCTCAAGACTTGTTTAACGACAAATTATATTTACTAAGAAGCCATGAATTGGGATGAGGTGGGGGAGCTTCACAGATATTTTGCTCCTAAACATGTGGCTTAAGCCAGCTTTTGCCAGGTCCTTCCACATACAAAGTAACACATGGGGTGCTGAGGCAATAAATTTCAGAGTGAAACACTGTTAGGTGCTCTACTACCCCCCCACCCCGCAAAAAAGACAAAACTGAATAAATCTTCAGAGGAAGGGATTTCTGCACTAATAGGCAAAAAAGCCTAGGGGTTCCAAACTAATGCCAAGTGGTTCTTCTCCCAAACTTGATTTGCCTAAGGTAAAGCCTCTAAATCCCATGCATTCTCCATTTAAGCCCATCACCCACACTTAATCCTCACAATCAGCCAACCAACAGCTGTATCTCTCTCTCTATCCCAGACCCCTCCTATCCAGCCTATTTTCTACACAAAACCTTGTGTTCAGCCCTCTTCCCAAAGAGGGTGGTTCACCTTGAAACTCTGTGTTGTCAAGGCCCCTGATGGCCTCCACTGCATCCTCTGCCCGCTCCATGTGTACAAAGGCATAATCTTTCACGATGTCACATTCGATGACTGGACCATACTCCTCAAACTTGGCCCGAAGCTCCTTGTTGGTACAAGTAGGACTGATGTTGCCTACATGCAACTTTGTGGATGTTTTGCTCTTATTCTTGCTGGCTTCCACGTTGATGTTCACCCCGTGCAGCTTGTAGTGGTGCAGGTTGCGTATGGCATCCTCGGCCGCCGTCTTGTCCTCTATGTGCACAAAGCCGTAGTTCTTAATGATGTCACACTCCAGCACCTTCCCATACTGCTCGAAGAGTGAGCGGATCTCCTGCTCTGTGGCCTCCCGGGGCAGGTTTCCAATGAACAGCTTCACCATCTCGGACACAGCCTGGGCGAAAAAAAATGAAATTTCTAACAAAAGACCTCAGGCCCATGTCAGTTAAAAAAAAAAAAAAAAAAAAAATCAATACTGCCATCTCCTTTGGGTCTGGCAAATATTTCCAGTTTTCCCCCCTCTCAGACGCCCCACACGCACACGCACACCCCCAGATAATAATCAAAGGGAAGTAGGAATAAGGAGGCCCGCTACAATTCCAGCTATAGAACCTACAGAAAGAAGAAAGCATCTGTGACACAGATCCTTAGCAGACACAGACAAAGGGTTTGGTAAGAGCTGAATAGTTTCAAACGGAAACGCAAATGAAAGCGGGGCATAAATGCAGCCCTAGGGGTACTGGGCTTTCTACCTACTAAATAGACAGCAAATTCCCTGGAGGTCCGGTTAGGACTCCACGCTTTCACTGCTGAGGGCCCGGGTTCAATCCCTGGTCGGGGAACTAATATCCCGCAAGCCACGCGGCGGCTCCGCCGCCAAAAACAAAAAAAGACAGTCAGAAAACAAAGGTCTAACTACTTGGCTGGCTGGACAGACTGAAATTATGAACTGGCTCTTCCTCTCGTAACCGAATTAGCCATTTCCTGAAAAAAGGACCTTATAATAGCTACATTTTAGGGTTTCCTTTGGAAGCAGTGAACCCGTGACTTAAGCTGGATAGCGAGGCGTTCGGAGAGTACAGGAAGTGCTGGAGCGGGGAACGCCTCTCTCGGGGTGCCGTCCTACGAGCTCCTGGAGAATTGGAGAAATGCATGGCCAGAGAAGGGGCCTTGAGCCTCAACGGCCAGACGAGTGTCTCGGGGCTTCAAAAATTTTCGAAACGGGGTTGTAATTCCTAAGTCTAACGGAAAAGCGGTTATCTCGGTAAAAGCCTCGAGGCAGTAAGCCGAGCAAAGTCGGATAGAGGGCAAGGTGGGGAAAAAAAGCAAGGTATTCTCGGGGGAGGTCGTGGGGGAAGGGCTGCTTGAGGCTTACCGCGCAACGCCGAGCACCGAGGTCGGCTCTCAGTGACGAGTGCGGAGGCCAGGACCACCCTAGGATACCCCTAAAGCCCAAGTCGTGAGATTTAACAGGGCAAAAAAAAGACAGTGAAGGGGCTCGGAGTCTCTCACCCGCACGAAAAGCAGCAAGGGCTCTTCCTCGCGGCGCGGACGCTTCTGACAAAACGCTAAAATGGCGGCGGCTGCAGCAGTGACTCTGGGTAGAGAGGGGGAGGTGAACCTACCACCGGATTGGCCGTTCAATAAAATAAAAGGCAGGCGTTCCCGTAGATCCTCTTCCTGATTGGTTACCACGAACGCCAATTACCTGAGGCCTGGAAGAGGTGGAAACGTCAGTAACCCCACAGAGTCTATACGAAAGCCAATGAGCACCTCTCTCGACAAACCGAGGTCACTGATTGGATGGAAGGTCGGCGTGAGGGAGGAACTACCAACGTGGGCTTCGCTGGCGGGGTTCCGCCCGCCATTAGGCGGAGCGAGCTAGGGATCCGGTGTGGCGGTCTTCAGCTTCATGGCGCCAACTTTGTTAAGCTTCCACATTTCGCCACTCCACGTGCGCTCCATTTTGCCTTCTACTCCACATTTCTCCCTCTAATCTCCCAAACGCCATCCCCCTCGCAGCCAGGGTGCTGCGGGCGGTAGCTTACGCAGACCCAGAAGCCAGGTAAGAAAAATAGCAAAGCTTCCCACCTGAAGAAACCAACCTCCTCCTTTGGCCAAGAATCCGCACTGGCGCCCTGGGAGTCCCGGAGCTACCCCCACATTGAAACTACTTTCATAGGTGGTGAAAGGAACTCTGAAAACGGTTAATGGGCTCAGCTTCAATTAGGGTATAAAGGCCCCGACGTCGGCTCGGTTGACGGCTGCATTTCTCAGGAGGCGCCGAAGAGACAAGTTCCTTGGAGGAACCAGCCTCCCGGGGTCCAAGATGAAGAAAAGGGTTCTCTGTGTGACCGTGGAGATTGCGCATACACCCCCACCCCGCCCTGAGAAAAAACTAGAGCAGCAAAGTTTTTTGTTTTATTTTATTGGGCGCCATCACAGCCACAGCTGTAGGTTTAAACTCCTAGAACCGACCTTAGAGGGAAGAGCCTAAGTCACAACCAGCTATAAGCAAAATACAATCAAAACAGCATTCTCCAGAGGGTCCGGCTTCCCTCCTCACATTTTTTTTATCATCCTTTGGCTTCTTCACATAATCCCATAATTCACTGAACAAGCAAGGCAGCTTTTGAAGAGGGAGTTTAAAAAGGGGGATGGAAGAACTTAAAACATGATAAAAGCAGTGAGGAAAGGGATCATCAGGAAGTGAAGATGACAAAAGCAGAACACACTACCGTTCAAAGCAGCCCCCCCAAAAGGGGTGGGGATCATAAAGAGAAAGGTGAAGTCAAAGTTATGGAAATAGATTTTAAAACCTGACGTGACTCAGAAATCAAACGGTGGGGAATTGGTCAATAATTTATTCTAGGGTGGGAAAAGGCAGGAATCTAAAAATGTCACATTTACAAATGTAGTGGTCACTAATCTTGGTCCGTTTTCATTGTGGATCCTGATGCTGACACTGCGGCTCTGAATAAAGGCCAAAGGATCAGTGATGAAGAAAACCAACTGCATGTTAGCCGCAAGTGTGCCCTCTGGAGGGGCCCTGCATCGGGAGGTGGTCACAACTCCTTGTGCGCAGGTTCGGAAACACATCTGGTATAGAAATCCTTTCAGCTCCTTTGTTTGATCTTCCAAAATTTTTGTCCTAATAGCCTTGGAGATAAAACTTTCTTCCAAAATACCAAAGCATATGAGATCAGCTTACTCTATGAAACTAGGAATCTCTCCAAGTCCAAAGGGGAAAAACTGGGAATAGAAATCTCGGGATCACAGTTCAGGCCAGTTTGCAGACCACCACCCACACCCACCCCCTGATCTAATTATTCTTGGTTTACCTTCTGAAAGCCCTCTAGGTCCAGTTATATTTGTTTCATTTTGCAAGCTCATCCAACTGAGTAAACCACATTAAATCATTCCCCTGCTTTTTAAATTAAAACCAACGGCAACTGGAAAAGTTTCAATTCACACTACCCAATCTGGTTGTTGCCAGAATCTCCCAATCTCTGTAACAATTCTCCCACCCCCATCCCTAACACACCCCACCCCAACTATGCTCCAGCACACTGGCCCCTTTGTCCCAAGCTCATTCAGACTGAAATGTTCTTTCTCCAGGTCCTTCGCTGGCCACCCCATCTAAACACAGCCCCCCACTCCAACGCTACACCTTGGAACTCTATCCCATGACTCCATGTTGTTTTTCCAAATACTTACCACCACTTGAAATCCTATTCGTTCATTTTCTTACTCCCTCCCAGCCCCTGCCCCCAGCAAATACTTGTTCTACAGGGGCAAGGACCTTTTCTTGTTGTCTACTATTACCCTGTGTTAAAACTAAAACTGCCCCTGGCACGTGGTAAGCACTCAAATATTTGTTGACTAACTTAACAAATAGATAAAGCATGAGTTAAAACCTCGATAACCAAGAGGAGAGAAATGACTTTGGATTTGCAGTCAGTATCAGCTTAAGAACATGGACACTTAGTACTAAAAACAAGCCCTTTTGCTCTTATCACCTAGTATACTTTCCAGTCTCCCTCAAACATAAAAAGCCCAAAAGCCAGGGGTAACTTATGCTACAGCTTCTGATCACCAGCATTACGTTTCACAAATGCTGCAAAATGAAGCTTTAGGTAGGGAGATTTGTAGCTCCAGTGTCTCCATACTGATGTTCATTTACCCAACTGTATTTTACCAAAATACTTAAAAATTAAAGGTTTTTAAATTAAGGATATCTGGTCCAAACCCTCTACCTTACCACACCAACTACAGAGAATCGGATGTTTTAAAAGCACTTTGTCTGGAACACTGAAAACGGCCACTTTGGTGATTCTTCTGATCAGGTTACCAAGCCTCTAAATTAAAAGATAAAGCAACTTGTCCAAAGTCATCTAGCCTTTCTGTCAGAGCCAAGCTTAAGTATGTTTTGGCTCCACATCTTGAAGAGATGAAAGAGGCTAGAGCCTGGACTCTTGAAAGGGAAATGAGGAACAAATCCAAATTCAGAGGGAAACACTGTTGTCAGTGTAGACCACTCAAATGTGAATAAGCAATCTATTTGTTTCAAACCCTTTCACACTCTTAGGAATGTATACAACTTATATACCTAATAACTCTGGCTCCTAATCCAGAAATGAGTTACTGGTATAATAAGGGCTCAAATTAAAAACCAGTAATCTGCAAGGATATTCAGAGGGAGCCACTAGGCCAGTCAGCAAGCTTCCTAAGCCTCCAATCCCACTGCCAACTACACACTCTAAGCCTCCCCTTAATGTCTGTGCAGGGCCCCTACTCCGTACCTTTCTTCTCCATACCTAGGGGAATCTGACCCTCAGGACACAACAGTGTTGTCTGACGCTGGAGGTGGCCAAAACTGGTATGGTCCAGTGGCCTACATCACACCTAGGTACCACTCATTACAGAAATCCCCCTTCTTCACTGTTACTCATACGTGCTGTACTCACACCTACACCCAAAGTCCTTTGCTCAGCTGTGTGCTACCCTACACAGTCCCAATCTCCCCAGAATGTTCTAACTTCTTATTTCTGAGATGGCTAGCATTTAATGAGCAGTGACTATATATGAGGCTCTACACTTGCTACATGTTATTTGCTCCAAAATGGCTGGTTCAATTCCTTGATCCACTACTTTCTAGCCATGTGATCTTCAGAAGTTACTTAACCTACAGCCTCAATTTCCAAAATAGGTTTAAAAGTACCTAATACAGGCTTCCCTGGTGGCGCAGTGGTTGAGAGTCCGCCTCCTGATGCAGGGGACACGGGTTCGTGCCCCGGTCCGGGAAGATCCCACATGCCGCGGAGCAGCTAGGCCCGTGAGCCATGGCCGCTGAGCCTGCGCATCCAGAGCCTGTGCTCCGCAACGGGAGAGGCCACAACAGTGAGAGGCCCGCGTATCGCAAAAAAAAAAAAAAAAGTACCTAATACATTTGAGTTGCAATGAAGGTAAAATGAAATATATGAAAAGCACTTTTAACAATGCTTAGCATGTGTTAAATAGATGTTAACTATTTTCCCTATCTTACAGATGAAAAAACTTAGGTAGAATTCCTGACATGTCCAAGATCACCCAGATTAAGTGGCAGAACCGGGATTCAAACTTGGGAAGCCTGATTTTAGAGCCAGTACCCTCAGTAATTCTCTCTGTGCCAAGTCAGTTTTCAAATCAAACAAATTCCATCTCCACAGTTTTCTCTAGTGGGGCTGCCCCATCCTCTCCTTCCTTACCTGTCACTTCCCTAGCATTGCTTATTAACTGTAACTAGTTCATCGAGGTAGGTCCTGCACCCACCCCCACTATCGATTTCCCAAGGTCAGCCCAAGGGCTCAGCTACCTGAACACTATTTCCAGCACTACAGACACACAATGTTTCTAATGATTTACAGCTAGACTTGAAATCATTTATTAATAAATTTTTCTTCCTGGAAAACTAGATTCTACCCTTTATGATCTTTTTAAAGGTTCCTATAGAATTTAGGTGAATAAGAATTTTCCACCTATCATATCCATCTTATCTTCTTTACCACCCAAACTCCTATTACATTACATACTAGTCCATAAATCTAGGAAATTGTTTCATTATGACCTTAGTCATCCCACATTATAGTCAACTTACTTGGCTTGATAGGACAAAATGACTGCAGAACCAACAGTCTGCGCACAGACTTTGGCAGAGCTTAACTGATGGGCATGACTAGAAAGGCAGCCTACCCATGGAGGCTGACCACTCAGTGATAGTCCCGTTACCTCCAGCACAAGGGATGGGGCCCCAGGCCTACCCCAGACAGAATCTGAAACAAGGTCCAAACCGCAGGAGAGAAGAGGCTGTAGAGGGGAGAAGCCTTTACATAGTCTTGTTCCAGGAATAAACCATCTAAAGCTTCTCCAATGAAGGTCGAGTTACAGAGGTGATAGATCAGAAGAGCAAAGATCTGAAGGACACTGGGAGCGCATATTCCCACCCACCTCTCCCAAAACACACATTAAATGTCTATCCTCCCATTCACTCAACCCAACCGTCTCCGAGTTATAGGACCCTGGAAATCAGAAATCCACAAAAAGCAAAGTATGAAGAGTGGGCTATAGGATTAACACAGGTGGCATAATTTACAGAGGGAGGGAATTTTAAAACAATCTGCAAGAAAGAGGAAAATGACAAATGATTTAGCTTTAGCTCCTTCTAGCTTAAATGAGAAGCCTGGCAGCGGAGGCAACAAGGGCATCAGGACCTAAAGATAATAAGCAGAGTGATCATCTAGGCCAGGTCAGCCTGAAGAACTTGGGCTGCAATAAAGAAATATCAGCACTGGCCCTGAGAGCACATTAGGAACCATGTACTAATGGTTTCATAGGAACCATGGGATTGGGACAGTGGCAGAACCCTCACTGGAAAGAAAGATGACAGAAAGCCACTGACAAAGAAGTAATTACAAATACGCAGGCCACAATCACAGCACTACAATTAACCAACCCTTGATTTTCCAGCGAAATAACCAGAGCTAAGCCTGTTAGCTTGGCCCTGAGATTACCCCACCCTCACTGCAGAAAAGTGACAAAAAACCTATCAAATTCGCCCTCCTCACAGTCCTGCAAACAAATGAAAAGGAGCAGCAAAGCACCTGAAGGCAAAGAAGTGAGAAGAAAGAAAAGCAAGGAAGAGCACTATGGCCTCAGTACCCCTGAGATTACCCCCAGTTTGCATCCACAAATAGGAGCTCACAGTTAAACAAAAAACATATGCTTTTGCCCACTGGGCAGAGGAAAGAGAACACCTGGGGCAAACTACTCTGTCACAGGGAAGTTCACAAGAAACCAGTGAAGGAAGCAGAAGAGAACCCACCTGAACTCCATTTGACTGATACACACACACCCCAAAACCACCCTGCCCCAACAGACTCCCAAATCAAATTTATAAAGCCCCCTTTCCCAAAGGAATGTCAGTTTCCTGTCACCACCCTACCCAACCAGTCTTTCATTCACCCATCATAAAGCCCAAGCCTCTGTCTTGTCCATGGCTGGAATTGTCTTATTTTGTGCCCAGGTCCTCTGAACCCCTAGTCCCAGAATGAAAGTATAAACAATCAATTCCTCAGCCTATCCCAGCACCCCTATTTGGTTACGCTTGCACCTCACCCACTTCCCAGAGTCTATCATAACACCTTCAAATATAAACCCAACAAGAAAACATCTGGAAACCCTAACAAATGAAGATAGGCAATTTGAGTCTCAGGTGACTATGACAGGGGTTGGCAGGACGCAGGAAGGACACTCCGTGCTGATGTTCGACGTGCGAAATACCAGGTCTATAGCCAGAATCCCCCATACCAGCTTCCAACTGTCCCGACCACAGGGCATTACCAGACAGTGACATGACCCCCCCACCCCAACTACTGGCTCCTTCCCAGTAGTTGTCCCAGCCCCAGTACTTACTGGAGCCCACTGCCTGAAGGACCTACTAGCCTCATAAGCACCAAAGCCACCCATTCCCCACTTCTCACTTGAGAAGCCAAACCCCAGAACCACCCTGCTGGAGCTCAGGATTTTCCTGAACTGGAGACAAGTCAAGGAAAATAGCCAAGCACAGGCGAGGAAAATGGGCAGTAAATTTACTGCATTTTGGTGTGATTAATTCAAGCTGAAGCAACTTGGGCCAGACTCTCCAGTCCTAAAGATGGCAGACTAGCAGAACGACGATGGGTTAAATCCCTCTGGCAGCAGGGAAATCATTCTAATTCCTACATTCAAACCCCTTTCCTCATCTGCCCTGGGTTCTCTGGCCACCCTCCCTTTAGTTGTCATGTCTTCCTGGATGTCAAACTTCCTGAAACTGAGTGCAATCAAGACAATGACAACCAGGTTTCCAAACTGCAAATCGCCCCAAGTTTTATTTGTAGTCCATACAAAAGGGAAAAAAAATTAAGGTTTTCTAACACCACCTACTTGGGGAGATGGGGAAGTGGACTGTGCCGCACAGCATCAGCTAGAACATCAGGGGTCAGTAGGGATCTGGACATATACCAACCAACTGTCCCAACAGGAACTCAGTCTCAACACAGTCTACAGAGGGACAAAGTCAGGGCCCCCTGGACAACTGGCACAGCTTGGCGCATAGGAAATGGTTAAGCTAACCCTTTCCTGGCCTCCCTCACATCTAAAAAGAAAAAGGCGCCGCCGACCTCAGCTGCAGGTTGCTTCCCCATCCAGACGACCTTAAATATCGCGCACAAAAATAAAAGGGAGCCAGGAAAAAAATAAAAACATAAAAGAAATTCCCATCCTGGGGAGATGGGAGGCAGGGGAGAGGGGAACCGCAGATCTAGAGCCAGTAGCAAGATTCGCTGCTGAGGCGAAGGAATAAAGTAGGTTACTGCCGAACACTCAAAAGGATCGTCTCCTGGGGAAGGCCCACATGGTAGAGGGGATGAAAAACCGCAAACAGGAGAGGTATGGGCCAGTGGTTACAACCTGGGCCTGCACCCTACCCCACCTCTCCTCTCCTTCCCTCCCTGTGGAGCCCTGTCCCAGGATGGCCCTACATGCGGCGCTGGTAGCCAGAGTGCATCTGAGCTGCCCGCAGGTAATCATTATAGGAGCCCGAATAGCGTGCGTAATCGGAATGGGCATCGGGCAGGCGACGGTAATCCAGCGAGGACTTTGTCGGCGAGCGGCGGAACGAAAGCTGCGACTCTGATAAACGGCGGTAATCAGAGAGCTCGGCTAAACGCCGGTCGGAACCATACCTAGTCGAGAGAAGAAGACAGTTGGTGAATGAGACAATTGAGGGGAGGGCTCCAGGTGGGCACGGGGGAGATGCCAATGGGGATAGGGAGGGTGTAATCAGATTGGTCTCCAACAAACAAGATTTTGTCAGAAGGCTCAACACCCTATCCAGGGCAAGAATTCAAGCCTGGTCCAACTCAGTGGGAAACCAAGCCCACCACTGAAGACCACCCTTCTGAACTGGCCAAGGTGGATTCTGGTCTGCATTCCCAAACCACAGACAAACTATCCCCACCCTTGGGCCCTGCAGAGAAAGACCTTGGTTGTTTACCAACAGAACGGCGGACGAAAGCAAGGTCCCCAACTTCCCAAAGAGTGGACGCACCACATACACCCTGCCTTCAGCCAGTGACTGCCAAAGGGACTACTCTTTCAAACCCACCCCCACCAGAGGCCAGGACAACCACGTAACAGGCTTAAGGATCCTTCAGACAGTGGGAAAGACTATGGGCCACAATCTTGCAGGCAGTAGCTCCAATAGCACTTGGGCTAGCCTTGACAGGTGACACTTTTCCCAGCCTGACTAGCTGGTACCACCCCAGTCTGAGCACTATGCTCCACCTGAACCCTGGTGACCAGGAAAGTTCACAGACATCACCCCCCTCAGCTTCTGGACACCCCACAGGAGTAGAGAAGACCAAGGGAGGGGCCGATGGCTCCAGTTTCCCTCCCATGCCAACCTCAGCCCCTTGCCCTGAGCCCCAGCTGGGGGCAGAGGCGGGGGGGCATACAGTACCTTTTCGACATGGCGACAGCCTTTTTGTACGGATCGTCGTAGCTGGCCCGGGGTGGGGAGAGGCGCGTACGCTCATAGGGCGGCGGGGTGCTGTTGGCGTTGGCAACGGCCCCCTGGGACATGGACAGGTAGGCTGCAGACGGCTGACCTGCCCCATCGTAGGCATTGCCCGGCTGGCCACGGTAGGAGGCAGCAGCCTGAGGATGCTGCTGTGCAGCATAGGAAGCAGCCAATGAGGCTGATGATTGAGTGCGGTAAGGAGCTGCCAGGGTGGCAGAAGGTTGGGCCCCGTAGGCAGCTGCAGCACCATAGGAGCCAGTGGCCGCAGCAGCTGACTGAGCCCCATACGAGCCTGATAGGCCCATTGATGCTTGAGCTCCATAACTATTCAGCTGGGTCTGAACAACTGGCTGGGCCCCATAGGAGCCAGCCATTGGGGTAGTGGCTTGTGCAGCATACGCAGCTGGCTGGCTAGCATAAGCAGCAGCCGTAGCTGGTTGTGCCACATAGGCAGCAGGTTGGGAAGAATAGGAAGCAGCCTGTTGTGCAGCGTATGGGGCAGACTGGGCATTATAAGAGGCCGAAGGCTGGGCACTGTAAGAAGCTGCCTGGGCCCCATAAGCTAGTGAAGAGGCTGCAGACTGGGCCCCATAGGAGGCTGCCTGGGCCCCATAGGAGCCTAGGGAGGAAGCTGCTCCCTGGGTGTTGTAGGAGGAGGCAGCCGCACGAACCCCATAGGAAGAGGCAGCCTGCGCCCCATAAGAGGATGGCTGGTTACCATAGGAGGCAAGGGAGGAGCCCTGAGCCCCATAGGAGTTGAGCGAAGAAGCCGCAGCTGGCTGACCCCCATAGGAGGAGAGGGCCGAGGCCGAGGGCTGGGCTCCACCATATGGACCAAGCGAGGAAGCTGCGGCAGACTGGGAGCTAGGGCTAGCCAGCTGGCCCCTGTATGGGGCCCCAAGGGAAACAGAGGGCTGAGCGCGGTAAGAGGCTGCCTGGGCTGTCATGGGCTGAGTCCGATAACCGACACCCAGAGAGGCAGAAGGCTGGGCCCTGTAGGCAGCGCCCAGTGACGCTGAGGGCTGGGCCCGGTAGGTGGCTGGCTGGGCCGTCAGAGGAGCCACATACGAGGCTCGGGGAGGTGAACGGCGCAGGGGGCTGCGGTCGCGACCAAAGAAGGGTGGTGTGGGCTGACGGGCTTGCCCATCAAAGCCACCAGTGCTGTTGCCAAAAGCCTGCTGGTAGTCGAAGGTGGCAGAGAAGCCACCAGTTCCGGGGAATGCCGTATCCCCAGCCCCTGGTTTCTTGGTCTTGTCCCCAGACTGGATAGCCAGGCCAGGCCCCTTCTTCTGACCCTTGGTTGAGAGTTCCACGTTGATGCGCTTGCCCTTCACTTCTTTGCCGTTGAGCTGCGCGATGGCGGCTTTGGCATCTGCTTCCTTCTCCATGTGAACAAACGCGTAGTCTGATAAAGCAGCAGACAGAGGGTTAGCAATTAGGGGGGCAGGGCATGCTACCTGATGGGTCCCAAACTGGACACACCAACAGCACCCAGCTGTTGCCAGCTACCTCCAGGCCTCCAAACCCTCCTCTCCAGGAGTAGGTCATAAAATGTGGCTCCCATATAACAAAGCTTCTGACTGTCCCAAGCAGGCAGCTTTGTCTATGGCTTTCTTCCCATTCTCCCCGTTCCCCCTGCCACCTCACCCAACTTCCTGGTGAGAGAAGAAAGAGCAAAGATGAACAGCAACACAGGATAAAAATCTTCACGTCTCCTGTAAGTATAAACGAGCAGACAAAAAGCAGAAAGCATTCCTGGATCACTCAATTATTCAGTACTGTCTATCCCAAGATTACCAAACACTACTGTTCACCTTTGAGGCTTAACTCTCAAACACTGAAAATGACCACTTATGTCTTGGAATGACCCATGTCTCAGCCCAGGGTCCAATTAAGGCAGGAGAGCTACACTGCAATGCACAGTCCATGAAATTCCTCCAGTACAATCTCCCCCTTTCCCACAGTACTTCCCCGTTTTCAAAGCACTTCCATGCACAGGACCTCATTTGGGCCTCACAACAATCCCAGGAGGCAGGCAGAGCAAAGGATCATTATCCTTATTTTACAGGTGGGCAAACACACTCAGAGAATTTATACGGCTTGCGACA
This sequence comes from Stenella coeruleoalba, assembly GCF_951394435.1. Lineage (NCBI taxonomy): Eukaryota > Metazoa > Chordata > Mammalia > Artiodactyla > Delphinidae > Stenella > Stenella coeruleoalba. The sequence continues at coordinate 6,097,413 of NC_137154.1, forward strand.
AAACCATGTGTCAGACCCAGAAACAGAATCCCAGCTCTCCATGCCTCTTCACTACACCAGTCTACCCCTGAGAAGTCAATGTGTAAGGCAGGATTGTGTATTAAGACTAGACATTTAAGCTTAGAAGGGGAGAAGCTGGACCCCACGTAAGCCAATAAGATGTGAGAATGGAAACTGAGCCTCCTGGCTGAGTTCAGGCCCAAGGCACGCACACACACACACATACACACACACACACACACACACGCCCCCCACCCCCAGGCTACATTACACCAGAGGTTACTCATCAAGAGACAGAAGTATTCCTTACCCCTTGGGCTTCTGTTCACAGAAAAGATTTGGTTTCTCAGCTTCACAGCAAGAAGCTGCAATTACCACAACTAGCAGGCTCTGCTAAGCAGGTTAGCCCTCAGGTCCTCATTCAGTTCTAAATGAGCTGTGGTAGGAAAGCCTCTAAGACAGGATGTTGATCTCAAAGTCCTACTCATCTACCATATAGAACAAGAAAACTTTAGGAAAGGAAGTAATAGGAAGAAATTCTTGTTCACATCCAAACTCACAAACCACGATGGTGCAAGCAGAATCTGAAGAACAATGAAAAAGGTCATGCTGGTGGTTAAGTAAGGCCATGCACTTAACCCCATCTGGACCTGTGGCTACTTTTAAAGTCCAAGCACCAGGACCCCATCTCTCTCACATCACTTTAGGAAATGAATTACCTAGATGAAGTTACTAAGATTCCATTCTTGATAAGAAATCCTTTTAAATGGCCTCTAAACAAGTGTCCTAATTTCTAGAAACTTTCATACTGGGATGCCCTCTCTAGCTGTTCCTATAAAGCAAGCCATTTTCCTGGATGTAAGCCACCAACGTGACTCTCATACAAATAAGAATAAAAATAATCAACAGGGGCTTCCCTGGTGGCACAGTGGTTGAGAGTCTGCCTGCCAATGCAGGGGACACGGGTTCCTGCCCCGGTCCAGGAAGATCCCACATGCCACGGAGCAGCTGGGCCCGTGAGCCGTGGCCGCTGAGCCTGCGCGTCTGGAGCCTGTGCTCTGCAACGGGAGAGGCCACAACAGTGAGAGGCCCGCGTACCACAAAAAAAAAAAATAAAGTAAAATAATCAACAGGTAGAAGTCAGAAGTGTGGTATAGCAAAAGGAATCCTGGGGCTAGGCGCTAAAATGCCTCAGCTGAAGATCCAGTTCACTGACTTGCTGTAAGTTCTTACGGAACTTACAATTTATTTCTCCATCTGACAATCTGTCCTACCCACCTCAGAGTTAGAAGATTCAAATGAGATGATAAAAATGCCTTGTAGGGCTTCCCTGGTGGCGCAGTGGTTGAGAGTCCGCCTGCTGATGCAGGGGACACGGGTTCGTGCCCCGGTCCGGGAAGATCCCACATGCCGCGGAGCGGCTGGGCCCGTGAGCCATGGCTGCTGAGCCTGCGCTCCGCAACGGGAGAGGCCACAACAGTGAGAGGCCCGCATACCGCCAAAAAAAAAAAAAAGCCTTGTAAAGTATAAATAGCTATATAATGATAAAAATCATGATAATTATTCAAGCCTAGGAATAACCACAGGCTTAGTTCCCTACAGATATGATCTTTCATCTCTAATAAAACACAAGAAATACAATGTAACCTGTAAATGCAAATTTGGAACTAGCCAGAGATGATAAAGGAACAAAATGAACTATCACAACTGTCTTTACACCCCTATGGCCAGAACCTGATTCTTCCAATTGCGAAAGGCGAAAAGCAAAGCGTTCCTTTCGGCCTAGCCACAGGGCACCAGAACTGTCCTCTCATCTCTCACCTCCAGTTTGGGTACAGTGAGCTAAAAATCAATGCTGGTGGTCCCAGATCTCTTTAAAAGCAAAGGCTGAGCTGACCCTACCACCAGGAGAATGCAATGGCAAGCAGAAAGCAAGAGTGTAGGCAGATTAAAGGGAATTAAAAAACTTTCAGGCACTATGAGGGAATATTAAGGAACCATACTATATTCCTGGTTAACCTATCCACAAATTCCTAGGACTGGAATAAGCTAGGAAAAAACACCCAACAAAAACTTTCAATGGGTTTACAAGAGCAATAGGATGTCACATTATCTATTCCCTACTTAGCTCGGTTTTATTAAGAGACCAACTTGTGAAACTTGAAAATTGAGATTTCATGTGTACAATTCAATTGACCACACAGATAAGCTATATAGCTGATAAAAAGAAAGCCATCGGATACAATTATATCCAATTTATATCTGAGAGTTTCTAAGCCTGATACTGGAGGGAAGTGCGAATAGGTTGTCCAGCTGACTCCATCACATGAGGGCTAACTAACCCTTATCACAGTGAGCAGCTAAACCCAGACCCAGCCCTTCCAAAGATGCCCAGGAACCTAACTACTCCTAGGACAATAAAGAAAAACCAAAGATCTAGAAAACTCCAGGGACCCACCTGCCTGGAGAGGTAGTTCAAGGAAACGGTGACCCCTGAAGGAAATCCATCGCATTTAAAGGGACTAGCAGGCAATGATTTACAGAGCTATCCTAATGGTCTGGTGACTTCACAATTCCTCCAGTACCAAAGTTAAGAGAATCCAGAAAAATGAGTTTTCCTATTCTCAGAAGAGTAAAAAAATTCTAATTTGAAACTACAGAGCTGTATGTAGGAGGAAAGAATGGCCACCCACAACAAAGGAGAGGAAACAGTTTCCTATTCTGCCCTTCAGACTTCTCATGGAATCTAAATGGTTCCTAAAGCTGTCAGCAACTCTCAAACTTCATCCTTGAACACCCAACAGAATGTAGCTGTGGAGAGTGGTTACAATCTGCTGTTGCTATGGAAATTTTTATTCTACAAATCATATCTAAGCTCCTGGAACCAAGCAACTACGTTATTCCCCCTGTGAAATAAAACGGAACTGGCTGTCCTGTGCAATGCCAAGCTTCTGTGCTTTTCAAAGACCTGACAACCAACACAAGATGACTCAATCAAGTGCCCATTCCCAGAGCAAGAAATAAGTAAGCTATTTATAGAGCCAGAGCCAAGTCTCTTCTACTACATTCCCAACTTAAAAACTTCATTTTCCTTCACTCCAAATAGAAAGGCATCAGTGGAGAATATGATCCTCAAATCTTTACCACAGTCCCTTACCTCAAAATATTATCAGGCACTCTCTTACATATCAGCATAACTACAAACAACAACTAACCACCACTCCCTAAGGAAATCAGTGCATCTCTGCCAATCAAATGTTCGCAAAGGGACAAAATGCACAAAACTTTCACTCTAACTCTCACAAAGAAAACAGTCAAGAGTTCTAAAAACCACATGCAGTTACACACTTCACCCCACCCCCCCACTGTCACTTGGTGTCAGTCCCAAGCAAATTCAGGCAAATTTTTAGCCTTCTCTACCAACCCAAAGAAGGCTTCTTGACCAATGAGTTCCATAGAGACTGTCCCCTCAGATGCAAGTTTCTAGACTCCCAATCTAGTAGCCACCCTGTCTGAGAACCACACAAAAAAATGTAATAGGTCAATCAAACAGAACTCTCATAATGAGTCATATACATTTCCTGGCCAGGGGCCCAATCTGATGCCCTTCCCACTCTTTCACTCTAAATAAAAGCAAAAATTCATGCACCATACAGCCTGCCTCATCAGAGCACCCAGCAGGAAAGCCTGATTCCAGATAGTCATGAATTTGCATAGCCTGAGTTGAGGAAAACAAAATGCAGTATTAATGCAGAAGGAGGAATTACTCCTAGTGGTGGAGACTGCAACCCTCACACTTCCCCCAGTTACGGAAAGGATAAGGAATGACCCAAAAGATGTATCTTGGTGGAAATGAATAAGCACCTGCTCCCAAATGTATTTACTATCCTTAAAACTTCTCACACAGGGTATGAGCAGCTATGAATCCAACGCCAGGAGCAAGGGATCAGATACTCACTCCCAGGTTGCATCCCTGAAGATAGCAAGGCAAAGTTGAGTCTGATCTGTTCCCAAGTGGAACAGAAACTGGCCACATACGCAAGGGCTATACCTCCAAATCTTGCCAACAAAAAAGAAAAAGAGCTTAGGGATAAGAACCCAGACTATGAAAAAAGTCAACTAAGTCCCAAAAAGGAGGTCAGGCCTAAATTATAGTGATATATTCTTCTCGAAGGCAAACTAGGGATCTACCCTGACAATTAGAGTACTCAAGCAAAGATGACTATTAAGTCCCCACGTCCCCCTCAGAGTGTGCCCCCTTGCAAAATCACCAAGCTTCTAAAAGGATACCGCCCTAGGGCACCGGCTTGACGAGTTAGTTGCTCAGAAGAGGCCATTTCATAAAACAAGCCTTCGTCCACATGCGAAAAGTCGGGGTTTCCAGTTTATAGATGTAAAATCGATCCCAAAGGGGAAAAAAAAAAGTTTGAGGGAGTTGGAAAGCACAGAATTGCCACGCCTAACCCACCTAACAATACTGAAAGGCCAAAGTGGTTAGGAAGGGGCCCCTCCTGTACCCACGAGTAACTATACCCATCAGTAGACCCACGCCACACAATACTAAAAGATCCCAGCCCAAGAAACTTCCAAGGGCCCCGTTACCTTCCGCTCGGGAGCATTCATCGAGAGGGAACACGACGGTGGCCTTGGGGGGGGTGGGGTTCAGCCCCCACCTTTTCCCTTTTCCCTTGCTCTGACAGACTTCTGAAGAGGAAGTGGGGAAGTGGCGAAATCTTCCCCGCTCCATGATCCGGCTTGTGCCCGTCACTTCCCAATTTCCGTTCGGCGCCAGGCCCAGGAGCCCAGTGGAAGGCGCGCCCCCGGTACCCTCCCAAGTCTCTCAGGCGCGTCCCCGGCCCCGTAGCCCGGCTCGCAGTGGCCGCCGCACCCACCCAGAGCCGCTTCCTCCCATTTGGTTAATGGTGCCTGACCCGCACGGGAGGAGGGTGGCTCTACCCAACGCGCCCCCAACACCTCCGGCCTCACTCCCGCGGACTTCTCCCAGCCCCCACCGCCAACCGCGCAGTGACCGACCCCCGGGAAAGGGGCGTGGCTAACAAGCAGAGTGCCCCGAGCGCGCCCGCGCCCGCGCGCCCGTCTCCACATTACCTTTCACCACGTCACACTCGATGACGCGTCCGCGGCGCTCGAAGAGGCTGCGCAATTCCTGGCTCGTGCACGCAGCCGATACATTGCCCACGAATATCTTCCAAGTGTTAAGAGGCCGTGGGCGCGACATCTCCACCACGAGCGCGCGCCCCGGCCGCAGCTCGTGGCCATGCAGGGCCTCGATGGCGCGCAGCGCGCCCGCGTTCTCGCGCATGTGCACGAAGGCGAACTGTTTCATGACGGCGCAGCTCATGACCGTGCCGTAGGGCGCAAAGAGAGCTGCTAGCTCCTCCGGCGTCGTATCCGCCCCATCGACGTTTCCCACGAATATCTTCATTTTGCCGCCGCAGCCGCCTTCCCGGAGAGCCTGGACCTCTCCTCCAGCGACAGGCGAAACGTCTGACCCGCCGGCAGTCCTCCCCAGGAATGGCTGGCGACGGAGAACCCCGCCGCGCAGGCGCTCTGACCTAGCCAATCGGAGCCCAGATCCCGCGTGCCCTGCAGCCAATCAGAGAGGCTGAGAGAAAATGCACTCAGGCGCAGCCAATCCCAGAGGGCCTGGAGCCCGCTCGTTAGCGGAGGGGGTGGGAGAGGGACGACTGCGCGCGACCAACCGCCACTGCCGGGGGGAGGGGGAAGAAGGGCTGGAGAGGGGGATCCGCGTGCGAGGAGCGCAGTGGCTGCGGAGAGGCCTAGTCAGTGAGGCGGCCTCTGGCCTGGGTGGGGCCGAGATCGGCGGGCCCCAAGAAAAAACTTTGTTCAGTCGGAAGTCAGAGCCCCTCCCATTCTGGCAACCTAGGCCAAACACGCGCCTAGAGGTGGCAGCGAGTGTCCACGGGAAGGCCCAGCCTGGCGGGAGAAAACAGGACAGACGCCTTCCTTAAGCAAACGACTCCCAGGACTGCCGCCTGTGGTCTGAGGGGACCCTGAGAGGCATTTGCCCTGGAGAAACCCTCGTGCCATTAATTTATTCTTTGGAAACGCATTCCCTGAGGTTGCTGAGGTCCTGGCAGAGGCTGGAGACGTTGAAAAATCAGTAAGAGCCTCTCCCTTTTATGGACTTTCCAAACGAGGAATGAGATATATATCTCTGTGTATGTTTGAAATTTTCCACAATAGAAAGTTTAATAAAATAGGAAATTAAGTCAAAAGAACGGTCCTTGAGAGGGTAAAAATTGAGCCTTTAAATAGAAGAAGAAAAACTTCAAAACTGACGGTTGTACGCATGTAAATAAAAAGATTTTGCATGGCAGAAGACGTCAAAAACAAGAACATGTGACAAGTTCAGGGAAATGTTTGCTTACAAGTTCATGCTACAAATTTTATTGAGAACCTACCCTGTGGGGCAGGACCAAGGATAAAGCAGTAAACAAAAAGTGACAAAAATCCCGACCTTGGAGCTTATATTATGGTGGGGAGAGACAGATAATAACAAGTAAAACATTTAGCCTGCTAGGTAGTGATAAAGACTTGAAGTAACTGAGGGAGCAGACAAGCCATCCTCTGGGGGGAATAATTCCAGCGTGAAAGTACATGTCAGGAAGTCCTGGGGCAGGAGCATGTCTGTCCAAGGAATCACAAGCTAGTATGGCTGGAGGGGGGGAACAGAGTGAATAATAGAGCGTAAGGATGGGGAGGAGGTGTAGAACCTTGTGGGCCATTGAAGTAATTTTGGCTTTCACTCTTAGACCGGAAGTCTAGAGAGCAGAGGGGTTCATCTGATATGACTTATCTTTCATAGTTTTATAAGTATCATTCTGGCTGCTATTGAAATGGGTAAAAGCAAAGAGAAGACAGTCATTTGCTCAGAACAGTTATCACTATGGCAAAAATCCAGGAGAGAGGGACTACCCTGGAGGTCCAGTGGTTAGGACTCCACACTTCCCCTGCAGCAGGCTTGGGTTCAATCCCTGGTCGGGAAACTTAAGATCCCTTATGCAGCACGGCCAAAAAAAAATCCAGGAAAGAGATGATGGTGACATGGATCAGGGCGGCTGCAGCAGAATTCAGGGGAAGTGCTCAGATTTGGATATAGTAGTTTGAAGGTAGAGCCAACAGAATGTGCGATTGGATGTGAGTTGTGAGAAAAGTCAAAGATGACTCCAGGTAAATGGAAACATGGAGTTGCCATTTATTGAGATAGGGAACATTGTGGATGACCAGGACATAATAAGTTGTTTTTTTGGTTTTTTGGTTTTTTGTTTGTTTTTGGCCATGCATCGCCACCTGTGGGATCTTAGCTCCCTGACCAGGAATCAAACCCAGGCCCACAGAAGTGAAAGCATGGAGTCCTAACCACTGGACTGCCAGGGAGTTCCCTGGACATAATAAGTTTGAGATGCCTCTGAGTCATCAAGTGGAGATACCAATGGACAATTAGATATGTGTCTGGAGTTCAGGGCAGAGGTCTGGGCTGAAGATACAAATTTGTGAGTCTAAAGAGTTAATATCTATACTGTACAAAGAACTCCTACAAATTGATAGGAAAAAAAGATGAGATAAATATGCCAAGGATGCTAACTGGTAATTTTATAGGAGAAGAAGTACAAATAGCCAATAAACAAGAAACTTCATTGCTCGTCAGGGAAATGCAATTTCCTGAGAGAATGAGAACGTTTTCGCCCCTCAGATGTGCAAAAAATTCAGAAGATTTATATCTGTTGGTGGTAAGGGTGTGAGGAAATTACACTTACAGATTGTATCTATGAACTACATATGTAGTGTGAACTCTACATCCTTCTTGGTAAGTATTCTGCCAATATCAAAACTTTAAATGTAGTGAGCTGGGATTTCCCTGGTGGTGCAGTGGTTAAGAATCCGCCTGCCAGTGCAGGGGAGATGGGTTCGATCCCTGGTCTGGAAGATCCCACATGCCATGGAGCAACTAAGCCCGTGAGCCACAGCTACTGAAGCCCACACGCCTAGAGCCTGTGCTCCACAGCAAGAGAAGCCAGCACAATGAGAAGCCCATGCACCACAACAAAGAGTAGGCCCCACTCACCATAACTAGAGAAAGCCTGCACAGCAATGAAGACCCAACGCAGCCAAATAAATAATTATTAAATAAATAAATGTAGTGAGCCTTTAATATAGTAATCCTGCTTTGGAAATCTAGCCTACAGAAAACTCATCAATAAGGATGTTGGTATAAATTTATTTATTGTTGCATTGTTTGTAGTAGCAAGCAGGGGAAGCAACCTGAATGTCTATAAATAAGGAAATATTGACTTATGATGTAATATTATGTTGCTATTAAAAATAGGTCAGGGGACTTCCCTGGCGGTCCAGTGGTTAAGACTCTGCACTACCACTGCAGGGGGCACAGGTTCCATCCCTGGTCAGGGAACTAAGATCCCACATGCCCCGAGGCCAAAAAAAACCCTCTAAAAATAAAAATAGGTCAGAATCTATTGACATGGAAGGGTGACCATAATTTAAGAGGGAAAAAATGTAATTATATAACATTACATCTTTCTAAGCTGTAGGTGAAAAACCCTCAATATAATACGCATACATTTTTTCAGCAAAGAAAAGTAATATCGGTTACCTCAATGGGATGAGATGGGGGTTAATTTTTTTATGCTTTTCTGTATCATTAGACTTTCAACAATGAGCATCTAATTCTTTTATAATTTAAAAAAGTACACTGTAAGGGGGAAAAGAGGGGCACTCTGATACATTCACAAATCCAAACTGCTGGCACTATTCTCAGAGCAGGGTATCAGCAGGCCTCTGGACACCCAGGGCACATAGTCTTTTAAAAGGATTCGTGGTGGCAGTTCCATGTTTGTTCCAAAAAATCCTGGGTTTAGAGTCAGAACACTGCAATAGAAATATAATGTGAAACCCATATGTGCTTTTAATTTTTCTGGTATCCACTTTAAAAAATAAAAAGAAACAGGTAAAATTAACTTTAACAATATATCTTATTTAACCCAGTGTTTCTAAAAAAATATTCTTTTTTCATGTTATCAATATAAAAATTCTTGTTAAGATATTTTACATTCTTTTCCTTCAACTAAGTCTTTGAAATACATTGTGTATTGTACACTTACAGCACATCTCAATTTGGGCGGGCCACATTTCCAGTGTTCAGTATGTAGCCACATGTGGCCAGTGGCTGCCATCTTGGCTAGTGCAGGCTTAGCCCTCTTCTTGAAATGGCCTTTAGATCCTGAAGAGACATCCTTTGGAAAAGCGAAACTTCAACGTTGGGGATACATGTGATTTTTTAAAATAGCCCTATATTTTTCAGAGCCAAGTGTGAGGAATGAGGATTAGCAGGAAGATCAAGCTCAGAAATATCCATCAACAAATAGTGTCAGAGCTGCCAAGGATTCTTCAGGATGAGCCAGGCCAGGCCAGGCTGACCCAAACCCTTTAAAGATCAGAGACTCAGCGACTTCCCCGGTGGCGCAGTGATTAAGAATCTGCCTGCCAATGCAGGGAACACGGGTTTGAGCCCCGGTCTGGGAAGATCTCACATGCTGCGAAGCAACTAAGTCCGTGCGCCACAACTACTGAGCCTGTGCTCTAGAGCCCGCGAGCCACAGCTACTGAAACCTGCACGCCTAGAGCCCGTGCTCCACAACAAGAGAAGCCACTGCAATGAGAAGCCTGCACACTGCAACAAAGAGTAGCCCCCGCTCACCGCAACTAGAGAAAACTCGCACGCAGCAACGGAGACCCAATGCAGCCAATAAATTAATTAATTTAAAAAAAAAAAGATCAGAGACTCAGAGTATCCATTAAGGCTGCATCAAAAATACTTCATTGTTTATAAGTAAAATAATAAATGATAAACTAAATTAGGTTCTAATTATAAACACATTTTTCACCTACAAGGACATCTCAGTTAATTATACTAACAAACCAAAAACTTTTTGGTTTAGTTGGTGACTGTAGTAGGCCAAAGATATCAGTTCCTAATCCCTAGAACCTGTAAGTATTACCATATTTGGAAAAAGGGTCTTTTCAGATGTGATGAATTTAAGGATCTTGAGATGGCGAGATTATCCTCGATTACTTGCTTAGACCCTAAATGCAAGTACCTGTATCCTCATAAGAGGGAGACAGAGGGAGACTTGGCACAAATACACAGAAGGAGAAGGTGATGGGAAGACAGAGCAGGGAGAGTTTTAAAGATGCTGGCCTTGAAAGTTGGAGCCATTGGCCGTGAGCCAAGGAATGCCAGCAGTCATCAGAAGCTGGAAGAGGCAAGGAATGGCAAGGATTTTCCCCTAGAGCCTCCAGAGAAACTGTGGCCCTGCTGACACCTTGATTTCAGCCCAGTAGTACTAATTTTTGACTTCTGGCTTCCAGAACTGTAAGAGAATAATGATCTCTTTTAAGCCACCCAGTTTTTGGTAATTTGTTACAGCAGCTACGGGAAACGAATAGAGTTGTAAATTGTTTTTTTAACAACACAAATGAAGATATTTTCACAGCATGGACTCATATTATCTTGTTCCAAACTTTTCCCCTTTCGACCCTCTTCCTTCCTGCTCTCCACCCTGTCCTATGTAAGGGTGTGAAAAGCGGAGGCTTGGGGCTGTGGTAGCAGTCACCCTGCAACCAAAATGGGAGGGGGGTGCTAAGAGAAACGTACAGGTCAGGGTGACACAGTGTCCTGACACCACTGAGCCACTGGACCGGCTCTGAATCCTCAAACCTCCAGACTGCTTATCTTATGAGATAATTAAATGTCTTAATTGCTTTGACCCCTATTAGGACTCTTGCTACTTGCAGCAGAATTCATCCTAATATAGAATTCAACAGACAGTATCAAAACTGCAAGTAAGAAAAAGCAGTACATTTCCCTGGTGATTAGCGATAAATTGATTTGCTAATCATCAGGGAAATGCAAATCAAATCACCTTGATTTATCACCTCACACCTGTCAGAATGGATAGCATCAGAAAGAACACAGGGAATTCCCTGGCGGTCCAGATGGGTGGTGGGAATGTAATTTGGTGCAGCCACTGTGAAGAACAGTATGGAGGTTTCTCAAAAAATTAAAAATAGAACTACCTCATGACCTAGCAATTCCACTCCTGGGTATATATTGGAAAAAAACAAAAACACTACTTGGAAAAGATACACGCACCCCAATGTTCACAGCAGCATTATTTACTATTGCCAAGATATGGAAGCAACCTACGTGTCCTTTAACAGATGAATGGATAAAGAAGACACGATATATATGTACAATGGGATACTACTCAGCCATAAAAAAGAACAAAATTTTGCCATTTGCAGCAACGTGGATGGACTTGGAGGGCATTATACTAAGAAATAAGTCAGAGAAAGATGAATACTGTATGCTATCACTTATATGTGGAATCTAAAAAATACAACAAACTAGTTAATATAACAGAAAAGAAGCAGACTCACAGATACAGAGAACAAGCTAGTGGTTACGGGGGGGGGGCAGTACAGGGCTGGGGAAGTGGGAGGTACAAACTATTGGGCGTTAGACAGGCTACAAGGATGAAGTGTATAACACAGGGAATATAGCCAATATTTTGTAATAACTTTAAATGGAGTTGAGAACTAAATTATTGCCTGCCATATCAGTAAACAAAGGATTTCACAGCCATCAGCCATCACATTACCCCTGTTTCAGTGAGCCCAGACTCTCGCATCTTCCCATACATAGAAAAGTGGAAAATTTCTTAACTTGAGATATCTGGTTTTCTTTTATTATCAAGTAATCTTTTGAGGTTCTGACTACATTGGTTCTGTTGCAAAAACTCCTATATATCCTGGCTCTTCCCCCTTTCTCTTTGGAGCAGTCTCTCAGAGTTATTTGAGATGCTATCTCATGGGCTTGAAGTCCTAAGAATGTCTGCCGAATAAAATATAACTCTCAGGAATTCCTGGCGATCCAGTGGTTAAGACTCCAGCTTTCATTGCTGAGGGCGTGGTTTTGATCCCTGGTCGGGGAACTAAGATCCCACAAGCCTCGTGGTGCGGCCAAAAAAAAAAAGGAAAAACATAACTCTCAACTTTCAGATTGTGCGTTTTTATTTTATTTTTTCAGTCGACAAAGTATAACCTTTAAAAACTGTATAAAAATAAAATTTAAAAAGTATTTATATTAAAAAAAAGACCAGGGGGACTTCCCTGGTGGCGCAGGGTTAAGAATCAGCCTGCCAAGGCAGGGGATACGGGCTCAAGCCCTGCCAGGAAGATCCCACGTGCCATGGAGCAACTAAGCCTGTGCGTCACAGCTACTGAGCCCACATGCCACAACTACTGAGCCAGCACACCACGAGCCCATGCTCTGTGACAAGAGAAGCCACCGCAATGAGAAGCCCAAGTATGGCAACCAAGAGTAACCCCTGCTCACCGCAACTAGAGAAAGCCAGCATGCAACAATGAAGACCCAACGCAGCCAAAAAAAAAAAAAAGTGGTTGAGTGGGACTCCGTGCTCCCAATGCAGGGGGCCCGGGTTGAATCCCTCGACAGAGAACTAGATCACACATGCATGCCGCAACTAAGAGTTTGCATGCCGCAACTAAGGAGCCCGCCTGCTGCAAATAAAACCCAGCAGAACCAAATAAATAAATATTTTTAAAAAGACCAGTTTCACACCTTAAAAAAGAAAAAGCAATACAGTTGGGACTTCCCTGGTAGCGCAGGTTAAGAATCCGCCTGCCTATGCAGAGGACACGGGTTCGATCCTTGGTCCGGGACGATCCCACATGCCACGGAGCAACTAAGCCCGTGTACCACAACTACTGAGCCTGCGCTCTAGAGCCCACGAGCCACAACTACTGAGCCTGTGTGCCACAACTACTGAAGTCTGCGCGCCTAGAGCCCGTGCTCTGCAATAAGAGAAGCCCACGCACCGCAATGAAGAGTAGCCCCCGCTTACCGCAACTAGAGAAAGCTCGCGTGCAACAACGAAGACCCAATGCAGCCAAAAATAAATAAATTTTTTTTTAAAAAAAAGCAATACAGTCATGTTGTCTAAAAATATGGAGGTAAATTCCAGAAGAAATGGCTAAAGGAGTTGAAATCTCTTACCTCTAGAAAGTGGATTTGGGAAGAGATGGGACAGAAATTGCTCTTTTTCATTATAAGCATAGTAGTACTATTTGACTTTTTAAGTTGTGTACCTATGTTACTTAGATAAAAATCAAAATATAGGAAAAAAAAAATTAGGACTTCCCTGGTGGCGCAGTGGTTAAGAATCCGCCTGCCAATGCAGGGGCCACGGGGTTAAGCCCTAGTCTGGGAAGATCCCACATGCCACGGAGCAACTGAGCCCATGCGCCACAGCTATTTAGCCTGTGCTCTAGAGCCTATGAGCCACACAGCCAAAAATAAATAAATAAATATATAAATTTTTAAAAATAAAATAAATAAAAATTTATTAATTTTCAAAGTACTTTATTTTTTTTGCGTTGGGTCTTTGTTGCCGCGCGCGAGTTTTCTCTAGTTGCGGCGAGCAGGGGCTACTCTGTTGCGGTGCACTGGCTTCTCATCTCGGTGGCTTCTCTTGTTGTGGAGCACGGGCTCTAGGCGCGCGGGCTTCAGTAGTTGTGGCACACGGGCTCAGTAGTTGTGGCTCGCGGGCTCTAGGGCGCAGGCTACGCAGTTGTGGCGCACGGGCTTAGTTGTTCCACAGCATGTGGGATCTTCCCAGACCAGGGCTCAAACCAGTGTCCCCTGCATTGGCAGGCGGATTCTTAACTACTGCACCACCAGGGAAGCCCTCTACTGCTTTTTTAATGTAAATGATTTTTTAATATTGAGATATAGGGAATTCTCTGGCGGTCCAGTGCTTAGGGCTCCACGCTTTCACTGCTGAGGGCCAGGGTTCAATCCCTGCTCAGTGAACTAAGATCCAAGTCATGCAGCACAGCCAAAAAAAAAGAGAGATAATTCATACAACATAAAATTCACCCCTTTAGTGTATAACTCAGTGGTTTTAGTATATTCACAGGGTGGTGCAACCATCACCACACTAATTCCAGAACATTTTAATTAATCACCCCCAAAAAGAAACCCTATACTTATTAGCTGTCACTCCCCATTCTCCCCTTCACTCATACCCTGGTGACCACTAATTTTTCTGGCTCTGGATTTGCCTATTCAAGACATTTTATATAAATGGAACAATACAAATATATGGCTCACATGTCTGGCTTCTTTCACTTAGCTTAATGTTTTCAAGATTTATCCACATCGCACCTTTTTTTTGTTAATCTAAAATAATTTCAAAATAAAGCACTTTCAAAAATTGACCTTAGGGGCTTCTCTGGTGGCGCAGTGGTTGAGAGTCCGCCTGCCGATGCAGGGGACATGGGTTCGTGACCCGGTCCGGGAAGATCCCACATGCCGCGGAGCGGCTAGGCCCGTGAGCCATGGTCGCTGACCCTGCGCGTCCGGAGGCTGTGCTCCGCAACGGGAGAGGCCACAACAGTGAGAGGCCCGCGTAAAGCAAAAAAAAAAAAAAAAAAAAAATTGACTTTAGGGTCACGATTTTTAGCTAAAATGTGTAATTTTTTTTTAAAGTTCGTAAACAGTCGTAGAATAGTTTCAACGTATTTATGAGACTTAACAGGGGGACTTCCCTGATGGTGCAATGGTTAAGAATCTGTCAATGCAGGGGACACAGGTTCGAGTCCTGGTCCGGGAAGATCCCACATGCCGTGGAGCAACTAAGCCCGTGAGCCACAACTACTGAAGCCCATGTACCTAGAGCCCATGCTCAGCAACAAGAGAGAAGCCACTGCAATGGGAAGCCTGCGCACTACAGCGAAGGGTAGCTCCCGCTTGCCACAACTAGAGAAAGCCTGCGTGCAGCAATGAAGACCCAAAGCAGCCAAAAGTCAGTAAGTAAATAAATTTATTTTTTTTAAAAAGGATAAGGATGGGCTTCCCTGGTGGCACAGTGGTTGAGAGTCCGCCTGCCGATGCAGGGGACACGGGTTCGTGCCCTGGTCCGGGAGGATCCCACATGCCGCGGAGCGGCTAGGCCCGTGAGCCATGGCCACTGAGCCTGCGCATCCGGAGCCTGTGCTCCGCAGTGGGAGAGGCCACAACAGTGAGAGGCCCGCGTACCGAAGAAAAAAAAAAGAAAAAAAAAAAAAGGATAGGGACCCACATAATAGAATATTTTTAAAAGAAAAAAAGACTTAGGAAGTATGTTGAGAAGTTTACATTTAGGCTAGGAATCTGTGGTATTTAAGAAAATTAAACATATTAAATATACAAATACAATTCTTTAAAGTTTGAAGGAATTTAAGTTGCAGATGGGTATGATTATTTAAAGGAGTCCAATGTAGCCAACCAGAGTTTATCAAAGAAAAGGTAAAGATAATAACTCTTATCTTACTAGATTTATAGATAGAACAATAAACGTTGTAAAGTTAAAGCCTTAAGGAAAGCTAGGCTTTAAGTATGTTACTTTAATACAATTGAATAGTAACCTGTATTAGTTTCCTGTGGCTGCCGTGACAGATCACCAAAAAACTGGGTGCCTTAAAACAACAGAAAGTTATTCTCTCACAGTTCTGGAGGCTAGAAGTCCAAATTAGTAGCACTGGGCTGAAATCAACATGTCAGCAGGGCCTTGTGCCCTCCAGAGACTCTAAGAGATAAACTGTCCCTGCCAGCTAGCTTCTGGTGGCCGCTGGCATCCCTAGGCTTGTGGCCGCGTCACTCTAGTCTCTAAGGTCAACATCATTAAACTTCTTTCCGGACTTCCCTGGCGGTCCAGTGGTTAAGACTCCATGCTTCCACTGCAGGGGACACAGGTTCATCCCTGGTCGCGGAATTAAGATCCCGTATGCCCCGTGGTGCCGGGGGGTTGTGGGGGGGACCTCCTGGGCCTTCTTCTTGTAAGAATACCTGTGCTTGCATTTAGGGCCCATCGAGGTAATCCAGGATAATCTCATCTAAAAATCTGTAACTCAATCATATCTGCCAAGACCCTTTTTCCCAGATAAGGTAATATTTACAGCTTCCAGAGATTAGGACCCAATAATTTGTGTGTGGTAGTGGAGGCATTATGAGCCTATCACAGTAACTTTAAAAAAAGAAGTAATCACAGTCTCTTCAGGTGCACCAATACCACTAACATGCATCATAGACACAGTGACAGGATTCTCTCCTGCTGAAATTTTTAGCGGTATTATTAGGCAATTAGACCAAGGGAACCCAGAGCACTTTGCTCTTGGCCTTAAAGCTCAGCCCTCTCTCTGTTATGGTGCTTTCCATCACCAGGGTTTTTAGGTATAATCTCCTCTCTCTCTCTCTCTCTCTCTGTCTCTGGCTAAGATACCTCAAGTCCTTTTTGGAAGTACGTGACATATATGTATTTAAATTAGAGGGGAAGATGTTGGGGGCTGGAGGATAGTCCTGACTCTACTCCTAAAACACATAGCTCCAGTTTTTTTGTTGTTGTTTTTTTTGTTTTGTTCTTTGGCCGTGACCCGCAGCTTGGGGGATCTTAGTTCCCCAACCAGGGAATGAACTTGTGCCCCCTGAAGTGGAAGCCTGGAGTCTTAACCACTGGACCACCAGGGAAGTCCCTAACTAGTTTTTTTTTTTTTTGGCCGCGTTGGGTCTTCATTGCTGCCCACCGGCTTTCTCTGGTTGCGGTGAGCGGGGGCTACTCTTGGTTGCGGTGCGTGGGCTTCTCATTACAGTGGCTTCTCTTGTTGCAGAGCATGGGCTGTAGGCGTGCGGGCTTCAGTAGTTGTGGCACACGGGCTCAGTAGTTGTGGCCCATGGACTTAGTCGCTCCTCGGCATGTGGGATCTTCCCAGACCAGGGCTCGAACCTGTGTCCCCTGCATTGGTAGGCGGATTCTTAACCACTGCGTCACTAGGGAAGTCCCCCTAACCAGTTTTAAAACATGAGACTAGTAGTTCTCAAACTTTAGTATGCCTCAAAATCACCTACAAGCCTTTTTTTTTAAATTTTTTTATTGGAGTACACTTGATTTACAATGTTGCATTAGTTTCTGCTGTACAGCAAAGTGAATCAGTTATACATATACATATATCCACTCTTTTTTAGATTCTTTTCCCATATAGGTCATGACAGAGCACTGAGTTCCCTGTGCTATACAGTAGGTCCTTATTAGTTTTCTATTTTATATATAGTAGTGTGTATATGTCAATCCCAACCTCCCAGTTTATCCCTCCCCACCCCGCCAAAGGCTTTTAAAACAGATTCCTAGGCTTCACTCACCAAGTGTCTGATTCAGTAAGTCTGGAGTGAAGCTCCAGAATTTGCATTTCAAACATTTCCAGGTGTTGCTCAAGCCTCTGGTCAGGGATGACAAGGGCCCCCACTTGAGAGCCACTGGTAGTGGTAAAGCAGAGAAGACAGAGGAGGAACAGAGAGAAGGGTTTTCAGAAGCCAGAATTTCACTTACCTTCGCGTAATGGCCCCCACCTCTTCCAAGGACCCCACCTGTGGCCAGGAGCCCTTGAGCCGAGGCTCTGCCACGGCTCTGAAGAGTGACTCCAACTGGGCCCCTCTACCAGGATTCAGCTGGGGAGATCTCCCGCTTGGGAAAAAGGAGCAGCTCTACAAACCCACAGTGTGGAACCCCAGGCAGAACTGAGAATGCAATGCCGGAAGGTGAAAACCCAGGGGGAAGAGGGCAGAAGAGATAGGAGGTTTCCAAGACATGGGTTATGAGGCTGGGCACTGGCAGCCACTGAGAAAGCAGCTGCGGCAGAGGAAAGATGCTAAAGGGCAGCTGAGAGAACAGGGGGCAAAAGAAAGTATCTGGGTTCCCTGAGACACAGTGCAAAAATCCTTGGAGTTACACATGATTTTGAGCAATCTGTGGAACAGTTTTTTTTCTTTTTTTTTTTTTTGGCTGAGCCACACGGCTTGTGGGATCTTAGTTCCCCAACCAGGGATTGAACCCCTGCCCCCCGCAGTGGAAGCACCAAGTCTTAACCACCGGACCACCAGGGAAGTCCCTGAAAACTTCTACTTATGGCAAATGACTCTTGCTTTCCATACTTTACACTGAGAACCAATATAGACTTAGAACCAGACCACCTGGGTCTGAATCTAGACTTGGCCAAGTAACTAGCTGTGTGATCTTGGGCAAGTTACATAATCACCCTGTGTTCCACTTTTCTCATCTGTGACATAGGATAATAACAGAACCTACTGGGAATTCCCTGGCAGTCCAGTAGTTAGGACTCGAGCTTTCACTGCCAACTAAGATCCCACGAGCCACGTGGCGTGGCCAAGAAAAAAACAAAAACAGAACCTACCTTGTAGTATTGTCATGAGGATTCAATGAATTACTGCACGTGAAGTGTTCAGAATAGAGTCTGGCACTTAATCATCATTATACAGGTGTTAGCTAATATGATTAAATTTTCCTTTTTTTTTCCTTTTGTGGTACGCGGGCCTCTCACTGTTCTGGCCTCTCCCGTTGCGGAGCACAGGCTCCGGAAGCGCAGGCTCAGCGGCCATGGCTCCCGGGCCCAGCCGCTCTGCGGCGTGTGGGATCTTCCCGGGCCAGGGCACAAACCCGTGTCCCCTGAATCGGCAGGCGGACTCTCAACTACTGCGCCACCAGGGAAGCCCTAAATTTTCCTTTTTAAGTAAGTTTAAAAGTGAATTAATTTAAAGAATAGTATTTGGTAAATGATAGTACAGATGGTTGGTGGACATGGCAGAAGTTGAGAGAGAACACGAAAATGCCTGAATTTGGCAAAGATTTTCCACCTGTGCTCCCTGAAGCCCCAGGGTTTTTGGGACGCTTAGTCAGAGCTAAGCATCTTTGGCTGTAGTTCCACTTCTGCTTTATAGATAGGGTTTCAAGGTATTTGAACAGTGTTCTGTGATTTAAAAACGAAGTTTGAAAACCACAAGGCTGAGAGTTTAGAAGAGAGAAAAGTTAATGGGGATACTGATCCCTTAGGAGTAGAAAAAGAGTGGCAGGGGATGGTGAGCGGTCTAGCCATAAATGGGTTAAATCCAGCTAGAATTCCAGAATGAAGGTGAGAGGAGGTCAGGAGTTGGCTGTGAGCAGAGTCCAAGGGGAGTTCCTGCAATGATTCTGAGGTGGAGAAACACAGCCTGGGCCCCAGGCTTAAAAGGGCTTGGTTCCCCAGGAACCAAGGGGAGCTGGAAAGCAACCAGCATAGGTTTGGTGAGAAAAGAGCAGGGCTAGAGGCAGAGCCAGCAGTCTTGAGAGGGAAACAGACAGGGCCTGGGGAATGGGAGCAGAGCCAGGTGCCTCAAGCCAAGGCCAGCTGGCTGTTAATCCACCCACCTTGCTCCAAGCAGGCAGTGTAAGGGGCAAAGTTTGCACCCTGCCAGCCTACCATGTCACAAAAGCAGCTTCGTCACGGATGAGCAAGCATGACACAGTCCAGTGGGGGCAGGGGGCACAACAGATGATTGCGAAGCCCCAGAATTCCCGGCGCCAATTCCCCAAGGAATTCGATGTCCTTGGACATCGGCCATCCTTGTGAGAGGGGAGCCTGGCTGGGTCTGCCTCCAGGGGCCGCATTTGGCCTCAGAATCACAGGCACTGCTCCCTTAACTTACCCTGTGCCAGGCCCTGTGCCAAACACTTTATTTACTCGATTAATTAAGAGTCTTTTACTTGCGAGTAAGGAAATCAACTCAAGCCACATTAACTTTTTTTAGAAAGTGGGTGATGATGCATTGGTGGGGGGATGGTCTCTTGACTCCCAGATCAGGAGGTCGCTGGCCTCAGGAAAGGCCCAGAGTGCGGACTCCGGAGCATCTGGCATCCTCCTGCGACTCTTAGGTTCTCCCTGTGCATCTGCCTCATTCTTCCTCCTCAGCTGATGGGCTTTTTCTGATACTCGGTCCACAATGCAGGGAGAAGAGGCCCACCCACAGCTCCCATATTCCCATGTTACAGATCCAACCCCAGGGAGAAACTAAAGCTGGATCCACTTTGATTTCTCTGGGAAAGCAAGGCCCTGTGTGGGTCAGGTGTCCATTTTGGTTCCAACTGGCCATAGTGAAGGGAGGGGGACAGGTCACAAACAGAAATATGTCTGCTATGGTCCTTCACTCTGACCCTGAGGAGAAGGATACGGCCCTCAGGAACTGGTTGGCTTTGAATCCAGTTTTCTTTGCCTCTAAAGCCAAGAGGTGGCCCTCGACAGGGAGGACAGAGGCAGAGGGACTGTGGTTATTAAGCCCATTAAGGGACAACAGGACATGGACAAAACACCAAGTTCCATATGAAAATAAAATTTTAATTTGCCAAGGGAAGATCACAGCAACCCCTACATACCCCACACACTAGTTCTCCTAGGACTGGGTGAGCAGGGCCTCCCTCTGGAAGTGCTCAGCAGGGAGGACAGTGACAGACCCGAGGCTGAGGCTGTGCTCAGAGGTGGGCGGGGGGACTGGCGGGCTGCTTTCGCCCATCGCCAGCGATGGGCCGGCCTCGCTCCTCCCAGATGGTGAGCCCGTCGCAGGAGCAGATCTGCTTGGGGTTCTGGAAAAGGCCAGCAGAGCGTGCGATGATGCCACAGGCCAACCTGCGGAAGAGCAGTGCGGTTGAGATGAGCACCTGCCTGGCCCCTCCCGGTCTCCGCGGGCACTGCGGGCAGAGCACTCACCCCTCTCCTGAGTTCCCTGTGATCCTGGACAAGGGATGGCCACCCCGGCCCAGGTCGTCTTCTCCCTCATCGACGACCAGGCTTCGGCCAATCACATCACACACCTTTGAGGGGAGACAAAGACCTCAGACAGTGGACCTGTTAGGAAAGGTCCCCACCTTCTTTTCCACCTCACCTTCAGCCTCTCATCCTCTATCCTGAAGACGGCTCGGCCATCAGCTTCAGCGTGGATGTTCCCTAGGTCTCCACGGTGCTGCAATGAGACCCGGGGGGGAAAGGGCACGTGGGACATGGCTGCTAACTTCTGGCTTCCCAGTATCTGGGTCCCCTTCCTCAAAGTACCAGTGTCCTCCTATGGGTCCAGTCTGGTAGGATGAAGGGACGGCCCAGGACACAAGGAAGGAAACTGGACTCTCTCTCCCTGGAACTAAAATCCTGGGCATGCTGAATGACAGCACGCTGAAAACGGCCAGTGACTCCCTCCCTAGGAAGTCATGTCACTAGACCAGGCTGCTTCTCCTACAAGGCTGCTGCCCAGTCTGCATCCAAGCCTCAGAATCTAGCCCGGTTCCTGCTCTTTTCCAAGCCCACTTCTCCAGCCTCCGGATGACTCTGTGAGCCCCTGGTAGTCTGCAGTTCCCCTGGGCTTAAGTTGGCCAAGCTTGGCTTCTTGACCATCAGAGGCAGCCAGCATCCCTTCCCTGATGTCCGGCCTCCAGGAAAAGAAGAAACACAGGGGCAAAGGGCGTCTCCTGCCCCCAACACCTGGTTCTGCCCACCTTCTCCCTTGAAGGTAATAAAAATGTCCTGGGACTTCCCTGCTGGTCCAGTGGCTAAGACTCTGCGCTCCCAATGCAGGAGGCCCGGGTTTGATCCCTGGTCAGGGAACTAGATCCTGCATGTCGCAGCTAAAGATCCCACATGCCACCTGCACACCGCAACTAAAAAGATCCCGTGCGCCCCAACTAAGACCCGGTGCAGCCAAATAAATAAATATATATATATTTTTTAAATGTCCTAACACAGCTACTGAGCTCCGCCTACATCAGATACCCTCTGCCAGGGAGGGTGGGAGGTGATGGTCAACACCCCTCAAGGGGTTCAGAGCATGGTGAGGAGACAGACATGGAACAGACTAGTGATTACAAAACATAAGGTTAGCACAATAGTGAGTGTGTTTCCTGGTGACAAGGCCCTACTGATGAGTCCCAGAGACCCACGTCTGTCTGTGCAAATAAATTGCCCCCAACCTGACAACTTGGGCAGAAGTAAGAGCCTGAGCCAACATGGGCTGGTACACATGGCCTTGCCGCAAAGCAGGGTCACAAAGCATGTCACTGTGTGACGGGGCTGACGAGCAAGCAGCAAGAAGAGCCACTTCTGCTTTATCTTGTTTCCCTTTGGGACGTCTGCTGCTCACACCTGGCACTTTTTGCTGTGCCGGGTGTTGGGGCCTTTTGCGGTAGGAAGATAAAGGCGGGGGAGGTGTTTCCAGGACTGGGCGGAGGAGCAAGCGGCCTGGTGTGTGGCTCAGAGGCACGAGCCAGCAGCAGAGGGTCAGGAGACGCAGGCTTTCTAGTCCCTCCCCTGCACACGGGTGGGTGGAACTGGGCCAGGTGGCACTGAACGTCACACCAAGTAGCCACGTGAGATCTGTCCCCTTGGGTACTGGGGAGTTAAGAAAGGTTTCAGGCAGGGGTGTGACTTTGTCACTTCATGCTTTGGAACAATTCCTCTAATACCGTGCATGAAGGCAAAGGACTGGAGGTGGATGGGGAGAGAAGGGAAGGAAGCTTAGAAACCAGTTAGGAGATGTGCAAAGGGACAACCAGGCTTGGACGTAAATCCCCACACTGAATTCACTTCTGTCTGGACAAAACCAGACGCTGAAATCCAAAAGGAACATGCCAGTCATCATGGCTCCTTGGACATGTAGCTCTTGCTCAGGTCTTCCTCTGCCTATACCGAGGGCTCGGGTACAAGACAGCAGCTGGCTCCAGCCCCTTCAGATGCCCTCCCTGGGAGGGGCCCAGGCCAAGGCACGGGTCACGAGGGGGTCTTCGGCCCTTCAGAAACTCCACTTCCTAAGAGGCATAGGGCTGCCAGTTCCCAGACCTCCTTCTTGCCGGTTCAAGCCTCCAGGGCTTTGTCTATGGGGCGTCCCCTGTTGAGCCTCCATTCCCACTCTCCCTTCTTCACCTGCCTGATTCCTGCTCAGCACCTTTCAAGGCTTCAATGAGGAAGACTGCCTCTAAGATGCACCCCCTGGATTCACACCCTGTGTGCTCCACCACAAGGGTGGGCTGGACCTGGCGTCACCTCCAAGCTTACGTTACAAAAGGAGCGTGGCTTCAGGTTGGAAGCCTTCTCTCTCTCACTTGCTCTGACGGCAGCCAGCTGCTGTGCTGTGCACTGGCCTAGGGAGAGGCCCACCTGGCAAAGGACTGATGTCTCTGGCCAACAGCCAGGGAGGCCCTGAGGCCAGCCAACAGCAACATGAGTTCGTGTGGAAGCAGGTCCTCCCCACATCGAGCCTTGAGAGACCCGAAGACAGAGGTCCCCAGCTAAGCTGTACCCGAATTCCTACCCCAGAGAAACTGTGAGATGACAAATGCTTGTTGTTTGTTTTAAACCTGGGAGTTCCCTGGTGGTCCAGTGGTTAGGACTTGGCGCTTTCACTGCTGTGGGTTCGATCCCTGGTTGGGGAGCTAATATCCGCACAAGCCGAGCAGCTTGGCCAAAAAAAAACCCAAAGGGCTTCCCTGGTGGTGCAGTGGTTGAGAGTCCACCTGCCGATGCAGGGGACACGGGTTCGTGCCCCGGTCCGGGAAGATCCCACATGCCACGGAGCGGCTGGGCCCGTGAGCCATGGCCGCTGAGCCTGCGCGTCCGGAGCCTGTGCTCCACAACGGGAGAGGCCACAACAGTGAGAGGCCCGCGTACCGCAAAAAAAAACAAAAAACCAAAAAACAAAAAACCCTAAGTTTGGAGTAATTTGACTCTCGGCAATAGATAACTGACACACAGAACGCAAGTATGACACTATGCAATGGACCCAACAGAAAGGCTTCCCCCACTCCCCAGGGGGCGGGGGGCGAGGAGTAAAAACTTCGATCACTAGAAATGTGACAGAGCTGTCAAAAGTCCAAAAAAACAAAAATCACTTACATGAATTAAGAAACACACACCATGTTTTCATTTGTTTGCCCTCCCCTGCACACGGGTGGGTGGGGCTGTGTGACGGGGCTGACGAGGAAGCAGCAAGAAGAGCCACTTCTGCTTTATCTTGTTTCCCTTTGGGACGTCTGCTGCTCACACCTGGCACTTTTTGCTGTGCCGGGTGTTGGGGTCTTTTGCGGTAGGAAGATTAAGGAGGGGGAGGCGTTTCCAGGACTGGGCGGAGGAGCAAGCGGCCTGGTGTGTGGCTCAGAGGCTGATCCCCTCTGAATCCCTGAGGAGGGGAACACATAGCACCGCAGGCGGAGGAGACGGAATCAGGTGTGTGTGGACAGGGCGTCAGGAAACATCCCATCACTGAGAGAGAAGGCCGTCCTCCTGGCACGACATCCAGGACAAAATGTCAGCTTGGTGTTGAAACGTCTTTAACGCCTCTCTGACATTCACTAATCACCCTGACAGCGGTAAAGCAGGCCGTAGTCCCTAGCAGGACCCTAATGACACGTTTTAGGTCTGCACTGATGTACCTTCACAATGATCCTCCTCTTGGGGCTGGAAGTACTGGTTTCTTATTTTCTGTGGCCATATCAAGTTTCTTGTTAAAAATAAATCTACCTTAATTACATGAATGATGTCTTGATTTTCTTCAAAATAATGGTGGAGAAGGGCCAGGGGTGTTGATGAAGCAGGACTGGCCACGAGTTGGTAACTGGGTGACAGGGACATGGGGGTTCAGGACTCTAGTTTCTCTACTTTTAGAAATTGTTTGAAACCTTCAGTGATAGATTAAAATGTTAAAAATAACTAAATTTACCTAAGGAGAAAAAAATCAGTCAATTTAAATAAAAACATTGAGTAACTAACAGAACAAGTAGTACTCAGATAAGGCAAGAATCATTAAGGCAGCATGTGACTCACTGCTGATGGGGAAACAATTCTCTGGTGTAAAATTAAACTCCAGGGCCAGGAGCTGCAGCATCAGGGACAGCGTTTTGTTTTTTGTTTTTTGGCCACACCATGAGGCACGCGGAACTTCCCCGATGAAGGCTCGAACCCATGTCCTCCGCAGTGGAAGTGAGGAGTCTTAACCACTGGACCACCAGAGAAGTTCTGGGATGGCCTTTTTAGTTTAGGTAAAAGCTTTAACTTCCACACCATCACCTTCTCCAGGAAGCTTTCTCCCATTGCATGTGCCCCTCGGGCTGGGTCAGGAGCTTGCTCTGGGCTCCCAGGGCCTCCGGCAGGCTCCTGCAAGGATTCTCTCACTGCACTGCAACCAAGGAGTTCTCAGTGTCTCCCTCACCAGACTGTGAGTCTTAGGGAGCAGGCCTTCAACACAGAAAGTGTCAATAAATGTTTCTAAATGGAACCAAAAAAGTGAGGGAAAAAGACCCCAACAAAAAGGAATCATACTTTCAGGCCCCAAGAGCTGCGTGCCCTGCCTCTGAGACTTTGGGTTCTCTCTCAGCCTAAAAAGAATACTTACCTGGTCGGGGAGTTCCCTGGTGGCCTAGTGGTTAGGATTCTGGGCTTTCACTTACCCGGTCAGAGTCCTGGGGACCTCCATGAGACATTCCATCAGGGTTAAAGTGGTCCCCACAGCTAAGAAGGAAAGATAGCAGGTGGGCAGTGAAACAATAGCTCACAGGCCAGGTGATCCATCCTCTTACTTGACATTTGTTTCATTTATTCATTCACTCACTTATTCATTCATCCACTCATTCAACACACAGGCCCACTCTGTGCCAGGCTCTGAGTTGAGGGCACTAAGAAGAATCAGTCATGGGACCTGCCCTCAATAAGCTTCCAGGCGAGACACAGATGAGTAAACAACTAATGGCATGACAGCATGACAAACACCGTGACATGGAGACCTGACTCTCCCGTGTCCAGGAGTCACCTTCCATCTCGGAGGCAGTAAGGTGGCTATGAGCAGGAGTGTCTAGGTCAGATTTTGGTTCAAATCCCCACTCTACCATTTACATGCTCTAGGGTCTTTGACAAGTCATTTAACCTTTTTGAGTCTCAGTTTTCTCATCTGTAGACTGGGCCTTTGTGTATATGCCTCCCAGGGTACTTGTGAGGATCAAACGTGAAAGAGTGTGTGAAAAGCTGAACACAGCCCCCTGCACTTATGTGGGTGCACAACTGGGGCAATAAGGATGCTACAGGGAGGTTACAGAGGACTCACCTGTTGCAGTTCCTTGTGAGGTCTCCGAACTCATGGACGTGCAGTCCGTGCAGCCCAGGCTGCAGGCCGTCAATGGTCCCCTCAATGAGGCAGCGCTCAGGGGTCAGCTGTAGGAA
Organism: Stenella coeruleoalba; assembly: GCF_951394435.1. NCBI lineage: Eukaryota > Metazoa > Chordata > Mammalia > Artiodactyla > Delphinidae > Stenella > Stenella coeruleoalba. The sequence continues at coordinate 6,123,609 of NC_137154.1, forward strand.
GTGCACCACTCCCTGCACAGGGCCAGGCCCCCCGAGAATGGCCACTGCTGCCCCCAGATTCTCTGTAAGGTATTAAACACCAGGGCTGGCTCGTCACCTCACCCAGCCCCACCCATTTATCAACTTGGAAACGACGTGGAGAGAGCCCCCATAACTTCGCGGGGTCCCTAAAGCCACGCCAACCCGAGCCCCCAAAGGCCATGGTTGGATCTGTACCACACCCAGGCCACCTCCCTCCCAGAGAGGCCAAGGCCAAGGTTACTCACGGAACAGGCCACTGCCCATGCCCTTGAGTACCGCCTGCCTCCCAGTGCCTTCTAGAAGGGCCTGCACCTCCTGGCTGGGCAGGGTGGTCTGTACCAGGACCATCTGGTTCTCCAACTGCACCTCCACACTCTGGACACCTGGGAGAAGACAGGAGACAGTGGGCAGCAGAGGGCTGGCACCCCTGTGCTGGGAGCAGGGAAGAGAGAATCAGGGGGCCATTCCCCTTCCCCATCTTAACCAACCTTCCTATGGTTGGAGGCAAGCTCTGAAGCTGCCTTCTAGCTGTGTAAGGCCCTTAACCTCTCTGAGTTTGTTTCTTTATGAATAAAGTGGGGATAACGCCATCTTGCCCCCAGGAGTGTTGTGAATTCTTATTTCATGCGAGGCATTATTTATAACTTTTTTTTTTTTTTTTTGGTGCGGTACGCGGGCCTCTCACTGTTGTGGCCTCTCCCGTCGTGGAGCACAGGCTCCGGACGCGCAGGCTCAGTGGCCACGGCTCACGGGCCCAGCCGCTCCGCAGCATGTGGGATCTTCCCGGACCGGGGCACGAACCCGTGTCCCCTGCATCGGCAGGTGGACTCCCAACCACTGCGCCACCTGGGAAGCCCCTCTTTATAACTTTTGAAACACAGATAGTTCTTTTAAAAATGTTTCAGCACAACATTGTAAATCAACTATACTTCAATTTTTAAAAATTAAACAATAAAAAAAAATGTTTGTATAAAAGTGGGCTATCAATAGCCACATTACTCATGATAGTCAAAAGGTGAAAACAGCCCCAAAGCCCATCAAATGATGAGTGGATAAACAAAACTCGTACCCATGCAATGGAATACTATTCACCCATAAAAAGGCATTCAGCACTGATACATGCTACAATGTGGATGACCCTTAAAAACATTATGCTAAGTAAAAGCCAGTCACAAAGAGCACGTATTAGATGATGTCATTCTGGATGAAATACCCAGAAGAGGTAAATCTATAGAGACAGAAAGTAGATTAGTGGGTAGGGGAGTAGGAGGGTGATAGCTGAAAGGTACAATTTTCTTCATAAGGTGATGAAATAGAAAACTGATAGTGGTAATGGTTGCACAACTCTGTGAATATACTAAAAACCACTGAACTGTATACTTTAATGGATGAATTTTATGATATATGAACATTTCAATAAAGCTGGCACACATAAAAAAGAGGGGGCTATCACCACTATCCTGAAAGCTAACATTTACTGAACATGCACTGTGGGCTTTTTCGTACTTTACCTGTATTAATGCAGTGACCCTGTGAGTTGGGCACTATTATCCCCACTTTACGGATGAGAAAACTGAGGCATAGAGAAGTTAAGCAACTTGCTCCAAGTCACGTTGTAGTGAATGGTGGGACTGGAACTCATCCCAGGCAGCCTAGCTCCAGAGCCCGAGCACTTTACCTGAATACTGCTCACCCTGAGAAGCAGCTCCAGCCTCCAGGCTGGCTTGGCGCCCCCGCCTCCATCCTCCTGTGGCAGTTCCCACTTCTCCTATGTAACTCATGCTGCACCGATTACAATCCTCTGTGTGGGCAGGAGCTCTGTGTGGTCCACAAGGGTCAGGTTCAAAAGTCAGAGGGTCTCAACTGCCCTCCAAATCCCTGAAGCCACCCTGGTGTATACACAACCTGCGGGACGATTCTGACACATGCTCAGTTTTGAGGGCCATCGAGCCACCTCAAAGAAGGACGAGAAGGGGCTTCTCTTTCATTCAGATGTTCAGGGCTCATAAGCCTTTTAAGAGAACTCTTGAATCCTGAGCCAGAGCACAGGGGATGGCTGGGAACTCTGAGGGATGATCTCACCTGTGGAGCTTACAACCATTCTGCTCTGATCTTAGTAAGTGTGTCTGTTGCTCTGGCAGGGTAGAGCCCATGGGAGCCGGGAGCCCTGGGCAGCCCAGAAGACAGGTTAAGCGAGGCATGTCCCTCTGCTGAGCCAATGCTGTGTGAACTGAAGGCTGCACTGACTGTCTGCATTCCCTTCATCCTTGGTTCCCCCACCCACCACCACCCCCGCCCTGTATTCATTCAACAAATGTGTGCTGGGCCTGGAGGAGGCCAGGGTCAGGGAAAGCACCAGTCCTAGTCCGCAGGGAGCTCATGGGCTGTGGGAGAATCAAGACTACACCTGGATTAACCATCAGGCAGAGATGGGAATAACAGTCCCTGAGGCACACACAAGGAACCTCAGCTGTTCAGATTCCTTCCAACTCGAGGCCAAACGGGGAGATGGTACTGGGCGGAGGTAGCACCCAAGAGGCAGGACTGTTTGGCCTGTGGTTACAAAGGGTCCCACGGTCTTGCTTCTACAGATCCCCTGCCCCATCGGTGACACTGTTGGGGGAGGGGCCGAATTTGTAAACAGAAATCAGACAGACACACCCATCTCCTCCCGGCAAGTACTGGGCAATTCTGCCAGAAGAAAACCCCCCAAATAACCCAACTGCCTGTCACTTAACACAATGTCTCATCCTGGGCCACCTAGCGTGAAGCCTTGGAGCTCCAGGTCCACCCAGAGGTGCCTCTGGATGCCAAAGTGGTAGGGAGGACGGCAGGGAACTCTGAGCCTCTAGGGAATGCCAAGAGCTGTGTGCTCAGCTTTACACACATCAGGACAGTGATACTGTCCTCCTCTGGCAAGTGAAGAAATGAGGCTGGAGGGCTTCTCAACTGGCTCGAGATCGCAAAGCTCAGAAGGCAGCCTGTCCAACTCCAGAGCTGATGCTTGGTCCCCTTGCCCCACAGGAAGAAGGACTGGGCCCCAAAGGATTGATTGTCTGAGGCTCCCAGAGCTTAAGTAAGCATGCAGTGTGAGGGATTCACTTGCCTATTCATTCATTTAACAAATGTACACTAAGTGCCTATCATGCGCCCCGTTCCAGGCAGTAGGGATGCAGCAGGGAACAAGTCAGGTGATGTCTCTGCCCCATCAAGCAGCATGTGTTCCAGCACAGGAATATGGACATCAAACACATGCACAGGGAGATTCAGATAGGGCAAAGTGTGCTCAATGAAACAGGTATTGGGGAACAACCGGGGCGTGAGCCACTTAGGCTGGTGAAGGAAAGTTTCTCTGAGCCTTTAAGCATAGGCCTGAATGTAGTCAGGGAAGAGCATTCCAGCAGAGGGTACAGTTTGGGCAAAGACCCTGAGGCAGGAACAACATCTATGTGTTCTAGGAAGAGAAAGGCCCAGTGGCTGGAGCTGGAGTAAAGGGAATGATAAGATACAAAGTTGTAAGTGGAGACCAATGAAACAAAGCCCTGCAGGCAACAGGAAAGAATCTGGAATTTAATTTTAATGCAAGGGGAGGCCATTGGCAGAGGCCACAGAGTACAGTGGTTGAGGGTGTGGGCTCTGGAGTTGAAATTCTGAGTCTGCCACCTACTAGCTGTGTGGCCTTAGCTTACTCAACCTTTCTGTTTTCTTTTCAGTTTCTTCCTCTACAAATGGAGATAACAATACAACGTACTTCAGCAGGCTACTGAAGGCCTAAACGAGTTATCTCATATAGAGCACTTAGAACAGTGCCTGGCCTATGGGAAGCTCTTAAATATTAGGACTTTCACAGGATTTTAAGCAGAGCAGTGACAACATCTGATGTATGATTTAAAAAATCATTCTTAGCAATTTCCTGGCGGTCCAGTGGTTAGGCTTTCACTGCCAAGGGTGCAGGTTCGACCAGCGGGTTGGGGAACTAAGATCCCACGAGCCACGCGGGGCAGCCAAAAAATAAAATAAAATAAAATAATTGAAAATAAAAAAGGAAAAAAATCACTCTGGTTTCTATGTGAAGAACCTATCGGAAAGGGCAACAGAGAGCCCAAAGATGAGGTTCTCGTGTGGGTTGTGGTGAGGTGAGGTGGTCTGGTTTGGTGTGAAGCCCAAAGTACAGAAAAAGAGTTTTAGACACAGCAGACAAGACTTTCTGATGGACTGGCTTTGGCACAGGTAGGTTGCTGCTCTGGGGTCTCCTAAGAAGAGCTGCGTCTCTGCACTGAAAGTGGGAGGGCCCCAGTGGGAAGCTCCTTGTGACTGCAATTCCCAAAACCTTGACCTGAGTCTGAACCAAGAAGGCTGGCTCCCCAGCTGAGCAGCAGTTCGGTTTGGCTGGTGTGGAGTGTGGCCTGGCCAGTAGTACCTGTTTAGCTCAGAGCCCAGAGAGGGAGAAAAGATAAGGCTGTAGGGGACTCTAGGGTGGGTGATAAGAGTTCAAGGAAGTGAGCCTTGGGCTGGGAGGTCCTCCCACTTACCCTTAGGAGGAGAGCAGAGCCTTCTTCCCCAAAGCCCAGGCCTCCTGGAGAGGGCAAATCACCCGATCACTCTTTCTGTCTCCCTCTCTGTATCTGGGAAGCCAGCCCATGAGAAAGCGAAGCTGCTTCCAGTTACCCAGACCAGAAAATGTAGTCACCAGAAGTCTTTATCTGGCCTCTAAGAAACCTGCAGAGGGCTAAAAACTGCCCTATGTCCAACAGAAGTCCAGCTGTCTGCTCTCCCAGTAAGAATGTTTTACAGGAGGTAGAGTCCAACAGCTTTGGAAAGCTTTGGTCAGAACACTCCACTCTCAGTGGAATGGCTCAGTTTTCTCAGACACTCACCCCTCATTCCCAAACACATAGTCAAAGCAAACCCAGCTTTAGGATCTGTCCCCCTCTGCAAACATGGCACTGGAAGCCAGCACCAAGCGCTCTGGGGGCTGAGGGCAGGTGCTGCCCGGCCGCTGCGCACCAGCCCCGCTCTGCTCTCCATGCATAAGATTCATGGGCAAACATGAATGGCTAACAAAGTGAAATGGTGTTGGAACAGTGGGAATCAACAGTTTTGCACAGGACGCTTTGGGAGATGTTGTTTACTGTAGTCTGCCTGAAGTTGGGACAAAACTGAACCAACAAGAGCAGTTTGGTGCTTTGGAAAGTGTGAGAGCTGCTAGTGAACTCTAGTTTCCTCTATCAGGAGAAGTAACTGAAATGAATGAAGCTCTTGCAGAAAATCCAGGACTTGTCCACAAATGTTGTTATGAAGATGGTTGGCTGATCAAGATGACATTCAGGAACACCTCAGAACTAGATGAACTAATGGGTAAGGAAGCATATGAGAAATACATAAACTCTATTGAGGAGTGAAAATGGAACCCCTAGATAAGACAGTTTGAACAACTTAAAAAAGATCAGGGACTTCCCTGGCGGTCCAGTGGTTAAGACGCTGCGCTTCCACTGCAGGGGGCACAGGTTCGATACCTGGTGGGGGAACTAAGATCCCACATGACGCACGGTGCGGCCAAAAAAAAAAAAAAGTTTTGTCCCCTCATGCCTCTGCCCAACCAGCTTACCACCTATAAGCCCTGCCTCTCATAATTCCTAAGATTTAGTGGGCTCTCACTACATGCCAAAGACCTTTCTAAAGTGCTTTTACATGTATTAACTAATTTACTCTTCACAATGAACCTCTGGGGTAGCTTCCATTACCTTGCCCATTTAAACACTGAAGAAACAGACACAAAAAGTAACATGCACGAGGTCTTAGTGCCATTAAGTGGCAAAGGGGGGATTTGAACCCAAACAGTCTGACTCTAGAGCACATACCCCGAAGACCTAGGACACACTGCTGCCTTATACAGAGCCAAGTGCCACCAATGTCCCAGTTTCAGAAGCCATCACATGGCAGCTCCTCCAAGAACTGCTCTTCCCAGCGCAATGCTTGTGTGCTCATGTTACCTGAGGGCAGAGGCTGTGCCTGAAACATTTGTGAACACTTTTCCCTAAAAAGCCCCCAGTGTCTGGTCTATACCTGAATGACTGGATAAACATTTGACAGAATCAAAGACAGGCAGTTCCCATGGCCATGCTGGTGGCTCTGCCTTCTCAGATCTTTCCGATTGTGCCTGGTCACCTCCAGACCGGCTAGCTGGCTTTTAAGAATCAGGGCCGGACTTCCCTGATGGCGCAGTAGTTAAGAATCTGCCTGCCGATGCAGGGGACATGGGTTCAATCCTTGGTCCGGGAAGATCCCACATGCCGCAGAGCAACTAAGCCTGTGCGCCACAACTACTGAGCCCACGTGCCACAACTACTGAAGCCCGCGCCCTAGAGCCCATGCTCCGCAACAAGAAAAGCCACGGCAATAAGCCCGTGCACCTCCCCCGCTCGCCGCAACTAGAGAAAGTGCAGCAATGAAGACCTAAAGCAGCCAAAATAAAAAAAAAAAGAATCAGGGCCGCCTAAGATGGAACATGGCTAGGGCTGCTGTTTGCTTTGTCAAGATTATTTTGTTTCTCAAGCAAGAACTGCCTGTGTGCCAGGGAAAACCCCTGTAGGGGGGGACTACGCTCTGCCTCCCTCCTCACCTCCAGGCACTGGAGGTTTAAGACACCAGAAGGGCAGGCAGAGCCAGTAGAAGAATCTGGCAGGGCAGGCCTGAGACCTGCACTCTAGACTCCGCCTCTGGGTCCCTGTGTGACTCTGAGAACATTCCTTCCTCTCTCCAGGTCTCAATTTCTGCATCTGTAAATGGGAGTAGGGTTGGTCTAAGAGATTTGCCTGCCCCTCCCAGAGGCCTCCTGACTGCGCACTGAAAAGTTAATCTGGTTAAGCAGGTTCTTACCTGCTATCCCTTGCAGGGACGTGCGCACCGCGTCCACGCAGCTCTGACAGGTCATCTGCACCGCGAACTCCAGCTGCAAGGACGGGCCGATGAGAGCTAGGGAACCTTCTTGCGTGACCCTGTTTCACTACCTTCCCTGCGACCACCCCCAAAGGCCTGGAGTAACGCCCCACGTGACCCCTCCTCAAGCGCCTTCATTATCACTCACGATCATTCCAAGAGCAACACCCCTCAACATTAACGCCAAGGGCCCTGCTACTCTCACATTCCAGCCTGGATCCCAGGCCCCAACCCAGGTGTACGCTCCTTCCCCCATTCTCAAGTTAACGATCACCCCAGGGGCCGAAGCTCTCGCCCCTGCGAGGCTCCCACACGAGGCCTCGACCCTCACCGTGCAGGTAGTCCCGCGGTCCCCCGAGTCCGATGCCATCCCGAACGCAGTCACCACCGGAGGACCCGAACTGTCCAGGTCCTGTGGCGCCAACCCTGAGACGCGTCGGGAGAGGCGGAGCCCCGGAAGCCACTCCTTGCCCCGCCTCCCGCTGCGAGCGCACGCAAGGCTCTGCATCCCACCCACCCACGTCCACGCTGTAGCGGGCAAGGGCTGCGCAGGCGCACTTGGGCCATCCGGCCCCTCGTTGCCTTAGTAACCGCCGGCGCCGCCAGCGCCGCCTGGTCTAAGATGGAGCCGTATAAGCCCGAGTTCCAGCGGTTTTACCACCGGTTGCTGCGTCCGCTGTCGCTCTTCCCCCGCACGACGACGCGCACAGAGTCTCAGAAGCGCCTCTCGCAGGAGGTCCTGATGCTGCTGCCCCTACCGGTCTCACGGCTGACGGTGGCGTCGCTCTGCCGCCAGGTAGCGGAGCGGCTGGCCAACAGCGGGCTGGAGGCGCGCGCGCCTCGCAAGGTACGACTCCGTTTCACCGAGGTCATCCTGGATGAGCTAAAGTGCAGCTGGCAGGAGCCCCCCACCGAACCTGGTCTGAGCTACTTGAACAATCAGAGGCTGCGGGAGCGGCTCCTGGTCTACGTGCTGCTCAGCAGCGAGCAGCTCTTCGTACGCTACCTGCACCTTCAGAAGATCATGTCGACCCCCGCAGCTGTCTTCACCGAATCAGCCACGCTCACCCGGTTGGCCGCCAGCCTCGCCAGGGACTGCACAGTCTTCCTTACCGGTCCCGAGGTCTACCGTGGCCTGCTCGCCGACTTCCGCGCCCTGCTGAAGGAAGGGCAGGTCCAAGTCTGCTTGTCCAGACTGCGCCTCCTCGGCCCCACTGCGGCTTTCAGGCTCTGCCCTATCCCGTGGCATCACAGCACTGGCTTTGCCCAAGTGCCATATTCCAACCTCAGCCTGAACTACCTCATCCAACTCAGCCGCCCGCGAGAGCTTGTCAGTGAGCCTGAACCGGACCCAGTGAAGGAATGGAAGTCCATTCCCCAGCTGAAGAAGAAGAAGCCTCTCCGCTGGCTGTCCACCATGCAAAAGGGGAGAGAAAGCAACTTCAGTTCACAGATTGCCTCACTGCCTGGGTCCTCTGTGGCTACCCCCAACCAGGTTCCCCCCACCTCCCACTTGCCCCTCTCCTCCCAGCTCCAGAGGGGCCAGTCCATGCCCTCTCTGCGTGAGGGCTGGAAACTAGCAGATGAGTTGGGCCTTCCTCCATTCTCTCCTCGCCCCTTAACCCCACTGGTCCTGGTTGCAGAGAGCAAACCAGAGCTGGCAGGGGACACTGTGGCTGAGGACCTGAAGCAGAGGATGAAGAACATGCAATTGGGGTGGTCTCACTACTCACCGCTGAACTCGGGCCTGCCCGCACTCTTGGGGGCCCTGACCTACCGCCCAGCTGCAGCACATCACATGGAAGAGCTGCAGAGAATGTTGAAGGGCCTTGAGGAGAAGAAAGCCTCAGAGCAGTGGAGCCCCCAGTCCCCCAGATCCCATCCACTTGAACCACAGCCAGTGACTGTTACTTTGAAGCTAAGAAATCAGGTGGTCCAGGCAGCTGCTGTACAGGTCTCAGCAAGAAACTTTTTGGATTCCTTCCACGTTGAGGGGGCCGGAGTCCTATACAACCACCTGGCTGGTGAACTGGAACCCAAACTTATCGAGGAAATGGATACTGATTGCACTTTGGGCAGTAGCATCAGGGAGGTGTACAAGGAGCTGATGAGCCATGTCTCTAAGGACCACTTCTCTTTTGACCAGGGGCCCCTGGTTGAGCCTGCAGCCAATAAAGACTGGTCGGCCTTCCTATTCTCAGCCTTTCTACGTCAAGAAAAACAGCATCGTTTCATCAACACCAAGCTGGCTGGACTTTCTTCCCTGAGAGCTAACACTTTACAGTCCAACCCTGATAAGATGTCCTCCTTCACATCACTCCAAGCACGTAAAAGCTGGGAGAAGTGGTCAAACAAGGCCTCATGGCTGAACTGGTGGAAAACGACTTTGTCTGTGGGTGACTACTTCAAGTACCTCACCACCCAGGAGACAGACTTCCTCCATGTCATCTTCCAAATGTATGAAGAGGAGGTTCCTGTGGAGATCGTGGCCCCTGTCAGAGAGTCCCGAAAGATTCAGCACCCACCTCCCTTGCTAGAAGACGACGAGCCAGACTTTGTGCCAGGAGAGTGGGATTGGGACACGGTGCTGGAGCACAGGCTGGGAACTGAGAACAACAGCCTCCTGGAAGACTCTCACAAAATCCTGAGCCTACAGAAGCGTCTGGAGCAGCTGTGGTCCATGCTTGAGGTCCCTGACAAAGACCGGCTGGACATGGCCATCAAGTACAGCTCCAATGCCCGCCTGAGGCAGCTGCCGTCACTGGTGAGTGCCTGGGAGCAGGCCTTGCAGCCCATTCAGCTGCGGGAGGTATTGCTGGGGAAACTGGAGTGGTTTGAGCGACAAGCCTCCGACCCTAACCGCTTCTTCCACAAGACCGACATGGGCCTGAGTCGCTTCCTGGAGGAGAATCAGATCCGCAACCATCTCCATAAGAGGCTCGGTCTAGTGGAGGCTCCTTTGGTTCCCCTCCTGGAGGAGATCGAGTTAGTCTTCGGTGAGCCAGTGACCTTCAAGGGGCGGCGCTACCTGGACAAGATGAAGCATGACAAAGTGGAGATGCTCTACTGGCTGCAGCAGTGGCGGCGGCTCCACCACCTGGTCTGGGGCAAGAGGGCCTCCCATCAGTCAGCCCTGTCCAGGAAGCTCAGCAGCCAGCCTTTAATAGCCCCTGGGAATACGCCCATTACTCTCTGACCAGGTCAAGTGCCCTCAGGTCCCTCCCTCACCCCCATACACCCAGCAGCTCACCCAGACCTCTGGACTGCTTTGAAAGAAGAAATATCTGGGAGTGCGGGGTTCAGGAAAACTGTGCTTCCAACTACCAGGGGACTGAAATTAGCACTTTATTTTGACCATGAAGTTCTCATAAAAAAATCCACAAGCCCAGTAGTCCCATTTCTGTCAAGCCATGAACAGCACAGCCAAAAACTCATGCATCAATAGAGAAGGGCAAGAGGAAATAAAGTGTGAAGGATGTAGCTTTATTAGGGTAGTCTGTGTAGGCCTCACGGGGAAGGGGAGATTTGAACGGAGGCTTGAAGGAGGGGAGGAAGTGAGCTCCGTGGACATCTGGGACAACAGTGTTCCTGCCAGCTATTGGGAAGCGTAAGGCAGGCGGGTGCCTGGGGTGTTCCAGAAAAGCAAGGTGGCCAATGCAGGTGGAGCAGAGCTAAGGGGAAAGAGAGCTGAGTCAGAGGGGTCGTGACAAGGTGCCGGGGGCAGGTTAGATTATGTAAGGCCTGTAGGCCATTGTAAAAATGATTTCAGAGATAGCCTATGCATGTATGAACACACATGAATATGTTGTCTATACACATGTCTTTACACCAGCAGTAGCATGCTGTCCCCTGTTTTGCCCCTTTTTTTTTCCCCAATGAGCTTGCCTCAAGTTCATTCCACGTCGGTACACATAGATCTGACTTATTCTTTTTGATTGCTATCTAGTATCCCACTGGGTGTTTTTGGTTTTGGTCTTGGTTTTTTTTTTTTTTTGGCTGTGCCACGCGGCTTGCAGGATCTTAGTCACCCAACCAGGGACTGAACCTGGGTCCTGGCAGTGAAAGCGTGGAGGCCTAACCACTGGACTGCCAGGGAATTCTCTGGGTGTATTTTTATTTTGTTTAACCAGTCTCTTATTGTTGGACATTTACAAACAAAAACAATGCTCTAAAAAAATCCTTGTTCATCTCTTTAGTATGTGCAGCTATTTCTATGGTTTAAGTTCCTGGAAGTGGAATTATATCTAAGCATAAGCACTTGTAATTTTGATAGATATTACTGATTACCCTCCACAAAGGCTGTAACCATTTGCATTATTGTCAGCACTGCATGATGATAATAATAATTCCCCACTCTCATCAATAGTGTTATCAAAATTTTTAATCTTTACCATCTAATAGGTGAAAAAATTGCATCTCATTTGAGTTGTGTTCTCATCTGTCTTATGAGTGAAGTTGCATCTTTTAGATATTTAAAAGCTGGGTTATTTTCTGTAAGATTCTCATGCCCTTTGCCCACTTTTCAATTGGTTTTGACTATTCTTTTTTTTTGGCTACGTTGGGTCTTTGTTGCTGTGCGCGGGCTTTCTCTAGTTGTGGCTAGCGGGGGCTACTTTTCGTTGTGGTGCGTGGGCTTCTCATTTAGGTGGCTTCTCTTGTTGCCAAGCATGGGCTATAGGCATGCGGGCTTCAGTAGTTGTGGCTCGCGGGCTCTAGAGCGCGGGCTCAGTAGTTGTGGTGCACGGGCTTAGTTGTTCCGCAGCATGTGGGATCTTCCCAGACCAGGGCTCAAGCCCGTGTCCCCTGCATTGGCAGGCAGATTCTTAACCACTGCACCACCAGGGAAGTTCCTTACTATTTATTTAAATTAACACTAATCCCATTATGTGTTTACAGACATAATATATGTTATGAAAAACAACTTTTTTTTTTAAAGTAGTGAAGAGTGGCTATTTTACTCTTTTGCAAATCTCCTGAATGTCTGGCTTAATAGGAGACAACTGGATTCTCATGTTTCTGCTGCATCTGTTGCGATATTGCACGTCATGCAGCCTCTGGAAAACACTGTACTCAGAAACAGGGAGGGTAGAAAAGGCAAATAACGTGTCAGCAGTATTATGAAAATGTTTTTTGTTTTTTGTTTTTTTTTTTTGCGGTACACGGGCCTCTCACTGTTGTGGCCTCTCCCATTGCGGAGCACAGGCTCCGGACGCGCAGGCTCAGCGGCCATGGCTCACGGGCCCAGCTTCTCTGTGGCATGTGGGATCTTCCCGGACCGGGGCACGAACCCGCGTCCCCTGCATCGGCAGGCGGACTCTCAACCACCACGCCACCAGGGAAGCCCTGAAAATGGTTTTGATATCATGAAACCCCAGAAAGGGTCTGGGGGGGCCTATTTTTTTTGAAATAGAGGAAGGGGCACAGGTGGGAGCAAAGGCAGTAGTGAGGGTGGTGTTAAGGACTGTGAGACATGATTCGGGGGAGTGGGCAGTTGCTGGGGCAGGGGCAGTGAAAGTGGGGGAAGGGTTGGGTGACCAGCTTGTTTGCTTATAAAATGTCAAGCCAGAGGTAAAATACAACTTGAAAAAAACAATCGGCAATTCTGCAAATTGGTCATTCAGCTGCTGGACAAGCACATTGGCTTCTGGTGATCTGGCCACGCTGGGAAGCTGAGACCCACAGAGCTGAAGTCCAGTCCTGACGGTTCACCAGTGCTGGCGGGAACTGGATCTAGGCCCAGGTGCTTCTGACTTCACTAAGCCTACAGCCCCACCCCCTTGGTCTTGGGGTTTCTGTGCCTGGCCCACCTCTTCCTTGTACTGTTGTTTATCAAACCCTTTTCTTTATGTTGACTCCCTTTTTAAGAAAATTGTATTGAAGTATAGTTGATTTACCATGTTGTGTTAATTTCTGCTGTACAGCAAAGTGACTCAGTTACACACATATATACATCCTTTTTTATATTCTTTTCCATATGGTTTATCACAGGATATTGAATATAGTTCCCTGTGCTCTACAGTTGGACCTTGTTGTTTACCCATCCTAGATATACTAGTTTGCATCTGCTAACCCCAAACCCCCAGTCCTTCCCTCCCCGACCTTGGCAACCACAAGTCTGTCCTTTACGTCTCTGAGTATACTGACTCTGTTTTGTTTTTTGGTTTTTTTTTTGCGGTACGCGGGCCTCTCACTGTTGTGGCCTCTCCCCTTGCGGAGCACAGGCTCCGGACGCGCAGGCTCAGCAGCCATGGCTCACGGGCCCAGCCGCTGCGCGGCATGTGGGATCTTCCCAGACCAGGGCACGAACCCATGTCCCCTGCATCGGCAGGTGGACTCTCAACCACTGTGCCACCAGGGAAGCCCACTGACTCTGTTTTAAAACTTATTTTAAAAGGCAATTTTAATCACACTAGCTAATACTATATAGTGATTATTAAGTGCCAGACTCCATTCTAAACACTTTTCATGCAGTAATTCATTGAGTCCTCATGGCAATGCAGTGAGGCAGGCACTACTGTTATTTCAAGGCCCAGATGAGGAAACTGAGGCACAGAGTGGTTATGTAACTTGCCCAAGGTCACACAACTAGGAACATGGCAGAGTCTGGATTCAGACCCAGAGGTCTGACTCCAAGTACATTCTCTTAACCACTGTACTGTTTCTTATCATAAAATATAAAAAAAAACAGGTCTGCCCAATTGAAGTCCATGGGGAGAAGCTGAATATGATCAGATTTTCGGCTTTCATCGTTACCTGTCCCCGGAGGAAATCAGGCTTTCGGACAGCCCACTTGATTCCCAGCGGTGACTCTGAGGCCCACATCATTCTTCTTTCAGGCCCAGAGCACCGAACTCCTCCCAAGTGGCAGACACTGCTTGGTGGGGGGGGGAGGGGGGGTGGTGGGAAGCAGAGCCAGAGGAAACCAGAAAGAACCAGTCGCTGTCTCCGAGGAGTTTAAAGTTTAGTAGGGAAGATAATTTCAATAATATGGCAAGTGAAGGGTACGGTGGGAGCCCACAAAATGGACATTCAACAGAGCCGGGGCATAGGGGAAGGGTGATCTGGGAGAGCTTCCTGGAGGAGGCCACACTCAATTGGAGTCTAAATTCTAGAAGGTTGAGTGGGAGTCAGCAGGCACATGGTGGCAGAGGAGAAGAGGAGAGCTTTCCAAGCCCAGCGTGAGCAAAGGTACAGGAGAGGAGCATAGTGTATGGGGGAGAACTACAAGTACTTTGGCATTAATCAGCCTTGAAAAGGCTGGGAAGGGAGTGAGACTGGAGGCGGAGGCGGAGGCAGGGCCAGGTCCAGTGTGGGCCTTGTTCTGTAGGTGTTGGGAAGCCATGTATTCACCAGCAGATACCTACCGAGCACCTGCTCGGTGCCTGGGGCTGCTCCAGGTGCTGAGGACGCCACACTGCACAATACAGACAAGGACGCTTCGTGTTCTGGGGGAGGACACAACAGCCAGGCAGGTAAAACAAATGATACAGGGGGAAAAAGCCAAAATGGCAAGAGAAAATTCAGAGAAAAGCAATTTAAAATAGGGGATCGGGACTTCCCTGGTGGCACAGTGATTAAGAATCCACCTGCCAATGCAGGGGACACGGGTTCGGGCCCTGGTCCGGGAAGATCGCACATGCCGCGGGCCGCGGAGCAACTAAGCCCATGCGCCACAACTACTGAGCCTGCGCTCTACAGCCCGTGAGCCACAACTACTGAAGCCCGCGCGCCTAGAGCTGGTGGTCCACAACAAAAGAAGGCACCGCCATGAGAAGCCCGCACACCGCAATGAAGAGTAGCCCCCGCTCGCTGCAACTAGAGAAAGCCTGTGCGCAGCAACGAAGACCCAAAGCAGCTAAAAATAAATAAATTTATAAAATAGGGTATCATGGAATTCCCTGGCTGTCCAGTGGTTAGGAATCTGCGCTTCTACTGCAGGGCGCACGGATTTGATTCCTGGTCAAGCCGGGGCACGGCAAAAAAAAAAAAAAGAAAATAGGGGATCAAAAGAGGGAATATTTGAGCAAAGACTGGAAGGAGTGGAAAGAGAGCTGTGTGATACCTGGGAATGAACATTCTAGGCTGGGGCTAATGTAAGTTCAAAAGCCCTGAGACGGGTGTGTGCCTGGTGAGTCAGGAGGCCAGTGTGGCTGGAGTGGCACGGACCAGGTGGGGAATGCTTGGGAATTAGGTCAGAGAAATAAGGGGGTTTTATCAGGCTTTAGTCAGAGGAGTGACATTTGGCTGCCCCACGGGTGAGGGTTAGGAGGCTGCGGGTTGGAGGCTAGCAGACAAGGGTGGAGGCTGCCACGGTGGGAAGATGAGCCAGGACGGAGTGTTTAGGAGGCAAATTTGGCAGCGTTTGGTGAGGACTGACTGTGGGGAATGAGGGTAGAGAGTCAAGGGCACCTCCTCAGTGTCCTCCTGGGTGTCTGGCTTGGGCCTCTGGTGGAGCCCTTCATGAAACGAGAGGATGGAGGGTTTGGTGGGAGTGCAGTGGGGGGAGATGATGAGTTCAGCCCTGAAAAGGTTAAGTTTGCAAATTCCCTGGTGGTCCAGTGGTTAGGACTCCACGCTTCCACTGCAGGCTGGTGGGGTTCAATCCCTGGTCCGGGAAATAAGATCCCACAAACTTCATGGCAAAAAAAAAAAAAAAAAAAAGTTAAGTTTGATGTGCCTGCAGGGCATCCAAGTGGAGATCCAGAGGCAAATGTTTTTTCTTAGATGGACAGAAATTTTGCTAAAGATGGAAATCTTTAAACAGCATACTTATATCCATATGTCTTATGTCACTGCTCAGATATCACAAACTAATTTTCTAGGTCAACCTGGGGCCTAAAATATGTAAAAGAATTATTTTTTTACAATTTTACCAAAGCTAAACTTTTTTTTTAAAAGCTATTATTCACTAAATACAAAGTTCACCTAATACCACTGAGTTAGGCATTGCTATGGACTAAATGTTTGTGTCCCCCCCAAAACTCATATGTGATGATGTTCGGTGGTACTTTGGGAGGTATTTAGGGTTAGATGAGATCATGAGAGTGGGGCCCCAGCCCTTATAAGAAGCAGAAGAAACCAGAGCCCCCTCTCTTTCCACCGTGGGAGGATACAGCAAGAGAGCAGCAAATGACAAACCAGGAAGAAGGCCTTCACTAGGCCCTGGTCTGCTGGCACCTTAATTTAGGACTTCCCAGCCTCCAGAACTGAGGAATAAATGTTTGTTTAAGCCTCCAGTCTGTGGTATTTTGTTACAGCAGCCTGAGCAGACAGAGACAGGCATCATCAGGTATATCCCAGCCAGGGAGTCAGAAGTCCCAGGTTTCCCCCATCAACAGAGGGGTGGATAAAGAAGATGTGGTACATACATATTGTACAATGGAATATTACTTAGCCATAAAAAAGAACAAAATAATGCCATTTGCAGCAACATGGATGGACCTAGAGATTGTCATACTGAGTGAAGTAAGTCAGACAGAGAAAGACAAATATATGGTATCATTTATATGTGGTCTAAAATAAATGGTACAAATGAACTAATTTACAAAACAGAAACAGAGTCACAGATGTAGAAAGCAAACTTATGGTTACCGGGGGGAAACGGGGGGAGAGATAAATTGGGAGATTGGAATTGACATATACACACTACTATATATAAAATAGGGAATTCCCTGGCAGTCTAGTGGTTGGGACTTGGTGTTTCCACTGAAGGGGGCACAGGTTCCATCCATGGTCGGGGAAGTAAGATCCTGCCTGCCGTGTGGCCAGAAAATAAAATAAAATGAAATGAAAAATATAAAATAAAATAAAATAAATAACATAAAATAAAATCCTACTGTATAGGGCTTCCCTGGTGGCGCAGTGGTTGAGAGTCTGCCTGCCAATGCAGGGGACACGGGTTCGTGCCCCGGTCCGGGAAGATCCCACATGCCGCGGAGTGGCTGGGCCCGTGAGCCATGGCCACTGAGCCTGCGCGTCCGGAGCCTGTGCTCCGCAACGGGAGAGGCCACAGCGGTGAGAGGCCCGCGTACCGCAAAAAAAAAAAAAAAAAAAAAAAAAATCCTACTGTATAGCACAGGGAACTTCTACTCAATGCTCTGTAATGACCAATATGGGAAAAGAATCTAAAAAAGAGTGGATATATGTATATGTATAACTGATCCACTTTGCTGTACGCATGAAACTAACACAACATTGTTAATCAACTATACTCCAATAAAAATTTTTTTAAAAAAAGGAAGAAGAGAAAATACTTGTAGAAAGAACAAAACAAACAAAAAGAAGTCCCAGATTTCCCATTCATTGTCTGTGACCTTGGGCAATGAATTCCATCTCCTTTTCACCCATTCATTTATCGCATATTCAGTGAGCTATGGCTGTGCTTAGGCACTGAGGAGAAAGCAATGAATGAGCAAAGCTGACAGGGTTTCTGCCCTCAAGAGCGAGTAGAAGTAATGGAGAGGCCTGTGGATCACCCGTGACCTTGAGCCTCCCTTCCTGCCTTGAGAGACTTAGGAGCAGGTAGGTTATGTTCAAGCCCAACCAAGCCCTGGGACCTGGGACCTGGGCTTTATGTGCCTCATTTTATTGTACTCTCATCTCGTCCCTGCAAGACATCTATATGCTTACCCTACAGATGAAGAAATGCTCAGAGAAGCAGAGCTATTCGCTGAAAGTCTTATAGTTAATAAGTGATAGATGAACATTTAGAACTTGTGCTTCCCTGGACACCATCGAGAGAGTGGAAGACACCCCGCAGGATGGGAAAAGAGATTTGCAAATCACATATCCGATAAGGGAATTGTATCTAGACTATATAAAAAACTCTTACAGCTCAATAATAAAGACAAATAACCCAATTTATTCTTTTTTTTTTTATTTTATTTATTTATTTTTGGCTGCGTTGGGTCTTCGTTGCTGCATGTGGGCTTTCTCTAGTTGTGCGAAGTGGGGGCTACTCTTCGTTGCGGTGCGTGGGCTTCTCATTTCAGTGGCTACTCCTGTTGTGGAGCACGGGCTCTAAGCGCACGGGCTTCAGTAGTTGTGGCTCGCGGGCTCTAGAGCACAGTCTCAGTATTTGTGGCACACAGGCTTAGTTGCTCCGCAGCATGTGGCATCTTCCCGGACCAGGGATCGAACCCGTGTCCCCTGCCTTGGCAGGTGGATTCCTAACCACGTGCCACCAGGGAAGCCCCTAGTTTCAGGTTTTAAATCGCGACACCTCATCTGACCAAACTCCCCAAAATAACAACTTGCTGGCTGATTAAGGCAGAGATTGAAGTGGGTTCCACTGAGGGAGTTATTAAAATGTCATCCTCTCCTACTTCAGGACCTTGAAGGCCTCTGGTCACTTGGAGATGACCTTTCTAAATTAAAAGGTAATTCCTATGAAGGGTGTAATATGGGGCACAGAGTAAGCACTAGCTATGCGTTATTATTATTGTTGTTGCTGTTATCGGATGATTCCTAGGAGCTATACAACAGTGAGGTGAGGTCATTCTGGGATTAGGGTGTAACAAGAATCTTCAGGGGGGCTTCCCTGGTGGCGCAGTCGTTAAGAATCCGCCTGCCAATGCAGGGGACATGGGTTCGAGCCCTGGTCTGGGAAGATCCCACATGCTGCGTAGCAATTGAGCCCGTGCGCCACAACTACTGAGCCCACGTGCCACAGCTACTGAAGACCCTGTGCTCCGCAACAAGAGAAGCCTCCACGATGAGAAGCCCGCGCACCACAACAAAGAGTAATCCCTGCTCGCTGCAACTAGAGAAAGCCCGTGCACAGCAACAAAGATCCAACATAGCCAAAAATAAATAAATAAATTTATTAAAAAAAAAAATCTTCAGGGGCTTTCTGAAGCTGCTGCAGCCTGAGATCTTAGCCACAAAGCAGTGAGGATATGCATCGATTTATGCATGGAGCTCTAGAGCCCTTGGGGGTGGAGGTGGGGAAGGTCAGTACACTAACCCTAGGCCTAATGATTCAGCCAGGGAGACCTGGACGTGGACCAGAGCTGCTCACTCAAGGCTGAGAGATGTTCCCTGAGATATATTCACCTCTAGGAAAGGAGTCTGGGCTCAAGACTTTGGGCCCAGAATTTCCATCCATCCATCCATCAAATCATCGAAGAAATATTACAGTAAATCCACTAAGGGCCAAGGCAGGGTCATTTTTTGACCCTTGTTGGTCTTAGTCTGTCAGACTTTTGGGGTCCCCACCCCACATCTTCTCACATCTGATCAAATGCACCTATGTCCCACATCAAATAATATTTTGCTGTAAATTTATTTGAAAGAAATTTTATAGTTTTGCTTTTGAAATTATCTGACTTCATGTAACTTGTTTAAACTATGATTTGCTAGAAAAATGTAAAAATAAAGAAAAAACAAACAAAAAAACAGTCCAGTGGGAATAAGCAAAGTAAGGACAGGGTATGATGGATGTTGAAAGATACAGTGTTCTGAGAGAGAGGGAGGGGGCTCCTTTAGACGAGGTGGTCCTTATTCTGAAGAAATAGCATTTAGGCTGAGACAGGAGAGCTGGGAAGGAACCTGCCCCCTACAGAGCAGGGGGAGTCTCTCCAGGCAGAGGGAACAGCCAGTGCAAAGGCCCTGAACCTGGAAAGCACTTAGCTTGTGGACAGGAAGAGGGTCATTGTGGCAGGGGCTGAGTGAGGGCACGAGATTAGTTCAGACAGGAGGGCAGGGGCCAGGTGATGCCTAGCCGTACAGGCCATGGTACGGAGTTGAGATTTTGTTCTAAGTGGAGAGTGCCAGTTAGGTTTGGCTCCC
Organism: Stenella coeruleoalba; assembly: GCF_951394435.1. Classification (NCBI taxonomy): domain Eukaryota; kingdom Metazoa; phylum Chordata; class Mammalia; order Artiodactyla; family Delphinidae; genus Stenella; species Stenella coeruleoalba. Next base: position 6,143,358 of record NC_137154.1, read on the forward strand.
TGGGGAGCAGATTCAGAGAGGGTGATTGGCGGGCAGGAGGTCCATTAAGGAGTGCTCTCAGGATCAACACGGGTGGAAGAGAGGGGAGGGAGGCAAGACTGAGCAGAGGGAGAATTTGAGCTGCGTGCAGTCTCAATGGGCACCTCCCCTGACCCAGCAGGGAATTCTGAAGCTGAGATGACCCTTCAGATTTGTCATTAGATGCAGCTGCCTGGGGGAGTGGGCATGACTCTTCAGCCGAGGCCCTGAGGGGTTGACAGCGGAGGGCAGTGAGCCAGTAGCTGGACACCAAGTCCATCCCTGAAGAAGAATCTGGTCTGTGCGTCACAGCCCACAACCTGATCCAGTTTATGTTTAAGGAGGCCCGTCTAGCTGCTGCGTGGAGAGAATTATTGGAGGGAAGAGTGGGTCCAGCCAGGCCAGCAGTGATGGTGGTTTGGCCATGAGTGATGGCTGTGGGAATACAGATAAGTGGATGATTCTTGGAGACATTGGGAGGTGGAACCAGAGCACTTGAAGATGGATTAGATGTGAGGCATGCAGGGAAGGGAAGAATCAAGGACGCTTCAGGTCTGTGGACTGAACAACCGAGGGAACAGTGATGCCATATGCTGAGATGTGGGATTCCTGAGGGAAGTGGCTGGGTGGGAGGTGAGAGAGCAGGGAGAGAGCGCCCCTCAACTTCCTTACAGGCTCAAGACCCTGGAAGTGTCCAGGACCAAGCCTCAACAGCGCCATCGTGTGGTGGTAATAAGCCATAACAGCAGTGGACTCCAGACCTCAGTTGCCTGCAAGGTGGGGAAAGAGGTCAGACCACAGGAAATACCCTCAGAAACCAGCGCCTCTTTCGGACTAAGTAAATCGCTGCAGATTTTGGACAACTCAGAGTGGGCGGGAGATGAGGAGCCTCAAAAGAAAGAGGTAGCTAGGCAACGGAGTTTGAGGAATTATGTGAGAAAGATAAAATGGTGTTACTGTACCTGTGCCATAAAGGAATCAATCAACATAATAATAATGTTGACAGCTACCATTCAGTGAGCAGATAGGAGGAGCCGCATGATCCCTTGTAATCTACACGCATCAATACAAGGAGGCTCAGAGAGGTGAAAAGATGTGTCCCAGGTTATACACTAGTAGATGGTGGTGGAGTTAGGATTAAAACCCAGGTCAGCCTACCAATGGATCTCAATTCTGTTAGATCCAACACGCCATTTTAACAGTAAATGTTTTACAATGCCCTCTTTACATCCCGACATCTGGATTGTGCCTGATGCATTACTGTGCACTCGGTCAATATTTGTTAAATGAATGAAAGAAAATTCATGGATAGTATCCTACCTAACGACATAATTTTTTAAATCAAGCAAAAAGAAAATGAAAGCAATTTGTGCTAAAGAAATCTGCATTTCCACATGTACATGCTCAGTCAGGATCACATCGGAAGACGTAACAAGGTGATTATTGTGAACTGGGATCACCCCAGATACTGATCTAGGCATGATCTTTTTCTTTTCTTTTTCTAAATTAATTAATTAGTTAATTTTAGCTGCGTTGGGTCTTCGTTGCTGCACGTGGGCTTTCTCTACTTGTGCTGAGCGGGGGCTACTCTTCCTTGCGGTGCGTGGGCTTCTTACTGCTGTGGCTTCTCTTGTTGCGGAGCACAGGCTCTAGGCGGCGCGGGCTTCAGTAGTTGTGGCACGTGGGCTTAGTTACTCCGCGGCACGTGAGATCTTCCCAGACCAGGGCTTAAACCCGAGTCCCCTGCCTCGTCAGGCGGATTCTTAACCACTGCGCCACCAAGGAAGTCTGAAACATGATCTTCTGAAATGGTGAATGTAAGGCCAACTGGCCCGAGGCAGGGGAACACAATCAGATTCACAGGTTGCATCAGACCGAAACTCGCCGGACCACCCAGTTCCAGAAACTGACCTGGGGACTTTGCACCCGGCCCAGCCTTCCCCGCCTTTCGAGGGGCGGGACTAACGGTTCCCCAGGATACCCGAAAAGACCACCAAATAAGGAATACCCTGCGCCCTCCCAGATTCACCACACCCCTTTCCCTTCTTCCCCTATAAAATCTTGCCCAACCCTCGCCCGGGTGCGACCTCTCTGGCTCCTTTCTCTCGGACCACTGAACCTCGCCCGGGAGTGCTCCTTTCGCGGTGCCGTTTGTTAAGATCCGACCTTACAGTGAATGCCCTTTGTAAAGATTTGAACTCATACAAGGAAAATTCTTCCCTGGAGTTTCATTTTAGTAGACTTCCTGGAAAATTTAGTGTATGCTATAACTGCACATAATATTACATGTTTACATATATAACAGAGTTAGGGTTCTTGGCGCAGATAATTATAAACAGGTTTTTCCTCTTACATAAATGACCAGTGGGACATTAGAAATCTGTGCAGGACACGGAACAGTTCTGTTATGTTGGACTGTCCTGAACATTGAACGATGTCTAGCATCTCTGGCCCCTGTCTACTAAGGACCAGAAGAGCCCCTATCAATATGAAAACAAAAATGCCCCTACATATTTCCAAGTTCAAATTTCCAGGGACAGTAGAGCTCGCTTGAAACCTCTGGTGTATGTGAAAGCCTAGCCACCTAAGCTTTGCTTAACTGGCCTTCTCCTCTTTCCGAACCCCCCCTCCCGTCCCCCCCACCCCCACAAGGATCTGGGCTTTCACACTCTCACTTCTCATCCCACCCTTTAGGACTCTCTCTGCAAGTGTTTGTTTGTTTGTTGCTAGAAGACTAGAACTGAGGTGATGAATGAGGTACATTTCTATCTTATTTCTGCAAATAGGCTCAGAGAAGTAAAGTAACTTGCTCATAGCCACACAGCCAATTTGAAGTGGCTAAACCAGAATTAAAAGCTAGTCAGTCTGACTCTAAAGCCTGTGATTTTTCCCTCTTTTCTAATCCCTTCTCACTTTCTCCTACCTCCCAGTCTTGGGGAAACAAGTCTTAGGAAACTGAAGTATTTCACTTACTGGGTAAAATTTTTAGAAGTGTCCACCATTTCCAAGGGTCAGGAGGTGAGCTGGAGGGATCTGGAATAGATTCAGACCATACAGCTGTTAACTACCATTTTCATAAATCAGGTGAAATTCCCAGAAGGAAACCCTGCTGTTTGCCCTACCTTGTCCTAGAAAGGGAAGTTCCATTTGGCCAGGTCCAGGGTGTTGGGCCATCTCCCAGACATTTTCATTTCTGGGTAGCATTTGCTTTAGTGTAAATGCGGACCTTCTCAAACCCTAGTGGCAGAAGAGGGCGAAATCAACCCCTTATCCTGGAACCTAGGGATGAGCTGCAAGCAACTACCATTTCATTGAAAATTCAGGTCTTTAAGGAAGTGCTGCTGGAATTCCCTGGCAGTCCGATGGTCAGGATTCATTTGGTGCTTTCACTGCCACAGCCTGGGTTCAATCCCTGGTCAGGGAAATGAGATCACTTAAGCCACTTGGCATGGCCAAAAAAAAAACAACTGTAAATTTTGCACACCATCCCTAATATTTGGGGGACATTCCAATAGAAAATAAATTTAAAATAAACTTCATCTCAGTGTAGAAATTGACATAAAAGGGCATACTTTTCAAACATAAATGTTTCTAAGATTCACCCACATATTCCAAGTTCCTTACCTAGACCTACTGAAGCAGAAGCCGGGACCATGCATTTTCAACTACTCCCCCATTCCTCACTCCACACCCCCTGGCCACTGGGTGACTGATCTTTTTTTTTTTTTTTTTTTTCTTTTCTTTTTTTTGACCGCACGGCTTACAGGATCTTAGTTTCCAGACCAAGGATCGAACCTGTGCGCCCTGCTGTGGAAGCACAGAGTCCTAACCACCGGAGGGCCAGGGAATTCTGGTGGCTGATCTATTTAGTTCATTGAGCTTACCTGGGAAAACAATGCTCTGTTTATCCTCTGGCTTTAAATGGCACCCCTCCTGTACCGCGGGGTCTGCAGAGGCCAGTTTGAGAAGCAGAATCTCTATCTGTATTAGAACTGGATTCAAACCCTGCTTCCATCTTCACCCTTTCTACAACTTGGGCAAGTAACTGAATCTCTTGTTGCCTTAGTTTCCTTATCCGCATCATAGCTGTTTTGTGGGGTTGTTGTGGGGTTCATTTGGCTAATACATATGCATGTACTGAGAATGCTGAGTGCCTAGCATGTAGTTAGTGCTCATTAAATGTTAGACATTATTTTTACTGTTGTTAGTATTTTTGTGTACCAGGCTCTCTTCTGGGGAACACGCATGCAGACAGACCTCTAAGGTGGGCCCCATGATCCCCACCTCCTGGTGTTCACATCTTTGTGTAATCCTCTCCCCTCCCCTTGAGTATGAGAGAGACCTGTGACTTGCTTCTAGCCAACAGAAAACAGCAGAAGTGTGAGACTTCCCTGGTGGTCCAGTGGTTAAGAATCTGCCTGCTAACGCAGGGGACATGGGTTCAATCCCTGGTCAGGGTACTAAGATCCCACATGCCATGGGGCAACTAAGCCTGTGCACCACTACTACTGAGCCCACATGGTCTGGTGCCTGAGCACTACAACTAGAGAGCCTGTGTGCCACAACTAGAGAGAAGCCCACACTCCACAACAAGAGATCCTGGGTGCCGCAACTAAGACCCGATGCAGCCAAAAATAAATAAATAGTTTAAAAAAAAAAAAAAAGGAAAGGAAAACAGCAGAGGTGATTGATACAAGTGACTACATGTGTGATTATATTAGCCAAGACTTTAATATCCTCGCTTTCCCTTACCTGCTTTGAGGAAACAAGCAGCCGTGTTGGGAAGGTCCACATGGCAAGGAGCTGAGGGTGGCAGACAGCCATCAGCCAGCGAACAACTGAGGCCCCAGTCTGAGGTCCCACAAGGAGCTGAGTGCTGCCAACAGCCCCGTGAGCTTGGAAGCAGATCCTTCCTCAGTCCAGCCTCCAATGAGACTGCAGCCCTAGCCATTCATTTTGTGATAATGTTCCACACAGTGATAGAAAACTGATACACCACCCCTCTCTTTGCAAACTATTGGTTCCTACAATTCTCCCCTCACTCTCCTGAATCATCAATATCTCCCTTTCTATTCCATCAACTCATAAGCATACTCCAGTGTCTCCCATCTTAAAAACACGCTTTTTGGCTGTGCTCCAAGGCATGCAGGACGTTGGTTCCCCCACCAGGGATCGAACCCCGGGCTCCTGGCAGTGGAAGCATGGAGTCTCAACCACTGGACCACCAGGGAATTCCCAACTCACCACTCTTTTTTTTTTTTTGGTGGTACGCGGGCCTCTCACTGCTGCGGCCTCTCCTGTTGCGGAGCACAGGCTCCGGACGCGCAGGCTCAGCGGCCATGGCTCACGGGCCCAGCCGCTCCGCGGCATGTGGGATCTTCCCGGACCGGGGCACGAACCCGTGTCCCCTGCATCGGCAGGCGGACTCTCAACCACTGCGCCACCAGGGAAGCCCCCAACTCACCACTCTTAATGAGGTCCCCCATGACCTACATGTTGCCCAATCCCAAGGTCACTTCTGTCTCCTCATCTTACTTGCCCTCTCTGTGGCATTTGACACAGCCAGCCACTTCCTCTTTCTTGAAATCCACTCTCTTCTACTTTCTTGACCTCATCCTCTCAGACTTCCTTCTCTCTCAATGTCCATTTCTTCTCAGTCTCCTCTGCAGCCTCCCTCTTTTCAGCTCAGCGCCTGGATGTTGCCATGCCCCTGGCTTCACTTTCCTCATGTGTAATTGTACGGTTTCTCTCTTGAAGGTTGTTGTGAGAATTGCCTGAGATAACATATGTGTGACTTAAAAAAAATTCCTCCCTTTCGTTTGTGAATTACAAGTATGCGCTCTTCCCTCGCTCTGATGAGAAAATGAGGCACCCTTTCCCCCAGACACTTGTTAGGTGGCTCCGGTGCCCAAGGAACAGACTTTGGGGAAGATGACTGTTTCCCACGAAGGTGAAATAAATACGACAGCAATGTGGATCTCTGGAAACCCAGATCTAAGAAAAGTCTCACTGCCCCTGCTGGGCCTTAGAAATTGCTAGACCTTTCAGGAGGAGGCAGTTCACGGGGCTAAGGGTCTAGGAATACAGAGGTCATGGCACTGAGCTCAACCAGGGGCAGTGGGGGTGAAACCGTGCACCTCAGATTGGGATTCGAACCCACACAGCCAGGACTCAAACCCGACCAAAAGCCTTGGTATTCCAACTGAGGCCATACACCTGCTTTCAGGACTTAATGAAGCGCAGGTTCTTGATGTCTCACTGCAGAAAGAATTCAGTGAGAGACAAAGTGATAGGTAAAAAGTGGATTTATTTAGAGAGAAACACACTCCACAGAGTGTAGGCCATCTCAGAAGGCAAGAGTGGCCCCAGGGTATGGGGTTGTCAGTTTTCATAAAGGTGGGTAATTTCTTAGGCTAATGAGTGGGAGGAGTATTCCAGCTATTTCGGGAAGGGGCGGGGATTTCCAGGAATTGGGCCACCGCCCACTTTTTGATCCCTGTGGTTGGGCTTGGAACTGTCATGGCGCCTGTAGGTATGTCATTTAGCTTGCTGACGTGTTACAGTGAGGTATACTGAGGCTCAAGGTCTAGTGGAAGTCGACTTGTCCACCATCTTGGACCCATTTGGTTCTAATCAGTTTATGTCATGTCCTCGGGCTGTGTCATTCTTTCAGAGGTTGTGCCCTGCCCCCTTCCCTCCTGTTTCAGGGGTGGGTCAGGGACGCCTTCCTGAGGAATCATCCTCTAGACCGAGAGCTGAAAGGTGTCTGGGAGTTTGGCCAAGGGAAGAGCAATGTGAAGCTTCCAGGGTGCGCAAGAGCTCGAACTTCTGCAAATAGAGTCAGACTGGAGTGTCAAGTGCACAGCACAAGGTGACAGCCAAGGTGCTTCTGGACCTGAAGGGAGCCTTAGGAGCCAGATTAAGGACCTGGGACTGTCTCCTGCAAGAGAGACAAAGGGAGCCCCGAAGAGCTGCAACTGGGGAGGGCACAAGCAGGGGGAGATCAGCCACTGCTGGGCTCCCTCAGGCCCTTCCCTCTCAGACATCAGCTGGGAGCTTGGAGCTGACTCTGGTCTGGCTCCAGCACTAAGTTTTGAGTAGCTGAAAGTCACTTCGCCTCGATAGCTCTCTGCTACCAAAAGAAGTCAGGTGTGGACCGGATGATCTTTAGGACCTGCTCTCCCCACTCTCCATGCCCAAACTAACCCTCTACCCACTTTTGGGGCTTCCCCAACTCCCTTAAAAACTCTCTTCCCTGTTTCCTGTCCCACAGCTGGTAACATCTTGGAGGAAAATTCCTTTTACTCATCTCTCTCCACTAGACTGGGAGCTCCGAATAGGCAGCACTATGCCTAGTGTATCTGTTCATGCTTCTTCTTGCTAGGCCTTGAACACAGTGGTGAATACTTGGTGGAACAAAAGAACGGTCCCAACCCTGTGCGCTGTTTGCATGTTTGTGTTTGATCCCCATGACTGCCTGAGGCAGTACCAGTGCTGGGAATTTTAGCTGCCATTTTGCTGATGAGAAGAGGGGCTTCGAAGAGCTGGTGGAGCTGTGAACTCAAGCTCTGAAGCCAACTCTCTGGGTTCAAGTCCAGCTCTTTCACTTAGCAGCTGTTTGGCAAGCCACTTAATCTCCCTAAACCTGTATTTTCTCAATTATAAGTCGGGGATAATAACATCTACTTCACAGGATTGCTACAAAGATTAAAGGGAGATGGCATATAACATGTATAATAAGCATGCAATAAATGCTAGTTATTTTTATTCTCAGGCCGGCATCCTTTCTCCTCCCCAAACGTTACCAAGTCCAAGCTCGCCCTGCTCGCCGCACGACAGGCCAATAAATCGGGAGACGAGGTGTTGAGGCAAGGAATACGACTTTATTCACAAAGCCGTCAGACTGAGAAGATGGTGGACTAGGGTCCCCCAAAAAACATCTTATCGGGGTCTGGATGCCAGTTTCTTTTATAGAACAGAGACGGGGAGGAGGTGAGGAAGTAAAGTAAAAATACCATTTATCTTGCAAAATAGGAGGGGATGTGTTAATCTCTTCTTTTGTGCAGCCACTCACAGATGGACAAGGTCAGAATGTCTCTCTGTGAGCTGAACAAAGGCACTTTAGTTTAACAGGCAGAGGGGCAGGCTTCCCTGTGGCAGGATGCTCACAGCTATAGACAGTGATTATAATAACAAAAGCAACGAAAAGCAAAGGTTAAAGTAAAAGAAACAGATCCAACAGGGAGTCAGAACTGGCTCTTCCTGCTACACAAACAGCAGCTCCAAGACGTAAGAAGATTACTTCAAGGCTGCGGCTGGGGCCACCCCTCCTCAGACCCGGCTGGTGCAAGGATGCGTTATCAGCGCGGGACTAGCGCCAGGATGCCTGCACAGCCAGCGCGACCCATGAGCCTCACGTGAATAAGCGAGCGCGCAGGCGCCCCCAACCGGCGCCCATTGGCCGGCACCCCGCCGCCCTGGAGCTGAGGGAGGGACGGAGGGAGGGACCCTCAGGGCTCCCCCAACCCACCCCACCCCCCCGACCCCCCCGACCGCGGGCTGCTCAGCCCGGTCGGTTGGGTCGCGCGTCTGTCAGAGCCTGAGGACGGGACGCCGGCTTCGCCCTCGCCATGGCGCCCTGGCTGCAGCTGCTGTTGCTTTTGGGGCTGCTCCCGGGCGCCGCTCCGGCCCCCAACGAGCCCCGAGCGGCCGGCGCGCAGGCCTGGGAGCTGGAGTCCCCGGAGCTGCTGGAGCCCGCCCGCTTCGCCCTAGAGATGTACAACCGCGGCCGGGCTGCCAGGACGCGGGCCGCGCTGAGGGTCGTGCGCGGTCGCGTCCGCCGGGTGAGGACGCGCTGGGGGCGGCGGCGGCGGCGGTGGGTGGGGGCCCGGTGCGGGGTGAGCGGGACTCTCGTCCGAGGGCTGGGAGCTTTGGGGTAGACTTGGGGCGGGGGCGTTGTACGCCTGACTTGGGATGGGGGCGTTGGACCTCTACGGATTGGGAAGGGGAACGGCACGGTGGGGCTGTGAGCCCCACGAAGGCCGGACTGAGGAGGGAGTGGCTGTGCCCGCCTCACGGCGCCCCCCTCCACCCCCCATCCAGGCGGGCCGGGGGTCGCTGTACTCCCTGAAGGCGACCCTGGTGGAGCCGCCTTGCAACGACCCCACGGTGTGCCAGCTCCGTGTGTCCAAGAAAACCCTGGTGAGTGATGGGGTTCCTGCGATACCCTGCCCCCAGACTGAGTCTGGCAGTAGTTGGGATGATCGGTCAAGTCCAGAGGGAGGGATCTGAGGCCGCAGCTACCCCACCGTGAGTCACTCCCCAGGCCTGGAAGGCCAGAGACCAAGAAGCTGTAAAAGGGAGGGTATCTGGGTGCTTACTCCCGTACTGTGCCTCGCTCTCCCCTATGGGGATGGTTGCCTTGGAGGTGGTCCTCACTTGGGGACCCTCCGGCTCCATCTTGCCAAGGCCTTGCTCCTGTCCCAGCCCCCCAACGGTCTTCCTCCTCTTCCTCCAGCTTTGCAGCTTTGAAGTCCTGGATGAGCTGGGGAAACACATGCTGCTGAGGCAGGACTGTGGCCCAGTGGATAGCAAGATTACAGGTGCTGGGATAGCCCAGGGATGCTGGGATAGCTCAGGTCAGACTTCCCTCAGGGGTCAGTCCTGATTCTTCTCTGTTCCAACTCTCTCCTCCAGATGACAAAAATGAGACTTTCAGTTCATTCCTTCCACTGTTGAACAAGGATCCCCTGCCCCAGGTGAGGAGCCTGTTTGTCTGGGGAACTGGCTGCTGCCTTATATTCCCTCTCTTCCCCTCACCCTGGCCTGGGGCTCCCGGGTCATTCTGAGAAGGACGCCTTGTAAAGACCCCTCTGCCTTTCCAGGACTTTTCTGTGAAGATGGTTTCAATCTTCAAGGACTTTGTCACCACCTATAACCGGACATATGAAACGACGGAGGGTGAGGACCTAGCCTTGGCTGTACCTGTCCCGATCAGATCAGGACCTTCCCCCCAACTTGGCACCTTGGTGTGGGAGAGGGGAAGGGCACAAGGGGCAGTGCATCCTTTCAAGGGCCCCTAAATCCCCAACTTCTTGCTCAGCCTCCCAGGACTTGGCAGCCATCTCAGATACCTGGCCCCTTCTCCCATCTGATTTTCCTAGTCAGAAACCATAGGTCTCCATCATCCTGGGTAGAGTGGGATGGGGCAAAGGCCAGATTTTCTCTGCTGGAGGACCCCTGGCATGGTGGCCTTTTCCCACAACCTCCTGTGTCAGGATGTCCTCTGGAGCCCATTTCGGTTCTGCCTTCATACCTGGGAAGTCATCACCCCGGTTTGGCCCCATTGTCACTTGCAGGTCTGGCCCCCTACCCTCACCCACCCCAGGGTTCTGCCCTTCTTGAAATAAGCTTCAGGCCTGATCCAGAGCTTACCATTCCCCGGGGAAACCTCTGCCTCTTATCCCCAAGCACCTCTCCTTTTATGATCTGCCTGGGGCCCAAGCCTCTCTTCTACTCGTTCCTCAGAAGCCAGGTGGCGCATGTCCGTCTTTGCCAATAACATGGTGCGAGCGCAGAAGATCCAGGCCCTGGACCGTGGCACAGCTCGGTATGGGGTCACCAAGTTCAGTGACCTTACAGGTAGGGTCAGAGCCGTCATGGTACCTGGAAGAGACAGGGCCTGCTCCCAAGGCCCCTGGTCAGGACTGGCTTAGAATACTCTTTTCCCATCCCCTGCCCACAGAGGAGGAGTTCCGCACCATCTACCTGAATCCCCTCCTAAAAGAGGAGCCTGGCAAGAGGATGCGCCTAGCCCAGTCCATCCCTGACCTTCCTCCACCTGAGTGGGACTGGAGGAGTAAGGGGGCTGTCACCAAAGTCAAGGACCAGGTTGGACCCCCAAGAAGTGAGGGTGGGACATGAGGACTGCACTGGCGTTTGGAAGGGACCCAGCCCTGACTCTCCCTGTCTCTTGCAGGGCATGTGCGGCTCCTGCTGGGCCTTCTCAGTCACAGGCAACGTGGAGGGCCAGTGGTTCCTAAAACGGGGGTCCCTGCTCTCCCTCTCTGAGCAGGGTGAGCATCCCACTCTGCCCACCCTGTCCCCAGCCCAGCCCCTCCGGAGGGCTCCTCGGGACCAGGCTTCTGTCTCCTAGAGCTCTTGGACTGTGACAAGGTGGACAAGGCCTGCCTGGGTGGCTTGCCCTCCAACGCCTACTCAGCCATAAGGACTCTGGGTATGCATTCATGGGCTTCAGGAGGGGCAGCAGGAGCCCCAGCTCCCTCCACAGGAAGTCACTTTGGGAGGGGAGAGGCATGAGCGTGGCAGTCACCTGAACTGGGTTCGAGTCTTATTGCTGCCCCTTACCGGCTGAAGACCTTGGGCAGGTCAGCTCTTTCAGAGCCTCAGTTGTTTCACCTGGGAAATGGGGCTCCTCATGCCCACTTCGTAGGATCGTCTTAAGTGTCAAGTGAGGAAATACATGTAAAGTTCCTGGTGCACAGCAGGGGGTCTCGGTATTTTCAGTATTCTCGGTATTGCTTGGCGGTCTGTATTTCTATAATGCTGCTAAACCAGGGAGCAGCACACCTCACCCCTGAGAGGGAGGCATTGTCCTAAATTGGCAATTCAGTTGAGCAGTGGGTCGCAGTGGCAGGAAAATAAGGGCTGAGGGATTGAGGTGGCTGTACCAAGATTGGTGAGGGAGTCTGGCAGGGGTCTGGGCCAGATTGGGAGCAAACTGTCAGGGCCGGACAAGCAAGCCAAGGTCAGGAGTCCCAGGAATGCTGGGATGAGTGAGGAGTCAGAAGCTGGGAGCTGGATTCCATCTCTGCCACATTTCTCACTGGGGGCTCCCCCATCCCTCTGGGCCTCAGTTGTGTCACCTCTAGAATGAGGCCTCCCTCAGAGAGGATGGCCTATAGCTGGGGGTGGATAGAGAACATGAGGCCTTGTGGAGGAGGGGCTTAGCACAGCCCCTGGCTGGGAGCAGATGAGTGTTATGAACTGGGGCCCACGTTTTCTCTAACCCCCAATCTGCCCCCCGCCATTCCCCAGGAGGGCTGGAGACAGAGGACGACTACAGCTACCACGGCCACTTGCAGGCCTGCAGCTTCTCTGCAGACAAGGCCAAGGTCTACATCAATGACTCAGTGGAGCTGAGCCAGAATGAGCAAAGTGAGTGAGGGAGGGGTGCGGGGGTGAGGACAGGCCAGGTGGGGCTGGGGCCTGGGTGCCCCTGACACTGCCCCTCCTCTGTCTTAGAGCTGGCGGCCTGGCTGGCCAAGAAGGGCCCCATCTCCGTTGCCATCAATGCCTTTGGCATGCAGGTAGGACCCCAGCCTCACTGCTGCTCCGGTTCTTGCTGACTCTTCCCCCACTTCTCAGAGCTGGCCCCCTACTCGTCTTCTCCCCCTCAGTTCTACCGCCATGGGATCTCCCACCCACTGCGGCCCCTCTGCAGCCCCTGGCTCATCGACCACGCCGTGCTGCTCGTGGGCTACGGCAACCGTGAGTTCCGCTGACCCTGCTCTGCCCATCCATCCACCCCAGGTCACAGGCAGAGGCTGGACCACAGCATCTCAGGACCTCTGGAGGGGGCATCAGGGGAACACCAAGGAACCTTGTCCTAAACTCTGCCTCGGTCTATGGGCCAGGCAGGATCATCCATCCTCTCTATGAATGGGAAAGCCAAGGCGCTGGGAGGTTGAGGTGTTATGAATGGATACCCTGCTAGAGGCGGGTGGGGGGTGTCCTCCCCAAACCCCAGAGCCGTACCAGGTCTCCAGGAGCGTGGTAGGTGGGCCTGTCTTGCTTTCTGCTCTTTTCCTAGTACCTGTCACACAGTAGGCCCACAGCAGATGTTTGAAGAGTGCAAAGTGCTTGAGGCCCTGACTCCCTGCTCTCTGCACTGCTCCTCAGGCTCTGCCACTCCCTTCTGGGCCATCAAGAACAGCTGGGGCACTGACTGGGGCGAGGAGGTGAGTCTCGCCCGCTTGGCCCCAGCCCTCCAGCCCCCATCCTGCCCCGGTGCCCTCACCAACCCCCCCTGTCTCCCAGGGTTACTACTACTTGCACCGTGGCTCCGGGGCCTGTGGTGTGAACATCATGGCCAGCTCAGCAGTGGTGGACTGAGGCATACCAGCTCCGGGCCTGGTGCTGACCAGAGCAGCCCCTTCCCCTGCCTGACCTGCATGACCAGGCCCCTCCCCAGGAGGCACAGCTGGCTGAGGGACGGGCACCAGGTACCTCAGGGTGAGCAAAGGCCACTGGGCTAGGGGCACAGCCCCTACTCCCACCCTGAAGTTCCCCAACTGCACCTTTGTTGAATTGTGGTAGCTAGGAGGATCTTGGGGTGAAGGATGATGTCTTGGCAGCCAAAGCTGGGGCAAGAACCCTGGGCTCGGGTAAGGAGCAGGGGGAAGAAAATATTCTGGTCTTAAAGCCAGCTTTGTCCTCTGTAGGCTCAGGCTTCCTGCCCCGGCTTTCCTCTGATGCTATAAATTTTCTGGTCCCCCCTGGATCTGGGGACAGTGTTGCCTTCCATGTCTAGAGAAACTGTTGTAACCAACCTTTTCTAACACAATAAAGAGGTGTCCTAGAGCCCAGTGTGGTGTGAATGTCGGACCCTGAGGGCAAGGAGGGGTGGTGGGGACCCCTGGAGGAGGGTCACGGTGGGGCAACTGGTCCTGCCCAGAAGCCTGAGGGCCCAGCTTCTGCTTCAGGAAGCAAAAGGAGATGGAGAGGGGCCCACCATGGCTTTTTATTGAGAAACACTTGGCCGGTCATTCTCTAGGGCCCTTGCTCCGAGGGATGGATGGGATCAGCCGGAGGAAGCATCCTCTCTCTGGACTTGCATAGAGAACCTCAGGGGTCGAGGTCAGAGGTCACTCTCCCCGTAGAGGGCGCTGGAGAAGGCCACATAGTCCAGGGCTCCGGGTGGAGCCCCGGCCCCCTTGTAGGGCGTCATGCGGCGGATGCAGTACTCGGCCTGCTCAGCTGGGAGTTCCTGCCGCAGTTCCTCAGGTGTGATGTAGTTCTGGGGAAGAAGAGGGATTGAGGGCCCACAGCTCCTGTTCCCTGCCCCCGCCCGCCAGCCCCCTGCACCACCAGGGACTCACCTTGTCTCCCGCCAGGATCTTGAACGAGGCCACAACCTGCTCAGCCGTGTCGGTCTCGGCTGTCTCTCGGGTCATGAAGTCGATGAAGGCCTGGAAGGTCACGACCCCGGCTGCGTTGGGGTCCACCATGGTCATGATTCGAGCAAACTCCACTTCCCCCTGCAGGGTTAGAGGCCGGGCACCGTGCCCGGGGGTGCTTAAGCCAGGAGGGCTCCCAGTGTCCCCCTGGCCTGACAGCTCCAGTGACAAGGTGCCCCCTTTCTCCATAGACCATCCGCTGCAGCCTTAGCTCTAGGTCTGGGAAATCCTTTCTGCTAGGCTGTGCTCTGCTTCCTGCCCGCGGCAGTGCTTCCTGCTGCCCGTCGGTCCTGACCTTTTCCTGGGCCTCTGTAGTGCTGTTTCTGTGATGTAGAAACGTTGCAAGCTCAGGCTTTGGAGTCACACAGAACAAGGTCCAAATCTAGTGTCTTTGGGCAAGTTAATTTACCTCTCTGAGCCTTTGGTAGCCCCTGTGTGAAATGGGGTAATTCTCCCCAGCCCCAGCGGGTGGGTGAGGAGGAAATGAGGTCGTGTGTGAGGTGGGAGGGACACAGGCACAGGTGGGACGGCTGGGACGCGGCTGGGGGACACTCACCAGGTCGTAGCCCATGGAGATGAGGCAGGCCCGGAAGTCGTCGGGCTCCATCATGCCATTCCGCTTCTGTAGTGAGGGAGCAGATGTCAGGCTCAGTCCCCAACACCCGCCCCCCCGCTGCCCCTAAGTCCACCACCGCACAGGGCTAAGCCCCTGCTGACCCGGTCAAAGTGGTTGAAGGATGCCCGGAACTCATTGAGCTGCTCCTGGCTCAGGCCCTTGGCATCTCGGGTCAGTATCTGGTTCTCCACCTCGTTGATGGTGCGGGCAATGGAGGTGAGCAGCTGCTCCCAGCCCACACGGATGTGCTGGGAAAGCAGAAAACAGGCTGGGTCAGTGGGTGGCCAGTGCCTGTCCACTAGGTCTGGCTCCACCCCCAATTCACTGTATTGACCCTGGGCAAGTCCTCCCCCTTGCTGGGCCTCTGTCCCCATCTGGAGGTTCCACAGAGTGACGTCCAGTGGCCCTTCCTGCCTTAAAGTTTGATGATTTATTATGTATTATGTATTGATCAACCAGCCATGGCCAATCCAGGCCTGGGTTTAGACTGCTCTGTGACTGGCCAGGTCACTTTCACTCACTGGGTCTCAGTATCCCCACAAGTACTTTGGGGGACCTGGCCACGCTGAACTGGGGAACCCCTGGGGCAGATGTGCTGTGTCCAGCTGTGGCCGCCCCAGGCTTCCCCAGCCAGTGCTGCCTCCCCTCTGTCCTGAGCGGGTATGATCCCACCTCCATGCCGTAGACGGTGTGCTTATTGTCGAACACCAGGTTCTCCTGCAGCAGCTGGTGGTCACCCTCCAGTTGGTCGATGTTGCTCTTGTAGTTGATGATGTTCTGCTCCTGCTGCCGCAGCCCCGCCATCTGCTCCTCCAGAGAGCCGGCCATTCCCGCTGCCAGGCGCCCCACTTCCTGCAGGGGGTGCCGGGCAGAATGAGGGCTCCCAGCTCCCAGTGGCCCAGCCTTGGCCCTACTCTCCCGGGCTGGCTCCATGATCCCAGCCTTACCTCCACCTTCCCCTGGATCCAGGGCCCAACGGCATTGGCCTGGGCTGCAAACTGCCGCCGGAGCCTCTCGTTCACCTGTTGCCTTGTCAGCTCCTCCTGCAGCGTCTGGTCACGGCTGGGTACCAGCTTTCGGACCTGGGAGGGAGGCTGGTTGTGCCAGGGGCAGCTCTGGGAGTGGGAGATGGGCTCCAGCCCCTCACACTGCTCCCGCTGCTCTGAGCCAAGGCCTCAGGGCTCTCTGGGGGCCAAGCTCTGAGCACTCAGCCTCTCTAGGCTCGTTTCCTTGTCTGCAAAATGGGGCCCATGACATCATTCTTAATGAACTTAGATTGTTTTATAAAGGATGTCCACACACCAGATCTAAGTCTGCTTCAATCAGGCCTGCCAGGGGCTTCCCTGGTGGCGTAGTGGTTAAGAATCCGCCTGCCGATGCAAGGGACACGGGTTCGAGCCCTGGTCCGGGAAGATCACACATGCCGCGGAGCAACTAAGCCCATGTGCACCACAGCTACTGAGCCTGCGCTCTAGAGCCCATGTGCCACAACTACTGAAGCCCGCGTGCCTAGAGCCCGCGCTCCACAACAAGAGAAGCCGCCTCAGTGAGAAGCCTGTGCACCACAACGAAGAGCAGCCCCTGCTCGCTGCAACTAGAGAAAGCCCGCGTGCAGCAACGAAGACCTACCACAGCCAAAAAAAAAGAAAGAAAAAATCACACCTCACAGGAAAATGCTGCTGTTACGGCCATTTTACAGATCAGGGTGGTTAGAATGCATCTGAGCGGGGGGAGGCAGGGAAAGGCCACAGGCGGCACTGACCGTGTCCCACTTGGTGTTGATGTCCTGCGGGCTGAGGGCGATGTAGGGGTTGGCAGAGATGGGCCGCAGCCCATATGTTTGGCAGATCTTCTGGATCTCACCCTGGATGCCCAGGATGGCTCCCCTCTCTCGGTCGGCCTCGGGCAATGTTGCTTTGAACTGCTCGTGTGCTGTCACCAGGCTCTGGGGAGGGCAGGCAGGAAGCATCAACCAGCGCCCCCACTTCCCGCAGCAACAAAGGGCAGCAGCGTGCTCCGGGCCATCCAGTGGGGCCAGGGCAGCACTGGCAGGAGAACCCAGGCCTTCCGTCTCCCAGCACTCGGGAACTGGTGTTTTTCTCTGGCCCCCCATTTCCCAGGAGCCCAAAGGGGTGGCTGACAGAAACAGGCCGCTTCCCTGTCATCCCCCCCAACCACCCCACACCTGGAACCCCTGCGCCCACCTGGGTCTCCTCCACCGAGTGCACCAGCCACACGTCCTGCAGGTCCTCCACAGCGCCATCCAGCCAGTTGTTGAAGGGTGCTACCCGCCTGGCAAACTCCAGCTGCAGCTGGTCGATGGTCTCTAGGAGCTTCTCCATCCGCTAGGGGCCACAGGGATGGCCAGTCAGCAGCCTGCCCAGCAGGCCCTCTCACCTCCTCCAGTGTCCAGCCTCCACCTCCCTGGCCCCCAGCCTCACCTCTAGCGCATCCCGCCTCTTCTGGGTCAACGTGCCCAGGTTGTCCCACTGGTCGCAGATGGCCTGGCAGCGGCTGTTCACCGAGGCCGCCTCGTGGTAGTCTAGCTCACTGGGGGCGGGAAGGGGGGCAACTTTGGGGCCAGACTCCAGCCCAGATTTCTTCCTGACTGCCCTCCAGGGGCTGGAACCTGGGCATAGTGGTGGTGAAGGCATAAGGGAGCCAGGGGAGGTGGGGGCAAAGCGGGGCTTTCCTAGCGCAGGGACTTCCCAGCGCATTCCCGGGAGAAGGGAGTCCTCAGCTCCAGTCCCTGGAGGAGCTTGGGTGGAGGGGCAGGGCCTGGAGTTTCGGGGGCCGGTTTCTAAGAGGTGGCACAAGGCCCAGGCTGCTGGTGAGGATTGGGCCTGCCTGAAGCTGAAGGGAGCCGCCAGGTTTGGGGGCAGGTCGAGCGCCAGTGTGGGAAGAACGTGGGTAGCAGAGCGAGCTCCGGAGACGGGGAGGGTTACAGGAGGAGGGCAGAGTAAGTGGTGACGGGGAAGGACATGGGTGCCAAGGCAGGGTTACCAAACCAGGGAAAGCAAAAGGTCTGGAGGGCTACGGGAGCGGGGAGAGGGGGTGGGGCCAGGTAGGGGCGTGGTCACCCCGGGCTGCCCCGCAGCAATCCGCGCCTACTTGAGCTCCTGGGCCAGCGCAGCGACGTGCTCCACGCGGTCCTGGTGCGCCGCCAGGTCGCTCTCAAAGGCCTCGTGGCGCCGCAGCAGCGCCCGCACCTCCTGCAGCGAAGCCGACTCATAGTCCCGCTGGCTCAGCATCTCCTCCTTCCCTGCTCGGAGAGAGGCCCGGCTCAGGTCACCAAGCAGCAGCTGCGACAGGAGCAGGGGGTCCAAGCCGGGCTGTGTGACCATGGAGGGTCCTCATCTGTGAAATGTAGGTGATCACACCTGCCCAGCCTACCCTCGGGGTTTGCTCTGAGACACTAGTATGATAAAGTTAAGTGAAGCTCCTGTTCCAGGGCATGGCCTGTGAGTGATGTCAGGGTCCCTTGACCCTGCACGATTTGGGGTGGCCCTTGGTACACTTTTGGTATTATTCGATCGCAAAGTGCTTTCCAATGACTCTGTGAACCCAGTGAGCCCTTGATCCATTTTCCTTTGCTTACCCAGTGCCCGGCACTTGGTAGACCTTCTATGAATATTTGTTAGATGAATGAATAATGAATGTAAAAGTGCTTTGAGAATGACAGTTACCATAATTATGCAGATAAGACCACAGTCACAGTAATTGCAGCAGCAACCATTTATTGAGTGCCTCTGCATTTTGCAGAGAAGGTAACTGAGGTTTAGAAGTTCAAAGACCTGTCAGGATCACATAAATGGCCATATATTTAAGGAATTATTCTGTCAAACCACTGCTATCCAATATGTCCATAATCCATTATTAGCGTTCATTATTTTTTTCAGCAGGACTCATTCAGTTATAGGATTAAAATCCTTGATAGAATACAGAGAGAATGTTTGCACCCAGTGATATATTTGATTCATGCAATATTTTGGCATCAGTATACTTTGGGTATAATGTAAGTGATGTTAGTGGGGGGACTCACCTTTGGACACCTGCCACATACACAAATAAAGTACTAAATGACAAATTAATCAGAGCAGACCTACAGAAGACCAGAGCCAGGAGAAAGTTAGGGGCCTGAGTTTACAGATAAAGAAACTGTGGCCCCAAAAGGGGCAGTGACTTGACTGCACAGCAAGTCAGGGTGGGACTAGAAAACAGATCTCCAGCTTCCTTGCAGAACACCAGGACAGAATCAGGCCCCAGAGGTACCTACCCCGGGTCCAGGCTTCATGCAGGGAGGCCTTCTGCTGGAACTTCTCTGCCAGGTGCTGCAGCCGCTCCAGGCGCCGGATCTCCGAGAGCAGCCAGTCTTCATAGCCCTTCTCCGCTTGCTCCAGCCCCCGCCATGCGTTGGCTATGTCCTATGGGGCAGGCAGAGGTGCCCGCCATCACAGTTCACCCGTTATACAGACGGGGACAGAGAGTCCAAGGTCACCCGGAGGATGTGGGCAGGGCCGGGGTCACCACCTCCCCTGGCCTGGCTCACCGAGACCAGCTTGCCCTCAGATGGCATGAAGGCGGGCCGGTGGCTCAGCCGCAGCTTGGTTTGCAATGTGTTGAAGTTGATCTCCAGCTGGCACTTCTCCTGCACGCGGGGCGGCTTGTGCAGGCGCCGGTAGTCCCGGAAGTCCTCCAGCTTGCGCTGCATGGTGTTCTTGCTGGGCTCGCCCGTGCGGTTCTCCAGCCACGGCACGGTGCGGCGGATCCATTCCAGCAGCTGCAGGGCCAGGCAGGGGCAGAGCAGAGAGCGCTGAGTGGGCCTGCTCACCTCGCCCACCCCTCTCCACCCACACCCAAGCTGTGGCCTGAAGGCCGGGCCTCAAGCAGAGTGGGGGTCCCCGCTCGTCAGGGCAGGAGCAGGACGGTTAACTTCTGAGTCCAGGGACCAGTGTAGGTCGGCAAAGCACAAAGGGCCAGGAGACTGCCTCAAGATGAGTGAATGGAGAAATGAACGAGTAACTGGATGGATGATGAGTGGATGACAGGAGCCTGGGTGGGCGGAAGGGGGCCGGGGGTGGGTAGAGATGGCAGGAGGAGGCTGGGAGAGGCCACGGCTACTCTGAGGAGAGGTAGGCTCTGCAGGTCCAGTCCAGGGCTCAGCTGGGTTGGGAGAGCACAGGTAGGGGAGAGGGGGAGGTCCTCTCAGCCCCAGCCTCACCTCACTGGCCAGCTTCTCGTACTCCTCCATCAGCTTCTCGTTCTCCTGGTTCACGGCCAGCACCTTGCAGATCCTGTTGGCGGCTGTCTCTGCCTGTGGTGGGAGTGGGCGGAAGGGCTGGCGTTAGAGCAAGCTGCCACAGACACCCCCGACCCAGCCTCCCTCTGTAAACCCTTCAAACCTGGGCCCATGCAACAGAGGAGAGGATGAGGGGGCACATCTTGTAGGGTAAGGATGGGCTCCCAGGCCAGAAGCCTCTGCGCCTGAGCTCCCCCAAGGATCGAGTATGTGCGGCTGGGACAGTGGCACTCCCACCCACATGGGGCCTGGCACCTCCAAACGTGGAGATGCCGCCAAGCTTGGGCCCCTGGGCCCACACGCCCAGCCCAGGCAGCAGCAGCTGAGCCCCTACCTGCTCCGCCCCCGCGAAGGCGTGGTAGAAGCAGGAAACGTAGGTCATGACGGCCTTCTCATCGGGCTTTGGGGTGTTCACGATGTCTGCGGGATGGCAGCGAGGTGTCGACTGGCCGAAGCCAGGGGTGGGGAGTGGGCTCCTGTCCCCACCCAGGCAGAGAGTTCCCTCGGGACGGTAGGGTGCACAGACATCTAGTCATGGCCACTAGCTGCCTGGTGCTCCAAACCCAGCTCTTCCCTGGAGTCCTCTCGGACCACCCCAGGGCCTAGCAACCTCCCCCGCTGTGGGGTGAGGAGAGCATGAGGGTGTGGGTGAGTGAGCAGACACTGTAGCCCTGATGAGGCGCCAGTCCGCACTGCCTGGTGTCTCTAACCATCCCATACCTTGGTCTGTCTGCCTGTCTGTCTTTCTCCTAAGTTCACATCCAGGGTACCAGGCACAGTAGGTGCAAAGAAAATGTTTGCTGGTTCAACTGACTAACGCCTTTACGGGCCCAGGGACAAGAGGCAGGACCCACCGGAGAGCAGCTCCCAGGATGGGTGACCGTCATGCCGCCAGGTGACCCAGGTTACTGGGATATGGGGTAGAAGATGGAGCCATTACATGAGGCAGAGGCGGCAGAGCCTGGTTCCACTGGGTGGAGAGGGATGGGGACCGGACACGGGCTCCTGGAGAAGGGGGCCTGTTGGCAGGGAGGATTCTGCCCAGGGAGCAGGGTGAGGGCAGAGCATTGCAGGAGGAGGGAGGAGCAGGGACAAAGGTGTGGAGGTAGGACCGTGCCGACTGGTGCGTAAGGGGAGTCCTCGCCCAGGCGAGGCTTACTCTCACCTTCTGCATCCAACATCTTGGGGATGTCCAGGTACTTCTCTGCCACCTCGAAGGCAGTGTTCAGGTTGCCGATGGGGTCATCCTAGATGGTGTGCGGGGTGGGGGGGAGAGGTGAAAGGTCAGCTGAGGGCAGAGACTGGGGAGTCGGGGCTGCGGGTGGCGGAGGCCTACCTTGCGCAGTTTGGCGTAGTCAATGAGGTCGGGGCGGTGCCGGTGGATGAGAGCACAGAGGGCCAGGCCATCCTTCCAGCTGCACAGAGAGAACAGGGGTGTGGGCGTCAGGCCTGGGTTCAAGCTGCAGCCCTGTCCTACCCTCGTCCCAGGAGCACCCCTATCAGAACGGCCTCATCTGTAAAATGGAGTAAAGTCCAAACTCCTTGGCTTGGCATTTAAGGCCCTTGATTGCCAACCTGGGACCGTTTCCTCCAAGCTCATCATGGTTCCTTCACATCCTTGTGCTTAAGCTACACCAATTTCTAGATGTTTTTGGTCTCCAGGTCTTTGCTCACAAGGTTCCCTCTGGCTGGAACACCCTTCCCGCGATGTCTCCTGTGCTCCCTCCTCCAGGAATTTCCCCCTTGCCCTCCTGGATTCGATTCAACATTGACCGAGTCCTCCTATTTTTCAGACACTGTTGCAGGAAGTTGGCTGTGACCTCTCCTGCCCTGTGGCTTATGCCAGGGCCCAGAGCCCGGCTGAGGCCCCACACGCTGATGGGCAGACGGACCTGGTGTGGAAGTTCTGCACATTGACGTTGCGGTATGGCGCTGTCTTCCGCTGACACCACAGGAGCAAGCCCTCCTTGGCCGAGGTTTCTGGGCGGGGACGGGGGTGAGTGTTGGTTGGGGAGGGCTTTGGGCCCGCCCTCTCACCCTACCTGCCTCCTTGCCGCTCACCTTCCACGGAGATGTCCTGGATGGCGAAGCGAAGGATGATGGTCCAGATCATGCCCAGGGTCATCTTCAGGTTCCCGTCGACAATCTCTGCAGGGTGGGGGGGTGGAGACACACTCCACCTGGCACTTGAGGCCTTGGCTGCCCTCCCCCTGCTCCGCCCTCTGGCCCTTGTCCCCATCCCAGGGCCGGCACCTAGTAGGTAGGTGCTCGATCATTTTCCTTCAAAATGATTCACTGAACACCTGCTGGGCGCCAGGTCCTGCGCTGGCACTTTGGGTACCTTCGCTCCGGACAGTCCCTCCTGCGAGGCACGGACGGTTATCCCCATTGTTGAGATGAGGGACCGCACCCCCAGCCCCTGCCCAGGCCTCCTCCTGCCACCGCCTCACCTTCGGCACCGATGGACACCAGCTTCACCCCCTTGCTGGCAATGAAGTCCAGGGCCTTGTTGACATTGGCGATCTTGTGGAAGCGCATCTTGCCTTTGTCTGGCCTGGGCAGCCTCTCTCCTGGGTGTGAGGGGAGAGGTCAAGGGTCAAAGGTCATGAGAGGAAGCTGAAGACATGGTCCTCAAACTTCCCCCTCCCTCAGCAATCCCCCTCCAGCACTCTGATGCCACTACTCCCCCAGCTCTCTGGGTTTTCCCCTGTGTCCTGGGGTCCCTGTGCACTGTTTGCACCCCTCACCTGAAATGACCTCCAGGAGCAACATGAGTTTGAGGCCATTGCGGAAATCCTCCTCGATGTTCTCGATCTGGGTGCCAGCCTTGCGCAGGTGTGAGTTGCACCAGGCAGTGAAGGTCTGGGGGCAGAGGACAGTGCTCAGACCCTAGTGCTAAGGACAGCGCCCTGGCTCCTCTGTCAGGGCAGATCTCAGAGCCCAAGGCCCTGGATTCAAGTACCGGCTCAGCCACTGACTTGCTGTGCATCTGGGGCCAGCCCCTTTCCCTCTCTGAGATTTAATTCTCCTGGAAAAGGAGAAATGGGGTCTGGGGCCCATTCAGGTCCCAGTTTGGACTTGGGGTGCCTCACTGCCGGCACAACAAGCACTGAAGGGGGAATTAGAAACCTGTAAAGCAGACACGCCGAAGTGTGGGGCTCTCTGAGGCACAAGAGTCAGTGCAGGTGATACTGCCTCAAATCTGAAAAATTCTGTGAAGCACAGATGGCTCTGAGGGACTGTGCACCCGTGTTTTTATTATCTCAGGCTCACCGATCCCTTAAGGCTGCTGTGAACTGGCCTTCAAGCAGACCATGAGGCTGCAAGAGCTTTCTGCAGGCTGTAGAGGCTCAGCTGGACACTCAGGCCCAGCCTGACCCAGTTTCTGGAGGAGACTGCCCTCCCTCGTGTGCTGCCGCCTCAGCCTCTGTCTGAGATGGGAGGGGTGGTATACGGCTGCGTGTCTTTGGGGGATGGCAGTGACCTAGTGCACAAGTTTCTACCAACCTACCAAGCCTCGAGGCCCTGGATTCTGCCATCAGCAGTCCTTGGTGGAATCCATACTTGGGCTCCAATCCCAGCTGAGCTACTCACTCTCTGTGACCTGGGATGTGCCCCTTGACCTCTCTTGGGCTCAGTCTCTCCATTTGCACAATTAAGGGTTCAGACTCAGTGATGTCTCAGGTCCTTCTTCCCCTGACCTTGCAGGATTCTGGAATTGAGAGCATCCCGCCGCCACCGCAAAGCAGATACTCCAGGGAGGTGGCCCTGGAAATCATTTGGAATTCTTTCCCTCCGCTGTGTAAGTGGGTGCTGGGTCGAGATAGGGCAGGAGGAAAGGCAGGACTGGGTGAGGCCTCCGTGGTGGAGGAAGGGGCATTTTTCATTTGACAAACATGACTTTTAATGAGATTTGCTCCTTGCCCTAAAGGAACTCACAGTCAGTCAAAGAGTCCTGTTGGTCTGAGAAGTGCTGGGAGAGACTAGTATTGGGGAGACTAGGGGAGGAGTTCTTCATATCAAGTGGGGGACCTCTTGGGGAAGGTTAATAATTGATCAGAACTGTGATGGAAGAGCAGGAGTTACTCAGGCAGGGAAGGGCAGGCAAGGGCATTCCAGGCAGGGGCAGCCACACGGGCAAGTGCTTGGCAATGAGAAACAGTTACTAGGTTTGCGGAGCTACAGCTATCTGGGCACTGCTCTGGGGGTGTTGGGGTATACGTGGGGAGAGGCAGGCCGGAGGGGCAGCAGAGGCCAGGTCACGCACGATCTTGAGTGCTAAGCCAGGGAGTCTGAACTTGATCTTGAGGGCAACAAGGGAAGCTTTCAGGCACAGGACAGGGAGGGGCAGCACTGTGTTTTAGAAAGCTCATTCTGGTTGCAGAGGGGAGACAAATGGCTTCGCAGAGCAGAAGGGAGAAGTGAGGAGGTGCCGACTGAGACCAGGGTGAGGGAGGAAAGGTGTCAGTGAGTGGGACAGGGCAGGATCAAGTGGATGAGATGAAAACATTTGTCCTTGCTAGAATATAAGCTCCCTGAGGCGGTGTCTTTAATTTTGTCCCCTGCTGAACTGCTGGCACCTAAAACAGTGGCTGGCACATACTAGGACCTCCCTAAGAAACAATGAATGAATGTTTGCAATGAGGTTGAATGAAGAGGACTCGGTTATCAGGTCGGGGAGGCAGGAGGGCTTCAAGACATGGAGGAGAAGTAGGCATGGGGGCGGGACCAAAGCTGAGCACAGAGATGTTCATTACATTGTAATAAACAATGTTAGATGAGAAACAACCGGAATGTCCAGCTCCAGGGGGTGCTGATGAATTTACAGAGCGTCTACTCTGGGCAATCGTTGAATGAGTCAGTGAGGTGGGTGGCTGTAAGTTGGGTTGGAAGGATGCTCCTGATATTTTAAGTGATGAAAGCAAGTTACAGACTAGCCTGTATCTTATGAGGGGCATGTGGACCTGGATCTGGGAGAGGCCTGGGTGGGTGGGTGGGGGGGATAGGAGTTGTTGCAGAGCAGATGGCAGCTGGAGCCAGGGGCAGGGATGACATCACTGGGAGATTGCTGGACCCAAGGACCACAGCCCTGCTTGGAGACAGGTGCAGGAGGAGCCTGGGGGGAGGCGTGTCACCCCGGGCACCCTAGCCGAGTCAGCTGAGCCTCCCAGCCCCTGGGGTCATCTCCTATCAACTAACCCAGAGGAAATGCTCTGATTCTAAATTCTGGGATTCTCAGATCCTGCAAATTCCACCAAACACCCCTGTTCCCCTGCCCTTTCCTGGACTCATACACTGTTGGCAAGTGCTGAGCAGGGTCTAATGACCTCGTGGTACACTCCTACCGCTGTCCTGCCACACTCCCCAAAGTTTCCTCACTCCAGCCTGGATCATTTTCTCTTTTGGGTCCCCAGGTGTCCTGCCCCCTCCACTTGGGAAAGTCTGCGAGTGAAAATAGATCGGGGAGGGGAGGCCCGAGTGCCTTACAAGGCTGGGCCTGGGCAGCAGCTGCCCATGTGCCCCTCTCAGCTCTCCAAGGTGCTGCCTCAGCACGAAGTGTCTATCTGGCCAGAGAGTCAGGTTACCTACCTGAAAGGGAACCCAGGGCTCCCCTCCTCCCCGACCTTGTGGCCTTTTCAGCAGATTTAGGGCCCCTGGGGTAAGGAGGGGTATCTTGGGAAAGAATGGGGGTGGGGCAAGCAACGGGCAAAACCCCTCAGGTTGCGGGGCGTCCTGTTTTCTGACAGCATGTGATTTGGCTCCTACCTCAGCCCCAGTTTCCTCATTTAACAGTTGGGATAGAGTGACCACGGACACCATGCTGGAGAGAACATAGAGAGGGTGGGGAAGGGGTCTGCGACGGTTACCCCTTCCCCACACTCCCAAGTCCTCTAGCTGCCTGGCTGCAAGTCCGCAGGTGGGGTCTGGGAATATTTCACTAGAGAGTGGGGTTGTGGAGACAAAGATCATTCTTCCCAACCCCACCCACACCCTGAACTTGGATCTCCCGGGCTTTGCCCAAACCATATTCCTTAGCAGAAGTGGAGCAGTGGGTCCAGGGGAATGAACCCTGTGGGGTGGGGACCCCTGAAACTCTTCTTGTCCTCCTAAACCCCTCGTGAGGGTCTCCAGCCCTCTCTTCGGGCCCTGGGGGACAGCAGAGGACTGATGGTCAGAGCCTGGGCGAGGAAGTGGCACTGAGGGTTAAGACAGGCTCTGCCCCTGATCTGCTGAGATGCCAAGGACAAACCGTCTGGCTTCTTAGGCCTCAGTTTTGCCATCAGGAAATGGGCTAGCACTCACTTTCCGCTGCTGCTTCTCCCAGGCCGGGTCCAGCAGCAGGTCGCGGTCCCAGTCCTCCTCCTGTTCCATGTACTCGCCGCCCCTGCCGCCGCCGCCCGCGAAGGGCCCCTCCCCGGTCCCCAGACCCTCGGGCTGCATAACCATCATCATCTCGCTCGGGCTCCTGGCTCCGCTCCGTTCGGCGCGCTCCAGAACACGGGGGCCGCGTTAAGTAGCACCCGGCCCAGCCCCGGATCGGATTCCTGCTAAATATGGGAGAGAAGGGAGGGGCCGGATGGGGGCGAGGCCACTCGGGTCGGGACCAGGCAGCAGGTTGTCCTGAGGCTAGGAGACTGCAGAATTTGGGGGCACTGGGATGTACCCCGTGACGGAGATCCGGGGTTCGCGTTCCGGCTCCGCAGCTTGGGCGCTGTGTGACTCTTGGCGAAAGCCACGGGGCCTCTCTGAGTCTGTTTCCTCACATGTACAACGAAGATGACGATAATAGTCTGGCTGCAGACTGCTCTAGAAGCTACCTTTTGGGCCTCATGACCCTTTTCCTGCGTCGCGCTGGTGGGAAACAGGGAGCACTATTCCCATTTCACAGTCAGAAACACCGAGGCGCCGAGCTGTTTTGAATGTTTTCTTGGGTGATGAAGGGAGACACTAGAGCATGGGGAGGGGCTCCAAGCCAGCTGGATGGGCCGAAACAGGGCTATTAATATCGGGGCGACTAGAGGGAGAGGGGGAATGTGCTGAGCCGCGAAACACCAACAGCACCCAAACTGCAACTCAATCCTCCCGGAGTGCGGGCCAGCGGGACCAGCGCGAGGAGCGTCTGCGGGAGGGGCGGGGCCTGCGCGGGTGGGCTGTAACCGCGCTGCCCTACCGGCTCTAGCGCCAACGAGATTCCAAGCATCTCTTTGGCTCGTTCGGCCGTTCAATCACATCTCCGTATCTGCGGGCCCTCCCCGTGAACCTCAACGCTCGCTCACCCACTTCAGAGCTCCTATTGGTCGTAGCAGACATCCGTTTGCCACTCTCCCCGCCCCAATACGGAAGCGGAGGGGTACCCGGGATCCGACCGCTAGTGGGTCCAGGCCATGGGGCAGCCCAGGGCTGTGGGGAGCGCGGAGGCGGCGTCCGCGCGGCTTCCTCTTGTGCTCACCGCGCTGTGGGCCGCGGCCGTGGGCCTGGAGCTGGCCTACGTGCTGGTACTGGGTCCTGGGCCGCCCCCACTGGGACCCTTGGCCCGGACCTTGCAGCTTGCGCTGGCAACCTTTCAGCTGCTCAATCTACTGGGCAACGTGGGGCTCTTCCTGCGCTCGGACCCCAGCATCCGGGGTGTGATGCTGGCCGGCCGTGGTCTGGGCCAGGGCTGGGCGTGAGTGGGGCACGGGATCTGGCGGGGGGAGAAGCGGGAGCTTTGGGCAGGGGGAGGGCCTCAGGACCTGAAGATGTTAGAACCAGTTTACAGTAAGATCCGCTTGAACCAGACGGCAGAAGGAGTATCATTCATCCACTTACAAATATTTGAGTACCTACTACGTGCAAGGTACTATTCCAGGCACTGGAGGTACAATAAAACATATTCCTGATTTCAGGGAGGGGGCAGATGATAAACTTTAGGTGTAATAAATCAGAAAATAATGTAGAATGTTAGAAGGTGTTGGTGGTAAGGAAACAGAAAGAGCAGGATAAAGGAGACTCAAATTGCAGTTTGAAATAGGGTGGTCAAGGTAGGCCTCATTGAGAAGGTGGCATTTGAGCAAAGACTTGGAGGGGGGAGAGTTAGCCACAGTCATCTGGGGGAAGAACGTTCCAGGCAGAGGGAACAGATGATGCAAAGACTCTGAGGCATTTGTTTGCCCAGCATGTTCCAGGAACAGCAAGTGTGGCCAAAGTGGAGTGAGGGGGGAGAAGTCAGAGACATAAAGACCTTGTAAGACCTCGAAGACTTTGCTTTTTACTAGAAGTGAAACGGAGAGCCATTGGAGGGTTTTGAGCAGAGGAGGGACATGACTTAGATTTTATTTACTTGATTTATGTTTTTCTTGGCCGTGCCAGGGATCGAACCTGGGCCCTCGGCAGTGAAAGCGCGGAGTCCTAAGCACTGGACCTCCAGGGAGTTCCCCTGACTTAGATTTTAAAAGGATCAGTCTGGCTGCTGGGGTGAGACTACACCAGTTGGGACAAAGGTGGAGTCAGGGAAGCCAGGCAAGAGGCTGTTGCAATAATCCAGGGGGGAGCTCATGGTGACTTGGACGGAGGTGGTAACAGTGGAGGACAGGAGAAGTTTGCTTCCAGATGTTAGAGACCAGAGAAAGGCCTCAGGACTGGGGCTCTCAGAGCTGGAAGAGCCCTCAGACCTGCTGTGCCAGGAATGGAAAGGCCTGGGAAGTGGTGTTTAGCCTGCATTTACCTGTGAAGAACCTGAAGCTTAGAGAGGGCAGGGGCTGTGCCTGCTTCCCCAGGATGGGCTCAGGGGCTGACCGGGCATGAAATGGGGCACTCAGAGCTGCTGGGGGAACTGACCCTGTGGTTCCTTCCCTGCAGTTACTGCTACCAGTGCCAAAGCCAGGTGCCACCGCGCAGCGGGCATTGCTCTGCCTGCCGCATCTGCATCCTTCGCCGGGACCATCACTGCCGCCTGCTGGGCCGCTGCGTGGGCTTCCACAACTACCGGCCCTTCCTGTGTCTGCTGCTTCACGCCGCAGGCGTCCTGCTGCACGTCTCTGTGCTGCTGGGCCCTGCCCTGTCGGCCCTGCTGCGAGCCCACACACCCCTCCACACCGCCGCCCTCCTCCTGCTGCCCTGGCTCATGCTGCTCACAGGTGGGGGGCCGGGGAGGCCTCCACAGAGAGGCAGAGGCCCATTCTGGTAGGCGATGGGATTTCCGCCTGGTTCTCCAGGCAGCGCCCTGGGGACCTAGTCCCCACGTCAATTACGGGAGGTGAAGGGAGCCTGGTATTCACTTGGGTGTGCGGTCTGGTAAAATACAGGGCCTCGGCATAGGTACAGGGTTCTGGCTGAGAGACTCAAGGGAGGAAAGACTAGTGGGATTTCACCTAGAGGGGGATGGGACGGTGAGAGAGCATTCTAAGTGAGGGGCATTCGGAGCTAGGGGAGCAGTGTGAACAAAGGCTTGGAGGTTGGGCACGGAGTAGTGAAGGCATTTGGTGGGAATTGTGAGAATTAAGGCTAGGGCAGTAAGTGAGGACTGGATGGTGGAGGGCCTTGAATGGAGTTTGAGGAGTTGGTCCTTACTTGACTGGGCAGTGGGGAGCCAGTGAAAGTTACAGGCAGGGGAAGGTCCAGTCTTTGGAAGTGGGGAGGGGATGTTTTGAATCAGGAGACTGATTGAGAGGCTGTGTTCTGGTTGACACTTTCTTCTGACACCACCCAAGGTAGAAACCCCACTGTTGTTTTTTTTTAAACATAATAATTATTATTATATTTTTGAAGATGTTGGGGGTAGGAGTTTATTAATTTATTTATTTTATTTTTGCTGTGTTGGGTCTTTGTTTCTGTGCGAGGGCTTTCTCTAGTTGCGGCGAGCGAGGGCCACTCTTCATCATGGTGTGCGGGCCTTTCACTATCGCGGCCTCTCTTGTTGCGGAGCACAGGCTCCAGACGCGCAGGCTCAGTAGTTGTGGCTCACGGGCCTAGTTGCTCCACGGCATGTGGGATCCTCCCAGACCAGGGCTCGAACCCGTGTCCCCTGCATTAGCAGGCAGATTCTCAACCACTGCACCACCAGGGAAGCCCCCCACTGGTTTTTTATACTTTGTTCTCTAACCCCCAAAATGCTTTGGGCTTGCTTTTCCCTGACTCCTTCCTCCTGACCTGTCCACGGTCCTCTCTGTAACCTTGTCCTGCAATTACTAAACTCCCTGACAACTCTGAATAGTGGCTCTGTCTCATCCTATCCAAGCCCGGCTCTGTCCCCAGGACCCCCTCCCTGCAGCCCAGGGGGCGTCTTGGGAGGCCCAGTGGGGCTGTCAGGGTTTTCCTGTGCCCACACTGGCTTCCTGAGCAGCCCTCCTCTGCCCTCCTCATGACCCCCCTGCCTCCACTGAGACTCAAGCCCTCCAGCTGCTCCTGTCTGCACGCTCCCAACCCCCGGTCATCCACAATCTCCCACTCGCTCCCCGCAGTCACCGAAGACTTGGGCTCCGGCCCCTTGTCTCCCTCTCAGCCCTGGGCCTTGCTGAAGGCATAGGTATCTGAAAGCGTGGGTGAATGGCCCCAGTCGCTCAGCTTCTTGACCTTCTCCTCCCCTCCTCCCTTCCCCTACTCCCACATCCCCACCCCAGCCGTGTCAGAATCCAAAATGTGTCACCTCCCAGAGCACCCCATGTCACCCCTCTCTCTGCCCCCACCGCCTCTCCTATCTATCTCTCATTCTGTGCTCCGCGATGCCCCTCCGGAGCTCCTGGCCCTCACCTTTCTGTCCATCAGCACCTTCCCCCTTCACCACCCCAGGTCCAGCGTAGCGCCCTCATTTCCACCAGCCTTCCGCAGCATCTCGTCTCAAGACTTTTTGCTCCGTCTTCCTTCCGCTGTGCCTTCCTGGCTTCTCTGTGTCTGCCCTTGGCTGCGGAGAGCTGCCAGAGATGCCTGGTACTATGTGGCAGTCGGTGTCACGTCACGTTCATGGCTGCTGACCTCAACAGGCCCTCAGCGGTGCCTGGCTGCCCTGGTTTCTCATAAGCTTCCTCCCCCTAATGGCTGCAGCTCAAATCTTCCCACTTTCCTGTCCTCCAAGCCCCAACCTCTCCTGAAAATACATCACAGAGGAAATTAGTCATCAGATGGCACGTCCAGAATTGGCTGTCCCGTCCTGGAGGCAGAAGCTCACTGCCCCGCCTTCTCCTGGTGCCCGACCCCTCCTCCCTGCTGGGAGCCCTCACACCGTGGGTCGCTTCTCCTCCTGCCACTCCAGGCTCCCTCCACTGGCTTCCTTTGGGTTTTCCCAGCTGGTACAAAGCCTCTCTTCACCCCACGTCCTCCTTTTCCAGCTCATGCCTTCGGGCTCTTCCATCAGCAGCCAAGTCAAAGGACTTGCCTGGGCTATAGGCTGCTTTTCCTTGCCTCCCACCCATTCCTGCCCCTGCTCCAAACTGGCTTCTGCCCCCACCCATCCTCCGAGACTGCCACAGTCCCCAGGCCTCTGTCTCCACAAAACCCAGAGGACCCTTCTGTGTTCTTTTCTTGCTTATGAGACCTTTCAGCCTCATAAAACTGCTGGCCTTCAGCCTCCTTAAAGGGCTCTACGCTTGACGTCCACGATGGCTTATACTTTGGGGTTTCCTCCTTCCTTCCTGGTTTCCCTAGATCTGATCCCTAAGGACCTGGTTTCCGGGCTGAGGTCGAGACGCCCTTCTCATCTCCCTACACACTCTGCCGGGTCTCGGAACCGCCCGGGTACCAACCGCTCACAAATCTGCGTATCCAGCCTGGGCTTCTCTCCTGAGCTTCCAGAACTGTCCACTCACTTGTCTCACAGGCACCTCTCCATCCTGCCTCAGGACCTTCACACAGAATGTGTTCTCCCCTCTTCACTTAGCAAATACCTCCTTAACCTTCAGGCATCACCCAAAATATCCCTGTCAAAATAGATGAAGTTTATTTCCCTGAGCCTCTTGATAAGTTTCCATGTCATCTCCCCACCAGTAGGCTCTCTTTTTTTATTGGAAAAACATTCACGTAACATGAAACTCATAATTTTAACCATTTTCAAGTGCACAGTTCAGCTGCGTTTAGTATATTGGCAGTGTTGTGCAGCCATCACCACCATCTAGTTCCAGACCCTTTTCATCGCCCCCAGTACCCGTTAAGCAGTCACTCCCTATTTCCCCCAGTGCCCCCAGCCCCTGGCAACCACTAATCTTCTGTCTCTATGGATTTGTCTGTTTGGGACATTTCATGTAAACGGCACCATACGATACATAACCTTTTGTGTCTGCCTTCTCTCGCTTGACATCACATTTCATGGCATCTTGTAGTTCATTAGTTCACCTGATACTTACTACCTTCTGTGGGTCAAGATGATGCAAGGTGCTGTACTTTTGCATTGTCACACACATCACAGCTGTAATTAAGTAACTGAGACATGATCTCTTGAATGTCTGTCTGTGAGCTCCCTGAGGTCGGACATGCTACCTGCCATTCATCCTGGTATTCATAGGAGGTGCTCACAAGTTTGTGATGCATGAGTGAAAGTCGCATCTAGGGCAGGGGGCTGTGTCTGCCCGTTTCACTAGTGTGTTCCCATCAGCCGGCATGGGTTGGCCAGGGAGCAACAACTCAGTGTTTGCTGAGTGGAGGAATGCGCCCTGCTTCATGGTGGAGTAGGGGACGGGAGGAGGGCAGAAGCTGGGCTCTGGGACGGCTGGGGCCTGCTGCTTCTCCTTGACCCTCTCTGCTCTCTCCTTGCAGGCAGAGTGTCTCTGGCGCAGTTCGCGCTGGCCTTCGTGACCGACACGTGTGTGGCGGGTGCACTGTTGTGCGGGGCTGGACTGCTCTTCCATGGGATGTTGCTGCTGAGGGGCCAGACCACGTGGGAGTGGGCTCGGGGCCAGCGCTCTTACGACCTGGGCCTCTCCCACAACCTGCAGGCGGCCCTGGGGCCCCGCTGGGTCCTTGTCTGGCTCTGGCCCTTCCTGGCCTCCCCGTTGCCGGGGGACGGCATCACGTTCCAGACCACAGCTGATGTGGGACTCATGGCTTCCTGACTCCAGGAAGAGCCTGAGCTGTACAAGGAGTGGGGAACAGGAGAGGGGACTCAGATAACTCATTTCAGGCCCACCCCCAGCCTCAGAAGGGGCGGCAGGCTGGTACGCTGGTACTTGATGCCTGCTTTCGGCAACTCCAGCCCCGCCCTTAGCCTTGCCCTTGCCCAGCTTGGACTCCTAGTGTCCAGGGCTTGGGCCCTGCAGCTCTGCCTCTATCAGTGGCCCCTGAGTACAGCGAAGGGTCTGGCAGGGGGCTGCTCGGCCTGCCCAGCTGCCCCTTTGCCAGGTTAATAAAGTGCCCACTTGGTTCTTGGACTCCCTCCGTCTCTGTGGGTTTCTGGACCTTCACTGTTTCCAGGGTTGCTGTTTTTGGTTCCTCTGATTGGCAGGCCTGGGAACCACAGAATGCCTGAGGGTGTGAGCAGCCAGGGCTCTGCCTCCTGCGGCCTTGGGGCGGGGGGGTGGCCAGCAGCTTACGGCAGAATGTAGTGTTCCAGGGTATGAGAATCCAGAATTCTTCCCCAGGTTCAGTGCTTTATAGTTAGGAACATTTCACAGCAACAATTTCAGTGAACTTCTCTCCAGCTAACCTGGTGCACTGGGCAGCAATTTTGTGGGTGATAAAGCTCTGAGAGTTGATGTGATAAGATCACGTGGTAGTAAATGGAGGAGTCCAGATTTGAACCCAGACCTTTGTGCTTTCTCCTTCACCCTTGAACAGCCGAAAAAATCAAGGCAGAGAGATCAGGTGGGGCTGTTCAAGCATCTGTGCTGGCTGGGTGGTGCTGAGACTGCTAAGCTCCTCCTCTCTGGACGCTTCAGGAGCTACTTGTTAAACACTTCTATTTAAATATAGTAAATAGACATTTCCAGTTAAATGTGGCAGGTTTAAACATGTGAGTTTGTTTCCTCTTAAAATCTAAAATGATAGTAAAGAAATTAAAAATGATGTAAATTTACAAAGACAAAGAAAATAGGAGGGAGACAGCACTAGACCAAAGAGCCTGACAACATTCTGAAAGATGGAAAGTGGATAGAGGCTCATTTACTCTCTTAGAGAATTAGAAGTTGAAATTAAGCGTTCCCTTCTTGGAGGGGCCAAGAGGCAGCCCGATTGCCCCCAGGAGCCCTGGAGAGGTTCACTGTGGAAGGCAAGGTTTGGGGCTGACAGTAGGGCCGGGACTGATTCAAGGTCTCTATGAGAAGCAGCTAGGTTGCCCCGCCCCCCAGGACCCACCTGACCCCTCGCTACCCCCCTGGGGTGGAGGCGGGGGCTTTTCGAAGAAGCTTTGCATCTCGGGGGGCCCTGGGGAGGGTGGGGGTGAGGGACTGGACCAAAAATGGAGTTAAGTGAAAACCTACAAGTGCTGCTGGGGGAGGGGGGTAGTCCTTCAGTGACATGGCAGGCTTGCCTTCCAAGAACCCGCAGAGAAGCCCACCCTTCTGACAGGCCCCGCCCATGCCCACAAAGGTTTGAGCTGCTAAGACTCCTTTGTTTTTCTAAACAGCATGCTCTATTACTATTTTTTAACTCTGTTAGGAACTTGGTGTACCTATCACTTTGTGCCGTACATAAGCATTGGAAGACTTCTGTTTCCTCTACTGCTTTACCCCTCACCCTCCAGAATATCTTTTCTTGTTGTTTTTTTTTTATAGTGAAAAGATAGGGAAATGTTTATAAAATAGAAACAACACCCTCCCCACCCCCATTTAAGAAATGGATACTATTTCCTTTGAGGTCCCTGCTGTGCCCCTCCCTGGTAGAGGAAACACTGTGCTGTCTTCATCATCCCCTTGCTTTGCCCTGTGATTTTATTAGCTATGTTTGTACTGGTTTTGCATGTTTTTGAATTTTATATAAACGGAGCCACGCCATGTTTATTCTTCTGTGATTCGCTTTTTCCTTCAATATTTCTAAGATTTATCCAAATTAACGTGTGTGGCTGTAGAGCACTCCTTTTCCTTGCTGTATAGTGATCCATTGAATATACCACAATTTATTTTTCTCTCTTGTCCCACCGATCATTTTATCTACCCCTGTGTATGATCTCCTAAGATCTACTTGGCCCTTGCTCTTCCATATAAATTTTAGAATCAGCTTGTCAAGTTCCACCAATAAACCCCCCACCCCCCTTGAAATTGTGACTGGAACCCAACTGAATCTATAGATCAGTTTGGGGAAAATCAACATCCACATGAAATTGAATTTTCCAGTTCGTGAACATGGTGTATCTCTCCATGTAATGTTTTCAATAAAGTTATGTATGTTTTCTCGTAAAGATCATGCCTTTATGGGTTAGATTTATTCTTATGTATTTGGTATCGTGATGCTATCATTCATAGTTTATGAAAATAATTTTATGTCCAGCAAATCTAAAACTTATTTATTTCCTTGAAAATTCTTCTGGGTTTTCTGTATTTATAATCATATCTATGAAAAAATAGTTTTGTTCTTCCTTTTTAATTTTTATATCTCTTATTTTTATTTATTTTTTTTGACTGTGCCACGCGGCTTACAGGATCTCAGTTCCCCGACTAGGGATTGAACCCAGGCCGTGGCAGTGAAAGCCCAGAATCCTAACCACTAGACCACTGGGGAACTATCTCTTATTTTTCTTGCCTCTGTCTGGATGGAAGAAAGCGTGGCTACCCTTGACTTGTTTCTCACAATAGAGGGAATGATTTCAATATTTCACCATAAAATATGTTTGCTGTGTTTTTTTATTTAATAGATGATTTTATTAGGCTGAGAAAGTTCCCTTCTGTTCCAAGTATGTTGAGTTTTGATTCTTTTACTTTCATTCTCTGCCTCTTAAGAATGGCCTGTAGACGGATTGTTTAAATCTTTGTCTTCTAATAACTGAAGTACAGTCCATTCTTTTTGGCCACGCCACACAGCATGTGGGATCTTAGTTCCCTGACCAGGGATCAAACCTGTGCCCCTTGCAGTGGAAGCACAGTCTTAACCATTGAACTGCCAGCCAGGGAAGTCCCAGTATTTAGTCATTTTTATCTATTGTAATTAACGTTCTTGGATATATTTCTACTCCTTTATTTTGTGCTGTTGTCCTATCTTGGCTAGTGTTTTACCCTTTTAAGTTATTTTTTTGCTGGGTGTAGAATTCTAGGCTAATAGTTATTTCCTGTCAATATACTGAAAATTTTATTCTGTCTTCTGGTGTCTCTTGTTGCTGTAAGTCAGCTGTCATCTATTTCATTTTTTTGTTGTTACTGTTCCTTTGAAGATACCTTCTGTCTCCAACTGCTTTTAAGATTTTTTTGTCTTTGGTATTCTACATTTTACTGTGATGTGTCCAAGTGTGGTTTTCTTTGTATTTATCTAAATGGGATTCCTTAGGTTTCTTGATTCTATGAATCGATGTCTTTCATCAGTTCTAGCACAGAGTCTTAGCCACTGGACCACCAGGGAAGTCCCCCGCCTTGTCTCTTAATAGCTCCTATTTTCTCTGTTTCTGGCATTCTGAATAATTTTCACAAATCTATCTTCCAATTAAGTCTTTCATCAACTGCTAAACCAATCTATTGAAGTTTTTTTGGTTTTTGTTTGTTTTTAGTGGTTGTACCAACTCATCGAGTTTTATGTGTCAAATGTTTTATTTTTCATTTCTAGAGGTTCTGTTTGGTTCTTTTTCAAGTTTGCCTGCTCATTTTATATACTCTTGCTTACATTTTAAGTTCTTTTAAAATTATTTATTTGTTTGCTTATTTATTTATTCATTTATTTATTTATGGCTGCATTGGGTCTTTGTTGCTGCCCACGGGCTTTCTCTAGCTGCAGCGAGTGGGGGCTACTCTTCATTGCAGCGTGCGGGCTTCTCATTGCAGTGGCTTCTCTTGTTGCGGAGCACGGGCTCTAGGTGTGCGGGCTTTGGTAGTTGTGGCTCGCGGGTTCTAGAGTGCAGGCTCAGTAGTTGTGACACATGGGCTTAGTTGCTCTGCAGCATGTGGGATCTTCCCGGATCAGGGCTTGAACCCGTGTCCCCTGCATCGGCAGGCAGATTCCTAACCATTATGCCACCAGGGAAGCCCAAGTGTTTTTTTCAAATTATTATTTGGCCATGCCATGAAGCATGTGGGATCTTAGTTCCCTGACCAAAAATGGAAGAATTATGAAAAAAGACATGGGGGTCCAGGAATTAGGGAATCTAGCCCAGAACATGGCAAACAGAACTCCCAGGAGAAGTGCTCGCTGCAGTTCTAGAGAGCCAACAGCATTCACTTAGGCGGAGGATGAACAGAAGTGTACAGAAAAAAGAGGAACCGTCGGACTGGGAGGAGGAAGAATTAGCAATCGGTATAATATGGAAAACTAAGCAAATGAAAAAAACAGGGCAATTATTAACTCCATGAAAAATAAGTACACAAAAAAGGTAATTTAATTATAGCCCAATTCTTGGCTCTGTAATAAGTAGATAACTTTCACACAGTAATCCAAACAGTATGAATTTACCTAAAAACTGGGGAGAAAAGGAGAGGGCAGGGTGCTCCCACAAGAGAGCTATAAGCCTCATCTATTACGATAGGGAGCCAAGAAATAATGTCTAAGCATAAACATATTTAAAGAATAGCTAAGAGAACTGTAGCATGGGGGCAGTACTGGGGAATGGGGAGAGGCTTGCAGGATCTTAGTTCCCGGACCAGGGATTGAACACGGGCCGCTGCAGTGAAAGCGCGAGTCCTAACTGCTAGACCACCAGGAAATTCCTGAGAGGCTGTTTTCTTGTTATAAACTGGCTAATTCCATAGTACCAAGTAGGTACATGTTTTTAGATACTTAAAAAAAAAAAAAGGCAGCACCACTCTCCTCATCCTTAATGTACAGTTTCTTGGAGCTCTAACTGGTGAGGGCATGGGGTATCATGCACAGTTTCTTGCTTTGTATTGCTTTATTTACACTGTCCAGACCAGTACAACTCACATATTTTTTAATAATAGGTACATTGTATTATATCATATAAATTCACGTTAGGTTGGGCTTAGGAATAGTTTCTCCGCTTTCATCATCATGAATAACTATGAGTTGAACCCAGATCAGACTTCTTTGTTCCGAGTTCACACAGTTCATCACTTCACTGGGGTGAAAGGGATTGTGAGGTCATCTGGCCCAGCCCCAGTGACACAGCTCCAGTGACAAGGGGCCCAATACCTGCTAGGGCAGGCCCTTCTGTCTCTGATAAGCTCTCTCAGAAGACTCTTCAGGTTAAGCTGAAATCTCTCTGACAGCGACACTCGCTCTACCTGTCTTTCCATTTCCAGACGAAACGTCCTGCTTATTCCAACTGTGCCTCAGTCAGCTCGATCTAGAAAGTCTAGACCACCCTGATCCAATTGGTTTGTTTGCGAGTGGCTGGACTCTGCAGAGAGGAGGGGGATGGGGCTCTTTCTCTGGTCCAGTCCCCTTGCTTCTCTTAACCTGGCCCCAGAATGCATTCCCTGGGGAGGACAGGGGGTGACTGTGGGCTGTCCCTCACTGTCTCCGGCACAGAGGCTGTTGCCCGGCAGAATCAATCAGCTTGGGGCCCTTGGTCTCAAGAGCAAAAGCTCTGCACTTACTCCTGCACCTACTTTCTGGAGTTGACTCCTTGTTTCCTCTAGAGGGGCTGCCAACTCTAGGATGTTAGAGCTGAATCTGGTCAAACTGCCTCATTTTACGCTTGGGGGAACTGAAGCACACAGGGATTTGGGTACTTCCCACAAGCCTGAGCTGTCTGCCACATGCTAGCCTGTACCTGGTCAGACAGAAGATATAGGTCCTTCCTCAGGCAGTAGGGTTCCTGGCTCACAAATGGCTCAGGGCGGCCCTGGTAGCGCTAACTCAAAAGAAGGCTGTGAGGCGGGCCAGGCAGACTAGCCAGGGGGCTCCAGGAAGCACCAAGGGCCCAGACTGTGGGTCTCTGACGCTTAAGGTCTAAACATGTACCTTCATTCAGTCTTCAACCTGACTCAACACCTATGGTCCATGCCTTTCCAGTGAATCTCACACTGTGGCCACTGCCCAGTGAACCTGCCACTCACCTGACCGATCTGGGCTCCGGGGCACAGAAGAGCATCTTGACTGGCAGTTCTAGGCTTCTGCCTCCCAAAGCCCCTCCCCAGGACCCCAGAGACGCCCCTCCTGTGTGCCGCGGCCCCACCTCTGCTCTGTCTCTCTGAGCCTTCCTCTCCTGGGATGCTTTCTGGGCACGAGCATCCAAGTCAGGAGCAGCAGCTGTGTGGTCTTCAGAAGCCTGGTGGGGGCTGGGGCCACTAGCTCCTGCACGGCGCTCTCTGCCCCCCGCAGCAGCTTCTCCCTTGGTGATCTTCATGGAGCATCACAGGCCTGAGACCTTGGCTGAGCCCAAGACTTCCGGTGGGAAGGCAGCTATTCCCGGGGCCCCCTGCTGAGCTCACGAGGGGAGATCAGAGGATGTGTTTTGTCTGCAAGCTGAGCTGGGAGGAGCCAAGCCTCTGGAACCCCAGGGAGCAACAGGGGGCTCAGTCTCACCCAAGAAGAGCCTCTGATTGTCTCAGGCAAGGCCCCAGCCAATTCTGCAGCAGCAGCAGAGTGACATGCCTAAGGGAAGCGGCAGACAAGGAGGCTGGGCCTATGCCCTCATCTCACCTTGAGCACTTCAGAACTCTGCCTTCAGACCTGGGAGTGGCTTCTGGGGAAAAGTGGGGAGAAGAGAGAGCCCAAAGGGCCAATGCCTGGGTTTCCCTGAGGAGGATGGAGCCCAACCTCCTGGGGACTCACTGACCTGCTGCTACAGGTCACCCAGTGGTCAGGGTGGTGAGAAAGGGGCACTAGGAGAGGAGAGGGAGGCTGTTGCCCAGCACACTGCTGCACTGGAGTGGGCCTGTGGCCGTGGACTCTGCCCGGCTCAGTGGAAGGGGCTGGAACTCCCTGGTCCTGATTCCACAGGGGCTTTAACACCGGCTCAGGCGTCAGGCAGCTGCCAGCCCCTCACTCACAGGCATGTTGATATGGGCGCTGAGCAGGGGTGCGCTCTGGCCTTCTCGGAGCACCAGCACCTATGGAGAAGGTGCCCCAGGTAGTAGGGGGCATTCCCCCTTTACCCCTGCTCCTGCAAAGGCCAAGCACGGTCTGGTCTGCACTGGCCCTAGTGCAGGGCTCTGTCAAAGGGGAGGGGGAGGCTGGGAGGCCTCTACTGGGCAGACACCCACCCCATCCTGGCAGCCACCCGGGGGCCTTGTCCGCACTCACTCACACTGACCTCCCCAACTAGTACCAACCGGCAACCCACCTTGATAATGTCTGAGATGCCCTTGTCACTAAGACTCTCCACAAAGGTCTCCAGGGGGTAGTTGAGCCCTGGCACCAGCAAGGGGACCTAAGTTTGGGGACAAAGAGGTAAAGAAGTCAGCCCTCACGCCTAGACAGTGTTTGGTAGATTCCAAAGCACTCTCACACCTGTTGTCCCAGCTGAACTTCAGTGTGCCCTGGCAGGGTGGGCAGGGATGACAAGCCAGTTTGAGGAGGATGTGGGCTCAGTGGGGGGAGAGAATGCCGCAGGGCTGCATGCATGTCCCTAATTAAAGCTAAACCTTTTTTTTTTTTTTCTTTTGGCCACACCGCACAGCAGGCGGGATCTTAGTTCCCCGACCAGGGATCAAACCCGTGCCCCCTGTAGGGGAAACGTGGAGTCTTACCCACTGGGCCACCAGAGAAGTCCCTAAACCTAAACCTCCAACCAAGTCCAGGGCTATTTCTTTCACATCCCAAAGTCTTTCTCAGTTTCTGGTCCTTCCAACTTAGGGTCAAACCTGGACCTGGGGGGAAACAAGGCTCTTCACTCTGGAAGAGTCTCCGTGGGGCTCCCATTCCTGCTGCAGGAGTGGCTAGAAAACAGGGCGGGCTCTGGGACCCCAGAGCACCAACAGGCTTCTGAGAGCAGCACCGGTGAGGCCTGGACTCTCACTGTTCTCCCAGAACCTTCGGTGTGCCTCCCTGAGACCTCTCACAGGCTGGGAGAAAAGCAGCTGAGGCAGGTCTCGGGGGCTCTCCCCAGGGCCCCTGCTGCACCCTAGTCTGGTCTGTGGCTGTAGCCACTTGCCAGCTCCCTCACCTCTGACCTGCGGACATCTAATCCGGCCCCGCCCAAGCTTTCTCACTCCAGGTCTCAGTAAGGTGGGTCCAGTACCTTGAAGAAGGCCCGGGGCAGAGCATAGAGCCCCTCGTTGTACAGGAAGCAGACCAGCAGCCCCAGGATGGGTCGGGCTGTTGAGGTGTTCTGCAGGTGAAGGGTGAGCTTAAAGGTGGGGCCCAGGCCCTGAACCTGTGCAGAGGGTGGGGTGGGGAGAAAGCCCGTAGGACCTAGTGGCCTTGGGGGCCGAATACGGCCTACCCCGGCCCTGCCCGCCCGCTCCCCCTCAGCGCCCTCAAGTCACCTTCCTCGAACCACTCTAATGCACTGTCCATCCGCCCCTCAAAAGGCACGGAGCTCAGAAGCTTGGCTCCGTGTGCAAGGGATGAGCAAAATCCCAGAGCGGAGAAGGGGCTCGACCAAGGCCACTCAGCAAGTTGGTCGGAGGCACAGTTGGCCTGGGGAAGCCGGCCCTGGCTCCCACCTGTGTCCGTGTCCGTGCCCTGCCCCACCCCGCTCTTCGCAGGGCCTGGCCCAACCTCCTCCTCTCGTCCTCTGGTGGCTGCAAGGATTTCACTTTCCTCCCTCTTATCCTCGACTGCTCTGCAGCTGCTTCCTCGCTGTATCTATCCACTTTCTTTAAGGAAAGAGATATCAGAAGCCCAATTGGATCAGACAGCACACCTCAGGGACCCATTTAGAGCCAGCTGGAGCCCTGACGACCTTGAGGTCACTTGTGTCTGAGTACAAGGGGCCCTCATCCTCCTTGTGCCAGTGTAAGTCTCAGGATGGCCCCTTCCCAGTACTGAGCAGTCCCAACTCCTTGGGCTGCCGGCAGTTACCGAAATGAACAGGTTTCTTCCCTGTACCACAGCTGTAAGAGTCCCTCAAGGCTCCTGGGAAGAAACAGCCCAAGGTGACTACCTGTGTGCCCTGCCCCAAGTCTGGGGGCTTGTCTGAGGCACCGCATGGAATAAGGGGGCTGGAGAGCGTGCCCCACTCTGCGGCCAGCCAAGGGGAAGAGGCGGCACAGGAAAGAGGTGAGAGCGCTCTCACAGGGGAGGACGTGAGACTTGGGCCCTGGGCCTGTGGGAAGGTGAGAAGGGGCACGGGGCCTAGTTGCCTTGGGATCCGCTCCTGGGCCGAGGGGTGCCCGCACAGCCCTGACCTCTGCCCTCCTGGCCCCGAGGTGGCTGATGCCCCCGCCACGTGGGTGCTCACCACAGCGTGCAGCTTGAGCGGCTCCCGCGCCGTCGCAGACACGGGGCTCAGGCTGGACTCGAGGGCCTGCGCGTAGGCGCGGGCGGCCCGGAGGCGCAGCAGGTAGAGGTCTGCCTGGAAGGCCCGGTGCATGGCTGAGGGGGCACACAGAGGGCCGGTGCTGGACGCGAGGCGGGAGGAGGGGGCAGGGCCGGGGGAGAGGGTGCTGCTCAGGCGGCCGTGGGGAGAGCGCGAGAGGAAGGCACAGTGGGCAGAGGCTGGGAACGCGGGCAACGGGAGGACTGAGGTCCCACAGCCAGCCCCTGGTGACACTGGACGCTGCGGACCACTCCCTGCTCCTGCTTCCTGGTTCTCGCACCACCTGGCTGCCCACACAACCGCAGCCTCCTTTGCTGGCTCCTTCTAGTAAGGGCTGGGGTTCCCTCGAGTTTTGTCCTTGGTCTTCTTCTCATCCTCTGTCTTCCTCGCTGCCCCATCCATGTCCTGCCCCAGCTGTGACCACCCCAAAGAGGAACAACCACGAGCTCCTGAGGGCAGGGGTGCATCAGGGTCCGGCCCACGTCTGCACCTGGTACTGTGCACTCATCTTGGGCAGCTCAGCGCCTGGCCTACCTGCTGCTTCTAACTGCCTGATGGGCACCTCCACCTGGACGTCCCATCAACCCCTGGAGCTCAACGCTGCGGAAACCAACCTCATTTCCCTAACTCCGTCACTGCATCCCCATCCATCAAGTCACCCAGGTTCACCCCTCACAGCTAATCATTGGCCAAGGTCGGATGACCCTTCCTCAGGGCCTCTCCAGAGCCCGCTCCCTCCCCTCCATCCCACTGTCCCTACTTTCCAGACTGAGCACCTTGGTCAGCCAGTCTGTCCTTGCTCCTTGTGCCTGCGAGGAGCCTTCTGCCATTCAGAAGCTTTCATCTTTATGTTACCCCATCCTTTCATCTTTCCTTTTTCCTCTAAT
Organism: Stenella coeruleoalba; assembly: GCF_951394435.1. Classification (NCBI taxonomy): domain Eukaryota; kingdom Metazoa; phylum Chordata; class Mammalia; order Artiodactyla; family Delphinidae; genus Stenella; species Stenella coeruleoalba. Next base: position 6,186,799 of record NC_137154.1, read on the forward strand.
ACTTTCACAGTTCATTTTTAATTTACCCAGAATTAACTTTTGTGTTTGGTATGAGGTAGAGTTCTAACTTTTTTTCTAGAAACAAGTTGTCCTAATTATGTTTCTTGGACAGTCTCTCCTTCCCCCACTAATTTGAAATGACACATCTATCATATACTGACTTTCCACGCGTACAAGGGTGTGTTTCTGGACTTCCTAAACGTGCCACTGAGCTGTATCAATTCCCATACTGATGCCACAGCTGCTAATTCCTACAAATTCATAGTTCATTCTGCTATCTGATAGGCTGAGTCTCCTCATTCTTATTTTCCCCAAACTTCTTAGATTTACTCTTAGAATCAACTGGTCAAGTCCTCAAAATAAAACCCATAGGGATTTTAACTGTAACTTTGCTATGTTTCTAGATTAATTTCAGAAGCTGTTAACTAATCAACAGCTTTACAACTTTAGGTCTTACGACCCTGAGACTTGGTAAGTCTCATCATTTAAATATTCAGGTGGTCTTTCCTGTTCTTTAAAGCAGTTTTATAATTTTCTTTATTAGACTTTGTATGTTTTCTTGTTAAGTTTACGTCTAAGGATTTCTTTGCTATCGTGAATGGAAACTTTCTCTTTTCTAACTGGATACTGTTGGTATATACAAAAGCTATTGATTCTTGCTATTTTCATTATACCTTAGAGAACTGCTTAATTATTTCTCTAATATATCAGTTGCTTCTCTTGGGTTCTCTAGGCTACAACAGCCTGCTAGCTATTTTCTTTATCTTGTAATTTATCCTTTAAACTGTAAGCCAGATTCCTTTCAAAGACAGAGGGGGTTGAGTTACTGTATTTTTCTGCTTAACATCTTTCCCATCTCTCCACTACACGGAATAAACCAAAACATCTTAACTTTGCATTCCAGACCCTTTCGGAGCCAGCTGACCTGCTTTCCCAGCCTCCCCGCTGGCCACTGAGCCTTCCTGCACTGCACCCGCAGCTACATGACAGATGCTGCTTAGATCCAGGTAGGGCCCTGCGCCTTTTCCCAAGCCTCTTCCTAAATCGCCCTCCCCTCTCCCTCTCTGGCTGGTAGGCTTATAATCAGCTTTTGGGGCCAAATCCAATATCATCTCTCTCTGAAGCCTTTCCCAGGCTCCCAGGCAAACACACTCCCTTGTGTGTCTCAACAGCCCTCTGCAGAGACTTATTCTACACCTGTCATGCAACATGAAGTTAGTAAGGTCTACTGAGCTCTTTAGGTAGGGACTGGCCTAATTCTAGGCACCCGGCACAAGGCCTGGCATAATCATAGGTATTAAGTGAATGAATGAATGAACAAAAGAGCAGGAAAATCAAATAGGATAAGGAAGAACCTCGATCAGATTCTACTTCTCTCATGAGACTTCCTCCATCTAAAAGTGGCTGCTCCCTCCTCGAGTTCTAAGGGCTCTCGCCCTCACCCACAGCACCTTCCCCCTTGAGCTGTAGCTCTTTGTTGGCAGGGTGTACCTCCTAGGCTGTCTCTGGGCTTCCAGAGGCATGAGACCCACCCGGTTCACCCAGGTCTCCTCCCACTGCTCAGGGCACCCAGGCGGCATTCACCCAGTTCCTGCTGCTTTGGCGCAAGGGAGGAGGAAGAGGAAGGAGCCAGCCTGAATCTCACCGGTGCCGGCTTCCCGCTCTCGCAGTGTCTGATCCACGTAAAGCCGGGTCTTTCGGGGCATGTTGAGTTTCATGGCCTGGGCTGGTGGGGGACCTGCTTCACCTCCCCCCTCCACAAACACTGCTGTGCGCTTCAGGATCTTGATAATCAGGCCACCACCTAGGGAGGAGGACAGGCAGAAGCAGATTTGTCCTCCCCATTTCTACCCTACGTTCCCATTCTTTCTTCCCAAACAATCTGTCTCATATCGACCCATTTCAGTCTTCCTCCTGAGACTCTGAGTTTCTGGAAGGAATGAAGTGTGTCCTACCATTAATTCATACATTCATTTAGCAGCTGATTTACTTGTTTATTTTTGGCTGCACCACTCTGCTTGCGGGATCTTACTTCCCTGACCAGGGATCGAACCCGGGCCCCCTGTAGTGGAAGTGCAGAGCCCTAACCACTGGACCGCCAGGGAATTCCCTAGTAGTTATTTATTGACCACTGTGATGTTCCAGTTCTGCATTGTGGCGGATACTGGGGTGAACTGGAGACACAGCCAGGGCCTGGCCCCCAGGTAGTGACATCAGACTGCTGGTGAGCTGTCCCCAGTGAAGGCCCAGCCCAGACAGGACGTGTCTGCAAGCCCTGCTTTCCAAACCTAGGCCCACCAATGTTCCACATCCGCCTCCTCTTCTTTCCCAGGATCTGGCCTATCTCACTGACTCCCAACTTTAAAACCCCTGCCAGGCCTGACTTGTCTCACCTCGTGTAGTCATGATGAGGGTGTGATCTTCCCGCCCGTAGCGGCCAAAGCAAAGGCTGGTCACTGCATCCTACGGTGGCGATGTCAGAGTTTAGCTGGGAAAATGACTCAGTGAGGAGAGCAAGTCTGGGGGGAGGGGGATAAGGCTTGGAGACCCCAGATATGATGTAAGAGGTGAGATGTGAGGCGAGGCCTGGAGCCACGCTGCCTCTAATCCCAGCCCCCTCCTCACTGCCACGGCCACAGTTCCAGACTGAACATCACTGGCTTTGGGGTCAGCTTTCTAAGAGGTCTCCCAGCCTAGTCTTCCTCCCCAGTGTCTTTCACACTGCTGCCTCTGCTGCCTTTCAAAAATACAAATATGACCACACCTATTCCCTGCTGAAAAACCTCCAGTGGCTTTTGCCCTCCTTGTCAGGACATTCAAGGCCTTCCGCATCTGACGCCAACTTGCCTTTTCTATCAGTTCTCTCCCTGCCCTTTCCCCAACCCACACACCACACCGCCTGCCCTCCCAGCAGCCTGTGGTCCAAACCAGCTGCTTTCCAATTTTACATTGTGACATATGACACTTTATACATACAAGTACACAAAGTTTCACATGTGATATATTCTGAACTTCTTTTTTCTGGTTCTGTTGCTGGCCTATTAAATTGATATTGTTTGAAAAAGTCTGGTCCAGATTCATCAAACTACCTGGACTCCTTTAAAGAACACTCATGCCTCTCAGCCTTTGTTCATGTTATTTCCAGTCTGGAATATTCTATCTCCATTTATCCACTCCATTTATCGAAGCAGACTGCTTCGAGGCCCAGCTGAATTGTGGTTTGCCCTGTGAAATGGCCCCTGAGTTCCGTCCCCATTTATCCTTCACCCCCCCTGCCCCCAGTCACTGGGCTGCCTCTGTGCTTTTTCAGTGCTTTGCTCTGCTTTAGTCTGCCTTGTATTTGAATCGGCTGTGTCTCTAGCTGGCTATCACTTCAGACTGTAAGTTCCCCGACAGTAAGGATTCAGTCACTGATTTATCCTTCTAATACAGTGAGTTGTGCATATGGGATGCTCAACGAATGTTTTCAAAATGCATCAGAAGTTAAGGGTGGCAGGTGGAGTGGGGTCAGGAGAGGCAGTGAAGGGGCCCCACAGGCGGGAGCGGGGCAAGGAGGAGGCAGCAGCTCACCGGCGTGCGGACGATGCTGAGCAGGGCCTTGTCGCGGTAGATGCGGACCTCTCCGTTGGCCAGTCCGGCCATGACGGCCTGCAGGCCCCGGGAGCGCTGCTCCAGGAGGTTCATGGTCAGGATGGCTGCGGGCATCTGCACTGTCCACAGCCTCTTACCCTGCGTGGGGGGCAGGGGACGGCTAAATGTCTGCAGGGGGCTCAGGGCTTAAGAGTGGAAAGAAGGGGTGGCTGGAGTTGCTGGGAAGGGAAGGCCGGAAGGGCTCGCCTGCTGAGGGGGACTAAGGAGGCACGGGTGGAGGGGCTGGGGCTGGTGCTTGCCCAGAGGCCACACCTTGTGGGTGAAGCCATGCAGGCTGTCTTGGTTGCTGCCCACCACCAGGACCTTGTGAACCCGGACAAGCCCCACAGGCTGGGCACTCAGCTCGATGCAGTACTTGGGGCGCTTGGAGTCTCTGTGGAATAAAGACACACTCTCCCAGCCCCAGAGGAAGCCTCTCTCCTTCCCCGGCTGACCCTCCTCTTTCCAAGCCCCACAGACTACCCTGGCAGGAACCTTGGCCCACAGCAGATGACTGCGCTGTTAGTTCCACCTCTGTGACTTAGTAGCTGCACGACCTTGGATAACAGGAAGTGTGTCTTCCCTCCTAGTCTTCCTCTCAACTTTACCACAGTAATTTGTGTGATAACCTGGCACTTACCAGTTTACAGTGAGCGCACTGCAGGTTAGACAAAGTAACGGACTGACGCAGTTTAGTAATTCATCAGAAAAGCATGAGGAGTTTATTCTGTGTAAATGCACTGTTCTCAGTTTCCTGGCCTCTGAGTCTTAATTTCTCTTATCCAGAAAGTAGGGATAATTCCTGTCTGTCCATCACAGGCTCTAGCCCACCTTGCTTAAGTCTGAGCCAGAGTCATCTCCCACCTGATGACTCCTCTGAGAGCTTCCCCACTGGTCTCCGGGACTCCTTCCAATCTACCCTCCACCCAGCACGGTAATCTTTAAAAAATGTAAACGGGTCATGTCATTCTTCTGAGTAAAACCCCATAATAGTTTTCTACTGCACTTCGGATAAAATCCAAAATCTTTACCATGTCCCACCAGGTCCTGCATGAGCCGACCCTGGTCTCTACGTCATGTCTTGACACCAAGCTTGAGTGGCACAAGATAATGTCTTTCCCACCTAGAGTTCGCTTAAATTTCCTCTGCCTGTAACACTCTTGCTTCACTTTTGCGGAGCACAGGCTCCGGACGCGCAGGCTCAGCGGCCATGGCTCATGGGCCCAGCTGCTCCGCGGCATGTGGGATCCTCCCGGACTGGGGCACGAACCTGTGTCCCCTGCATCAGCAGGTGGACTCTCAACCACTGCGCCACCAGGGAAGCCCTTGCTTCACTTTCTGAACAACTGGCTCCTTCTTAACCTTCAAGTCATCTCCCCAGACAGGCATTCGCTGATCACCCTGACCCCATTGTTTTTTCCCATTGAGCCTATATTTTTCCTCCATAGCATGCATCCAGTTTGCAATATTACCTTGGTTTGTTGACCTTAATATCTATCTTCCCACAAGGGCAGGGACTTTGTTATGTTTTGTTCATCAATATATCCCCAACACCTTATACAATGCTTCATACATAGTAGGTGCTCGAAAACATTTCTTGAATTAAAAAAAATGACTGTTGAGAAATATCAAACTAATGCATAAGGAAATGTCACATACCTATAAAAGCAACAGAATAAGTATGAGAGACTATTTTCATTTCTTCTAATATCTGATTGCATCACTCGTGTTACGGCCACCCGGCCCAGTCTCTCACTTTGCCAGGCCCCATCGGACGAGCCTCCACATGTCCCCTGTGCTCAAGGGCTCTGCCTCCTATATGAAGTTCTCAGCTCTTTCCATTCCCACATTCCAGCCCCAAAGCCCCCTGCTCATCTTACAAGCCCTCAAGACCACCAGGTTTCTGAGATGTTCCTCTAGCCCCAGAGACCACGGATGTGGCTACCTTCTCAGCATATAGATGTTCCCGTTGCGGCAGGCAGCAGCAAGACGGAACTCCACATCGAACTGGCCAGAAACCTCCAGGAAGACGGGGACGCTGGGTAGGCTCATCTGCAAAGAACAGACTCAAACATCCCGATTTCCCTGGAGCCCCAGCCCTTCCCTGACCTGAAGTAATTCCTCCAAGTCCCAATCTCCTCACTCACACCCTGCTGGTCACAGTTTAAACTTGTACAATTTTTCTGGAAGGAAACTCGGCAACATGTAGCCCTTTGACTAAACTCGGCCACTTCTAGGAATGCATCGTAAGGAAGCATTTAGATAAGCACGCAAAGATGTTTGGGCAAGGAAGCCCACTGAGGTGGTGTTAATAATAGCAAAAAACTGCAGACAAATGTACAATAGGTGACAGGGTACATCTATATAATCGATGTTGTGTGGCCTTTGCAAAGGCTGATGTGGTTTTATATAGATATGGAAAGATATTGATAAGCTTCTGCTACATGAAAACAGTAGCTTACATGATCCTATGCCAAGAGGCCATATTTGTAAAAAAAAAAAAAATTATGTAAAATTATATATCTGTGTCTAAATATGAAAATGTCTGGAAAGACTTATGCCAAAGACTTATCTGTGGGTGGTAGGATTTGGGGATATATATCTTTTTCTTTTCTTCTTCTTCTTTTTTTTTTTTTTTTGTGGCCCCATCACAGGGCATGCGGGATCTTAGTTCCCTGACCAGGGCTTGAACCCGTGCCCCCTGCAGTGGAAGCACAGAGTCTTAACCACTGGACCGCCAGGCAAGTCCCTATATCTCTTTCTTTATGCTTATCTACATTTTATAATTTTCCACAGTGAACACATATTACCAAGAACTAACTGGGGGGCAGGAGATATTGGGGAACAGGGGAGGGAATGGAGCCTGGGCCACGGGTGTGCCCACGGCCAGGCCCCACACTGACCTTGGCCAAAACAGTGAAGGCTTCTGGGTCCAGTACCAGGAGCTCCTTGTTCTCAGTGCCCAGCACCAGGCAGGACACAGCGTCCTCGTCAGCCAGGTTCTTCTTTAAGGTGGTCATGGTGGTGATGACTGTCTGCAGAGGGACTGCAGGGGTCACCCAGTAGCTCCCCTCACACCATTCCCCCAGAGACTCCCAGGACGCCCCAGGAAGAAAGAGGGCAAAGGAGGAGGAAGAGTATCAGAGATGTGACAGAAGATTTATGTACAAAGGTGTTTACTGCAACAAACCTAACTTTCTAACAAAAGAGGATTGTCTAAGTCAATTATAAACTATCTGTATGATAAAAAACCCATGCAGTCATTTACAAAAATCACATTTTACAAGAACACTCAGTGACAGGGAGGATGCTTCTAACGTATTAAGAGAAAACACAGGTAAAAAGTTATGTTAGTATTATCCCAGTTAAAAAAAAAATATGAATAAAAAAACATGCTGGAAAGCTAAACCCTTAAATACAAACACTGGTTATCTCTGGACAATGAGATCATAGGTGATGTTTAATTTCTCCATTGTGCTTTCCTACAGTTTCTACAGTGGGCATATGTTCTTTTTCTAATTGTGATTGGAGAGAAAACAAAAGAGAAGGGGATGATCCCTTTTTTAGGAATTTCTCCTATGGAAGTAACTTAGCGGGACTAAAATGTTTCTTTGGATAAAGCTGTTCATTGTGTGACTATCTTTAAGATAAAAAAAAAGGAATGATCCTCAATGCCTAGTGGAAGGAGAAAAGTTATAGAAACATGGATGTTAGTGGCTCCCAATCATGTGACCATGCACATACTTGGAACGATGGCCTCCCCAAAACTGCATCTTTTAAGCAATACTTACTTCATTTACTTCCTGATTTTAAAAGTACTCAATGATAGTGACACCTGTGGACCTCAGCTGCTGCTCGGCAGGAGAGAACAATGTTTCTCACAGAATTGTCTAAGGCTAGCCAAAGGCTGAGGTATGTGTTGGTCAGTGTGTTCGGCTCACGTGGCCTCTACAGGAAGTAGCCGGTTCCCCTGCGGCTTTCTGAAATGCAGGGACAGCTATGGGAGCCCATCCCTGGGCTAGAGTCAGGAACCCCTAGGTCAGGAACCACTGGAGTTCATCAACGAATAGGATCATCAATAAAGCCATTAAAAGCATAACTAAGAAAAATATGAAGTGCATAAAAAGGAGACATTTCTTCTCCAATGACCTGCGTGTGAATAGTTACATAAACTATGAATGAAATAATGAATAATCAATGAAATAATCAAGGGGTCACTTGATTAAAAATGGAGTTCTTCAAGACTAATGCTCAAGATATAATGTTATGTACTCAAGGGAAGCAGGATATAAAAGCATATTTATAAAGGAAATGTACCAAGCTGGTAAGAGGACCTCTGAGTAGTGAGTGTAGTCACTTACATTTCTCCTTTATATTTCTCTTTATTTTCAAAGTTTTCTCTAATGAAAATATATTACCTTTACCCCCAAGATGATAAAAGTTATATAAAGCTACATAACTATATATCAATTCAAAGCTGTCACTGTGGGGCTTCCCTCGTGGCACAGTGGTTAGGAATCCGCCTGCCAGTGCAGGGGACATAGGTTCAAGCCCTGGTCTGGGAAGATCCCACATGCCGTGGAACAACTAAGCCCGTGCGCCACAACTACTGAGCCCATGTGCCACAACTACTGAGCCCGGGCGCCTAGAGCCCGTGCTCCGCAACAAGAGAAGCTACCGCAATGAGAAGCCTGCGCACCGCAACGAAGAGTAGCCCCCGCTCACCGCAACTAGAGAAAGCCCACGTGCAGCAACAAAAGCCCAATGCAGCAAAAAAATTTTTAAATGAAAATAAATACATTTGTTAAAAAAAAAAAGCTGTTACTGTTAACTGGAAAGTAGAAGCCCTGCAGCTTTGTGACTATATATGTGGAAGGGTAACTGCAAAGTAAAACTAGTCGCATTTGGCTGTAGAATTTACCACTAACGTTACATCGTCTTTTAAAAAAACTGTCCTTATTTTTTCTAGGGAAATAAGAAGAGAGGGGCAGTACCTGCCGCCTGATGGACTTGGACTTGTGCTGGTTCACAAATGCCTCCATTTCACTCAGCTCCAGCTGCAGAAACCTGGACACACAGAGCACTGACACCTGCATGCCTTGGGCCTGGCTGCTCTCCCCAGGCCACTCCAGGGCCGCTCCCTCCCCGCTGGGAACTTCTGGAGCCCTGGCCCTCCAGAGGGCCCTTACCTGAGTGACTGTACAGACAAAGGCACCTCTGCCTTCTCCCTGTAAGGAGAGGGACCATCATGGCAGGTTTAGTTAAGGAACAGGGCCTGGGGTTCAGACTGCGGGCTCTGGGATGAAGGCGTAGGGGTGGGGGAATGAGGGAGGGGTAGGAGGCATACGAAGGGGGAAGTGGGATCTCACCGGATGCCCTCCAGCATCTCCTTCAGGGTCAGGGGGTCAATCCGGTCCTGTGCCAGCATGGGAAGAAGGTACAGCCTGTGAGCACCAGAGCCAGGCAGGGAACGAGGACAACCCCAAGGCTGCTACCTTCGCCTTCTTGTTCTCATCCCGCACATCACTCACCTCTTTGGCCTGGTTCCAAAGGTCCTGTTCCAGGGGGTTTGGAGGCAACTGGGGCAGGCTGAACTTGAAGTAGGGCCTGAGATTCTTATACACATACACGCAAGGGCCTGACGCGAGTGCCAGCGCTGGTGTCCGGGGTTCGTGTTGCTCCATGAAGAAGGTGGCAGCAGCGGCTGGCAGGGCAGGTAGCGGGCTTTCGCTCAGCACTGTGGGCCCTTTAAGCACCTTCAGGCGGGGCTGCTGCCCACCTGGGCCAAGGTCCCCCACCACCAGCTGTAGAGAGAGGCAGGCTGATTCCTGGCTCAGGGTCTAAAGACCACCCCCGCTACTGCCCCTCTTCTTGGGCTTAGCTCTTTGCTGGTGCACATTCATATACGCTCACAATGCACCATGGGTGGGTGGGGGAAGGGCAAAGGCTTTGCAAGAAGGCTTGTAAGCTGTGTGACCTTGGGAAAACTGATGCAACTTCCTGAGCCACAGTTTTCCCACGTGCAAAAGGGGAATACCTACCATACGACACTTGTAGTGAAAATCAAATGAGATAATCAACTAGAGAACCTAGCGAGGAGTAGGTGGCAGCTCATGTTTTCATTGCTTGTTCAGTAAACATTTCTTCAGGGCCTGCTCCATGCCAGGCACTGTTCTAGACACTGGAACAGTTGCTGAGGTCAGTGGGGGGCCTGAAACTCATATCTGGGCTCTGAGGCCTGGCTTCCAAACAGGAACAGAGCTAAAGATGCAGAACCAGTCACGCAGAGCAGGATGTGCTCTATGGACCCAGAGAGGAGAACCCAGCTCCTCAGCCTGTCTTTTCTACCCTCCAAGCCACCGTAGCTGTCATGCAAACCCATTCTCCTGAGTGAGGCCTTCAAGGCCCCTCTGATCTGGTTCCCAACTTGTTTTCTAACACCTCCCTATCCATGCTATGCCCCAGCCAGAATGCGGGCTGCCACAGAATGCCCGGATTCTGCGCATGTAGTGTGCTAGGAGCCACACCAGTAACTTCATGCATCCTTTCATTTAATCCTAGCAACAACCTGTGAGGTAGGTACGATTATTAGCCTCATTTCACAAATGAGGAAGCTGTGGCTTAGAGATGTTAGGTAAAAGTCACCCGGCTAGTAAGTGGTAGAGCTAGGACCTGAACCTAGGTCTGTCTGTATCCAAAGCCGGTGGTCTTAACTATTATTTCATATTGGCCTCAACTTTCTAATTTCAAATTTGCTCTTTCCAAATATGTTGTGAACTTCCAAGCCTCTCTGCCTCTGCTTGTGCTGTTCCCTCTGCCTGGAATGCCCTCCTCTCTTCCATGCCTTCTTGGGACACTTCATTCATCCTTCAGCACCAGTTCATGTTACTGCCCTCTAGTGCCTCCTGATAGAGTCACTGTTCTTTCATTGGTGCTCCCGTAATAATTTCCGTATATTCTATTTTAGCATCCACTCATCTACCCCAAAAATATTTATCAATTATCTAATTTGTGCCAGGCACTGGGTTAGATGCTTGGAATCGACAGTAAGCAAACTAGCCATTGGAAAAGTTATTACACAAAAGCATTACCATTTCACATTAGTTATTGGGTCTGTGATTTCTCTACCCTTCACTGCTGTCAGCCCAGCGCCAAGCATACACTAGGTGTTCAGTCAACATCATGGATGAATTAAGGGCATTGTCTATATCTCCTTCTGACTATGGACTGGCTCATTTCTAAGTTTAGTGTGTGCACAACACCTGACACACAGAAGGGGTTCACTGTATGCTTGCCGAATTGTTGAATGATTTATGGATAGGAATTTGGGGGCCAAAGTCACCAAATCTGACTGCACAGTCCATGTAGGGTATGACTCCCTTCAAGCTGCCCACATAACACACCCATTGTGGGTTCACTGCCCTTGCTGAGGGCTGAGCTGACAGGCCCAGGTCTGCCACCTTTTACAAACTCGGTAAACTCAGCCTCTCAGAATCTATTTTCCCACTAATAAATAATATCTATGTATGTGAAACTGCCTCAAAGAGAGTCTACTCCAGACATGTTAACTTCCTTTATTTAGCCCAATATATATCTCAAACTTTTAAAAACCTGTGCCTTCAAAATTTTTTATCTATTTTTCTTCTTCTTTTTTTTTTTTTTGCGGTACACGGGCCTCTCACTGTTGTGGCCTCTCCTGTTGCCGAGCACAGGCTCCAGACGCGCAGGCTCAGCAGCCACAGCTCACAAGCCCAGCTGCTCCGTGGCATGTGGGATCTTCCCGGACCAGGGCATGAACCCGTGTTCCCTGCAACGGCAGGCGGACTCTCAACCACTGCGCCACCAGGGAAGCCCTATTTTTCTTCTTTTTTTAATATTTTCTTGACTACCCCGTGCAGCATGTGGGATCTTAGTTCCCCGACCAGGGGTCGAACCCACGCGCCTTGCATTGGAAGTGTGGACTCTTAACCACTGGACTGCCAGGGAATTCCCCCAATTTTTTATTTCTTTATTTACATTTTATTTACTTACTTTTATATTTTAAATTAAATTTAAAATTTAACCTTTTTATTATGGAAAATTTTCAGTCATATACAAAAGTAGAGAGACTCATATAATGAACCCCCAAATACACACCATCCAGCTTCAACAATGATTAGCTCATGGCTAATCTTAAAATCTATACCCTTTTCTTAAAAAAAAAAAAATTATTTATTTGGCTGCACTGGGGTCTTAGTTGTGGCATGTGGGATCTTTAGTTGGGGCATGTGGGATCTTTAGTTGGGGCATGTGGGATCTAGTTCCCTGACCAGGGATCACACCCGGGCCCCCTGCATTGGGAGCATGGAGTCTTAACCACTGGACCACCAGGGAAGTCCCTATGCCCTTTTTTTTTTTTTTTTTTTTTTTGCTGTACGCGGGCCTCTCACTGTTGTGGCCTCTCCCATCCTTTTGATAAACATAAAACTCTCACTCTCCTCCCTTCTACTTTCCCTCCAGAGTAACGCCCCACCCCCAACCAAGGGATGTGCCCTTCCAGTAAAGAATTACTTCAAGTTAACAAAATTAAGATGCTTTATCTTAGTATAATTTCCGGCAGCATTTTTGCTCTGCTTTACTTTCCGCAGTCTGTACTGTGAAATCAACAGGTTCTCTTCACTTTCCACATTAAAAATAAAATTTAACCCTAAATGTGCTTTTTCAAAGTACACGTTAATTCCAGATTATGCTGAGCTTCTTTGCAGCCATCGGGAAGTCTCACCTCTGGGGTGATATGCTTACCTTGTACTCCCCGTCACCATGCAAATCTGCCAGCTCTGGAAAACATAAAACAGCCATAAGCCAGGGTCTCAGAATTCTAGAGGCTTCCCTACAGAACCATCTGACTCCTCCGTCCCCCAAGAACCGGGGTTCCTGGTCCCAGAGACTCACGCAGGCAGGCGGAAAAGGTGTGGATGTTGGCCATGGGGTCGTAGTGTGCATCCAGCCATTTCGAACTGGCTTCACTGCTGGGAGAAGAGGGAAAGAGTTGCGGGGGGCGCGGAAGATGAATCCCAAGGAAGGGGAAGAAAACTTGCCGGAGCTGGTTTCTGAGAATGAGGTGTGTAGGCAGCTTTGAACTAGGGGTATAGAACATCTGGGTCCAAGTCCAGGCTCCACCACCGGTGCACAGCGACCTCGAGTTACCCACACGCACCCATTCACTCCTTGGGCCTCAGTTTCCCCACTTGATCTCTAAGAGCCCTTCAAGGACCGCCAGCGCTGCTGAGAACCGCAGGAGCCCAGATCCCGGGACCAGGGCACCCTCTTTACATAGGTAGGAAAAGAGGCCTCAAGGACCCCAGCCTTCACCTCTCAGCTCTGCCGCTGTCGGAATCCGACGAAGACGCAGCAGCCATCTTCTCAGGCGTCACCCTGGCAACCAGCTCCGGCAAGCCGCCGCGCAGCGCCTAATAGAGCCCGGGTTCTGGAAAGCTCGCGTATAAAGGTTCCGGGCGCTCAGCTTTCCGGCCCGGGACGCAGAGGCCAGCGAGCAGGATGCTCTGGCTTGTGCCGGGTTTCTAGCTACTGAGATGCAATCCCTCATTCCAGCTCATATCATTTATCCTTGATCCTTCCAGTAGGAGCTTTTGGGCCCTGCAGCTCAGAGTCAGCAGCAGGGCCCTCTGGCTTTGAGCCCTGGAAACGAGCCCTTGTAGTGTTTATGAACAGCAAAACTAACTCCTCCCCTCTTCATCTTCATGGTTAACCGGGTGGAAAAGAGGCCACTCCTTTTCTCCCTCCTTACTCTAGAGGTCCAGGCTCAGAGAAAAAACACAAAGGGTAAGAGATTAAATCCTAGGATTGTGGCTGAAGTTGAGGCTTTCCAGGTTTTAGGTTCCTGGAATATTTTAAAATAGAAGAAAAGCCACGAAGGAGGACGGCAAAAATTGTGCTACGTTCATCTCTTGACTCTCTGTGTATCCACATTTAGAGGTGATGTCAAAATCCCGTTGTGGATGGGAGCCTAAAAATAACCCTCCTTCTCCCTCCGCAGGCCTTGATCCCAGCACCTTGCTGGGAGCAAATGAGAAGTGAGGTAAAGGCAAGGAAGAACCACACAAATTGCAAAGATGGTGGTGGTTTCTAATATTTATTTTTCTGGTTATAAAAGTAATACATGAAGAGCACTGGACTGGGATAGGTTTTGAGTCCTGCAGGATGCCAGGTCACTTTCTCAGAACCTGCATTGCCTCATCTGGGAAGCCGGATAAGGAGTCCTGCCTTGCTCACCCCACAGAGGGCAGTGCAGATCAGATGAGATAACACAGGGGAAGCACTTGGTAAGCTGGAAAGTGCTGTCAAATGGAAGGGCTTAGTGTCGCCACCCTCGGCTGAGGTAGCACCAAGGTCCGAGCTCCTGCTCCTCCCCTAGCCCCTAAGACACGGACAAAAAGGGGGCCACTTGCAGCCTTGGTTTAATGGAGTGGGGGAAGGGCCATGCAAATCTGCCTCAAGCCTGGCCAGATGGGGTTTCACTGGGGCACTTCCAGAACCGGGCATCAGCTGTGGCCAGCTGGGTGAGGATCTCCTCCAACTCGGGCCCATCCTCTGGGAAGCGCTCAGAGAAGGATCGGATGAGGCCAGCAGCTGAGGCCTCATACTCAAGAAGCTGTACTTCTGAGCCTGGGGAGGAGATGGAGAAAAAAACAGCAGCAGGAAAAGGTCTTAATAGGGAAGCAGAATCACAATCATAAGCATAGGAGCAGCTAGTTCTTCCTGAGCTCTTACCATGTGCCAAAAATTGTGCTCAATATTTCTTTTTTTTTTTTTTTTTTTTTTGCGGTACGCGGGCCTCTCACTGCTGTGGCCTCTCCCGTTGCGGGGCACAGGCTCCGGATGCACAGGCTCAGTGGCCATGGCTCACGGGCCCAGCCGCTCCGCGGCATGTGGGATCTTCCCAGACCGGGGCACGAACCCGTGTCCCCTGCATCAGCAGGCGGACTCTCAACCACTGTGCCACCAGGGAAGCCCCTCAATATTTCTTTATCTAACTGAATCCTTAAAATAATCCTATGAGATAGGAAATATTAAAGGGGGGTATTCAGTGAATTGCTGCACTCATTCATTCCCTTAATAAAGATTTACACCAGTGCCATGTTAGGTAAAACAGACACAGTCCTTGGCCTCCAGGAATTGCCTTATCTCTGTCTACTGCTGGACCCTGGGCAAGTTTCTCATCCTCTCTAAGCCTCAGTTTCCTCATCTGTAAAGTGTGGGCAAGCACAGTACTTGTCTCAAGAAGCTGTGGTGATTAAATACAAGAATGCATTGAAGGAATGCTCACCAGGCGCCAGCTACCACGAGCATCACGACCCCTGAACCTATTATTCACCTGTTAAGTGAGGCTGTTCCCAGGGTACCCATCTTACTTATGGGGTGTTCCTGAATATTCCTGGGAAGCACTTCCCTCTAACATCCTTCCACTGCTCTACCCACTCACAGCACCTTGTTGTGCCCTGTGGCATCATGGGATGTACGCAGCTAAGAGCACAGGCTCTGAGTTCAGATGGCCCAAGTTCAAATCCTGGTCCTGCCACCCACTAACTGTGTGACCTCAAGCAAGTACATTCCCTTCTGTGTCTTAGTTTCCAGCTGAAAAATGGGGATAATAACTTCCTCATTGAGTTGTTGGGAGTTGATCCATGGAAAGTTTTTACCCAGACTCTGGCACATGGAAGTCCTCAAAAGTTAGCTACAATCATCATCAGCATCTTCATCAACATCACCACCACTACCTTTGAAAATTCAACCTGTTCTTCAGGCCTTAAAGTTTTACCCCCACTTCCTCCCCAGACCCTTCCCTGAGTCCCTCAAAAGTAGAGGTGATCTTCCCTTCTCTAAGTGTTCAGACCACTGTTTGTGTCTCTTGGGCACCCATGAACACTTCCCTTATAAGATCATTTCTCTCTCTGGCTTACTCCTAATGGGCTGTGAACTACTTGAAGTGAGTAGTCCAACCCCAATGCATGCCCAGGGCTAGACAGTCAAAGCAATGACGATATTGTCCATGTAATGAGCACTGACTATGTGCCCGGCATGATCCATTCTCTCACTCATTTGACAGGCATTGAGAGGCTCCTGTGGGCCAGGCCCTGTGCCAGGTGTCAGGGATGTGCTGCTCTTGCTGCCATGGAGATGAGCAGACGAGCAGACAGGAAAATGGCAGAGTGACAGCCGTTTGAAGAAGAGGAGGTTGGGTGATAGCTCAGGGGGTGTGCCTGTAGGGTGGGGAGCCGGGGAGAGGGTTGCCAAGGGGTGGGGGCCAAACTCCTCTATTTTATTTTTTAAATGAGGTGTATTTTCATTGTTATTAATTTTTTCTTTTGGCCGCACCACGCGCCTTGCGGGGATCTTAGTTCCCTGACCAGGGATTGAACCCATGCCCTGGCAGTGAAAGCGCCGGGTCTTAACCACTGGGCCACCAGGGAATTCCCCAGAGTAGAGTTTAGAATAAACCTTTTAAATGCTTTTTCCACACCAGGAGGAGGTAATTATTTCATTTAACCCTCACAACTGCCCGTGACTATGGCAGTGAGGAGCAAACGCTCTTAATACAAAAGCGCCTTTAATACAAGAGGTACAAGCGCAAGGCAGACAGGGCCAGGGATTCTGGCAACGGCATCATTGCTTGAGGAGGGAGAAGGACCACGGGGGTGCTGATCTCTCTGGTCTCTGCCAAGTCCTGCTGTCCCCTGGGCTCAACTCGGCCTGCTGGGTGCCAACTCTCTGCCTGAGCTGACCTCACTCCTGGGCCCCCGACAGGCCTGATTCTCCGGTATGATGCCTGGTCTCCTCACAGGCCCGGGGTCTGCCTGTTCTACTAGCCCCTGCTCTGCTGGCCTGCCTCAAACCTTCTGTTGCCGTCTGAGAAGCAGCTTGACCCCGTGTGTGTGGGGGGTGGAAGATGCCAAGGTGTGGGCCTGAGGGTTGGCATGGGGAGGAGGGCCACCCCAGGTAGCCTTTCCTGAGCCTGGGTTGGTTCCAGGCCTTCTCTGTGCTCCCAGAGGGCTCTGCACGGCCCCCATCAGTGAGGGCTCAGGAACCCATTACCTTCGAGGCGAGTGTTGGGCTGAACGATGAGCTTCCGGGCTTCCTTACGGAGCAGCACTGTGTCCCTGAGGGAGAGGAAGCACTCGGGGGGTGCATCGGTGACCGCCGCATACCCCTCATACAGGGCCCGGCCTCCAGCCACGTCCCCTGTGGACTTCAGCACCTGTGGGAAGGCAGCAGTTAGTGCCTATCATGGGCGCCCTCCCGGCATCCACGGGGCTTTGCCAGGGGCTACAGCCAACGGCGCCCAGCCCTGGACTACATCTGCTCTCTCGCAGCTTTCCTGTGCTGAATACGCGAGGAATGTGGAGCACGTGCTAGCACAGAGTAAGTGCCCACACTAAAGTGAAGCCAATTGTTCTCCTCTGCGTGTCTCACTTGAGCTGTAGACAAGGAAGGTATTATCATCACCCTCTTTTTTTTTTGAACATTTTTAGGGACTTCCCTGGTGGTCCAGTGGCTAAGACTCTGCGCTCCCAATGCAGAGGGCCCGGGTTTGATCCCTGGTCAGGGAACTAGATCCCACGTGCCACAACTAAGACCCGGTGCAGCCAAATAAATAAATAAATATTGGGCTTCCCTGGTGGCGCAGTGGTTAGGAATCTGCCTGCCAATGCAAGGGACACGGGTTCGAGCCCTGGCCTGGGAAGATCCCACATGCCGCGGAGCAACTAAGCCCGTGCACCACAACTACTGAGCCTGTGCTCTAGAGCCCGCGAGCCACAAGTACTGAGCTTGCGAGCCACAACTGCTGAAGCCCACGTGCCTAGAGCCCCTGCTTGCAACAAGAGAAGCCACGACAATGAGAAGCCCGTGCACTGCAACGAAGAGTAGCCCCCGCTCGCTACAACTAGAGAAAAGCCTGTGCGCAGCAGCAAAGACCTGACACAGCCAAAAAATAAATAAATTTATTAAAAATAAATAAATAAAAACAGTTTTATTTTCACCATGACAAATGTTCAGGCAATTATCCTTAGTGTTCAACAAATACTTCTCCTTGGCTGCATGGCATGCGGGATCTCGGTTCCCCAACCAGGTACTGACCCTGCGGTGGGAGCTCGGAGGCTTAACCACTGGACCGCCAGGGAAGTCCCCACCCTCTTTTTTTAGTAAAACATTTCACACACCCAAAATATATAGTATGTATGTTATAAAGAATAAGACACCCGTACGACCACCACCCAGCTTAAGAGTCAGTCCAGTCGCCCCCTCCTTGACTGCACCCTGTGGTCTCCCCCATCTGACGAATCAGCACTCGACCTGGTGCTCATTAGTCCCTTGTTTTCCCCGAGTTCTACTCTCAACCATAAATTTCGCCCACATCCTGTGATGTGCTTTTTCTGCTCGAGTTACATCTGAGATTCATCTGTGTTTGTGCGTGTAGTTATAGTTCACCCTTCTCACAGCTGTACGTATTCCACTTACAAACACGCCACAGTTTCATCTCTTCCACTGTTGCTGTGTAACCTGTGCTTTTTGCCCTTTGGGGCTGCTGGGGACATCCTGTACATCTCCTGATGCTCAGAGGCAGGTTTCCCCAGAGAATCAAGGTCTGGAGGTCAGGTGAATGCTCATCCTTAAAGGACGATGCCCACATTGTTTTCCAGAGTTGTTGCACCTGTTTACATTCCCAGAAGCAGGGGCTGGCAGTCCGTCCTGCTCGGCACACCAGGGTGGCGTTGACAGTTTTTCATTTTGCCAAGATGGTGGGTGGAAATCTCATGTTGTTTAAGTTGTGCTTTTCTGATGACTAACGAGATGGAATAGCATCCCACAGGTTGGTGGGCTACTTATTTTCCTCTTCTGTTCATGAGTTTTGCCTATTTTTCTGTTGGGTTGTCTTTTCCTCCCTTTTTTTTTTTTTTTTAAAGTTCTTTATATATTTAGATGCTAACCTTTTGTTAACACATATGTGGTAAATACCCTATCCTAGTTTAAGACTCATCTTCTCACCTTCTTTATGGTAAGTTTTGATGAATAAAAGTTATTATTATTGTTATTATTTTGGCTGCGCCGCATGGCTTGCGGGATCTTAGTTCTCTGACCAGGGATCAAACCCAGGCCCACAGCAGTGGAAGCACAAAGTCGTAACCACTGGACCACCAGAGAAGTCCCTAAAAGTCATTTTTAATGTAGTTAAAGGGATCGATCTCTTCCTCGATGGCCTGTGCTTCTTGTATGGGGAGAAATTCTCCTCCACTCTGAGGTCATAAAGATATTCTTTTCTCAGTTTAAAACTTTGCCATTCATGTGTAAGCCTTTAATCTCTCTGGGATTGAATTCTGTGTGTGGTATAAAGTAGAAATCCAAAGTGTCTCTCCATAAGGATAATCTATTGTCCCAAGGCCACTATTAAATGGTCCCTCCTTCCCCAGTGGTCTGCAACACCACTTCTGTCATATACCAATCAAAGCTCTTGGTTCTGTTCCACGGGTCAATTTGTCTATTCCTGCCCCAGTGCCACACTGAATTTAGAAGTCTCAGAATAAACTTTGGTATCTGGTGGAACAAGTCCCCAGCCTGTTTTGCTTCAAGCGTGTTGTGGCTCTGATTCACGGTCCTTTACGCTTCCATCTAGATTTTACCATCAGCTTGTAGAGTTCCATGAAAAACCCTCTTGGGCCTTTATTCAACCTTGCTGAACTCTTTTTTTTTTTTTTTTTTCTTTTTTTGCGGTACGCGGGCCTCTCACTGTTGTGGCTTCTCCCGTTGCGGAGCACAGGCTCCGGACGCGCAGGCTCCGGACGCGCAGGCTCAGCGGCCATGGCTCACGGGCCCAGCCGCTCCGCGGCATGTGGGATCTTCCCAGATTGGGGCACGAACCTCTGTCCCCCGCATCAGCAGGCACACTCTCAACCACTGCGCCACCAGGGAAGCCCCTGAACTCTTTTATTACTTTCAATAATTTATAGATTCTTCTGGCTTGCCTACGTAGACAGTCATATCATCTGCAAAACGATGGTTTTTTTGTTTGTTTGTTTGTTTTTTGCGGTACGCAGGCCCCTCACTGTCGTGGCCTCTCCCGTTGCGGAGCACAGGCTCCGGACGCGCAGGCTCAGTGGCCATGGCTCACGGGCCCAGCCGCTCCGCGGCACGTGGGATCTTCCCGGACCGGGGCACGAACCCGCATCCCCCGCAACGGCAGGCAGACTCCCAACCACTGCGCCACCAGGGAAGCCCGAGGTTTTTTTTTTAATTTTTAAAAAAAATTTTTGGCAGCCCACATGGCATACGGGATCTTAGTTCCCCGACTGGGGATAGAACCCGTGTCCCCTGCAGTGGAAGCACAGTCCTAACCACTGGAACGCCAGGGAATTCCCAAAACGATGAGTTTTGTTTCTTCCTAATGCCTAAACTTTTTACTTGTTTTTCTTGTTTCCTTCTAAAAGCTAGGACCTTCAGTACACTGTTGATCAGAAGTGGAAATAGAAAGTATATTTGTCTTCTTCCTGATTTTAAAAGGAATGTTCTAGTGTTTCAACAAATGACATTTACTGTACTTTCTTTTTTTGAGACACTCTTTGTCGGGAACCAGCTGCAAGCTGACAGTTCTTGCAGCTTAAAGCATGGCAAAGTCCTGCTTAATTCTTGACAGGACCTGAAAGATTATTAGAGAAGATATGAGTCTTGGCCCGTGAGGCTGCTTGCGGTTTCTCTAACTATAGTTTGTCCTTGGCATGTTTCGGTAATCACAGTCTGTTCTCATGCATGTTTATATTCTGGTTCGCAGAATGTTTTGTACTATAACTTCAACACTAAGGAAATACTGTCTGATGATTCTGTCTTGTGATTTTAACAAAAACATGTATTGCCTACTGCAATATATAAAGAGTTTTGATAGGAAATAAAGTGTGTGTGTGCTTGTACACCACCCTCCTGACCCCATCTCTGCTTAATCCCCTCACCTGCTCTCAGGACTTGTTCCTCAGTCTAACAGCGACTGACAACTCTTATCGGTTAAAGAAATTCTTTTTGACTCTGAGTTTCCTGAGCGTTTTTTATCATAAATAGATATTGACTTTCAAGAACTTTTTCTAAATCTATTGAGATGATCATGGTTTTTCTCCTTTAATAGGGTGATTTTCATAAATATATTTTATGATGTTAAATAAACCTTTCATTTCTGGGATTAAACCCAAATTGATATTTTCTGGGTTTGATCTAAGATTTTGTTTCAGAATTTTGGCATTTACATTTTCCCTTCCTGAACTATCTTCGATTTTGGTATCAAGATTAAACTGGCAACTTACAAGGAGGTAGAGAACATTCTCTCTTTTTCTATTGTATGGAAGAGTTTATATAAAATTGATACCATCTGTTACTTGAATATTTCGTAGGATTCATCTGTAAAACTCTGTGAGCTTAGCATTTTTAAAAAATTAATTTATTATTTATCTTTGGTTGCGTTGGGTCTTCGTTGCTGCACGTGGGCTTTCTCTAGTTGCGGCGAGGGGGGGCTATTCTTTGTTGTGATGCGGCAGGCTTCTCATTGCGGTGGCTTCTCCTGTTGCAGAGCACGAGCTCTAGGCACACGGGGTTCAGTAGTTGTAGCTTGCGGGCTCTAGAGCGCAGGCTCAGTAGTTGTGGCACACGGGCTTAGTTACTCCGCAGCATATGGGATCTTCCCAGACCAGGGCTCGAACCTGTGTCCCCTGCATTGGCAGGTGGATACTTAACCACTGCGCCACCAGGCAAGGCCCAGCTTACCATTTTTTGTATGAAGATTTTAGACCACCGATTTAATTTCTGTAATGGCTATAGGATTATTCAAGCTATCTATTCATGAGTCAATTTTAATGTTATTATTTTTCTAGGAATTTGTCCATTCATCCAAGTTAAAAAGTTATTGCCATAAATTCCTGCTATATTTACAGTTATGTCCCCCTTTAAATTTCTACTCTTATTTTGCCTTCACTTTTTTTTTTTGGCTACGCAGTATGCGGGATCTTAGTTCCCCGACCAGGGACTGAACCTGGGCCCCCTGAAACAGAAGCGCAGAGTCCTAACCGCTGGACCCCCAGGGAATTCCCATTCTATGATGTTTCTAGACAGGGGGTCCAATTGTCATTCTTGGTATCTCTAGAGCTTCCTGGATTTACGAATTGGGTCTTTAATCAGTTCTATAAAATTCTCAGCCATTATCTCTTCTAATATTCCCTCTCTTACCTTTTCTCTCTCCTTTCCTCTTGGAACTTCAGTTTATGTACATTAGACCTTTTCACACTATCCTCCATGTCTCTTAATCTCTCTTTCAAATTTCCTAGCTTTGTGTCTCTGTGCTACATGCTGTATAACTTCCTTTATCTTCAGCTGGATTTAAACCCTGTTTCAGCTGCCTATTTTTAGTTTCAGTGATTATAAAGATTATTGCTAGGAGGTCTATGTAGCTCTCTTCCAAATATCTGACATTTTGTGGCTCTGATCCTTACTTCTTTTGCCAATTTGCAGGTGGCAAAGTAGGATTCCTACTAGGGCACCCTCCAGGTAAGCCTCCCGCTCTTAGACCCAGGGTTAGAATGATTTTCCCTAGCTTTGGAGTAATTAAAACTGACTCGGAACTCCTGGGGGAAGGTTAGAGAGAATACCTCACCTTTCTCTCTTCTGCATGATATTTAACACCCAGAATGTGAACACACATTCATCAGGTCGACAGGTTAGACCCCAGGAGCTTAAACCAAAGAGTTGGCAACAGGGGTGCTGGCGGGACCCAGGTGTTATCATGAACAAGTGAGTAAGGCAGGTAGGTAGTGGACCTGGCAAACTGGAGAGTCACGCCATGTCCAAATGTCCAAGTGTGCAAACGCAGTGGCTGATGCTAAGTTCCAGCCCATCATTCACGTGGGAATTACGTCTGTTGATGTCAGGCCTTCAAAGAAGTCAGAAATACACATTTGTGTCTCAGCTCACCAACTTCTATAATACGGGTGGGCCAAAGCTATGACTGTGTTTGTGACCCATGGCTGAAGTCTTTCCCTATGGAAAAGCCTTCATCTTCCCTGGGGCTGGCTCCTTGCTCTGCTCTTGGCTTTTCCTGGGGGCTAATAAAAGAAACAGCAACACCAAAAATGCTTCCATATTCCGTATCTTCTGTAAAACTACTGCTGCAGACACTGTCCATTCTGCTGAATGACTCCTCTCGTACAGAGACCCACCTGCTTCAGTCTCTAGAACGGAATGCTCTGCGTTCACTCCCTACTAAGTCACAGTTCAATACTGGCTGAAGATGTGGCAGATTTGACTCCTTTATCTAGTGACTTATTATTATTATTCATAGACTGTTTTGGAATAATTTTAGATTTACAGAAAAGTTGCCAAGATAGTACAGAGAGTTCCTGTGTGGCCCTGGCCCAGTTTTGCCTGTTGTTAACATCTTACAAAATTGGTACATTCGTATTAACTAAACTCTAGACGTTATTTAGATTTCACTAGTTTTCCCACTAATGTCTTTTATCTATTCCCAAATCTGACCCAAGACACTGCACTGTGTTTTGCATCTAATGATTTTTAATTTCTAATTTTATTTTACTTTAATGGCCAAACATATCTTTTTAGGAAAAATGCCTAACATCCCTTCTGGAAATAGGTGGGAGTACAATCATAAAGAGATATTTGCTGAATTGAAGGCTGGGCCTTCTTCAGGTTGAAAAAGCCAGCAGGACCCTGTTCTGATGGAAGGCACTTCCCGGTAAGGAGTGGGTCACCATCGGTGGTCCTCCAGCTTTGTTGAGTGTCAGAATCACCTGGCAGGCTAGTAAACGTGCAGGTTCCGGGGCCCCGCACTCAGAATTTCTGAATCAGGAGCCCTGGGGTGGTGCCTTTGAATCTGCATGTCCTGGGCAATGCTGCTGCTGGTCTCTGGATCACACTTTGTGTCACACTGGCTTGGATAACACGACATTCTATCGCTCAGTTCCACATATATGTTGTTTCATTTAATTCCTACCAGGTGAGGCAGGTGATGTACCTCATTTGACAGATGAGAAAAGTGGAGGCCAGCAAGGCAAAGTATGTTACCCCAATTACATAGCTGGTTAGTACTGGCACCAGAACCCCAAAAGGTCTACTGACTCTAAACATCCCTACCTGGGAGGGACGTCAGGGCTGCAGTGACCACTGTCCCTCCCTCCTTCACTCACCAAGCTCCAGGCTTCCTCCTTCTGTCTCTCAACCCACCAAGCTCCTTCCAGTCCCAAGACCAGGCTTTACGCTTTGTTTCTTCTGCTATCAGATCTTCTAATAGCTGGTTCCTCCTTGGCACTCAAATTCCAGCTTAAATACCACCACCTCCAAGAAGCCTTCCCTGTTACAGGGTGGGGAGACAGGGTGAGGCTGGAGGGGGCCTCCAAGGTGAGAGGCCCCTGTTTACCTGGAGTCTCCGCAGGAACCTCTCCAGGGCAGGCTTGCCCACGGTCCGGATCTTGTTGCGGTCAAGGTGGACCTGGGCATCTGGGCGCCCATCGGAGCCTGTGGTGGGAGTGACGGTAACAAGTCCCTCGCCGGCCTCCAGCAAGACCCTCAGGATCACAAACCGGGCCTGCATGTGGGCCTGCCGGGGCCAAAGAGAAAGGAATCATTTGCAACCCCGAGGCAAGAAGTATCAAGAGCTCATTCCAAGGTCTGATATATCATATGTGCGCACTAATTGTCAATTATTATCGTCGTTTTATTCTTCCCCAGCCTGTGGGTCCTTTTGTGCCTATTCCTCTCCCCTCAAATGCTTCCCTTCTCCTCTCACAAGGGAGGGCAGGCTGCCCTGGTAGACAGGAAGCCCATTTCCAGGCAGGACCCAGAGCCCCATGTTCCCCCTTGTCACCCACCATCCCCTCTGCTGCTCCACAGCCCACCCTCATGACAACAGTTACCCCCAGAGGGCCCCTCGCCACCAGGACCCCGAGCACTTTCTTCTCCACAATCCTGTTTGCATTCAACAGTGGGGTCAAGAGGGCACCGTTATCCACAGTTTACAGATGACAAAACAGAGGTCCAGAGAGGTGAAGTGACTTGCTCAGGGTCACACAGCTCGTAGGAGAGAGCAAGGACTAACCCAAGTTTCCTGACTCTAAAACGTGTGTTCAGGGCTTCCCTGGTGGCGCAGTGGTTGAGAGTCCGCCTGCTGATGCAGGGGACAGGGGTTCGTGCCCCGGTCCGGGAAGGTCCCACATGCCGCGGAGCGGCTGGGCCCGTGAGCCATGGCCGCGGAGCCTGCGCGTCCAGAGCCTGTGCTCCACTACAGGAGAGGCCACAACAGTGAGAGGCCCGCGTACCACAAAAAAAAAAAAAAAAAAAAAAAAAGTGTTTTTTTAAAAAATAAATTTATTTTAAATTTATTTTTGGCTGTTTTGGGTCTTCGTTGCTGCGCACAGGCTTTCTTTAGTTGCAGTGAGCGGGGGCTACGCTTCGTTGCGGTGCGCGGGCTTCTTATTGCAGTGGCTTCTCTTGTTGCGGAGCATGGGATCTAGGCATGTGGGCTTCAGGAGTTGTGGCACGTGGGCTCAGTAGTTGTGGCTCACGGGCTCTAGAGAGCAGGCTTGGTAGTTGTGGCACAGGGGCTTAGTTGCTCCACGGCATGTGGGATCTTTCTGGACCAGGGCCCGAACCTGTGTCTCCTGCATTGGCAGGTGGATTCTTAACCACTGCACCACGAGGGAAGTCTCCGTGTGTTCTTTTGATGACACAATATTGCCTCCTCAAAACAGACTTACTTGACTTCTTAAAAGATTTCAATTGCTTGCCCTATCTCTAAAGTACATCTCATCACCGAACAGTGTAGCCTAATGGCTCTGGAGGCAGGCTGCTTGGATTTGAATTCTGGTTCTGTTACCAGCAAGTTACTTAATCGCTTTGTGCTTCAATTTCCTCATCTCTAAAATGAGGGTAATAACAGTACCTACCTCCTGGGTTGACACTGGGGACAAATGGGTTAATCACATAAAGCACTTAGAACTAAGTGGCACAGAGTAAGTCCCATGCAAGTCATCTGTTAGTGATCATAGTAAAATCATCTCATCTGATTCACCCTCAAAGGTGGGCAAGGAGATTATTACTCCCATTTCACAGACAGGGACACCGAGACTCACAACAGTGACCTGACTTGCCCTCATATGCAGTGGACTCTGGGATCAACCCAGTTTATGTGCCTCGTAGGTACGGTTGTCCCTTCCCTACACCCAGAATCCTGATCTTGGTCCCCACCTAAGGCTCTTCCCTCCTGAGGGGTCCCCTGGCCCCCACCTGTCTCCAGCTGGAGGCCTCAGGGGTGTAGAACTCCAGAGCAAGCAGCCCGGCCCGAACCATGTTGAGCCAGTTCACGTAGACCACATCTTCTGCATCAGCCCCCTCAAAGCCAAAGATCCTGGGGGAGGGAGGGGAAGTGGCAGGGGGGAGGGGGGCCAGAGGCTACCCGGGCCCTGCCCTCCCTGCCAGCACCCCCTCCATCCACAGAGGAGGCCCCCCCACCCAGGCCTGCTGCTCGTACTCCAGCACTTGGGGGTTGAGGCAGAGGTAGAGGCCCACGCTCTCTGCCCGGCACTCTTCATAGCTGGAGGCAATAGTGCTGAACTTGCTGTCCCAGGTCTCCCCGCTCCGGTACCAGCTCTGAATCTGGGAGGGGAGGCCCAGGAAGCAAGCTTAGGGGTGCCTGCCATCCCCCTGGGCCGCCCCAGTCCCAGCACCCCAAGGCTCCGCCGAGGCCACCCTCACCTGCTCCCCTGTCTCTGGGTTGATCACTGTCTCCTGGTCAAAGTTGAATGTTCCTTTCTCATCCTGCAGGAGAATGGTCATGAATGTGGGGCAGGTGAGGGCAAGGTGCCCCTGCCCTGGGCCAGGCCTTCAGCCCTGGATCCAAGTGGCTCAGAAAGGTGCCGGGAGTGGATGGCAGGAGCAGCAGGTCCACTGACACACTGCCGCCTCCAAACCTGTCCTGTGACACATCTCAGAAGCCCCGGAGGTAGGAGAACGTCAGGCACCTACCCCTGCACAGACAGTGACACTGCAGGCCAGACGGGGAGGCACATGCCCGAAGTCACATGAAGACTTGGACTCAGTATCTCCAGAGCCCAGCTGGAGATGTCCCAGTGGGTGGACCAGAAGGCCTGGCCGCTTCTCACCTTCCTGGCCCCTCTGCTGGCAGAGGAGGTCACAGCATGTGACTCTCTGCCTCAGAAGCATCACCCTCACCGTCCTCTCCATGTGCCAAGTGTCTTTCGTGCACCATCCATTTCACCCTTGCAACCACCCTCCAAGGAACATTCTATTACTACCCCACTTCACAGAGGAGGAAACTAAGGCTCAGAGACTAAGAACCCCAAAGCCGAATCAGAGCACATAATGTCTGTGCACACTGTCTCTTAACAATAACACCCATTTTCAGAGGGCCTATCGAGTGCCAAGCAAATCCCAGGGCTTTGCCTTTATTCCTCACAAAAGCCATACCATAGGAGTCAGGAACCCCATTTTACAGATGGGCCAACTGAGGCTCAGGGAGGGGAACTGTCTTGTTGTGCAAGGCCATCGAGGGGCCACATGTGTCCCCGCTTCCCTGGGACTTCAAAGCCTGGACAAAGCCCAATGCCAAGCTGTGCCCCCATCAGCTGCTCTCTGGATCCTCCTGACTTCCAGGCCCAGCCCATCCCCATTTGGAGAGGCAGCTCCACCCCACAAGGAGCAGGCCCAACGCTGCACTCTCTGACAGCCCTGCCCCACCCACCCCCAGTCATGTCATCCATGCAGCTCCGGGCTGGGGGTCCACAATGGGCTCTTCCCGGCCTGCCAGAAAGGCTGTCTGTCTTCTCATATTCCCTGAGTGGGTGCTGAGGGCGCTCCAGTCACTCTGGCTGGCCAGGAGGAAGGGGCAGCTCTGGGGAGAAGGGGCCCCCTTCAATACCTGGAAAGGTACAGGCTCCAGGGAACAGCAGTGCAAAGACAGACAGTGCTGCAGCCTCAGGACTAGGGGCTCCAGACACTGCCCCCTCCTGGCCTCTCTAGCCCTGGGGCTGCCTGGGTCACACCCTCAGGGCAGGCTTCCCTGGCCTGAACCAAGCAATTCTTCCTGTGGGGGGACCTTAGCTGGATAGTCCTGCAGGTCCCACTCAATCCTGGGACATCTTGGGGGAGGCTGAGACACTGAGGGCCAAGACTGGAGCAGCTTCACCTCTGAGGGGCTGACTGTGGAGGAGGGGAGCCATAGGCCTGGCTCTGCAGAGGCTCCTGCGGGCACCACGGCCAGCCCCGTGTTCTTACCTGCACAAAGAGCTTGCCGCTGCCATGGCCCAACAGCTCGTGCAGCCCCACCTGCACGTCAAAGGAGGGTCCCTTCCAGCGGATGTACAGGTCCTGCCGAGACAAGCAGAGACCCATGCTGCCCACTGTCCCACCACGGCCACACGGCCTGCCCACACCCCCCGTGCCAGGCCGAGGGCCCATCGTGATGCACACATTTGCTAAAGGCCTACTACACTGGGCACCGCAAAGCCCATCCCATCCTTGCAGCAACCTGCGAAGAAGGGTCTGCCTCCACTGTTTGCCAGCTGGGGAAACAGGCTCCAAAGACACAAGGTCAAAGGTCACAAGCGGGGAAGCAGCAGAGCCAGGCCCGAAGCCACGTTCTTTCCTCTCCTCTGCGCTGGCCTGTCCGCCTTCCTGCATCAGCTGAGGTCAGGCCAGGCCCAGCGCCGGCCCTTGGGCTGCCGGTGCCCACCTTGTCCTCCTCCTCCAGGAAGGTGAGCTTCTCCCGCTGTGTGGCATAGGCCACGGCCAGCACGTTCCCCAGCGACACGTTCTTAAAGCCTTCCGTCTGCCTTAGGTCGTCATCTGGAGAAGGTGAGGGTGGGGACCAGGGAGAAGGGGCAAAGGTCAAGGGTCACAGACGAGGAGTCTGGACAAGAGGGACAGGCCGGGATGGTGAGCGGAGCAGGGTGATTTGTGGTCAGGGTGAGTGTGTGGAGGCGGAGGGTGCGACTCTCAGTGGGGTCTCCTGGGGGTTTGGGCCATCCTGTCGTGTTCGAGGGGCAGGGCCCACGGAAGCTCACAGTTGGGGATGTTGATGCCGGCAGGGATGCCGGAGCCGGCGAAGGTGAGAACATCCAGGGAGGTGAAGTCGGGGGTGAGGAACTTGTCCTTCTCGAAGGCTGGGGGCCAGGGAAGCTCCTTCAACAGCTGCTCCGCACTTGCCACTAGCCGCTCAAACTTGGCACTCATGGCCTTGTTCACCATGGCCACGAAGCCTGTGGGGGGACAGAGTGGGCTGTGGGTTGGCAGGGTTTGGAAGGGATCTCACACCCTCCTCAACCCCTCTAACCCTCCAGCCGTCATGCAGGTATTGAATGCCTGCTGTGCACAGTGACCCTGTGCTGGCCACTCGGGAGGACGGTGACCCAGGCCTGGGCCCTGCCTCCACGAGGTCACTGTTTTGGGATGGGTGGGGAACAGAAAGAAGGCTTCGCTGAGTAACACCTGAGGTGGATCTTAAAGGAGATTGTGGGGAGTACATAGGGGATGATGGGGAAAGGATCAGATGCCCAGTGGAAGGGACGACGTGAACAAAAAAAGATGCTCTCCTTTTTGGGGGAACTGTGAACTGTCCTGCACGGCTAGTGCACCTGGCTTATGCGGTGGTGAGTGAGGCTGCCGCACAGGCGGCTGGGACTGATCCTTTCAGATTCAGTGCAGTTAGCGTTCCTGGCTCAAAGCAGTACAATTTCCAAAATTGTACTCCATAGAACACATTTTCTATGAGAGCCTTCATAAAGAAAGAGCTCCCTGGTCAGATAAGTTTGGGCAAAACTATACACTCTACCTCCATCTTCTTAAAGGTTCGCAATGCACATTTGCACGTTAAAGAGTCCTGCAAGCAGAGACTCCCTGCTGCTCAGCAACAAATCCTTCTTGATGTAATTCCTGCTAACCCTGCAGGGACTGTGCGCTGGAAAGGCCTGACCTAGACCGAGGAAGGGGTCAACCTTAACCTGGCCGAGGGATGGGCTTGGCAATGCCTCTCCATCTGGATTCGCTCTGTCTGATGAAATCATCACACCAGGGCAGGAAGAGAGGATGATTAAAATAGCAAAGAAGGAAAAGCGACCTAAATAAATGTCCAATGATTGGGGATTATTAAATAAATCAGGGGGCAGCTATGTGATGGCATGCCACGCAGCTGTTAGATATGTAGTACAATATCAAATGCTGTGGGGAATTATTTATGATATATTGTGAATACTATACACCTATTAAAAAGAATGTGGTAGGTCTATATATACCGATAGGAAAAGTATCCACTATACATGATTAAGTGAAAAAACCAAGTGACAGAACAATACATAGAATATAAGCTCATTTACCTAGATGAGTTAAAAGGAATGTGTGGGGACGTCCCTGGTGGCGCAGTGGTTAAGAATCCGCTTGCCAATGCAGGGGACACGGGTTCGAGCCCTGGTCTGGGAATATCCCACATGCCACGGAGCAACTAAGCCCGTGTGCCACAACTACTGAGCCTAGGCTCTAGAGCCCGCGAGCCACAACTACTGAGCCCACAAGCCACAATTACTGAAGCCCGCGTGCCTAGAACCCGTGCTCCGCGACAAGAGAAGCCACCGCAATGAAAAGCCTGTGTGCCACAATGAAGACCCAATGCAGCCAAAAATAAATAAACTTATTTAAAAAAAAAAAAAAAGGAATGTGTGTGTGTGTGTGTGTGTGTGTGTGTGTGTGTGTGTGTGTGTGTGTGAATGCTTCGACAAAGGCCTGGAGGGACCTGTACTCAACTGCGAGCTGTGGTGATCTCAGGAGGGGTGTGACATAGGAGAGGATAGTAAAGGAGGGATTTCACATTTTATCCTACATACGTCTGTACTGTTCCAATTACTTGCAACAAATGCAGATTTTAAATCACACACACGTTTTTAAGCACAGCACTATATAAAAACAGAAGACAAAAAGTACATTCCAAATTTTAACCTTGGGGTGGGTACAATCACAGTTGATTTGTTTTGGTCTGTATTTTCATAATTTTTGACCACGAACAGAGACTACTTTTCTAATAATCACAATGAGTTGTGTAAAAAGGGGGGGACCTCTGAGACTGAGGCTGCTGAGGAGGCCCTGGGGTCTTGGCCCTCAGAGCAGGCCTGGCAAATCAGGACCCAGGCAGGAAACCTGTCTCACCCTCCGGCCCCTGGACTGCCTGTCCCTTCTGCCGTGTCCCTGGGCCTGGATCTCTGGGCTCAGATCCAAGCCCTCATGGGCTGTCGGGGCTTTCCTCTCTCCTCCAAGGCTAATCTCCCAGGCTTTTGGCAGCTGGATGCTCCAGACTCTCCATCCAGGGGCTGGGGAGGATAAAGCTTGGCAGAAACAAGTCTAAATCCTCAGGCTGGATGCCCTGCCCTGCACTAGTGGTTCCCATGGGGGCTTGGACACAAGGGCCGAGGCAGCCTGCCACCTGTCCTGAGATGACAGCAGCCGAGTCAAGTTCACAGTCCCAGTGTTAATTCTGCTCCCATCAACTCAGCACCATTTCCACGCCTGGCATTGTGCTGAGCTGTCTGCATATAATACCTCACTTCCCACGACACCCAAAAAGGAGTGACGGATGCGCAGAGGTGGGGTTAAGTGGCTCAAGGTCACACAGCCATTAAGTGACAAAGCTGGAGCCTATGCCTGGACCAGACATGAGAGGCAGCACAGCAAAGTGGCTCAGAGCCAAGGTGCCTAGACTAGGCCACCCACGACCTGTGCCTCAGTTCCCACAACTGTGAAGTGAGGAGAGACATTCTCATAGGATGATGGTGTCAAAATGAGCTACGTGTCCAGTACATGGCAAATCATCAATGGCTGTTGTCATTGTTATTATTACTGCTGAGGGAGGAGCGGGGAGGGGAGAGTCCTCAGGGGACAAGGGTAAGGGTTTCCATCCGACCGCCCACCTCCCAGAAGTTACCTTCAAACTCTCCGCGGGAGCCAAAGGGGTCTCGGTAGCTCTCGATGAACCCGATGTAACTGGGGGAGAGAAGGGCTGAGATGGAGGCGGGGCGGGGGGAGGGGGCAGGGTGGGGTGAAGGCTGGCGCCTCACCTCTCCACGATGGGGGCTTTGTCCTGGATCCAGAAGCGAGAGCCCTTCTTGTGGGCCTCGATAGAGCCGTGGGTGAAGCTTTCTATGTACTGGGCCAGCATCTGCTCCTGGTGGCTGGTGGCTGCATAGGCCTGGGGGTGAGCAAGGGTTGGTCGACCTCAGGCTACCCACCCATCCCCATACCCACCTCTGCTGCCCAGAGGGGCCTGGAGAAGCACCTCAGCCCCTAGCCAGCCCTACCTTGGCTTTCTCCAGGTGCTCCACTACCTTCTGGAGGATGGGTGCATAGTCTCCCCGGGTCACCCGGAAATTGCTTCCCTGGAATTCATAGCTCTTCAGCTTGGAATTCATTTCGGAGTCCAGAATAGGCTCTGAGGGAAAAAGGATGGCTCAGGGAAAAGGCTAATACAAGACACCCCAGCAGGCTTCTCGCTGTGACACTCCTTTACTCGAAGATCTTCAATGGCTCCCCACTGCCCACAGAAATTAGTATAAACTTTCATCTTCAAAAATATAGATATTGGGTTGGCCAAAAGGTCGTTCGGCTTTTTCCGTACCACCTTACAGAAAAACCCAAACGAACTGTTTGGCCAACCCAATGTTATGTTACATGAAATGTTCTGAGTGATTTACATGTTAACTCATTTGAGCCTTGTATCAGCTCTGTGGGGAGAGGGAAATTATTATCTCTGTTCTACAGATGGGGGAGCTAAGGCACCGAGAGGTTAAGTCAGTTTTTGAAGGTCACACAGCAGCAAGTAGCAGAGTCGGATTCAAACCCAGTGTGGCAGATTGTATTTAAAAAGCTAGCCATACCCTAGATGTAATCACAAGAGTCCTTATAAGGAGGAGACAGGAGGGTGAAGGGAGGTAGGAGATGTGATGAGAGAAGAAAGAAGAGGGAGAGATGTGAGGAAAGGGCCACAGGCCGAGGAATGCAGGCAGCTTCTAGAGACAGAAAGAGGCAAGGCAACAGATTTCCCCTGAAGGCTCCAGAAGGAACTGGAGTCTTCTTTTAGACTTTGGACCTCCAGAACTGTAACAGAATAAATTTGTGTTGTTTTATGCCATTAAATTTGTGGTGATTTGTTACAGAAGCAATGGGATATTTTTTTTTAAAGGATTTTATTTTTTTCGCTGTGTTGGGTCTTTGTTGCTGCACGTGGGCTTTCTCTAGTTGTGGCCAGCCTTCGTTGTGGTGCGCGGGCTTCTCATCGCGGTGGCTTCTCTTGGTGCAGAGCATGGGCTCTAGGCATGTGGGCTTCAGTAGCTGTGGCTCGCAGGCTCTAGAGCACAGGCTCAGTAGCTGTGGCGCACGGGCTTAGTTGCTCCACGGCATGTGGGATCTTCCCAGACCAGGGCTCGAACCCATGTCCCCTGCATTGGCAGGCGGATTCTTAACCCCTGCGCCACCAGGAAGTCCGCAATGGGATATTAACACTGTTGTATTTTGCCTGTTGTCTCTGATCCATACAACATACTTCTAGCTTATATTTAAGAAAAAAGAAAAGATGGCCACAGTATCTCCCATCTCCCAAAGTGACTTCTCCTATCAGGACTTCTCCTCTTGAAGCGGGGCAGGCAGGCTTGTGGCTACAGCAGAAGTGACGCCATGTGACTGCCGAGGCTAGGTCACAAACGGCGACACGGCGTCTGCCTGGCTCTCTTGGGGTGTTCGCTCTGGAGCCCAGCCACCACGAGCAATATGAAGATGCTGTGTGAGGTGTTCTGGTTGACAGCCCCAGCTGAGGTCCCAGCCAACAGCTAACATCTACCACTGGACGTGTGAGTCGGTGAGCAGGCAGAGGATGCAGCCCCTAGCTGTTGAGTCGCCCCCCACCTCTAAGTCTTCCCAGCTGAGGCCTCAGACATGGTCAGCCAGAGACATGCTGTTCCTAGCGTGCCTCATCCAAATTCCTGACCCACAGAGCCCAGGAGCATGAAAAGGTGGCTTTGTATCACTAAACAAATGGGGGCGCTTGTTACGTCAGGCAGCCTGGCTCCAGAGCCACACTCTTAACCACTGTCCTCTGCTGCATCCTAGAGGCCCAGCTCATACTCCCGTGCGATCCCCTCCTATGCCCTGGAACCCTTATCCTCTTCCCTAGTCAAATCGCACTACGTACATGCTGCTCCCTAAACCTTCCCACCACCTTGCTTTGGCTCATGCTGTTCCCTCCACCAGGAGTGCTGTTCCCGACCTGTCCTCCTTTGCTTGGTATCTGAGGATCAACGAAGGGAGAGCTGCTGGGAAGGCACCGGTGAATGAAACACAGAGTTCCTCCTCTCAAGGAGCTTGAAGTCAACAGAAAAATAACTGGGAAATTACTGGGCGTGCTGATGAGCAAAGAGGCTGTGGGAAGACAGGGACAGGTCCAGGGAAGGTGAGGTCCAAGCCTGGCCTACAGGACGATTAGGGTTCATCAGTGGAACACCTAGAGAGGAGGAAGGACATTCCAAGCGGCAATGGGGAACAGACCGTGCAAAGGCCTGGAGGGGGTAGCCGAGAACATGGGGTTTTCAGGGAATTGGAAGCTGCTGAGCGTGGCTGCAGCCCAAAGTCTAAGTGGGATGCTGGGGCTGGGAGGTGGGAGGTGGGTGTGGAAGGGAGGACGGGGTTACAAAGGTCCTCACAGGGGCCTGGATGCTTCTCTTAATGCTGCATCTGTATCCCCCTCACCTGGTAACAGACGCCAGTTTTCTTTTGAGAACCACCCCCTCACAACCACCCCGAGTCCAGGTGGTGGGTCCACCTGGCTGTGAGTCCACCTGGCTGTGAGGTAGGCTTGGGACCAGGGTCCCTTAACCACAAGGACCCGAAACAGAGAAACCTGAGCCACTCCCAGACGTTAAGACACTACTTCGGGGAGAAGAGGGCTCTCTTTGCTGGAATGGCCCAGCTGGTGGGCCAGGCTGTGTGTTTTGGTTGACAGCCCCAGCCGAGGCCCCAGCCAACAGCTAACACCTACCACTGGACATGTAGATGGGAGCAGCCTGCTGTGGGTGAAGTCAAAGAGAGCTGAGCCAAGAGACAGAGAGAGAAATTTCTGAGAATACTGTCTGAGCAGCTGGATCCAGCTGTGCCTGAAGCTACTATATTCTGGGCTTCTTAATTACTCAAGCCTACGAAGTCCCCTTTGCTGTAGGCAAATTTGAAATAGGTTTCCTCACTTATAACCAAGAAATTCCAAATGATGGAGCCCTTAGAAGTGCATCTGGGCTTTGCCTTGAAGGTACTTGGGGAGATATTTAGGAAGTGGATTTTAGTAAGTTCACCACCCCCACCTTTCTGTATTGTCCCCAACCTCCAAGACACACGTGGTCACCTTTTTTTTTTTTCCTGTACGCGGGCCTCTCACTGCCGTGACCTCTCCTGTTGTGGAGCACAGGCTCCAGACGCGCAGGCTCAGCAGCCATGGCTCACGGGCCCAGCCGCTCCGCGGCATGTGGGACCCTCCCAGACCGGGGCACAAACCCGCGTCCCCCGCATCGGCAGGCGGTCTCTCTGCGCCACCAGGGAAGCCCAGGTGGTCACCTTTTCCATTAAGCCTTCACTGATGTGCAGCTTGGATTTCTCCTCTAGGCTGTCATGGGACATGTGGTCCAGCCTCTGCTTCCATTGTTTACATGGATTGGTATCTTCTGCGCCACTGCCTGGAGGATGAGGACCATGGCCGACACGTGGCCCCTGTCAGAGGCTTGCAGCAGTGATGTTCGCCAGGTGGAACAAAGGCCCTTCCCCTGCCCTTGAGCCTCCTCTTAGGTTTACATCACCACCAGCAGCACCGGGGCTGGGGACGCTCACCTCACAGGAACACCATTTGCTGAGCACTAGGGCTTGCACCTAGCAAGCCTTCGATCAACGTGCGCCGTAACTATTACAACTGTGGTTACTGCCTGCAGCTACCATAGTCGGCTAACCCTGTCCTGGGTTCTGGCCCCCTCCACGCTGGTCCAGGAACACAGGAAGGAGGAGAAGGGGCGTGAGCTCACCTGTGCTCAGCACAGAAGCCAACCGCACCTCGTAGCAGGGCTTCCCATCCTGGCCGACCTCCTTGAAGAGCCGTGTGTTGTAGGCACTGAGGTTCTGGAAAAGACCAGGGCAGGGGTTTGGGGGAGAGTAAGTCCAGAGCGGGCTGTGGGGTGGGGGGAGGGAAAGTGGGTCACACCAGAGAGAGAAGATACACAGGTAAAGCAGTCCGGGGCCTCCGGTGGACGTGCCTGAGTTGTCTGCGAGGGGAGAGAGCAGGGGCAGGCCAGGGCAGACTCTCGCTCTGCTCAGTACACTAAGCGCTAACTTTTACTAAGCGCTGTGCAAGACACTTCGTGACCTCAGCTAACCCGGGGTACAGGAGGCAGGTGCCATTCCACAGATAAGGAAATGTCGCTGTGCGGCTGAGCTGGGAGGTGAAAGTGACACATGGATGCCCCAGCCCAATCCAAGCAGCTCTGATGTTCTGTGTCCTCCTGCCCTGAGGCTGTCACAAGGCCCTTCAGCCCAGGGTGGGGCAGGGGCAGCTCCATCAGGGCACACACGGGGACATCTTCATTCACGCCAGGCTGACCCTTAGACGAGGATTCCCAAGTCTTCTCCACCTCAAGGACCCAAGATGCCCATGCCTCTGGGCCCAAGCTGAGACACAGGAGTGGGCGCCAGTGCCAAGGGGATCCCAACAAACCACCACCCCAAGTTCCCCAACCCCCAAACCTGTGAGTCCAGAAAGTCTTGGGCTAGTTTGGCATCTTCCATGGTACAGTTCCCAGAGAAATAGGTGGTGATTCCCTGTCGGGGAAGGGGCAGATGGGAAATAGGAGTTGCTGAGTTGGGTTGGGGAAGCTGGTGAATTCCTTCCCAGCCACCCTCTCCAGCCTCTGGCTTCCTCCACTTCCTCTCAGCAGCCTCCACTGTCCCTCTCCAACTCTTTCCAGGGGGAAAAAATTACAACACAAACAACAAACAGAGGCCCAAGTCCAGCCTTCCTGAAGCTCTGTGCCAGCCTCTCGCGGGCCCGCCCCTACGGTTTGCTGCATCCCTCACCCCACGCAGCTCCCAAGCAGCCTCCAGAGGTGGGAAGCTTTGGCCCCCTCCTTTCCCATGCCCCCTCCTCAGCTCCCTCCAGCTCTCAGCTTCTCTCCTTCCTTCCTCCTGCACATGGCATCCCAGGATGTCAGAACTGGGAGGGCATTCAGAAAGCGTTCCATCCAACCTGCTTACAAATGATGGCGCTGAGGCCTGCAGTGGAGGGCAGCTTGGCCTCAGGCGTGACGGACAGCCCGCTGCCTCCCCATCGGGTGCCCCTCCCTCCATACCAGGCGGCCCCCAAGGATGCCCTCCACTCCCCAGTGTGGTTGGGGGGGCCTCACCTCCTTCCCCAGCCCGAGGTGTCGAAGCCTCGATTCCAGAGAGAACATGAGCTCCCCGCAGGTCTGCCAGAGGCCCCCGACTTCCTCCGGGTGCTGCTCCGCAGCCTTACTACCCAGGATCACACGTTCCAGCTTCTCCTGCAGGGGAAGGGAGGCCCGTGGCCTGGCCACACCACCCGAACCTGCCTCCTGGAGTGCCCCCCTCCCTGCCCCCATCGACCCCCAAACTCTTCTCCCACAGTCTAAGACCTTCTGGCCCAGAGTGCAGTTGACAGACCGGCAGCACTGACTTTGCCCGAGAAATGCAGACCCTCACGCCCCACCTGCTCAGGCCTGCTGGGTCAGAAGCTGCATTTCAACAAGCTCGCCAGGCAATTCGTGCACTCAGCAGGGGCTGAGAGCCCTGGTGTAAGAGCTGCCTCTGCCCCAGATGGGCCTGAGCCCCGTGGTCCCAGAGAGGGGCTCCTCATGCCCAGGCTCCTCCGCTGTCCTCAGTGGTGACAGGCAGGCTCCACCTCTGCAGCACCTAACAGCGCACAGAGCCCTTTCACAGCCTCCGCTCATTCGTCCCTCGGGTCAGCAGGGTCAGGAGGTGGCTGCAGCACCCAAGGCCGTGCAGTGTGGTAGTGACAAGGTCAAAGCTCCTCTCAGGGCCCGACTCCCACTGGGGCTCCATCTGCTGCATGCCCCGCCCCCCCATCCCACCGGCCCCAAACTGCCCACCTTTCCCAGCCGTCTTCAGCTCACCTTGGGCAGGTTGGGAACAAACTTGGTGTCACCAAAGGACTTGTAGTTGCCCATGTTGGAGTAGACACCTGCAGTGTAGACCAGGAACGCCTGGGGGAAAGGGGGTCAGAGGAAGCACAGCCTCCCTACCCCACGGAGGTTCCCTCCTGGGATATTAACACCCCAGAGGAAGCAGTATGGGTGAGGCTGGGAGACTGGCGGGGCAGGACCCACATCCTGGGAGGCCCCAGTCTGGCCACAACATGCTTTCACAGCCCAGTCTTCACACACTCATCGTCCAGCCAAACTGGTCTTCTCAACAGCTACCAAATACATCCAAGCCCTCATGCACCTTGTTCCCTTTACACCAGCACCCTCCCAGCCACCTGCCGCCCTCTCATGTGACCCCCGAGGCCCAGTGCAAACACCACCTCCTTCTGCAGGAAGGGCTGTCCACAGCCCTCACCTGGCAGGCAGCCAGCACCGGAAGCATCAAACGTTAGGGCTGGAGGGGCCTTGGTCAACTACTCTGTGGTTTTTGCCGGCCCCAAATCTAGGCTCCCTTCCTCTGGCAATAAGGCCTCACATTTTCCTTTTGGGATAGGGCGAAATCTCCCTTCCCCAACTCCAGGGCTGGACACAGGCCCAAGGTGGCCAATGAGAGCCCAACCAGGACATTTCCCAGTGGCAACGAGCCTCCGGTTTATACCAAGACTCATCAGGCCTGAGTCCCCTGGAGCTCCCCTACTGGGGTGACGGAAGAAAGCAAAGCTGAGAGGTGAAGACTGCATCACCATGGTATCACCGAGCCCCTGAATCTGGTCGTGCCTGAAGCCTCCCTGGCCCTGGACTTTTCAATTATGTGAGCCAGTAATTCTCTTTTTTTAAATAGACTTTATTCTATAGAGTAGGTTTAGGTTTCCAGCAGAACTGAGCGGCAGGCACAGAGATTACTCCAAAGTCCCCTATCCCCACACAGGCACAGCCTCCCCCATTTTAATAGCCCGCACTAGACTGGTGCATTTCTTACAACTGATGAACCTACATTGACACCTCATCACCCAAAGGTCATAGCTTACATTAGGGTTCACTCTTGGCGTTGTACATTCTATGTGTTTAGACAGATGTATAATGACATATATCTACCATTATGTATGATACATTACTCTGTATTATACAGAGTAGTTTCAGTGTCCTAAAAATCCTCTGTGCCCGTCCTCCCTCCCAACGCCTGGCAACTACTGATCTTTTTACTATCTCCATAGTTTTGCCTTTTCCAAAATATCATATAGTTGGAATCATACAGTGTGTACCCTTTTCAGATTGGTTTCTTTCACCCAGTAATAGGCATTTAACTTTCTCCATGTCTTTTCATGGCTTGATAGCTCATTTCTTTTTAGCACTAGATAATGTTCCATTGTCTGATGTACCACAGTTTGTTTATTGAGTCAGCTACTGAAGAACATCTCAGTTACTTCCAAGTTTTGGCAGTTATGAATACAGCCGCTATAAAAATCGTGTGCAGGGGCTTCCCTGGTGGCGCAGTGGTTG
Source organism: Stenella coeruleoalba (assembly GCF_951394435.1). Taxonomy (NCBI): domain Eukaryota; kingdom Metazoa; phylum Chordata; class Mammalia; order Artiodactyla; family Delphinidae; genus Stenella; species Stenella coeruleoalba. Next base: position 6,226,224 of record NC_137154.1, read on the forward strand.
AGAGTCCGCCTGCCGATGCAGGGGACACGGGTTCGTGTCCCGGTCCGGGAAGATCCTACGTGTCGCAGAGCGGCTGGGCCCGTGAGCCATGGCCGCTGAGCCTGCACGTCTGGAGCCTGTGCTCCGCAACGGGAGAGGCCACAACAGGGAGAGGCCCGCGTACCGAAAAAAAAAAAAAATCGTGGGCAGGTTTTTTTGTGGACATAAGTTTCACTTCAAGTTTTCACTTTGGTAAATACCAAGGAGCATGACTGCTGAATCGTATGGCAAGAGTACGTTTAATTTTATAAGGAAGTGCCAAACTCTCTTCCAAAGTGGTTGTACCATTTTGCATTCCCACCAGCAATGAACAAAAGTTCCTATTTTTGCACATCCTTGCCAATATTTGGTGTTGTCAGTGTTTTAGATTTTGGCTGATCTAATAAGTATATAATGGCATCTTGTTTTTTAAGTTTGCAATTCCCTAATGACATACAATGTGGAGCACCTTTCCATACGATTATTTTCCATCTGCATATCTTCTTTGGTGAAATATCTGTTAAGGTCTTTGTCCATTTTTAAATCAGGTTGCTCATTTTCTTACTGTTGAGTTTTTTTTTTTTTTTGCGGTACGCGGGCCTCCCACTGCCATGGCCCACGGGCCCAGCCGCTCCGCGGCACATGGGATCCTCCCGGACCGGGGCACGAACCCGCATCCCCTGCATCGGCAGGCGGACTCTCAACCACTGCACCACCAGGGAAGCCCTTACTGTTGAGTTTTAAGAGTTCTTTGTACATCTTGGATAACAGTCCTTTATTAGACATATATTTGCAAATATTTTCTCCCAGTCTGTGACCTATCTTTTCATTCTCTTGACAGTGTCTTACACAGAGCAGAAAACTTTAATTTTAATAAGTTCAGCTTATCAATTATTTCTTTCATGGATCATACTTGGTGTTGTATCTAAAAAGTCACCTGCATACCCAGGGTCATCTAGATTTTCTCCTATGTTATCTTCCGGGAGTTTTATAGTTTTGTATTTATATTTAAGGTTGTGATTCATTTTGAGTTAATTTTTGTGAAGGATGTAAGGTCTGTGTCTAGATTCTTTTTTTTTTTTTTTAACATATGGATGCCCAGTTGTTGTAGCATCACCTACTAAAAAGACTATTTTTATTTCATTGTACTGCCTTTGCTCTTTGTCAAAGATTTGTTGACTATATTTATGGGGGTCTATTTCTGGGCTCTCTATTCTACTGCACTGATCTATTAGTCTATAATTTTGCCAACAGAACACTGTCTTTTTTTTTAATTAATTAATTTTTATTTTTGGCTGCATTGGGCCTTTATTGCTGCACGCAGGCTTCCTCTAGTTGCGGCGAGCGGGGGCTACTCTTCATTGTGGTGTGTGGGCTTCTCACCGCAGTGGCTTCTCTTGTTGCGGAGCATGGGCTCTAGGCACATGGGCTTCAGTAGTTGTGGCACGTGGGCTCAGTAGTTGTGGCCCACAGGCTCTAGAGCACAGGCTCAGAAGTTGTGGTGCACGGGCTTAGTTGCTCCATGGCATGTGGGATCTTCCGGGACCAGGGCTTGAACCTGTGTCCCCTGCATCAGCAGGCGGGATTCTTAACCACTGCGCCACCAGGGAAGCCCCAGAACACTGTCTTGATTACTGTAACTTTATAGTAAGTCTTGAACTAGAGTACTATCAGTCCTCCAACTTTGTTCTTCTGCTTCATTATTGTGTTGGCTATTCTGAGTCTTTTGCCTCGCCATATTAACTTTAGAATCAGTTTGCCGGTATCCACAAAACAACTTGCTGGGATTTTGACTGGGATTGCATTGAATTTATAGATCAAGTTGGGAAGAAGTGACATCTTGACAATATTGAATCTTTCTATGCACAAACATGGAATTTCTCTCCATTTATTTAGTTCTTCTTTGATATTTTTCATCAGAGTTTTGTAGTTTTCCTCATATAAGTCTTGCACACATTTTGTTGGATTTACGACTAAGTATTTCAACATTTTTGAGTGCTATTGTAAATGGAATTCTGTTTTAAATTTCAAATTCTACTTGTTCATTGCTGGAATATAGGAAAGCAATTGGCTTTTGTGTATTAACTTTGCATCCTACAAACTTGCTATAATCACTTATGAGTTCTAAGAGTTTTGGGTTGATTCTTTCAGATTTTCTACATAGACAATCATGTCATCTGTGAACAAAGACAGTATTAAGTCTTCCTTCACAATCTGTGTACCTGTTATTTCTTTTTCTTGTCTTATTGCATTAGCTAGGACTTCCAGTACAATGTTGAAAAGTAGTGGTGAGAGGGGACATCCTCGCCTTATTCCTGATGTTAGTGGGAAAGTTTTTCACCACTAAATATGATGTTAGCTGTAAGATTTCTGGTTTTCTGACAGTTTTTATCATGAATGGGTGTTGGATTTTGCCAAATGCTCCTTCTGCATCTATTGATATGATCGTGTGATTTTTCTTCTCTAGCCTGTTGATGTGATGATTTACATTTATTGATTTCTGAATGTTGAACCAGATTGGCAGGATAAATCCTACTTGGTCATGGTACATGATTCTTTTTATATGTTGTTGGATTCAATTTACTAACATTTTATTGAGGATTTTTGCATCTATGCTCATGAGACATATTGGTCTGTAGTTTTCTTTTCTTTCATTGTAATTTTTGTCTGATTTTGGTTTTAGGGTAATACTGGCCTCACAGAATGAGTTAGAAATTATTCCCTCTGCTTTTCTCTTCTGAAAGAGATTGTAGAGAATTGGTATGTTTAGTATCAATTAAGTTAGTACTACTAACTTAAATGTTTAGTAGTGAACCTATATTGGCTTGATGTTTTCTGTTTTAGAAGGTTGTTTATTAATTATTGATTCTATTTCTTTAATAGATATAGGCCTATGTAGATTATCTATTTCTTCTTGTGTGAGTTTTGGCAGATTATGTCTTTCAAGGAATTGGTCCATTTCATATAGGTTATCAAATTTGTGGGCATAAAATTTTTCATAGTATTCCTTGATTATCATTTGAATGCCCATGGATCTGTAGTGATGTCCCTTCTTTCATTTCTGATATTAGCAGTTTGCGACCTCTCACTTTTTTTCTTAGTTAACCTGGCTAGAGGTTTATCGATTGCTATGATCTGAATGTTTGTGTCCCTCCAAAATCAGTATGTTGAAACCTAACGTCCAAGGCCATGGTATTAGGAGATGGGGCCTTTGGGAGGAGATTAGATCATGAGGGAATAGCCCTCCTCATTGAGATGAGTGCCCCTACAAAAGAGATCCCAGAGAGCCAGCTCAAATGATCCATCATGTGAAATCACAGTGAGAAGTCAGCAGTCTGCAACCCAGAAGAGGGCTTTCACCAGAACCCAACCGTGCTGGCACCTGTCTTCCATTCTTTTTCTGCCTTCTGTGGTTTTAACTGAGCGTTTTATATGATTCCATTTTCTCTCCTTTCTTAGCATATCAGTTGTACTTCTTTTTCTAGTTTTTTCAGTGGTTGAGTTTGCAATATACATTTACAACTAATTCAAGTCCACTTCATGGGCAGTTTGAGTACCTTATAATAACAAAAGGATCCTAATTCTTGCCTCATCTCCCTCATATCACTTCTGTCATTCATTTCACTTCTACATAAGCATACATAAGCATATACATACATGTACACATAAGCACACATAGTTGGATATGTTGCTGCTATTATTATTTTGGACAAACTTATCTCTGAGATCAATTAAGAATAAGAAAAATAAAAGGTTTTATTTTACCTTCACTTATTCCTTCTCCAGTGCCTTTCCTTTTTTTACTGTACATCTGAGTTTCTGACCTATAACATTTTCTTTCTCTCTAAAGAACTTTTATCATTTCCTGCAAAGCAGATCTATTGGCAACACATTTCCTCAATTTTTGTTTGTCTGAGAAAGTCTTTATTTCCACTTTACTTTTGAAGGATAATTTCACAGGGTATAGAATTCTAGGTTGGTGCCTTTTTATCTCAACACTGTAAATATTTCAGCCCACTCTTCTTGCTTGCATGATTTCTGAAAGGTCAGATGTAATTCTTCTCTTTGTTCCTCTGTAGATAATTTTTCCTTCTGGGTTTTTTCAGGACTTTTTCTTTCTCTTTGATTTTCTGTAGTTTAAACATGATATGCCTACATGTAGGTTTTGTTTGTTTTTCTTTTTTGTTTTGCACTTACTATCCTACTTGGTGTTCTCTGAACTTCCTGGATCTGTGGTTTGGTATCTGACATCAATTTGGGGAAATTCTCAGTCATTATTATTTCAGATATTTCTTCTGTTTCTTTCTTTCTTCTTCTGGTTTTACCACTATATATGTTACACTGCTTATAGTTGTCCCAGTTCTTAGATATCTTATTCTGTTTTCTTCAGTCTTTTTTCTCTTTGCTTTTCAGTTTTGGAGGTTTTTATTGAGATACCCTCAAGCTCAGAGATTCTTTCCTCTGCTATGTCAAGTCTACTAATAAGCCCACCAAATGTGTCCTTCACTTCTATTAGTGTTTTTTTGATCTCTAGCACTTTTTGGATCTTTGTTGGAATTTCCATCTCTCTGCCTACATTGCCCATCTGTTTTTTTTTTAATTGAAGTATAGTTAATTTACAATATTGTGTTAGTTTCAAGTATACAGCAAAGTGATTCAGATATATATATGTATATATCTATATATGGATTTTTTGGGTTTTTTTTTGCAGTACGTGGGCCTCTCACAGCTGTGGCCTCTCCCATTGCGCAGCACAGGCTCCGGACACGCAGGCTCAGCGGCCATGGCTCACGGGCCCAGCCGCTCCGCGGCATGTGGGATCTTCCCAGACCGGGGCACGAACCGTGTCCCCTGCATCAGCAGGTGGACTCTCAACCACTGCGCCACCAGGGAAGCCCTATATATGTATTCTTGTTCAGATTCTTTTCTATTATAGGGTATTACAAGATACTGAGTATAGTTCCCTGTGCTATACAATAGGTCCTTGTTGTTTACCTATTTTATATATAGTAGTGTATATATGTTAATCCCAAACTGCCCATCTGTTCTTGCATGCTGTTTCCATTAGCACCCTTGGAATATTAGTCATAGTTGTTTTAATTCCTGGTCTGATAAGTCCAACATCCCTGCCATATCTGAGTCTGGTTCTGATACTTGCTCTGTCTCTTCAAGCTGTGTTTTTTGCCTTTAAGAATGTTTTGGAATTTTTTTCTTGATAGCCAGACATGATGTGCTAGGTAAAAGGAACTGTCATAAATAGGCCTTTATTAAGGTGATGGTAAGGTGTGGGGGCAGGGGAAGCATTCTAGAATCCCATGATTAGGTCTCAGTCCTTTAGTGTGCCTTTGCTGCTGGACTATGAACTTCACATGTGCTTCTCAGTCCCATGTTCCCACCACTCCTCTTAGGTGGGACAGATGGTCAGAGCTATGGAGCTGGGTATTTCCCTTCTTCCAGATCAGTTAGGCTCTGATAAAACCCTAGCAGGTTTGGTTCTGGTTAAACAGTTTTTCCTGAGGGCAGACTGTGTTAGGAAGAACAGAATGTTCTAGCATATTTCAAAAATGGTTCCTTTTCCTCTCCTCCTGTGAGGAGCATGAGGGACTTTTTCTCTGAAATTCATTATGAGAACCAGGTCAAGCTCCTGGACGTAAATTCCCCCAAACTGTGGGCCCCCCTTATGACTGGGTCCCCTTGGAGTTTTTAACTCTTAGAATTGTCCACATTGAGCCTCCAGCAATTCGTCAGTTACAGTTCAGGTTTTCCTACCCCAGCACTGGTTCTGTGGAGGTTTCTGCTCGTGAATTTTTGCTCTGGTAAGTTGTGATTCTCTGTACCTGCCTGTCTGTCTCTCCAATTTTGGGGGCAGCAGTTTGCCCTGTGACCTCACTTCTCTTAAGGATCTAAGAAGAGTTGTTGATTTTTCAATTTCTTCAGCTTCCTTACATGCCAGACCAGACTGGGAGTCAAGGTTTTTTTTTTTTCTTCATTTAAGCCAATTTGAGGTGGGTTTCTGTTACTTACAAACAAAAGAATCCCACTGAAAATAATGAATACTTGGGTAGCACTTTTCCATTAATAAGTACTTCCCCAGCTATTAGCTCTTTTAATGAGTAAATCAAGGCCTAGAGACGGGATGTGATTACTCACAGTTCAAAAAAACGTAGAAGAAACAGCCTGGGCCTCAGCGCAGAGATAAGCAATCCAATCCCTTTATTTTACATATAGAAAGACAGACCATATCCTCATACATTCTTGGTGAAGCTTTTTCAGAGGATGATTTAACAGCACCAATCAATTGCCAATGTACAGAGCCTTTGACCCAGCAATTCTACTTCTACAAATAGATCCTACTCACACATGTGCGTAAGTATGCTCATCGTGGTATTGTTTGTAAGAAGAGTAGAGAAAAACCTAAATGTCCATCAATAAAGAAAAGATTAAATTGATTATAGTGTACATTGCTGTGGAATGCTTCACTGCCAATAAAAAAGAATGAGGTGGATTTATACGTACCCCATGTAAGTTCTCCAAGACATGGTGTTCGGTGAAAAAAGCAGAACTCATAAGCATACATAGAATGTGATCTCATATGTAAAAGAGAAAATAAGGAACTAATACATGTGCATATGTACATGTACAGGTATGCAATACAGGCAGAGGACTGAAAAGGTTATATATCCCACCATCTTCAGTGGTTACCTCTGGGGAGGACACTGAGAACAAATGATCTTTTTGCTTTGTTTTGTGTCTTTCTGCATTTCTGTAATGCACTAAGAATGCATTAATGTATTCCTTGGCCAACAGACCCACAGACAGACAAAAACAAGGGGACAGGCAGAACATTCTGCCCAGGGACACACAACACGGTAGAGGAAGATATGGTCAGAACACAGACCTCCTGATTCCTACACTGGACTCATTCCTCTACCGCCTCCGAATCTCCACAGCTGTTTCCTTTACTCCACAGCCCTTGTTATAATCACAGCAGCCACCACTTATCTTGGCATCAGGTTGCTACAACCCTAAGAGGTACAGACTATCCTCACGCATATCTTGCAGATGAGAAGACTGAAGCTCCAGGAGGGGATGTCCCTGTGTTTGAAACCTTTCGTCTAATGCAAAGAGACAGAAAGTCCTTTGTACCCCTGCTTCCTGGCCTCTCACACCCAGAAGCCACTCAGGAAATGCAGGCTGGCCTGAGAGAACTGACCTGATATTCCTCTTCGGTAAGGCCCTCAGCCAGGGCATGCTGGCGCAGCTGGTCGGGGTCCTGCGCACGGAAGAGGCGGCTGAGCAAGGCATAGATGTAGGGGGCCTCAGGGGAGGTCTGCAGCAGCACGGCCAGGCCTCCATACCAGGCAGCCCGTGACAGGTGGTGGGCATAGAGGCGCTCTGTGGGTAACAGCAGGCGGAAGGCCTCGCGGCAGTCCAGGCTAGACACGCCGATGTCATTGGGGAGGATGTACTGGGTGTCCGCCATGGGCCCTGCTGAGAACCATCACCATGATCACAGCCATCATTTATCGCACGCCAACTGCACACCTGACTCTGCACTCTCACAGTCTGATTTAATCCTCTCCAAAGTCCATGAGGAAGGGAATACCACTGTACCCATGCACCAGATATGCTAACTGAGGCTCAGCCACGGTTAGGTGACTCACCCAAGGAGATTACAAAATATTCTGGTAGGCAATGTTTGGCCCATGGCCTCTCAAACTTAAAGACTGAATCCAACTACCTAGTATTACAGTTGGGGAAACATGTCCAGAGAGGCTAGAGCTTTGCCTAATAACACAAGGGAGAGGTCAGAAGCAGAGATCTGCATCTCTGGATTCCCAGCCCCAGGCCTCACTCCTCCCCTCCTCCTTCTCTGACCTCCTAGCCTCCTCCTTCAGAATCATCCTGCAGGTTCTTCAATTCTGCCCACCACTGTGCTCATAAGGACAAAGTCCCAGTTGGAAGACCCAGGTTCCAATCCTGGCTCAGCCCCAGACTCCTAATATCAAGTCAATTGTTTTACTTTTCTGCCCCTCCATTACAGCCTCTGTAAGATGAGATTGATAGTAACCCCAGCCTCACCAGGTGGGTATGCAAATTAGATGAGGTCACGAGGTCACAAGGTCACCCCTATCGAATGGAATGTACCTACAGCAGTAAATGATTTTCCCTGAACTCTTCCTCTCTCACTGATCCCAGGATCTGTCCCACCCTCATCCCTCTGCCTTTTCTTCGGTCCTCCGTCCTCCTGTCCTCTCCCTGTACTGAGCCAGGGGAGCTACCCTAGCTACAGAAATTCAGAGTTGGGAGAAAACTCATTTTACATTTAGGGAGATTGAGGCCAAGCAACTTACCGAAGGTCTCACTGCCCGGTTGGGATCCGGGTGTCTCCCAACCCAGAGTATACTCCACAAAGCCCTCTCTTACTAGGAATGAGTTTCCAACCTCCCCCGCCCCTCCCGATGCTGCTCCCCAATAGCACAATCCCCTGGGCTCTAAAAGGAGTGTTAACCCTTTGCTGCCTGGAGCATTCCTTGGCCTCGGGGCCGCGATGAATTTGGCAGGGGTACGGGATGGGGGGCAGAAAGAGAATGATCTTGCGCTCGGCCCAGACTCGCCCTGTCCCCCGAGGATGACACATTGTGACCCTGAATCCCGGGCGCCGCGCCTCACCTCACCTGCAGCAGCTGCTCCGATCGCAAACTCACTTCCTGCTTCCGGCTCCCCCCCATTCATTGGGGCTCCGCGAACTCCGCCCCCACCAGCCAATTGCCGGGCCTCGGGGTCCGGACGGGCATCGCCTTCAGCCAATAGGCGCGCCGAGGCGAGCTTCGCCGGCATGCCGGCTCCCCGCCCCAGGCACCACGGCGTCGTAAGCAGAACGGCCCCTGTGGCCTTGGCCTTTTGTCGGCAGGTGGCGCCCGCGCGGGGGTCAGGAACCTCAGTGGCCTGGCCGGTGGCGGCCTAGTTCCGGCAGACGGGGCTGGCAAGGGACCCCGAGTCCAGGCGGGGACTGTGGGGATTACCCCCCCACAGTCCTGACCTCCGCTCTCCTTTGGGGTTTCTCCCAGTCCCCCGAGCTCAGTTTTGTATGGGGGAACCTGCACCGTGGGAGTGATGTGGTCCTTCCTCGGTGGAGTCGAGGGCCAGGGGGCGGAGACTCTTCCGAGACTGCAAAACCCTTCGCGCAGGGAATCGAGGCTACAGGTGAGCGGGCTCCTGCCAGGGCTGACATGGTCCTACCGTGTGGGGGGCGCGGAGAAACGCCCCCAAGTACTTCCCTGCACCGCTACCGACTTACCGTGGGCCTGATGGGGGCTGCAGCTGAGTATCTTAGAGCCTCAGTTTCCTCAGCACAAAGGGGCGAGGGGCCTGGCAGTTCCCTGGTGCTTGCCGGGTGCCTGACGGATGAGAAAGCCGCCTGTGACCCCAAAAGGCTGCCCAGGGCAGAGCCGAGCCTTGGATGTCTGGAAAGACTCACAGGAGGATGGCCTGGGCGGGGAATGGCATGTGGAAGGGCCAAGCGCCCAGCCTGGGCGACGTGGGGAACATGGTGAGGGTCCCAAGTCAGAGGTGGGGCAGAGCCAGGCCATCTACGGTCCAGTCAGTCCTCCCCTGCCTACTGGCTGTGTGTCCTTGAGTGGGACACTTTACCTCTCTGAGTCTTGGCTTCCTCAGCCAGAGAACCAGGCTAAAAATCGTCTTTACTCGGAGGGATGTTGTAGGCTTGAGTGAAGTGTTGACAGGGTAGTGCTGCCCCCTAGTGTTGTGCAGAGAGGGGTGGAAGAGAGGGGATACCCTTCTTGCCAGCCTTGGCCACACCTGTGTCTCAGCCCAGAGCAGCAGCTACCCACGAGTGGCACCAGTTTCTCATTCACAAAAAGTGCCCAAGGCCCTGCTTGGCACAGTGGTGTGAACTGTTGACTCTGATGGTGATTTTCATTGTAGGGAGGAGCTCAATAAATTGGTCTGTGTCCTTAGAAAATCACTTTTCTTCCCTGTGCCTCGATTTTCATTGTCTTTAACATGCGTGTAAAGTCTTCCTTGACTTGGGAGAGGTTGAAATGTACACAGATAAAGAAGGAAGTGCCTTCCATGGACACCAGTGGGCAGCTCAGGCCAAGGAAAGATCCCAGTACTCCTGGGAAACCCCCAACCGAGCTGCATTTTTATCTTCACAGCTAATATGAGCACTTCCTGAGGGTCTGTGCTAGCAGCTTGACATGGAGGATCCCATTTAATTCTTGCAGAAACCCTGAGATAGGATATCATTTTACCTGTTGCACATATGGGGAAATGGAGGCTGATGGATTCATTGACTTCCCTAAGGCCACCCAGGAAGTCCTCAGGTGTCCCTGAACTGGGGTCTAGCCTTCCACCACATTGTCCCCTCCACCTGTCCCAACACACACACACACACACACACACACACACACACAGTGTCACATGCAGCAGTCTAATCCCTGGAGTCATGACCATCCCCAACCTTGGCTCTTGCCCATGGGAATGAAGGAGAAGGTGAGGAAGTAATATTAAGTACATACTATGTTACAGGTGTCCTCCATACATTCACAACCACCTGGCAACATAGGGACTGTTATTCCATTTAACAGCTAAGGAGACTGAGGCTCCAAGAGTTGGAAAGGGGTAGAGCTGAACCAAGACCAGGGCTGTCTGACCCCCTCCACCAACACCTCTGAGTTCTCCCTCGTGTGGCACGTGTGCCTTTTGCTTGCCTCTCCTCCTAGAGAGTCTGAGGTTCCCTGATAGAAATGGCATGGGAGTGTTCCCCCGTTTGGTTCTCAAAAGAGTGAGAAGAGAGGAACTGGAAAGAGTTGGATTCTTACTGCTCTGGCTGTGTGTGTGTGTGTGTGTGTAGTTGCAATGCTCCCAAGTCCACCCCAGCATCCCCATCTGGGCTCCCCCTCTGTGACAGTGTGATGCTCTAGAAGCAAGAGTCTGATCACCTCCTCTCACCACCAGCAAGTGCCCTCTCTCCTCTCAACAGTCCCCGGTCTGGTCTCTGTGGCTCCAGCCCACCGTGTGGATTAGGGCAGGTCCCTCCCCTTGGAATCTGTACTCCCTAAGGCTCTGTCTTCCACTGGGGATGATGCCCAGGTCAGGCTGGTACTCAGAGCCTCTTCTTCAGATTTTTATATTTCCAGAACCTCCATCTACCTGTCTTTCCAACTTGCTTGCCCCAGGAAAGCTCTGGGGCAATCCCAGCAGCACCCCGAGCTTGCCTTGGCTCTCAGGAAGAGGCGACACTTAGCCAAGATGAATAGGGATCCAGTTCAGACTTGGCCTCTATGGCAACCAAGGCCCACCAGACCCCAGCCCAACATTCCCAGCCTTCATTCCTCTTTTCTGCCTCCTCCACACCCACCTCATTGGTCATCAAGCATTTTCCCTGCCACACCTTTGCCCATGCTGTTCCCCTTACCTGGGTTGCCCTCCAGACCCCTCCATCCCTGTCCAAGGAAAGCAGCCCAGTGTGATGGGGAGAGGGCAGGCTCTGAGGCTAGGCAGTCAGCTGCGGATTCGAATCTGACTTGGCCACTTTCCAGCTGTGTGACTTGGAGCATGTGTTTTAATCTCCCTGTAAACAGAAATGGTAACACCTCCCTCCCTGGGTTACTGGGAGGATTAAATAATAAAACCTCTGAGAAGCAGAGCCTGGTGCCTGGTGAGTGCTCAATGAACATAGTTATTATTACCATTAGCACAGTGCAGGGCACACAGTGGGCATTCGGTGATGGTAGCCCTTGTGTCACAGCCAACACTCTGGAACCACGAGTCCTCTCCCCGCCCCCCCGCCCCTGCTCAACTCCTGACTGTCCAGAAATGAGAATCGGAACTTTCACCCAGCATCTTCCCTGTCAGCATGGCGCCAGCATCTCGTTCCAGCCACCTTTCTGCCCCCTGAAGCCCATGCTCCAGCCACTCTGAACCTCTCACTCAGTTCCCTGCATACTTACACCTGAGCCTGTGCTCGGCCTCCCTTCTGCCTTAAGTACCCCCCCACCACTTCCTGTGGATCCTTCCTGTGGGGATTCCCAGCAGTCCAACGAGGCGGAGCCCTTATGCGCCTCCTCAGTGAAGCCTCTCTCACTCCTCACTTTTCTACCCTCCAGTGAGACCAGCTTCACAGCTCCTGGTGATTCTCTGATCCCAGCACACAGGAAGCCATGCTGTCCTTCAGTAATTGGTCTGTCATCCACTAGGCTGTGAACTCTACCAGGCAGGGAACCAGGTCTGACTGTCTCTGTGTCCCCAGATCCCACTTGGCAAGGAGTCCTGCCCACAGTAGGTATCCGCAGATGTCGGTCCCAGCCTGCTGCCCACCCGGCACTCCCTTAGGGGCTGGAGGCGTTGCACACATGCAGGACACGAGGGATTTGTGAGGGCAGCTGAGCAGCAAGGTTTATAGAGGAACCCAGGGCAGCAGCAGGGTGATTATCTGGAACTGGGTCGGCAGGCTCAGGGCACAGCCAGCCTAAGCTGGGGGTCAGGGGCCCATGGCCCCTTCATTCCCCCAGGGGCACAGTGTAGGTGGCATGATGTGGGATGCCCCAGGAAGGGCCAGGGCGTAGGGGTGAGCCTCCCTCCATCAGCCCGGGACAGAGCTGGTGCTGAGGGCCCCATCATTCTGACCAAGGTAGGGGTCCCAGAGACCCCCCTTTGGAGCCAGAGTTAAGAGGGGAAGGGCACCATCCATCCAACCCGTCCATCTGGTGTGGCGATGTGCCAGCAGGTAGAGTCCCACATGCAGAGCTCCCTCTGGGCTGCAGGAGGTGGGGGACCTGGGTGGGCAGGCGGGCGCGGCAGCAGGGGGCCCCCAGGGAGCCTAGTCCAGCGGCCCCTGGAAAATGAGGCGGACACAGCCATGCTCGCCGGTGAGCCAGGCCCCGCAAAAGGGACAAGCAGCGTGGAAAGCGTGGGTGCCATGGGGCAGTGGCGTCTGAGCCCAGTAGCGGGCAGTCTTCTCAGAGCAGACGTGGCCACAAGGTGCGAAGGCGTGGCTGGGCGGCCCGGGGTCCAGGCAGAGGCCGGCCTCCTGGCCGAGCCACAGGGGCACGTAGGGCCCCACGAGGCGGCAGAGAGGACACTCGCGCTCCTGGGGGCCCCGCTCGCGTCGGCAGCCCCAGCCGTGGTAGCCGTGGACGTGGCCACAGCGGACGTAGACCCAGGGCTGCTGCTTGTCAGGTGCCGTGCGGCCACGGGCCGGGCTGGGGAAGGCGAGGGTGCTGAGGCCCACGGGACACTGGGGCCGCGCTGCATTCGCCTCCTGCCTCTGGGCCTCCAGCTGCTTCAGCGTGGGCGCCCGCAGTAGCCCCGCCGGCGTGCGCCACAGCAGCGTAGCTCCACACAGGTCAATGAGGGAGCCGTCCTGCAGCACATTGGACTCGTTTTCCACCTGCAAGGGCAGCAGAAGAGCCTTATTGCCCAAGAGGCTCCTGAACCCCCTGCCACTGGGCCGCCGTGACCCCAGTCAAGCCACCCATCCATCCCACTGAACCTCCCTAGAGAGAGCACTCTGGACCCATGGGGTTGGCTGGGGCAGAGGAGGGGGTTGGACTGGGGCAGAGGAGGGGGGAGGGTGGGGGCAGAGCAGCAGAAAAGACTGAGAAGCCACGTGGGAGGGGAGGCAAGTGGTCCCAGGCAGGCACTGTCCGAAAAAACAGCAACAACAAAAAACACCCAGGCAGGCACCATTCCTTACACTCAGTGGAACGTGGGCCTTGGTCACCTCATCTGTCAAATCAGAAGGCCTGGACCAAAATGGGAGTTTTCTAAAACATTTTCCCAGGCTCTCCCCTAATGGCAGAGGCCAGAAACTCCTCTGTCCAAAACGCTGGGACTTAGCCCAAAGCAGGGGTCCTAAGGGTTGAGGTTAAAAGCAAGGACTCTAGCGCTAGATCATCGGGGTGTGAATGCTGGCCTCAGTATTGACTAACTCTGTGTCCCTGGTCAAGTAACTTATCTTCTCTGTGTCTTAATTTCCTTATCCTCAAGATGGATTTTACTTCCCTGTATAGCAAGTGGTTTTCATGAATGTAAACACTTGGAACGATGCCCAGAACATAGTAGGTGCTCAATAAGTGTGTCCTAGTGAAACGTTCAAGAGCATAATTTTAAAAAGTAATGTTTCCCCAGATCTCCCAATAGAATTGATGCTCTGGAAAGATAAGCCTTGCTTTTCCTCGAGGTTTGGCATCTCCTTGCCCGAGGTGCTCATACCTAGGAAAAGCTCTGCGTGGCCCATTTGAGGATCTTCGCCACATGACGTTGGGCAAAGCCCCTATGTCTCTCTAGGACTCTCCCAGCCCCTAGCATTAGTTCTCTGGTCTGTACCACATGGAGCGTTCACTGTCACCTGTGTCAGAACTACTCCAAGGCCCTTTCCTGCTGGGAGAGAATAAAGCTAAACCCGTGTGAACGCGACAGACATGTTACAAACTGCCAACATTTCAGGCTACAAACTGCTCACACACAGGCCAAGTGTCACCCTCATAGGAGGGTGTGAACTTTTCAGCTGCTGGCATCCTCAAAGCCACTTGGTACTGCATGGTGTGTTTGTGTGGGTGCCACTTCACATCACCCCAGGGACCTCCGGTAGTATGTGGGCTACACTTGGAGATGCTGGTCTGTTCCCCTCTGTGGTGCAAGCGGCACGTGCCCCCAGATGGACCCTGTTGGGGATCCCTTGTGCAGCAGGACTGGAGATCATCTGTCCTGGCTTGGGAAGGGGGAAGGGGAGATTGGGAGGACCCAGGAAGGATGAGGGGGTGGGGAGGAGGGTGGACAGGCCACCTACCAGCTTCCCCCGCTGCTGTGCCGAGCGGCTGTCCCTCAGAGTATATACATTCCCACAGACCGAGATCTCCCGCCAGACACCCGGGGCCGAGTCCTCAGAGAAGCCGCCTGCTGGGTGCATCACCAGGACCCCGTTGGTGGTTAAGCCGTCCATCAGGCCGTCAGGGGTCCGCCATTTGGCTGCCCGCTCCTGGGACCACACGTGGGATCAGATCACATCCCCGAGTGTCCCCCAGCAGGCTGCGAGCCAGGAGTGCTGCCCCTCTACCCTCGAGCTCAGAGGTGGCCCGGAGAGGACTAGAATTGGCGCTGCGTGACCTTGGGCATCACCTGACCTCTCTGAGCCTCGCTTTGCTCATTTGTTAAGTGGGGCTGCTAATCCCCGCATAGGTCATGGTTATGATTACTGCAGGCTGGTCCATCACCCCAGGATGCTGCCCCTCCCCAGCCTACCCCTCGGCTCACTCTCAGATGTAGTGCTGGTCCCTGCCCGGGGGGCTCACTCACTCCAAGGAAGATGTTGCTGGAGGCATCGAAGCCAGCGGCATAGATGCGGGCGGTATAGGGCGGCCGGCGGTCACAGAGGATGCGGCAGGCATAGCGGGAGATGGTGCTCTGGGCAGAGGGGCCCTCGGCAGCCCCTCCTCCAGGGGACGTGTCTGTTACCACAAAGTCGATCATGTTCTCCGTGGAGCGGCCAATCTGTGAGGGAGGGGAGGGCAGGCACAGGAATGCTGTGTGCACAGGTCAGTCCTGCGGGCTTCCCATCCCAGGGTTCCCAGCAGCTGCTCTGTGTGCAGGGTCAGCAAACAAGGAGGGGACAGCACCATCCCAGCTCCCTGGGGGTCTCCACATCCAATCACTGGTGTCTGTGTTTCTCCTTCTCTGTCTCCCGCCCAGTTCCTGGAAGCACCCCACTCAATTAAAAACTAGCTGATTCGCGGATAGAACAGTGAAAGGGTAACGGACACCCATAGTCTGGGAATGTTCAGATGTTAGTAGAAAATAGTGAATTTTTGGTAAATATTTACTATATATCATGTTAAGCATTTCGTGTGCAATATCTCAGTTAATCTTCCCAACGATGCCCTGGGGTGGGACTATAATGGGCCCCACTTTATAGATGAGGAAACCAAGGCCCAGAGAGGTTAAGCGACCCTTGCCCAAAGTCATCCAGCTACTAACTGACGGAGCTGGGAGCAGAAGCCAGGCAGTGCGACTCTCACAACACACTCTGAACTCCTAAACTGTATGCCTCCCGCAGGTGGGAGTCCAGGCTTGGGTCTGAATCTTGATCCAGCCACTGACTTCCTGTGTGACTGGGAAGTCAACAACCCTCACTGGGGTGTCCTGCTTCCTCATCTGAAGAGTGATCCACTGCACTGAGGACACAAAGTACCTGCCCCGTGGCCACGAGCCACCCCCTGGAACGCCTGCAGAGCTGAGTGTCCAGGCCTGGTGGTCCAGTGGCCAAGGCTTGTGGAGGCACCCGAGCATACCTGGAACATGTCTGTGTCACTGTCATGTGTGTACTCGACTATGACCGAGTGGCTCCGGGACAGTGTGTACGAGATGCTGTGCTGGCCACGGTTGCTCAGTGCCTGGTGACAGAAAGGAGAAGTCACTTTCCCGGGCATGTGGCCAGGAGAAGGGTGAGCCTCTAAGCCAGAAGCTGGAGCCCAAGGCCCAGTGGCCACTTCCTAGGGAAGGGGCGGCTCCACCCTTTGCAGAGGGTGTATTGTGCAGTTGACACTTTACACAGGTTACCTTGTTTGATCCCTAAAGCCACCCGAAGGAGGCATGGTTATCATTTCCGATTTACAGTTGAGGGAACTGCAGCTCCAAGAGGAGAAGAAACTGGCCTAAGTTCTAACAGCTGGAAACAGCAGAGCCCGAATTCTAACCCAAACCCTCTGCAGCCAAAGGCCTTTCCTTTGTCATTGCTGTGTGACTGTCACATCCCCTCTCTGAGCCTTGGCCGCCTCTAAAATGATGCTGACCACTTCCATCCAACGAATGGGGTCTGGTGGTCAAGGAAACACTGTGCAGACTGTAACACATGGCAAGGGATCTCCCACCAGCACCATTTCTCTGGGGCAGTGAGTGAAGACACAGTGGGCTCCCCTGCTCCAGCGGGGCTGTGGGCAGGTAGGACTGGGAAGACCAGCACCCAGGACTGCTAGGACAAGCTGCTTGCCTTGGACACAAGCGGTGTGGAGATATGGTGCATGACGTCCGGCTTCACTCCATTGGCGTGTGGCCGGCGGTTCAGTGCCAGGCGGCTTCGGCGGCGGCCCTTGTCCCCACTTGCCAGACACCCATTGTAGCTGTGGATGTGAGGGATAAGAAGAAAGGGTTGCAGGGAGAGAGAGAGAAAGTGAGCCCCTGAGAGACTAGGAGGAACTGCCAACTTCTGGGCAGATCCTACCTTAATAAACAAGCCCTAGAACCACCCACAACTAGAAGACCCTACTCTATCCAATTGGTGCCTTCGGGGAGTGGGGTGGGGGTCAGAATATCCTCAAAAGGCCTTGCATCCAATTAACCAGTGTTTTCTGGATTCCTGAACCATGCCTGGCCGGGTGCCAGGTGCTGGCATGGTATAGTGACACACCACAGTCAGTTCTGTGCCCTAAGTTTTTCAAGAAACCTGGGTGCCACCTGCCATGATCCAGGCACAAGCCAAGTGTGCCCCAGGCCCAGAGACAGGAGAAGGGAATTCTGGCCCCAGGATCAGGTTTCTAAGAGAGGGGACACCCATACTGGGCCTTGAAGAACTAGAAAGGATTCACCTTTAGCAAACTGTCATTAATTATATCACAAGTACTACCGGAAACCAGAATGAAAGAAAAAAAACAGACCCACAATGCCACTACCTCCATATCGCCACACACATCAAATTTCTACCTTCCTTTCCAGCTCTCGTCCGGAGGGAATGATTGTGGAAGGCAAAGATGGAGTGAGTCATAACCTTGATCGCTGCCATGTACCGGAGCCTCCCGTGTTCTTGGTGCTTCGCATTATTAATTACCTAATGGAACGTGTGCAACGTCCTGCCAGGCAAGTATCTTTCTTCTCATTATACGAATGAGGAAAATTGAGGCTCAGGGAGATAAAATGACTTGCCTGAGGTCCCAGGCTAGTCAGTGGGAAAAGTCTAGATGTGAACTCGGGTCTGTCTGACTCCAGCCTCTTCTGCAGAAGACTTTCTGTAGGAGGGCTCACCCTGAGCAAAGGCCTTGAGGCTGGAAGGGTTTGGTGAGATCACAGAGTGATGATTTGGGTGGTAAAGTGCAGCAGGGGAAAATGAACTTGGTGGGAGGGCCCTGAACACCAGGCTGAGGATTCCGGACTTTATTCCATAAGCAGTGGGGAGCCATGGGAGGTTTGGCGGCAGGAAGTGAAAAGGATGAATAGCTGGCAAATACAGCTGAGGACCACTTGAATCAGAATCTTCCCCGGCCTCACACATGGAGATTCTGATTCTGTAGGTTTGGGATGGGCCTGTCAATGGGTATTTTCCAATGTGCTCGCCAGGTGGCTCTGATGTCCAGCCAGTGTGGGGCTTCACTGCCCTGCAGAGAACAAATGGCAGTCAAGAGGGCCTGTCCCCTTAGGTCTGAGCTCTCCCTCATCAGTGGCCTCACCCTCAGCTGCAGTGCCAGCTCTTCCTTTGGGACATCGAGCAGCTGCTTTTTTTTTTTTTTTTTTTGAAAGTGTGGAGTCCTAACCACTGGACCACCAGGGAATTCCGAAGCAGCTGCTTTTCTAATGCAAGCACCCCTGAGAGGGGCATCACTTTTGCCCTTGTAAGCTCTTCCCACATATGGGGGGTGGGACAGTTCAGGACACAGGCTGGGGGCTCAGACTGGCCTGGCTTAAATCCTGGCTTTCCCGCTTATCATATGACCTCTGTAACATGGGGTTAATTTATCAGGACCTACCTCACAGGTTCATTGTGAGAACTAAAGGAGATAAAGCATTTAAAAATGCTTGGCACAGAGTTTGGCATATATATAGCAAGCCCTTGGTAAGTGTTAGCTATTATTATTATTATTACTGAAAAAAAAGTACATGGCATGTACATGTCAACAAACAGTAGCCATTATTATTTCTAAATAATCATCACAATGATAACATAGCTTATCATATACTTTCTTTGGGGTAGAGAGAGAGGCCAAAAGGAGGTACAGACAGGGGAGGAAGGAGAGGAATTTTTGCCTGGGGCAAGAGCTAGGTGGGTGGTGCAGAGATCCTGGTCAGGTGAAGACCAGGAAGGGATGAGCTCTACTCAGCCACCAACTCATGTCTCTTCCTCTCTCCTGGCCTCAGTTTCCTCATCTGTAGCATGAGGGTCAGCTGTAGCTTAGCAAAAGTTCACTAGACCTAGAGTAAAAAGCCCTGGGTCCAAATCCCAGCCCTGCCACTTACCAGCTGTGTGCCCTTGGGCCAGTCACTTCCCCTCTCTGAGCCTCGGTTTCCTCACCTCCTTCCTCACAGCATCTTTGTGAAGATTGAAATGAAATAATGTCCATGAAAGGGCTCGGCACAGGCCTGCCTCCCAGAACACTTGGTGTGTGCCAGGCACTGTCCTACGTGCTTTACAGAAATCACCTCATTCATTCCTTCCAACAACCCTCTGAGGTATTATTATTAGCATCCCTATTGGGAAATGGGAAAACAGAGGCACAGGGAAGTTAAGCAACTTGCAAGGCAGGATTTGAACCAAGCAGTTTTGCTGGAGAACCAGAGTTCTTCACCTCAGACTACACACACTAGGTGCTTTATGAAAGGCAGCTGGTGTTACTTTCTTCTGCTCAGAAACGTGGGTGGGCAGTTAGAGTTGTCTCAGTAATTTATGAAAAATGGGAAGATAAAATAATAATTATGAATTGAGGTGGGCTTGGTCAACTTTGTCTCTCAGCTGGGAAGGTGAGGAGGGACAAACAGCAGAAGGCCCTAAGTGGGGAGAGCCGGGGCCCTTGGTCTGGCTGTCCTGTGGGGTGCCTGGTGCCCCGCCCCACCTGAACCAGGGAGGCTCACCCCAGAACGATGAGTTCACCATACTTGATGGGCTCCTCCCCTGGCTGTGCATCTTCACTGGGAGAAGAGAGGACACAAGAGTCCTGGTTCTCTGGGTGCTGGAGGTCTGAGGTTCGGGGGGAGCCCACTTCAGGGTTTCCTTCCAACACCATTCTGGGCAGAGTGGGAGAGGAGAAAAAGAGCTTTGCAGCCTTCCACCCCAGCCCCCTCAATGCCAGCTCCAGCCTGCTGCAGGCCACCTAGGCTAACAACAGAGTGACCTTTCACCCACTCTGTTGCTATGGCAACCACTTCACTTCTGCCTCCCCTAAACTGACAGGATTGCTGGGATACCAGGGAAGGGAGATGGATGGGATGGAACCAAGAGGGTGGGGCTGCACAGAGGGTCAGAATATTTGGCAGGGGCAGAAGGATGGACCAACTTGGGGTGGCCAGAAGCTTCTTTTTGGCCAGGACCTCAGTCTGGGATGTGCTTGGAAGAAAGTCACCCCAGGAGTTGGGGGCCCTTACTGCTCATCCTTCACTCAGTTCCTGGGTTTGGCTCTCAGCCCCAGGACCTCTGAGTAACACTTCTGTCAGGTTTTTGGAATCTACCTGTCCATCTTAATCTTTCTGCCCCTTTGCCGGTCTAGGCCTCTGTCTGTCTGTCTGTTTTCTCAGTGACTCTCTGTCCCCGCCGCTGTCCTTTTCGCCATCTCTCTACCCACGCTCCTCCCCATCTCCGCCTGTCTGGCCACCTCTACCTCCCCATCCATCTGCCCCAGTGTCCCCATCTTGTCCTCGCCCTGCGGGCAGGCCTCTGGACCCCTCCCCGGTGCACCCCCCTCCCTCCCTCAGGTGTCAGTCTGCAGTCCCCGGGCCGCCCGGGTCTCTGGAGGCCTGTGGGGGCGGCGCTCCCCCCTCCCGCTCGGGCTGCAGCAGAGCTGGTCCCCGCAGGAAGCCTGTTTGGAAAATATCCCAGCGCAGGAGGGACTGCGCCGGGGCAGGCCGGCGCCCCGCGCCCGGGGCAGGCACAATGACAGCCCAGCACATACGCAGATACACACCCGGCGGCCCCTCCACACAAACACGCGCGCTCACACACACAGTCCAGCACAACCCGAGCCCCGCGGGCAGTGCCCGGACGGGCGCAGAGTCCACCCTCGACCCGCCACAGCAGGCGCGATCGCGCAAAGAGCCACAGGCGCCCGCCCTCAGACCAAGTACCCCTGCCACCCAGACACTCAAACACGCCCCCAGCGTCCGCTGGGGCCCGCCCGGCGAAGCCCCCGCCCCCTCCGCCCCGGCGGCCTCACCTGGCCGAGCTCCGGCCTCCGCTCGGCGCCTCTCCCTCTGCGCCTCCCTCCTGCTCGGCCCTGGGGCTGCCGCGGCGGGATGGGCCCGGCCCGCGGCGGCTCCGCGCTGCCTCGTCACGGAGACACCCGGAGCCGAGGGAGGGGTACGGGCGCCAACAGCCACGCTCCGCCCCCTGTCCTTATGCCCCGCCCCGTGTAAGCCCCGCCCCACTCAAGACTCCGCCCCTTGCGGCGAAGCTCTTCCCCAGTCGGCGGAGCCCCGCCCTTTCGCAGGAAACCACGCCCCTTATGTGGCCCCGCCTTCGGGCCTTGGAAGCCCCGCCCACCACTCTATTTTAGGAACTCCCCCGCCCAACTTCGCCAGCTCTGGGACTCTTAGGTAGTATACGAGACCCCTCCCCCAGTTTGGGCTCCCCTGACCCCGCCCTCATTTCTGGGGACTCCCGAGTTCTCCTTGAGACCCTGGCGCCCCCTCCCCCACCGCGGTCTAGGACCTTCCCACTGGGCTGGAGGCCCCTTTCCCCACCTTAGGCCAGGGACTCTCCACCTCCTGCCCGAGAACTCGCCTCCCAGATGGGGAAGCTGCGGAATTAGAGGAGAGAGGCAGGGGCGGGAAGGAGAGAGAAGGAAAATACTAGAGGAGGCGGAGGAGGGGGTGTGCGTCAGCAGGAAGGAGAGGAAAGCCGCCGCGTTTGACTCCAGTAGCAGACCTGTCTTCCCCCACCAAGCTCGGCTGCTTTCTCGCTGAGCAACCTCCGGCTGACTCGGGGCCCCCCAGGTGTCTAGGAACTCCTCTCTCTCTCCCGCCAGCTTGCACACACTACCTGAGATGCCGCAAAGGGGATGGAGACCTTTGGGGATTTGCAGTCCCCTCCGGTCCTGGGCTTGCAAGAGATCTCGTCTATCAGTCTGTGCCAGGTGCTATGTGCTGTGCTTTGAACAAAATAAGCCCTTTAATTCTTGGGAGACAGGCACTATAATCACCCATTTTACAGATGAGAAAACAGAGATTTAGGAACCTGACTTGGTCGTGGTTATTTTCCTAGAAAGGGCCCAAGAGTGGATCTCAGCTATGTGACTCCTAAGTCCGGACTCCTAACTTCTATACCTTGTTGTTATGACTTGGGAAGGCTGGACAGCACTCAGAGGTGCAGAGCCAGAGAGACCCAGAGATGCATCAGATAAGATCCCTAAAGCTCATTATCTCTTGGTCTGTTTGGAACTATAACCAAGAGCTGGGGGAAGCCCAGAGGGTGGACCTTTAATTTGCATCTTTGGAGTGCATGTTTTATTGAGGAAATCAAGGAAGGCTGCACAGAGGAGGCCACCTTTGGCCCCAGTCAAGAAGGATAAGTGAAAGTTTGCCCACACATTCCTGAGAGGGGGCACACTTCCCCTCCGTCTCCCCAACTTGTTGTTTATGAAGCTGCCCGTCTCCAAGACTCCTCCTGGGCCCCACCACATCTACACACCCCACTAACTCCGCCACCTAAAAATAGTCCAAGATACCAACTGCTTTGCCAACTGTTCTGGGGCCCCAGCAGCCAGATGAAACAGGAAAGCAGCTGACAGCACACCCTTTGAGGACAAAAGCAGTCATTAATCAAAGAGAAACTCCCTGAGAGGCCACCACAGGGCAGGCTGGACTGCTGAGCTGCCGGCAGCAGGTCATACAAATCCTGCACCACAGGGTAGCTTCCATCCCTGACTGCCTACAGTATGCCCACCTGCATGCCAGGTATGCACAGCCATAATAGATCGCAGGGACACTGCGACAGTCTTACTCCCCTTTGCACTCCCAGCTTCCAGCACATTTTCTGCCAGAGCAGGCCCTCTGTGAACACGTACTGAATTACTGTTAGAATTCCCAGTTTACAGATGAGAAAAGTGAGGCTGGGGTGGGGGTGGGCAGCCAGGTCACACAGCCAGGCAAGTATGGAACTGACGTTTGACCAGAGCCCCCGTGCTATGACCCGACACCAGACTGCAGGAAGGGCTAAGAGAGGTTCCAAGGCTTTGTCCCAGGAGGCAGAGATTTCTCCTGTGGTAGAGCACTGGGCTTGGAGCTGCATGGTGGGTACAGCCAGACCAGGAGGGACCTCTGGGAGCACGTGATGAGCCTGATTGAAGCATTGCATTGTCCAGGTCAGGGAGAGGAAGGGTGAGTTGGAACACCACCAACAGACACAGAATCTCAAGTCCCAGCCTTGGCTTCTGGCTCTAAGGCCCATGCTCTGTCCTAAGAACTCCAGCTTCGGGACTTCCCTGGTGGTCCAGTGGCAAAGGCTCCGCGCTCCCAACGCAGGGGGGTCTGGGTTTGATCCCTGGTCAGGGAACCAGATCCCACGTGCCGCAACTAAGACCTGGTGCGGCCAAATAAATAAATAAATATTAAAAAAAAAAAGAACTCCAGCTTCTTAATCTCTCTAGACATCACTTCCTGTATTTATAAAATGGGAATAATAATAGTACCTTCCTGAAGTGGGATAAAAATGTGCAGTATTGTTTTGAAAACCTTTTTGTTCAGCCCCTCCCCTCTCTCTTCAATCTAGATCTTGACCCTATTGCTTCTTTTTTTTTGGCTGCTTTGGGTCTTAGGCGAGTGGGGGCTACTCTTTGCTGCGGTGTGCAGGCTTCTCATTGTGGTGGCTTCTCTTGTTGCAGAGCACGGGCTCTAGGCATGTGGGCTTCAGTAGTTGCAGCATGCAGGCTCATTAGTTGTGGCACGTGGGCTCTAGAGCGCAGGCTCAGCAGTTGTGGCGCACCGGCTTAGTTGCTCTGCGGCATGTGGGATATTCCCGAACCAGGGCTCAAACCCGTGTCCCCTGCATTGGTAGGCAGATTCTTAACCACTGCTCCACCAGGGGAGTCCCAACCCTATTGCTTTTTAAAAAGGGGACAAAGAAAGGAACAAGATACAGCCCGTATTTCTTCAATTCTTGGGTTCAAGTGCCCAGAGATAGGGGCTGGCATAAACAGTTTGGAAGAGTATTTGTGCATCTAGTTGAGAAAGGATGTTGAAAACAAACAAACAAACCAACAACAAACGCTTTCTGGGCTAAGAGATTTGCAGAGGAATGGATAAGGAAGAGCTAAGATGCTGAGCTGTGCCTTTGAGGCCTTGTTGTAGATAGAAGCGTGGGGCTGGGAAAAGACAGACCCCTCAGATAGATTTAGGGATCCAAACCCTA
Organism: Stenella coeruleoalba; assembly: GCF_951394435.1. Taxonomy (NCBI): domain Eukaryota; kingdom Metazoa; phylum Chordata; class Mammalia; order Artiodactyla; family Delphinidae; genus Stenella; species Stenella coeruleoalba. The sequence continues at coordinate 6,250,588 of NC_137154.1, forward strand.
TTCCTTCAGAGTCCAAACTTGATTGGATCAGCTTGTGGAACAATTTATGTTCTAGGACATTGTTGAAAACAATAGAGAACTCAGCTGGCAATGAGTGGAGTTTAACAGCTGGGTGTGGTCAGGGAGAGTCAGTCAAGGAGAGCTCTGCCCAAATCAGTCATCCTAGGTGACTGCGGTGGGCATGCAGACTGAGGACCAAGGACAGAGGCTTTAAACTCAGGCTGTGGGAAAGGGGGATGGACTTTACTAAAATAATCCACCCAGTCACTAAACAAGCAAATAACAATAGTAAGCCCTTGGGGGGTGGCAAATGCAAAGGTGCCACAATATATTATCTAAAATCTTCAGTTTCCAACAGGAAAGGATGACACATAGACTAGGAAAAAACCAGGCAGATGTTGTCAGGATGTGGGGAAATCGGCACCCTCACACACTGACCGTGGGATTGTAAAATGCTGCAGCCACTTGGGAAAATAGTCCAGCATTGCTTCCGACAGTTAAACATAGTTACCATGTGACCCAGCAACTCCACTCCTAGGGATAGGCCCAAGAGAAATGAAAACATATGCCCACACAAAAATTTTTACACACATATTTATGGTAGCATTATTCATAATAGCCAAAACGTGGACAACCCAAGTGTTCATCAATTGTTGAATGGATAAACAAAATGTAGTATATCTATACAATGGAATATTATTCAGCCATAGAAAGGAACAAAGTACTGATATATGCTACAACCTTGAAAACATTATGCTAAGTGAAAGAAGTCAGTCATAAAACACTGCATATTGTATGATTTCATTTACAAGAAATATCAAAATAGGAAAATCTATAGACAGAAAGCGGATTAGTGCTCATTTAGCCCGGGAGGGATGGTGGAATGAGGGGTGATAGCTAAAGGGTATGAGTTTCTCTTTGAGGTAATGAAAATGTTCCGAAATTGACTGTGGTGATGGTTACATGTATCCATGAACATACCCAAAACCACTAAGCTGTACACTTTAAATTGGTGAATTGTATGATATGTGAATTATATCTCAATATAGCTTTTACTAAAAAAGAACAAAATAGAACAAAACAAAACAAGCAAAAAATAATAACATTGAGTAGAAGAAGCTAAACAGCAGAATTCATACTCTATAATTATATAATTATATTGATTATATTAATTATATAATCATACTCTATAATTATATTGATATAAATCTCAAAAATAGTCCAAACTAAGCTGTGTCAGTTCAAGATGCTTACTTTGGTGGTAAAACTAATTAGAAAGGCAAGGAAGTTAACACCCTGAAAATCAGGCTGGAAGGAGAACAGCGGGCGCTCTGGGGTGCTGTCTGGGGTGCTGTCCAGGTTGCTGTTTGGTGTCTTGACAGAGTGGCACTCACCTGAGTGCTCGTTTAATGTTTGTTAAGCTCTACATTTATGTTGTGTGAGCTTTTGGTTTGTTTATTGTATTTTATAATAAAAATGTTAAAAATAAGATGAGTTGGTTCAGGGGTGTCCCTGGTGGCTCAATGGTTAAGAATCCACCTGCCATTGTAGGGGACATGGGTTCAAACCCTGGTCCGGGAAGATTCCACATGCCGCGGAGCAACTGAGCCGATGCGCCACAACTACTGAGCCTGCGCTCTAGAGCCCGTGAGCCACAACTACTGAAGCCCACGCACCCAGAGCCTATGCTTCACAACGAGAGAAGCCACCACAATGAGAGGCCCATGCGCCACAATGAACAGTAGCCCCCGCTCGCTGCAACTAGAGAAAAACCTGCACACAGCAACGAAGACCCAACACAGCCAAAAATGAATAAAATAAAATAAATAAATTTATTTTAAAAAAGAAAGAAAAAAGAAGAGTTGGTTCAATCAAACCCTCACATTCTGTAATTTGAATGGGTAGGGAGTTGTTCCAGCTGAAAAGTCAGGATGTAGAGGAGGCTGGTGAGGCTGAGATAGCCATGGCCAGAGTGAGTGAAGAGGAGCTGAGGAAGCCAGTGACAGCAGGTGCACAGACAGAAGAAAAGCTATGGGAAGGGATAAGAAGGGCCCCTAGAGCTTCAAATGTTGATAGCTTGATTTATTCATTTATTTACCCACTGATCAACAGTGTTATTAAGTACTTGCTTTGGGTCACACCAATGAACCTACTTCTCCCTAATCCCTTAATCCCCAGTGCTGCATCCCCAGAAATCATGTTTATCTTTGTGATATCATTCCCTGGCCACAGCTAAAGGGAATAGGGGTGCCAACGTAACCCAGGCTGGGCCAATCACCTTATGTCTGTTGGGAATTTGGAATGGAGACTCAGAGATAGCTTTTTTCTGCTGTAGAGTTGGAGAATCATGGAAAACTGGTTTTGCTATGCCAAAGCTTCACCCTTGGTGGGCACCTGACCTAAGTCTCAAGAGACACTGGGGGATAATTGAACTAACTGCTTTGCCACTGGATACAAGAACTGCCACTTCCATCCTAGGTCATGAAAATTATCCCTACTTACAACTCAGCCTCTACCATATTTGGACAGTTCCATAGTTTTTATGATTGTTACTTTCAAACCCCACTCCTGGCACCAATTTCTGTATTATTTATGGGTTGTATATGGAGGAAAAAAAAGAGGAGAGATTCCATAATTAGATGCAACAGGGTATTACAGAATCCTAGTGTGAGAGACATTTGATATATTTTTGGCTGTCCATAATCTGAAACCTTTTCCTGTGTGTGTGTGTGTGTGTGTGTGTGTGAACCCAACTTGATGAGACAGAGACTAGTTCCAACTATAAAGGTTGAAAATGCCAGGTATTCCCTTTCCCAGCATCCCTTGCATCTAGGGTGCAGACACATGTCTTAGATTCTTCCAGGCAGAGGCATCTGCTTCAGACTGAATCAGAGGCTATTTCCTAAAGAAGCAGATGTGGAGGAGACAGTGGCTATGTCCAATTTCAGAAGTAGCAGTAAAAGTATTTCCAACGGCAGAATCTGCAGCCCTCCGCCAGCGGTGCCAGTGGTGAAGATGCTATGCCCAGCGTGGGCAGTGGTGTATTCTTAGGACCAGTTCTGTGTCACGATTTTGGGTGTGTTCCCACTTGCCTAGCTACTGTGCCTAGTTCCCTGAACAGCCTGGAGATCCTGTGAGTTACTGAGTATCCTTCATAAATTTTCTTCCTGCTTAGGTTGACCAGAATTGGCTTCTGTACTTGAAATTAAGAACCTTGACAGACACCCTTAGAAACCTGAAAGCAGTTCTTCCTGAGGAGTGGCAACAGACAGCAGGAACCTGAAAGGAACCGTCTCTCCCCACTTTTTGTCTCTTTGTCTCTCTGTATGTTGGCATCACTCTTCCCTCCCTTCAGACCAACATACTTGTTCTGAGGTAGGAAGTGGCTGCTCCACATCTCCCAAGTTTTGATATCTTCTCCTTTCAGGAAGCCAGTCCAAATTGAGAATAGAATTCCTAACTTTTGATGAAAAATCACAAGGGGAGGAACTCTGGCCCAGCTTGGGTGAGATGCTCGCTCCTGGCCAGTCAACTACAGATAGGCAGGATCACGTCATATAAAAATAGTTGCTGGGTCCAACCCCATGGATTGGAGGTGCATTTTCAGAGAGTGGGGGAACATCAAGGTCATGGATTGGACCTAAATGTGTCCACTACAAAAGGCAGTTGCGGGCTTCCCTGGTGGCGCAGTGGTTGAGAGTCCGCCTGCCGATGCAGGGAACACGGGTTCATGCCCTGGTCCGGGAAGATCCCACACGCCGCAGAGCGGCTGGGCCCGTGAGCCACGGCCGCTGAGCCTGCGCGTCCGGAGCCTGTGCTCCGCAACGGGAGAGGCCACAACAGTGAGAGGTCCGTGTACCACAAAAAAAACAAAAACAAAAACAAAAACATATGATCATCTCAATAGATGCAAAAAAATCTTTTGACAAAATTCAACACCCATTTTGATAAAAACTCTCTGGAAAGTGGACATAAATGGAACCTACCTCAACATAATAAAGGCCATATATGACAAACCCACAGCAAACATCATTCTCAATGGTGAAAAACTGAAAGCATTTCCTCTAAGATCAGGAACAAGACAAGGATGTCCATTCTCACCACTATTATTCAACATAGTTTTGGAAGTCCTAGCCACGGCATCAGAGAAGAAAAAGGAATTCAAGTGGGAAAAGAAGAAGTAAAACTGTCACTGTTTGCAGATGACATGATACTATACATAGAGAATCCTAAAGATGCCACCAGAAAACTACTAGAGCTAATCAATGAATTTGGTAAAGTTGCAGGATACAAAATTAATGCACAGAAATCTCTTGCATTCCTATACACTAACAACAAAAGATCAGAAAGAGAAATGAAGGAAACAATCCCATTCACCACTGCAACAAAAAGAATAATATACCTAGGAATAAACCTACCTAAGGAGGTAAAAGACCTGTACTCAGAAAACTATAAGACACTGATGAAAGAAATTGAAGATGACACAAACAGATGGAGAGATATACCATGTTCTTGGATTGGAAGAATCAATATTGTGAAAATGACTATACTACCCAAAGCAATCTACAGATTCAATGCAATCCCTATCAAATTACCAGTGGCATTTTTTACAGAACTAGAACAAAAAAATCTTAAAATTTGTATGGAGACACAAAAGACCCCGAATAGCCAAAGCAGTCTTGAGGTAAAAAAACGAAGCTGGAGGAATCAGACTCCCTAACTTCAGACTATGGTACAAAGCTACAGTAATCAAGACAATATGGTACTGGCACAAAAACAGAAACATAGATCAATGGAACAGGATAAAAGCCCATAGATAAACCCACACACCTATGGTCAACTAATGTATGACAAACGAGGCAAGGCTATACAATGGAGAAAAGATAGTGTCTTCAGTAAGTGGTGCTGGGAAAACTGGACAGCTACATGGAAAAGAATGAAATTAGAGCACTCCCTAACACCATACACAAAAATAAACTCAAAATGGATTAGAGGGCTTCCCTGGTGGCGCAGTGGTTGAGAGTCCGCCTGCCGATGCAGTGGACACGGGTTTGTGCCCCGGTCCGGGAAGATCCCACATGCCGCGGAGTGGCTGGGCCCGTGAGCCATGGCCGCTGAGCCTGCGCATCCGGAGCCTGTGCTCCGCAACGGGAGAGACCACAACAGTGAGAGGCCCGCGTACCGCAAAAAAAAAAAAAAAAGGATTAGAGACCTAAATGTAAGACTGGACACTATAAAACTCTTAGAGGAAAACATAGGAAGAACACTCTTTGACATAAATCACAGCAAGATATTTTTTGATCCACCTCCTAGAGTAATGGAAATAAAAACAAAAATAAACAAATGGGACCTAATGAAACTTAAAAGTTTTTGCAAAGCAAAGGAAACTACAAACAAGACAAAAAGACAACCCTCAGAATGGGAGAAAATATTTGCAAACGATTCAACCGACAAAGGATTAATCTCCAAAATATATAAACAGCTCATGCAGCTCAATATTAAAAAAACAAACAACCCAATCCAAAAATGGGCAGAAGACCTAAATAGACATTTCTCCAAAGAGGACATACAGATGGCCAAGAAGCACATGAAAAGCTGCTCAGCATCACTAATGATTAGAGAAATGCAAATCAAAACTACAATGAGGCAATGAGGTATCAGCTCACACCAGTTAGAATGGGCATCATCAGAAAATCTACAAACAACAAATGCTGGAGAGGGTGTGGAGAAAAGGGAACCCTCTTGCACTGTTGGTGGGAATGGAAATTGATACAGCCACTATGGAGAACAGTATGGAGGTTCCTTAAAAAACTAAACATAGAATTACCATATGACCCAGCAATCCCACTGCTGGGCATATACCCAGAGAAAACCATAATTCAAAAAGATACATGCACCCCAATGTTCATTGCAGCACTATTTACAATAGCCAGGTCACGGAAGCAACCTAAATGCCCATTGACAGATGAATGGATAAAGAAGATGTGGTACATATATACAATGGAACACTACTCAGCCATAAAAAGTAATGAGATTGGGTCATTTGTAGAGACGTGGATGATCTAAAGACTGCCATACAGAGTGAAGTAAGTCAGAAAGAGAAAAACAGATATCTTATATTAACGCATATATGTGGAACCTAGAAATATGGTACAGATGAACTGGTTTGCAGGGCAGAAATTGAGTCACAGATATAGAGAACAAACGTATGGACACCAAGGGGGGAAAGCGGCATGGGGTGGGCGGTGGTGTGATGAATTGGGAGATTGGGATTGACGTGTATACACTAATATGTATAAATTAGATGACTAATAAGAACCTGCTGTATAAAATTCAAAAAAAAAAACTTTAAAAAATAAAAAGTTTCCACAACCTACTCCTTGGGTTCCATCATTTGCTAAAACTGCTCACAGAACTCAGGAAAACAATTTACTTATACGATTGCAGTTTATTACAAAGAATATTTCAAAGGGTACAAATGAACAGCCAGAAGGAAGAGATTGCACAGGGCAAGGTATGGGGATGGGCCATGGAGTTTCCAGAGACAAGACCCTCCCAGCAGCTGCACACGTTCACCAAAAGGAAGTTCTCAGAACCCTGTCCTTTTGGGTTTTTATGGAGGCTTCATTAAGTAGGCATGATTGATTAAATCATTGGCTATCAGTGATTAAGTCAACTCTTTATCCCTTTTCCCCTCCCCAGAGGTCAGAGGTTGGGGGATGGGTCTGAAAGTTCCAATCCTCTAGTCACGTGGTTGGTTTCCCTGGCAGCCAGTCACCATCCTCTGGTTACCTAGAGGTTTTCAGAAAATCACCTCATTAACATAAAGTCACCAGTTGTTGAAAGGGAATTATTATGAATAACAAAAGGCTCTCCTTTCACCTTTATGGCTCTTATCACTTAGGAAATTCCAAGGGTTTTAGGAGCTCTGTGCCAGGAACAGGGACAAAGACCAACCTGGATTCTACATCGAATCTGGAACTGAAAATATTTGTTTTTTAGAAATTCCAGAAAGTTCCAAAAAGCAAAACTTAAATTAGCCTTGCACCAGCAACTATTTACATACTATTTACATTGTATTTACAACTACTTGTAAGGCCAACTGGCCCGAGGCAGGGGAACACAATCAGATTCACAGTTTGCATTAGAAAGAAATTCTCTGGACCACCCAGTTCCAGAAACTGCCCTGGCGACATTCCGGACCACCCAGTTCCAGAAACTGCCCTGGAGACATTCCGGACCACCCAGTTCCAGGAACTGACCTGGGGACTTTGAACCCAGCCCAGCCTTCCCGCCTTTCGAGGGGCGGGACTAACGGTCCCCCAGGATACCCGAAAAGACCACCAAATAAGGAATACCCTGCGCCCTCCCGGATTCACCACACCCCTTTCCCTTCTTCCCCTATAAAATCTTGCCCAAGCCTCGCCCGGGCGCGACTTCTGTGGCCCCCTTTCTCTCGGACCAGTGAACCTCGCCCGGGAGCGCTCCCTAATAAAGCTCACTTGAGGCTTTCCTCTGTTTCGTGGTGCTGTTTGTTAAGATTCGACCTTACATTTGGTGCCGAAACCCGGGAGGGGGTACCAAGCCCCGCGGGTTACCGCGCGGGCCGCTCCTCCCCTCCCCCAGGAGACAACCAGGGAACCTCTACTCATCCACCCGATCCGGCAGAAAACGGGGTAAGTCCCCCTCCCTTGTTCCCTCCGACCCTCAGAGTGCCTGCCCACCGGACTCCCTGTCTTTAATCGCGGCCGCGTCAGGGATTCCTCCGTCCTCTCTCCGGGCCTCGGGCAACTGTGGAGACGTCCCAATTGCCTGACCGCTCTCCGACCCGCCGAGCCTCGGGTGATTGTGGAGACGTCCCAATCGCCTGACCGCCCTCCGACCTGCCGTGAATTGGAGACTGAGACCAGGGACGCCTCTCTCCCTCTCCATTCACTCAAGGACAGACTGGGGGTCATGGGAACCTCACAATCGAAACCAGATCCTAAGACGCCCCTGGGGTGTCTCCTAGCCAATTTTACAGCCCTCGGCTTCTCCCAATATCTCCGTCGCCGACGGCTTATTTTCTATTCCACTGTGGCCTGGCCACAATATCCTCTAGACAATCAATCCAAATGGCCTCCTGAAGGGACTTTCGATTTTAACATCCTCCGTGATCTAAATAATTACTGCCGCAGGACGGGCAAATGGTCTGAGGTCCCCTATGTCCAGGTTTTCTGGTATTTGCGCTCCCGCCCCTCCCTTTGCGTCAATTGTTCTACCTCTCAAATCCTCCTTGCCAAACAAACATCTCCTCCATCCAAAACCTCAATCCCCTTGGATTCCTCCCCACTAACCGACCCTCCTGAATCTCTTACCACTCCCCCCTTCAGAACTCCTCTCCAACCTCCACCCTACCCTGAAGCGGTCCCTCCTCCTCCCGAACCCGCTCCGGCCCCTCCAACCGCTCCCCCGCCTCCCTCAACGAGTTCTCTTCCCACGCCCCTTGCTTACACGCTCTCAAGACTCCCAAGATCCAAATCTCCTCTGCCCTCTGAGAGGAGCAGGAGCGGAAGGACTGGTCAGAGTCCATGTCCCTTTTCCTCTCCAAGATCTCTCTCAAATAGAAAAGCGATTAGGCTCCTTTTCTGCCGACTCTTCCCGCTACATCAAAGAATTTCGCTATTTATCTCAAGCTTACGATCTAACCTGGCACGATATCTTTGTGGTTCTGTCCTCTACCTTAACCCCTGACGAAAGGGAAAGAATTCAAACTGCTGCCGGAAACCATGCAGATCAGGTTCCCCTTACCGACAGCTCCATGCCTGTCGGAGCCACTGCCGTACCCGGCACCGATCCAGGCTGGACTTACCAGGATGGCCAAGATGGCCGCTGTTAATGCGACCTCATGATCCAATGCCTCCTGGCTGGCATGCAGGCTGCCGCTCATAAGGTAGTCCATTTTGAAAAACTAAAAGAGATAACCCAAGAACTTAACGAAAATCCAGCTATCTTTCTCAATCGCCTTACAGAGGCCTTAACTCTCTACACCCGGCTGGATCCCGACACCCCGGCAGAGTAGCGGTCCTAGCCACCCATTTTATCACCCAATCAGCCCCGGACATCCGAAAGAAATTAAAACAGGCAGAAGACAGTCCTCAGACCCCTATTCGAGATCTGGTAAGGATGGCCTTTAAAGTCTATAATGGCCGTGAGGATTTGGCGAAATCCAGCCGACAGGCTCGGACGCACCAGAAGGTGGCCCTCCAAACCCAAGCTCTTGTAGCCGCCCTAAGGCCGGCCATCTCCCATGGATCACAGCATCCACGGGGTCCGCAAAAGGCAACCCTGCCAGGGGCCTGCTTCAAATGCAGAAAAGAAGGCCACTGGGCTCGCCAGTGTCCCAATCCCCGACCACCTTCTAAGCCCTGTCCCAGCTGCGGGCTAACGGGCCACTGGAAGAGTGACTGCCCTACGACTGGCCCTCCCTCAGCGTCTCCACGCGGGGGGCAGGCGGACCCAACGGCATTACCACTCGAACTGCTGGGATTGGCTGACGACTGACGGCGCCCGGACTCGAAGACCCCCATCACCCTCGCCGAGCCCAGGGTAACGCTACAGGTAGCGGGTAAGTCCATCTCATTTCTGGTGGACACGGGGGCTACCTATTCGGTCCTGCCTACTTATTCCGGGCGAGTTTCTCCTTCCCAGATCTCGGTCATGGGTATTGATGGCAAACCATCCTTCCCACTCCAGACCGGTCCACTCCCATGTCATATCGAAGGACTCCCTTTTACTCATTCTTTCTTAGTCATACCATCCTGCCCAGTTCCCTTGCTAGGCCGAGATGTCCTTTTCCACTTAGGGGCCTCCCTCCAGCTGGTTAGACTTGACCCTAAGGTCCCCTCCTCCCAACTCCTTCTTCCTCTTCTCGGCCTGTCTCTAGAACCCTCCGCCTCCTATCCCCCTCTTCCAATCACACCGAACCCCAATCAATCCCCAAGTTTGGGATACTTCTAAGCCCATAATAGCAACACACCATTCCCCCATCCTCATCCGCCTAAAGAACCCCTCCAAATTTCCATCAAGGCCCCAATTTCCCATCTCTGAGACTCACCTTAGGGGCCTACAACCTATTATCACCAGACTCCTAAACCAGGGACTCCTTATCCCCACTGACTCTCCCTGCAACACCCCCATCCTGCCTGTCCGCAAGGCCTCTGGGGATTATCGCCCGGTCCAGGACCTCCGAATAATCAATGAGGCCATGATTCCTCTCCAGCCAGTAGTACCAAACCCATACACCTTGCTCTCCCATATCCCCCCATCCACAACCCACTTTACGGTTCTGGATCTCAAAGATGCCTTTTTCACTATCCCCCTACATCCCAACTCCTATTTCCTCTTCGCCTTTACCTGGACGGATCCGGATACTCATACTTCCAGTCAGCTCACCTGGACAGTTCTTCCCCAGGGCTTCCGCGACAGTCCTCACCTCTTCGGTCAGGCGCTGGCACGGGACCTCGCTTCCTGCTCCCTTACCCCCAGCACACTCCTTCAATATGTAGATGACCTCCTCCTTTGTAGCCCGTCTCTCAGCCTCTCAAGACAACATACTGCAGATCTCCTCAACTACCTTGGCTCTCGAGGTTATCGGGTCTCCCCAGCCAAGGCTCAGTTATCTGTATCTTCTGTAACCTACCTGGGGCTCCACCTTACCCCTACCACAAAAGGTCTAACAGCCGACCGCACCCGGATTATCCGTGAACTCCAGCCTCCGGAAACAGCGGAACAAATTCTCTCCTTTTTGGGCCTTATAGGATTTTTCCGACACTGGATCCCTAACTTTGCTCTCCTCGCTAAACCCTTATATTTAGCCGCTAAAGAAACCCCTCAAGGACCCCTCACCTCTCCTTCCGCCGTTCGACAGGCCTTTCTCACCCTCCGTAACGCTCTGATATCTTCTCCTCCCCTTTCTCTGCCCAACCCAAACCGACCTTTTCACCTTTTTGTGGATGAACGGGCCGGAATAGCCACTGGACTCCTTGCCCAGCCTTGTAGGGCCTTCCTACCGCCCCGTGGCTTACCTCTCCAAACAGCTAGACCCAACCATGCGGGGATGGCAACCATGCCTTCGGGCCCTAGCAGCGGCAGCCGAACTGACCAAACAAACACTCAAACTGACTCTGGCCCACCCACTAACCGTGTTTTCCTCCCACCGGCTGGTCGACCTCCTAGGCCACAAGTCTCTCTCCCTCCTGGGCCCCTCCCGCATCCAGGAGTTCCACCTACTATTCACTGAAAACCCAGTTATTTCTCTTGATCTCTCCCCTCGCCTGAACCTGGCTTCCCTCCTGCCTATCTCTGGCACCGGGGGTTTTCCATCCCATTCCTGCCCTCATGTCATAGAACCCTTCAAACCACCAAGAGAGGGACTCTTTGACACCCCTCTTTCAAATCCGGACCGCACTCTCTTTGTGGACGGTAGCTCAATACTCGGTCCTGACGGACTCCGACGGGCAGCCTATGCGGTGGTAACTATCTCAACTATTATCAAGGCTAACAGCCTCCCAGAAGGGACAACCTCTCAAAGGGCTTAACTGATAGCACTCACGCGGGCCCTCGACCTAAGGGCCAAAGGGCCATCTTTCTCCCTATGGTCGCAGGCATTTCCCTAGCCTCCTCTTGTTGCTGCGGCCATCGGGGGAGGAGCCCTAACACACACAGTGTACCTAGAACAGAAACTCCAGCTAGCCATTGAGGCTTCTGCCGCCTCCATCACCTCCCTCCAGCGCCAGATCACCTCAGTAGCCCAAGTTGCCCTCCAAAATCGACGAGCCCTTGATCTCCTGACGGCCGACAAAGGAGGTACCTGCCTCTTCCTACAGGAGGAATGCTGCTATTACATCAATGAAACAGGATTCGAAGACAACGTAAGACATCGTAAAAGCCCTCCATCGCTTAAGAGAAGAACTCCAACGCAAACACCAACAGTCTGCCTCCCCAGTTCCCGATTGGTGGCGATCCACCCTCTATACCTGGCTAACACCAATCTTAGGCCCCTTAATTCTCATCTGTATCTTGCTCACGTTTGCTCCCTGTTTTCTTAGGTTCCTTCGCAGGCGCATGGAGGAAGTCTCTCAGGTGGCCACAAACCAAATGCTCCTCGGTCCTTACACCTTGCTTCCTACAGAACCCCCCACTGGTCTCCCCTAAGCCTCGGACCTCTGGTCGCCCGACTCCCCTTTCGACGCCCCCATTCAGCATGAAGTAGCCAGAGATCAGAACGCCGCCCCATTACACCAAAGATGTCAGGATGTAAGGCCAACTGGCCCGAGGCAGGGGAACACAATCAGATTCACAGTTTGCATCAGAACGAAATTCTCCGGACCACCCAGTTCCAGAAACTGCCCTGGAGACATTCCGGACCACCCAGTTCCAGGAACTGACCTGGGGACTTTGAACCCAGCCCAGCCTTCCCGCCTTTCGAGGGGCGGGACTAACTGTCCCCCAGGATACCCGAAAAGACCGCCAAATAAGGAATACCCTGCGCCCTCCCAGATTCACCACACCCCTTTCCCTTCTTCCCCTATAAAATCTTGCCCAACCCTCGCCCGGGCGCGACTTCTCTGGCCCCCTTTCTCTCGGACCAGTGAACCTCGCCCGGGAGCGCTCCTTAATAAAGCTCACTTGAAGCTTTCCTCTGTTTCGTGGTGCCGTTTGTTAAGATCCGACCTTACACTACTTACATAGCATTTACATTGTATTAGGTATTATAAGTAAGTTAAAGCATATGGGAGGATGTGTTACATGCAAATACTATGCCATTTTGTATAAGAGACTTGAACATCCTTGGATTTTGGTATCTGCGGAGGGGAGGGTGAGGTAGGGTGGAGGGGGCCTGAAACCGTGGATGCTGAGGGGCGATTGTATATATTCATCATAAATCACAGTATCACAAAGAACAAGGAGGTCAGTGTGGCTGGAGTGGAATGAGGGAGGGAGGGAGGAGAAGGGCCTTATAGGGCAGATAAGGAATTAGGATTTCAATTGGGTTCCAGTGGGAAGTCACTGGAGTAGGTGAGTGGCATGATGACTTTGGGGTGACAAAACCTGACAAGCTTTAGAAAGACCCCTTTTGGCTGCTGAAGGAGGGCCTGCAGAGGAGCCAAAGTGGAAGCAGACACCTGTTGGAGGCTGTTCTCATCCAGGTGAAAGATTTTGGTGCTGAGACTAGGGTCACAGAGGTGGAAGTATTCGAACAGGCAGTTAGCTAGATATGAACAGAGAAAGGGGAGCACAGGCCAGGTCCAGGAAACCATACATCTTGTGAACGCCAGGGGTCCTAGAGGCCAACAAAGAAAGGTGGTAAAAGGCAGGAATCTCCAGCATCTGAATGTAACCTTTTGCTCACTACCCTCTCATTACAATAAAATTAGCCTTGCAAATAAGAAGTACCCATCACGCACCATGACACCTGTGTTGCACCAAGAAATACCCATGAAGACTCCATGACACTTGTGATCAAGACCAAATAAGGGTAAAAATCCCTCCTCCCCTTGGGAAGGTGGAACTGGGATGAGATTCAGGCAATATGAACCAAAACCCCTCCCTCCTCAATGAATATTCTGCCCAGTCATTTTCACACCCCATATAACCAGCTTGCCAAAGAAACTCAGGGCAGCTGCTCACCTGAGCCTGCCTGCTCTCCCTCCTGACAGTGTACTATTGTACTCGCTTTGCTTTGTTGGCCTCCGTGTCTCATCTCTGAATTCTTTCTGTGACGAGACAAGAACCTACTTTCTTGGAACCAAAATAGAGGAGGTAATATATGCAAGGATCATTGCACTTGCCCCACAAGTATTTCCCAAAGACCTAGCCACGTAGACCTGCCAGGTGCTAGGTCGGGCATTGGACTTGTTTGAAAAACAAGACAACAGGCCCAAAGTGGAGTCACTTATGCTAAGTCTCACATCACCAGACTTAATTACAATATCCACTCTCCCAGAATCTTAAACCAGTCAACAGAAATCACCTGACCAGCACTAGTGAGACCCTTGATAGATCCCTGCCGTCCCCTAAAGGAAGGTGACCTTGCAATAACCAACCCACTTTTTTGCCTCTTATAACCTCCTTGTTCCTGCTCCCTTTTGCCTATAAAAGTCCTTCATTTTGTACTGCTCCTCGGAGCTCCTTTCTATCTGCTAGATTGGATGCTGCCCAATTTGAATGATATTATGCTCAAATAAACTCTTAAAAATTTTAATATGCCTTAGTTTATTTTGCAACAGAAACACAGAAATGAACAAGGTAGGTGCAACATTATTTTTGAGGGTCACCCAGGCCACTGCAATGACTTTCTATATATTTTGGCCATGAGCATGTAAGAAATACATATTCAGGAATTCCCTGACGGTCCAGTGGTTAGGACTCTGTGCTTCCACTGGCCGGGGCCTGGGTGTGATCCTTGGTAGGGGAAGAGCAAGGCCAAGAAAAAGAAAATGAGTTACAACTAACTTTTAAAAAAAAAAGGGCTTCCCTGGGGGCGCAGTGGTTAAGAATCTGCCTGCCAGTGCAGGGGACATGGGTTTGAGCCCTGTTCCGGGAAGATCCCACATGCCGCGGAGCAACTAAGCCCGTGCGCCACAACTACTGAGTCTGTGCTCTAGAGCCTGTGAGCCACATCTACTGAGCCTATGTACCAAAACTACTGAAGCCTGCATGCCTAGAGCACATGCTCTGCAACAAGAGAAGCCACTGCAATGAGAAGACTGCGCAGTGCAACAAAGAGTAACCCCCGTTCGCTGCAGCTAGAGAAACACCGTGCAGCTACGAAGACCCAGCGCAGCCAAAAATAAATAAATTAAAATAAATAAATTAAAAAAAAAAGAAATACATTTTCATTGTGGCCCAACACACACACAAGGGAAACACAGGTTCCATGAGATAACATGTACCTTTACTCCATGTGATGTACTCTGCTGTTTTCTGTTTTGTTCTTTTTTGTTAAAAATGCTGGTTGAGGGCTTCCCTGGTGGCGCAGTGGTTGGGAGTCCGCCTGTCGATACAGGGTACACGGGTTCGTGCCCTGGTCCGGGAAGATCCCACGTGCTGCGGAGTGGCTGGGCCCGTGAGCCATGGCCGCTGAGCCTGCGCGTCCGGAGCCTGCGCTCTGCGGCGGGAGAGGCCGCGACAGTGAAAGGCCCGCGTACCGCAAAAAAAAAAAAAAAAAAAAAAAAATGCTGGTCGAACTCACTAAATCAATTCCATAACCCACTTATAGGTCACAACCCTAGTTTGAAATAAGCCCTGCTTAAGATCAAGAGGTCAGCAGGTCTGGTTTCTCCTGAGGCCTCCCCGAGTGACTTACAGGTGGCCCCCTTCTCCCTGCATCTTCACATAGTCTTTTCTCTGCACACACATCTCTGCTGTCTCTCTACATGTCCAAATTTCCTCTTCTTAAAAGACACCAGTCAGATTGGATTAAGGCCTCATTTTGACTTAATCACCTCTTTAACATCCCTATTTCCATATACAGTCACATTTTGAGGTAGTGGGGGTTAGGCTTTCAACATATTACTTTCAGGGGGAGATAATTCATCCCATAACAGTCACCTTCCTGAGGTGGAGGCAGGCAGAGAAGAAAAGGGGAGAAAGAGTATCCAGGTACGTATATGCACAGACAGGAGGGCACAGGGTGACAGGGAAGGGTGTGCTCCCTGGTGTGACTGGATGGTAGATGGGAGGTAGGGAGCAGCAGGTTAGAGAGGTTAGTGGGGCCTTGAATCCCATCTACACCAACAAGTGTAGACTTTAGCTTGTAGGGTAAGGAGTCTCAGCGGGGTCCCCTAGGCTCTGTGAGAAGTACAGGTATCCCTGGATGGAGAATCCCAGGAAGATGCACGTTAATGAGTGTCTCAGATGGACTGAGATCTACACTGCAGGGAAAAGAAGCCGTAGGTGCCAATGACAAGCTTTACACAAGGGCCTGACACTGGCCAAGTTGGAGAGGCTAGATTGGAGGGGCAAGAATGGAGGCAGAGAGCCCATAGAGGGGCCCATAGAGCATCCAGCCCAGGAAAGATGAAGGCTGAACTGACAATAATAATCGTTAACTTCCATAGAGTGCTTACCATAGGCCCTGTGCCAGCCGGAGCTAAGCACCCAACCTGGTTAATCTCACTGAATTCTCTCAACAGTCCTGTCTGGTAGGTATCTTCATTATTCTTCTTTCACAGCTGAGAAAACTAAGGCCCAGAGAGGTGAAGTGACTTGCCTGAATTCACACAGCTGGCGAGAAGTGTGTGTGTATGTTGGGAGAGTGAGAACCTGGCTGTCAGCCCTACTTTCTGGGCAGTCATGGAGGGGATGGCAGAATTGGTGGGAGCTGTAGGGACATAAGTGGGCGAGACTTGTGGACAATTTGAATGTGGGGCCTTAGGGAGGGGGTGCACTATATGCGGGTAGTTCTAGGTCCCTAACTCCCCACGTCTGCAATCAAAGTTGACAGGAGCCCTGGCAATTCTCTGGCAGTCCAGTGGTTAGGAGTTTGTGCTCTCATTGCCAGGGGCCTGGGTTCGATCCCTGGTCAGGGAACTAAGATCCCTCAAGCTGCGCCGTGTGGCCAAAAAAAAGAAAAAAGGAAAAAAAAAGAAGTTGAAGGGAGCCCAGCCAACTCCTTCTCTCGCTGCCTTCCCCCTTCTTTGGCTGCTCCTCCATGATGCCTCTGGGCGCCCCCAGGGTACCAGGCATGGGGCCAAGCGTTGTTTGTGTGTGACAGGTACAGATCTCGGTCCATACTTCCTGCGTGTAAAATGCAGAACTTTACTTTTCTTTAACTCAACTTCATCTCTGGTTCCATTGATGGAAATTCAGAATCCCTTCCCTTTCCCCCAGCAGGATGCACCCGGCACCCAATGCTGTCTGTTCACACAGGTCCCCATTGAGATGGGCTGATGGGACCTGTACCCTGAGAAGACTTCTACATTGTCAGCCTTTGCCTGCAGGACTGGTGGCTTCCTGCTCTCTTCCTGTCATGCTTCAAAGCATAGGAGCTTTTCTGCCACACAAGGACGCAGGCATTTCTGCTGAGCCTTCCATGGTCACCGCACAGCTGCTCCCTCCCCGGGTCTTGCTGCTTCCCTGGGGAATGCGAGTAGCCACCCCCTACTCCTGCCCTCACCTGCTTTTCTGGGATTCATTAACCCACCTGAGAAGCAGGCTAGGGGCTTTTCCAGCTGGGACCTTCTACATCCCTCCTCTTGTCACTCTATCCCTCTTTCCTCTTGCAGCCCAGTGAATCTTTGATACTGTGTACTTTGGGGGTCTGCAAAACCCCCACCCACAAATATATTGTCTAGGCTTTTCCATTTTCCGTGGGATACAGGCTCAGTTTTAGCTTGATCTCCACCTTCTCATTTCCTTTTTCTCTGACTCTTCTCCTGCAGCTGCAGATGCCTCACTCTCCTGCTCTTCCTCCCAGCTCCGTAACTGCTCCTTTTCCGTTTCCTCTGCTCACTCCTTCTTCTCTTCTTTTCACTCTTTATTTATTTTAATTAATTTATTTATTTTTGGCTGTGTTGGGTCTTCGTTGCTGCGCGTAGGCTTTTCTCTAGTTGCGATGAGCGGGGGCTACTCTTCATTGCGGTGCGCGGGCTTCTCATTGCAGTGGCTTCTCTTGTTGCGGAGCATGTGCTCTAGGCACGCAGGCTTCAGTAGTTGTGGCACACAAGCTCAGTAGATGTGGCTCACAGGCTCTAGAGCGCAGGTTCAGTAGTTGTGGCGCACGGGCTTAGTTGCTCCGCGGCATGTGGGATTTTCCTGGAGCAGGGCTCGAACCCGTGTCCCCTGCATTGGCAGGCGGATTCTTAACCACTGCACCACCAGAGAAGTCCCTTCACTCTTTATTTTGTTTTATTTATTTTTTAAAAATCTTTGGCCGCACCACGCAGCATATGGGATCTTACCTAGTTCCCCGACCAGGGATCGAACCTGTACCCCCTGCAGTGGAAGTGAGGAGTTTTAACCGCTGGACTGCTGAGGAAGTCACTCTTCTTTTCACTCTTTAAATGTGAGTTCTCTTCTCGTCTCTTCTCTCCACCCCAGGCAATCTCACTCCTGGCCCTGGCCTCAAAGACTGCTAGTCTCTGTGTTACAGAGGCCAGTGTTCCTGTCTGCTTCTCTCCCAGATCATACCCTTCAGACGGGTGTCGCACAGACACACCCAAACTCAACTCATTGTCTTCTACCTGAACCTACAACTCCTGTGTTTCCAGCATTCAAAGTGAAAGGCCTAATCATTCATTTGCATGATTATTCAGGCCAGAATTCTGGGCATCACTCGTGATGCTTCTCTCCCCCTCCTTCCACAAATTACCCATCAAGCACTAACTTCTGCTGATTTGTGTGGCAGCCTAGGGAATGGTCAAGTGCATGAATCCTTACAGCCAAACAGTCTGGGTTCAAATCCTGACACTGCCACATTCTAACAGTGTAAGTTTGGACAAGTAACTTAACCTGTCTGTGCTTCAGTTTCCTCATCTATAAAGTGGGCATAATAATAGCACCTATACCTCAAAGGATTGCAATGAGATTTAAATGAGTTACTCTTGGACTTCCCTGGTGGTTCAGTGGTTAAGAATCTGCCTGCCAATGCAGGGGACATGGGTTCGAGCCCTGGTCCGGGAAGATCCCACATGCCGCGGAGCGCGGAGCAACTAAGCCTGTGCGCCACAACTACTGAGCCTGTGTGCCACAACTACTGAAGCCCACGTGCCTAGAGCCCATGTTCCGCAACAAGAGAAGCCACCGCAATGAGAAGCCCACATGCCGCAATGAAGAGCAGCCCCCATTCACCGCAACTAGAGAAAGACCACGCGCAGCAACGAAGACCCAACGCAGCCAAAAATAAATAAATTTATTTTTTTAAAAATGAGTTACTCTTCATAAAGATGTACACACTTCATACTACACAGGCATTTGTTGACTAAAATAAACTCTATATTCTAAGTATCTCTTGGACTGGTCCCAAGCTACCATTATCTCTGCACCGTCTTACTGCCCTGACCTAATCGGTCTCGCTGCATCAAATCCCTGCTCTCCTCCAATCCCTCTACACATCCAAGCCAGGGTCACCTTTTCAAAATGCAAATATGATGCAAATACTTAACACTCTTCAATGGCTTCCTACTGTATAGCCCGCACTCCTTAGCAGGCTGGCAAGGCCTGTGAGATCGGGTCCTCACTCGCCTGTCTGGGCTCATCTTCGCCACTGAACAGTCTGGCCTCCCACATATCCAAACGCAGACTAGGGAGTTGCTTCCTTATCATCTGTAAGAGCTGAGTAATCAAAACTGTCCTTCCATTGACAGCAAGTGGAAATTGCACCCAATGGAGCCCAGTTTGTGCCAGGCCACATTCTTGGCTCCCTGAGCACCTGCCATGCCCATTTGCTTCCTGATTCCTTCATTCAGGAAGGATTTATTTCTCTATTTGTAAATAAATTTGTAAATATAGGTTGAGTGATGTGGGGCACCCAGAGATAAATCCTACCCAGCTTGGCTTGCTCTGGGCCAGGCCCTCTTCTATGTGCTTTACCTGAATTAACTAATTTCCTGTGAGGTAGGTATTATATTCAGCCCCATCTTACTAGTGAGGAAACGGAAGCACAGGGAAGTTAACTACTGTGCCCCAGGTTTTACAGCTAGTAAATCAAAGAGCCTTCTTGGTTCCAGAGTCTTGAGAAGGTTTATGAGGCTGAGCGTTACAAGAACTTGATAGACTTCAGAGACAGGAGCAATCACATTTCCTTAGTGGGAGTCCAACGCGAATGCAGAATAAAAAGTTTATGTGTCTCACAGTTTACAGTGTGGTTTCACATGGATCATATCATTTTACATGGATTATATCATTTAACCAGGGATTACAGCAGTACAGACTTGTGGCAAACAGAACAAGGTCTAGAATCAGATAATCTCATATTTCTTTCCCAGCCCTGTCACACACAGGGTAGGTGTTTTAGGGCCTCTTTTTGTGCCTCAATTTCTCATTTGTAAAGGGGGTATAATAAAACAATATATGTCATGCCATTGTGAGGATTAAATGAGATAATAATGCCCTTAGCACAGTGCCTGGCAAGTAGCAAATGCTAAAAATAATAATAATAACTACAATAAGAAGAAGATGCTGGCTTATTTTATTGGACACAGGTGATGTATCAACTACGTTCTGGGCCTCTTAAGCCTCACAAGAGCTCTGCAAGGTTTTGTCCTTATTGTACAGTGAAGAGCACGTGCTGACTAGGTGTCAGGTATTGTTCTAAAGCACTTTGCTGACTCAATCCTCACAACAATCTCAGGGGTAGGTACTACCTATTATAATCCTCTTTGTACAGAGGGGGAAACTGAGCATAAATTAAATAAGTTGATCAAGTTCACAGCCAGCAAGAGAAGCAACCAGGCAGTTTACTTCCAAGGTCCTACTCTTAACCATCTTCCCTTTCAACAACAGGTGAAGAAACAGGCTCAGAAAGTGAAGAGATCCCCACTCCTAAAAAGGAGCGCTAAACTATTTTCCAACCCAGGGATTATCACTATGTCCAGCAGATGGCGCCCCAGGACATAGCAAGCTGTGGGATTCGCATACGCGGTCAAAACTACCATACCCACAATGCAGTGCGGATATTAAGGGCCACCTGCCAGTTTAGCTGTCTGAGGCACTGCCTGTGTGCTCTCCAGGAGGAACGTGTGTGTCTGAGACATTCGGGTCCTTCCTCAATCTTAAGGTAGCAAGTTAAAAGTTTTTTCCGCTTCATCTCATCTTCCTTGTCTTACTAGTTGGAGAGCGGAAGGATGAATCCACGCTGCTATTGGTTGGCTTCATCTGCCTTACCCTAACGTGAGGACCCTTGACCTTTAACCCAAGGTGGCGGCGCCAGGAGCCTTAGCTCTTGCTGTGGACCTGAGATGATCTAAGGCCGGGGACTCCGCCTCATGTCGAAGCTAAGCCGGGCCACTCGGGCCCTCAGGAAGCCCGAGGCCGGCGGCGTGATCCGGACCATCGTGCGGGCAGGCCAGGCCATGCCCGGGCCCCCACTAGGCCCCGTCCTGGGTCAGGTGCAGCCGCAGCAGGAACCTGGCGTGGGAGGCGTCGGAGGGTGGGAGCTAGAACCCGGGTGGCGGGTGCGGGCTGGGCCAGAGCGGCCTCGGTTTAAAACGCGGCTCTGCTGCCCACACGTTGTATGTCCTTGGGTTAGTTACACAGCCTCTTCAAGATTCAGCTTCCTCTGTTCTTCGTCCACGAGCTGTTGTAAGGATAGAGAGGCGTGAAACATACGAATCATCTGGCACATAAAATGGTAGTTGGATCTGGGTAGAGAAAAGAGAATGGGAGCTTAGGGAAGTGAAGACGGAGGAGAGAATGGATGGAGCCTCCGGGGGAAAGGGAGCCGTCCCTTCCTCCGCACGCTGACCCCTATGCCTGCCTCACAGCGAGGCGTTTCCATCAACCAGTTCTGTAAGGAGTTCAACGAGAAGACCAAGGACATCAAAGAAGGCATTCCTCTGCCTACCAAGATTTTTGTGAAGGTGAGGAGTCGGGACTCTGATCCCCAGTTTCCTTCTCATTCTCCCCAGGCCCTGGAGCTGGTCACCTGGGGTTGCTACTCTGCGCATAACTTGGGGCAAGTGTTTTCCTGTTACCCGGCCCCACTTTCCCCATTTATACAGTAGGGACTAGGCCATATCTTTCCTGAACCCACGCTGCCATATTGCAGATCTTTCCTTTGTTCCTCCAACTTGCTGGGGCTTCCAGAGCAGAGTTGGACCTGGAATAGAAGTGACAGGGACGTTTGTTGCAGATTTGTTTCTTCTGTGGTTTTGTTGTCAGTTAAAGGGAAGGAAGGTGAGCTGAGGGAAGGGGGGACAGGAAGTTAGAAGTTCCCTGGGCTGGGGCAGCAGGGGTTGGGGGAGGTGGGAAGAAAGATTCTCATGTGTCTTTTTTCCTTTCAGCCTGACAGGACATTTGAAATCAAAATTGGCCAACCCACTGTTTCCTACTTCCTGAAGGCAGCTGCTGGGATTGAGAAGGGGGCCCGGCACACAGGTAAGGGGCAGGGTGGGCATCTGGGCTTCTGGGCTCTGGAAGGAAGCAGTGACACCTGAAGGGCTATTTGTTCCTTGCTCCCAGGGAAAGAGGTGGCAGGCCTAGTGACACTGAAGCACGTGTATGAAATCGCCCGTGTCAAAGCTCAGGATGACGCCTTCGCCTTGCAGGATGTGCCCCTGTCCTCTGTTGTCCGCTCCATCATTGGCTCTGCCCGTTCCCTGGGCATTCGTGTGGTGAAGGAGTGAGTTTCCGGGGAAGCTCAGTGTGAGGGGAGGGCCTGGAAAGTTCTTGACTCTGGGACAAAGCTGAGGGCCCACTGAGTGGGAGAGTCAGCTTCTGCGTTAATGGATCTTAGATTCTTGGGAGTGGGGAGCCTCGTTCATTCATTTGGAATATACTTGTTAAGTACCTATCACGTGTTAGGCATTGTTCTGGACACTGGATGCAGCTAGGAAGGAGGTAGCCGTGCTTGACCTTGCTTTCTAAGGAACTCAGAGTCCAGAGATGGAGGCAGATCCATAAATGGAGCAGTATACTGCCAGATGGTCAGTGTTGATAAAAGGAACTACAGGTATCCTCAGAACAGGGAGCAGAGCCCTGGGAAGTGAGGTCAAGGACTGGGGCAAGCATTGCAAGAAGTAGAAAAGTCCCTGTGAAGGATGTAAGGTGAAGGAATGGAGCAAAGAAGTTCAGTGTGATCTGGGTATATAATACTAGAGGCAGAATGGGACATAGTAGGACGTGAGCCAAACGGACTAGTTGGTTCTCAAATTCGGACTTGATCCTGAGGCCAGCAGCAGGCCCCCTCATGGGGCTTCGGATGGCCTCAGAAATTGTTTCCTCGAAGTGAGATGTAGGGTGGGAGAGCCTCTGGCCAGATGACAGCAGGGGCAACACTCAACCCTTTGCTGGCCTCTTGCTGCTGGTGTCACACCCCATGCAAAGGCTTACGGTTGGTTGTTTCCCAAGAGGAGTGGGGTTAAGCGTGGAACAGGGATAGACTTTACTTTGCTCAGATCTTTACTTGTATTGGGAGTACAGAAATGAGTGAATCTGATCCTTGCTCTGAAAGAGATATGCATGCACCACCTGATGACTTCATTTTACAAAATGTTTTGGGGCGCAGAGGAAGGGCAGGTTAATTTGGACTAGGGTGTAGCTGTGCTCATCCTCAAAAGGTGAGTAGGGCTTTAAGAAAGGAGTAAAAGGCAGGGGTGATAGTGGGGTGACAGTTCTGGCAGAGGAAACAGATGAGCAGAGGTATGGAGGCAGGAGGGGAGAGGGGTTCTGAGACAGTGACATGGTGCTGTGAGCTCCCCACCAGTGACCGGCCCTTCACTTACCGTCTGTTTTTCTGTACCTGCAGCCTCAGTTCAGAAGAGCTGGCAGCTTTCCAGAAGGAGCGAGCCCTGTTCCTGGCTGCTCAGAGAGAGGCAGACTTGGCAGCCCAGGCAGAAGCTGCCAAGAAGTGACCCCTGTCCCCCACCCTCCAGGATTTTGAAGGGGCCAGTTGGGAAGGCGGGGCCAGCGGGGAGGAAGGGAGGTCACATCAACCTGATTATATTTTTCTGACTTTAAATTATGTATGCATGTGTGGTTATATCAAAAGGATCAAATGTGAATAAACATCTTTTGTCACCCACTCTCAGTTTCTGCCTTGGGACCCCAGAGAAGGGGACCTCATCCACGCAGAGCGACTGCCCAGGATCTGAATTGGCAGGGGTAGCAGAAAATCCTGTGTTTTCCCATTTTCCAGGGGTGAGAGAAAGGGCAAGGTAGGTGGGGGCATGGCTGCTGGACTTGGGTGTACAGAGGCAGCAGATGTTGTTTCTGCTTCCATCAGAAATGCCTCCTATCTCTTGGGGACTTGCCACCTCAACAGAGACAGAACCCTTTGGGGACTTCAGGTCACAGCCCCAAGCAGGGTTGCTACATGGAGTGCCCTGGATCCCAAGGGCTACTTCAGGCCCCTCTATTAAGCTGACCCTGGCTCTGAGTCAGGTGATATCTGAATGTGAATTATTGTGGGGTTTATGGCTACAGACCCATGGAAGAAGCAAAGCATCGGTAGGTACCTGCCCATGGTGGGAGGAGTCCTTGGGAAGCCCTGGCCTTTTGTTTTCCCATTAGTCATAATATCAAGGACTATTGTCCCCTCAGAGAAAAGAGGAGGAGTTGGGGGGAAAATGGGATTCACATTTACTAAGCACCTGTTGTGTGCTAGGTACTTGGTTTTACACCGAGAAGATTTGGAAAGCATAGGAAAAACCCTACAAGAAAAGAAAAGCCTCAAGTAATCCCCTCACCTAGATGAGATTCCTGGCAATATTGTGGTATATATCTTTTCTGCTTGTTTTTTTTTCTTTGTGTTTATATATAATACTTTAAGAATAAAACAAATTTGGGTCATACTCTAGATACTGTTGTATTCTACTTTTACTTGTAACTTGGCAATGATTTAGAACATTTTTTCATTATTAATCATCTTCCTAAAACAATTTTTAATGGCTACTTAGTATTCTGTCTTATGGGTAGACCATTATTTAACCAAGTCCTCAACTGTTGGGTAGGTTTGTTGTTTGCATTAAAAAAAAAAAATACACACAACCCTGTGATGAACATCATTTGGTCCTCTGCTTCAGGGTCTCCCAAAACTTCAATCAAGGTGTCAGCTGGGGCTGTGGTCTCATCTGAGGCTTGACTGGGGAAGGATCCACTGTCAAACTCACGTCGTTGTTGGCAGCATTTAATTCTTTCTGAGCAGTTGCATGAGGGCCTCAATTTCTTGCTGGTTATCAGTCAGAGGCCATACTCATTTCCATTCTCTCTAGCTGTGTTGTCTTGGGCAAGTTACTTAACTACTCTGTGCTTTAGATCCATCATCTATAAGATAGAGAAAATAGTGCTTATCTCAAAAGGTTGAAGCAATAACTGCATATATGGCCAGTTAATTTATGGCAAAGGAGCCAAGAATATATATACAATGGGGAAAGGACAGTCCCTTCAATAAATGGTGTTGAGAAAAGTGGACAACCACTTGCAAGAGAATGAAACTTCAAAAATTAACTCAAAATAGGTTAAAGACTTGAGCATAAGACCTGAAACCATAAAACTCCTAGAAGAAAACAGACTCCTTGACATTGTTCTTGGCAGTGAGTTTTTTTATTTGACCGCAAAAGCAAAGGCAACAAAGCAAAAATAAACAATGGGACTGCATCAAACTAAAAAGCTTCTGCACAGCAAAGGAAACCGTCAACAAAATGAAAAGGCAATGTACAGAGTAAGGGAAAAAGATTTATAAATCGTATACCTGATAAGGAGTTAGTATCCATAGTATATAAAGAACTCATACAACTCAATAACAAAAACAAAAAAAAAACCAAAAACAAAAACCCAGAAAAACAACAATCACACACACACACACATATACTCTAGTATCATTCAAGAACAAGCAATTCTCTTGCTTCGCATCGCCCTTTAGCCACTGCCCCATTTCTCTGGGTTTTTTTTGTTTGTTTGTTTTTTTGTTTTTTGTGGTATACGGGCCTCTCACTGTCGCGGCCTCTCCCGTTGCGGAGCACAGGCCCTGGACGCGCAGGCTCAGCGGCCATGGCTCACGGGCGCAGCCGCTCTGCGGCATGTGGGATCCTCCTGCACCGGGGCACGAACCTGTGTCCCCCGCATTGGCAGGCGGACTCTCAACCACTGTGCCACCAGGGAAGCCCCCATTTCTCTGTTTTCTTTCACTGTAACAGTTAAAAGAATTGTCTAAACAGACTCTATACTTTTCATCTCCCATTTACTCTTTGCTTGTAATGTTTTTTGTCTCAAAGTCTGTTGTGTCTGTTATTAAATATACCTACACCAATCTCTCTTTTGTTTAGAGTCAGCACAATATATCTTTTTTTTTACATCCTTTCCACCTTTTCCTATTATGTTTTAGATGCTCTTGTAACAGAATTAGTTGGTGTGGTAGCCACCTTCCAAAATGGCTCTCGAACCCTACCTCTTAGTAATTAACACTCCCCCACATTGTGCTGGGGTTAGTCTATGTCACCAAGACTGGCAGAAGTGCTGTCATGTCACTTCCAAGATTAGGTCATCCTAATCCCCACAGCTCCCATCTTGGTTACCTTCTCTCCTTTATAGTTGCACCCACCCACCTCTCTCCTAGTATCCTAATCCCTGGCAACCACTTTTCTGTTCTCTACCTCTATTATAGGGAGGTCTTTGTCCTCATTTCTAGAATGCTATATGAGTGAACTCATACAGTATATGTCCTTTTGAGGTGGTTTTCTTTTCTCACCCAGTCTAATGCCTTTGAGATCCATCCAAGTTGTTGTGTGTATTAATAGTCTGTTCCTTTTTCATTGCTGAATAGTATTCCAAGGTATGGATGTACCACAATTTGTTTAATCATTTATCTATTGAAGGGCATTTAGTTGTTTCCACTTTTTGGCTATTACAAATACAGGGATTATTCTTGAAAGATGTAATTTTCATTCCTCTGGGATAAATGCCCAGGAGTGCAATTGCTGGGTCATATAGTAATTGTGTTTTCAGTTGTTTAAGAAACCTCAAAATTATTTTCCAGAATAACTACATTACTTACACTGCCCCAGCAATATATGAATGATCCAGTTTCTCTGCAGCCTCATCAGAACTTGATGTTGTTGTTATTATTTTAGTTGTTCTAATAGGTGGGTTGTGATATCTTGTTGTGGTCTTAATTTGTGTTTCCATAATGTCTAGGGTTGTTGAAAATCTTTTCATGTGCTTATTTGCTATATATCTATGTTCTTTGGTGAATTGTCTCCATTTTTTGGTCCATTTTCTTCTCTTTCTTTTTTCTTTTTTTTTGGCTGCACTGTGTGGCTTGTGGGATCTTAGTTCCCCAACCAGGGGTTGAACCTGGGCCCTTGGCAGTGGGCCCAGTGAAAGTGCCGAGTCCTAACCACTGGACCGCCAGGGAATTCCCTTTTGTCCATTTTCTAATGAATTGTTGTGTTTTTCTTTAACTGCTGTGTTTTGAGAGTTTTAGGGAGGAGCTCTTTGTCAGGTATGTGGTCTGCAAATATTTTCTCCCATTGTGTAGCTTGTTTTTTCATCCTCTTAACAAGATCTTTCACAGAGCAAAAGTTTTCAACCTCAATAAATCCAATTTATCAATTATTTTCTTTTATGGATCATGCTTTTGGTGTCATGCCTAAGAACTCTTCACCAAACCCTTGGTACCTAAGATTTTCTCCTATGTTTTTTCCTAAAATGTTATATTTATGGCTTATTTTTAGCTCTCTGTCCACATCATGAAAACTTTATTATAGCTGTGTCTTCTTTTGTTTATTTATTTATTTATTTATTTTTGTGGTACGTGGGCCTCTCACTGTTGTGGCCTCTCCCATGGTGGAGCACAGGCTCTGGACGCGCAGGCTCAGCAGCCATGGCTCACGGGCCCAGCCGCTCCGCGGCATGTGGGATCTTCCTGGACCGGGGCACGAACCCATGTTCCCTGCTTCGGCAGGCGGACTCTCAACCACTGCGCCACCAGGGCAGCCCCCCCCCTTTTTTTTTATTTGATAAACAACTTTATTTATGAATGACCTGGGGAAATTTGTTAAAATGCAGAATTTAATTTAATATCTGAGGAGGGACTCACGATTTTGAATTTCTAACAAGCTCCCAAGGTGATGTCGGTGTTGCCGGTTTTTGGACCAAAACTCTGAATACCAAGGTGGGGAGAGGTGAGATAGAAATATAAAACAGAAGAAAGGAGAATGATGAGGTGAGGCAAAGAAAAAATACGGTTTGTTTGAGGTCATGGCTAGGGATGCGCCACTTTACATGGACCATGGAGATCAGTAGACTTTCTTTAAAAACTATACCTATTCTGCTATATCTTGGTTAGTTTCTAGACGGCAAAAAATTTCTGCTTCATTTACAGTCTTAATAGTAATTTTTCAGAGGGAGCTTGAAGTTGCTACTGGTAGAAAAAAGAGTAGGAAAAGTCAGACATGTACAATGTTTTGAAGGACCAAATGTTACTCTTCCATTTGTGTTCTCAGGTAGCTTCCAAAATCCTAGCATTTCCCCAGCTTGGTTATCCAGCCTGGCACATACTTTCCTCCTCCTTAGCTAGATATAATCTCCTTGTATGTTTGATGGAAACTCAGTTGGCCTTAGGGAAAGCATTTAATTTGCTGAATTCCCATGAATTTTTAACAACAATCATGCATCTAATCCTATTGGGGCACTCGCATTTTAGAGGAAGGACTGCTTATTCAAGAACAATAAATCTTAAATAGTGCATCATATTTGGGTGAGTCTAACTTTCCTAATCCTCATAAATCACCTCATGGACCACTGTTCTTCTAGGAATGGGAGATGTAACACTTACTCTCCTGGTGCTCTTACATGCAGTCTTCTCAAAGGATTATAAAAAATCATTCTGAAGTGTTACTTTTTTATAACAAGAGTGCAAAGAAGTTAAGATCTTGTTGCCTCTCACTCTCAATATATATATTATGTATAGGTTCAATTCAACCTAGGTTTTAAGAAAAAAAGCCATGGCCATTTCTTTTTGAAAAATTTATATATTGTTGCATTTTATTCCAAGTTTCCTATTTGAGTGATGTGAATGAGGTCTGCTGTCACCCCCTGCTTCTGATGATATTAGTGACTTCCATACTGCACCTTTTATATTTTTCAATTTTTGTTGTACTTCTGCCACAGCTCCATAGTGAGAGGAGCAGATGATTTCTAACTATTGTGTGGCTACTTCTTCCCCTGGACTATCTGGGTGTGCTCAGTTACAGCACTGTGTCAGATGTCTTCCAACTAAACGATGATTACGTTGCTTTTTTCATCTATTCTGTAGATAATCTTAGTCACTGGCCTGCAGCAAAGCTGGAATGAAGTCTCAGAGGTATATTTCAACTTGCAAAACAATCGTGAAGGTTGGCCTTGCATTTTCATAAGGCAGTTTGTGTTTTCTTAAGGAGTTCTTATCCTGTGCCTAAATGGCTTTACTTGCCTTGTGAGAATCAGCTGACTTTTTTTTTTTTTTTTTGGCACTACGCGGGCCTCTCACTGTTGTGGCCTCTCCCGTTGCGGAGCACAGGCTCCAGACGTGCAGGCTCAGCGGCCATGGCTCACGGGCCCAGCTGCTCCACGACATGTAGGATCTTCCCGGACTGGGGCACGAACCCATGTCCCCTGCATCGGCAGGTGGACTCTCAACCACTGTGCCACCAGGGAAGCCCATCAGCTGACTCTTTATGTGTGTGTGACTTCATCGAACCTTTTAAGAAACTATTTCTTGTTATTTTCAACTTTGGCATTTCCAGGCAAAAATTTGCATAGATATTTGCATAGAAAATATGAGTCTGCTTCCAAGCCTTCTAGCAGGGACTTTGTATCAAAAGTGAAAAGGAAAGAAGATGAAGCTAAAATCCTTATACATGGCTACTTGGGTGTAACTAAGAAGCAATCTAGTCATCCTGGTTTGCTTGTAAGCACATCGTGGGTATATAGTGCCAATCTTACATTTGAAGAAGTTTGCAATTAGCTATGTCTTCTTAAGCACCATGTCCTCTTAAACCATATCCACAGTATAGTTATGTTTTACATTTAAGTCTGTGACCCATTTTGAGTTAATTTTTGTATAAAGTATGAGGCTTAGGTTGAAATTCTTTTCTCCCCCGCCACGGACGTCTAATTACCCCAGTAGCATTTGTTGAAAACGTTATTCTTCTTGCATTGAATTGCTTCTGCACTTGATTTTCTTCAGCTCTGAAAATCTGGGGAAATTCAGTTCTGCCCCTCAGAGGTTTTGAGTTTAGCTTTCATCCCCGTGCAGATTTGAAATCTGGCTGATGTCTCGATGGGGAGACTGGTCCTGAGTTTCTGGCACTGTGTATGACATAATTATACTCCATATGCAGTATATGCCACCAATTTTTATTTCAAATGATGATTTTTAATTACATGTGTTCATTATATCAATAGGGTGATTTTATTTTGCTCAAATAACTGAAATAGAAAATAATATTTTGGATTGTGTACTTTTACTAAAACTTGGCCTAGTATAGATTATAGTAGCCTGTGATATATTAAGATACCCACATGGTTTTCAGACAATGTACAAACAGGCCACTCAGCACATTGTTTTATAATTTTTTGCCAAAAAAACCCAAAAAAAACCCTTGATACGGGTTCCAATTTTCTATTTCCAATTGTTTTCCAATTGAATTTTTAATTTCAGTTTTCATCTTTTTTATCGTATTTCTAGAAAATCTATTGGTTCTTTTTCAAGTCTGCTTATCACTGTTTTCATTTCGTGTTCCCTGTAAATGTTCCTTTTTTTTAAACTTTGCATATTTGAATCATTTCTTATTTATTTATTTATTTATATACTTGCCTTGTGGACTTTATTTTTTTTAATTAATTTTTATTGGAGTAGAGTTGATTTACAATGTTGTGTTAGTTTCTTCTGTACAGCAAAGTGGATCAGTTATACATATACATACGTCCACTCTATTTTAGATTCTGTTCCCATATAGGCCATTACAGAGTATTGAGCAGAGTTCCCTGTGTTATACAGCAGGTCCTTATTAGTTATCTATTTTATATATAGTAGTGTGTATATGTCAATCCCAATCACCCAGTTTATCCCCCTCCCTTTCCCCCTTGGTAACCCTAAGTTTGTTTTCTATATCTGTGACTCTATTTCTGTTTTGTCAATAAGTTCATTTGTACCATTTTCTTTTTAGTGAGTTACTTAAGTTTTTAAAGTGTTTTTTTGTTTGTTTGTTTTTCATCTTTTTGGCCACGCCACACAGCTTGCGGGATCTTAGTGAAACCGGGCATTGAACCCAGGCCCTCGGCAGTGAAAGCACTGAGTCCTGACCACTGGACTGCCAGGGAATTCCCCATGTTCCCTGTAGATGTTCTTGACTTGGTAATTAACTGCTTTAAACATGAAAACGTATAGTTGTTTTAAAGTCAGTAACTGACTCCTCCGATATACACACTGTGTGTATCTGTTTTGCTAGTTCCTGCCCGTATTGTCTTGCTTCTTTGTGTGTCTGGTTATCTTTGACTGTGTCCTGCTCAATGCCTGTGACACGTTATTTATGGAAGCTCCTTGAGGCCTAAGATGGATATGCCCTCATCCAGAGAGGTTTTCAGTTAGTCCTGCCGGGCACGAGAGGAGACTACAAAAGTCCTGATATTCATCTCATCCCAGGCTAAATACACAGCAACTCTTCACCCGGTTACTAAAGTCAGAGACACAAGACTCCTCTCTTTTCCTCACCCCCCTCTAAACACATTAGCAAATCATGTTAGTTCTGTCTCCAAAGTATCCCCAATCCAGTCACTCACCCCCGTCTGTGCCTGGTGAAAGCTCTCATCCCCTCTTGCCTGGACCACGGCAGGAGCCCAGCTGGTCTCTCGGCTTCCACTCCTGCCTCCACTAATCCTTTCTCCACACACTGTCAGAGGGATGGCTTAAACATGTGAATTAAATCATGTCATTCCCCTGCTTAAATCTCCTCAATCAATTCCTATTGCATGTGAAATAAAATCTAAGTTTCTTATTGTGGTGTAAGGCCCTGAGTAATCTTTTCCCTCCTCTCCAACCACTCTTCCTCTCGCTGGCCTTGATCCAGCCACACTGATTTCCTTGCTCGTCCTTAAACAGGTCAAAGCCTTTCCCATTTAAATACCTCTACTCTTGCTTTCCTTTGGCCTGGAACATTCTTACTCCTGTTCCTCGTCTTTGATATCTTAGCTCAATGTTACCTTCTAGGAAAGGGCTTCCTGTCACCCCACTCTACGTTAGGACCCTCTGAACCAGAGCTGTGGTTCTCTACCGTAGCAGCCTGGCTCTGTCCCTTACTGCATATTCTGTATGCTCCTTTGAGACTTTACTTACTTTTTGTTACATCTCCCCACAACTAGAATGTAAGCTCTGTGAGCCCAGAGATCTTGTCTGTCTTGTTCACTGCTGCGTCCCCAGCACCCAGAAACGTTCCTGGCACATGTAGTTACTGTGAATATTTCCCACATAAAAAAAATGAGGCTGCAGAGCCAGCCCTTGGGGTCAGTCTTTATGACCCCAAAACTTGTGCTCTTTCTCCTACATTCTGCTCTCAGGGCAGAGTCTGGAATCCGTGGGAAGGGAACTGGCTGAGGGTCAGATCTGGCTTCTGCAGCGACTCTGGTAGTGCCATCGGACAAGTCCTTTCCTCCCCGCTGGCCTCCGTTTATCCACCAGTGCTAAGGTATGACGCTCTGAGCCACAGGGACCTTGCCAGTGAGAGGAACAGAAGCAGATCCCTCTCTGTCCAGCAGGTAGAGCCATTGGCTCTTTTGAACTTGGCTGCCGGGATCTCTCATTCAGAATGTTGAGATGTCTTCTCATCAAAACGCACACTCTACTATCACCTACCGCCACCACCAAACACCAGTGAGGTGTTCATTTTTTTGCTCACATTTTAAAATTTTTTAAATGTTCATTTATTTAGTTTTACTTGTTAAAGAAACTTTTTATTTCGGAATATATTTAGATTTACAGAAATGTTATGAAAATACTAGTTTCCATATACTCCACACCTATTATTTCCCCTGTTATTAACATCATACACATATGGCACATTGGTCACATTTATGAACAAATATCGATACATTATTATTAACTAAAGTCCACACTTTATTCAGGTTTCCTTAATTTTTTATTTTATTTTTTTGGCCACGCCAGGGGTCTTAGTTTCCAGACCAGGGATCGAACCCATGCCCCCTGCAGTGGAAGAACAGAGTCCTAACCACTGGAGGGCCAGGGAATTCCTGGGTTCCTTTTGTTTTTAACCTATGTCTATTTTCTGTTTCAGGATCCTATCTAGAACACGTTACATTTCGTCATCATGTTTCCATAGGCTCCTCTTGGCTGTCCCAGCTTCTCAGACTTTCCTTGCTTTTGATGACCACCAGGGAGGTTTTAGGTTTTTTTTTTTCAGTTGATGAACAGTTTTACTAGAAAATGAACAATTTTTCCCAGTGTTTGAGACATAATGGACATATAACACTGTATAAGTTTAAGGTATACGACATAATGATTCGATATGTGTATATATTTCAAAGTGATTGCCACAGTAAGTTTAGTTAACATACCAGGGGTGGTTTGTAGATGGGACTCCAACATGTGTCTTGAGCTTATGGTCACTTAAGGTTCAAAGCTGAAAGATACAATGCTTGGCCCTCTGGGGAACTTAGGCACAAAATTCTTGTGGTAGAAATTGGTAACTTCCTACTCAGGTTCTTATTAGGCTGACCTTCAGAAGTGGTCCTCTCGATAAAATGTTTCTAGTGTGCCTGCCGTGTGTTTGGCCCTGTGATCGGCACCAGTGGGGGGTGGAGCAGAGACAGGGTCGTTTTGGGGCTTCCAGTCCAGTTCTTTTGTTCAAGTTGGAGAATAGACGCACAGGAAGGCAGAAGGTAACACTGCACCTTCCTGTTTCACCCAAGGATGTATCCAAGGTGGAAAAAAGGTGACAGGTCCCTGGAATGCCTTCCCATAGGACCTCTGAAGGGCATGGCCTCAGAACTGGAGGATTTGGAATGAGAGGAGGTTTAGGGAATTCTCAGTGTTGTGCTCTCAGCTCCTGGAATCCAGCCCCCGTATTTCAGTGGGCTGGGGTGGGGGAGACTGGGGCCTGGAGTTTCCTTCCCCACCTTGAGAAAGAAACTTGTAAGCCTTCGTGGTCACCATTGCTTTCTAATTCAGTTTAATAACTTAAGTCCTTTCTGTGCTCCTCAGCTTATAAGAGGCCCCATCACGTCCTAGCAGCATCTTTGGGAGGTCAGGGCCGTTTCTTTCAGCCCCATTTTACCTGTGAAGAAACTGAGGCTCACGTCCTACTCGGCAGATAGTGGAGGTGGAATTTGAATCCAGCTCTTTCTGGCTCCTAATTTTCATTTCTGCCCCCACCATATCCTGTGGTGTATGGCCCTCAAGCTTAGAGGAAGACAGTGTTTTGGGAAACTTTTCCTCTTGATCCACTAAGTTATATTCTGCTCAGAAGTTTGGGGTCTGCTCTAGTTTGTGGACTGGGAGGGGAGGAGGCCCCTGCTCCAGCCCAAGCCTGCCCTTCCTGGGGAATCTGGCAGAGGAGACAGGCCAGGGCTTGGAGGCAGAGGACGTGGGTGTATTGCCCACCTGTGGCTCTCACTAACTGTGGGAGTAAAAAAATCACTTTTTCCTTGTGATCCTCAGTTTCTTCATCAATGAAATGGTGCTTATACACCTGTCCAGAGGCTTTATTGCAGCGACTAAGTGATATAAAATTGTTTGTCAGCTGAAAGCCCCATTCAGGGATAAAAGAGGTGGTTATCATTTCCAGTGAGAGATCCAGGACCCTAAATCCAGGGAAGCTGCTTGCCTGTAGGGCCAGGCTGAAGAAAGAAACTCATGTTCTGAAACTCCAAACTCATGTCCAGGAAAATGCCAAGCTGAATCCCCTACCCATCCCCAGACACTTCTGCTCCCTCCCACACTGGAAGCACTGCAAGCCCGGAGCAGAGAGGAGACTCCAGTACCCTTTAGCATTGGATGTCAAAGCATCTTGAAGCCAAGACGTAGCATCTGTTTCAGCTCCAAACTCTCAGCTTCTAGAACAGGGTGGGCCACACACAGAACACTCAGGTGTTGAGTGAATGAATGAATGAGTGCATGAGTGAATGAAGAAATGCCAGGGCTGTCAGCAGGTCCAGAGTTTACCTCCTAACCTCCAGGCTCCCGTTGGGACCTCTCAACCTTCTCAGGTCACCACCCTTCCCTTTTCACAGAAGTGCATGACACCAGGTGTACCAAAAAGGCAAACTGGACTTTATTATAAAGTTGGCTACAAAGTCACCGCAGCACCACGAGGTGACCACCTGGGTAGTCCCAGGCAGTTGGGCAGCCGGGTGAGTCCCGCACCAGGTACACGCACTCGTGCAAGCACACGTGTGACGGCGGCAGGTCTGCCTTCCTCCATCGGAAAGGAACGTAGCGTCTCTTCGCGCCCCCCACCCCAGGCGCGGGGCGCAAAAGTCACAAGAAGGGCCGCCAGGGCGGCAGAGTCCATCGGAATTGAAATCCCGTTACTGGTGTGTAGAGAATTCTACGTGGGTGTCAAGAGCCCCTCAGGGCACAGGCTGGCCCAGGTGGGCACTGCCTTTCCCCCACCAAGGCCCAGGGGTGGCTTGGCCCCCCGGAGTGGAGAACTGGCCCAGGCCCATGGGGCAGCGCGGGGCGGGGGAAGTGAGACTCCCCCATTCTCCGCTTGAAATCCCATTCAAGGAAACTCACTACGAGTGAATACAGATTGAAATGGAAACTGGGATTGCTTGATGTCTCTAAATTTTAAAAAGAAGCTCCCCTCCCTTGCCCTCCCACCTCCCCCCCCCAAATCCTGCAGGGCCTAGGGAATCGGATCTATCCCCCTCTGGCCCCCAGAATCCCCCCAACAATCCCGGGGGGGTGGAGAGCGGCTCCATGTCTTGATGACAATATGCCATACTTGACGACGTTAAGTCACAGACTTATTCAAAACGTTGGTTCCCCTCCACTTCCATCTGCAGAGAGAGAGAGAGAGAGAGACAACAGTCAGTTAGGCCTATTAGGAAAGACAGGCTGAGGATGTGGTGCACTGTTGGCACATAGTATGGGCTTCCAGTACGCTGGTCCAATGACTGAATGATCACCAGAGGCTCAGAAGATACGGGAGTAGTTTGGATGAATGGAGTGAAATTATGTCTGTGGTTTTGGAAAGGATGGAGCCATAGCAGGGACACTCTGTCGGGGCCAGGGGCTGAGCCCCACTCTCTTTCCCAAACTCCTATAAGCTCTCACTCTGTATTCCCTTTGGGGGACAAAGAATACTGAGATAGAGCTCTAAACCCGCTTCCATCAGTTTGTTGTGCAACCTCAGGGGAGTTTCTTTAACTTCGGGATCTTGACTGTCTTCATCTGTAAAATGGGGTGGGATGGCTGATCTAGGTCCCTCGTAGAGTTAAGAAGCACAAACCGTTACCCAAGATTCTCTTGCATCTTATCCCACACCCCTAATCTCTGCCCCCCAGGCCTACTTGTCCAGAACTTCCATATTGTTTTCATTAGTTCTTATCCTAACCGCTATCCTACACAGCAGGTGATCTTATCCTATTAGTGAAACTGAGGAACAGAGAGGGCAGTTTACTCATCTAACTCCACCCAGCACCTCATTGGCAGGAGAGGAACTTGAGTTCTTGAACATTTTAGCTCAACTCACCTTCATGGAAGCTGTCTTGAACTTGGCTCTGGAGTTGATGCAACTCATCAGTAAACCCATCGTAGGGGAATGCTGAGACACCTGTCTCAAAGGCGGTTTCGTATGTGGCCAGGTCCTCCAGGAAGCTGCTATCTTCTGGGGACAGGTTGTTGCGAGGTGATGGGGCCCCTCCTGGGACTGCTGCCTCAGGATCCTCTGAACTCCATTCCCCATTGGGGTCTGGGGTAGAGAGATCCATGAAGATGTCTTCCACGGGCGTCTCTTCCAGGAATATATCAGGGTCAGTCAGGAAATCCAGGTCCTGGCATTTCCAGGGTTTTAGGTCCAGGCTGAGCACAGGGGGGCCAGCTCCTGCCAGGGAAAGGTTAGGGTCCAGGGGCTCCAGCCCGCCAAGTGGCTCTAGCCCACCCGTGCCAGCCTCTGCTGAGAAGGGCCTGTCCATGCCCTGAGCCAACTGGCTGATCTGCTGGATAAGACGGTCTATCTCATTCTGCTCCTTCTCCGAATAGTGGAAGAAGCTCTGCTTGACTGGAGAGGCCTCAGGTGTAAGCAGGCCTTCGGGCACCAGGGGGACATCCACAGAGAGGGGGCCCCGGAGCTGGGCTAGGGCCAGGAGTGTGCAGTCCCCATTACCAGGGCTGCTAGGACTTGGGGGCAACTTCTCATAGAGAAAACTGCATCCCTCCTGGGCGAAGTAAGTCTTGGTGGGATTAGGGCTCAGTTGCTCTGGGAAAGTTTGGCTGGGGCTGTTCAGGTGTGCTTGGAATGCTGTGCTTGGAGAAGTCACCTGCTCATGGGCAGGGCTGTTCAGACGCTCTGGGAAGGTGGCAGTGCTGGGAAGCAGCTGATCTGGGAAAGTGGAGGTGCAAGGATCTTCATAGCTTCTGGCTGAGGTTTCAGTCAGTTGGCCTTGTAGTGGGCTAGTCAGTGGATCTGGGAAAGTTGCACTGCTGGGCGTCAATTGATCAGAGAAGGTCACAGTGCTCGGAGTCAGCTGTTCTTGGAGAGAGCTGGATGGAGTGGGCAAGTGGGTCTGGAAGGGCTCATGGAGGCTGAAGAGGAAAGCACAGCCTCCCGGCTGGTGGGGCGTGTAGGGTGGGGTGCACACAAGATCCTTGCTCAGGTCTGCTTGAAGAGAAGGCTCAGGGCCAGATGGGAATGTCAGGTAACTGAAGCCAAGCTCTTTGGGGGGTCGGGGAAGCTCTTCTGGTGTTGAGACAGCACCCAGCTCAGGAGCACTGGGGAAATTGGTGCTTCGGGGAGGCCCCATGGTGAAGAGTGGATTAGGGCCAGAGCATTGCTCCTGCGAGAGGATGCTCTCCGGGAATGAGGGCAGCATGGTCGGGGTGCCCAGGACATAGGCTGCCTGGGTTTCTTCAGAGTTTAACTGCTGGCGGAGGCTCCAGGCTTCCGTGTCACTGGAGAGGAGAGAAGAGGCAGCCGGTAAGGGTGTGGTGTCCATTCCCAGAGAAGTTCTCTGATTTGTATCTCCTCCATGTCCACCTCAGCTGCCTCCCAGGCCCCTGGCTTGCAGCTCACCTGATTGGGTAGTTATTGGCAGTAATGGGACCCTCCGGACCTTCTGAATATAAAAGGCAATAAATCCATGCCCAGCCTCCAGGCTTGGCCAGCAGTCTCACCACCATCTCTGCTTGAATATCTCCACTCTCAGCCACTGAGGAGAAAGAAGAGATGCAGAGTTAGGACGCCCATCAGACAGCACCACCTATTCTCCCCACTCTCTGACCTCTCCACTGAATTGGGGTATTCATGACATCCTCTTTTCTGACTACCTTAACCTGCACCATTCAACTCCCCACTTTGACCTCACCACTCAGAGTCCCCCAGTTCTGATTCTATTCTCACCTTGACTCCTTACCCTAGTGTTCACCCTATAGCATCCAAAGCTGTTAGCCTCTGATATCTCCCCGACATCAGTCTTGATCACAGCCCTTCTTGGTCAGGTTTCCCATGCCCTTTCCCAACTCCCTGTCTTGTCCTCAGCCTCTCTGGACACTCACACAGGCGGTAGTGTTGAGCAGAAGCGTGGCCCAAGTCCTCAGGGTGCAGCAGTCCATACCATGATTTACAGAGCAGTTCACTGCGCTCAAAGCCCAGGTAGATTAGGACACTGGGAAGGTGGAAAGGATGAGGTCAGCTTTCTGTTTTCCCTGCTTGATACCCAGGCATCTCACTCCCTCCCAGGTCTTCTGCACCCTTAGATCCCATCCTCCCTGTCCCTGACTCCAGAATCTAGGGTCCCCTCACCTCTGACCTGCCTTTTCCCTGGAGTCTGAACACTCTGGGCTTACCTCTCTGAGATGTCCAGCAGGGCCAGGTCCTTAGCGTGATGGCTCTGGAACATGGCCAAGAAAAGTGAGGCAGGGCCAGGACCAGGGCCAGGGCCAGGGCCAGGGCGGGGTCTTGTCTCCAGTGGAGCACAGAAAGCTGTGAACACAGGATTTCCTGCCCAGTAGGCCCCAGGTGGGTGAGCGTGGAATCGGCCTCGAATAAGCACCAGTTTGTTGCCTGCACTCTGGCGCCTGAGGGACTTGGAAGTGTTGAAGCGACAGCGGAAGAGGCGATCTAGGTGAGTGAAGAGAAAAACTGGTAAGAGAGTGAATGGCTGAGAGAGATGGCAAATGGGAAGGAGCAGGGCAGCAGGAGGCATATTGGATTGAGGAAAGGAGAAAGGAGTTCTCACCATTATCCAGAGCGGAGGGCAGGGTGAGTTGCTGGCGCACAGTTAGGTGGTCAGCTGGGTCAATGATGTCGTAGATACTGTCACCCTGGGCAACCAGGTCCACCTGGAGAAAGGTAAAGGAGAGATGACCATTAATGAAGGCAGCAAGAGCCAATCCTTGGCACATAGCATCTTGTAGGCTATAACTTCCTCCCCTGTAATTCCCAGATTCTCAAAAGTGGAAAACTCATTGTGTTCCCATCCGTGCTGCAGTCCAAGCTGAAACGGTCCTCAGCACTCACCATGGAGTGGCCCAGATGCTCGCTCACACTCTCAGAGAGATATAGCAGCTTCCCCTCCGCCGTGAACACAAGCAGGAATCCAGGTAGTGCTGCCACTATGTCTTCAAGCTCTTGAGCTGAGAGAAGCCCTGTGGGGCCCGCCAGAGGAGTGCCTGCAGAGTGAGAAGACAGGGTGAGTCAGGAGGAAGACTGGGAAGCAAAGCAGAAGTGAGAAAGACATGGAGCGGGTTTCAGAAAATTCTGAGGAATTTCTCATGGACCTGCTTCTGCACACACCTGTTGACCTGCTGCCCACAGCTCTTGCCCGGGGAACCTGTTGCTGGATCTCTCCAGCCAGCGAGCCCTTCGACTTCTAAGTCGGGGCTGGGGCTTTGGCGGGTCTGTGTTTCAGGACCACGGACAGCGCTCCAAAGCCGACCGAGCGTTCAGCACCGCGGGCAGTGCCTTGCAACCCGGTGGTGCTGTCAGCACCGCGGGCAGCGCTCCACCGGCTGCAGAAGAGCCCTTCCAGTATCGTGAACAGCATCTGTGCTTCCCCAGGCTTTGGCGGCTCCGTCCCTGTAACTTCCCGGGTTTGCCTTCGCTGGCTCCCCGGAGCGCCTCTACGCTGGTGGGGACTGGGGCCATTCCGTCCTGGCTCTCCCCCTCCCATAAGTCTGGCACCAGGGACACTATCCAGGCTCTCTAATCCTCATTCAGAACTAAGGTGAGGTTTGGACAGAACTCAGGAGGAAAAGTGGGAATTCCTGAGTTCTCCTAGTTCCTTCTCACCCCAGCTCGCCGACACGCTGCCCTAGACCTGCGGCAGTCCCAGTGGGTTCCCTCTGCTTCACTCTCCCCGGCGCGCGCCAGCTCGTGTCTCCGCCCCAGTTTGCTCACCTCCAGCGAAGAAGACGCCCTTGCGAGTGTAGATGCAGGCAAGACTCATAATGTGCAGGTAGGACAGCCGGACCTTGTCCGCTTCGGCCAGCGGCAGCAGCTCCTTGAGGTTCCGGATCTCAGCGTTGATCTGGTCGCGGCGCGCCTTGGAGGCGCCCTTGGTGGAGCGATACATGACTAGCGGCTGCGGAGCTCCAGCTCGGGCGCTCCGAACACCTGCGTTCCTGTCCCGACGCACCGGTGGCTTCCTCCTTGCTTCCCCGTCTCTCGCTCAGGCTCTTTCTCTCTCTGTCTCCTCTCCTGGGCTCCGCTCGGCTGCGCTGCCCCCCTTGCCTGCCTTGTTCCGCCTTATATAGCTCCTGTCAGGCGTGGGGGGCTCGCTTTAGAGAAAGGGGGGGCGGGAGGCTGGGCTAAGCAAGCTGCAGCGGGAGCTGCTGGCTGGGGTTGGGGGGGCGCGCTCCTCCTCCCTCCCAGGCTTCCGACGTCATCCCATGACGTAGAACGAGAGCGGGAGGGGTGCCGGGAGGAGGGGGGGAACGCAGGCTGCGGAGGGGGCCGCGGCTGGCGGCAGCTGCGCCGAGAGGCAGGCGCTGCTTTAGGAAGGCCTGAAAGGGGGTGCAGGGACCCAGGTATCCTAATGTATTCAGCTGAGGGAAGGGACAGGGCAAGGGTTGGGGCGGTCTGAAGCCCCTGG
Source organism: Stenella coeruleoalba (assembly GCF_951394435.1). Lineage (NCBI taxonomy): Eukaryota > Metazoa > Chordata > Mammalia > Artiodactyla > Delphinidae > Stenella > Stenella coeruleoalba. The sequence goes on from NC_137154.1 coordinate 6,291,538, forward strand.
CAGGAGAGTCTGTAGAGGGGCTCGCTCTGACAATGATTTTTCTGAAGAGATAAGGGAAAGGGGAGGAGCAGGGTCGTACACAAATCCCCCCTCTCTATTTGCCAAAGGTCAAGTTCGTCTGGGGCGGGGCGATGGGGGTGGGGAGAAGGACCTTCCTTGGCCTCTGTGGGATAGGTCACAGCTGGGGTTTCTCTCTAGGGATTACTCAATCCGGGATTCCCTTAGTCACTTTCAAAGAACATATCTCCTCCTCCCCCCTTTCCAAAGCCGGGCCTTGCTGATTTAGCAGGGGGAGGCCGGTGGGGCTCTATGTCCCTAGGATGGGTGGGAAAAGGGTCCTGAGGGAGAGGAACCAGATGAATCTGGCCTTGGTTCTACTTTCCCACAGCCAAGAATAGGAACACTTGCACCAACGCCGCAGTCGGCAGTGACTCTTCGTTTCTCTGTCAACTAATTAACCTCAGCCACTGACGGGGGAAACTGAGGCAGGGTCCCAGGGCCTGGTGAGGATCTGGGTCTACACCAAAGTATCCCTTCCCCCATTGCCAGCCCTCAGAGCCAGCGGCTCCCCCCGCCACCACCCCCATATCCCTCCACCCCCCCGCTCGAGTGCAAGCCTCGTCTCCCCGCGGGCCGGGGGCGGGGGCGGGGCCGGGGGAATCCCAGCTCCATATTAGGACAGGAATCCTCCGGCGGCTGCTGCGGCGGCGGCAGCGGCGGGCGGGGCCTGGCTGCCTCCGCCACGCTCCGGAGGGCTCCCCCCTGCCTCCAGCGGGGAGGATGGGGACGCAGCAGAGAAGCGAGGGGGCCGTGCTGGACCCTCTGCACGATCCAGGCACCTACCAGAGACCCCTTAACTCCGTCGGGCTGTCCACACTCCCCTCCAACCCCCTCCCCGTCATCGGCGGTAGGATTCCTCGCTGTCTCTCCATCTTCAACTCTCCACATACCCCCCACCGCCCCGCACCAGCTAGTTTCTTTATCTCATTGCCGGCTTGGTGGTCTATCTCAACTTTGTGCGCCCTCTGCGCCCCCCCCCCCCAACGTCCCCCTTCTGCTCTCTGTCGTCTCTCTTCTTTGTCAATTTTGTCTCCACATCATATCACTTTGCCCTATCATTTCCCTCTTTCTTCTTGCTCTTTTCTGCACGGATGGTCACTCTCTACTGGGGTTGAAGGGTGCCTTTGTTTCCCCCAAACAAAGGGGAAAGAAATGGGCTAGGGGACATTTTATCTGAAATCGAATTCTGTGGGGTAAGGGTGTGTGTGAAGTCACGTGAGGGGCTGGGGATGGGACCACTTAAAATTTGGGGGAAAGGGATTGGCCTGATTGTAGAAAGCCACGTAGGAGGGGTGGAGATAAACTTTGACACCAAGAAGCAAAATTTGGGGTCTTCACTCCTCGTGGAAAAGGGTGGAAGCAAGAGAGGTAGAGTGGGAGGAGGAGAGACAGCTGAGAAGAAGGCTGTCTAAGAAGGGGGTCTCTGAGGGCCCAATCCTGACCTCTTGTGTATTTTGGGAGAGGTTGGGTCCATCCACATCAACCTTCCCGTATTCGGTGGCACAGCTGAGATGGAGGGAAGGGGTATGTCTGTCTGCCACTATCTCTAACCCTATTTACCTGGGTGACAGAAAAATGGTTCCTTCAGAAAGCGTATCTCTGTTCCACTTTCATCTCTGTCTGACCCCCGACGTACTCACCCACCCCTCGCTCAAGCTTCTGTTTGGACAAGCCCTTAATCTTTGGACCCCTTTCCTGTAGGAAAATCCAGGGCAGTGTTCCTGTTTTATTCACTTATTGGTTCTTTATCCCTGACTGAGAGGCATTCTTAGTGTTCCTCTCCATGACCAGAGGTGCCTGTTGGTTTGGTCCAGCAAGCTGAGCAGAGCCGCGGTGAAAGAATGGGGCACTCGCCGCTGTCCGTGGTCCTGAACTATCCCAAGGAATGTCATATGGAACATGGGACGTTAAAGTAGAGCTTGAATCCATACAGGTCTCACAGTGAGGCCCCAGCTGGCTGTGCCCTTGTCCTCTGAGAATGAATAAGGGGGTGGATTGTAGGGGGGCAGGATATCTGAGCTCTAGGAGTGAAGTAAATGCGGAGGGGGGGGGAACTGGGCTCAAGGGAAGAGCCCTTGGATTTTTCCAGAATGGACTGGAGGGGAAGGCACTCTGGAAGAGAAGAAGGGTCTAGAAAGGGACAAGGGAGGGGGCACAGAAGAGCTCATCCTAGCTCGCCCACTCTGATTCAAGTTGAGAAGCGCTGTATGCCCCAATGTCTTCTCTCCCCAGGCCAACTCCCACACCCCTTGCATCCCACCTCCTTAAAGCTATTTTTAACTGTGGAGAACCAAAAATAGCTTGGCAGCAGCTTCAGTATGTGGGAGAGGAGCTATTTATATCACCAGTGATGGTTCCAAAATAGCAAGCAGGAGGAGGGGGGCGGCTGGCACGCTAGAGAGCTCCTGGCCGCTGCTAAAAATACTGGCAGTGTGAGTCATCCTGGCCTGGCTGAGTCACCCCACACACACCTCCCTCCCCCTCCCAAGCAGCAGGCGGCAGCAGCAGAACAGGCTAAGAATTGGAAGTCTGAGATGAGGGAGGTATTAGAGCCCATTGACTATAAGAAAGTGGGCAAGGGAATGAATTCAGAGGGGGGCCTTGGGGTGAGTTTGTAGAAGAAATGGGGGGAGCAGAGGCCACCCACCCAAACTCTCTGTGTGAGCCTGCAGCATTTCCAGCTATGCACTGCTGCTTGGGGATGCTTGGGCAATTGAAGGGAGGGGGCCAGACTCTGAGAATGTGCGTGTGTGTCTGTCTGTCCATCTGACCATGACTGTATTTGTAGGCCTCTGTATGTCTGTTCGCATGTGTCTTCATAGCTGTGTGTCTGTATCCCTTTATATCTATGCATTTCCTTATGCCTGCGTCTATGCCTGTCTTTATTAAGAATGTCTATGATTTCCTGTGTTGTGTGTAGTTCTATGTTTGTGCTGGTATGTATTTATATGTTTGCAGCTTTCTGTGTGCCTCCCTGTACATGTGTGTGTTTGTGTCCACATCTGAGTTGGCTCTGTGCCTTTCTCTCCCAACACCTGATGGTGTGTGCGGATTTGCTTGCATCCCTAGCCTCAATGCACCTTCTGTTGCTCTCTCAGATGTCACTTGTTGGGCTCTTGCACCATTTATGCCTTAATCATCTCTCTCCACCCAACATCTTCCCTTCTCTCCAGCTCTTGGACCCCAACGATTTGTGAAGGTCTCTCTGCATGCAATCTCTAGCTAAAAGATGGAGGAAAGGAGCCCCGTATGACCTCTTCCTTTTCTCTTGAACCATCCTGAATTGTCCCTGGCCTGCAGGAGTAAATGGTTTTCCATCACTCCATATTTGGGGAGCTGAGGAAAGAGAAGGGCTTTCTTTAGTTCTAAAAAAAAAAAAAAAAAATTCCTGGTGTGGGCACAAGCATGCGCAGCGCACACACACACACGCACACACATACACAACTGAAAGAGAGAATGAGAGAGAGAAAAAATATCAAGGTCCCTTCTTTACCGAGACAAGCTCGCATCTGTTGCCATGGCAACCCCGCCCACTCCTTCCCCGAAAAATCACCAAGAAGAGGTGATGGCATCGAGGAGGGATTGGCTGATTTATTTCTTTATTATTTTTTCCGAAAAAGGGATTTTTATAGCAAGAACAGGCCGTGAGATCCCTTGCCCCTGTCTTACATGGCTTTACTGGGGACCTGGAGGGACATCACCCCTCAGCCTCTATCAGAGAAGAGAAGGTATATCTTTTCCAGAGATTTCAGGGAGGATGACCTGCTGGGAGGGAGCTGGAGGGTGAGTGGGGAGTCTGTTTCTTTAAAACAGCATGGAGATTCCTGATTAAGGCTAATTTTCTGGAGACTTGGGGCAAGGATCTAGACAGGGAGCTGTCAAAGTGTATCCTGTATGGCTCTGGACAAATGTGTCTATGAGAAGGACAAAGAGGGAGGGAGGGAGGGAGGGAGAGAGAGAGAGAGAGAGAGAGGGAAAATATGAATGAATGAATGAATGAATCACTTGATGGGTCTTCGGAACAGATGACAAGATGCCAAAGGATGCAAAATCTCAGTGGTTGTCAGGTCAGACAGACAGACAAGATGGCTCAAGACAGGTCCATTAAGGCAATTGGTGGTGCTGCAAGTCACCACCAGACCACAGGTGCAGCTGCTTGACTTGGACCCCAGGGAAATTGGGGTCATAGGTGAACAATCTAGAAGAGCATTGAAGCTTACCTTTCCAAACTCTAGTCCCAGCCTGAGTCTCAAATGCCTCCTCTGAAGCCTGGCCACCAGCCACTGCAGCCACATCACTTTCTCAAGTGAACTGTAGCCTCCTGCCAAATGACTGCATGGTGGAAACGAAGGGATTCCTCATTTCTTCCTGTGTTTGGCTTGCTGCATAAATGGGGTCACTTGGGGCTGGAGACTGGAAAGCCAGACCAAGAATCTGATTCTAGAGAGAAACACCTCCTCCCTTCCAGCAGGCTCCTGCCCAACCTCAGCAGGCAAGGGCATGGCCTGAGGAGGGGGTTAGCTCTACCTGAAGTGATGGAACAGAGGGATGAAAAGACTTCAGATCTGTTCTGACCTGTTAGACCTATTCTCATGCCAAATCAGGTTGATAGTATTATGCTCATTTGATAAACAGTGAAACTGAGGCTCAGACACAATGACTTACTCAAAGTCACACAGCAAGTTATTGGCGATGCTGAGCCTTAAGCCGAGCTCTTGCTCCCAAGTCCAGGCTTTCTCTTGTACCTTGGAGTAGAGTTGAAGTCTGCAAACTCTGACTTGCATGCCAAATATAACCCACAAAGTGCTTTTGCAAATAAAGTTTTATTGGCACACAACCACATCCATTTGTTTATATATTGTCTATGGCTGTTTTCACCCTACAATGGCAGAGTTGAGCAGCTGCAACAGAGACCATATGGCCTGAAAGCCTAAAATATTTACAAACTGACACTTTACAGAAAAAGATTGTTTTCTTTTGGAGTAGAGGATGATATTCACGCTAGGAATATCTTTGCTCATCTCTCTCTTTCTCAACCAGAAGCTCTCTGGACCCAGGGCATACCAAAATGTCATTTCATCTCCCTTTACTCTTCCAAATGCCATGGATCAGTAGTGTCCCTGTACTCCTTAAGGGTGAAGAGATTGGGAAGCCCTATGGGCTAGGCTCCTTACTAGCTTCTAGCCACTCTGTAGCTGTGTGGATGTAGCCTCCCCATGCAGAACTGATGTTCCGCATCCTGTCCCCATGGCAACATGAGTTGGAGTTAGCAATGAAGAGTCAGGATACTCCATTCCATCCTACCCCAACCCCAGTCTCAAGACTGCATTTTGGGTGGTGATTAAGGTATTAAACAAGAAGACAAAATGTCCTGTTGGGAGGAAAACGACAGTACTGTGGGGTCTCAGGCCTCCTAGAGCCTCCAGTCTAACCCAGGGGAAGAATCTCTATCCACTTTCTCAGAGAAGTTTAGTAACTTGTCCAGGGTCACACAGCTAGAATGAGATAAATCCAGAATTAGAACCCAGGTCTCCTGATTTCTACTTCTTGCTACTCTTAACTAGGTTGTTCTTTTGAATCCATGAGTTTGAAACCATGTAAACGTTTTCTAACAGATTCCCAAGAACCTCCCCCATCCTGGGGCTAGGGTCCACCAGTCTGCAGTGAAAATATAATCCCCATGTTGGTTTGTACAAAGGCGCACCCTAGCAGGCTGTTTTCTTTCTCTTAAGGTCTTTTCATTATGTTATCACTCCCCCAATTCTACTTGCATAGGGAAGTATTCAGAACATTTCATCTATTTATGGTTATGAAATCAACAAATCTCATGTGAAGAAGGTACACGCTGGCGCCCACACATTGAGACGGTCAGAGCCAGGTGGGTGGGCTGAGCAGAGAAGGTGAGGGGCACGGAACCATGGAGAGGGTGTGAGGGGGAGAGTGTAGCTCAGGTGGGAAAAGATGCAGCTTTTCTAGGGCAGGGTCTGAAGGCAGGGCTGAGAGAAGATGTGGCACAAGCAACGCAGTGAGGAGCGTGTCAGACCAGCCATGTTCCAAGGAGGGAAGGAAAATCAATCAACTGAAACCACTCTTTAAATGCAGTTCGGGGACCCAACACTTCCCCAAGCACTGTAGGGGAGAAAGGAGTGCAGGATGCCTGCCTTGCCCTCAGGGAGCTGGAGGTCTGGGGGAGGAGACAGACCTTCCGCATATTCAGTCATTAGTTCAGTCCAGTTTCAGGATCCTCTCCATCACCGCTCTCCAGCTGGCTAACTCCTTGTCCTCTGGTCCTCCGGTTGGGTCCAGGGCCCCTCCTCAATGTCCCCCGCGGCCGCCTGTGCTTCCTCATCAGTGCAGTTCTCATCCTACATTGTCACCGCCTGTTTGCTTGTCTGTCTCCCCCACCAGCGTCTATGCCTGGTCTCGTATTCTCAGCATCCAGCATAGGGTCCGGCCCAGAGCAGGGCCTCAGGTATGTCACTCATTCATTCATTCACGCACACACATCTGAGGGCTGAGTTTGTGCCAGCTTCTGTGCTAAACCACTGGTGATGCAGTGGTTTAGAAACACAGCTTTGGTCTTAACCTCAGGGAGCATCCAGGCTGGTGAGAAAGTGAGAACCCGATCAAGCCATTTAAGTGGAATGACTGCTGGGAAGAAGGCATACAGGGTGTTTGGGGACAGCAAAATGAGGGATGACGGAGCCTGGGAGTCTGGGTTGGCTTCCCGGAGGAGGTGTGATTGGGCTGAGTTGCCAGGTGTCAAGTGACTGGCTGACCATGTTCAGCTGTGCTGAGTAGGTGGGGTGGGGTAGGCGGAGTGCAGTATCATAAATCAGACAACACAGGACATGTAGCCACAAAAGAAGCCACCAAAGCCCGTAGCTGCGTTTACAGATGCACGGTGTGAAGGTGCAGAGGGGCAGCCACTGGTAAGGGAGGCCAATCTCCACTTCGACCAGGTTTGGCACCTGTGGCAGGACTGAGATGAAGTGGCTCAGCCTTGAGCAGAGGGGTCCATGGGCAGAAAGCCAATAAGTTCTTTGTGGGAAGGCAGGTGGGTGGGAGGGAGCCTGAGGCTTGGAGAAGCAGGAGCAGGAGAGGGTGGAGGCCAGGAAGGAGGCTCTGGGGTGAGATGCCCACTCGGAGTCCTGGCTCCTTCACATTGGGCAAGTGACTTAACCTCTTGTGCCTAAGTTTACCTGTCTGTCAAATAGGGATGTAAGGAGAATAGTAGCACCTACATCAAAGGACTGATGAGAGGGCTTCCCTGGTGGCGCAGTGGTTGAGGGTCCGCCTGCCGATGCAGGGGACACGGGTTCGTGCCCCAGTCCGGGAAGATCCCACATGCCGCGGAGCGGCTGGGCCCGCGAGCCATAGCCGGTGAGCCTGCGCGTCCGGGAGCCTGCGCTCCGCAACGGGAGAGGCCACAACAGTGAGAGGCCCGCGTACCGCAAAAAAAAAAAAAAAAAAAAAAAAAAAAAGGATTGATGAGGAAATTGAGTTAAATCATTAAAGTACTTGGAACAATGCCTGGCACACAAAAGGAGTACAATCAATGTTGAATGAAGGAGTGTCAGTCATTGTTAACTTTATGAAAATATGATTTTGAACAAGGCTCTGAAGAGATAGCATGGGCTGGTTTGGGAGGTAGCACACGCTCTGTCACTGTAAGTGTGGAAACAGGGCCTGGACACCCACTGGCTTTTTGCAGCCTTGGCGCAGCTTGGTCTGAGAGCACCAGCTGGGGTGGGGCAGGCTGGGGGCTGCAGCAGTTCCAAAGAGAAGGACAGAGATGACAGCTGGGGGCCTGGGGAGGTTGAGGGATGCACACAAAGTCATGCTAGGGGCTCTGGCCTGGGTCCCCACGCGCTGCTGCCCTGGGCATTGGCTGGCGGCCGCACTGCTCAGCAAGCCCGGGGATGGAGCGCCTAGCAGCGCTCAGCGACCAAGCTCCCCCTGTTATTTTCCTAGAAGCCAACCTGGCCGTGTTCTTCCCCAGCTAAAAACCCTCCTGGCTCCCGTCACTCCCTGTTACCAAAGGTCCTCCGGGCCCTTTCGCCCCTTCTCCCCCCAGATGCCTAGGCCATCATAGGCTCCAGGTTCAAGGGACTCCTTGTTATCACCGAATGCACCTCATAACATGCGAGTTTATGGATACTTACCTGTGCCTTATACGCCTAATCATGCATTAACTCATTCACAACTCGCAGCAACCCAGTGACGCCTGGGTCGTTATTGTTATTTCCACTGGAACCTGGGCCCAGCAGAGAGGAAGTCTGCAGGGAATGACCCATGAAGTCCCAGGGGAGACTGATGGGATGCAAGGCTGGGGTGAACATGGAAGAGCAGCAGGCCTGGGCCCGGGCCAGTGACAGAAGGGAAGCCCTAGGAGCAACAAATAGACCCCCCAAGAGCTGGGAGAATGATGACCCCCCACCCCTGGGAATGCTGGAACTGCAGGGAGTTGGTCAAACCGTGGCAAGAAGGGGGGTTAGCCGCAGTTATCATCTGTTGACAGAGAAGCTTCTGGAACCAGGAAAAGATGAGCCCTAGACAAATGGAAAGGGGACACCAGGAAGCTTTAGGAGAAAGGACCACCGGTTGAGGGGAAAGCTCCTGAATCAGCCAGTGCAGACAGGGGAGGGCTGGAGAAGCCTTCTGTCAAGGATTCGAAGGTCTGGAAAGACTTGGAGGTGGGCTCAGTCTAGACGTCAGCAGATTATGTTCGATGCGGGGGGGAAAACGTCCTGGACAGGAGGATCTAAAGACGTGGATTCTGGTCCTAGCTCTGCCACCAGCCTACTGGGGTGTTATGTAAGCCCCTTCCTCTCTTTGGGCCTCAGTTTCCCTATTTGCAAAATGGCAGATGAGTGGGTTGGACCCCTTGGCTTGGAAGGGCCCTCCCATCTCCGGCACCCTGAGCATCTCTGGGCCCAGGTCCCCCCTGGCCAGTGCCTCTCAGGCTTTAGAAGTCAAACGCTGCTGCCCTGAGACCCACTTTCAGGTGGGGATGAGCCCATGTGACCAGTGCTAGGGTCTCAGTGGGCCTGAAGTCTCACAGAGGACCAAGTCCTCAGCCCGTATTGGGCCCTGCAGACCTGGCCTTGAGGGCATGGGGGCACAGGGCTGGTATGGTTTTCCTTCTTCAAACCCAACCCATCAGGGGCCATTTTCACAGGTCTGTGCTGAGAGCTCCAGGGGACTCACCGCTGGGGGAATCTGATAGGTTCCAAGGTGTATAAAACAGACCCCAGGTCATCCTCGGGTGGTCTGCACAGCCTGTGGTTGAAGCGACTATTACTTCCAGTATTGTTTAGCTTCAGTCTGGTGGGAGGAAGAAAACACCCCCAGAAGTGTCCCACAGACCACCACAGAGAGGGTCCACAGCCTGGCAAGACACCCCATTCAGAGAATCCCAGACTCACAGTTGAAGTGGGGGCCCCTCAGAGATCATCCACCTGGAGTGACTGAGGCCTCATGCAGAGAATGGAGTGGCCCAAGTGACACAGCCAACACTTAGTAGAGGGGGACCCTGAACCAAGGACCTGGCTCACAGCACAATGACCTTTTGAGCACCTCTCAAAGGCTGGTCTCTGAGATCAAGGTGTAGAGGGAGAGAGCCTGGGCCAGGAGGCAGGGTTCTAGGGTCTTAGTCTCAACAATGCACTGACTTGTTGTGTGACCCTGGCAAATAACGTCTCTTGGAGGGCTGCCTCAGTTTCCCCTTCTGTGCATTGAAGGCTTGTCCCTAACAATGGATGCCCCTGGGAAGAGCCATTTAAGTCCAGGGCTAACTTCTCCAGAACATGAACCTCTCTCCTTTGCCAGACTTGGTGCCCACAGTTGGGCTGGATCATATCCACCTTTGGGGCCCCAGCCCTGGTCCAGAGTAGGGGCCCAGAGATGTCTGGAAACCTATGTATCGATAGCTCCTCGGGCATGGTCAAGGACTTCACAGCTGTCTTCAGTGAGTCCTGGTCAAACACCCCTGCAGGTGCTGCGGAGAGAGTACAGGCATCATCAGGATTGTGTGTGTGTGTGTGTGTGGGGGGGGGGGGCGGAGTCCAAAGAGCTGGGTCCACAGGGCCCTGGCAAGCCCTGCCAGAGCCTGAAGGCCACAGCTCCAACCAGAAGCCAACTGGCATCTGCAAGCAGTATGGAGAAGGTTTGGCTCCAGAAAGTTCCAGAGAGCTGGTGGACTGCCATAAGCTTTTGACGGAAGCAGATGTTTGTAAGCAGCAATCTGGTTTGTTGGTCATGGAGTCCATGGGATCCAGAAGCTTGCCCAAAGTGATCATCGACCCAGAAAGCCTACCTAGGTCTGGACTCTGCTGGGGAAAAAGAAGCAGCTGGTGCCACTGCTGCAAAAGTTATCCAGCTCCTCTACTGGGTACAAGGCAGGAGCCGGAGACTGGCACACTGTGCCAGCTATTCTCAATGTTAAGCACCGGGGGAATGATCTTTGGCTAGGAAGTCAGCATCCCTGAGCTCTGGCCCATGTTGTCCAGGAACGTGCCATGTGACCTTGGTCAAGTCACTACTCTTCTCTGGGCCTCAGTTGCTCTTTCAGTTTAATGAGAGGGTTGGAGAAACTGGTGAGGGTCCTTCCAGCTAAGATCCTAACCTGACCTCAGGCTGTGCCCAAGGAGAAAAAGGCTAAGGCAGGAGGCTGGAGGGGGCATGGGTCACCAGAGACCCAGGGTAGCCCGGCCAGCAGAGAAGTCCTCACCTGGTGTTTTCACTCTGTGGCCTTGTCCAGAGAGGATCCCCAAACGCGCTAGGCCTGGCATCTTGTTTCCTTCCAAGGCTTCTATGGAAGAAGAGTCTCCCGGTTGGAGAGAGATGGGGGAATGTGGTGGGGAGGGGGCAAGGGCAGGACCTCCTTTCTCCGAGGTTGAAATTTCCCCAAAGTGGGTGGAGGACGCTAAGATTGGGGGGCGGGGGCATGGCACCGGAGTCTTCCCGGGCCCAGGCCCCGCGCGGGGCTCGCGGCTCGGGGGCGGGGGCAGCTCTCGGGCTCTGGCTGAGCCGCCACTCCGCCGGTTGCCTTTAAAAGGCGCCAGCGCGCGCGCATCAGCAGAAGGGCTGCGGCTCTCTTCCAAAATAGGCAAGAACTGGGAGGCCGTGAGAGACCAGCTGCTAGCAGCGCAGACGTCACCCGGGGCCTCCCTCCCCATAGCCTGCATCAGGTCTCCATGGCAACGGCGTGCCGCGGCCGCAGATGAATGAGCTACCGCGAAGAAAGGAGGAGCGCGCTCCCTCTTTCAGGCGTCCAGGCTTAGAGGCTGCCCCAGGAAAGGGGATGCAGACCCGGCACTGGGAAGGAGGGGGTGCCCTCGTATTCAAAAGGGCTCCAAGACCCATTCATCTCTACTGACTCTATTATATCCTGGGAACTCGGGAGCTACTCAATTCCGGCAGGGATCCCTGATCTTTTGGTTCAAGCATCCTCAGTTCCCAGGGTTCCCCTTTACCTTCATCTACCTTCCCACTCCGTCACCTCTCTCTGCTCCCCAAACTCTGCGGAAAATGACATAATGTGACTTAGCGCCACCGCGTGGCGGGTAATGTCGCTGCGTCTGGCGTGCTGTGGCTGGGGTCTCGCCGTCTATGTCGTCCTCTAGCGTTTGTGAGAGGGAAGAGCATAAAGGATCTCGACGGTCCTCACATTAAGACCCTAATGAACAAAGACATCATTATAACATCAGTAGTTAACGTTTAATGAGGGCTCCCGATGTGTCGATCGCTGCTAAGGGTTTCCCCCATATCATTTCATTCTCACAGCAACCTTGCAATGCAGATGGTGATGAAGATGATGACGATGACCACAGCTACTAACCATTTTACAGGTGAGAAAAACAGGCTTAGAGAAGTTGGGCTTGCCTAAGATCCTACGGCGGCTGTACAGGGCAGAACCACCACCTGAACTCATGACTGCGAAAAGCGTTTGTGACCCCTTCACTTCCAAACCCATGGTCTCTTTTGATCCAGCTCATAGCCTCTTGAGATAAGCAGGACAGCACTCATTAAAATTACTCCCATTTTACCAATAACGAGACTGAGACCCAGAGAAGTGAAATGTTTTGCCCAAAGTTTGAGCAGCCATGGATGGAGCCCAGGCCTCTAGGTCCCTGATCTAGGCATTTTAGGATGAGGTGGCTGGATAACAGGGAGTCCAGCACATTCCTCTGAGACTCTACCTCTTTGACAAGAGAGACTGAGGGACTAGCTCATCCCGGGCTATTCCTCCGTGGACAATGGAGCAAATGGAGTAGCCCAAGGTCAGGAGAGGGGCAGGAACTCTCCCTCACCTCCCGAGGTTTTGAGAGTTCATAGGTCCTAGATGTTCCAGTTTGTCTTATATATATATAATATAGTATAAAAATATATTATATATATAATATAATATATAATATACATATTATATATATAATATATTATATATCTTGCTATTATCTACTATTATCTACTTGCTATTATCTACTATTGGGGTGAAAATAATGCCTCCTGGTTTCAGCTTGCTGCTTTAAAACTGACCTGTGAATTTTCCAGAGAGTAACTGTTCTCAGGTCTATGGTTTTCTTGTTTTCCTGCAGAGGTGCTGACTCCATGAAGGTCTCTGGGGACTGTTGGTGGTTTGTTCTTACCAACTTGTATTTTGGGTTGAAGGACACACTTTATCACCTAGTTTTGGTGTAAAAATCCCCCACAGGATTTGGTTATATTATCTAGTTGCTCTGTTTTCAACTGGGAATTCGTGGAGATTCAAACCCTGTACCTCAGCTGCAGCTCCTGTCTTACCCATTATTCTTTGCTAAGCCACTTGAGGATCCCAAAGGATTGAGTGTTAACCATTAAAGGGAATCCAAGGGGCTGCTGGTCACAATTTCTAAAGCTAAAGGCACTGCAACCAGCATGGTTTAGGTTTTTCAGGAATTTACAGTGAACCATCAACTACAAGGCTTGTTGTCCCCACGTGGGTGACAATAACTCCACTTACCAGATCGTGGACTTCCAAGGCCTGTCAATGGCCATCTTGTCCCATTCAAGGGACGCCAACTAAGTCAACCCCTTTCCTTCATCCTGGATGGCTCTGCTGTTTTCCCGTGAGCTTGTAAACAGGATTTGCTGCCAATATGGTAATTCTGAAAGGGCTGGAGAAATCCATCCAGAAGTGACCTTTATCTAGACTTTCCCAGATGTGTCCCCAAGTAGCTTCTCCTAAATGTTTTCCTACTGTTTCCTCCAGCTGCTGACTGATATTAGCGTGTCCCCTCTTTCTGACCCCAAAGTTTCTCTTACAAGGTGTGCTTACAGTTGCCCATATAGACCCTTTCTGCCTCCTGACATCAATGGTCTCTGGAACAGTTAGTAGCTCCGGAAAGTCTCTAGGGGTAGGACAGTTTGAGACCAGTTGGTAAATTCCTTATCCATTCACTATTCCACCATTAGGTTATGATCATACGTGTGTAATTTCCCACCAATTCCATATCTGTCCCTGAGTGGCTCCCAGGGATGGCCACAAGGATGTGCCTCTCAGCTGTGGTTTCCCATAGCTGTTCAGTTCTAATTTCCACCAGAAAGAGCTGTGAACTGTCTCATGAGCATTTTCAATTGGAGCCATATCTAGTAAATTCTTATAAGCCAACCATAATCCACGTGTTGCAGGTCGGCCACTGGTTGAAGATAAAAATTTCCGGGACTTCCCTGGTGATCCAGTGGTTAAGACTCTGTGCTCCCAATACAGGGGGCCCGGGTTCGATCCCTGGTCAAGGAACTAGATCCCTCCTGCATGCCACAACGAAGATCCCGAGTGCCTCAACTAAGACCTGGTGCAGCCAAGTAAGTAAATAAATAAATAAATTTTTAAAAAAAAAGATTAAAAATTCCACATTATTCCTACACTCAGTGGGGTCAACCTTTGTGCACTTTATGTGAATCTTTGTGCATCATATCTGTTCAGATTTGTTAATCCTTGAGATTCTGTATCAGTTAGTTATCGCTTTGTAACAAACAACCCCAAAGCGTGGTAGCTTAAAACATTACACATTTATTATTGCACACAAGTCTATGGATTATCTGGGCAGTTCTTCTGGTTTTGGATGTGTTCAGTTAATGCTTTGTGGTCAGCTGTGAGTTGGGTAGGCAATTCTGCTGATGTTGGTTGGGATCTCCCGTACGTTTGGGGATCAGCTGAATGTAGGCTGGTCCAGTATAGTCTTGAAAGGGACAGTTGGGCTCTCTTCCATGCGGTCTCTCATCCTCTAGCATCCAAGCCTGTGCTTGTCCACACGGAGGTGACAGGGTTCCTAGAGAGAAGTGGCATACAAAGCCTTCTGAGGCCAAGGCATGACATTGTGTTACTTTCTCCACATTCTATATGGCCAAATCAGTCACAAATTCAACCCTGCATCAGAGTGTGAGGAGACCACAGAGTTCCAGGGCAAATGGTGTGGATGCAGAGAGGCCAGAAACTGGGGCCACGAATGCAGTTAACTTACCACAGCCTCCATGAGTTTCCCTACGACAGCCAGTTATGGTGACAGTGAATTATGCCTGCTCACACCTTGATTTATAAGAGGTTCATTATTCTATATTGCATTCCTAGAATTGATGTTTACCCGGTTCTGAATTTGTATTATTAGGCGGTCCAGTGGTTAGGACTTGGCACTTTCACTGCCCTGGCCCAGGTTCAATCCCTGGTCAGGGAACTAAGATCCTGCAAGCTGCACAGCACAGCCAAAAAAAAAGATTGTGTTATTAGGTTTCACAAGCACCACCCATAAATAGAAAATTTGAATCCACAGAACTTTATTTATTAGTAGCTAGAAGCCACTCAAGGCAGCTCACTATCATCCATGTATCAAGCGTTCAGCTGCAAGTAAAAGAAAATCAACACAAAGTGGTTTAAAAATAATTAAATGTAATATCTCACAGATGGGGAAATCCAGAGGAAGGGTGGTTGATTTAAACTTCTGAGAATATCGTCAAGGACTCAGGATCATCCCATGTCTCTGTTCTGCCAGGCTCAGCATGAGGTTCATCGTTTGAATGGGAGAAGCTGACGTCAGTGGTTAATATCCAGAGGAGAAAGAGAGCGGGTCTTTCTATTCCTGGATCTCTTTCTCAGAAGAGAGGAAGCTTCCTCCCCACCAAATCTCTGGTACTGGTTATTTTCCATTTGCACCTCCAGACCCACTTGCCACCTTCTCTAGTTTGCTCCAAGCCCTGGGAGGGCGACCTCTACAATAGCATCAGTGGGCTCCTTTGCCCATTTGTTGCCAGGCAATGTGGCCAACAGGAGTCCTTGGCAAGAGAATAGAAGGCAGGAGGAGAGTGAGTTCGAGGTATTCAAACCTCCCAGCTCCATTTCTGCTGGGCCACCATGGACTGGTGGCAGTTTCTGTATCAAAGACTGGAGCCCTCTCTCCATACAGCTCCCACTTTCTAAATTCAGGCTGAGGTGTGGTGATGGCCCTCTGCTCTTGCTCTCCGACCCTTGTTTCTCTAAACCATAGCTTTGTAGATAATACTGTTGTCCCAGTTTGTGCTATCTGCTTCGGTCCCAGGATTCTGACAGACACCCTCCCCTACAGGTCTATCCCACTGGTTTCATTGGCTGGCATTGAGTAAGATTCCTATATCTGAGCCAGAACATAGTGGGAGGGAGCAACAATGTAAAATGATTATAAAGAAGATGATAGAGATGGAAGATTCATAAGTGAAGTCAAACATAGGATAACTGGCATTCCCAGTGAAGAGATCAGAAAACAATGCACAGTAAAATTATTAAAAGATATAGTATCACACTTTTCCAAAACAAGGAATGGCCTTTATATATAAAGAGCTCATAGATGGAAAAAGCACACATGTCCTAGGGGAGAGGAGGAATCACATGAAAGGATAGAACAAAGCTGTATCCTGAAGGTACTAGATTCCACAGATACAGAAAGATTCCCATTAACATTCATGGGGGAAAAAAACTTGTTATATACAAGTAGGAAAGCATTATTCATTCATTCAACAAATATTCATGCTAGATCCTGCTCAAGACACTTGGGATACATCAGTGTACGAACCAGATGAATGTTTCTCCCCCTGTGAAGCTTACAGTCTAGTGAGGACAGACAGACCAAACAACAGACATTCTGTCTAAGAAAATTAGGAGAGGGAGTTCCCTGGTGGCCTAGTGGTTAGTATCCTGGGCTTTCACTGCTGTGGCCGGGGTTCAATCCCTGGTGGGAGAACTGAGGCCCTGCAAGCCATGTGGCGTGGCCAAAAAAGAAAAAAAAAATTAGGAGGTGTTAAGTTTATGGAAAAAGAAAATGTAGAGCAGGGTTGTGGGATGGGGAAATTGGTTTGGAATTTTAAATAGAGTAACAGGAAGAACTTCTTGACAAGTTAGAGCTGTAATGGTAGGCCATGTTATATTGTGGCAACAATAATCCCCAATTCTTCGTGGCCCGTATCAGCAAAGAGATGTCAGGGAGGAAGATAGAAACGAGTGTGGGGACTTCCCTGGTGGCGCAGTGGTTAAGGATGTAGGGGACACGGGTTTGATCCCTGGTCCGGGAAGATCCCACATGCCGCGGAGCAACTAAGCCCGTGCGCCACAACCACGGAACCTATGCTCTAGAGCCCGCGAGCCACAACTACTGAAGCCCGCGTGCCTAGAGCCCGTGCTCCGCAACAAGAGAAGCCACCGCAATGAAAAGCACAAGCTCCGCAATGAAGAGTAGCCGCCGCTCACGGCAACTAGAGAAAGCGCGTGCGCATCAACAAAGACCCAACGCAGCCAAAAATAAATAAATAAATAAATTTTTAAAAAATAAAAATACGATACAAATGAACTTATTTACAAAACAGAAATAGAATGTAAATAGAAAACACACTTATGTTTAACTAAGGGGAAAGCAGGGGAGGGATAAATTAGGAGTTTGGGATTAACAGATATACACACTACTACATATAAAAAAGATAAACAACAAGGACCTACTGTATAGCACAGGGAACTATACCCAATATTTTTTGATAACCTATAATGGAAAATATTTTGAAAAAGAATATATATATATTGCTGTACACCTGAAACTAACACAACATTGTAAATCAACTATACTTCAATTAAAAAAAAAAAAGAGGGTGTTGGGTCTGACAGAGCTGAGAACAAAGACTCCAGAACATCAGTTCTCAGCTAGGCGCAGTTTTGCCCCCAGGGCAAATTGGCAATGTGTGGAGACATTGATTATCACAACTGGGGGAAGGTGCTACTGGCATCTAGTGGGTGTGGTCTAGGACTCTGCTAGACATCCTCCAATGAACAGGACAGCTCCCACAACCAAGAATTATCCAGCCAAATGTCTGTAGTGCTGAGGTTGGGAAAAGACTATGTACTGTATGATTCTAACTATATGACATTTCAGAAAAGGCAAAACTATATTGACAGTAAAGAGATCAGTGGTTGCCAGGGGTTCAGGGGATGGAGGGAAGGTGTGAATAGGTAAAGCACAGGGGACTTTTAGGGCAGTGAAATTATTCTACATGAAACTGTAACAGTGGACACATGACATTATACATTTGTCAAAACCCATAGACTGTACAACACAAAGAGTGAATCTTAATGTAAACTACGGACTATAGTTAATAATAATATATTGGACTTCCCTGGTGGTGCAGTGGTTAAGAATCCGCCTGCCAATGCAGGGGACACAGGTTCGAGCCCTGTTCCGGGAAGATCCCACATGCTGCGGAGCAACTAAGCCCGTGAACCACAACTACTGAGCCTGCACTCTAGAGCCCGCGAGCCACAACTACTGAAGCCCGTGTGCCACAACTACTGAAGCCCACGCGCCTAGAGCCTGTGCTCTGCAACAAGAGAAGCCACCACAGTGAGAAGCCTGTGCCCCGCAACAAAGAGTAGCCTCCACTCACTGCAACTAGAGAAAGCCCGTGTGCAGCAACGAAGACCCAATGTAGCCAAAAATTAAATAAATGAATAAATAAATAAATTTATTTTTTAAAATAATAATAATATATTGATATTGGTTTAACAATTGTAACAAATGTACCACACTAACACAAGATGTTAGTAATAGGGGAAACTGGGCAATGGAGTGCAAGGGTGAGTATATGGATCTCTATGTATTATTTACTCAACTCTTCTGTAAATCTAAAACAGTACTAAAAATAAAATCTATTATTTATTTTTGAAAACCATGTTGATAATTTTCTCTTAGACTAATCACATTTCATGTATGGATAAAATGTATTATTTGTAAGGTTCGAGTATACACTGCATTTTTCAGTAACGCAGAGACTCTCTATGTAGAGGGACAGCTGCACTTTGTTTTGTTCGGAATTTTGCCAAGACTTGGTCACCCTTTCAGAAAATCACATCACCAATAGCAAACTAGTGGTCTTGGAGTGGCCGGTTCGCCTGTACTGTGTATGCATCCACAGCCATTGCATGAACAGTGGTTTTATAAAGAGGGGCCAGAATCAGACTGCTTCACTGTGCCTGAGCATTAACATATTCAAACACACATTATTTTATTACTAGATACTTCTCTCTAGCCTGGGTAGTACAATTAGGGTATTTTATTGACATTAACTTTTGCATATATAGATAGGTTTTATTACAGATGAATTTCACTGCAGGATAGTAACAAAATATTTTCTCTTAGAAGGATGACTGAGTCTGATTGAGTGGAGAACCCCTCCTTTAAAATGAAATCCACACTCCTTACTCAGCCCTCAGGCCGTTCATAACTAGACCGGCTGTCGCAGAAGCTCTGTCCCCTCCTCCTGCAGTGCCTGCCAAAGGGATCTATTTGTATGTCCCAGAATGTGTCGGCATTCTTATGTCCCTGACCGTGGTACGGGTTGTTCTCTCGGTGAAACGCCTTCATCGTCTTCGCTCACAGCCTCACAAATGCAATGTTCCTTAAACCTCAGTTCTTCATGTACTTCCATGGAAACTTGTATCACAGCTGTGCCCCCCCCATTAAGTGTATAAATGAATTCATTTTCAAGGAAAAGTATATCTTATAATAAATAGGAAACCAGTAGCCCTAAAATAAGTGGCCCTAAAAATAAAGTAACTATAAAAATAGATAGAATTAACATAAGTTATTAATCTCTATTTAGGTAAATTTGTCAGCAGAAGCCCTGAGGCCAGTTTGTGTGTGTGTGTGTGTGTGTGTGTGTGTGTGTGAGAGAGAGAGAGAGAGAGAGAGAGAGAGAGAGAGAGAGATTAACAGGTGTTAGAAACATGCTAGCACCGCAGTTGAGACTTTCCCCCTTGTTGTACTCCAAAAGCTTGAAAGCAAACTGAAGAGAGAATAACTTTCTCACTCACTGTAATTTAATGATGTCTCCGTTCTCCCTAAAATCATTTGTATATCACTGCAATCCATTTATTAACCAAACATTTATCAGGCACCTGCTATGTACCGGGCAGTGGCGCTAGATGTTTGCAATAAACAGTAAATCAGGTAAGTAGGGACTTTCCTGGTGGCACAGTGGTTAAGACTCCGCACTCCCAATGCAGTGGGCCCGGGTTCAATTCCTGGTCAGGGAACTAGATCCCACATGCATGCCACAACTAAGAGTTCACATGCCACAACTAAGGAGCCCGCCTGTCACGACTAAGACCCAGTGCAACCAAATAAATAAATATTAAAAAAAAAAAGGTAAGTACAGTCTTTGCTTCACATACTCACAGTTGGCTAGAGAAAACAAAACAAAACAAAACACAAGAACCTGGAAATGGCCAAAAAATGTCATTACTAATGAAAATAATTTGTGATTTAAAACCTCTTATTTCTCCAGCATCCCCAATACGCATGGCGATTGAAGAGAAGACAAACCCACTCGTAAATTATATGAGTTAGAGAGAATTAATTACAAAAGGGCAATGGTCTATCACCTTTCAGAGTTTTTAACGGAAAAAAGTGGGAAGTGGATGCATCTTAATGTTTGATAAGATGTGAGGTGGGACCGATGAAAGTTTTTTTTTTTTTTTTTTTTTTAAGCGGCGGTGGTAGGAGGGCACCAGGCGAGGCTAGGGAGCGGGTCTGGGCTCACCGCCGGCTCACTCATTCCTCCGGACCCTTTGCTTAGCCCCTCACTGCTCCGGAGCTCAGCCACACCGCCACCGGGAAACCCGCCTGGAGGCCCCGGTGGGACTCGCCCCTCCGTTTTGCGCCCCAAAGTCCCGGCGCTTCCCCAGGCACCCACTGGAGAAGAAGGGTCCATCTGTTCGTCTGTCTTCCAGACCGGCACCTGCACTTGGCCCTCCCCTCTGCCTCCCGGGGAACCCATCTAGGCGCAGCCCGCCAGGACCGCTGGCGTCAGACGGTCTCTCTGGCTTCCCCCAGCACCGGCCGCTCTCGGATTACACCCTCGGCCGGGGCTTGGCGGGCGCGCGGCGACCCGGCCCCTCGGCGGTCTCCCAAGTTAGCCGGCGCTAGCAGCGCCACGGCACCACCTCCGACTTGGCGGAGCCGGGAGAACACTGAGCCAGGTCAGCTCCACAGCACTCCGCTGCGGGGGTGGGGGGGCACCTTCCCCACTACCTTCCCCCACCCCGCCCGCACTGGTCCGGGCCAGGCGCCCGCAGAGAGGGGAGGCGGCGGGGGAATCTTCCCGGGCCACCGCCTCTTGGGCGGCACGGGGTGCGTTGGGGTCCGGGGACGGCACGGTCGGGCCGGGGTCAGACGCGGGAGTCTGGAGCCCCCAGTCCTGAGGTCGGGAGGGGTGGTGCGACCCTCTGTCCCCGCCCCGGGGGCGGAGCCGAGGTCGGAGCCTGCGGAGCCTGAGACTAGGCGAAATCGGCCCGAGGCTCCCTGCCCGGCTCCAGCCTCCCCCTACCCCGCTCCAGACTCGGGGAGACCCGACCCCCCTTCCCCTGTCCACCACCTGCAAGACCTAGCCTCCTGGGTCCCCGGCTCGGCCCACGGGCCCCGGAGCAGGTGCAGGTGCGGCTTCCCCATCTCTCTCCCACCCGGGCGCATCCCGCTGGGCGGCCATGGCGCGAGGAGACGCCCCGCAGGACAGGCGAGTTGGGGACCGGATGGGGTGCGTATGGGGATCCGGTGGCCGTGGGCAGCTCAGACCCGCTCCCTTCGGGCTCTCCAAAGCGCAAAGCAGACCAGCTGGAACTACAATTCCCGTCAGCCGCCTCCCTCGGGTGCCTGAGCCTGGGTGATGGGGGTTGTAGTCCGCTCTCTGGAGGAGCTGCCCTGGGAGGTGGGAGGGGCCGCCGAAGCGGGATGTCCTCCGGGTGACCTTCTGAATGATCCTCACAGCTACCACCTGGTCGGGATCAGCTTCTTCATCCTGGGGCTGGGCACCCTCCTTCCCTGGAACTTCTTCATCACAGCCATCCCGGTGAGACTCGTGGCTGGAGTGACAGCCCCACGGTCACAACCACCGTCCGTCCCTCCAGCTGCCTTTCCCCACCACGCCGCTTTTGATTCCTCATTATGTCCGTTTGTCGGCTGAGGCAGGATCCTCAGAGAGGGGAGGTGCCTCTCTCATGGCTAGGACGACCAAGCTTTGAGGGATGCCCAGATCCTAGAGGGGCAAGGCCACCAGGTCAGGGGATCCTGTGGAACCAGCAAGGAGCTACCCACCTACTTCCCCTGTTTGTCATTATTCCTTGCTAGTCACTCAAAAATTGGGTTATCCAAGACTTTGGTTTTCTTTGAAATAGCATGAATTACATTCATTCATCCAACAAATAGTTAATGTACACCTAGAATTCCTGGCACTGGGGGTACAGAAGGAAACATAGCAGAGGAAGGTTTCATCCTCACGGAGCTTACATTCTTTCAAGGGAAGGCAGGCATGTGGGGCTGGTGTTCTCTTTGGGACTGGGTTATTCTTATATATTAAATGCAACAACTTTCCAGATGCCTCTTTAGTGCCTGGCTCTGTGCTGGGCCCTGGAGACCCAGAGATGAATCAGCCCTTGGTCTTGAGAGCAAGATGGGTGCATAAGAAATATAAATAATGTAACATGACACGTGCCATCCCAGGCTTGGAGCAGAGCCCTGTGGGTCCCCAGGGGAGGGAGCAATTCCTTCTGCTTAACGGAAGAGGTGATTTGTAACTTCGGTAAAGCATTTGTGTTGGGGGAGGGGAGTGGTAGGAGGGGAGAGGGCACTCCAGGCAGAGACAGCAGCCTTGCAAAGACACCGAGAGGCAGGAGAGTACCAGCCTATTCAGAGAAAGGGCCAGAGCTTGGGGTGACTGGAGCTTAGCAGGACGGAACAGGAAATGGGGCCCAAAAGGGAGATCAGGGTCTGGTTCTGAAGAGGCCCAAATGCTGTTCCAAAACCTTGGGGCTTTGCCTTGCAGGCAACAGGGAGCCATGGATGGGGAGCGGGGGAGTTAAGCAGGGTCGTGGCAGGATGTGTGTTCCAGACAGAAAGCAGTTGGTCAGCACCTGGGCCAGAGCCTGGCTTACAGTAGGAGCTCCATAAATACTGGGGAACGTGGAAGCTGCTGCAGGAGTGGGGGTGGGGGCTGGAGCCAGGGCACAGGAGAGGAGGGGTGATCCAAAGATGGAGCAAAGCCCGAGTTGGGGGTTCTTAGTGCTTGGGCTCGGTCCCAGACTTCAGCCGTTCAATTCAATGCACGTTCATCGAGCTCCAACTGTGTGCCAGGTGCTGGGGACGGTGCAAAGACAGAGAGTCAGTCCCGCAGAAGTTAACGGAGCAATCCCAAGCATGGGAGGAGGCAGAGGGAGAAGGCTGGGGGGTTCCTGAGGGTAGGTTGTAGGGTGACCCTGTACCCCACTCCCCTGGCATCCTGGCAGTACTTCCAGGGGCGTCTGGCAGGGGCCAACGGCACCACCGAGACCCTGGGCACCAACCACACGAGCCCTGCAGATACCTTCAACTTCAACAACTGGGTGACACTGCTGTCCCAGCTGCCTCTGCTGCTCTTCACACTCCTCAACTCCTTCTTGTACCAGTGGTGAGAAGCCCTGCCCCTTGGGCTCAATGCCAGGCCATCCCTCTGTTGTCCCTTCCCTGCCTTTGCTGAGGCAGCTCCATCTGGGCCCAGGGAAGACCTCCCATGCTTCCTCCCCTCCCCCCTGCATCTCTCCCCAGCCCCCACTGTCCAGCCCTGGGATGAGACTCTTGCCCCCTCCCCTCACCTGGCCTGGGCCCAGCGATGCCCACGCTGCCCTCCTCCGTTCTGAGCAGCATCTCTGAGACTGTGCGGATTCTGGGCAGCCTGCTGGTCATCCTGCTGCTCTTTACCCTGACGGCAGTGTTGGTCAAGGTGGACATGAGCCCCGAGCCCTTCTTCTCCATCACCATGGCCTCTGTCTGGTTCATCAACTGTGAGCACCGCTGCCCTTCCCCATCTCCCCACCCAGCCCCCCAGGGCTTCAGCCCAGCCTCTTCTTTTTACTGAAAGCGCCCAAGGTATCCAAGAAGGGAAGACAGCAGTAGCATCACCCATATCCCTGATGAGAAACTGAGGCCCAGTGGGGAAGAAAAGTCACTCATCCAAGGCCCCACAGTGACCTAAGAGCAGGTCTCCTGGCCCCTAGCCCCTCACACCTAGGGCTGCACCTCGGAGGAGGGATGAATGTGGGGTGTTACATCGGAACATGCCTACCCAACCTAGTCCGGAGTCCCCTAGGCACCCTGCCAACACCTCCTCCAGGGAGTCCCCAAGGCCTGCCTAGTTGAGCAGCGGCCCCCAATCCTGTCCCTCCACAGCCTTCTGTGCGGTTCTGCAGGGCAGCCTCTTCGGGCAACTGGGCACCATGCCTTCCACGTACAGCACCCTCTTCCTCAGCGGGCAGGGCCTGGCTGGGATCTTCGCTGCTCTTGCCATGCTCATGTCCATGGCCAGTGAGTAGACTTGGGTGGCTGGAGGGCAGGGGTGGCCTCTGGGAATCTGGGGAGCAGAGAGAATGTGCCACGAGCAGGATGCCTTGGGCTTTGGTGGAGATGGAGGTGATGGGGTGATGGGGGAGCTCGGGATTGGGTTTGGGGCTCTTGAGTTATACAATGAGAGAATGACTAGGTGAGGATTGGGTTAACTTGGGGCCAGGGGCAGGATCCCTGAGGCCAGCACTGGCATGTGGCAGTAGGCTGAGGTTGAGGGAAGGGGGCACAGGTTTGGGATTCAGATAGACTTGGGTTTGAATCCCGGTTCCACTGCTCCCTAGCTGGGGGCATTGGCTGGCCCTTACCTGTGTCAGGTTCCCCACCTGAATGATTATTATAGCTCCATCCTCAGATTGTAAGGAGCATGCAGTAATAATGAGCACATAGTAGGTGCTCAACAAAAATGACACATGGGGAAGAGCGAGAGGAGTGAAGGGCTGGGCTGGGGCCCCCGGCACAAGGGTCCTGAGTCTGTTAGTGGGAGGAGTGGAAGATGCCGGGAGGTGAACCTGAGACATGTATAATGCGAAGCAGGAAAAGAGTTGCTAGCCCTGCGGGAGCTGGTGGACCAGCCACCTCCCTTCTGCAGCTGAAGTTTCTGCACAGGTGGCGTGGATGCCCAGACCTCCGCCCTGGGGTACTTCATCACGCCCTGCGTGGGCATCCTCATGTCCATCGTGTGTTACCTGAGCCTGCCCCACCTGGTGAGCCTGGTATTGGGCTCAAGGCCCACTTCAGAGCATCACAGATACAGCCCTGAGTCTGAGGCCCTGAGAGAGGCCAAAGGAGGCAGAGGGGACCTGGGCCCAGCCCTGATCCCCAAAGGAGTCAGCCACTGGGGGACCCCAGCCTCTAAGTCAACAGGGTGGGGAGGGATCCAGGCACTTCAGCCAAGCCAGGCAGGGACAACGCTTTCCTTCTGCAGAAGTTTGCCCGCTACTACCTGGCCAAGAAACCATCAAAGGCACAAGGTCAAGAGCTGGAGACCAAAGCTGAGCTCCTCAAGCCTGGTGAGCCCGGGACCCTGCCAGGGAGGTGGAGGTCCCAGCAGAGGCTAGAGCCACCACTACAGGGAAGCATTTCCCCTCCGTCCCCAACTAGAACCCTCATCCCTAGTAGCCTCGTGTAATCAGAGGCAGAAGATCTTGAAGGGAAGTCAATGGGCTTAAAGTCATCCCTTTGCCCTCTGGGCCTCAGTTTCCTCCTCTATAAAATGGGGAGGCAGTAGAGCTTCAGGCATACAAGTTCTAGATCCTAGTGTGTCTGAGTTTGAATTCTAGCTTCATAACACCCAAGCTGTGTGACCTTAGTCAAGTCATGTAACCCCTCTGAGCCTCAGTTTCTTTATTTGTAAAGCAGTGGCAGTGAAATAATCCATTTAAGGTGCTTAACTCTGCCAGGCACAAGTATAGGCTTGTGCCCATAGTAGCTCGGCATCTTTCCATTGTTAATTCTTTGCCTGCACCCTGGGTTGGTGGAGGGTCACTTGTTTTAATTGCTTGGAATCTCCTTCCCTTGGGCCTGGTTGTCACAAGCGTGGGTCACAGGCATGACCCTGCCCTCCCCTCTTGCCCCAGATGAGAAGAACGGGATTCCCAACAGCCCCCAAAGGGCAGTGCTGACTCTGGATCTTGACCCTGAGAAGGAGACAGAGATGGAGCCAGAGGAACCCCAGAAGCCAGGGAAACCTTCAGTTTTCATTGTCTTCCAGAAGGTTTGGCTTGGATATAGCCCCCAACCACCACCCCTGGGGAAGAGAGGGCTGCTCTCTCCAGCCTTCCCCAGAGACTCTTAGAATGCGCTGAGGCCTGTACTCACCTGGTCCACCCAAGATGACAGGGTCATGGTGGGTCAGAGACAGGCTGGGCCAGGCCCCAGTGCCCTGTTCCTGGGCCAGGGCTTGAGCAGGAGGGTTTGGCTGCGTGTTGGGCTCTGGGTCTGCCTGCCTGCTCACACCCTTGCCTCCGACCCCCAGATCTGGCTGACGGCGCTGTGCCTTGTGTTGGTCTTCACAGTCACCCTGTCCGTCTTCCCAGCCATCACAGCCATGGTGACCAGCTCCACCAGCCCTGGGAAGTGGAGTGAGTGCTGGGAAGCGGAAGAGGACAGGGCAGTGGGAATGAAGGGCAGAGAGGGAAGAGGGCAGCCAGGACCAGGATAAGCCCTCTCTCCCTCCCAGGTCAGTTCTTCAACCCCATCTGCTGCTTCCTTCTCTTCAACGTCATGGACTGTCTGGGACGGAGCCTGACCTCTTACTTCCTGTGGGTGAGCACACCTAGGCTGGGGTGATCTGACGGTTTGGGGAAGCAGTCGGGGATCAGAGGGTGTGAACGAGCATAGAAAGGTGATGTCCCAACAGTCCCACTGGTCTGGGTCTGGTAATGGAACAGCTGGCTGGTTTAGCAGTGAGCACCTGGCCCCTGGAGATATGCAAGCCAGGGCTTAGACTGTGAACTCTTTGAAAGCAGAAGCCTTGTCCACTTGACCTGTGTCTCCAGCATCCAGCCTAGGGCCCAGGCCCTGGTGCTTAGAGACTGTTATGTGGAGTTTCCTGCACCACGTGGGAGGTCAGACAAGATTCCTAGTATTTAGATTGCTTTTAGCCAAGATGCTGCTTCTTTACATGAAAACTTCCAAGGACACACAACAAACAAAGTAGATCAAAGAGTAGCTGCTCTGGGAATTCCCCAGCGGTCCAGGGGTTAGGACTCCGAGCTCTCACTGCCAAGGGCCCATGTTCAATCCCTGGTCGGGGAACTAAGATCCCACAAGCTGTGCATCCAAGCCAGGACAGGGCCTGGATCCCCAGCTCCCAAACCCATCTTCCCCAGAGGGGTCTTCGGAACCCAGGGGTGCTCAGAGCCACCGACGTTGAAAACCGAAGATGCTTGTCTAGTTCCATGGAGAGAGCACGAACTGGAGCTCAGGAGAGGCAAAGTCTAGCCCCAGGCTGGTCCTTGATTGCTGGGTGGCCTTGGCCCAGCTGCTCGCTCTCCAGAGGCCCAAGTGCTGGGTCCTCACCGGCACACATGGAGTAGGTCAGGGGAAGTGATAGTTGAGTCTATCTGGGGTGTCCCTGGAGCAGAGACCCTGCTCCCAGGGACCACCCTCACCCCAACCTTCTGCCGCAGCCAGACAAAGACAGCCGGCTGCTGCCCCTGCTGGTCTGCCTGCGCGTCCTCTTTGTGCCACTCTTCATGCTGTGCCACGTGCCCAAGAGGTCCCGGCTGCCCATCCTCTTCCCACAGGACGCCTACTTCATCACTTTCATGCTGCTTTTTGCTGTTTCAAATGGTTACCTGGTGTCCCTCACCATGTGCCTGGCGCCCAGGTCTGGGGGATGGGAAGGTGGGGGGGAGGGCCTGGGAGCAGGGAGGTGGGCTAGCTCTTTGAGGGGCCTCACTGGTGCCACCTGTCAGGTCAGGCTTTAACTGCTGAGCCGGTCCCAGGCCAGGAGCTGGGGAGAGGAGGACTTGGCTTGGGAGGTTCCTGCGCAGTAAAGTAGCCCAGGCACTGATTTGGGGGCCTCCTCTCTGGTCCTCAGCTTCGCCATCTGTGAAATAAATGGGTTGGACTGTCATTCCTTAGGGCCCAGCTACTCCCCCAAATTCTCAGTTGCAAGGGAGCTAAGGTTTTGATCACAAGCAGAGTTCCTGGGCTATTTACTCTAGGGAAAATGGAGTTGAGAATCCAGGGAGAGCAGAGGTGACCGGGAGGACCAGGTAGGGGACATTTTGCCAGGAAGGAAGGCAGTTGCATCTAGACCCCAGGGGCGTGAGAGATGTCTATGTCCAGTGGCCCCATTTTACAGATCAGGAAACTGGAGTCCAGAGAGAAGGGCCTAATTATAGCGACCAGAGGTTGGGTCAGCCCAGACTAGAACTCAGGCGTCCTGTTGTTAGGAGGGCGGAGGGCACAGGGCTGGGTCCAGGTTGGGCCTGACATTTTCTAAGAGCTCCTACTCCTGTGTGTTCTAGGCAGGTGCTGCCACATGAGAGGGAGGTGGCCGGCACCCTCATGACCTTCTTCCTGGCTCTGGGGCTCTCCTGTGGAGCCTCGCTCTCCTTCCTCCTCAAGGCGCTGCTCTGAAGTGCTCCGTCCAGGGCTCTCCCAGCATCTTCTCTTCGGAGCTGAGACCCAGCACAGGGGGAATGGTGGGCCAGGCTCAAGCCTCTGCTGGGCTGGGGCCCCGCGGTCCGAGGGTCCCAGGAAGAGGCGGGTGCTGCTCTCTTTCCTGGGCTGGTGGCCACCTGGGGTGCTGCAAGGAAGAATTCACCACCTGCCATTCTAACCCTCCCCAGGAGTGGAGTTGACGCAGAGACAGACTATCTAGATGCACACAGACCTCACTGAGAGGACGATGATCAGGAAAAAGAGGGCCGAGGACAATGGCCCTTCCTCACCACCAGGAGTGCATTTGTTAATCATGAGAAACTCACTGGCCAAGTGCCGGGGCTCAGAGGCCACAGGTGGGAACTTGCCAACTGTGTGGCTGGTGTGGCCGCAGCTTCAGATTCAGAGTGGGAGTGGGGGCCAGCCCTGGACAGGAGCTCCTCTTCTCTCCAGGCCTCAGTGACACCATGGTCAAGTCTCCTGGACTCCAGAACAGAGGATTCCAGGGAAGTTGAGGGGACAGGGAGAAGGAGTTCAGGATCTGAGGGTGCTCGAAGGACCCTCTGGGCCTCAAACAGGGTTTTCATCGCCGGCATTTACTGTGTCCACTCCCCAGAACCCAGCTGGGCCTGGGTCGCAGAACTGCAGTTAGCCTGCATGTGTGCACTGCACTTTACAGTTTGCAAAGCTCTTCTGCACCCGCTCTCTCACTGAAGCCACACTGAGGCCCTTGGAGAGAGGCCAGCAGGGATTGTGCTCCCCTCTGTACAGGTGAGGAAACCGAGTCCCAGGGGGAAGTGACCAGTTCTTGGCAGAGCCAGGACCCAGCTCCCACCTCCCTGTAGGTGCTGT
Source organism: Stenella coeruleoalba (assembly GCF_951394435.1). NCBI lineage: Eukaryota > Metazoa > Chordata > Mammalia > Artiodactyla > Delphinidae > Stenella > Stenella coeruleoalba. The sequence goes on from NC_137154.1 coordinate 6,320,481, forward strand.
TCTTCCTGCCCATGGCCTGCTTCCCTTTTCCTTGAGGGGCTCAAGGCGAGAGCCCTAAGCACTTACTCCACCTTTTTGCTTGTTTTTTCTCTCTGACCCTGCTCCTGGGTCTAATAATAACCTTCTCCATTTGTACAATGAATTCACTTTCCAAAGTGCTTTCAGCCCTGTTGGCTTTGATGAGCTGGGTGGGGTGGGGATGATTGTACCCATTTGACAGATGGGATGACCAAGGCCCTGAGAGTGGCAGGGATTTGTGGGCATCCCTGCGCTGGGCCCTCTTGACCACATCATGGCCCAGGGGTACTGGCCTGCAAGGAGCCCTGTGCTCCCGGGCAGAGTGCCTGGCCGCATGGATGACTATCGCTCTCTCCCTCACCGGTGTCCTCTGCTTCCCCACAGTGAAGGAGTTGTGACCCTCCTCCCAAGGCCATGGGAAATAGAATGTAACTTGTGATGGGGCTTGTGAGGACACTGCAGAATGTGTAATATGAAACTCTTAGAAGAGGGGGCCAGTGATCTCAACTGGGAAGTTGGGGCAAGCATCCCTGAGGAGGTGTCCCCTGAGCTGGGCCTTGAGGGATGAATATGAGCTTGCTGGGCTGAGGTAGGGGAGGGGCATCCCAGGAGAGGTACCAGAAAATGTGGAAGGCATGGACACGGAATATTCAGGGAACAGTGGGGACTTCTGGCGACAGGTCACGGGGAAGCGGAAACTCCTAGGGTGTGAGGAAAGGGACGGGAGAGGATGAGGCTGGCGCAGTGGGCTGGGGACAAACGCTGAAGGGCCTTAGGCCTGAGGCCTAACCAGGGGATTAGAGAGAGGAGAAGGCACACAGAAGAGAAGGCTGCTGCCTCTACAGAGGCCGTTTAACTTGGTGGTTAAGTGCATGTGCCCTGACCCACAGTCCTGGGTTCGAAGCCAGGCCCTTTCCCAGCAGTGGGAACTGGGATTCCTGGAGACTGCAGTCCTGGAGAAAGCACTGGAGTACAGACTGACATTTACTAAATGGTAGTTGTAGTTCTGGGATTATTTTGTGCAGACCACTAGACCTAGCTGTACCCTTTGGCTGGGACTGGTGGGAGCAGGACCCCAGTACTTCCTAGGTCCCCTTCTCCTTCTCTACCTTCAGAGACTGTTGTCTGTTGTACCCAAAAGCTCCCTAGACCTGCCAGACCCAGCCACCCCGGGGAACCCAGTGGTACTGGTCCGCGTTCAGCCGGGTTGGGCTGAGCAGTGGACAATGGGCCCAGAAAGATATCCTTATGATGTCACAACATGGAATTCCTTCTTCCTGTCCTCCTTCCCCGTGTACCTAGCCCAACTTTCCCATCAGATCAGGATGCAGCTGGTTTTGATGTTAGAAAAATTCTTGGGCTGATGGGCTACACTTGGCTCATCCCTCTCCTGATGCCCAGCCCCCCTGGCCACCGCCACATCCCCAGCCTGACACAGCTCTGCCAACAGGCCCAGGTTCCCTCAGAAGCAGCCAGTGTCCATGAGCAAACAGTTGGAGAGGGCTCTGTGTGGAGGGCACTGAGACAGGCTTGGTGGAGGGACACAAACATTGCAAGGTCAGTCCTTATCCTCCAGTTGCTCACCTTTTTATGAGGAGGACACCTGCTGGTTTGTAAATTGATTCAGCTCTCCAATTAAAAGTCAAAGATTGTCAGAATGGATTTGAAAATGATTCAACTATATGCTTGCTATCTACCAGAAACTCACTTTAGAGCCAAAACCACAAATAGGTTGAAAGTTAAACAATGGAAAAAGATATTCTATGTAAACAGTAACCAAGACAGTTGGGGTGGATATACTAATATCAGAAAAAATAGGCTTTAATTAAAAAATCATTGAAGAGACAAAGAGGGATATTATATATTCGTAAAAGCGTAACTCCATCAAGAAGATATAATAATTATAAACATATACACACCTAACAACAAAGTCCTAAAAACTATGAAGCCAAAATTGACAAAATTGAAGGAGAAACAGACATCTCTACAATGATAGAGACTTCAGGATCCCACTTTCAATAAACGATAGAACAACTAGACAGAAGATCAACAAGGAAACAGGACTTGAACACACTCCAAACCAAACAGGCCAGACATACACACAACACTCTACCTAAAAACAGCAGAATATACCTTCTTCCCAAGTGCACACGGAACATTCTCCAGGGAAGATCATATATTAGCTCACAAAACAAAGTTGCAATAATTTTTTAAAAATATTTATTTAAAAAAATATATATTTATTTAGGGGCTTCCCTGGTGGCACAGTGGTTGAGAGTCCACCTGCCGATGCAGGGGACACAGGTTCGTGCCCCAGTCCGGGAAGATCCCACATGCAGCGGAGCAGCTGGGCCCATGAGCCATGGCCGCTGAGCCTGCGCGTCCGGAGCCTGTGCTCCGCAACGGGAGAGGCCACAACAGTGAGAGGCCCGCATACCGCAAAAAAAAAAAAAAAAAAAAAAAAAATTATTTAGGCTGCACCAGGTCTAAGTTGCGGCATGCAGGATCTTTAGTTGCGGCACGCAGACTCCTTAGTTGCGGCATGCATGCAGGACCTAGTTCTCCGACCAGGGATTCAATCCGGGCCCCCCGGAATTGGGAGCGTGGAATCTTACCCACTGGACCACCAGGAAAGTCCCTGCAATAATTTTTAAAAGAGTAAAATCACACAAAGTATCTTTTCCAATCACAGTGGAACGAAACTAGGAACCAATAATAGAAAAACTGAAAACCTCACAAATATGTGGAAATTAAACAACATGCCCCTAAATAACTAATGGGTTAAAAAAGAAATCAAAAGAGAAATCAGAAAAAAAAAAAAAAAAGAGAAATCAGAAAATGCTTTGAGACAAATGGAAATGAAGGTAACATACTAAACTTTATGGGATGCAGCAAGAGCAGTGCTGAGAGGAAACTTGCAGCTGTAAATGCCTCATTAAAAAGGAGGATCTCAAGCAAATTAAACCCAAAACTAGCAGAAGGAAGGAGATGATAAAGATTAGAGTGGGCATGCCATGGAGCAACTAAGCCCGTGAGCCACAACTACTGAGCCCGTGTGTCTAGAGCCTGTGCTCCGCAATAAGAGAAGCCACCGCAATGAGAAGCCTGTGCACCGCAGCAGAGTAGCCCCCGCTCACCGCAGCTAGAGAAAGCCCGTGCACAGCAACGAAGACCCAATGTGGCCAAAAAAAAAAAAAAAAAAAAGATTACATTGGAGATAAACAAAATGGAATATGAAAAACAACACAGAAAATCAATGAAACCAAAAGTTGGTTCTTTGAAACGGTCAATAAAATTGACACACCTTTGAGTAGACTAAGAAAAAAAGTGAAGACCTGAAAATTACTAAAATCAGAAATCAAAGGGGGTCATTACTATTGATTATACAGAAATAAAAAGCATTATAAGAGAACACTATGAATAACTGTATGCTAACAAATGAGATACCTAGATGAAATGGAAAAATTCCTAGAAACACACAAACTACCAAAAGTAACTCAAGAAGAAATAGAAAATATGGACATATCTATAACAAGGAATGAGATTGAATCAGTAATCAAAAACCTCCCAGGAAACTCCAGGACCAGATGACTTCCCAGGCAAATTCTACCAATCATTTAAAGGATTAACACCAGTCCTCAAACTCTTCAAAAAAATACAAGAGGAGGGAACACTTCCTAAGTCATTCTATGTGACCAGCGTTACCCTGATGCCAAAGCTAGATAAAGACATCACAAGAAAAGAAAACTACAAACTAATATCCCTTAGGAATACAGATGTAAAATTCCTCAACAAAATACTAGCAGACTGAACCCAGCAACATATTAAAAGAATTATACACCATGACCAAGTGGGATTTACTCTAGAATGCAAGGTGTTTCAACCTGCAAAAATCAATCATTGTAATACACCAAATATGAAATGAAGGGGAAAAACCACATGATCATCTCAACTGAGGCAGAAAAAGCATCTGACAAAATCCAACATCCTCTCAAGATAAAAACACTCAACAAACAAGGAATAAATAAGAACTTCCTCAACCTGATAAAGAGTGTTTATGAAAAATCCACAACCAATTTCATGCTTAATGGTGAAAGACTGAAGTCTTCCCCCTAAGATCAGGAAAAAGACAAGGCTGCCTGCTTTCACCATTTCATCTATTCAACTTCGTACTGGACATTCTAGCCAGAACAACTGGGCAAGAAAGAGAAATAAGAGGCATCCAAATTGGAAAGGAAGAAGGAAAATTATCCATAATCACAAGTGATACACACACACACACACAGAAAATCCTAAAGAATACACACACCGACACATACAATTAGAGCTAATAAATGACTTCAGCAAAGTTGCAGGATTCAAGAATACACAAAATTCAGTTTTATTTCTATACAGACAATTTTGGCATCAATTCTGATGCGTGGTTTTTTCCCCCCCATACCAAGCAATTCTCTGACACCAGCTAAGTGCTCTACAACACAACTCAGTTCTGACATTGTCTACCTGGAGACAGCATCAGATTCCACAAGCTGGAGCCGCAGAATATAGGTCTCCTGATCACTCTTCAACTCAACAACCTTGGCTCCCTACTGTGTGTGGAGTAGCCGGCGAACACCTTATCCTGACGTTCCAGGTCCTCCCCTGACTGTCCTAAAGCACCTTTCCAAGATTCACAGCGCTCGAACAGTTACTACAATACATATCAAAGTACCTGCCCTTCCCCACAGCCTCTCCTCTTTGAAAGAGTCCATGGAGCAATCATTCCACAAACACTTATCAAGCACCTTCTGTGTACGCTGACTGGTGTTAGATATTTGAGGCCTTCTGCTTAAGTGTGTGTGTGTGTGTGTGTGTGTGTGTGTGTGTGTGTGTGTGTGTGTGTGTTAGGGAGGCGGGTGTGTGGATACAAACAAGGTCTCTGCCCTGGGAGAAGTGCTGGGGGAGGGGAATCAGTGCGCTGAATAGATTAATAATTTAAATGATCAAGCATCACCGCCACTGCCACCATCAAGTTCCAGTACTTTAGACAGAGCAGCTCCTCCAGGGTGGTTTTCTCTAGTTCCTGCGGAAAACATATTGGCCCCCAATTTAGCATTGGCCAGAATTCCGGTTCTGGTTTTTAGGTGCCACCAAACCCCGGGCCCTCTTTCTAGGGAGAAGGAAAAGCACACCTCCAACCTCCTCCCATAAGGTCCAGGTACCTGGAGTATGAAACGGCCAGGAATGCAGGTTGAACAAAGACAGAAGAGAGGCCCGGTCCGGACGGAACTGGGTCCCACCTCCTGTTCAGTTCTCTTCGACCCGCTGCTCCAGACATCGGGTTGTGAAAATTAAGAATCATCTCCACTGTAAAACACGACCGACGAGGATGGGATTCGAACCCACGCGTGCAAAGCACAATGGATTAGCAGTCCATCGCCTTAACCACTCGGCCACCTCGTCCCACGTGCAGCACTCTTTTCCACATTCCTTTATCTCTCATCTCCGCGCCTCCCGGCACCCTCGCAGGCATTCCTCAGTACAGACGTGATGAGACCTAGAGGAGGGAGAGACGGCGGACAGAAAGGGGCTTTTTGTGTTCCTTTCCGCCTGCCACAGGCGGGAACCCGCGCCATCCTTCACCACTCTGCAGCCAAGCTCTGCCACAATTTCCCCTCCCTAAGTCGGGGACGAGCGCGCCGGGGTTTCAGGACGCGCTTGGTCCAGGAGGTCGCGCACTGACCCGGAGGAGGGGGGTGCCTGTTTCTGGGAACCCAGCAGGCGCGGCGGAGCGGTGGCGGCCAGTTTCCAGCGTTTACAAAGCGCGCGGCGCGGGCAGAGAATGCAGTAGCTCCTCCCGGCGCACAGGGGGCGAGCTGGCGCGCCCGAGGCCGGCGCGGGCGGGCGGGCGCGGCTGCGCGAGGGGCTCGGCTCGCCTCGGCTCGCTTCGGCCGCGCTCGGCAGGCTGCGGTAAATCCGGGCTTGCGGCGGCAGGCAGAGGCTGCGGCCCGGTGGTCTCTGCTGCGCGCCGCGAGCCCCGAGAGCCATGCAGATGTCCTACGCCATACGGTGCGCCTTCTACCAGCTGCTGCTGGCCGCGCTAATGCTGGTGGCGATGCTGCAGCTGCTCTACCTGTCGCTGCTGTCCGGGCTGCACGGGCAGGAGGAGCAAGACCAATATTTTGAATTCTTTCCCCCGTCCCCGCGGTCGGTGGACCAAGTCAAGGCGCAGCTTCGCACCGCGCTGGCCTCCGGAGGCGTCCTGGACGCTAGCGGCGACTATCGCGTCTACAGGGGCCTACTGAAGACCACCATGGACCCCAACGATGTGATCCTGGCCACTCACGCCAGTGTGGACAACCTGCTGCACCTATCGGGCCTGTTGGAGCGCTGGGAGGGCCCGCTATCCGTGTCGGTGTTCGCCGCCACCAAGGAGGAGGCGCAGCTGGCCACGGTGCTGACCTACGCGCTGAGCAGCCACTGCCCCGATATGCGTGCCAGGGTTGCCATGCACCTTGTGTGCCCCTCACGCTATGAGGCCGCCGTGCCCGACCCCCGGGAGCCAGGGGAGTTTGCCCTGTTGCGGTCCTGCCAGGAGGTCTTTGACAAGCTAGCCAGGGTGGCCCAGCCCGGGATCAATTACGCGCTGGGCACCAATGTCTCCTACCCCAATAACCTGCTGAGGAATCTGGCTCGTGAGGGGGCCAACTATGCCCTGGTAATCGACGTGGACATGGTGCCCAGTGAGGGGCTGTGGAGAGGCCTGCGAGAAATGCTGGATCAGAGCAAGCAGTGGGCGGGCACAGCGCTGGTGGTGCCTGCCTTCGAGATCCGTCGAGCCCGCCGCATGCCCACGAACAAAAACGAGCTGCTGCAGCTCTACCAGGTGGGCGAGGTGCGGCCCTTCTATTATGGGCTGTGCACCCCCTGCCAGGCGCCCACCAACTACTCCCGCTGGGTCAACCTGCCAGAAGAGACCTTGCTGAGGCCTGCCTACGTGGTGCCCTGGCAAGACCCCTGGGAGCCATTCTACGTGGCCGGAGGCAAGGTGCCCAACTTCGACGAGCGCTTTCGGCAGTATGGCTTCAATCGTATCAGCCAGGTGCTCATAAGGGAGAGGGCAGGGGAAATGGGGCAGGATGGATGGTGGGGCCAGGGAGCTATGAGTGGCTCTGGATGGAAAAGAGGCAATGAGGCAGGAGGGATCATAGTTCAGGAGGTGGTTGGATGGTTGGAAGATCCAGGATGCCTCCAGAGGAATGGGAATGCTGGAGCGAGCAGGGATGTCAGTCTCTGCCCTAGGAATGTCATCAAATTTTGCTGACCTGTCTCTTCCCCCACAGGCCTGTGAGCTACACGTGGCAGGATTCGATTTCGAGGTGTTGAACGAAGGTTTCCTGGTTCATAAGGGCTTCAAAGAAGCTCTGAAATTCCATCCCCAGAAAGAGGCCGAAAATCAGCACAATAAGATCCTTTACCGTCAGTTCAAACAGGAGTTGAAGGCCAAGTACCCTGACTCCCCGCGTCACTGCTGAGCCCTTCCCTCCCCTAGTCTGAGAAGTCTCAGCCTCCTCACTCCTTAGGCCGCGCCTCAGGCCTGACTGGGGTAAGAAATGTCACTCCACTTTACAGTGGTAGCTGTGGTGTTTGAACACTGGACTTGAGTATGGGATGCTGGGATCAAGTCCTAGCTTAACCACTAACTAGTTGTGTGGCCTTGAGCAAATCCCATTCGCTCTCTGAGCCTCAGTTACCCCATCTGTTAAAGGGAGGTGAGAATACCTACCTCACAGAACTGTTGGGAGGTTCAGATGAGATGCTACATGTGAAAACATTCTGTAAGCTTCGTACAAATGTGAAGTATTATTAATATTATTACAGTATTATTATTGTTGTTATTATTATTGTTATTAACACTCTTGGGTGGGTGGGCTATAGGAGAGCAAAAAGTATGAATGGGGCAGAGCTGAGAAGTCCGAGTACTTAACAAAATGGGCATTTTGGAAAGAAATCAGTTGAAGGCGTTGAATTTAGTTCTTAGCTTTTGGGCAACTTCCTGGTTGTCTTAGGCCTCCGTCTCAGGGGCCCTGGAGAAGGGATGGGTCTGCAGGCTCTGTGCGTGGGAGTCTGAGATCTGGACCTCTGAATAGGCTGGGCTGGGTAATTTGCCTACCGACTACAATGTGTAAATAAATGAGTGTTCACACCTAAAGCTGGCTCCATTACTCTCCTGAACCGGGCGGGGTGGGGGAGCAGGTCGCGGGCTCTCCCCTTTCAAGCCGTGGGTGGTGGCTGCGGACCGAGGCGCGCTGGCTGCAAAGCAAGAAACGCACGAGGGCCTTCCCTGCCCTGTTGAAAGCCTGTGTGAATTTCAGTCGGTTGCTATGGAAACCGGCCCGCGGTATCCCGGCATGCCTAGCCCCGAGCTGTCCAATTGTGAGCACTCCGACGGGCCCCTGCTGATGACGCATGCGGAAGCGTGGACAGGCTCTCGCCTCAGGAAAAAGGCTCGCTCGGCGCTTCTGGGAGCCCCGCGGCGGTGGACAGTACCGGCTGCCTCCGGCACCTCTCAGGGAGTCTCGGACGTGAGGCCGGAGGCCCCACTCCCCGCGGGTGCGTAACGCCAACCCTGGCGCCTGGTTCGCCCTCTCCGGCCAGTGGGTCGGAGCCGGCCCAATCTCCAGGGCCGAAGCGGAGACTTAACCGGCCGGATGCGTGCCGGGGGCCGCGGGACCGGTGCTGGCCGTGGAAGAGCCAGTGATTGTCCCGCCCGCGCCCGCGCGTACGCAGATGGAGCGGGACGGGGGGCTCTCGGCGCGCCGTAGAGGGGCTGTGTTGGCTTCTTCGAGGGTAGGGAAGAATCTTCCTTTCGAGGAGGCCTGCCCTCGACATGCTCACTTTCTGAGAGATAAACTGCCTGTACACAGTGCCTTATAATTTGCTTTTCCATTCCTTATCGCTTGCAATCTTTATTATTCTCTTTTTATACCCAAGGTAAGGAGGGGGAGGTTGTGATTTAATTCAGCTCACCCAGTAGACTCAGACTGCTGGAGAGACCTCCCCCAACCCCTCACCCTTTCTGGTCCGGAAAGGTAGGACTTACCTACCGCTGCATCTTCCAAAATTAATATATTTAACAGTGAAGAGGAATTGCGAAGTTTGGGAAATGCAGGAACTGAGGCTTGAGAATGGGAAAGATGAGGCTGGTTTGCAGAACCGAAGTTTTCAGGTCAGGGTCAGATCATTTGTGAAATCATTGAGGAATGTTTCGAAACTGTCCTCTAGGCTAGGCCAGTTAATTTACTTGAATTGACGTTTGCTACCACTACAGAGGCCGGGGGCTACCAAGAAGTAAAAGCCAATCCCTGCCCTGCAAAAGTTTGTTTGGTTTAATTTGTATTTGCAAATCCTCCAGTCATCGAATGAGTTAGTACTGTGCTAGGCGAATAAAGCGCATGTGCAGCCCAGCCCTGGTGAGGCTTACAGACTGGTTGGGGAGACAGACATGAGAATGGGCCAATAGACATGTAAATAAATAAGGAAGGGTGTCTACACGGAACTAAAGGACTACAAGAGAAGTGCCCAGACAAGCATATCACAGTGAACCAGAAGCCCCCAGTAGACAAAGAGATGATCTGTTGAGAAGACTATTTATTCTTCCTCTTGAGTGATCTTTTGGCCGCACTTGGCACTGTCACGTCTCCTTCATTCTGAAGTTCTCTCCATGCTTTGAGTTTTCCCTCCTCCACCTCTTGCTACTTTCCTTCTGTTTTGCAGGGGTCGCATCATCTGCCCCTTTGGTGACCCTGGGAGTTCCATCACGAGCCCCTTCTCACTCCACACATTCTGCCTTGCTGGTTGCACCCTCTCCCAAGGCCTGAAGAACTCACTATATGTGATGACCAGATCTCTGCAGCCCAGATTTCTCTCTGAGGCTTAGACCCAGGTGCCCCCAACCCTGCCCCTTCTCTCCTTTTGGGGTCTTTGCTCACACTACTTACTCTGGTTAAATGCTCCCTCCCTCAACCAGCTCAGCTCATCTGTCTGGCCCATCTTCCTCTGCCCTCAAAACTGCAGCAGGCTCCAGGTCCCAGTTTAGCTGTCTCTCCCATATGCCCCTCATCTTAACTCTTCTCACCCCACAGTAATGATCTGCTTCTTGGCCTCTCTCTCATCCAGGAACTTGTAAACTCCTTGAGGTCAGAGACTGTCTTTCTGTCACACTTGTGCCTGCCTCCTACCGTGGTGTCTGATGGTACCTAGCATATATTAGATTTTCAATAAAGATTAAATGAGTGAATAAATGAAGGAATGCTTAACAGTGTTCAGTGTTGCTGAGAAGTCAACCTGAGGTAAGCACCAAAAAATACTGGCATTAGGTACAAGGAGGTCATCTGTTAACTCTGCAGGATCAGTTTCAGCTGAGAGCGATGATACAGAAACAGACTAGAACAAGCGGGAGGTGAAAGTAGGAAGAGCAAGGCCTGGAAAAGGTGGAAAACGGGGGGCGATTGAGTGGAGTGGGGTGAAGTTTTGTGTTTCTGCTTTTTCTATATGGTGGGAAATTCCTGAGCGCGTCTAAAGTTTCATGGGACAGAGCTGTCAAGAGGGAGAGTGGAGGATGCAGAAGACGGGAGCACTGATGACGTGAGGTCTTAGAGGAAGCAGAGGGAGATAGGATTTGAGCACGGTGAGAAGATGAGCATTGTAGAGTGTTCTCAGGAAGAGAAGTGGTGGCATCATAGGCAGAAGGAGCAGCACGGTGGGCGGGGGGCGCTGGGTAGGAAGTGCATGGTATATTTGAGAACTAAGCATTAGAAGGTGGGGTGAAGGAGCCAGACCAGCAGTTCAAGTCCAGTCTATGCAGGGCCTTGAAAGCCCCAGTCAGATGTTTGGGCCCAGTCCCACAGACAGTGGGGAGCCCACCTTGGCCTTTCCCATCTTATGGATCGTCACCTTGGCCACTGTTCCCGGGATTGGGATCACTGGCAGCGTCCAAGGGCATGGGCATTTCTGTGGTTCCCAGGCTTCGGGAGATGTGCAGGCAGGGCCACTTGCACCTGCCCCACCCAGTGTGTGCCCAGGGTGTGGCGAGTCCAGTCACCCCCCGGTTGTCCCCGTCAGCAGTGAGGCTTGGTTTGACTTCCCAAGTGGCCACTTTCCCGCTCAGAGCTGTGGGCAGTGGCGAGTGATGGCTCCACTCCTACTCCCAGAGCCCAGATGCCCGTCCAGCCTCCAAGCAAAGACACAGAGGAGATGGAAGCAGAGGGCGACTCAGCCGCCGAGATGAATGGGGAGGAGGAAGAGAGCGAGGAGGAACGGAGCGGCAGCCAGACCGAGTCCGAGGAGGAGAGCTCAGGTGAGCCCCACACGCCCGCGTGCCGCCCGCCCCCGCTCTGCCCGCCCTGACTGGCCTCTTGTCCCAGAGATGGACGATGAGGGCTACGAGCGCCGCCGCAGCGAGTGCGTCAGTGAAATGCTGGACCTGGAGAAGCAGTTCTCGGAGCTGAAGGAGAAGTGAGCAAGGGACCCTGGGGCCGGGCAGGGCTGGCTGGGGCCTGCTGTGGAGCGGGCGCTCCGCTCGTGTTTGACGGGCGAGCACACGGGTGCGCGGCTGCCTCTTACCTCCCAGGTTGTTCAGGGAACGGCTGAGTCAGCTGCGGGTGCGGCTGGAGGAGGTGGGAGCTGAGAGGGCGCCCGAATACACAGAGCCTCTCGGGGGGCTGCAGCGGAGCCTCAAGATCCGCATTCAGGTGGCAGGTGTGTGCCCTGTTCCCCTACCAGGAGCCATGGCTCTCCGGCCCCTTCCCCTCTCGTCCCTGCTCGGCCTCACCCGTGCCCCTGGCCCCCCTTTATGGGCCCCTGGGTCCCTGGCCAAGCAGGACCTCCCACTCCCTCCCTCCACAGGGATTTACAAGGGCTTCTGTCTGGACGTGATCAGGAACAAGTACGAGTGTGAGCTGCAGGGAGCCAAGCAGCACCTGGAGGTGAATGTGCCGGGCGCTGGGCGCTAGGTGGGGACGGAAGTGGCCACCCCGGCCTGCCTGGCTGAGCCACTCCGCCTCTTCCAGAGTGAGAAGCTGCTGCTCTACGACACCCTGCAGGGGGAGCTGCAGGAGCGGATCCAGAGGCTGGAGGAGGACCGCCAGAGCCTGGACATCAGCTCTGGTGAGGCGGGCGGCTGGCTGGGCACCCCTGCCCCAGGCCCTGTGCTTTCAGTGCCTGCCCCCCATCTTGGCCTCAGCTTCCCTGCCTGCACAGGGGGGTTGTAAGAGGACCTGCTTCGCGGTCACTGTGGGGACTGAATGAAAGCAGCCAGGGAAGCGCCTAGCCCAGAGCCTGGCACACAGTGGGGACTCAGGAAGAGCGGGTCCCCTGCCCCCCTGCTCAGTTTCCAGAACGGAGGTGTCATTCTGACACACGCACATGCCATGGCCAAGTCCTCTCCATGTCCACAGGCCGACGTTCATACAGGGCACTGGGGAGGGAGGAATTATTATCGTACCCCTGTCCATGAAACAGATGAAGAGAGCGAGCCTCACAAAATCACAGTGACCTCTTTCCCAGGGTTGAACTCAGCTTCCAACCCCAAGCCCAGGCTTCTCTGCACTGCCCTGGTTGGGGTAGGGGCGCGAGTGATGGGGAAGGGCTGGCCTGGCCCGGGTGAGGGACACAGGCTACAGGGGTGGGGCGTCCTGGGATGGCCGGCACCCCAATCCTGACCCTGGTCTGGGGCACAGAGTGGTGGGATGACAAACTGCACGCCAGAGGCAGCTCGAAGACCTGGGGCTCCGTGCCGCCCAGCAAGAGGAAGAAGGCCCCTCTTGTTTCCGGTATCCTTTCCCCCACGGTGGCCCGAGCTGGGCGAGAGGTCAGGGCGGAGGAGGGTGGAGGGACACGCAAGACAGAGGCAGACCAGACTCATTTATGGTCATCTGGCATCCTGTGGCCATGTCCAGTCAAATCCAGCCGTCAGGGATTTTTTGCGGGGTCCTCCTAGGCTGTGTGGACCGTAAAAAAGTAGAAACATCCATCCAGAGATTTCGCCGTAATTTCCGGAGTGAGCTCTCCTTTGAGGCCCTTCTGGCTTTCCCATGACGTCCCAGGCTTTCCCACCCCCATGCCTTTGCTGACTTTCCGTTCTCCTATCGGCTGCCTTTGCCCGTGTGCCTGCTCAGTGCTTGTCTCGGTTGTTACTTCCTCCACGAAGCCTCTCCTGGTTTCCCCGCCGAAATGGCTGTTTAGATATTACCCCTGTACCTAAACTGGGGCACCTGCCTCCCATCTGGGCATGGTCATCTCTGCCCCGCCCCAGGCGTGCGTCCCTTTGGTCCAGGGCCTGCTGTGCCTTCCTCCCTCCTGGCACAGCAGCACGGAGTTGAACTGAATTGAATTCTCTTGTGCACCCACCCCACCCCTCATATTCCTGCAGCAACCAGATTCTCAGGGCACTGACCTCCTGGTGGTGGGAATCAGGTTCACGCAGGGAGGGAGGGAAGAATCTGGACTGCAGAGACTTGAAGGGTGAATGGGAGGTGAGGGTGTGGAGACATCAGGGGGACAGAGTGGCTGGTCCCCACAGGGGAGTGTGAGACCGAAGGAGGGTTGTTTTCAGGACAGAGGAGACTAGAGTCTCTTTGTAGATGGGGAAAGGGGCCAGATCCCTGAGTGGGTGGCATGGACCTTGGCCTTCTGACCTTGAGACCGGAGAATAGGTGAGGGGAGCTGAGGAGTGGTAGGGTTGAGACTGGAAGGCCCCCGTGGAGTGGGTGAAATAGGCCATAGCCATGCCACCTCTCCACCCTGCCGAGAACCCGGGGGCCAAGAGGTAGGAGGTGGAGCCTGAGCTCTTAACTAGGTCCTCGGCTCCCTGCCCCGATGTCCACAGCACCGCCTCTTCTGAGTGTTGGAGCTCCCGGGCCAAGGCCCGTCACCTGCCCCCTCCACCAGGCTTCCTGCTTCCTTGACCCCCATTGCAGGCCCTTACATCGTGTACATGCTGCAGGAGATCGACATCCTGGAGGACTGGACAGCCATCAAAAAGGTGGGTCCGGTGCTGCCTGTCTCAGGATGGGGGCTGGCAGTGCAGTGCCCCCTCCCCAACCAGATGCCAGCTTTGGGCTTTGCAGGCGCTCCACGTGTGGACTTCCTGAGGGCCTGGGAAGCTCTCTGCTCAGCCCTGGGCACCCTCTGCCTTCAGCCCAGGTTCCCTGGCATTGCTTGAGCTCACGAGGCTCGTTTGGCCTGAGGCTGTTCCGGAGGAGGGAGTTCCTAGTCTACATCAGCCCCTTGTTGCAGGGCAGGTTTTGATGGGGGTGGGGGTAAAGGGAGGTCAGGAAGGCGGGAAAGCAGCTGGGCTGCCTGAGTCTCTGACTGGAGAGTACATCAAACCTTTGCCTAGAAGGGGTCTTATACCCCGGCAACCCCTCTAGTGCAGCCCGGACCCAGCAGCACCTCCACCTCAGAAAGGCTGATGGTGGAAGGGGGATTTGCCAAGCTGGAGGCAGGCTCTCAGGGGGGTTTTCTTCTTACCCACCCAGGCAAGAGCAGCTGTGTCCCCTCAGAAGAGAAAATCAGATGGTAAGAACCGGCAGGGTCGGGACTTCCCTGACGGTCCAGTGGTTAAGACTCCACGCTTCCACTGCAGGGGGCGCGGGTTCTATCCCTGGTCAAAAAAACCCACAAACTACTGGGGTTGTTCTTCCTCCCCCAGCCCAGCCTCCAGGAAAGGAGCCCAGAGGGAGGCAGGGACTGTGTCAGATCAGTGACCTGAGAGAGTCAGGACGGTCTGGGTGTGAGGGCATTGTGGGAGCTACGGTGGGGGTGAGTAATGGGGCTAGGTGATGGACCCGCCCCGCCAGCTCTGGTTAGGGAGGGTGGAGTGCTGAGCCCTAGCAGCTGGCCTGGCGGGCCCAGAGTACCAGAGAGGCCCAGGAATCAGCGGTGTGGAGCTGACCTGTGCCCTCCTGGCCTTGCCTGCTCTGGGCCAGACTGAGGCCACTCCTCTCAGTGCCGCACATGAAGTGCCTGCTTCCCTCTTGGTTCGGCGTCCTCTCACCTGCAGTGGTTTTTCCCTTCCTGTGTACCCCCAGGACCTTGACCCTGCTGTTCACAGCCAGGGGGCCCTTGGAGCAGCTGGCAGCAAACCCAGCATTTGAACTTACCTGCTGCAGAAAGGCAGACTGACAGGCCCCTCAGCGTCTGCCCAGCCAGCCCTGCAGTGCTGCTGTGGCCCTCCCCTCCAGCCGCCACTGGTCTGGACTCCTCCTCTGCCCCTCCTCGGGGCCCTGTTCAACGGTGGCCTGGAGCTGCCTTAGCCAGGCAACACTGTCTCCTCCATCCCCGGCCAGCCCACCACCTGCCCCCACTGAAGGTCAGCCTTCGCGGTGCCCTCCCTGATGAAGATGTGTCTCATCTTAAGCCAAAGCAACATCCTTTCTGCTGACCTTGGACCCGGCTCCCTAGTCACCGAGCCAGTGAGCTGGGTCCCACTTCACGGGAACTCTGGGCCAGAAATGATATTTGGGGGACCTTTGTGTCCTGGCTGTTGTTGGAGGTGAGAAGGCAGGCTCCCCAGGTCTTCCTTCTCAAGGCGGTTCCTGGTGTCCGCCTCCCAGATTTCAGGGACTGGAATTAAAACCTTTTCCGGGACTCTGGCGTGACCGGCGTGTGTCTAATTTACCTTGCAAGGGAATCGGGGCTCTCATGGAGAGTGCTTGTGACAGGCAGTCTCTTCTGGGGTCCCTGGTACCTCTTCCCACTGCCTAGCGGGAGCCTACCCACTCGAACTTGGAGTATAGGCTGGGGAAGGGGGGTTCTCCCACTTGCCTGCTCCCCAGAGGTTGGGGGGCTGGGCCCTGGACTGCCTGGTGCTGGTGAGCAACGTCTGAAGCAACATGTGGCACAGGCAGAGCACGTGGCCTTGGGTGGGGACGGGGACTGGGTACTCGGTGCCTGGAGACTGGATCATGTCTGCACCTGCCCCAGTCACTTGGCAGATTGGCAAGGCAGGCTGGCAGAGCCTGTGTGCGTGGGAGGCAGCTGGCAGCAGCGCCATGTTCTGACGACCTCACAGCCAGACTCCCCCCTGTTTAGCGCTGACTGTTAGAACCGCCCCCAGAACCTCAGTTAAGCAAAGAGGTTAGTTTCCATGGAGACACAGCATCCTTTCTCCACGGCAACCTGAAATCCCAAAACGCAAGTTAAGCTCAGGAATGCGTCATCGGTGACCTGTAGGGGGCGCTCTCCCACAAGGCTGAGCTCAAGACCGTGGACAGATGAGCGGTTGACCACAGACCTAAAGATGCCCCAAAGGCGAGGCCTGTGGGGACCTAGATAGGCCCTGCTTAACCCCTTTCTGCCCACCTGTATGATTCGAGGAGGCTGGCAAGGCTTTAGGACGCACTGTGTGGAGGTGGTAGCCCCACAGCTGGGGCCCTCGGAGGGCCACTTGCATGGAGACGATCCCTGCCCCCAGAGGCTGGGCCCAGAACAGAGGAAGCAGGCACTGCCCGGGCTGAGTGGACACACAAGAGTTAACTGGTGGCTGTGACAGGGCGAACCGCCCTCAGGAAGTGTTACTCACCACTGGGAATGTGAGTGCTCTTGCCTTGGGGGCTGGATTCTCTTCCTGAGTCCCCGGAGATACCGAAGGAGCTCCCAGCCATGGAAGCCCCTGGAGAGTCTGGAGCAGGCCTTCTCGGAGCCCCCAGCCCAACCAGCTTCGCACCTGGGCACCTGGAGAGAGAAAAGTTAGTGAAGTTGGAAGGGCAACCCGCTGGGGCAGGGGCGGGGGGACCACAGAACTGGGTCTATCCTGGGGCAAGGAGGGGGAGAGGGTTGGGCAAGGTTCCCAGCCCCTGGCCCCCTGCTCAGGTCTGGCGCCTGCCCCCAGGCCAGCGCAGGACCCGCTGTACGATGTGCCTGATGCCGGCGGGGCACGAGCAGGTGGGCCTCAGCAGCCCGGGCGCACCGTGAGCCTGCGGGAGCGCCTGCTGCTTACCCGGCCCGTGTGGCTGCAGCTGCGGGCCAACGCCGCGGCCGCGCTGCACGTGCTGAGGACCGAGCCCCCCGGGGTGAGTCTTCCCCCACCCCTGGGGCTGGTGGCCGAGGGTGGGAGGGAGCGGGGCTGGACGCGGAGGTCCTGAGCCTCCGACCCCTGTCGACTCGCAGACATTCCTGGTACGGAAATCTAACACTCGCCAGTGCCAAGCCTTGTGCATGCGGCTGCCCGAGGCCAGCGGCCCCTCCTTCGTCTCCAGCCACTACATCCAGGAGAGCCCTGGGGGTGAGAGGGACCGGCCTGGAGGGAGGGGCTGGAAGCCATCAAGGCAGGGCACCGGGGTTCCCCAGAGAACAACCTCACTTCCCGTCTCTCAGGCGTCTCCTTGGAGGGCTCAGAGCTTGTGTTCCTGGACCTGGTCCAGCTCATCTGTGCCTACTGCCACACCCGGTGAGCCTGCCTGCAGGGCGCCTGCTGTCCATGGGGCCCTGCTCCCTGGGATGCCCTGTCCTCCTCCCACACAGACGCTCTCAGTGCCCACAGCCCGGAGCTTTCCTCACTCCTGACTTTTTGCTCCCCTCTCCGGCCTCAGGGACATTCTTCTCCTCCCGCTTCAGCTCCCCAGAGCCATCTGCCAGGCAGCCACCCGCAAGGAGCTGGAAGCCATCTCCCATCTGGGCATTGGTAAGGGCTCCCCTGCTACCCGTTGCTCAGATGGACAAGCTGAGGCCAAGAGGGAAAGGGAAGGCATGGGCACACAGCCTGAAGCCTGTGCCTTTCCCTCGGTTGGGCCCCCTCCCTGAACCCCCTGAGGCCCCAACCTGTTTCTCTTCCCTAGAGTTCTGGAGCTCCTCCCTCAACACCAAGGCTCAGCCAGGCCCATCTGAAGGCCCACTGCTGCCCAGGCTGAAGCCCCGGTCCCCACAAGAGCTGGACCAGGGCACTGGAGCTGCCTTGTGTTTCTTCAACCCCTTGTTCCCAGGGGATCTGGGCCCCACCAAGCGGGAGAAATTCAAGAGGAGCTTCAAAGTGCGTGTGTCCACAGAGACCTCCAGCCCCCTGTCTCCACCAGCTGTGCCGCCTCCCCCAGTCCCAGTGCTGCCAGGGACAGCCCCCAACCAGACAGAAAGGTTGCCCTCTCGCCAGCTGCTGCGGAGGGAGAGCTCAGTGGGGTACCGTGTGCCAGGGGGCACCGGCCCCAGCCTCCCGCCACTGCCTTCCCTCCAGGAGGTGGATTGCGGCTCCCCCAGCAGCTCAGAGGAGGAGGGGGTGCCAGGGTCCCAGGGGAGCCCAGCAACCTCACCCCGCCTGGGCCGCCGGCGGCCGCTGCTTCGGTCCATGAGCGCTGCCTTCTGCTCCCTGCTGGCGCCCGAGCGGCAGGTGGGCCGGGCAGCCGCAGCGCTGATGCAGGACCGACACACAGCCGTGGGCCAGCTGGTGCAGGACCTACTGACCCAGGTGCGGGCCGGCCCTGAGACCCAGGAGCTGCAGGGTATCCGCGAGGCGCTGAGCCGGGCCCGAGCCATGCTGAGCGCGGAGCTGGGCCCGGAGAAGCTGCTGCCACCAGAAAGGCTGGGTGAGACTCCAGCCCGGGGCTCTGCCGGTTCAGCACTATCTCCGCATTCCACTCTCTCTGCCTCCCCACACTGCCAGCCTGTCTCTCAGTCTGTTCTGCGGCTTTACAAACCCACCTTGTCTCACCACCATTCAAGCAAATTCTGTCCACCGCCTGCCTCCCTGTCACCAAGTTTCCAAATCTTTTTTTAATTTATTATTTATTTTATTTATGGCCGCGTTGGGTCTTCGTTGCTGCATGCAGGCTTTCTGTAGCTGCGGCGAGCAGGGGCTTCTCTTTGTTGTGGTGAGCAGGCTTCTCATTGTGGTGGCTTCTCTTGTTGTGGAGCACGGGCTCTAGGCTTACGGGCTTCAGTAGTTGTGGCGCACAGGGTCAGTAGTTGTGGCACACGGGCTTAGTTGCTCCGCGGCACGTGGGATCTTCCTGGACCAGGGATCGAACCTGTGTCCCCTGCACTGGCAGGTGGATTCTTAACCACTGCGCCACCAGGGAAGTCCCAAGGTTCCTCCTCTTTTTCATCCCTCTCCTCTCCTGATCATGCCCTTCCTCCCAGGGACTCTGCCCCCCTGGTTCCCCTGACCCCAGCCTACCTCTCCCCCGCAGAATGCGTCCTGGAGAAGTCGCTGCATCGCTCCGTGCTCAAGCCTCTCCGGCCCATCCTGGTGGCCCGCCTGCGGCGCCGTCTTTCCACCAACGGCTCCCTGGGCCGCCTGGCTGAAGGCCTCTGCCTGGCCCGGGCCCAGGGCCCCAGAGCCTTCGGGTCCCACTTAAGCCTGCCCTCCCCAGTAGAGATGGAACAGGTGCGCCAGAAGCTGCTGCAGCTACTTCGTGCCTACTCACCCAGCGCCCAGGTCAAGCGGCTCCTGCAGGCCTGCAAGCTGCTCTACACAGCCTTGAGGACCCAGGCAGGTATGCCCCCTCCCACCACCTCCCACTGGCTCCTGCCAAGTCAGAGGCAGGCCACCAGGCAGAGGCTCCAGGAATGGCACAGCAGGGAGGGGGAAAAAAAAAAAAGGGTCCAACCCTCCCATTTCACAGATGGTAAAACTGTGGCCCAGAAAGCAGAGTATCCACTCCCCAGGCCTTGCCCCCTGGTTGCCATAGGGACCACAGTGCCCAAGGCCTGGCAGGCGGAGGGGAGGGTCCTTGTCTAAGATAAGTAGCGGATTCTGACCCTGGGGTCCCAGAGGAGCCTGAAGCTTCCTCCTCCACCACCACAGGGGAGGGTGCAGGGGCCGATGAATTCCTCCCACTGCTGAGCCTCGTCCTGGCCCAGTGCGACCTTCCTGAGCTGCTGCTGGAGGCCGAGTACATGTCAGAGCTGCTGGAGCCTGCCTTGCTCACTGGAGAGGGTGAGGAACCCCGCACACGCCCCTTCTGTCTGGGTGGGGCTGGGGCGCCCTGACTGAGCAGAGGAGGCGGAAGGAGCAGGTCACTCACGCCCAGCCTGAGCCGCATTCCTCCCCTTGTGTCCCAGGCGGCTACTACCTGACCAGCCTCTCGGCCAGCCTGGTCCTGCTGAGTGGCCTGAACGAGGCCCACACCCTCCCGCTGAGCCCCTCGCAGGAGCTGCAGTCCTCCCTCAGCCTCTGGGAGCAGCGCCGCCTGCCCGCCACCCACAGCTTCCAGGTAACAGGACTGGCCACCCCCGGGGGGAGTCTGGCATTGTCTGGCGCAGTCCTCTCCTTTGCCCAATGAGACCCAGGAAAGGAGGGGGAAGGGGAAAGGCCAGTCCTGCATTAGCCCACGACAGAAGCAGCGCCCCGTGCGTAACACACGTCCGAGCCAGGCTTTCTGGAGGCTGCGTTCCACGAGCCGGCACTGTGCTCAGTGCTCTGGCGGCTCAGCCTTGAATCTTCACAGAAACTCTGAAGTGGGATCATTATTATCCCCATTTTACAGATGAGGAAACTGAGACATGACATGGGGAGGGAAAGGGACACAGGCAGATCCTGGCTTCTGGCCCCCAACTGGACTCAGGCTTCCAGCCCGTGACCCCCATACCCTCCCATCTGGGCTCAGGCGTGGTGTCCTCAGAGCCAAACAGCATCTCTGCCCTTCACCCTCCTTCCATGCAGTCAAGAGACCCTTTCTAGCCTTGGCTAAGAGTCCAGATTTGATAGCCAGATCCTGGATCCAAATGCTGGCTCTGCTGCTTTTTGGCTCTGGGAGCTTGGGCAAGTTATATAACCTCTTTGTGCCTCAATTTTCTTGTCTATAAAATGGGGTAATAGTATCTACCTCCTGGGGTTGATATTTGGATGAAATGGGTTAATTCAGGACAAGTACTGAGGGCGCAGAGTAAGCTCTACCTGAGTAGGATTGTTAGGCTGTAGAGGCCTGCTGGGGCGTCCTTCCAGCCTGCAGCTGTGACCCGCTAGCCCAAGCACATCCCTCCCTTCCTCCGAGCCCCTGCTCAGAGCTCACCTTATTCACAAAGCTGTTGCCACTGGTTCTACCACTGGATATGTACCATCCCAGCCCTGTTCCTGCAGAGCTTCTACTGAGACCTCAAGCTTTGCAGCCAGATTCGCACCAGGCAGGACTGAGTTCTTGATTTTGCTTCTCCTGCACAGCACCTCCTCCGCGTAGCCTATCAGGACCCCAGCAGTGGCTGTACCTCCAAGACGCTAGCCGTGCCCCCAGGGGCCTCGATTGCCATGCTGAATAAGCTCTGTGCCACCAAGTTCCGGGTGACCCAGCCTGATACTTTCAGCCTCTTCCTATACAAGGAGGAGGACTACCACCGCCTGCCCCCCGGAGCCCTGGCCCACCAGCTCCCCACCACCGGCTACCTCATCTATCGCCGGACAGAGTGGCGCGAGACCCAGGGCACCTCCCCGGGGGCTGCCCCAGAGGAGGGCAGTGGGAGGCCAGAGGCAGAGGGCAGGGAGCAGGAGAAAGGGGGCCGGGGAGATGGGGACACCAAGGTCAAAGCCAGTCCCAGGGACAGCAGGGGAGAGTCTGAGACGATGGCCGAGGGGGGCGAGGACCAGGCCAGGGGAGGCCCTGCCCAGCCAAGGGGGCCAGAGGCTGAGGGAAGCCAGGCAGCAGAGGAGTAGCTGGGAGTGGGCAGAAGGGCCATTTGGGGCAGAAAACTCTGAGCCTGGGGGGAAGGCCTTTCAGAGCCATCCACCCCACTGGCCAAGGCACAGCCCCCTAGTCTTCCCCACCCCGGGCCGCTCCGTGTCTGCCACCTCCTCTGACTGTCTAGCCCTCTGATCACACCTGCTGGGAGGTGCCTGGACTGGCCACATCTGGGCACTGGAGTAAAGCCCAGGGGGTTTTGAGGGGGGGCCCAGACGAAGGGCCCAAGGCCCCTTGGCCTCTCATCCTTCTCCCCCAGCTGGAGGCCAGCCGTCCCGCAGTGGTGAGTGTGCCCAACAGGGGACAAATCAAACAGGGGCCTGACCTCTGGCAGTGGAGGGTGGGGCTTCAAGGCCCTGAAAGGCCCCACCCACTCCTGGGTGTCAGGAGGATTTGGGGAGGCAGCAAGATGTTGGGGCCCAGTGCTGCCCAGACCACCTGGAGGCCAAGCACCTCCAAACCTCAGTGTCCTCATCTGTGAAGTCGGGGTGCTACTGCTGCCCTACCTTCTCCCAGAAGTCTTCCATGGGTCAGAATGGATGGTTTTGTGGCAAAGCAGAGCTCAGACTAGGGGAAAGGGGCCTGCTAGCAACACACATACACACACCTCGCCAAGGGTCTGCTCTTCACTCTCACAGAAGGGAGAGGCTCTCCAGGCAGCCCTGGGGACTGGGTCGGGTCCAGCTGAGAGAACACCCACATTCTGGTCTTTCCCCAAGATGGGAAGTCCTCCCAGGCACTGTGATGTCCCAAGGGAATGGGACAGAGGAGACAGGCTTCTGAAGTGAGGTGAGGATTCAGAAATCATCTTCTCTGCACTTGACTCTCTTGGACCTCACAAGAGCTTTACGGGACACAGGGCCTGGCTTTTTACCCACTGAGGCTTGGGAAAGTGACTCCTAAGACACCACACAGGAGGCCATTGGGATCCCCACACCCAAACCAGGGGTCAGGTTCCAGCTACTCCTTGTGTTCTAAACCACCAGTAAATTAACCCTCAAGGTCTGGTAGACCCCAAAGGGAGGCCCGGATCAGGCAACAAATGAGCAAAGAAAATACCAGCAACAACCACAAGGGGGTGCACATGGCTCAGGAAGCTGCCGAGAGGGTGACCTGATGGACGAACGCAGCTCCAGGGCAGCGGCAGTGTAGGTGGTCACGGGGTTTGCAGTCTGGCAGCTGCCAGGCAACTTGGGGACAGTGCCAGGGCCAAGACCTCTGGCCCTCAGCTGTCTTGGGAGTCAGGGGTCTGAATGAGGCCAGCCTCAGGGGACCACTCCCTGGGAAGGAACTAGCCCCTGGTGGAAGGAGGACCCTAGCCAGTCTCTGAGGTGCTCCCTCAGACACTGAGCACAAAGGGACATCAGCTCATATATCAGACATGACAGCTGGAAGGTAGAAATCCTGGACATTGGGATTTCAGACCCTCCAGATACAGCCCAGGTTGCAGGGCTCCCAAATTTCTCACTAGGCCATCAGCAGCTCTAACTTCCCCCACTTCTACCCGCCCCCCACAAGTTTCTCGCTGGTGGGGAGTCTCCCTTCACTCTTTTGTATGTCCCCCCCAGTCCCGCACCCACCCGAGTGCCCTGTACAGTGCTGGGCACTCCACAGGCGCACAATAAATGTTGTCCACTAATTGGAGTTTGATAACTAAGAGGGAAGGGCAGCGGGCTGGGAGGTTAAGGGAGGGCTGGGTTCTGGGAACTAAACACAGGATGTCTCAAGTTCAGTCTCAGAGGAAGGACCTGGAATGGTTGCAGGGGGTGTTCAGAGAACCCCAGGGCCGGATGAAGAGCTGGTCTCATGGGAACTAGGGCTGGCTGAGGCTTCTGGGCCCCTGCGAGGGGGCCTCTGCAAGCCCTTCCCACCTCCTTCCCATGCTCAGTCCTAATTCCTGGCTCTGAGAATTCAGCATGCCCCCAGCAGTGGCTCATTGGAGCACTGCCAGGCCCTGCCTGCTCCCTGAATCTTCTGGTTTACCTTCTGAAGAAATTCTGATGGGTTAGGGGTCCCGGCCAGATAAATCAGCATGACCAAGGGTCATGAGACAGGGGTTGGGGCTCCAGGCAGGGCAGGCAATGACAGGCTGGTCTAGAACTGATCTTATTGTCCCCATTTTATAGATGAGGAAACTGAGGCTTGCTCAGGCAAAGTGGCTTGTTACAGGGCAGAGGACTCAGACACCAGGTTCCGTGGAGCTTCGGATTCTGCAATCCTCCAAAACAGAAGGAGTTGTTTACTCATCCACTCAGCAATCCGTTGTGTCCGTATGGACCAAGCATCCGCAGCCCCAGCCAGAGGGAGACAGCTGTGATCTGGGCAGTAACGGCCTACTGTGCGCTCAGACTCTGTACTGCCCCCCCCCCCCACTCCCACTACTGCCTTCCACCTTTGGCCTTCTGGAAGAGGAAGTCAGGGCTCTGAGAGGTGCCGTGCCATTTCCAGCATCCACTGCTGCAGGGCAGGGCTGGAACCCTGACGCTTGGATCTCTGGAGGAGCAGCAGAGTCATTTCCTCACTTGGAAATGTTGCACTTATCACCTCACAGTAGTTCCCTGTGTGAGTTTGTTTATTGTCTGTCTTCCTCACCAGAAGGCCAGAGCCAAGTCGGCCTTGTTCCCTGCTGAATCTTGGGGGCCTAGAACAATGCCTGGCCCGGAACTGGCATGTAGTAAATATATGTGGAGTGATTGAAGACTCCGCCTAACTGTTCATCCCATGGCTTGGGACATGGGGCGGCACATCCTCCATTGCTGCCACCAGGGGGCGGGCGTGCCCCACTCCCAGTCACATGCCAGATTCCCTTCTCTCCTGAGCACCCCCCCCCCCCCCCCCCCCCGGGGACCCAGGGCATTCAGAGGACCTGTGCAGGGCCTGGTGCCAGGAAGGGCCCTGGGACCGTCCTGCGAATGGGGATCCTGCTAATGGAGGTTGGGAAGGGAATGAGAGAGCGGCCTCTTCCCCCCAGGGCTCTCTGGCCAGGCAGGCTCAGGAGCCAGGCCTGTGGGGTGGCCTGAGAGAGGACCCTGCCAGGGTGGTGAGGAAAGCGGTCATTGAGACCCACAACACCCTGACTCAACTTCAACACCAAGCAGTTAACTCCCCGCCATGGCCTTGTGACCGCCTTCATGTCCACAGCTTAACACGCAAACACCCTGACTCACATTTGCACACAGGCTGTGTGACACCCTGCCCTGCCAGGGTCACCTACAGTGAAGCCTGAGCACCGCCACCCTTAACAGGAACACCCAGAGTGTTAGGACACCCTGACACTGTTAGCCATTCATGCCCTGCAGGATGGGACACAGTGACACACATTGGCCCCTCCCCTGAGCCACACCCTGACGCAGACATCCCTAGATCTGCAAACTCAGAGATATTCCCTCACACTCTCCCTCTCGGGTTCAGAATGTGACACCCTGACGCACATACATGGAGACAGGCCAACACAGAGACATGTGGTGACCTGCTCCACAAGGACCCTCATGGCACGCTTACACCTACCCTTGCAGGACTGCCGCTGACATACCCAAGGCCCCCTCTCGGACATGCCTGCTGCTTCCCACGCTGCACAGGCGTGGAAGTGCAGACACACACACAAACTCAGAGACAAGTGCAGACACACACAGAGATACACATACAACATAGCGACACACATACATTTTTGATGATGCAAAAGAGGTCCAAGTCCTTCTCCTGACTAATCTCACCCCCAGCCGTGGCCTATCCCTGCCACCACTCAGCTACCCCACCCCATGGTGGACCCTGCTGGGGGCTGGGAGTTGCTGAGAAGACCCTCTTGGGGGCGTGGTGACCCCACTGGCCAGGCAGAAGGCAGAGGCCGGCAGCACTGGGTGGGGAGGCCTGAGCTCATCAGATTCCAGCCTGAGTGATTCACGGGAAGTGCCTGGGGAAGGGGGGGGGAGACTGGTCCAGGGGCAGGGGCTTTGGAGGCCTGGGTGGGCTTCAGATCAGAGGGTCTCGGGTCCAGAGCAAGCCTCTGGTCTGGGAGGGGGGCTTCCCGAGGGGGTGGCCCAGGCTGAAGGAGTGTCTGCTGGGTCTGGCTCCTGGGAGGGGCTTAGGACACAGATCTGAGTCGCAGGATGAGACAATCAGTCCCTCCTGCCCACCCCGCCCATGGCCTGGGCCCCTGACCCCGTGCCTTCCCGGCCCCAGCAGCTGGGTGTCTTTAGCAGGGGTTAGGCCAAGGGTGGGGGGGCAGGGGTGGGGTGACCTTCACGGCCATCTTGGCCCCTTGGGCCGTGGGGCAGGCAGCCCGAGTGGCCCCCAGAGGCCTCGAGGGGCTGAACCAGCCTGGCCCAGTCGGGGCCGACAGGGTTACAGACCCTCGCTGCCCTGCCAGGCAAGACCTCTGCCAGAGAGCTGAGAACGCGCTCCTGTCCCAGCGCCAGGGATGTTTTCCTGCTGAGATGCAGCCCTCTGCTCCTGCTGCCCCCGGAGCCCCTGCCTCCCAGGCCGGGCTGATGCTCAGAGGACACAGCTGCTCCTGCAGGGTGACAGAAAGAAAGAAAGGAGGGGACAGGGCGGGGGTGCAGGAAGTGCCTTTCTTGGAACTCTGCACCAAAATAGCCCACTCTGTTCCTACTCTGGGTCTCAGTGTCCCCACGGGGGAGGTGTGTGTCACCAAGGAGACCCTCACCAGGGAGGGGCCTGAGCTGACCTCAGTCTGGCTTCTGCCCGCCATCTTCCCACCCCTCCCACCCCTGACAGCCCTCACCACCCCCGCCTCGGGCTCTGCTCCACTTTGAAGTCCTAACATAAATACCATGTCTGCTTGGGTTCCCCTTCCCAGCCCGGTCACAGCCCCCAGACCTGGCTCCCACCCCAACCAGCACTGGGGGTGCGAGCTGGGGGAGAGGAGCGAGGGAGGCCTGGACCACCCAGGGAAGGTGGCGAGCCAGAGACCCGGGGACAGGACCAGGGAGACAGAGCGGGTGAGACACCAGAGATGGAGGGGGGGAAACAGAAGAGGGCAGAGAACAGAGAGACCCCAGAAACCAACAAGGTGACAATGCTGGGGACAGGAGAGGAGAAAGAGGGACCCCAGAGACAGACAGGGGAGCTAGACACCCCGACAGAGAGGGAAGAGAGGAACAGGGAGGAAGAGACCCTGCAGTCAGAGGGAGGGACAGTGAGACACAGAGGTCCCCGGGGAATGTGAACGGGCAGGAAGAGAAGGGGAAAGTTCCAGGTGCCAGTGGACACGGCAGGGGCGGAGACCAGGGTAGCAATGGAAAGAATGTGGTGGAAAGAGAAATGTCCCTGGAGACAGGATGACCAACCATCTTTGTTTGCCCGGGGCTGAGGGGGCTCCAGGGACACAGCACTTGCAGTGCTGAGACCAGGCAAGTCCTCAGCAAACGGGGAAGAGTGGGTCACCCTGGGTGGCAGGCCTTTGCCAGATGCCACAGGGATCAGAGTCCACTCGCATAGGTACCCTTCACACAGATGAGGAAGCTGTGGCCCGAGAAGGGCCATCCGGGACGTCCCTGGAGCACATGGCAGGGCCAAGGCAGGACCAGCTTCAGGGATGCTCCATGGAGCTGCACGGGCAAAGGGCTCCAGAGGGAGGACAAGAACAGTGAGGGCCGGGAGAGCACCTGTCCTGGGATCCCCAGGCTCGGGTACAGTCCCCGCTCTGCCTCCGCCTGTGTGACCTAGGGCAAGCCTCGTCCCTCTCTGGGCCGTGTGAACACTGAGTGGAAGGGCCGGGCCCCTCTAGCTCTGATGGGAGCTCCAGGACTCATGGCCCCCTGGGCAGATGTGGCCAGATGTTCAGGTCAGGCATCTGCCAGGAGAGAGACTGGGGCTCCAGCTGGGCCCAGGTTGGGCAATCCAGGGGCAGCCATATGCTTCTCCCCTCACAGCTGTGGGCACACGTGCGGGCCCTCGAGGACACACACGTCACCCAGCTGTGCACACCCACAGCAGTGCCAGGCTTTCACAAGCGTGCGCGCATGCTCACACACACACACACACACGGTCATGCACAGACACCAAGGTACATCCACAAACACACAGTCTCTCTGTATGACAAAGACACCTCTGCCCCACCTCAGCCCCCTCCAGCTGTCAGAATCCTTTACCCCAGGGGCCAGGCCTGGAGACAACCCTTCATCCTGGGTCCCACCTTCTCCAAGCCTCTCTCTCCCACCCTGTCTGGTCCAGCCACACACCCCTCCTGTGGGTCTCTCCCATCCAGAAGCACACAGGGTGTGGCACAGCACGTGGGGCAGGGGAGGGGGCCGCAATGAACCCCCTCCTTCCCAGATTCCCCTCCCTCCCCACTCCTGCCCTGGGACCTCTCCCACCCAAGACCAGGCGCCTCCCGCCCACCCGTTGGCCCTTCCTCCTGAAGCCTGAAGGCTGGGGTGGTTTGGGAAGAATTTAGAAATGGAGAGAGGTGGGGGGATGGGGACAAAAGAGAAAGGAGGAAAGGAGGTGATTTGTACACAAAGCAATGTGCTGGCTCAGCGGCCCTCATGCCAATGCTCTCTAGGACTCCTGCCCGGGGGGGAGGGGGCGCCCCCCAATCACACTCGGCTCCCCCATGCTGGCTGCTCCACTGGGCCCTCTGAGGGCCAGTCCCTCTGCAAGCCGCCTTCACCCCAACACCAACAGGCCCACATACTGCATCCAGAATCACCGTCTGGCTTGTCCCAGTAGCTGGAAGACAACGTTCCTTCTGGGGAAGTGGGCTTCCGTTTCCATGGCCCTCCTGAGGTGAGCTCTCCCCAAAAGGGCCATGATCAGAGCAGGGAACCCCAGCCTCCTGACTCCCAATGTGAGTCAGCCACGCCTGGTGTCCTGAGCTGTCCCCACCCCAGCCAGGGAGACACATTGGCCTCAGGCCCCAACGGAGAAAACAGGCTGTGTGGTAACCGGGAAGCGTCACGCATGCTGCCTGCTGATGGTGACCCAAGCTGTCCCGTCCTCCTGGGCTGCACTCCTACAGACCCATAGGGTTACATTCTGAGTGTGCCATCCATCACGGTGGCAGCTAATTATAAATTAGCATTTCTGCCTGATTCCCTGTACCCAACCACGCATCTAAACATTTTCTCATCCACACACCCATCTACTTAGCCATCTATCCATCCATCCACTTACTCATTCCTAAATCCATCCATCTATCCATCCGTCCACCCATCCATCTATCCATCCATCCCCCCATCCTCCAAGCATTTATTGCATCAGTTAGCATCTTCTCTGTGCTATGGGGGAATCAAGATGAGTCCGGCTGAACGGGACTGGCATGAAGACCACAACAAGCCCCCCTCTATCCCCTCACCCCCAAATCCATGATGCTGTGCCCACTAAATACCTTCTCCTGACGAGGGTAGGAAATTCTTTTTTTTTTTAAATTAATTCATTCATTCATTTGTTTATTTTTGGCTGGGTTAGGTCTTCATTGCTTTGCATGGGCTTTCTCTAGTTGCGGTGAGCAGGGGCTACTCTTTGTTGTGGTGCGCGGGCTTCTCATTGAAGTGGCTTCTCTTGTTGCAGAGCACGGGCTCTAGGCGCCCAGGCTTCAGTAGTTGTGGCACATGGGCTCAGCAGTTGTGGCTCGCGGGCTCTAGAGCTCAGGCTCAGTAGTTGTGGTGCACGGGCTTAGCTGCTCCGCGACATGTGGGATTTTCCTGGACCAGGGTTCGATCCTGTGTCCCCTGCATTGGCAGGTGGATTCTTAACCACTGCGCCACCAAGGAAACCTTAGGCAGCCTCCACCTCACCTCTCCCAACATGGATGGCCCTGGGGGTGGGGGGTAAGTGAGTGCTAGATGCCCACCCAAACTGGGCACCCAGGTGCATCTCCAAGTCTCATTCTCTACCTACCAAACCCTTAGTCTTGTTGGGGTCAGGGTGTCCCACTCCTCCCCACTACCGCCCGCCTCCTGGCTCAGGCTTCCCTCCACTTGCCCAGCCAGGCCATCTGGAATTTGGCCTTTGACCCTCCTCCTCCTGCCTGCCCCCCAATGCCTCACCCCCACTGAGGCTGTAGTCCTGACCTCTGATCTGACCCACCCACTCGCCAGACGGCCTGCAGCCTCCCCTCAGACGCCCCAGCACTGGCCATTGCCCGAATCATGACTGGGACCGCCACACCCTTGGACCAGGCTCCGGCCAGCCCCCGCCCGCCCCTGAAGAGCCTCTAGCGGCTGCCTTCCCCAGCCTGCCCCGCCTTGCTACCCAGATCTACAGCCAGCTCCCTCCCCTCTCCCAGACTATTGCAGCAACCTCCTGACTGGTCCCTGGCCTCCAGTCCCCCCTCCACCCACCGCATACCAGCCACAGGGATCTCTCATCACGCCTCTTCCCCGTGACCCCCATGATGGAGGCCAGCCTTCCAGGGGCAGCTCCATCGCTTTCCAGGCCAGGCCTCTACCCCGTTTCTGATACTTTCTCTCCAGTCTTCACTGTCCCTCTAACCCTAAACCTCCCTCCGGGCCCGGCAGAGTCCTTTGTATTCTCCAAACACATCTTGAGCTCTCGCAGCTCAGTAACTTTGTCTAGGCTGTGCCTTCTTCCCATCATGCCTTCCTTCCATCCTCATTTCTTGACATCATACCCAACTCTCAGACTGCTCCAACGACTCCTCAGGGCACTGCAGCAAAAAGAACTGGAAGAAGGGTCCGAGGCCTCCCACACAAACTCTCTGAGACTCCCTGGGCCTCAGTGTACCCACCCACAAAAAAGCTTGCTGATTTCCAGGGATCTCCCAGGCCTGGGATGGTATGACTTCTGGGGAAGGCTGGGTGAATGTGGGGAGCAGGTGGGCTTTGGCTCCAGGCAGAATCGCATCACCCCCCCTGCGTTGCCCTGAGCCAGATTCTTCACTTAGCTGAGTCTCATTCACTCATTCATGCGTGCGTTCATTCATTCTTTCGTTCAGCAAAACCCATTGAGCAGCATCTGTGGGCCAGGAGCTTTCCAGGCTCAGGGGATACAGTAGGGAATAAGACAATGACCCTGCCCAAATGGAGCTCGCAGTCTCCTAGGGCTGGAGTTCTCCACTAGGGGCAATGCTGCCCCCAGGGGACATGACATTTGGCAATGTCTGGGGTCTTTTTTATTTTTTGGCCGCACCGTGAGTCCTGCGGGATCTTAGTTCCCCAGGATCGAACCTGCACCCCCTGCAGTGGACGCGTGGAGTCTTAACCACTGGAACACCAGGGAAGTCCCAAGGAGTCATTTTTTATTGTCCCAACTGGAGGGATGCTACTGGCATCTAGACAGAAGCCAGGGATGCTGCTAAACATCTTACAATGCACAACACAGTCTCTAGAAAGTGTCATTACCCAGCCCTGAATCTCAATAATACCGAAGGCGAGAAACCCTGGCTATTGGGAATTCAGGCCAGCAAGCAAATATATACCACGTCAGATAGGGGTAAGTGCAAAGGAGAAAAATGGAACAAGACCAGGGGGCCAGGGAGCCCCAGGGTACGGCGGAGGAGGGTGGTGGTCTGGGATGTTGATGCCTGAGCTGAGACCCGAAGAAAGTGAAGAAGCAGAGATTTCGCATCTTTCAGGAAGAGTGTTCTAAGCAGAGGAACAGCCAATACAAAGGCCCTGAGGTAGACATGTGCCTGGTGAGTTTAAGGAACATCCACAGGCCAGAGTGGCTGGAGCAGAGGGAGTGAGGGGAAGGGAGAGGGATGAGAGAGGGAGTTTGTGGGGAGATCACAAGAGCCTGGAGGCCGAGCGTGGTAAAGACTGGCCTTTCTTCTGAGTTGAGACGGGGGCCTCGAGGGTTCTGAGCAGGAGGGTGACTGGATCTGACTTGGGGTTTAAAAAGATCCCTCTGGCAGGATGGAGAAGGCAAGAGAGAGACCAGAGGAGAGAGTGTTGCACAAATCTAAATGGACAAGGGTAGTGGCTTGGGCCAGACATGGGTGGCAAAGGTGGTGAGACGCAGTCAGATTCTGGATCTGTTCTGAAGGTGAAGACAACAGGATTTTCTGAGAGATTGGATGTGGGGTGTGGGAGAAAGAGGAGTCAAGGATGACCTCAAGGCTTTGGGTCTGAGCCAGGGGAAGGATGAACTGCCCCGCATTGACTTTCCTCTCATGAGAAGGGGGATAATTCTCTGTGCTTCACAGATGTAAACCTTGAAAGAATGACCTTCCTGGCATATAGCAAGCCCTTCTAAAGTCCTGGTTCTCAAGGGGATTGGCCGCGTCTGCAAGGCCAGCCCTGCCACTGTAAGAAGGTTAGCAAAGCCGCCCTGGTTCCATCCCCCCCCCCCCAGATTTGCTCAGAAGACTAAGGAACATTTGTCTCATGCTTTGCAGCTGACAAAGCACGTTTGCACACCCTGAGTGCCGTGATACAATAGCCCTGCTGAGCTGAAGGGCCCTGACACGTTAGCCCCGTTTTGTAGGTAAGAAAAATGGAGACCCAGAGAAGGTCAGCGACTTCCTGCAGTCACACAGCCGATTGTGGCAGAGTGGGAAGCCGGATCAGGACAGCACGCTGAGGGGCAGAACCTCTTCTCAGCATCCCCGCCCCGGCTCAAATTTCTGCTAAGAGTGCAGTGGGTGTGCACGGGTTAATCTGACAACCAGCTCCCCAGGGACCATCCTGAATAATGGGCTCAGTACACATGCCTCCAGAGGCTTCCAGGAGGGGCGGGAAGAGGACCCCAGCCAGGCCTGCGCAGCAGGCCCTGTCTGGGGGCAAGGAGGGCTCCACACATGTGACGGCTGTGTCACACACACGTGTGTACCATTGTGCGCCCCATGTCCATACGTGGCCTCTCACCAGTCCCCTCCCAGCCAGCCCTGTTCACCCTGCCCACCCCCTCCCCCATGCACCCTGCCCTCCTGCAGTAGGGAGCCCAGAGAAGCATTTCCTGTTTGGGGGCCGCCTCCTCCCCCTCTAAGTCCAGGTTCCCAGGGCCCCAGGCTGAGCAGAGGTGAAGGGAGGGCAGCCCCCTGCCCCTCCTCCTTCCCCGGCCACCCCCAACACCCGGTCCAGCTGGAGCCAGGAGGCTTGAGGGCAGAGGTAGGAGCTCAGTATATAAATGAGGGCTGCGGATGCCCACGCCTGTGTGATCGAGGTGCTTCCCACGTCCAGGGCCTGCATGCGAAGGTGGGTGACTTCCTGTGTTAGGGCCTGCAGAACGCCACACCACTTTCGCATGTACACCTAAAGGGTTTAGCATGTCAGAGTATGTGCAACCTGGGACGAAGGGACAGAGTATCGAGAGAGTGCTCTTGTGTGTGGAGAGGAGCATACACACGTGTGTGATGTGAGAGCGTGAGTCAGAGCATGTTTCCACACACATGACAAGCAGTTGTTCACGGGTGTGATGAGGTCAGTGTGTCCCGATTGGGGTCTCTGTGAGTCTCTGGGAAGCGACCTCAACCCTCCGCCAAGAGCCCCAGACGGCGCTGGAGTTTTCTGAGGGTCGTCCAGCCTCCTCTCCTCGACTCCCAGCCCGTTAGCAGCGCCTCCTCCCCTCCCCTGCCCCCACTCCCAGCACCCCCCCCACACCCCTGCCCCCCGCCCGACTGCTTCCTGCTCTGGCGGCCCCCGGGGAGCGAGAGAAGGGAGCTGGCAGCGGCCCCAGCCCACTCCTTACAAGGCCTGAGCCCGGCCCGGGCCCGCCCCCGGCCCGCCCGTCGGAGGCCCCAGTCCCTCCCCCTGTCAAGAGCGGCTGCCGGCCGGGCCCGGGCCAGTCAGGGGGCGTCGCGATGCTGCTGCGCCTGCTGCTGGCCTGGGCGGCCGCGGTGCCTACGCTGGGCCAGGCCCCCTGGGCCGCCGAGCCCCGCGCTGCCTGCGGCCCCGGCAGCTGTTACGCGCTCTTCCCGCGGCGCCGCACCTTCCTGGAGGCCTGGCGGGCCTGCCGTGAGCTGGGGGGCGACCTGGCCACGCCGCGGACCCCCGAGGAGGCCCGGCGCGTGGACAGCCTGGTGGGCCCCGGCCCGGCCAGCCGGCTGCTGTGGATCGGGCTGCAGCGGCAGGCCCGGCACTGCCAGCCTCAGCGCCCACTGCGGGGCTTCACGTGGACCACAGGGGACCAGGACACGGCCTTCACCAACTGGGCCCAGCCCGCCACGGGTGGGCCCTGCCCGGCCCAGCGCTGTGCGGCCCTTGAGGCGAGTGGCGAGCATCGCTGGCTCGAGGGCTCGTGCACGCTGGCCGTCGATGGCTACCTGTGCCAGTTTGGCTTCGAGGGCTCCTGCCCAGCGCTGCCCGATGAGGCAGGCCAGGCCGGCCCCGCCGTCTACACCACGCCCTTCCACCTGGTCTCTGCAGAGTTTCAGTGGCTGCCCTTCGGCTCTGTGGCTGCCGTGCCGTGCCAGGCTGGCAGAGAAGCCTCTCTGCTCTGCGTGAAGCAGCCTGACGGTGGCGTGGGCTGGTCGCGGACTGGGCCCTTGTGCCCCGGTACTGGCTGCGGCCCGGACAACGGGGGCTGTGAACACGAGTGCGTGGAGGAGGCGGATGGTCGGGTGTCCTGTCGCTGCACCGAGGGCTTCCGGCTGGCAGTGGACGGGCGCAGCTGCGAGGACCCCTGTGCCCATGCCCTGTGTGAGCAGCAGTGTGAGCCTGGAGGGCCACAGGGCTACAGCTGCCACTGTCGCCTGGGTTTCCGGCCAGCCGAGGATGAGCCGCACCGCTGCGTGGACACAGATGAATGCCAGATTGCCGGCGTGTGCCAGCAGATGTGCGTCAACTACGTTGGTGGCTTTGAGTGCTACTGCAGCGAGGGCCACGAGCTGGAGGCTGATGGCATCAGCTGCAGCCCCGCTGGGGCCATGGGCGCCCGGGCTTCCCAGGACCTTGGGGACGAGTTGCTGGATGATGGGGAGGATGAAGAGGATGAAGATGAAGCCTGGGAGGTCTTCGATGGTGGCTGGACAGAGATGCCTGGGATCCCGTGGATGGAGGCCACGCAGTCACCTGACTTTGGCCTGGCCTATAGACCTAGCTTCCCAGAGGACAGAGAGTCACGGATGCCCTACCTGGACCCCACCTGGCCACCCCCGCTTAGTGCCCCTAGGGTCCCCTACCACTCCTCAGTGCTCTCTGTCACCCGGCCTGTGGTGGTCTCTGCCACACGCCCCCCACTGCCTTCTGCCCACCAACCCCCTATTGTCTCTGCCACGCGTCCACCCCTGATCCCTGCCCCTCAGCCCCCCGTGATCCCTGCAGTACAGCCAGCTTTGCCCTCTGACCACCAGTTCCCCAAGATCTCAGCCAACTCTCCAGATCTGCCTTCTGTCCACCGACCCCCCGTTATCTCTGCCACACACCCAGGACCGACCCCTGCCCACCGGCCCCCAAGTATCTCAGCCAAATATCCTGAACTGTTCCCCGCTCACCAGTCCCCCATGTTTCCAGATACCCAGAACGCCACTCATTTGCCTCGAATCCCAGCTAACCACGCTCCTCTGGTAACCACCTCCAGCGCCCGTCAAACCCCTGTGACCCCAGATATCCCGGTCCTCAAAGCCCAGGCCACCCACCATCCCATTACTTCTACTGTCCAATCTTCTCTAATCACTACCTCCAGGCCCCCTGTGTCGCCTGCCCGTCAAGTCCCCGTGCCTGCTGCCACCCAGCCCCCAGCCTTCCACACTCCCCTGCCCCCAGAGAGCCCCACTAAACAGACCTTACTCGCTAGCCCGACACACTCCCATTCCAAAGCCCAACAAGTCCCAAGGGAAGGTACCCCTGACCCCAACCTGGCCCCGTGGCTGCCCTCGGCAGTCCCCACAGCCCTGGGGGAGGCCAGTCCAGCAGGCCGCAGCCGCAGGGATGATCGGTGGCTGCTGGTGGCACTCCTAGTGCCAACATGCGTCTTCTTGGTGGTCCTACTTGCACTGGGCATCGTGTACTGTACCCGCTGTGGCCCCCACGCGCCCAATAAGCGCGTGACCGACTGCTATCGCTGGGTCACCCACGCCGGGAGCAAGGGCTCAACGGAACCCGTGCCCCACCGGGGCAGCCTCACAGGGGTGCAGACCTGCAGAACCAGCGTGTGATGGGGCGCAGCCCCCGCTCTGTGGGGTGGGGGAAGGGCCATGCGTTGGACACATGGGCCAGGCTGCACCAGGGACCCACGGGGGCTGCCCAGCTGGACAGAAGGCGTCCTGGTCCCCCGGGCCCAGCCAGGCTCCTCTCTCAGTCAACCGCTAGACCTGACTCTTGGGAGCTCTGTTTCCTGGCCCAGCACTCACGACGGAGGAGATGCCGAGGCCCCCCAGGACCTCAGGGGGTGGGTTCTGGGGTCTTCTCCAATAAACGGGGTGCCAACCTCATCCAAAGCTCCTGACCCCCATTGGTGCCTGAGGGGAGGGTCTGGGAGGACTCAGAAAAAAAGAGGGGATCTTCCTTCAGCTTTTTTGGGCTCCCCAGGAAATAAGGTAAGACTCCTCAAGGCAGGGTATGCTTTAGAGATTCTCAGGGAAACAGGAGCCCAGAGAGGGCAGAACTTTGCCCAAGGTCACACAGAGAGCCTAGGAGTGGGAGGTTCGGCATGAAGAGAATTTCATATTGGTTCCTCTTTTTACCATAACTCTTAGAAGGTGGGACTGAATCTGGAATGAGGGCTTCTGCTGAACTGGAGCCAAACTGGGGTTTAGGGGGGTCAAAGGCAAGCTCTAGGCCTGGTGATTCTGGAGAGTGAAGGCGGTCTAGAGAGTCAGCTCTGGTACTTCCCTTCCCCTCCTCAAAGGCCGCCCAGAAGTTGGTGTCTGGGGCTCAGGCGGCTTGAGTCAAGGGTGCTGTCACCCCCCTGGGGTGTAGGCGATGGGAGGCACTCCTCTCTGCTCTGGGGAGGCGGTGGGAGTAAGAGCCTAGAAGCTGGGCTGCGGAGAGCCAGGAGCCCAGGAGCGAGATCCCACACGCAGCTCCCTGGGCAGCCTCCTGAGCAAGGCCTTCCCATCCTGGACCACACTGTGCCCTTCTCTGTGTGGATGGTGCTGGGAGAGGGAGAACAGCAGACCGAGCAAGGCTCAGGCTGCTCCAGGCTGAGATGTGCCATGAACGGGAGGAGGGGATAGTAAAAAAAAATCACAGCCTGTGGGGACCCAGCAACCTCCCTCATCCTGGGCTCATTGCCTTGGGGGGACCAAGGAGGGGGAGGCGTGGCAGGGGGAGGGGGAGGGGGAGGCGTGGGTTCCCACCACCTCTGTGATTTTTCAGTTGCAGCTTCTAAGGGACCTCTAATTAGGACGGAGCAGAACCACCACGACCACCCGGGCAGGCGAGGAGGGGTGACCCAGAGCCCCCTTTCCTATGCAGTGCCCTTTGCCACCCTCTGACCCCAGGGGCTGGGCCTGGGCTAGAAGGCTGAGCTGGGCCCCAAGGGACCAGGAGAGGAGGGGCGGGAGTTGGGGACGAATAGAGGCGCGGGGTGGGGGGCGGCACGGAGGGGGCGGAGGGAACGCTACGCACCGCCCCCCCCCCTCCGCTCTCACGTTCCCCTAACTCAAACCAGACGCCCCCGACAGATCTAGCCCAAGCTTTTAACGTTGGAGGCGCCGCCGGAGAGGTTCACTGGATGGGAGTGGGGGTCGCGAGGTGGTCCAAAGGCCTAGGTCTGAGAAGAAGGTGGGGGGCGCAGACTGGGGGTTGACAAAGCCTGCCAGGACGGGAAGAACTAGAGCTCCCTCCTGTGACCCTGGGCAGGAGATCCACAGCGCCCCGAGGGCAGGAAGGAGTTAAAAGCACTGCTGTCAGAGGGCGGGGATGGGAGT
Organism: Stenella coeruleoalba; assembly: GCF_951394435.1. Taxonomy (NCBI): domain Eukaryota; kingdom Metazoa; phylum Chordata; class Mammalia; order Artiodactyla; family Delphinidae; genus Stenella; species Stenella coeruleoalba. The sequence continues at coordinate 6,357,876 of NC_137154.1, forward strand.
GGGGAAGGGGGCCCAGAGCCGGCTCTTTGTCATCCTGTAATGAGCACCAGATGCGGAGCTGCGTGCGGCCCTAAACAGACAGCCTCCCAGGGCAGAGCCCCCACTAGCGCCGAAATGGGGCTCCGCCCAGACCCAGCGCTGCGTTTGAGGCTCCGCCCACTGATTCAGGCCCCGCCTCCTCCAGGCGCGACCCGGGCCTGTACTATCAGCTTGGCTTCTCGGAGCTACGAGCCACGCCCACCCACTGCTGTCTGGCGTCCCCTCGGGAACTCTCCAGAGGCAACGCCCACCAAGGCCACAAGCCTCGCCCCCTGCCAGCTCAGAGGTTCTCGCCGAGCGATTGCCCCGCCCCTCTGCTCTATCAGCTCCGCCCCGGCCAAGGCAGTACCTAGGCCCCGCCCACCAGGGCCATAGCCCCGCCTCCTAAGCGCAGCCTGCGCTAGGAGACTGGAGGTTATTAGTTGCAGCTTCCAGGAGGTATGAACTCCGCCCAGAGTTTGCACATTCTCCTCACGCAGCTCCGCCCTTTGCAGAGCTGGGGACTAGGTCCACGAGTGTAGGGAATCCCGCAGAGACAGGAACTCTGTCCGGTAGAGATGCAAACTCCGCCCTCCAGGGGTTCACCGCGTTCCATTCTAGCGTCTCTTCAGGCTACACACCCAGCTACAAGCCACGCCCCCCCCCAGCATCCAACATCGTAGGGTCGGGACCCCAGACCGGCCTCACCAAGGGAAGAGCTCCGCCCACGTATGGCTAACACACTTTCGCTTCTTACTGAGGTAATGGCCCACCTACGCAGAGCCCCAGGGCCCTCCCACTAAGAATGTCCAGAAGCCCCGCCCTTGATGGTCCCTTAAGTCCCGCCCACCCAGAGCGCTGCTCTCTGGGGCTTTGAGCACAGGCATCAACCACGCAGAGAAAGTAACCCAACCTCTCCTCTCAGGCTCCGCCTCCTGTTAATGTATAGCCCCACCCACCCTAGGCCCCACCTTCTCAGGACGGAAGCCACGCCCGCTCCGGACCTGGGACCCTCGAAGTCCTCACTGCCTCCGGGTATGCTCAGACTACTGGGTCCGAACCCTATTGACCAGGATGCCCCTTGGACCCGACCCGGGCGCCCACTCTCCTTCCCTGCCCCCGGTTTCCGTTCGTCTAGATCGCGGGTTCTTTGGAGGGAGCTCCAAGACGGTATCAAGAGTCCGGCGGACGGTGTCCATGAATGGGCCTTTGGCGCCACCTACCTTCGGTGGCTTGAAGCCACCAGAAAGCCTCAATCCGGCCTCTCCCAGAGCACACTAGTGTTCAATGAATAGTTGCTTAATTTATTAAATGTTTATTACGTAATATCTGCCGAGTTCCCCCGGCAAAACGGCAGATCTGCTCGCAGGTGCCCTCCGTCGTATTTGGAAGACCCCAAGACGGCTTCACATTGGTCCTCAAGCTGAGGCTGTCCCTGCCAGTCTTCATAGCAGCTGGTGGGACTCTTGCTATTCTTCCTCTTGAATCCTGTTTCCCGGGGGCGAAAGAACAGCGTCTCACCTGGGGTCAAGAACTGTTAGTGCTGGGCCCTCCCTTCCCCCAACTAGCGCTCGGATGTGTGGACACCTTTCATAGGGGTGTGTGTTTAGCGGGAGGGAGTGGGTTTGGGCTCAGAGGTCCTCAGCTGGGATCTGACAGTCACAGTTTTTGGAGCGGAATTGATCTCAAGGCCGACCTCTATAACAGTGCTCATCCCTACATTGGAAAATATTAGTCTGCTGACTCCTACACTAGACGGGGTTTGGGGGGAGTTCTCCAGGGAGCCCTGGAGGTTCTGGAGTTCAGCGCTAGGAACTCAATAAAACATTCTTCAAACAATATTGGAACAGGCCGGGGAGCTATAATTGAGGGGGGTTGGAACTAACACCTACTGAGCTCAACTAGGTGCCAGCACTCCCTGCTTCAGAACCACCCCCGGCAAACTCAGGCCTGGGGAGTAGGATGCCTTCCAGAGGGGATTCCACCTCTGGTGTCCTGGCCTCTACAAATGCGAGTGGGGTTTGGTGCCAAATACTAATTAAAAGAATAGTAGATGCTTGCAGCCTTATTATATGCCTAGCCCAATTCTAAGGGCTTTACATTTAAGAATCTTTTAAGAACATAGCATTTAAAGAACATTTAAAAGGGCTTCCCTGGTGGTGCAGTGGTTAAGAATCCACCTGCCAATGCAGGGGACACGGCTTCGAGCCCTGGTCCAGGAAGATCCCACATGCCGTGGAGCAACTAAGCCCGTGCGCCACAACTACTGAGCCTGCGCTCTAGAGCCCGTGAGCCACAACTACCGGACCCGCGTGCCACAGCTACTGAAGCCCACGCACCTAGAGCCCATCTCCGCAACAAGAGAAGCCACCGCAGTGAGAAGCCTGCGCACCTCAACAAAGAGTAGCCCCTGCTCGCCGCAACTAGAGAAAGCCCGCATGCAGCAACAAAGACCCAACACAGCCAAAAATAAATAAATAAAATAAGTAAATTTTTAAGAAAAGAACATTTAAGAACCATAACAATCCCCAAGAATTGCCATTTTTACCACAATTTATGAATGAGGAAGCTGAAGGCACTTGCCTGAGTGCCTTGTGTTAAGCCACCTGCCCTACTTGACCAAGTTAGCAAGTAGAGGTTTGAATCCAGGTAGATTCTGTGATCCTCACCCCTAGAGCAGAGCCAGTGCATAATGACCGCCATGTCTCTGATCAGAAAATGCCCACTTCCCAGGGAACTTGCTTTTAGGGGTGAGGCTGCAAGATGTGGGCTCCCAGGCTGATCATGATGTGATTGGGTGTGGGGAGGCAGGTGAAGCCTTCCTCACAGTCAGTTGTTATGGTTTTGGTGAATGATGATGCTAAGTGAGGCATGGCCTGTGACCTCGTGGGATCCAGACAAGGGGTCCAGACCAGATGCAGCTTTAGGGCCCCTGAGAGTGGCCATGCTTTAGCGTGATTTTGGTGAGTTTGGGGATTTCTTTCCAGGAGACCAACTGGCAGTGGTTAAGACCAGGCACCCTAGGGACTTCCCTGGTGGCACACTGCCAATGCAGGGGACACGGGTTCGAGCCCTGGCCCGGGAAGATCCCACATGCTGCGGAGCAACTGGGCCCGTGCGCCACAACTACTAAAGCCCGCGCGCCTAGAGCCAGAGCTCCACAACAAGAGAAGCCACCGCAATGAGAAGCCCGAGCACCGCAACAAAGAGTAGCCCCAGCTCGCTGTGACTAGAGAAAGCCCACACGGCAATGAAGACCCAACGCAGCCAAAAAACAGAAGACCAGGCACCCTGCACCAAACAGCCTTGCTTTGATTCCAGCTCCACTACCTGAGGGTTGGGGACATTAGGCAGGTTCCCTAATCGTTCCTCATTTGAACAATGTGTATACTATAATACCCATGATAGCCACAATAATCTGCTGGAGACAAGGAAGGTCTCTCTGTGAGGAGAGGCAGGTTTCTTGATGGAAGCCTATGACATTCAGGGTGGCTGCAAGAACCTCCTGTAGGAAGTGCTGTCTGCTTTAGCTGCCAGTGGGGAGCCCTGAAGACAGAGTCCAGAAACTGATCATGGGAGAGCTGAATCCACAGAAACTGACATCCTACGCCCACCAAGTCCCTACGGCAGAGGTTCCCAAACACTGTCGGTTCACCACGTCCTGAGTGTCTCAGTTGATTTTTTCATGGTGTCCCTTGGTCACCCAACAGTTCCATTTAATAGTTAGGTTCAAATGACGTAAGAAGTACTTGTGTTTTAATACCTCAGTGGTCATTTGAGAAAATAATACACATACATTGAAAGATACAAAAATATTTTATTCTTAAATAACCACAATCACTTGCTGATGGGTGTGTGCACCACTTCTCAAAACTTGGAGTGAGACAGGACATCGTCACCTTCATTTCCTGTTCTGCACTGACTTTCCCTGTGGTACTTGCTTTTTATCATGGCAGCTGCCAAAGATCCAGCTGTGCAAAGATATTATGTCATCGAAAGGAACGTACTGCAATCCGATGCTGAAGCTGTGAACTGCCTCGAGCTAGCAGCTTGCCAGTTGTCTGACAGATATCCAGTATCTCTGTGTTTCCCTCAAAGTTTTATAATATTTCATGGCATCCCCATGAGTTTGCTGCAGTGCATGGGCCCTGCATCAAAGGAAGGATCTTGTTAGACGCCAGGATTCTGAAGGAGGATGCCTGTGAGGAGTGGGAAGAAGGTGCGAGGTTGCGGGTGCCTGGAACCCTTCCCCTTCCTCTTGCTCTACTCCGTTGCCAGGTTTGTCCCATGATAGCTAATGAGAAGGAGGAAAATGAAAACAAAACGGCGGGTTGGGGGTGGTGGGGGTGGGGGTGTGATGAATTGGGAGATTGGGATTGAGATGTATACACTGATGTGTATAAAATGGATGACTTATAAGAAAATAAATAAATAAATAAACATTTTTTTAAAAAAAACCAAAACCAAAACGGGCCTGTGGGTGGGCAAAATCAGATTAGAAAGATGATATCACCCCCAAGATGAATGACGGAAGCCTGTGGAGAAGAGGCAAACCTGGCTTTGGGGGTACACTACCAGGCAGCAGAAAGCAAAGATTTAGGTCTTAACACATGGATTGCCTTACGGGAAGCTGGATCTTCTCACTCTAATGCAGGCATCTGACAGCAGCTTTTTCAGAGGGCCCACTCCAGCCCCAACCTAGCACTGGTCGCACTGGGAAGAGTCAGACTTCCTTGGAATAATACAGAGGAAAAAATACCGAGGCTTTGGAGAACAGAATGGTAAAATCAGTCTATCCCACCTGTTAGCTGACCAACCTCACAGACTGATGTGTCACCGGGTCCCAGAGATTCTCTGCTCTCAGTGGCCATTGAAAATAGGCTGATTAGGACTTCCCTGGTGGTCCAGTGGTTAAGATTTTGTGCTTCCACTGCAGGGGGCATGAGTTCGATCCCTAAATGGGGAAGTTCTGCATGCTGTGCGGTGCAGCCCCAATAAATAAATAAATAACTTTTTACATTAAAAAAAAAAGACAGGCTGATTAAAGAAGCCCTCGAAGGACTGATTAAAATGGGTGCTCTACCTGGATATTTCAGGATAATAATCTCCCTCTTTCAAGGTTCTTAACCTTAATCATATCTGCAAAATCCCCTTTTCCATGTAAGATAATATACTCACAGGTTCCAGGGGATTAAGATGTGGGCATATTTGGGGCCATCATTCTGACAGCCACACTTAGGGACCAGGCAAACAGTGCTGGGTTGGTGTGAGATCCCTCTAGCCACAGCGAGCAGGTCCTGCAGTGGAGCGCCCAGTAGGACAGATGATAAAATCTTCTTTTTATTGTCGGCTTGTTTACTAGTGAGAAGTTGCCAGCCACTTTCTGCTGCAGCCAGACTGCTGGGAGAGGTGCTGTTATCTGCCGATTTTCACCCAACAGTCATTCCTGGTCGTGTGGCCATGGCACTGGAGGGGACAGTGTGCTGTCACAGCTGTCACAGCCTTGGGAGTGAGGGGCTGCGTCAGGAGATGTTTCCAGCTTTGGCCTGGATCCAGACCCTCGTACTGAACTTATGTCTAGCCACCCCCTCTTGGGGGCCCTTGGGGTTCTTTCCTGCCATCTGATCTCAGTTCAAGTCCATCACCGGCATCTGGGGCTGTGTAATCACTTTATGTGGTGTTGTTGTTTCTTATTTATTTATTTATGTATTCATTGGCTGCGTTGGGTCTTCGTTGCTGCGTGGGCTTTTTCTTGCTGTGGCGAGTAGGGGGCTACTCTTCGTTGTGGTGTGCGGGCTTCTCATTGCAGCGACTTCTCTTGTTGCGGAGCACGGGCTCTAGGCACGCGGGCTTCAGTAGTTGTGACACACGGACTCAGTAGTTGTAGCTCGCGGGCTCTAGAGGACAGGCTCAGTCGCTGTGGCTCACGGGCTTAGTTGCTCCGCGGCACAGGGGATCTTCCCGGACCAAGGCTCAAACCTGTGTCCCCTGCATTGGCAGGTGGATTCTTAACCACTGCGCCACCAGGGAAGTCTCTATGTAATCACTTTAAACCTCAGAAGGAAAGGAGGTCTCAAATGCTCTCCTCCCAGGGGTACCTTGGCCCCCAGGCAGTCAGCAAACTTCGATGTCAAGCAAAATAGAAGGGAATCTTTGGTAGGACATTGGGAGCCGTGGGGTTAAGGGTTAATGTGGGCTGAAAGTCAGACCTGGAAACAAGCAGAAGCTGGGGTAGCTTGGGAGGCTGGAGCGGGGACGCAGGAGCAGCGTGATCAGGCCACTGCCGGATGCTCGTCCCCAGCCAGGCTCAGAATATGTGAGACTTTGCCTAAAATTTACATTCCAAGCATCCATTTGGCCTCTCTTGGATCATGGACCTGCAATTGTGTTGGTTGAAGAGGAGGGGAAGTCTTTCAGAAGGGGAAGATTACAGAACCACCAGCTGGTTTAAAGCGGCAGGCAACCTCTAAGTGGCAGTTTCTCTCACTAATAAGGAAATAATTAAAGAGGAGATTTTAATTTTCTTCCCTAGTAGAGGCTCCGCCACAGAGCTTGCTCACAGAGGACCCACCTCGGACTATTTTCCTCGTTCCTGTGTGTAATTTAGGCCATTTTGACACATGCAGAGCCCCATATCCCCATGGGAACAAGGGCTTTTACAAACAAACTCATAAAAAAAGAGATCAGATTTGTGGTTACCAGAGGTGGGGGCTAGGAGGATGGGGAATTGGATGAATGTAGTCAAAGGTACAAAGTTCCAGTTATAAGATAAATAAGTACTAGGGATGTAATGTACAACATGACAAGATAATTAACAGTGCTGTATGTATTATATGAAAGTTGTTAAGTAAATAAGTTTAAGAGTTTTCATCACAAGGAAAAAATTTTTTCTATTACTTTAATGTAAGTCAAATCATTATGTTGTACACCTTAAATGTATACAGTGCTATATGCCAATTATATCTCAATAATACTGGGAAAAAGAGGAATACGTAAGGTGAGACCACCCAGGGCCCTGCTCAGGCAGGAGAGGGTGGTGATCTGAACCAAGGCAGAAGCAGAGTTGGGATGGGAGGAGAGAGTAAAGTTGAGAGGTGGTTGGCAAGTGGATTTGGACCAGATCCAGTGACCGGCTGAATGTGAAGGAGGACTGTGGCCGCCGGGTTTTGGCTCCCCCTGGTGGTGCCATTCATGGAGGTGGAGACATGGAAGAAGCAGCCACTTTGGAGAGATGGGTGCTATTCAGTGTGGGCTCTACTGCGTTTGCCGTATTTGGAAGTCACTCAAGTGGGCTACTCAAGAAGGTACCTGTATGCCTGAATCCAGAGCTCAAGGAAGAGGGCCAGGTTGAAGATGGAGATTGGAGCTTCCTTTCTACCCCACAGTTGGCGGTCCCTGAAACCACCGGAGCTGCCACCTTCACTGGTGAGTCCTTCACGTTCCACCCCTTGCTTTCCCAGCAAACAAACGAGCGATGCGCTTTTTTTGTTTTTGTTTTGTTTTTGTTTTGTTTCGTTTGGCTGCACCGCGTGGCTTGCGCGATCTTAGTTCCCCAACCAGGGATTGATCCCGGGCCCCAGGCGGTGAGAGCAACGAGTCCTACCACTGGACCACCGGGGAATTCCCCTCCAACTCCTAACTTCATAACTGTCCACAGAGTCTGAAATTTTCAAGGATCTTATGTTTGTTTTAGAAGTGTTTTTTAGAGTTTTGAACTTGATTTTTATTAAAATATTAGTCTAATATTAAAATATTAGTTATAACACATTGTGGTGTTTTACAATATTTATTTAGCTGCGTTGGGTCTTTTTAAAAAAATTTTATTTATTTATTTATTTTTGGCTGCATTGAGTCTTCGTTGCTGCACACGGGCTTTCTCTAGTTGCAGCCAGCGGGGGCTACTCTTTGTTGCGGTGCGCGGGCTTCCCATTGCGGTGGCTTCTCTTGTTGCAGAGAACGGCCTCTAAGTGCATGGGCTTCAGTAGTTGTAGCATGTGGGCTCAGTAGTTGTGGCTCACGGGCTCTAGAGCGCAGGCTCAGTAGTTGTGGCACACAGGCTTAGTTGCTCTGTGGCATGTGGGATCTTCCCTGACCAGGACTCGAACCCGTGTCCCCTGCATTGGCAGGCGGATTCTTAACCACTGCGTCACCAGGGAAGTCCACCCACATTGTGTTTTATAACACAAAAATTAAAACTCTTCTACTGAAAAAACAATCAGTATTTTTATTTTGGTCAGTTTTATTTTATAAGTTTTACAAACAGCAGCCAAAAAGAAGAAAAATGCAACTGCCTTTTCCTGGGCAACCACAGGTTACTGAAAATTAGCCGATTTTGGTCTCAGCTGACATACTGGACAGAAACTCCTCCTTGGAGCAGAGCCAGCACAGCCTCTGGCACTTGGTGTGCAGTTATCAATTTGGCCGCTCTGCTTTTCTTCGTTGCTGTTGATCTGACTCCCAGGGGCTTTTTGCCTTCACCCAGAGGGGCAGCAGCTCACCTTTCCACCCTGACTCAGGGACGTGTCCTTGTCCTTTCCAGCCACTTCAGTGATAAATTCATACTCAGGGGCTCTGGAGGACAGAGGGCAGTGGGTGTGACCTGGGAAGGAAGATGAAACTCACAAAAAGTGCACGGGCCTGCCACCTGGGGGTGCTCGAGGGGTCCGGTAGTTCTGGGTCTGCATCCACAGAGGGGACACAAAACCTCACGGGCTGCTCTGGGTTGGGGGGGCAGCACACACTTTTCTGGCTGCCCTTCTCGGGCCCATGGGCCCACTTCCAGTGAGACTGAGTGATGCAAATCTCCTTTGGCAGGTCTGGGCCACAGGATAAGGTGAAGCGGGCCACCAGCCAATCCTCAGGACCTTGTAGCCCCAGTAACCCCAGAGGTGTTGGTAGAAGCTGTGGAATCATTCACTTAACACATGTTCACTGGACATTGACTGTATGCCAGGCGCTGTGCTGGCTGCTGGTGAGTGTGTGTGCACATGCGCAATATGGACCTATTTATCTATTTATTTATTAATTATTTAATTTATTTTGGCTGCATTGGGTGTTCGTTGCTGCGTGCGGGCTTTCTCTAGCTGCGGCGAGCGGGGGCTACTCTTCGTTGTGGTGTGCAGGCTGCTCATCGCGGTGGCTTCTCTTGTTGTGGAGCACGGGCCCTAGGCACGCGGGCTTCAGTAGTTGTGGCATGTGGACTCAGTAGTTGTGGCTCGCGGGCTTAGTTGCTCCGAGGCATGTGGGATCTTCCCCGACCAGGGCTCGAACCCGTGTCCCCTGCATTGGCAGGCGGATTCTTAACCACTGCGCCACCAGGGAAGCCCTGGAGTACCTATTTATAATTAATAACAGTAATAGTACAAATGATGATGATAGCTAAATTCATTGAGCACTTGCTATCCCGTAAACCCTGTTTTTAGCATGGTGGCATATTATCTTTTTTTTTTTTTAGTACTGTTGTGATTTTATTTACTTATTTATTTTTTATAGTTGATTTACAATCTTGTGATGGTGGCATATTATCTTATTTAATCCTTATGACAACCCCTGGAAGTCAGAAGATTCTATTATTATCTCCCATTTTGCAGCTGAGAGAGAGGATAAGTAAGTTGCCCAGGGCCACTCAGGTGGTAGTGGCAGAATTGGAACTCCGTCAGACTGAAAGGTCTGCACCTGTTACCGTTTGCCTCCCATAGCTTAGTTCTAAGAGAAGAAACAAATAATAACCTCATGCATACATAAATAAAAATAATTGCCACTTATGTTGAGTGGCAGAAAAGAAATGCAAAGGGAGCTGAGGTAGAACAGTGGATGGCTTCAGACAGAGCAGTCAGGGCGTCTCGGGAAGAGCTGGGGATGCGGAAGGCTCCTGGAGCTAGCACAGCATGTGCCAAGACCTCGAGGCAGGAAGGAGCCTGGTTTGTTGTAGGATCAGGCATGAGGCCGCAGTGGCTGGAGCTCCAAAAGGAGAGGGGAGCTTGGGGATGTCCGCCAGACCTCACAGGGGTCTGAGGGCCAGGGCAGGAGTCTGGGTTTTCCTTGAGGCACTGATATATATATATTTTCGCACCACGAGGCATGCGGGATCTTCCTTCCCTGACCAGGGATGGAATCCGTGCCCCCTGCAGTGGAAGCATGGAGTCTTAGCTGCTGGACCGCCAGGGAAGTCCTGAGGCACTGGTATATTTTGAATGAGGTGAAGATGTGATTTGGTTTATATTTTAAGGTGATTCTGCATGGGCTGGAGGGGATGCGAGGAAGGGGAGCCTTGCTGGAGTCCAAGGTTGTCACTGGAAGAGGACCCCCTAGGGGGACCTGGAGCAAGGTGGTGGCTTGGAGAGGACTGGGGGTGTTTAGAGAGATGTGTTGTAGGCAGAATCCTGGGTGTAGATGTCACGTCAGGGGTGAGGGAGGTGTTCATGGATCAAATGTTACAACTTCCAGATCTTCGAGATAGTCCAATTGGAGCTGGGAGAAGTGGGGCAGGGGGTGTGGGTGAAATAAGACTGGTCCTGGTGGGCGATGGCTGCGGCGCTGGGCGCTGGAGACGAAGGGCCTTGTTGCACCAATCTCTCTACTTTTGTGGTCTTTGAAATTTTACGTAATACAAAGTTTTTAAAAAAAACTATGAAGAAGAAGATTGCTATACAAGCGCCTGGCTTAAGCAACAGTGGTGACACTATTTCCTGAGATGGAAAAGATCGAGAGAAGCAGGGTTGGGGGTGTGGAGATCGGGCACCTTGTTTCAGCTGTGCTGTGTGGAGCTGAGTCAGGCCTCGATCAGAGAGCAGAGGCAGAGGTCTCTGGGATCTGGGGACAAAGCTCTGCCCCCTTCCTCAGCCATTATTCTCCTTTGAGAATGGTTTAGAATGGGGTATCCTGGTTCACTGTTGGCTCAAATAGAGACCAAACATGAACAAGAGACAGCAGACCACCAGATGGGAGCTGTCCAGCAGACACTGGGGTTTCCAGTTTCACCAGGCTTTGCAGGCCCAGTGACCCTTCATTAAGAGGTGGAAATGGGTTCAGAGCCTGTATCAGCTATCCATTGCATGTAACAAACCACTCCAAAACTTAGTGGCTTGAAACGGCAAGGATTTCTTATTTCTCACCATTCTGTAGGTCAGCAATTTGGGCTGGGATCAGCTCGGTGGTTCGTCTGCTAGTCTGTTACTCTTACCTGGGGGTCATTCCTGTGGCTACAGTCATGTGCGGCTCCATTTGGGCTGGCACGTCCAGGCTCTTGGCTGGGGCATGTGACCTCTCATCTGTCAGGAGACTAGGCTGGGCATCTTCACAGCCTGGTGGTCTCGGGGCTCCAAGAGAGCACAGGTGGAAGCTGCAAGTCCTCTCGAGGCCTAGCCTCCAAAGCTGTGCAGCCTCACTTCTGCCACATTCTACTGGACAGAGCAAGTCATAAGGCCAGCCCAGATTTAGAGAGCAAGGAAATAGATTCCACCTCTTGAGGGGATGAGCTACAAAGAGTCTGTGGCCATATTTAATCTACTGTAGGCTAGAGGGCCCAAATAAATGACCTAAGCATGTCATTCTGCCCCTAGTAGGCCCACATCTGACATACCACCACCTTCTCCCTCAAACAAACATTATAAAATGGCTGGTGTTCAGGAATTCCCTGGCGGTCTACCGCCGAGGCCCGGGTTCAACCCCTGGTCAATCCCACAAGCTACACGGTGCAGCCAAAAAAAACCCCCCAAAAACAAACAAAACACAAAAAAACGGTTGGTGCTAATTTTTCAGGCCAGTCTATAGATGTTGATTTGTTAGGAATGGCATTTGGCTCATTGGCCAATTGCATTTTTGAAGATGGCCACTAATAGATCTGCCATCCCACGTGCTAATCTTACAATGCGATGTTGGCAAGCCTCCAGTGAGAGGCGGGGTCTTATGTTCCCTCACCTTGAAACTGGGTGGACCTTTGTAATAGCTTTAACCAATAGAAAGGGGCAGAAGTGATGCATGTGACTTCTGAGGCTAGATTGCAAAGGGCAATACAGCCTCCACTCTCTTGGTACACTTGTCCTTGGAACCTAGACACCAAGTTAAAAGGAAGCCCAAGCCACATGGAGAGGCCCTCTTTTGGTGTTCCAGCCGATAGCCCTAGTGAGGCCCTCAGCCATCAGCCAGCGTCAACTGCCGGCCACATGAATGAACAAGCCTCATGGATGATTCCCGGCTTTTGATTCTTCCAGCAGAGGCCCTAGACATCATGGAACAGAGATAAGCCACTCCCACTGTGCCATGTCTGCATTCTTGACCCACAGAAACCAGGAGAGATAATAATGATTATTGACGTTGTAAGCCACTAAGTTTGGGGGTAATTTGTGATGCAGCAGTAAATAGGTAATAATATGGGCTGCTGGTAATAGAGACAAGAAAAACCAGTGGCTTAAACAAACTAATGGTTTATTTCTCTTTTTCACTGAGAGGGTTTGAAAGCAGGCAACCCAGGGATGATGTGGACACACCTATGGTGTCATCAGAAGCCTAGGGTCTTTTTTTTTTTTTTTTGGCCACGCCGCATGGCATGCAGGATCCTAGTTCCCTGACCAGGGATCGAATCTGTGCTCCCCGGTAGTGGAAGCTCAGAGTCCTAACCACTGGACCATCAGGGAATTCCCAGCCCCAGGTCTTTTATCTTGCTTCTCTGCTATCCTCAGCACATGGCTACAATTCTCAAGGTCATCTCCAGGTCCCAAGTAGCTACTGGAGTTCCAACTATCACATCTGCACTCCAGGCGAAATGCAGGATGAAGCAGAGAGGACAGAACTAGCCTTCACCAATATTGTTTCTATTTCAAGGAGCATTTTTAGAAATCCCTTCCAAGACCTTCTCCTTATATCTCATACCCTAAAATTAGGTCACACAGCCACACCATATGTGCAAGGGAGGCTGGAAATATTGCCTTTTAGCTGGGCTCATCGCCATCTAAAGTAAAACTGGGGTTCTGGTATTGAGGAGGGGAGAATGGATAGTGGTTGGTGGGCCATTAGTGGCTGAGGTGTTAGAGCAGGATGATGGAAGAGGGAAATCTTCCCCATGGGGACGAGCCGGAGCCACACATTGCCCCCCCTGCCTGCTGCAGCCTCCTTGAATGTTTGGGCACCATGGAGTTTTCCACCTAAGTTACTTCTGAACAAAGGTTTGACTTCACCCACTGTGAGGCAGTGGGCTGATGCACAGGGAAAGCTCTGGTCTCTAACTCCACCCTCCCCATGTGGCCAGCAGGCAGCTGGAATTCTGCTAAAAATCCTAATATGCAGTCCTGAGCTTGTCACTTCCCTGCTCAACCACCTTCCAGGGCTCCAGTTTGCCCCAGTTCAAGGGCAATGCCCCAGTTAAGGGATTGGTGTTGAAGGCCTCAGCCACCTCTTCCACAGCTCTGCTTCCACCCTTGCTTCATGCCCTGCACCCAAGCCTTTGTGCAGGCAGCTCCCACTTCCCACTGCCCAGAGCACCCTTCGCCTTGTCTCTGCCGGGGGGAATCCTATCCATTCTCTGCGCTCTTCTAGGGCCACCACTGGCCATTATGATGCTTTTGCATGGATTAGAAAAGGGTGCCCTTCATCCAAGCGGATGCAGCTTCGTGCCAGGGCTTGAGGAGTGGCCCACAGGTGGGATTCCACCCACACTTGCCTCTTGCACAGTGAACACCCTGCACAGCTGTACAGGAAGATGTCACTTCCAAGGGCCGCCCGAGCTCCACCACTGAGGGAGGCCCTTCCTTTGCCCTCTTCCGTCTTCAGACCCCATGCCCTGATTTGGGGCTGGCTGTTTCCAGCTTTGCGTCCTCTGACCTGCTCAGTGCCCATTCCCCCAGATCCATGACACCAGCAGCCATCGGGGGAACTGAATTTGCGCCACAGGCCGTACCTCTTCCTTCCCACTTTGGGGACCAGCCACACTCCCTTAGTCCTCAGCACACCCAGCAGCAGAATGGAAACCGCTGCTGGGCTGGAAGAGGGGCCATTTGGACAGTCTCTTAGAAGCGACCCAGACACCGGTCGGGTGGAGTCAGCTGCTCAGAGCAACCTAAATCTGAGTGTCAGAGACCCCAGGCCAGGCAGGGAGCTCACCCTCTCCTGGGGGTGCTGCAGCCCCACCCTGCATCCCCTCCCGGACCCAACATGGCCCATTGTGTTTGTTGTAGTGGCCTTGAACCCCCCACCCAGGAATGCACGTGAGAAGACCTTCCATTTCATACCTTTTATTTTATCTGCATTTTCTCTGCCTCCTCCCTCCCCCACCGGCCCATGAGAGCGGGTGGAAGCCCCAGTTGGAAGGGAAGGGACTACTCTCTCCTCCCTGGGGGAGGGCTGGTGTCCCCTGGGCCAAGCCCCAGGGACGGGGGAAGCAGGGGCCTCCATGGCAGAGCAAGGGCATCGTCCAAGAGGCTGTGGCCGGGGCCAAGGCCCCTCGGATGCCCGATAGCCCTGAGCCCCGTGGGTCATCAGGAAGGTAAAGAGCAGAGAAGTCAGGGGGCGATGAGAGGACACAGCCTGGAAGGCGTGTGCGCGGCTGACAGAGGCGGACATGGACTTCTGGGGCCAGGAGCAGAGACCAGGGAATATGGAATTGAGATGGGGCCCTGGGAAAGAACCCCGGGTTACAGGGGTGACTGGATGTGCAGGGGAGGGTGGACCAGGGAAGACAGGGGGGTGGGGTGGGACAGGGCTGTGCTCCAAGAACCAGGCTCCTGGTAGAGGGGCCGCACCACAGGGTCTGATCAGGGACTGGCCCTGAGCAGAGGCCAGAGGGCAGGCAGGGACGGGCCTGTCAGGGAAGGAGGACGGGGACTTTGGGAGGGTAGTGGGGCCGCGGCCGTGGTGCTGCCGTAGCCGGCTCTTCAGGTTCATGGATGCCAGCCCAGCTGGGCGGCCCCAAACCACCGATTTGTGCTTCTGGGTTGCTCGAGGGCCCCCGACGTGGCTTCAGCCATGCAGGGAAGAGTCCATAGGCAGCCCTCTGCTGCAGGCAACAGCTGTCCCTGGGACTCCTCCCCCAGCCCAGGCTTTCCGGAAACTTCCTTCCCTGCGCAGCCTGAGAGGCCCCCAGGCTAGATCGTCCGCCATCGCAGGGGGTGGGACGTGGTGGTGGTTGGAGGGGAGCCATGCTGGGATGGTACGTAGACCCAACCGCGGTGGTGTCCCTCCGCCCCCAAAATGACCGTGGGTCCCTGCATGTTAGCCTGTCTAAGGGCTCCAACCCCACCCCATCCCTTGTGTGCTGGTCTGTCTTCCCTCCTGTTCTGGATAACAATTACTCAGGCATGGAAGCCCCGTGGTGGGATGGTGGGGGGAGGGCCAGTGTGGGGGCCGCGTGGGTCTCAGAGCGCACCCTGCCCGTCCCCCTGGCAGCCGCTGTCACCGTGGACGATGAGCACGGGGAAGTAAAGGGCGTCCTCGTAGCACGGTGGGCTTTCCAGGGGCTCCGTGTCCTCTCCACGGCGCCCCAGCGGCCCCCCGCTTAGGCTTCGGAAGACCCCCGGCGTGGCGCGGCCCCCAGCTCCCAGCGAGAGGCGGCTGCGGCTAAAAGGCAGGCGGGGCCCGCTGGGCCGGGCGGGGGGCAGCGAGTTGCTGCTGACGGAGCGGCGGCAGCGCTGGCAGCCACGGAGGTAGGCGCCCGAGCTGGCGTCCATGACCACGGCCTCTGAGTAGCTGGGCACCAGCTGCCGGTTGGAGCAGATGTGCCACTCGAGCTCGGTGAAGTCCACCGTGGCCACACGGGAGAGCGGGGGCCCGCTGGGCCCGGCCCCGGGTGCGGGCGAGCTGGCGCCGAAGAGCTTCTCCACCTGGTAGTGCACGTGGGCCGTGCCGTAGGCCGCCACAACGCGCAGCGGCCAGGACAGCGTGGCCGCCGACACCAGCCAGAAGACCCAGGCGCGCGCGTACCACGGCGGGCTGCGAGGGTCGGCGAAGACCATGAGGGACTCGCGGAAGTCCACGTCCTTCAGGTGCATGCCCTCCCGGGCCTCCAGGTAGTCATCCAGGCCCTCGTTGGCGCTGAAGAAGCGGGCCCGCTGCGTGAGGTACGAGGCCTCGGCCTCGGCGCTGCCGAAGCTGAAGCACTTGGTGAAGCGCAGCCGTGTGGCCGCGTGGTCGGCCAGGCCCACGAGCTCCTTGGAGACGTCGCGGACGCCGTGGGCCGAGTAGTCGAACTCGCCCCGAGCCGAGCGGCTGTCGGCCCTCTCGTGGTAGACCTGCGTGGTGGTGTAGGCGTCGCCGTTGCGGTAGCGGGTGATCTGGCGGGTGCGCCGCACGTAGTGGTAGCTGGTGGCCTTCCACCAGACGCAGGGCGGCGCCTGCTGCAGCCGGCGGATCAGGGCAAGCACCGTGTTGGCGTCGGTGCGCGGCGCCTGGCAGGAGCGCACGTGACAGTGCCAGCACTCGGCCAGGTAGAGGAGGTAGAGGAGGGAGACAAAGGCCAGTGGGATGTACAGGTAGCCGTCCGAGCAGGGGCTGGCTGGGTAGGTGGGCGGCGGGCCCCCAGCCCCCTGGGCCAGGGCCGCCTCGGGCCCCAGGATCAGCCGTGGCACCGTGGCCAGGCGACACCAGGCCACCACGGCGCCGCAGGCGTGGATGAGCAGCGTGAGCAGCAGGCACTTCCAGTGCGACTCGCGGCACAGGGAGCTCCCCAGGGACTGCTTCAGGGGCCGCTGCTGCGGAGTGGGCAGAGAGAGGAGAGGCGTGGGTCAGCACGCGGCCATCAGCTGTGCCTGCTGCTCTGCGGAAGCCGCTGAACGAGGTGGTGCTGTGCCCCCACTTTACAGAGGAGGAAACTGAGGCTCTGAGGGACGGGGCAACTTGCTCCAGGCCTCACCCTTCTGGCCAACTGACAGTCGAGCTGCAGGACTCAAACCCAGGCCTGTCTGCCCCAAGCCTATCCTCCACCATGCCCTGTCATCTCTCGGTCAGGGGCATGTAGGACAAAATAGACCCATCTCTGCCAAAAGAGGAGAGGACCCCCCTCTCCCCCATGACTGGCCACTGAGAAAACTGAGCTCTGGTCCTGACTTTGCTTCCGATTTGCTGTGTGATTGTGGCCATATCCCTGCCCTCTCTGGGCACTGATGCCTGGACCTGGTGGTGTGGGAAGCCAGGGTGGCAGGGGTCCTAGGGGTGAAGAGCATGGGCTTAGGAGCCCAGGATTGGGTGCTGGCTCCACCACTCACTGTATGACTTGGGCAGTTCCCTCATCCTCTCTGGACCTCAACTTCCTCCTCTGTAAACTGGGGTTGTTGTGAGGATTCATCGAGATCATAATGTGTGAAGATCTTGGCACAGGGTCTGGCCATGGGAATAAATATTATTACCGTTACCCTGCAACTCCCTCTGGTCCCTTGGTCTCGCTAGGGACAGCAGGAGACTTGGGCGAGGCTTTCAAGTAAACGAGAAACAGGAAGAGAGGGAGAGGTGTGAGTCTGGGTGGTGGGGTGGGGAGCAGATGGAGTGCCGTCCTCCACTCCCCGTCTGTGCTGGGGGTGGAGCGGCACACAGCTGCTGGGCAGCAGGGACCACTCCCTGGCCCGGGCTGCCAGCCTGGCTCCCGCCTCATCCCCAGGTGCCTAAGGAGAGAGAAGGGGTGAAAAGGGGGAGAAGGAAGACGTGATCTGGAGGAAGCAGCAGGGGTGGGGGTTTAAGGGGCCACCTTTTGCCCCACAGTCCCACCCCCACCAGGCTGTGAGAAACCCAGGAGGAGAGGAACTGTCCCCACCCCAGCCCAGAGCAGCCGCCCACCACAGAGGCATACCACTACCCTGACCTGCGGGGCCAGAGGGATGCACCTGCCCTCATCCGCGACCCCCACCCCACCCCACCCTAAGTTCACGGAAGAACCTCCCACCGGGAATGTGACCACTGCCTGTCTATCCAGCACGCAGCAGACCCTCACCAGAGCCCAGGGCGCAACCCCCCTCCCCCACTGTAACTTGGCGCACAGGTGCACACGCATCCCCTCCCCCAACCCACCCACCACAGGACACAGATGCACATAAATGTTACAGATTCACTGAAGCGCAGGGACACGGCAGCCCCTTACCTACCACGGTGCACATGCCCCCACCCCTACTGCGACTTGACACCCACACCCTACAGACTACCGGGAGAGACCCACACACCGCAGGACGATACACTCACATGCACTCACACGTGAGCATTTCACCCAAGCCACCAGACCTTCACCTGCCTATAGGGCACGTATATTCCATTCGAGGTGTGCGGAGCACGCACTGACATTCACACACCCACAAGCAACCTCTGTCCACCGAAACACACACAGAGATCTACTCACCACCCACCACCCCCAACACCCCACACTGGGCCCTACAGCCCTGCAGACCCTCTTCGTGGCTAGGACTGAGGAGGGGCCATTCTGAGGGTCCCAACCAGCATGATGGGCCCTGGGGCCTCACCTCAGGGAGAGGGAGAAGGGGTACCAAAGGCCACCTCCCTCCCTCTTTCCCCTCCTCCTTCCGCTCCCCGCCCCCCGAGTCCCCGCTACCGCTGCTGCATTGCAGGCGCCGCCCCGGCACCTCGTGAGTGCCTGGGGGCCTGACCCCGGGGCTCTGGGGGTGAGGGGCAGCGCTGCAGAATGGGGCCGCGCAGGGGCCAGGTGCTGACGTCACAGGAAGGCGAGGCGGGATGAGGGGGCGTCGGGGGCGGGAGTTGCCCCCATATCCCTTCCCAGCCAACCCCACCCCTACCCCCACGTGGGCCCCTAGGTCCCAGGACCTCTTGCAGGACGCAGGCTACCCCAGTGACGTCATTGGCCACAGGGTCTCCGGACTTCCCTCCTCAGCCCCCGCCTCGGGGGTCGCCCCTTCCCTTGTCCCCCTCTTCCCGCTCCAGCCCCGGCTCCGGCCCCCACCACACAGAGCCGGTACCTCCTCCCGCAGCGGCTCGCCGTCCGGGATGAGCGCGGGCACCTCCCCGCCGTCGCCGCCACCGCCGCCCTCGGGCATGGTGTCCTGGCTGCTTGGGCGGCCCCCGCCTGGGCCCGGGGCATGATAGGGGGGAGCGCGGAGGGCTGCGGCGCGGCCCCGGAGGGCGTCCGCTCGGCTCAGCGGCCGCGGAGGGAGTGCGCGGAGCTAGAGCCTTAGCGCGGCGGAGGCGTTGGCAGCCGCGGTGGCGTTGGCAGCCGCGGTGCCCGGCGCCCCGCCCTCCGCTGACCCCGCCCCCGCGGCACCCTCTGCGCCGCCGGCAGCGCCTGGCACCGCGGGTGCTGCCCCCACCCCTGAGAAGCCCAGGCTGGGCGGACGGACGCCTGGGTTCCCTTCCTGCCGCGATCGAGCTTGCGACCTTGGACGAGTCCTTGCTCTCTGGGGCCTGAGACTCCCCTGCTGTAAAATGAATCTCGAAGAGGGTGGGTACCCGCGGGGTCCTATCTCTGAGTAGGCCCAGGCCTGAGCTCACCCAGACCCCACCCCTGAAGCCTTGCTTGTGGTGGTGGAGGGGGCAGTTACAGCCTTGAAAGCTGTGGTGAACCTCGTTAGCTGGGCAGAGGAGCTGGGCTCCACTTAGAGCAGGCAAGCAGGAGGCCAGGACACCCGGGGCCCTAGGCTTTGTGATCTTGAGTCGGCACCCTTCACCCCCAACCTCAGTTTTCCCACCGGAGAAATGGGGATGGAAAGGTGCTGGATTCAATGCACATTCATCATGCTGTCCAGGCGAGTGGGATTCGTCCTGCATGAGAGGACCCCCTCCCAGGTACTGGTGGCCCCAGTGCAGCTCTCTGACCCTCAGGGGCCTCAGACCTTCACATCTGCCCCGGGCCAGGGCCTAGTCCCCAAGGTAGGCAATCAGTGGGTGGGACATAGGGAGCTGCAATGCTAGGTGCGGTTTGTTTTGTGATTTTTTTTTTTTCCCAAAGAGCAACTCGAAGACCATTCTGTTCAACACCCCTACCCATTTAAAGATGAAGTAACCGAAACGGTAGAGAGAAAAAAGGAGTGAACCAGAGTTTCATCCATTAAAAAAAAAAAATTATTAGGCGCAGATGTTTATTAGGTGTCTTCTATATGCAAGTACTGTGAAGCATTCACGAGCATCGCGAAGACAAGTGTAGAAGTGGAGAATGACATAGTCCCTGTCCTCATGGAATTTACATCCAGGGCAAACTACTGCACCCAGAGGGAGCCTAGAGCCTGGCCTCCGGCCTCCATTCCAAGCCAGGACTCTTCCCTCTGTCTGAGAGGCACAAGTTGAACTGACTCTTAAAGGATAATTAGGTTTTGGACAAGTGGATATGAGGGGGAAGGGCATCCCAGGTGGAGGGGACTTCTGGGCAAAGGCACTGCAATTGGACCACGTGGACTGAGTTCGGAGAGCAGGAAGGTCACCTGGTGTAACTGGACGCTGGGTAGCTAACTAGAGGCAGATCGAAGAGGACCTGATCTTGCTCTGTAGAAAGTGGTGGCTGGAGGTCTGTGTGAAGGGAGGCCCCGAAGACTGTCTCCGGGGAAGGTGGGAATGAGAGAAAGGTGGAGAGAAAGGAGCCCCTGAGGTCATGAGTGAGGCTTGGGGGTCTCACTTCGAGATGACTGAAGGGCTGGCAATGACTCAGGAGTTGCAACCACAGCTTCAGGAGGCGAATCGGCACACCTCCACCCACAAATCACCTGGACCACGGGAGAGTCGACGGGACAAGCCTGGTGCAGGATCCTATCCCAACTATTACCACCCACTTTATTACCACCCAATTTCTGGGACTTCAGACCCGGACCTCGGTTTTTCAATACATGTAGTGTGTGTGTGTGTGTGTGTGTGTGTGTGTGTGTAGAGAGCCCAGGTGTGTGTTTGTGTGTGTGTGCGTGTGTGTGTGTCGAGAGCCCAGGTGTGTGTTTGTGTGTGTGTGCGTGTGTGTGTGTCGAGAGCCCAGGCCCTCGGAGTCTGCAGGATGGCGGCAGTGGCGGTAGGGAATTTCAGCACCAGACAGCGGACAGCACCCGCGCGGAAAGGAGTGGTGGGAGGCGGGAGGAGGAGTCAGCATCCCGGAGCTCGCTGGGCCGCGCAGTCACTGCTCGGCCCGGGCTCCTACCAGCATCCCGCCCCGGCTGCCCGGGCTCCGCGCCAGTACTGGGGGAAGTATGGAGGACGGGGAAGGAAAGCTAGCATTGAGAAGGAGGGGAAAGAGCCCCGAGGGACAGGGCTTGGTCATAGCCCCACTGTCCCACTCCCTCTTGGATTACGTCCCGCGAGCGAAACTTCATTCCGGAGTCCAGCCGCCGCCAGCCTCCGCCGGGTCTCTTCCCGCTGTAGTCGTGGCAGGTAGAGCGTCAAGTGCTCCAGTGCGCAGGCGCGGAAATACTTCTCAACCTCCTCCTACTTTAACCGTTCTATTGGCTGCTCCGCCGCGAACTAACAACGGCACTATCCAATCCGAGAGCGCCTCAAGTTGCTCCGCCTATTCCCCCGACCGGAAGTTGGTTATTGCCGAATCCACTTCGGCGAGGACACGCCAGTAACCAATTGGGAGAGGGGATGGGCGAGCCGGCGCCGCCGAGGAGCCAATGGCAGGCGGCAGAGGATGACGCTGCGGACATGCTGCTATCGTCGGACAGGACGGGGACGTGTCTGGCTGCTCGGTAACCTCGGTCGGTGCTCAGGAAACGAAGCAGCTGCCTCACTAGTATTCGTACCACGAGGCGACGCAGCGGGCCCTCGGAAAGAGCGAGCGTCGGGGCCATGGCTTATCACTCGGGCTACGTAGCCCACGGTGCGTGGGGCGCGGGGTGGGCGGGGGCGCGGGCCGACCGGCCCGAGGAGTGTCGGCTGCGCGGCCCGCTCACTCTGAGGGAGAGGGGCGGCCGTGACCGCTGCCCAGGGCGGCGGATGTCATTCGGACTCCTGCCCCGTAAGACTGTGCAACGCGTCCTGGACTTCGCCCTCTCGGCCCAAACCTGAGATCAGATCGGGCGGTGACAGCACTGCTGGGATCCCCGTGCTCTACTCGGGCATGAATGGGGTTTGCTTCCCAAACTTCCTTTCCCTGTCATGACCCTGGTAGGGTTTCTCACCACTGCCCAGGGCCTCCGCGTACCCAGCCGTCGCCTTTCCCACCCTTGTACATGCGGGGATGCCCTGCCGATTGTCTTCACCTAGCAAACTCTGTCTCCAAGGCTCAGTTCAGAGATCAGTCCCCTTGAGGAGGCCCCCAGGAACCCTCAGACGGGCAACCACTTCCAGGGGCTGCCTCAGCTCTTTCTTTGCCCACATTTAGCACCTCTCCAAAAGGATCCCTCATCAAAGTTCTTTCTGGGTCAACTACTCCTCATCCAGCTAGTTTCCCGCACAGATTGCTTGGTGCTCCCAGGACCCATACAGGGCTTCCCAGCCTGGGGAAGGGGCAGTGGTTTGGGCTCATGCTTGGTATTCCTGTCACCTACTCTGGTACCTACAAACCCACAGGCTCCAAGCACAGGGCCCGGGCAGCTCCGGATCCCCCTCCCCTCTTCGATGACACAAGCGGTGTTTACTCCAGCCAGCCGGGGGGATACCCAGCCCCAGGAGCCGACGTGGCCTTCAATGTCAACCACTTGATTGGGGACCCAGTGGCCAACATGGCTATGGCCTATGGCGGCTCCATCGCATCCCATGGGAAGGACATGGTGCACAAGGAGGTGTGGCCCACCCCCAGGGCAAGGGTGGCAGGATTTCTGGCCAGGGCTGGGGCATCACGGGATCCCACCTAATCCTCACAGCAGCCCTCAGGGAAGGAGCGCATAGAGGAGCACCCTGAGGTTTGGGGTGCAGCTTGCCCACAGCCTCCTCTCTCCCCTCCCAGCTGCACCGTTTTGTGTCTGTGAACAAACTCAAGTATTTTTTCGCTGTGGACACAGCCTATGTGGCCAAGAAGCTAGGGCTACTGGTCTTCCCCTACACACACCAGGTGAGCTGCCTACCAGGTGAGCTGGTGGACCCCTTTGCCTCCCTCATCCTGCCCCAGAGTCTGGCCCCCAGATCTCAACCCCCTTCTTTCCTCTCTTGTCTTTTCCTCCTAACCTGGCTGCTGCTGCCACCACCAGAACTGGGAAGTGCAGTACAGTCGTGATGTGCCTTTGCCTCCGCGGCAAGACCTCAACGCCCCCGACCTCTATATCCCCAGTGAGTCTTTGATCTGGGCTAGGGGTTATGGGGGGACTTGTACCTTGAGGCGCCAACAAGAAGAGAGGCTCATGTGTTGGTTCAGCATCTGCTCTTGGTGCTTTTGTGTGTGGCTTTTGTGGTGTCCCTAGATGCCAGGTAGACCAGGTAGACAGAGTAGGGTGACCAGGAAGCAGCTTCCTGGGTGTGCTCTCAGGGTACTCCCTTTTGAGACCTTCCTGCCACTTGACTTAGACCATGTCCCTCCCCAGCCTGGAGCCTTGGGTTTAGACCTGGCCCTGCAACTTCCAGCTATGGGACCTCAGGTGGCTACTTTCATGCTCCTGAAAAACTGGAATAACAGCAGTTCCTACCACAGAGGACTGTTTTGGAAATTCAGCGAAGGGATGTGTGTGCTCAGCCAGCACGTGGCACACAGGAAGCACGCAGTAAATATTAGCCGTTATCACTGTTATTACGTGTCCTCCAAGGCCTGCTTCAGTATCCCCTTCTTTGAGGAGGTGGTCACTCCCTTCTGGGTTCCCACAACTGCCTGTCTACATGGCATGGGTCAGGCCGCCCACACTGTGCAGTGGCTGGCAGACTCTGCATCTGACTTCTCTCTGTCCTGGGGCCTGCACAAGGCGAGGCCCCTGGTGGACACGCTGGAGGAGGGGTGAGTATGCCCGAGCCAGCCCTCAGAAGGGCTACCAGGAGGGCAGCCAAACAGCCCAGTTGCCCTGGGAGAGACACAGTTTCTTCTTCCCTCCTTCATTTTGTTTCCCTCTCATAGTCACTGTGTAAGGCAGGAACTGCCATCCGTGTTTTACACGTTGAAGCCAAGGCTCAGAGAGAGTTGAGTATCTTTGAGGATACACAGCTTATAGGTGGTAGAGTTGGTTTGCTGTCTCCAGACACTGTGCCCTCTTGTGGGCACATCAGTTCTGGTGCTTAAAGGGGGCAGAGGACAGGACTGAGGAGTTGAAATTGCTGTGAAAACCCAGCTGCCGTCTGAGCTTTTGTGAAAATAGCAGAGGTGACTCTGGCCTGTGATGTAGTTTCTGAGACACAGCAGGAAACTTTGGTGAGTTTCCTAGTACAGGGACGGGGAAGGAGGTGGCTTGGTGGTCCTGAGAGAAGGGTCAGGTAGCACTTACACAGTGGGAGAGGGCTGAGCAGGAACAGGCATCCCAGGCAGGGCACTGGGGAGCTGAGTGTGGAGGTCGAGCATGTTGGGATATGCAGGGAAGGAAGTACGGGGGTGTCAGTGGCTCTGAATACCTAGTGGGGGGGTGGCTCTGGTTGAGGAAACCAGGCTGATGGCATCTCTCTGGCTCTTGGCAGCAATGGCCTTCATCACCTACGTGCTGCTGGCTGGGATGGCGCTGGGCATTCAGAAAAGGTCAGTGCCAACCCCTTCCCCATTCCCACCACTTCCCCACTCCTGACTCCTCTCCTCGCCTCCCTAGGGGATTTGTGCCAGCTCCCAAGTCCACTCGTGCCCCCAGTCTTGCACCTGCCACGGGATGGCTGGTTTGGGGCTCCCCTCACCTCACCCCCACACGGCCACAGGTTCTCCCCAGAGGTGCTGGGCCTGTGTGCGAGCACGGCACTGGTGTGGGTTGTGATGGAGGTGCTAGCTCTGCTCCTGGGCGTCTACCTGGCCACCGTGCGCAGCGACCTGAGCACCTTCCACCTGCTGGCCTACAGCGGCTACAAATATGTGGGGTGAGCACCTGTGGGCCGAGAGGGAGGCTCGCCTGGGTCGGGGGTGCCTACCACTCTGGGTTCCCGGCCTGCATAACTACAGCCTCGAACTGTGACCCTGGACCCCCTCTAGCTCCTCTCTACTAGAGGGGGCGCCTGTTTTCAGCAGCCTCCTCAGGGGCTGCGCAGTGTTGCTCAGGAGGTCAGGAATGTGTTGAGAGTCACCCTGGGAGCACAGGGGAGAGGGGTGAGCTGGGGTAGTGTAGTGAAGGGGGTCTCAGATCCAGGTCCTAGGGCTGAGTCCTGGCCCTCCCAATTCATTTCGAGTCTAGGTCCCTGGGGGGACAGGTTGGGGGGAAAGGGCCCTGGTGATGGTAGGCGGGGTCTAGGCTGGGCTCTGGGGCAGTCTCAGGCCTGGACCCTTGCGAGGTCTCCAGCCTTCTCTTCCTCCCTCCCCCACCCCTGCCCGCTGCAGGATGATCCTCAGTGTTCTCACGGGCCTGCTCTTCGGCAGCGATGGCTACTACGTGGCGCTGGCCTGGACTTCATCCGCGCTCATGTACTTCATCGTGAGTCTGGGGCTGGCTCCTCTTCTCCTGGGGTCGGAGCTGGGGACAAGCTTCCCCTTCCCGGCCCAGCTTCAGCTCTCTCCTTTATTCCAGGTGCGCTCTTTGCGAACAGCAGCCCTGGGCCCCGACAGCATGGGGGGCCCGGCCCCCCGGCAACGTCTCCAGCTCTACCTGACTCTGGGAGCTGCAGCCTTTCAGCCCCTCATGATATACTGGCTGACCTTCCACCTGGTCCGGTGACCCCCGGTCCCCACTGGCACTGATTTTTCCATACATTGAAGATTTGGTTTCCTTGATTTCGTTTGAGCCTTGTTTCTGGGGCTTATGGGGGGATTTGCCAACACTTGTGGGCCTTTGCATTGCCCAGGGGACCAGGCTCGGGCTTTCTCCAAGGAGGGGGATCCAGGGAGGGCTCCCTGGAGTTGGTGGCCTTGATACTGCCTCAGAAGGCAGATGGAAGTGTTTCAGCAGAAATAGTTGTTTATCTGTGGCTGAGAAAGTGAGAATGGAAGTGGGCAGCTGCTAAGGAGACCTCAAAGGCCTCTGATCCATCTGAGGAGGTCCCTAGTGGGGTCTGTAGGCTAGTGGCGTGAGGCCAGCTGTGCTAAGGATTTAGCTCAGGACTGCCCCCTATGCAGTCCCTTTCCCCCATCACCTCTTTAAGCCTTTTAGGAGCAGACGTGTTTGCAGTAGTTTATTCATATTTTGTCACAAACGGCCGGGGAGGGGGTGCCGGACTCCTCCAGGCAACATAGAAAATAGGTCCAAGAGACAGGGTGGCTGGGGTTGGGGCAAGGGGGGACAGGGAGGGGTCTGGAGAGAAAGCCTGGGGGAGGGGGGCGGGAAGACTAGGGGTGGGGCTGCCCCCCTGCTGAGCCTGCTCATTCCCGGTGTGGGTACCGCCCCACCTGCAGGGGGAGCCCCAGGGTGGGGGTGGTGGTGGAGGGGGCGGCCCAGAACTTCCAGGGTCAAGCCCTGCCCCGTGGCAGGGCCTAAATGCCCTCTGAAGTGGACAAGGCCAGAGGTCCCGCCCCTTCCAGGACTGACTGCCATGCCCACAGGCTGGCAGAGGAGCTCCTGCCCCTATTTAGAGCTCTGCCCAGCCCTAGTCCAAGGGGAGGGGGCTCTGAAGGCGGGAAGTCCCCGCAGCAGCAGTTTGGGGGTGTGGGAGAGGAGGCTGGGGGCACCAGTGCCCCCTCCCTCCCCAGGGCTGAGGCCTCTGCGGCCCAGGGGCAGGGCTGGGGGTGCACAGGCGTCCGGTCCGTTCTGGGCTCGCTCCCTGGCCGGCTTCCCCCTTAGAAACTCACCAACGTATAAACCATACTGTGGGAAGACGAGGCAGTGAGCCAAGTCGCGAGCATGCCCACTACTGGCCACCCACCCTGTCGCGCCCTAGGTTGCCCTCAGTCATCAAGGGCAAAGGGCAGGAACTTGGGGCCCAGCCATTCCTGGGATTGGAGGGATGGTGCCTGGAGCATCCCTTCCCTGACTTCTGACTGCCATGGGCAGGACCTCACCTGTACAGGTAATAGAAGAAGGAGAGCAGGTAGAAGGCGAGTTTGCACCAGGACTCCTTCTGGCAGTAGTTGAGGATGTCAGCATTCATGATGGAGACCGCGTCATACATGACCTCAGAGCCATCCGCAGGACGGTGGAAGTACCTGGGGGGAGAGAGGGGCCTGAGTGCCCACCCTCAAGGCTCCCACCCACATCCTGCCCCGCTCTCCCATCTCACCCTCCCGAAGGCAGCTGCTACCCTCACCTCCAGAGGTGGTAGAAGAGGAGGGGGATGTTGAGGCCCAGGGTCACCCACTCTGCTGCACACAGAAACATCAGACAGAAGAGGCCGTGGATGGAGTATTCTGGGACCACCAGCTGGGGAGTGAGGGTGAGAGGTCAGCGGCCAGGTGCTAGGACAGATCCAAGCTTCAAGGGCACTTGGGAGGTGCCCACCCACCATCACCTCTGGGGACTGAAAGGGCTTCTAGCCTCCCACTCCCTCCCACGTGGCAGAGCAGATCAAACAGGCCGCAGAGGGGGAAGGCCCGGCTCTGGGTTACAGTGGCGCTGAGCTCGGCTAGGAGCCTCCTGCCCCTAGCCCTGACACTGACCTTCCTCAGGAGGCAGCAGATGCGTTCGATGTTTTTTAAACGCTCGCGCTGTAGGGAGAGGAAAAGACCGCAATGGTGGAGGTGAAGGAGCGGGCACTGGGGGCGCCCCGCCCCCCTCCCACGCCCCCCCCCTCCCTGCACGTGGCCGCCAGGGGGCGCCAGAGCAGACTCTGCGGCGTTTCCGGCGGCGCGGCAGGAAAGCAGCCGCGCCGTCCCCATAGCGACCGTCACCATGGAGGGATCTTCACCCGCGTCTCCATGGCAACGGCCCAGAGCCTGGCAACGGCTGCCCCGCCAGGAGGAACCCGAGCCCTGAGCCCGAGCCAGGTGTTTGCTGGGGGCTGGGACAAGGCAGAGGAAGGGGCACGGCCACCGTCCCCTCTACCTCCGTCTTCCTGTCCTCCCGCCGTCCTCCACCCGCGACATATGGCAAGACAGACGGACGGACACACCTCGGCACAACACATGTATCACTTACTGCCCGCGCTGGGTTCCCCTGGTCGATGGGGTTCTTGAAGTCGGTCCGCAGCTCGTCAAAGGCTATGATCTGGGGGAGGGGCGTGTGCCCGTCAGGGTTGGGGCAGCAGCTTATGGCCCCCCACGCATTCTTCTGTGGCATAAGATTCACACATGGGGATCGGACGAGATGGGACGTGCTGCAAAGGTGGAGAAACTGAGGCCCAGAGAGGGGTGGAGCCTGGCCCAAGGTCACACAACAATTTGGAATGGAACTCTAGTGTGCTGATGCCCAGTTCAGGACATGTCCACTACACCTCCATCCAAAACATCCCAAGGGATAGTGTGTTCTCCGCTGGGCCCCGTGCTGAACACTAGGGTCCCAGAGGCCTGGGACACAGCCCCTGCCCGGGAGGAACCCCAGACTTGGGAGAAAAACTGTGAACTACATCCAGGGTGATCAGGGCTGTGGAGTGCAGGAAGAACCTGGGGTGGGTGCCTGATTCAGCGTGGCGTGGGGATGGGGAGTTCAGGCTGGACTCTTGAGTAGGAGTTTGATGAACAAATGCGGGAAAGGCAGTCTGAACAGCAGGAACAGCAGGTACCAAGGCAGAGGGTTGAAAGAACAAGGAACATTCAGGAAGCTTGCAGGTTCTATATGACTAAAGTGAAAGTGTGAGGCGAGCAGGAAGAAAGACGGGAATGGTGAAAGATGGGCTGGAGAGGTCAGCAGCGCCAGACGTGGGTGCCTTGTGAGGCCGGACCAGATGTTTGGACTTCAACACAGAAGTAAAGGGGAGCCATCGAGGGGTATAAAGCAGCAAAGCAGGGTGGTTAGGTTGATGTTTTAGGATTGACCGAACAGGAAGTACAAACTGGCTAACGGTCCCAGCCAAGACATACACGATGCTTCCTCCATGCCAACAGGCTTTATGTTTGTTAACTCATTTGATGCTTACAACAACCTGATGACGTAGGTGCTGGTATTATCACTTCCATTTTGCAGATGAGGAAACTGAGATAGATTAAATGACTTGTCCAAGGCCACATAGCCAGTTAGTGGCAAGCCAGGTTTCTAAACCCGTTAGATTCCAGAGTTAAAATTTTAACCACTTTACTACACTCAGGCCAGACCAGTCAGGGGACTATTGGGAGTGTTGCGGCTGGGGCTTGCGGTGGGGAGGTGTGGTGATCTGAGTGGAGAGAGGGACAGTGGGGATGGAGAGGTGGGGATGGATTCCAGAGCTATTTAGAAGCCAGAATCCAGAGGGCTTGAATGGCAGTGAAGTGGAGGCAAAGGGACCCAAGGTGACTTTGGGTGTTGGGGCATCTGGTGGACGGCACTGTCCTCACTAGGATGGGAAACTCTTGGGGGGAGCAGGTGTTTGACAGGATGATGGGACAGACCTGGGGGGAGCTGGCATGGGAGAAAGGCTGGCAGAGGAGCCTTCTGGAGTCCCCTCCCCTGAGCACCAGCCCTAGGATGAAGCAGCGGGCCCACCCCCCAAGCATCCCGGACCCCTTAAGGCTCGAAAGGAGAGAACACGGGCTTCCTGGAGGGAGCTGGGGCCATCTGGAGCAGCCCCACCAACTCCCCATTGACTCTGTCAGGCACAGCAACAGGGTCCAGCAGGGAGCGGAAGGGTGCCGTCTGTCTGCCCCAGAGCTGGCACCACCAGCAGGCGGCGAGTGTTGCACCTCCCACCCCCCAGGCTGCCTGGCGCTGACTCAGCCCCCTGGAACAAACAATCCCCCACGGTGACAGCAGACACGCGTCACTCCCCACCAGGGTTGCCTAGCGACCAGTGGGGCCTGGTGGGATCTGGGGTCCTGCCCTGTAAGGTTCTATCTAATTCTTACCAATTTGGATTGAGGACCACACCTCCTCTCCCCACCTGCACACCCCTTGGCAAGCCTTGCTCGGGGCTTATATACACTCTGCTGTACATACAACAAGCCCACTTTACCGATGAGGAAACAGACTCAGGACAAGAGACTTGCTATGATCGCCCAGCTAAACAGCTGAGCGAACACAGTGCCTGACACGTAGTCGGTACTCAATGAGTATTTTTGGGGAGCACTTGGGCCCTCTCTCCCAGCCTGGGAGCCCCAGAAGGGCGAAGCCTGAGTCTTATTCATCCTTGTCACTCCCAAAGCCGACCAGAGCCTGGTTCTCAGGAGCATCGACAAGTGTGTTGGATGGAGGTCTGCTCTGAGCATCCCCTGAGGACAGGGACCCCCATAGAGGCTGTTGGAGGCCTCTGGGTGGGGAGGAGCCCAAAAAGGGGCTTCTTGAATTCCAGGAGCCTTCCTCCCAGGAGCTGGTTAGCTCTGTGTGCCCAGCCTGTGACTCTCAATTCCTTCCAGTCCTCAGGACTCCAGCCCTCCTGCCACCACCCCACAGGATTTTCCAAGGCCCTGGGATGAGATAGAAGGCTCAGAGAGACGAAGATGGACCTAGGGGAGATGGAGGAAGGGAAATAGAAATAGAGAAGGGGGCAGAGAAAAGAAAAAGCAACTGAGAGACCCAAAGAGAGAGAGGGCTGCAGATGGGGGGTGTGTGTCTGAAGGTGTCTATGGGGGCTCACTCCTGACACAGAAGGGGCGCAGTCAGAGTCCATGGAATCCTGATGTAAAAGAGACAGACAGCAAGGGGACAGCAGGGGAGGATGAAGGGAGAGACTGATCAAGGGCCAGGGAGGACCACGGAGCAGGCAGGCAGCAGGTCCCAGGAAAAGAAAGGAGTGATGAAGTGGGGAGACCAAGAAAGAAGCAGGTGAGGCAATGGGGAGGAAGAGGAAGGAAGCGGGTACAAAGAGACCGATGGGGGATAACGCGATGATCAGGGAGGTGTGTGCTGGACGTACAAGCAGAGGATGATGAGCTGAGCGGGCCAGGGCCAAGATGCACAGGCCGTGTGGAGGGGATAGGGTGGTGGCTGAAACCTCAGGGTACATAGGAGAAGAAAGGGCAGTAAAGGGAGTGGGGAGCAAGGGTCCCAAAAAATAAGCTGGAGGCTGATTGATAGTTCTGTAGTGAGTGGAAGGGAGACAGGCAGGGGACCACTGAGAAGGCCCCAGACAGTGGGGGAGAGGGACTCTCTCTAAAGGGAGGCAATCAGGATAAGGGATGAGAAATGGACGTTTTGAAGAACCAGGTGTGAGGCAAGGCTGGAGAGAGAGACAGACCAAAGGAAACAGGAGACAAAGAGGAAAGTGGGGGCAGGAAGAGGAGGAAAGCTGGAAAGTGGGGAGGAAACCTAGTAGGGGGAAGCCCGAACAGGAGGGGGTAGGGAAACCCAAGGTGAGCTGGTGGTCGGCGTTAGGTCTCTGGGGCTGCTTAGAGCCAATCACTGCTGGGTCAGGGAGTGGGGGTGGGGGGCGGGAATGGAAAGGGTTAATGGGCTCTGCGATCTGTGGGTCCTGTAAACAGATGCAGTTGCCATAGCAACTGGCTCCATCACTCTGGCTGGAAAAACCCACAAAGGGGGTGGGGAGAGTAGACAGACAAACTGCCCGACGGACAAACGGGGGCGACTAGATGGCGGGGGTTGGGGGGTGGGGAAATAGGAGGGAAAGGAACAAGAATCCCAGAATTCCGCCCCACACCCCAAGGCTGCCATGGGGCAGGGGAGGGGGGTCAGAGACCGACTGACATACCCACAGATAGTCGGGGGCGGCGGAGAAAGGGGGGGGGGCCCGGGAAGGAAGCCGATGATGGGGGGTGTTTATGGGGCGAACAGTAGCCGACTGATGGGGGATAGCGGAGAGGAGGCTCCAAGTTTCTCCGGGCCGTGAGACCATCCGTCCGTCCCCCTCCTGCTCCCAGCGGCCCCTGCCCCCACTCCGACCCCAGCCCCAGCCCCAGCCCGGCCTTACGTGCCAGATGACAAAGAAGATGAGAGAGGCGCACAGCACCAGGGTGAGCATGT
Source organism: Stenella coeruleoalba (assembly GCF_951394435.1). Taxonomy (NCBI): domain Eukaryota; kingdom Metazoa; phylum Chordata; class Mammalia; order Artiodactyla; family Delphinidae; genus Stenella; species Stenella coeruleoalba. The sequence goes on from NC_137154.1 coordinate 6,389,768, forward strand.
AGCAGAACGCGGCGAAGGTGAACGCCATGGCCCCCGCGCCGGGCGGCGGCCCGGGGGGCGCCAGCGCGGGTCCCGGGCGCAAGGGGACGCCCCCCCGGCCCGCGCTTAGGGCCGGCCGGGCATGGCCCGCAGGGCTCGGGCGCGGGCTCGGGGGACGCGGGCGGCGCGGCCGGGATCGGGGCCGCGGGGCCGTGGGGCGCGGGCCGGTGGGCTCGGGGGGCGCGTCCGCTGCCGGCTGCCCGGGCCCCAATCGCTCATCCTGCGATCCCTCGCCCGCGGCTCCCTCGCTCTCCAGCCCGCGAAGCCGGCGGGGCGGAGCCGGGGGCGGGGCCGCCGTGCGAGCAGCCTCGGGCGGGCGGGGCTGGGTCTCTGTGCGCCCCTCCGCCAGCGCGGCCCGGGCGCCACCCCCGCCCCAACCTCAGGGACACGTAAGCATGGACGCACATCCCTGGCATAACCCCCCCCCCCCCCCCCGTCACACAACGAGCCCACCACTGCCACACTCGGCCCACTCGGACGGGTGCCCGCACCTCTGCCCTCATTCGCCGGCCACGGAGGTCGGACCGAGGTCTTAAGTGCAAAGCACTTGTCACCGTCCGAGGGGTCAGAGACACCTGGCTTGAACCCAGAGAAAGTAGGGAGAGGGGGCTGAGCCAGGGGGCTGAAGGGGACGCAAGCCAGACACAGCGGGGCACAAGGTCTGCGGCCCAACTCCCCATCCCGGACCCGCCTGTGTGGGTGTTGGCGGCGGCGGCGGCTCACCAGGTGCTCACTGACGGCCGCCAGCCGCCCTCCCGGCCGGCCGGCCGGAACCGTGCTGGGCCCGTGGGGACAGACTATAGAAGCACAAGCAGGCAGCTCTCCTGGCTTCAGGAAATGGGTCAAGGCCTTTCAACAGCAACCCTAGGACACACAGCCCAAGCCAGGACCCCCTGTGCAGCCCACCAAGACCAGGGCTCCAGTTCCTTCCCTGCCACCCAAAGGCAGCTCCCACCACAGACCACACTCAGCCACCACAACTTCCTTGCAAAAACCCTCGGCTCACCCGAGGGCCAGTGGAAATTTATTTATTTATTTTTTGTCCTTTCCGTCTTTCCCCAAGTGGCTTTTCCTTGCAAAATGCCTGACATGACACCAGAGGGGAACCTGGGAGTGGGGAGGGCACCCCAAGGGGCAGCCCAGGGACTTAAATACAAGCTGGAGGGGAGGGCACAGGTGGGACAGGCAAGAGACAGCACAAGGGACATGGCTTCTCAGGTAGAGATCAAAGGTTTGTTTTTCTGCAGGAAGAAGCTGTGTCAGAGGCAGGGGGCTAGCATCCTGGGCGGGAGGGAGTTAAGTGGAGAGGCCCCCCCCACCCTGGGTTGCACCCACATTCCCAGAGAAGTAGCGACAGGGGATGAGGATCCGCCCTCATAGGCTCCAAGGGACGGAAGGGGGAGAATAAGCCAGATGTGCTGCCTCAGGGAAAGGGAGGAGGTGCTGGCAGAGTGAGGGTTAAGGCTGGTGCCCAGCCTCTGGCACGGTGGGCCTTCCGCCTCCGCCTGCCTTGGGGACAAAGGGGCACGGTGGGCAGGCAGCACACGGGCCTGGCTCTGGCAGGGCAGGGAGTGGCAGGAGCAGGCTCCCTCTGGGCTCAAGACACAGGCCCAGCGCGGCTGCCCACCCACCTGCCCTAGATGTGCTCAGACCCCACCGCAGCTGGACGGCTCGAGCTGTGAGTGTGTGTGTCGGGGGGGAGGCAGGGAGGAGAGGAAAGTGGGCTGCTGGGCCCCTGTGGCCCCATGCCCGTCCTGAGGTCCAGCCCAGGGCCCTGCATTCCAGGGCCCTGGATCCCCTGGTCCCATTCCTGGCCCCAGGTGCTGACTACAGCCAGGGGCAGTAGAGGCCAGGGAGGCCCTCGGCTCCTGGGGAAGGGGGGTGGCGCAGGGGAGGGGAGGAAGAAGAGTAAGGAGAGAAACCCACTGCAGCATACACGGGGGGCAGGGGGAGGGAGACAGACAGAGGAGAGCCCTCATCCCAAAGGTGTGTGGTGGGGTATCTTTTAAAGTCACCCAGAGGCAGCAGCAGAGCAAGCCCGCACCCTCACCCCAGCCAAAGGTCCTGGGTGTCCTCTCTTGGGGGCCCTGACAGAACCGGGGCGCAGGGCGGCAGGCAGACAGGCCAGAGGGAGATGGGGAGCCCAGGACACCCCAAAGCCACAGATTCAAATGCCCCGGGAGAGGGAAGTACCTCCTGCCCCCTCCAGGGGCATCATCTGGAGAAGGTGCCACCTCCGGTCCCACCCCACGAGCCCCTCCTAGCAACAGCCGCCACCAGCCTGCTTCACAGGGGTGCTGTCAATCTTGAGGTTGGGCCGCTCACCCCCTGACGCTGCCCCAGGCCCCATCCGCTTTTTGATCTCAGCAGCCATGGTCATGAACGCCTGCTCGACATTGGTAGCATTCTTGGCACTCGTCTCCAGGAAGGGGATGCCCAGAGAATCTGCAAACTCCTGATAAGGGGAGAGGAGAAAAGAGAAGGGGAGAGGAGGTGAGGGGCAGCAGGCCCCAGCCCACCCGGGCGGCCTGGCCCAGGCCTGCTCACCTTGGCTGTGGTGTTATCCACCACCTTCTTGGTGGTGAGGTCGCTCTTGTTGCCCACCAGGAGCTTATTGACATTCTCGCTGGCATAGCGGTCGATCTCCTGTAGCCACTGCTTCACGTTGGCATAGGATTCCTAGAGGGACCAGATCAAAAGTTACTTTGCTCCCACCTCCCGCCCCTACGCCAGCCCTGGAGAACAGGGGTTTTCAGGGGAAGATGGCTGTCCTGGGCTCCTGAGAAAGGCAGGCGCCCTGGGCTCAGGGACCCAGAGGAAGCTCCTCCAGGCTTAGCGCTCCTTCCTGCGCTCCTCTGTCTGAGACCCCAAGAGCCAGGCCCAGCAGAGCCCCGGCTGTCTACCAACAGCCCCGACACCTCAGCAGCTTAGACCAAGGGCCAGCCAGCTCTGCTTCCTGCAGCTGCTCGTGTTTACCCGAGACACAGAAAAGGCCTAACCACGTGGAGGGAGCAAATGGCATCAGGAGAGAGGCCAGAGGAAAGACAGAAACAAAGGATATCAGGTTAGCAAGAATTACAAAGTCCCCACAGTGGCCTTAAAATCCCTTTAAGGTTTGAAACCTTGGAGCCCAGTGGTAGGTGGAGGATCCTCACAGAGGAGACCCTGGCCTACGGGGGAGACAGGTATCCTGGGAACAGGGCCTGACATTTGTCCTACTTCTGGCACTGACAGCCTCCGTGCTCGGCCTGGCTCTCCCGGCAGCCTGCTGCACCCCACCCCCCGACGCCTGGCACGCCGACAAAGGACAGAACTTTCAGGAATATGCTTGAGCTAGAGCCGCTTTCCCTTCTTAGGAGCCAGAGGTCTGCCGATATCACACTGGGTTCAAACGTACACCTCCTGCCATGTCCCAGGCGGGGCCCTGTGCTGGGCACTGGGTTCAAATAATGGAATCATGCCTGGGCCCTGCCCTAAAGCACTCAGAGGACAATGGAGGACTAGACTAGGGCACACACAACGGCAAGACAGGGCGACCAAGCGCTGCAGGGATAGAAGGCAGGAGCAGGTGGAGCTCCAGGATCATCTCTGCCTGGGGAGATGACAGCCGACCTACACCTGCAGGGACGAACTACCCCCGTGTGGGTGCCAGTGGAGGGACGGGGCAAGATGCAAGGGGAGAAGCAGACATATGCCGGGTCACGGGATGGGATGGGATGGGCGTGCTGTCTTTGGTGAGGGGGAAAAGCTAAAAGCGGCTGGGACACAGTCCCTGAGCAGGGAAGGAAAGGAAAAGGAAGCAGGCCCAAGCAGGGAGGGTCTTAGCCTGGCCAAATCTTAGACAACCAGGAGCCAGTAGAGGTTTTCTTAGGAAGGAAGCAGCAAGAGCACACCTGTGTTCTGGGAAGATAGTCCTGGCAGGAGTGCAGAGGCCAGATCAGACCGGCAAGGAGACGGAGACCAACTGGGAGATGGTTGGCATAATCCAGGGAAGAGAAGATGTGCCCTGAGCCAGGGAATGAGGCAGGCAAGAGCACAGGATTTAGAGTCAGACCACCCTGGGTTAAGCCCCACCTCTGCCACTTATTGTATGATCCTAGGTATGTCACTTGGCTTCTCTGAACCTCAGTTTCCTCACTTCTATAAAACAGTACCTCCTGGTGGGGCTGTTGTGAGCATGGGATAATGAATGCAGGCTTGTCTCATAACAAGTGCTTAATTAGCAAGAGCTGCCATTATCCTCATCACTGCTATTATTACAAGGGAACGGATCTGGGAGAGATGATGGGGGAGAACAGAGGGGCCCAGGGACTGACAGGATGGGGGAGGGAAGAGTTTTCTGGTCAGGCCAACAGGGACTCTGTTATAAAGATGAGGATGCAGAAGCCAGTTCAAGAAGAGACGGGGAGACCAGCACCAGACAAGCTGAGTTCTGCAGATGGTCTGGAGCTCTACAGATGGCCTGAAGGCGGTCTAGAGGCAGGAAAGGATGTGCTGGGAAGCAAAGAACCCTGGGTTCAAAACACAGGCTTTGCCTTTCCTGACTGTGAAGCCAAGTGCAGGGAACTCAACATACATCTAAGCGTGTTTCCTCATCTGGAAAAGAGGGATGCCACCACTGAGTTCACCGGGTGCTGCTGTGAACACGGGAATTAACACAGACATAAAGTGCCAGCAGAACGCAGGACTCAAGAGGAGATCCACAGTGACAGCTCTTTACTTGTAGAAATCACAGAACAAGAAGCCAAACCACAAGGTGGCCAGAACTGTGCAGGGAGTCAGGAGGCAGCTTGGGGCAATCAAGAGGCACTGAATCTGGGGCCGTAGCGGGGCAGGATACGACGGACCAGTGAGAAGTCACTGAAAAGAGAATCTGCTGCAGCAGGAGGTGGCAGAGCTTGACACAGTAACTTTTTTAAAGAGAGGGAAGAGAACAGAGTTAAAAGCCATGAGAGATCAATCATGGCAAAAACTGAAATGAAGTCACAAGTTTTGGCAGTTAGAGGTCCTTGGTGACCTCTGAGTGGAGCAAAGTTCACCCACAGCTTGTTGTCCAGGAGGCAGCATGAGTCCCTGGTGAGCTGAAGAGCCCAGCTGCCCCTCAGAGCAGGGACTCCTCCTGGCCTGGGGCTGATACAAGTATCTCCACGTCTCCAGGGCCTGACCCCCATGAAGCAACGAAGTTTAAAGAAAACAAAGCGGGTAGAATCAGTAGGCCTGGGCTTTCTGTCTCTGCCACTTAACTAGCTGCAGGGCCTAAGAAAGTCCTACCACCCCGACCCATTTCTTCATCTGTAAAATGGGAATATAACACACACCTCTTTGGAGTGTTACAAGCATCAAAAGGCTGTGACAGAACCTGTGAACTCTAACGCGTGACAGGACTGTTTCCCGCTGTTAACATCACCACTGATGCCAATGACACAAGACTAACGCTGCCACAGCAGACACAGGGCTCCCAGAACTCTGCTCACACTGGGCCCAGAGTGCAGGGCTCCCTCACTTCCTCGTGTAAGGCCCTCCAATCGCTTCTCCACAGTGTCTTTACCCAGGAGGCCACGGGCCCAGCACAGCAACCAATCAGCTGACTAACCCCCCCACAAAAGACAGGTGCCTGGAAGGTCTAGAATAAGGTGGCAAGTCCGACAGGGAGGTGAGGCCTGGTTCTGCCAAGGCCCTGCAGCGGGGCCTGGGGAGCATCCAGGTCTGCAGCTATTTCCCTCCTTGTGAAATGAGTCCGAGAACAGTCTCCTTTCCGGGCAGCATAAGAAAGAGAGGATGGGAACAATAAAAAGCAGCAAAAGCCAAAGACCTGAGGCTGAGGAGGCCAAGTGGGGGACGGTGAGCCCAGGAGTACCTGGTCGGTGACGTCGTACACCACGATGATGCCGTGAGCCCCCCGGTAGTAGCTGGAAGTGATGGTCCGGAACCGTTCCTGACCAGCTGTGTCCCACTACAAGACAGCAGGAGAGAGGGGCAGGTCAGCCCTGGGCTCCATGCCCAGGGCCCCTCCCCTCCCAAGGGAGATGTCTCTGCACCAGAGATTCTGGGAGGAGCAACACTCACGATCTGAAGTTTGATGGTTTTGCCATCCAGCTCAATGGTTCGGATCTTGAAGTCCACCCCGATGGTGCTGATGTAGCTCTCTGTGTATGTGTCATCCTGAAAGATCAGGGACCAGTGAAATGGCCTGAGTGAACAGGTCTGAGGCCCATCTGGAAAACCTCCCTCCGGTGTCCTGCCCCAGCCGAGCTCCCAACTGCTGAGCCCCAGTTCTCAGCACCCCAACTTGCCAGCCCTATGCGCCTGTTCAGTCAGATATGTTGCTGGCAAGTCCTGCAACTTCATCCTTGGTCTCCCAGGTCTTGCAAAGACTATTCTCTGGGTTGCCCCCCTCTCCCTCCGGCCACCAGCCAGGACCCCAGATGGATGGTAGGGGAAGCTTCTTACTTACAGCAAACCGCAGGAGCAGGCAGGACTTGCCCACGCCCGAGTCACCAATCAAAAGCAGCTTAAATAGGTAGTCACTGGAGAGAAAGGATGGGAAGGTGTGAAGGAAGGCAGGGAGCCCACCCGCCATTATCCTGGAGTCAAACCTATAGCATTCTCCCACACTGTGAGGTGTGCCTTGGATTAGAGTATTAAAGCGCTCACAAGATCCTCCCACAGTCCTGGGATGGGGAGGGTTGGCCACTCCCCATAACACAGCTGGCCCAAAGGGGTGCATCTGAATTCCCACTTTACAGAGAAGGAAACGGAGACACAGAGAGGGACGTGACTTGCCAAGGGTCACATCAGCTAGGTGACAGAGCTGGGTATCCTACCCTGATTCCTGACAGACTCCATGGTTTCGGGTCCAGTAGGGGCTATTTAGGGAAACCCTCCTACACTGCCCAGTGCCATACCTGACTTGGCAGGGGAGACCACAGAAGTGGAAGCCAGGGCCCAGCCTAGAACTTAACTGAATACCCATGTAAAGAGCCCGGTATGAAGCCTCCAGAAAGACATGCTCAACAAGCGGCAATGATAATAGCAATTAAAACGTATCCACTTCCTACTTGTGCCTGGCCTTGTGCTAAGTACTTCAAATGCATCATCTCATTTAAGCCTCACAACAGTCCAATGAAGTGAGTGCCGGTTATTCCCAATTAATGAAGAAACCAGAGGCCAGAGAAGGGAAGCGACTGGCCCTAAGTTACACAGCTGTTAACTTTAATACTGGAAACCAGGTTCAGACTCCAAAGTCTCTGTGAAAGCATGTTGGTTCCCTTCTCTGTTACCCCTTATAATCCAGCTCAGAGCTTCACCCTTCCCCAAGGAAATCTGAGGCCAGGATCTGGAGGAGAAAAGCAAGTGGCAAAAGAGGAAGAAGATAACTGACACTAAGGGAAAACTGTCGATGAGAAGTCGGGGCAGAGATGTGGGCCACCTACCCGTAGGGGGAGTGACCAAGAAGTGAGGAAAGTTTGAGGAACAAAGAATCCCACTGGAAGGTAGAAAGCAAATGCCACATTCATCTAAACTTCTCCGGCAGGGTGACGGCGAAGGGAAGTGGGGTGACGGCGGCGCCAGGGGCTTGCGCAAGGGTGAGGGGAGGGCGGGAGGGGACCAGCCTCTGGGAGCGGCAGGGCATTTTGATCCAGGTAAAGGGCAAAGCGGCAGCCCCGGAGGGGAGAACCTGCGGAAAAGCTACCCAGCGGATTCCGGGAGGGCTGGAGAGCAGAATATACGACCCGACCTAAAGGGCCCGAAACTGGACCGAGACCAGAAACTCTGGGGATGGGCTCCACAATGCCAGGACCGTCGTCAGCACCCAGACCGCTACTCTCAGGCAGCAGGTGGGGAAACTGAGGCCTGGAAAGACCGGGGCTGCGGGGTCACCTGACCGACAAGGCCTGCTAGTGCCGGTGCCTCGGGATCCAAGTGGTGCCCCTCGGGGTCGCAGTCTCCGGGTCCGGGTGCAAGAACTCGGGGCGTCGAGCCGGGGTTCTGGGGCCCCCGGGGGAGGGGCAGAACCCGGATGTGAGGGGGGGGAGGTCAGCGGAAGAGAGACCCGGATGTGGGGGCGCCGCGCTGTCCTGACCCGGGCCGGACAACCCCGGTAAGCGTACAGCCCCGTACTCGGGATCGAGGCTGCGCTGCACGGCGCGGGCGGGGCGCACTCACTATTCGGGGTTCATGGCGGCAGCGGCGGCCCGCTCGGTCGCTCCCAGTCGGCTCTGCTCCGCCTCCCGTTTCAAGATGGTGGCCGCTCCGCCCCAGAGACCCCGCCCGCGACGCGCAGGCGCAAACACTCGGGACTGGGACCTCGCCGCGTGGCTCCTCGGAACTTGTAGTCTCCTTACATTGTGCAACTCACCCCGCCCCCCGCTGCGCAGGCGTAATCCTAGCCCACGCCGCACCATCGCCGCGCGTTGCCTTCTGGAGCTTGTAGTTCCCTCCCTAGAAGTACCTGGGCTTGAGGACCGCGCTCGGGAGCCTGACAGCGTCCCGGCGTTAGATCCTCAATTTAGTGCTGGCGTTGACACGTTTCACGTCTGTCTGACAGAGGCATTCATCCTTACACTCCCCGCAGCGTTGGTAAAAGTTCATTTATCCAGGGTTCTTCGTGTGCTGGCGCTCCTAACTCCCAGCAGAAACCCCAGGAAGGTGTCACCCACATTTTATAGATGAAATTGAGACTCGGTAACTCGCTCAAGGTCAAACAGCTTGGTAAAGGGGCAAAGCTCGATCAAAGCCCGTGGTCTCCAGAATCTCAGAGATGAAGGTTGTTAGAAAAAAATCCTGAATCTGTGGGGCTCCCGAACAATTCCGGGATAGGAGAAGCCTATCTGGGTTGCAGCTGCGCAGGACCAGACGTGAGCGAGACACACACACAAACACACACACACACACACACACTCGCAGCCTCTCCTGTACCCACCCCCAATGTAGAGACGTAGAGACGCCAGGAGCCCTCGGGCTCCGCCCCAAAACAAGCCCAGCTCAGAGTCAAACCGTCTTTATTTCTACAGCAACATTTGAAAATAGAGAGCGACCGCCTCACCTCCCAACTGGGGCAGCCCCTCCTGCCACAGGGGTCCATCACTGCCCCTAGCAAGAAGCTGCAGGTGTGGGAGGAGGCGTGGCAGGATGGCTCTACGGGCGGTGCCCGGGGCGGGGTCAGGCCGAGCCTGGGCAGGCCGGGCGGGAGGAGCAGTGCATAAGACCGGGCTGCAGGGCAGAGCCCGGCGGTGAGAGGACGGACAGGGGGTGGGCTCTCCGTCCTGGGGCACGGGGCAGGGCGCACCATTTAGAGGCCGGGAGGAAAGCGAGAATGCCTAGGGAACCCTTTGGGGAGGCACCGCCCCTGAGATGTGGAGCCTGGGAGATACCACCGCGCGGAATGGGGGTGATTAAGGCCTGGGCGGTACCACTAGAGAAGGGTGGGGTGAGGGGAGGCCGGATAGTACCAAGGACTGAGGGGAGGAGTGCGGCCAATAACTTATTTCTCTATATACAGAAGCAACGGCCGGGGGAGGGCAGGGTGCTGAAGGGACGGCAGGTGCTTAGTGTTCTTGGATTTGGGGTCTGCGGAGGGGGGGCCACTGAGCCTCTCTCTACCTTTGGAGACCCCGGCCAGCCCCTCCGCTGGCCCTGAACCTAGGGAAGAGGGGGCCCTGCTGGAAGGAATAAATAAGGGGTAGAACTGGAGTGGGCAGGCCCAGCCTCCAGGGCTCAGGCTGAGATGACAAGGGAGGAGGTTACCCTGAGATTGAACAGAAAAGACAGGGGTCCTTGGGAGAGACAGGAGGGGCAAGCAGCAGGCCCATGCGCAGGGCTGGGGTGGGGATGGTGCCGGGTGGAGGCTCTGGGGACCAGCTGCCCCTTCAGGATTAGCCCACAAGGGAGCTTCGTCGGGAGAGGTCCATGGAGCTGGAGCTGAGGGTGCGGCTATCAGAGAGACCTGTGCCTCCAGGCTGTGGGCAGAGGGGCAGGTGGCTCAGCCTTGGGCTGCCGCCAGTGCGCGCTTCCCTGGCCCGAAGGGTCCTGACACTCCCACCCACCTCCACAGTTACTGTGCTGCCACTGGCCGCTCACAGGCAGGAGCTGAGTTTCCCTCATTTGTCTCCCCAGGGTCCAGCCCAAAGCCAGGCCTGGGATGGAGACAGGAAGTGTGGCTGGATGAACAGACATGCTTGAGAAGCTCGGCAAGTACACAGGACATGCAGGCCTGGGGCCGGGGCCTCAGCTGCCCAGTGCCGACAACTATCCACCCGTACCTGGACTGGCTCTTCCACACTTTTGTTGAGGAAGTTGAGGGAACTGGCCCGCTTCATCCTGAGGGGAAAGGGCGGTCAGGATTTGCCCACGGTGGAACTGGGGGAGGATGGGGGAAGGGGTCAGCTTGGGGCAGGGGAGGGAGGCTGATGGGAAGGGAGATTGGTGGTGGGTGGAGCTTGAGCGAGACAGGGAGTTCACCCTGGGTCTGAAGTTCAGCTGGGGTTGGTAGGTTGTGGGGTGGGTTCTCGAGAGGCTCACCTGGGTGGACGGCTCACCTGGGGTTTGGGGGCTCCTGGGGGCCACCACCCTGCAGCTTCTTCACCAGCATCTCACTGCTGCGCCTCAGGGCATCTCGGAGCTTCCCGAAGGAGCCACTGCGCCGCAAGGAGCCGCTGCCGTCCTGTGGGGTGGACAGGTTCGTCTCTGTGCCATGCCGGCTACACAGCCTCCTGGCCCAGTCCAGCCCCTACTCACCCCGCTCCACTCGGCTGCAGGCCCTGCCTCCTCGAGGTCAGCCTCAGACCGAGCCCCGGCACCCGCGGGCATGTCTCGGCTGCCACGGCGGTCTCCGCGCCCACCGCTGCCGTCTTTCAGCAGCTCCACCACCTTGGTCTGGCTTGCAGGGTCCAGGCCCTGAGGGGGGGGCGGGCGCATCAGGTGGAGCAACGGGCCCTGACTGGATCACACGCAGGGCCACGCAGGTCCCTGCCCACACCCCTGCTGCCTGTCGCCCTACCTGCTTGCGGCTGCGGCTGGCGCAGTCCTCCAGCGTGTGCGCGGCTTCTAGCTTGCCCTGGCGCCGGTACAGGGCCCCCAAGCTGCGCAACGTGGTGTTGACCGTGGGGCTGCGGACGGGAGAGCGGGACGGGCTCCAACTCCGTGTTCCCCAGGAGCCAGGGCCCATCCTGACACCCAGCCCACGCTGGCCCTGAGGAACTGTCCAGCCGCCCAATATCGAGCCTTTCCTGTGTGTCAGGCCCTGTGCTAGGTCCGCCTGGATTCCCCTGTTTTGGGGAATCACCTGAGGGCCCTAGGTGGGATGTTGCCACCAGGACTAAAGGCTGGGAAGCCCAGGAGTGAGATAAATCAGGCTGTCCTGGGACAGAAAACCTTCTTGGGACAGGTGGCCTGTGACCTGGGCCTTGAAAGATGAGCTGACAGAGAAGAGGTGTGTGTCCTGGGGCTGAGCAGTATGGAGTGTGGAGCCTGGCCGCGGCCCCCACCCAGGACGCCGCTTCCCAGCTCTCTGCTGTCCCAGCAGTCCCGCCTCACCATCCTCACCTGTCTACTTTACAGGCCTTGTACCAGCTGCCATATTCCCCATAGGGGGTGCTGTCCCGGCGCTTATCCTGGGGGAGAGATAAGCGGAAGGTAGGAGAAGGCCCTCCCCTCTACACACCCCCAGCCTCATCCTCCCTCCACAGACATCTGCCACGGCCCTGCCCCACAGAGCTACCTTGCTCTCCTCCCGTTCCTCTGCGTGCATCCAGATGGGCTTGTTGTTCCCTGTAGGGAGAGGGGGGGCTGTCACCAGCCTCTCATGTGGGCCTCTGCTGGTTGGGCTGGACACATGACTGGGGTCTGGGGGGAGGTCAGGGGTACTCAAGAAGGACCAGGGTTGGGCTTCACTGAATGAATGAATCGACAAGAAACAGACCCAAAACATGACTGACGCTCCTCCGGAACAGAGGTGCCTGTGGCCCAGGCCTGTGCTTGAGGGGCCTGTGACCGGGGGTGGGGGGGGCGCACCCTTACAAACCTCAGGCCCACGGTGCGAGACGATGCGAGGCCTGAATGATGGGCCGGGCCGAGGGGTCCCTGAGCAGGAAGTGACTGACCGTGAAGGACCAGAAGGTGGCTTCCCAGAGTGGGAGACGTCTGGGCTGGGCCCTCACGGTGAGCGTGAGTTGCCCCGTGGGGAAAGGGGAAGAGGCTCTGGGCCGAGGGCATGGGTATGCAAAAGGAGGGCATTGCACGGGTACAACCTCCCAGGGGGCTGTGTGAGTTGGGTGTGTGTGCTCACGTGTGCACACAAGTGGCTGCGGACCAGCCAGACCCTAGGCGTGAGGCCGGCCCGGCTGAGGTATTCGTCCTAGATGCTGACGGCTGAGCGGGCCTGCGAGCTGGGGCACACAGCAGCCATGCTCACCGCTGACAGAGCCGAACTCCTTCTCATGAGCGCGGGTGAGGATCTCCTTGTACAGGGTCTCTGCATCCTGGTACTTGCCCTGTTTCAGGTAGCAGGAGGCCTGGAGGGGCAGGGCCCAGAGGGTGAGCAGGATGCAAGGAGTCAAGCCTTTTCCTCTCCTCCCTCCCCCCCGCTTCCTCCAGCCCCCTCTAGCCCAGGACACCAGGTTGTTCTTGGTCTTGGCCACGTTGGGGTCGTCAGGCCCAAGGCGTGTGGCGTAGATCTCCAGTGCCCGCCGGTAGTAGTATTCCACCTCCTCGGCTTTGCCCTGGTTCTGGCACAGCAGGGCCAGGTTGCTCAGCTGCTTGGCCACGTCTGGATGAAACTTGCCCAGAACCTGGGACAGGAGGGGGAGCCGGTGGCTGGGCTCGGGGCCGGCCTACGTCCCCCGTCTGCCCAGCCCACCTGGCCTGCCCAGCCCTGCCTGCTCCCACCTTCTCCCGGATCTCCAGTGCCCGCTTGCAGAGGGGCTCAGCCTCCTTGTACTTGCCCCGCTTGCCATACAGGACCGCCAGGTTGTTCAGTGTCGCAGCCACCTAGGGGGTGGGAGAATGGAGGCTCCATGACCCGGGACCTGGGAGCTGCAGGGGGAGGGGAAGCCCCACCTCCCACCCAGCCTCACTCACAGCTGGGTGGTCCTTGCCCAGCGTCTTCTCGCGGATGGCCAGGGCATCATTGAGCAGGTGTGCAGCCTCCTTGTACTTGTTTTGGTCCCTGGGGGCAGGTGGGAGATGATGAGGGGTATCCTCCAGCCCAAGGCCCTCCTCCTAGTGGCCCAAGATCCCTGTGGTCACTCTTCCTATACTTACTAATGAGCGAGCATGATGGGGCATGACCCAGAGCATGGGGAGACGTGGTCAGCCCCTGCTCTCTGGCTTGGGGGGCTTTGTGCAGGAAGGGCGCGCAGTGCTGGGGTACAAGCCAGACTCCCCCAGATCCCACCCTCACTGCTCCATGCCCAGTGCACCTTGTCCTCTGTTCCCCAGGGCCTCTGCTCATGGTGTCCTTTCTGCCAAGGAGACCTTCTCCGACCTTCTTGTGCTCTGGGCAAACTCAACTTTCACCAAAGGCCCTCCTCAAGCCTTGGTGCCTGGAGAAGGTGTGCCCCCCGCGTCCTCGTGTGCCTTCCCCTCCCTGGTTATGTCCAAGCCTTTGTCCACCACTAGACTGAGGCATATTCATGTCTGTAGCTCAGGCACCCTGTGGGCTTGGCCCTCTCCAGGGACAAGATCCTTCTTTCTCTGTCACCCAACTGCCTGGTAGAACCCGAGTCCTGGCCCACTGCAGGCACTGAGGATTTGTGACCAGGGCTGGAGCCTTCAGGAAGAATGCTCCCATGGGTGACCGAAGCCGGAGGAGCCCTCACCGATAGACCAGCGCCAGGATGTTCAGCATGGTGGCCACGTCAGGGTGGTCATGGCCTGACGTCTTCTCCAGGTCCTCGAGGGCCTGCTTGCAGAGTGGCACGGCCACCTCATAGCGGCCCTGAGAGGCGTACTGGATCACCAGATTGTGCAGGGTGCGGAGCCGTGCTGGGATTTCATAGCCCCCGTGCTGGGCAGCCACGTCTCCTCCTCCAGGGCTGGGGGCTGCAAAGCCAAGGGCGGGAGGTCAGATGTGCCAAGTGCCTCCTGAGCTGGGCCGGCACATGCCAGCCATACCTTTGACCGACCTCACACGTGGCCCTGGGCAAGTCACCGTTAGCTCTCGGTTTCCCCGTCTGTAGAGTGGGTCTAGTCACCCCACAAGAAGAGTGGGTAGAGTCCCAGCTCCGGTGCTTCAAGCTGTGTGTCCCAGGGCAAGTCGCCTAACCCCCGAGCCTCAGCCTCGTCACGTGCAGAAGAGAGGCTCTGATACAAAGGCCACACGATCAGCAAGGCCAGTACTGGCCCGCGGATCAGCACTGTGCATGCGTCCTCCTTTAACCCTCAGAGGAGGCTCAGAGGGGAAAGAAACTCTACCAGTGGCCACCGCGCAAACGCAGGCAGAGCAGGGCTCGCACCCAGGTCGGACGGCTCCAAAGCTCTGAACTGTGATGCCCGCTCCTCACAGAACTTGGGAGATGAGAAAAGCAACATGTAAAACCTGCCTTTGAAGCTCTAATGCTGGGATGTTATAATCAGAAACGAGGCAGGAGAGAACACAGCAGCCACTCAGACCTTGTTTTCTGTGACCTCTGGGTCCCAAGGACCAGGAGTTCACACAGCCTTCCTTTCCCGCCCCCAGAGCCAGCTGCCCCTCCGCACCTGGGCTCTGCTCCTCCTCACTGGGGAACAGGTCATCCAGAGAGTCTTTGGGGACGTCCCCCTTCTCCTCCTGGGGAGGAAGACGGGATGGGCGTCAGGGAAGCAGGCGGCCCAGGGGTCGGCGGGCTGGGTCGGAGCAGCGTCTGCTCCCTGCCGCCCCTCCCTGCTCCCAGGTGCCCCCGCCCCGCCCAGTGGCCACGGTAGGGCTTACGCTGGCGGACGTGTCCTCGTCCAGCTTGCGGATCTGGCTCATGAACAGCAAGTGCTGCTTTTCCTCCTCGAGCTGGGCCACGGCCTGCTCGCTGCGCTGCAGCTTCTGCTGCGTCCCTGCCAGCTCCTCCCGCAGCCACTGGTTCTCCTGCACCAGGCGCCGTACCTGAGCCCGCAGCTTCTGCTTCTCCGACTCTACGGCCCCCAGGTGGCTCGACAGCGCCAAGATCACCTGCGCAGCCAGCCGGAACAGAGGTCAGAGCCCTGCTGACCCCCAGCCTGGGCCCCAGAGAAGAGCCAGGCCCGGAGGAGCTGCAGGGCTGAGGGCCCTGAAGTTCTCCTCTCGTCCAGGGAGTTTTGCCCCAGTGACCCAAACAGACCAACATAGCCTGAGACCTGAAACCAGGAGGCTTGGGGATTCCTAAGTCCTTCCTTCTGCGGTCAGGACCCAGGCTGGCTGTGCTGGACTCTGAAATAGCCCATCCCCTTTCCTGGGCCTCCAGCTAGTCCTCCACATCGATGGTCCAGTTCCCACCTTGTCGGGGTGCTCGGATCATTAAGAGCACTAGCTGGG
This sequence comes from Stenella coeruleoalba, assembly GCF_951394435.1. Taxonomy (NCBI): domain Eukaryota; kingdom Metazoa; phylum Chordata; class Mammalia; order Artiodactyla; family Delphinidae; genus Stenella; species Stenella coeruleoalba. The sequence continues at coordinate 6,405,288 of NC_137154.1, forward strand.
GTGCTGCCCTTTCCCCGAGCTGTCCACTCGTTCCCCGTCTCTCCTAGGAGTTGTACTCAAGCCCTGTAGCCAGAGCCACTATACCGCTGCCCCTGGCCCAGGGCTAGCACTTTCCCAAAGACCTTGATAGACGACTGAAGGGCTACCGAAAGACCCCATCCTGACTTCTACCAGAGAGCCAGGGCAGCCCCTGTCCTCCTGCAGCTCCCAGGGAGGGAAGGGGGGTGTGTGTCCTAAACCTCCAGTGTCTGGAAAACCACAGGGGCAGGTAAGGGGATCCAGAGGCCTCAGCCTCAGCCCCCATCCCTCTCTCCAAACTCCATGACTCCTTTCCTGAGCTTCCAGGCTCTTCCCGCCTTGGGGCCTTGCCTAGACTCTACCCTTTCTCCGTCCTTCATGGTCAGGGTCATTTCTGCAGTGAAGCCTCTTATGCCCTCAGCCCCTGGAAAGCATGGCACCTCCCCCACCTCCATGCCATCCTGTTGTCCATCTGTGCCTGTATACACTGGGAGGGGGCCCTGGTGTGTTCACCTCCGCACCTGGCAGTCAGCCGGCCGAGGAGTGAATGCCCGACACATTGCCCTCCCAGAGAGCCAGGCAGTCTGGGACTTTGTACTTTCTAGTTGATTAGCAAACGCCTAAGTGACAGGTGTTTTCACAACCACTAGCTATTTTTAAAAATATCCTAAACAGCCTGTCAGTATTTACGGCAGATGGCACGACCCCTATTCTAAAAACAAGGAAACCAAGGGGATACCACCTGCCCAGGACTCACAGAGCCAGGCAGTGTCTCAGCCAAGATCTGAGTGGGCCAAGACTCTCTGCCCGAGAGTCTAACTCCTTGTACACCCCAGCACCTCCTGGATAGCTCTGTCTGCATGTCATCCTGGCAGCCTCAACTTAAGAGGGCCCAAACAGAACTCCTGACCCATCCAGGCTCTCTCCTCAGTTTCCTCAAACCACAAACCTGGGACTTTCCCTGCCCCTCTCTGTCTCCTTTAGTCCATCCCCAGGCCCTACTGGACCTACTTCCAGAACGTCTAGGACTGACCCCCTTCTTACTACCCTCATGGCCCAACCCACCATTTCTCATTGGAATTCTAGCAGCGGCTTCCTAACACCTGCTACCTCCTTCCACCCTGACCCACAATCATTCATTCTCCACCCCTCAGCCAGAGAGAGTTTTAAAACCTAAGCCAGACTGTGTCCCTTTACTGCTTAAACCCTCCAAAGGCTTCTGATTTCCTGAGAATAAAACCCAAACTAATAAGGCACAGCATGATCTGGTCCCCGCCTTCTCCACAGGCCTTTTCTGTCCCTCTCTTTCCTCACGAAGCTCCAGTTAGACAGGTCTCTCAGTTCTCCCTCCACAACAAGATCTTTTCCACTTCAGGACCTTTATACATGCAACCTCTCACTTTCCTCCCTTCTCTGGTTCATTCCTTTCCTCAGGTCTTGATTTAAATGTCATTTCCTCAGAAGTCTTGCTTGACCAATAGCTAAGGTTGTCACAAGATCTTGTTTTTTTCTTTGGAGAACTTACCATAATATTGAATAAATATATGTGTATTTCTGATTCTCTTCCTATTGGACTAGGGCAGGGATCTCATGTCTTGTTGGACCTGTAGCCCTGGCACCTAACACATTGCCAGGCATATAGTAGGCACTTGATAACTTACCTGTTAACAAATTAATAGAAGAATGAGTGGGGGGATCTTTAAGGATATCCTCTGTTTTTTTAGGCCATGCAGTCTCTGCTACCTAGCAGAGAAGCCAGATGATCAGGCTCTCCTGGGGCCAGGCAATGCCGGGGTCTCCAGAGCCCATTCATTTCTTCAACAGATATTTACTGGGATCCTACCATGAGGCTCCAGGGGACAGATTCTTCCTTCCCTTCTGATTCTGTTACTACATTGCCAGGATTCCTCTGGAAGGCTCCACCCCTCCCATGACCTCCCTCCTCAGCACCCCAGACCAGCCTACCTGGGCCTCCCCCAGCCCCAGTTCGATGGCCTCCAGGGAGCGGCGCAGGAGGACACAGCGCTCCTGTGAGCCGGGCTCTGCCTCACCAGCTTCATGAGCGACGAGGGGAGCGAGAAGGGCACGATGCTCCCCGCGCAGGGTCTCTAGCCCTTGGATAACGGCCTTGGTGCCCAGCACGATCTCATCCTGGCTCAGCTTCTCCTCCCGAGGAAGCACCATCGTGGCCATGGCCGTGCCGCCTGTGAAGGCGAGAGGGCGGGCAGGGGCTGCCGGGCCTGGGGCCACGCCGCCGTCCGCCCCGGATTAGGTAAACACCTAGGGTCCCCGGACGCCTGGGTCCCCGGGGTGCCCCGTCCCCCAGGCAGCAGCCCGCACCGTGCCCGCGCTCGGCCTACAGGGGGCGCGCCCGGCTCGTCTTGGCCCGGGAGACGCAATGCGGTGCGACCGGCGAGGCTGGACCCGGATTCGGCCCAGACCACTGGCTCAGGCCGGCTTAGGCGACCCAGTCTCGGGGCTTCCCTGGAGACTCCCTTAGCCAGAGCAGGGCGCGCCAGAGGATGGACCTACGGGGATCTTGGGGGGTTCACTCCCGTGCGGAGACACCATCCCTCTGGGAGTTCCGGCCCCAGCCCCCCTCGGGCAGCCCCCTTCCCAACAGGCTGGCCGAGCCACAGAGCCCCTCCTCTTGGGCAGCTCGACCCTGGGGAGACCCTTCCCCTAAGGAGCTGAGATCTCGGGTTCTTCGTCCCCCCCTCCCCCCAGGACGCGCCCCATAGGCCAGCACGACATCCTGCGGACCCCTCCCCTGAAAAGGCCGAGCTCCCGCCCCCGGCCACCCAGGACCGCGCCCCCTCCCCGCGGGCTGGCCGGGCCCTCTCACAGGCCGCGCCCAAGACGACCCCTCCCCTAGGCCGACCCAGAGCCCCCCCTCTCCCGGCCCGATCGGCCCGCGTGGACCTGCGTCTCCCGCTCGGGCCCGCCTCCCGCTCCAGCTCCGGCTCCCGCCCCGCTTCACCCCGACCAGCAGCCGTGAGCAGGTCCCACCGCCTCCATCCCGCCGGCCTTCCCAGCAGTCCCTGCGCCGCCTTAAAGGTGAAGCCTGTACCTTGGCGGCGTCGGAGGGGGCTAAACACTCCTCGGCCCGCTGTCTGCCTTAAAGGAGCACGCCGGCTGGGCCCACTCCAGGCAAAAGGAAGGGATCCGGGGGCGTGGCTCTCGGGGATGGGGCGTGGTCATTGAGGCGCCGGGCGTGGGCTTGCCCGAAGCTTAGGTTCATAGCGGCCACCTCCCACTCTCCTGCGGCCTCGGATTCCTCCGCTGTAACCCGCCCCGAGGCCACAGCGGTGTGGACAGCCTGGGGAGGATGTGCACAGCCTGGGGAGGATGTGCACAGCCTGGGGAGGATGTGCACCTGAACTTGCCCTGTACCGCTGCCAGAGAGGGCGGCGGAAGAAACTGGGGCCCAGGGAGAAGGCCCGGCCTCCTCAGAGTCCAGAAAGAGACAGTTGACATTTATTGACATTTATTGAGGTAGTTGCCACTTTCAGAGCGCTTACTGTGTGCGGGGCGCTTGGATGCCTTAAGTGTGATGACACATTTAATGCTTGCAAAGACCGGATAAAGCGGGCACTGCTATTATCCCAACCTCGCGGATCTGACCCCAGGCTCATTTGTCTCTAGAGAGTGGTTATGCCCCACCCAAATCCTTCGGAGCTGTCCTTGTCCCAGTAGGGGATTCTCGGCATCTTAGGGCTGCTTCTTGGGGGGAAGGGACGGAGGCTTCCGGGCGTGAGGGAGAAAAGGATGGCAAGGGGCAGTTGGGCATCGGCCGAAACAGACTCGTGACCCTGTGGGTGAGCACCACCACAGATTCTGTGGGCTGGATGATCAGGACGAGGTGATGATGACGTCATCTCCTCCCAGAGCCCTTCCCTGATTCCCCACCCCCTATGTAGAGCAGTCCTCCAGCCCATTTCAAGCACACATTTAATTCTCTCTGTAGCATTTACTCCTTCTAACATTTTCCTTGTCAGTTTCTGTCTCCTCCCTAGAATGCAGGCCAAGATCTGCCTGTCTTGTTCACTCTCAGAGTAGCTCTTGGCTACTACATAGCAGCACTCAGTAAATGCTGTTTTTTTTTAAAAGGCAGAAGGGCGCACCTGTTGGCCCAGGTTTGGGGCTGGTGCTCTGCAGCCCTGGGTTTCTGGCTACCCTAGCTCTACCTGCACTGCTTCTAGGTCGACATCCCAGTGGGTAACAGCAAGTTAACCACACTGAGAGACAAAACGTGCCAAGCAAGGCCTAGCACTGGTATCCAGGGGCCTGGGGCGTTCCTCATGAGTCAGGGTGGGTTCAGACTCAGACTGTACCCGGTTCAGTGTCCTTGTGGATGTGAGAATCCCCTCGGCATGATCTCTGACAGAGAGATGGTCCGGCACCCCGCCAGCTCAAGTATGTCCTATGACAGGGAGCCCACTACATTCTGCTGTGAGATGGCTCTAAAAGTTAGCAAGCTTTTCCTTAGCCCCCAAAGGACCTGCCCACAGTGCCTGCCCACACCAAACTGAAGCTCTGTCCTCAGGAAGGACAGTCTGCTCCCTTTTGCCAATGAAGATATTTGGAGACAGTGATGGTGCCCCATACAGTGTTCCCCACGCCTGGGCTGACAATCTGGGTCCCTTTACCCACTCCTGTGCAGTTTCTGACCCTTCCCCCTCCCGATTTCTCTTTTCTGGGTGTGGCTTAGCATGTCAGTCCAGACACTACTCCGAATGTGGTGGTCAGTCCAGGGCGCAGGGGTACAGACAGGGAGTGAACTGCACAGATCACAGAGGGAGAGTCCCCCCCTAAGGAGCACACCACCTGTCCACCGTGAAGCTGAAAGTCAGGTTGACTTTGACAGCCACGGTACGGTGTCTGCTCAGGGTAAGCTTGTCAGCTAAAACCCTAGATTGCATGCATCCCACTTATATCCAGCCAGGTTCTTCTGCCGATTCTGTGCTTCTGCCAGTGATATTTTCCCAGGGATTTTTTTTTTTTTTGGCTGCACCACACAGCATGTGGACTCTTAGTTCCCCTGCCAGGGATCAAACTGCACCCCCTGCATTGGAAGCTCGGAGTCTTAACCACAGGAAGGCTAGGGAAGTCCCTCCCAGTGATTTTTAAAGACAGTTGATACATTCACATGATGCAACATTCAAAAGGCATTTACAAGTTACAGTGAGATGCAGCTCCTTCTCGCTGACCACTGTCCTCAGTCATGCAGCTGCCTTCCTCCGAAGCACCTGCTGTTACCAGTTTCTTGTGTCTGCCGATTACTTTGTTTGCCTCAGTCCAGAGCTTGTGTTTATCTTTGTTAGTTTCATCGAGTCAGTTTTCATCCAGGACCCTAAAGGTTGGAGTCTTTTGCATTCGAGGTCTTTAGCCTACACAGCGGCCCTATTTCCCACAGTTGCACTGGCTGCGGTGTGATAAGCCTGCCTTTGTGCAAACAGACTCCATCATACCATGAATGCACGCCCAGCTCGCTGTCAAGTTCATGGGGAGGAGATGGAATCTGGAGCCCAGGGCACCTTTGCTGTGCTTACCAAGGCTAGGTTTCAGAACCTCTTGGGAAGGAACTTTGTTAGAAGGCTCTCCTAGAGATCGGGATTCAGTAGTGCCAGAGTGGGTCCTGGGCATCTCTTATTATTTTGAAACTTCAGTGGTGCCCATGATGTGCTCCCTGGATTGAAAGCCAATGCGTCAATGTCCTTGTTTTACAAGTACGGAAAGTGAGGCCCAAAGAGGGGAAGGCAGCTGCACGAGGTGACCACTGTGTCCTTCTCCAATCCAGAGTCCACATCATTTTGTCCCAGTGTGTAAGGGAGACTGACCCCATAGAGCAGAGGTCAAGAGGACCGAGGTCATGTTGCTTGTTCACAGCCACACGAAGCACAGACGCACGCACCCTCAACACACAGCCTCAGGCAGGTTCACCCAGGGGCACTGAACGCCCATGTGCCACACTCACACCTCCACGTGCATGGGTTTACAGGCCCACGTACATGCATGCACACCACACATACTCGGGCTCAAACACAAAGCCCGGGCTTTCTAACCTTGTGCTCTCTCTCCATCTAATAAAGGAGCACATTCCTTTTATCACCTTTTTCCAGGTAAACGGAGAGAAGATTTTTCAATCTCCTTTTATGATTTTTGCTGGGTTCCTGTTCCAGCTTTTCTGCTAGCCTTAGGCTTCCGTGGTTTCTTTGTGGTTCTCTTTAGGCATCTGGCCCTGCTTCTCCCTGTGTGCCACGTAGAGGGAAGGCTGGGCCTTCCCTGCCGGGTTCTCAGGCTCTTATCTTGCTTTCAGTTCGTAACCTTGCATGTGTTCAATCTTTTTAGCCACTCGGCTTTTTATCTTGTCTCTGAGGATTACGCTGTGCTCTCCCAAGGGAAGGGACTGTTACTTCACCCTGCTCTGTTCCCCACTCCCCGACCCCCCACCCCACAGCTGCTGGTCTGGTGCCAGGCTGCTGATGGATGCTCAGTTAATGGAGAAGAAAGGAAGGAGTCCATGCCCAATGGTGATTCTTACGCCATTTTCCACGGAGCTCATCAGCTTGCCTCCGCCTGTCCCATGTCTGCAGAAGTTGTTCTCGCTACTTTCAACATTGTTTTCTCCCTGAAAATCACTCCCACTGCTCCCACCCCTTCCCCTTGGATCCTTGGAAGCACTGAAATCTGCTTTCTTAAGTCAATCTTTTCCCTTTGGCTAGCTTCCTGCCTTTTCTTTGAAGTGGGAGTGGGGGTGGGTGCTTTTCCCAAGCATATCATCCCCCTTGAAACATCAGCAGGTCGGGACGTCCCTGGCGGTCCAGTGGTTAAGACTCCACGCTTCCACTGCAGGGGCCACGGGTTCGTCCCCTGGTCGGGGAACTAAGATCCTGCATGCTGCATGGCACAGCCAAGAAAAAGAGAAACATGAGCAGGTTCACCCATAAGCGCTCAAGATTGGAGCTTCCTTAAAGACCATGTCTCATGCAACCCCTCCTCCGTGACCGTGACGGGCAGCTCACCACTTCCTGAGGAGCTGTTTCACCTTGAACACAAGGTGCCAGTTTTGGTTGTGGTTGCCAGTTTTTCTGCCACTGAGCTAAGAATCAAGTCTGCTCAGAGCTCCCCTGAGAGGCTTTTGATGCCTGTCCTGGCAGCCACGGGGCAAATCTGCACCCTCTCTTCCTTGTGGCCTCCCAGCCAGACTGGAAAGGTCCGTGTCCTGCTTAGCGGGAGGGCACACAGGCTTTGGGGGCGGACTCAGCTGCGTCCAGAGCTGCGTTTCTCCGTTTGCTGGCCAGGGAGCTTTAGGCATGCGCTGCAACTTCATCTGTTTCCTCATCTGTAAAATGAGGTTCCTGATACCTACCTTGTTGGGTCCTCAAGAGAAAAGAATAAAGTAGCAGAGTTAAGACCTTAACATCATGCCCTCTACATAACAGACACTATTACTAGTAGTTATTATCATTAGTATCATCAAGTTTACTATTTGACAGACCCTGTGTTAGTGTATGGAGAGCCCTATATTTCATGTAGTGTATACATGAGATATAGGGCAGTCTCTGCTTAGGGTGTCATTGGAGGGAAAACACATTCAGATTGAAAGTGAGGAACAAATAAGGCAGCAAATAGGCGAGTCTGAAGATAACGGGTGCTGAGATGTTTGGTGCTGCCAGGAGGTGCCCTGTGTGGTCAGGACAGAGGGAGCTCAGCCCGGCCAGGACCCATCTCACCGTCTCCCTGAGATCGGCTTTTCCCCATGCTAAGGGTACTCAAATCTCCATCCAGCCCGGAGAACTTCCCTGCACTCCATCCAGACCTACATGTTCAACTCCACCTCTGAATAGCACACGCCCACCTTGCCCTAAACCCACCATCTCCCACCCAACTCTCCTCCAGGGATGTTCCAGCATTGGCCGGTTCACCCAGCAGACGGCCAGTCCCCATCCTCGACTCTTTCTCCTTCGACCCAGTTTTCTAACCAGCCACCTACACCTCGATTCTGCCTCTTAAATAGGACTCAAGTCTCCATTTTCCTCCACCTCCTCTTCTACCCTTATCTTAGTCTATGTCTTCATCACATCTTTTCTAAATTGCTGCCACACCCTTCGAACTCCTCCGGTTTTCATTTTTCATTCTTATTTCCTCCAACATGTTGTAGCAAGGTGATCTTTCTAAATTCTCTCATCTCAGGGACTTCCCTGATGGCACAGTGGTTAGGACTCTGCGCTCCCAATGCAGGGGGCCCGGGTTTGAACCCTGGTCAGGGAACTAGATCCCACAAGCATGCCGCAACTAAGAGTTTGCATGCCACAACTAAGGAGCCCGCCTGCCGCAACTAAGGAGCTGGCAAGCCATAACTAAGGAGCCCTCGAGCCACAGCTAAAGGAGCTGCCTGCTGCAACTAAGACCCGGCACAACCTAAATAAATAAAAAATAAACAAATTCTGTCATCTCATTTTTCTGCCTAAAATCCTTTATTGGCTCCCACTGATCTCACGATAAATTACACAGTCCTTGCTCTGGCTCAGCGTAGTAACAATAATATCTACAAGGCTCCTCAGTGCTCTGGCCACTTCCTTTCTCTTCTGCCCCATCACTCACCATTGCTTTCAGCCCCACTAAAGCACGTGTGAGTCTCAGAATAGGCCAGACTCTGTCTAATCTCTAGTTTTGCTATTTCCCGCACCAGAACACCTGTCATGTCGGTCATCGTTTCCTTTGAGACATCTTCTTGTACACCCCTTCCCAGGCTGGCTTAGCTGCCCCTCCTGTGTGCTCCCAAGCAAACTTTCATGCTCTGTGGCAATTGTCTATTTGTCTGTCTCCCCTGCGAGGCTCAGAGTTTCCTTATAGGTATAGGTAAAGACCCAGCCCTAGATTCATCCGTGTGTCATCATACCTAGGACAGGAACTGGCCCACGGTAGGAACTTAATACATGTAGGACAGATGGAGGGTTGGCAAGTTGGGATCTGAGCAGGGCCTTGAGAGATGGCCTGGAGTCCGATGACCTGGGTTAGAAATCTGGCTCCTTCTTGGCCACTCTGAGTGTGTCAGACAAGTGACTTTCCCCCTTGCTCATTCCTTTATCTGGCCTTTGAGCGTTTGCCTTGTGCCAGAGTGATGGGGGCTGGGGACACAGCAATGAGGCAGCCTGAGTCCCTGCCCTCCCTGAAGCTCTCCTTCTAACATGGTACAGACATTTTTTGCAGGTGACAGTGGATGTCCCGACTGAAGAAAGGACCGAGGTAGAGACTAACAGTGGGGTTTGGGGCAGAGCAGTTGGGAAGACCTCTCTGAGGAGGTGATGTGCAGGCTACATCCTAAAGGAAAAGGGGACACTCAGCAGGCCAGGGAGAGCGTATAAGGTGGAGAGAGGAGGAGGGATCTGATTACTGTAAGTTCAGGTGTGGCCCGAGGGTGGTGAGCACTGGGGGGGTGGGGGGGGGGGCGAAGCTACTTAAAGTGAAATTAGAGAGGTGGGGTGGGGAGACCGCGCTGGCTGAAGGACCGTGGGGTTGGGCAGCTGTATTCAAAGGCATTAGGAAGCCACTCACTGAAGGCCTCTAGCAAGGGAGTGAGGCACTTGCGAGGCAGAATGGACAGGAGTTGCCAAGATGACAGAGGCTGGCTCATTGGTTTCTGGCTTGAGTAATAGGAGGGATGCTGGTGCTACTTACTAAGACTGGGGAGGAGCAAGGGACATGGAGAGTTCTGTATTGGCCATATGAGGTTCGAGATGGCTGGGTGTATTCAAGTCAAGTAAATGGTTAGAAATGAGAGTTGAGAATTGGGAGGCGAGGCTCTCTGACCTTTGGCATCCTCCTTGGTAAAAAGGAAATATCAGGGCTTCCCTGGTGGCGCAGTGGTTGGGAGTCCGCCTGCCGATGCAGGGGACGCGGGTTCGTTCCCCGGTCCGGGAGGATCCCACGTGCCGCGGAGCAGCTGGTCCCGTGAGCCACGGCCGCTGAGCCTGTGCGTCTGGAACCTGTGCTCCACAGCGGGAGAGGCCACAGCAGTGAGAGTCCTGCGTACCGCAAAAAAAAAAAAAAAAAAAAAAAAAAGGAAATATCAGCTGAATCAATTTCCTAGGGCTGCTCTAAGAATTCAGTGAAGTAAACCACGGGAAGCACTCAGCAGCAGCCTGGCTAAAAGAAAATGTCCGTAGTGACCGTGACAGGGCGATTTCTGCCCTTAGTCCTTGGACACAGCAGTGGGTGATGAAAGTACAGTAGCTGAACACATTGATCTGAAATCTGTGGTACAGAATTCCAAGTAATGAAGGGAAAACTCCTCACTCCCTAAGTGTGGGCTGTGCTTGGTAACTTCCTTCTGAAGAGCACAGTTTGGAAAGAGGGTGACACCTGACTAGTCAAATGATCAAGGTTAACATCATCGGGGATATCGCGCCGATGGCATGTACCCTTGGTATGGCATGCTGAAAAATCCCAGTCGAGGGGCATCCTACAAAATGCCTGACCAGGACTCCTCCAAACTGTCAAGGTCACCCCAAATAGGGAAAGTCTGAGAGAATGTCATAGCCCCAAGTACTAGACGTAGTGTGGCATCCTGGATGGGATTCTGGAATTGAGAAAAGACATTAGGGAAAAACTAAGGAATCTGAGTCAAATGTGGACTTTAGTTAATCATCATCATTAGTTATGATAGATGTACATGCCAATGGAACACATACACAATAGAGGAAACTGGGTGAGGGGTACATAGCAACTCTTGATTCTATCTTTGCAAGATTCTATCTTAGACTTTTCTGTAAGTCTAAAACTATTCTAAAATAAAAGGTTATTTATATATCTATTTATATGGGCCACGCCAGGCGGCTCGTGGGATCCTAGTTCCCCGACCAGGGATTGAACCCAGGCCCTCAGCAGTGAAACCGCGGAGTCCTAACCAGTGGACCTCCCGGGAGTTCTCCAAGAGTTTATTTAAATAAAAAATAAAACCTGGGGGCTTCCCTGGCAGCGCAGTGGTTAAGTATCCGCCTGCCAATGCAGGGGACACGGGTTCGAGCCCTGGTCTGGGAAGATTCCACATGCCACGGAGCAACTAAGCCCGTGTGCACCACAACTACTGAAGCCCGCGCTCTACAGCCCATGAACCACAACTACTGAGCCCGCATGCCACAAGTACTGAAGCCCGCGCGCTCTAGAGCCTGTGCTCCGCAACAAGACAAGCCACCGCAATGAGAAGCCCGTGCACCACAACGAAGAGTAGCCCCCGCTCGCAGCAACTAGAGAAAGCCCACGCGCAGCAACGAAGACCTAACACAGCCAAAAATAAATAAATAAATAAACAAATAGATAGATGAATTTATTTAAAAAATAAAACCAGTCCGGAGTTGGTGTGCAGATCAGATAGTGGCTCCTCTACCTTCTGCACCAAAATGCCACCCTTTTGCCTTTAAAGAACATTTCTGTTCTGGCGGCCCCGTGGGCGGCTGTGCTCTGGCCTGGCCCCTGGGAGTCGTCTTGGGGCGCATCTTCCACCAGAGCTGCCTCGCCTTTGGAATCCTGGAAACCATTCCTGAACAACCCTCTACCTCCTCTTTGCTCAGAGTAAGAGTCTATGTTGCTGCTCCACGCCTAAGAGAAAACTCAGGCGTCCTTTGGGGCTGAGGCCTTGAAGGGTCTGAGTAGCAACTGTGGATGAGGAGTCCCATCCGTTCCAGCAGCGCAAAGGCTTTTCATTCATTCTGTCAGCAAGCATGTATTTGTTCACCTATGATGAGCCAGGTGGTATCCTGGGTGCCAAGGATAGAGTAGGAAAAAAATATAAAGTTCCTGTTTTCTTGGAGCTTACATTCTGGTGGGGAGAGACAAGTAATTAAATGCCAAGGAGTGAGAAGTGCTAATAAGAAAAACGAAAGGGTGAGAGAAAAGGGAGGTGCTGTTCTAGAGAGGCTGAACAGGGTAGGCCTCTCTGAGGTGGCATTTAAGCGGAGACCAGAGTGAGGGAGCAAGTCGTACGGATCCAGGGGCAGGAGCAGGATGGGCAGGGGCGGGATGGCTCGTGCAAAGGCCCTGAGGCGGTATGTGCACCGTGTGTCTGAGGAATGCAGAGGAGGCCAGTGGGTGAGGGGTAGAGTGAGAAGAGATCAGATAAGCAGCCCCAGGCAGGTCAGATCAGGTAGGCCCTGGAGGTTGTGAGGAGGTCTTTGGATTATATTCCTAGTGGGGTGGGAAGCCATTGGACAGTTTGGATCAGTAATTTAACGCGATCTAATTAACATTTTAAAAGGCTTTCTCTGGCCATTGTGTGGAGAATAGGCTACGGGAAGAGTAGATGGAAGCAGAGGTAATTAGGAGGCTATTATGACATCCAGACAAGAGAGGAGAGCAGCAGTGAAAGAGGCCAGGAGCTGCAGGGCTCTGGGTCTGTCTTCAAGGGAAGGCCTATAGGATTTGCCGGGGGAGGGGGGGGGGACTGGATGCTGGGTGTAAGAGAGGGGAGTCGAGGACGATTTTAAAGATTCCGGCCTCAGCAACTACAGAGTCGGGAAGTCTGAACACAGGGAGTGTCTCCCACCCTGGGGCTGGGTGAGGGGAGAGGGGAGGCCAGAGGTCGGGAAGATGAGGAGGACACAAGGGAGGCCCAGAAAGAGCAGCCAGAGAAGAGGCGGGGAGGGGTAGGGGCCGGGGGTGGGGCGGGGAGAGCAGAGCGCCGTCTACAGGCAGAGCGAGGAGTGATCACGTGCATCAGATGCTCCTAGTCAGTCAGACAAGAAAACTGAGCCTTGGACCTGGCAACCCACGTCATCAGTGACCTTGGCAAAGGAACTCCTAACTCCTGATGGGGAAGTGAGGAACGAGCCCGAGGAGTGGGAGGACCGGAGACAGGGAACCCGAACAGCCCCTGTTGCCGAAATATCGGCTTCCCTGTGCACCAAGGCTGAACAGAAGTACGGAGACAGGGATTTTGGAGGAAGAGAAAGATGGCTTTATTTTCTGCCAGGCAGAAGGGAAGACACAGCAGGCTAGTGCCTCAAGAATTGTGCCCTCCCTCCTTGGGAATCAGGGAAGATTTTATATGTGGGGCTTGCAGTCCGGGGTATAAGATAAGGATCAAAGTAGTGAAGGTCTTGCATTCTTCTTTTCCTTTGCATTATTTCAAAGCAGTCACAGATGGCATCAGGCCGCCTGGTAACTGGGGTCTGGCAGTCTGGTAACTGTGTCCGTTTGCCTCTGGTTTATCAGCCAGTGATCCTGTTTCTGAAATGCAGAAATGATAGGGGGCGATTTGTTACCAGGGGCGTACAGAATGTGAGTGCTGGGGTGGTAATAAGGTTAGGGAGTGAGAGGCACGGGATGTAAGTCACGTAAGAGTTAGGGGTGATAGGTGCCGAATGTAAATTACGTAGTGTCAGGGAGGTTAGCTTTATAAAGTACAAATCTATTTAACTACCAATTAGTGACAGTTAAAGTAAACCAAGGAGTGATTAACTCTTTCAGGCCAGGTTTTGTTTCTTCTCTAGCCTGTTTGCTGTTCCCTTTGTTTTCCCTGCTCTCAGAAGAAAGAAAACTCTCACTTCTATTTACATTGCAACACCCCCTTTTGAAGACTTTCGTTGTAAGGGGAGCAGAGACGTGGTGTGGCAGCCAGAGGGGATTTAGAACCAGGGAGCTATTACCGCGCGTCTGCACGTGGACGTGAACCACCTGGTGGAGTGGGGGAACCGATGATGCAGGAGAGGGGGCGCAGCAGGAGGAAGCCCTGGAGAAGGTGGGAGGGACCCTGGGCCAGGGCAGGGGCAGGGGAGGGTGCTGGTCTCCACGGGCAGGAGGCCGAGGCTGGAGTCAGGTCGGCAGGGAGTTCACGCCGCCTCCTCACGCCTCCTCACGCTCGTCTCTCCGTCGTCTGCTTCCCCTCTCGGTTCTGAGCTGGGACCTGAGTCCACCTGTCCCACGCCCGTCCCGCTCGGGCCCCCCACCAGCGCCCAGGTCCCCAGGCCCCTGCCCTGCCGGAGCCTCCGTGGGCGCCTTGGCTCTGTACCCCGTCTAGCCCACCTCAGCCTCGCTCTCTCCTGGCATTTCCTCTCACTGGCCGGCTTGTACCCCTCATCCGGGAAGTAACGCGTGCAGACTGCGTTTCTGGGACAACTTCCGGTATCTGACTAGACTCTGACCCTTGGAAGATGGGCACTGGTTCCATTTTCCAGGCCCAGAGAGCCTGGGTGGCCGCACTGCTGGGTCCCAGAGCCTCCCTCTGTTAGGTGACCTGGCCACAGGACTTGGGGAGCCAGTGACAGCCTGCCCCACCTGGCCGTCCGCTCCTCTGGGGCTGTGTCCTGCAGGTGGTGGCGGTGGCGGGGGGGGGGGGGGACACGCAAGCTCCCACTTCTGGGCACTGGCGTGCAGGCCTCTGTCCCGGGAGCGCGTGAAGAGCCAGGCTTCCAGGAAGCAGGAGCTCTGACCGTCACCTCTCAGGTTAAGGGCGGACAGGAAGGCGAGCCTGATGATGGACCCCAGCTCACTCCCTCCACCTGGGCCTCAGACTTCACCAACTTTCTGAAACCGTGGCAGGACGTCAGCCTAGCAGCGGGAGAGAAGCGGAGTTCTAATCTCCAGTCGGAAGAGTGGAAGCTGCCGACGATGTGTCATTGCCTTGGGAGGTGGGATCTGGGGACGGCAGGTGCCAGAGAAAAATGGGGTTTCGGAGTGGGAACGGTGTTGACGTCTGTTCCTGACCTCGGCTTGCCTCATGCTGGGCAACACACCTTCACACCTCTGTTTCTATCACCAAGCAAACAGGAAACTGCTTCTTTCCAGCCAGTTCCCAGTTGATTTTTTTTCCTTTTTGGCTGCACCGCGCGGCTTGCGGGATCCCAGTTCCCTGACCAGGGATCGAACCCAGGGCCCCCGTGTGGGAGTGCAGAGTCCTAACCACTGGACCTCCAGGGAAGTCCCCCCAGTTGATTTTGAGTGAAGTGGCCGCGGCGTGAAGTGGGGACGAGGCTGGACAGATCTTGTGTCACAATGAGAGGCGCAGAAGCCTAAGGCTTGCTCGTTGGTAAGAAATCACCAGTTTATTGAATGAAAAATCCAACATCCTCTTAGTCCCTCCCACCCCGCCCCTCCCTCCGGCTGAGTGAGCAGCACAGCCCCAGGGACGCTCTGGACAGCAGGGCTGAGCCGGGGGAAGGGCTGGAGGAGTTTGGGGGAGGTATGGAGAATGAGAAAAACGCTTTTCAAAATGAAGTTCTGTGCAAAAACTTCTAGAAGGGGTGAGAGGGCCACGGCAAAGCTCCGGAGGCGCTGACGGGCTGGGAGGGCTGCAGCTGGAGCTCCACCCACGCGCTCCGCGTCTCCCCGAGAAGGCCAAGGCCGATGGTGCGGGCTGAGGGGCTCAGGCCCCCTGAGGCCGTGGAGAGAGGGAGGCTTGGCTAGGAGGACGGGGCCTGTCCAGGCCAGGGCTCCAGGTGAGGAGGGGAAGACAGACCGGCGAAAGGAAACGGATGGACACGGGGAGCAGGGAGCCGCAGGGACCGGGGCCACAGACGACACGTTGGATGGGGCTGCCTCCCATCTCTCCGGGTGCAGAGTTGCAGGCAGAGGCGGAGGTGTGCTGGGGGTGTGGGGGAGGAGGCTGGGGACGAGAGCCATCAACAGGGGGAGACCCAAGGACAGGGACCAGCGCCCAGGTGAGTCACACGGAACCACCGAGAGACTGGCTGGGCGGACAACCAAAGAACCGCTCAGGGACACGCGCGGCACCTACAGGGGACCTGGGCGCGGTGAACCCTTGCACGGGCGAGACCACGGAGCCCTCTCCACCCCAGAAACCCACGCGTGGCCTCAGAAATGCTGTCCTGGGATGAGGGGGTGGGAGGGTTCGTGCCCCGTCAGCCCACAGCAGTGGGAAGTGGCCTTGGCTCTGGGCCCCACTAGAGGGGGTCCGGCTGAGTGGCATCTGGCAGCTGAGCTTTAGAAAACGAGATCCTGGGGGAGATGGGGGAGGCTGGAGCCCCTGCTGTGGGCCAGGACCCTGGGTTTCCTGTTTCCGGGAAGGGAACTGGTGCCACGTGGAGAAAGAGGTTGGAAGTCAGGCGAAGGAAGGCCCGGAGGACTCAGTTCCAGGGACCAGGGTTGGCCGCCAAAAGGCAAAATCAACATGCCTTGGGCCTGGAACGGAGGGAGAGGAGGAAAAGGAGAGAGGGAGGGCGGGGGCTGCCCACGGATGGGACCCAGCATGGTGGGGTGTGGGGGTGGGGAGCAGCGTCCCCGGTGGCAGTGGCCTTCAGGACCGGGCCAGGGAGATGCAGGCCCCGGGGCCAGGAAAGGGGACGCTGGGCCTGGGCCTGCTGGCCTCCCCCTGCCTGCAGGCGGTGAGGCTGGTGGCAGTGCCAGGAGGGAGAGTAGCCAGGAGACGGTGCCCTCAGGTGGCCTTGCTGCCACTGAACAGTCCCACTGGAAAGTGCTTGACGTGGGTGGGCCACTGGGCTGCCAGCTGGAAGAACTTGATGTCACTCCACTCGACTCCATCGATAGACACTGGGGGTGACAGGGGAGGCGAGGGGGTGACCGGGGCTGCTAAGGCCGTCTTCCCAGGGTCGCTGGGGAGGGCCGCGGCCCCCCTGCCCCCTCCCCCCTCCCCCGCCCACACCTCTCAGCATCGTCTGCTGCTGTGCCCCCTCCCCCCTCCCCCGCCCACACCTCTCAGCATCGTCTGCTGCTGCTTGGCAGAGCAGATGAGGCGGCTGATGCCTTCGATGACCTGGCTCTTAGAATCCACCTCCTTTTCTCGAGGCTTCTTGCTCAGGAAGATGGTGGGAACTGGAAAGCAAGCAGGAACCGCCTTGTCACAGCCCCTGAAAAGCGGCCACCACTCTCCCCCGTCCACTGCCCTCTCCCCCCAAGGGCAGGGAGGTGAACGGCAGACAGCCCACTCCTCTCCCCTGCTCCCTGGCTCCGGGCTACGTATCAGGGTCTGCGAGCTCCTGCTCTCCCTGGGCCTCGATATATTCACTGAATAACGAGGACCCAGGGCCAGACGGTCTCCGAGTCCCTTCCAGCTCGAACGTTCCGGCAGCCTGTGGGGCAGGGGCTCTGCTGCCCTGTCGGGTGCCTCCTTCCCACCAGCTCATGCGCCTGCGCGGGGAGGCCCTGCGGCAGGGTTTGCGTGAGCTCCGCCCCGGGACGCCCTAGGCAGGTCTCTGGGTGCCCGGACGGCTCCTGGCTGTGGGTCTGGCATGGCCCTGGCCGCCCTCCGGGGGAGCTCTTCCAGAGAGGCATGAACGGAAAAGCCCAGCCGCTTTGGATGCGCCCAGAGGAGGAAGGCGGGGCCCGGCAGTGAAGGAAGCCCCTTCCTGACGGCTGGGGGGCTGCGAGCGCCCCAGAGTCACCCTGCCGGCTTCTGCAGGCACAGAGCCAGCTGTGTGGCTTCCCGACGGGGACCGACAGCAGCGAGTGACGTCCCCACGGTGGCCTGGCCGTGGCGGTTCTTGCCTCATTTTCCCAGTGCACGGGACCCGCTCCCCCGCCACTGCTGGTGCTGAAGCCACCCTCTCCTCTGGGCTGGGCTCCGTTCCCCTGGATTCTTAACAACAGCCATGCCCTTTGCTCAGAAGGCTTGGGTGGCCTCCAGGGTTGGGTGCAAGTGCTCCGCTCCGTGGGGCTGTGGCAGGGGGACATGTCCTCCCCTGTCACACCGTCCATCCCGGAGGGCGGTGGCCAGAAAGCCTCCCTTCTTTATGGCAGCAAAAACTGCCTCAGCCCCTCAGGTGCCGATGCTCTGCAGGCAGGGACCAGTGACCCCCTGGGGAGCGAGGTCTCCTCTGTGACAGAAGGAACGGCCTCGTCCCACAAGGTGAGGCGGGACCCCCGCGGGACCCCAGGCTGGATCACATGATACGTGTGCTGCCTTTGTCCTCGTCCACAGTCTCCCAGAAGCACGTCCTGTCCCAGCCCCCGAGACAGACGGGGAGGCCTGGTGGCCCTGATGGCCTGTGGCCTCACATGTCACTTACCTTTCTTGTTCTTCTCTTTGGTGACCACGGTCATTGCCATGGTGCCGGAAAGCTGGGCCTCCCCACCGTGGGGCAGGCGGGAAACCTGCACCGAGCGGAAGACGCTCTTGAGGGTGTTCTTGGAGCTGGCGTCCCTCTTGTCACCTTCCCTCCTCCGCTCCCCAGGGTGGCCCAGCCAGTAGTCCACCTGGAGGCCAATCACGTCCCCATATGGGCTGCTGGGGCTCCTGGAGAAGGGGCGACGCCGGAGAGCGGGCTCAGTTCCTGACCACAGGGCAGACGGGGTGGAGAGGACCCCGCCAGGCTCTGGGAGGGGCCGGGGGAGGCGCCCGCTAAGTGGCTCCGGGTTCCCTCCAGCCTCACAGCACTGGCTGGTGTGGGAGTGGAGAATCAGGCTGATCTGAGGACACAGCCATGAGAGGGTGAAGACCCGAGTCCGCACGAGGGAACCGAATAAAAAGTCACACGGGAACGAGGCAACGAAGGGAGAAAGTGTGTGCATGCACACGTGCGCCCACATACACAAGGACACACACACACATGCACACCCCTCATGAGCAGAGCCGGGGCAGAACCCCACCAAGCGTGGGGGAGATTAAGTGGGGCAGAGGAGGGAGCACCGTGGCGGCTCCGGAGCGGCCCCGGGGGCAGTTGGCGGAGGCCGGCCTGTGGCTTCCTCCCGTCTCTGGCGCTTCTAGCTCAGGGATAATTTTAGCTCCAAGGGGAAAAAAAGCTGATGTTTTCTTGAAAGGAGGCGCCAGACACAATAGGCTACAAAAGTCATCTGACGTCTTTCTTTCTGCCTGGATTCAGTGGTTCCATTAAAAACCCAGCTTAAACTGGATGGGAAAGGAGGTCGGGGCAAGGCTGGCCCCCAGGCCCCCAGGAAGCCTGGACCGTGAGGTCACAATGTGACCTGTGGTGGGATTTCCTCCTTTTCATGCACTTCGGCAAGTCAGCGGCAGACCCTCGATGGGAAGCGAAGGGGGAAGACAGGGCAAGGGAGGGTGAGGGCTGGGGTCTGGGCTCCGCCCTGAGAACACTTCGTATTCTGTCACTGGGGGTTCTGGAAAAGCCACTGGCCAGGGCCTACCCTCTCTGCTCCATAGGGACCATCACCAGAAGACCAGGAAGGTGAGGGTAGAAGAAAGGGAACGGGGAGGAAGAAGGAGCAGGGGCTCCTTTCAGCCCTTTCCCACCTCGAAGGCTGTTCCCTGAGCCCCGCTGTGGGACTGCCCTCCCGCCCACCCCCGCTCTGCTCAGCTCCCGGAGGCCTCCCTGCCCGCCTGGTCTAAACTTTGGATATTTGACATCCTAAAGAAATTCCCGTCCCCCTCACAGCCACCCCTCCCTGACTGTTCACAGCACTCTCTCTGTGGCTTTGGTGCTGCTGGGGCCCAGGAGCCTGGGCTCTGGAACAGGGTCCTGCCTGTGTCACTGGCCGCGGCAGCCTTTCAGTGATGGATGGACTGAGTGCCTGGAAGGAGCCGCACCCCCACGGGCCAGGCACTAATGCGCGCTCTCGCTTCCGCCTCACAGCAAGACCGACGGGGCTATTTCACCTTTACTTTCACTGTGTTGAAATGAGGCTTAGTAACTCGCCCAAGCGACAAAGATTCTTTGCTTGACCAAACTTTAGTCAGGCTCCTGCACCTCTTCCCGGGCCCACCTGTGCACTTCCTTGGAAAATCCAGTTCTTGCAAGAAGCCCCCGGCCCGCATTTCTGGTCACCCTGGATCTCTGATTAGGCTCCGCACCCTCCACCTTCCCTCAGGAGTGTCGCCAGCAAGGCTCCTGTCAGGTCCGTTTAGCCGGAATCACACCCCTCCTCACTCCCGACGTTCCTCCTGGTGATTTTCCATCCGCTGCCCCCACGCTGCTCCTGGACTGCAAACCCAGCTGCTCAAGGGTTTGGAGTCAGGTCCCGTCCCTCTCTCACTGCAAAATCCCATCGAGGTGGTCCCGACACCTACGGTGACTGTTCCCAACGTGGAGAAAGTCTCTCTTGCTTTAACAGGTGTCACTGAGTGATCTGTTCTTTAACACAAGCTAACACGGTGGACGTAACACAAACCGTGACTCAAATCCGGGTGTGTGTGACGCCCACGCCCACACTCCCTCTACCACACTGGGCAGTCCTACAACGAGACACATGCACAGCACTTTACAGGCTGCCAAGGGCCTCTCTGCCCTTTGTCTCACTCGACCTTATACCTGTGAGGCAGACAGGACAGACGGGAGCCTGCATTTGCAGAGCTGTGTGATGACCTGCTTGGCCAGCGACCTAGCTCCACTGCTCTCGTTCCCTCCCCCCGCCACCTTCCAAGCTCAGTGTCACCGTCCTACACGCTGTGGCAGCAGGGAAATCAGTCGGGCTGCTGCCCCGATGGAAGGACGTGGCAGGAAAGACAGGAACCGGTGACAGGCTTACCCCACGACGGCCAGGGCGCTGCTCATGGACGGGGAGGAAGGAGGGGTGGCCATGGCGTCTCGGCTCAGGCCTGAGCTGGAGGGCGGCGACGTGGAGGGCACGGTAAGGCTGACCACGGGTGAGTCATCACCATCGCCTGCCAGCGGGACAGACAGACACAGTTGGGCAGGGGAAGCCGTCCCGACCCTCTGGTGCCAGGAAGTCGAGGCGCCCCCGTCTCGGCTGCAGCCTGCTCCCCACTCCGCCCCGGCCACTGCCTCGCTCCGAGGCTCGAGCTCTGCCTTGGCCTGGGACCCCCTGAGTCTTCGCCTTCTGGCCTGTTTGAATAGGAAGGAGACGGCAAGGCACCACCCTCACCCTGTAGAGGCCAAGGGGCCCCAGGCTCACCTGTAGTGGAAGGAGAGTCTTCGACCAGACCCACCTTCACCACCTGGGAGGGAGAAGAGATGCCGCATTAGATCCTCCTACCAGAGCTGGACGTGCTCTGATCAGCTGGAACCAGCGGCCGCCACCGCACACTGTTGGCTCGTAGGCTTTAAGACTCTTTGCCGATCCCGAGCAGACCAGATAGTTAAAGAGATGTGAAAAAGCCCAGCTGCAAACAATGAGTCAGGGGCACAGGAGACCTGCAGCTCTTCTCTGGGGATGCAGGCAAGGCCACCTGGAGGGTGGGAAGCACTTTTGTGTCCTGATTTCATTTCTTCTAAGACCACTTGGGCAGGAGGCTGTCGTCTCATGTCAGAGAGAGGGGAGGACCGGGAGAAAGCCTCGGCAGACAGGAGCGGGGTGCGGCGGGGGCTTGGGGGGGCGCGTGTGCTGCACCAGGCCCAGCGAACAGCTGGAACACGCTGACACGCTGGGAGCAGGCCCCTCCTTTCCAGACTTCCTGGAATCTGGAGGAACACCAATGAGGAGGGGGTCCCCAGTACCGCCGCTCCCTCCCCGCAAGGCAGTGGTGTCCATTTCAGCTCCCCAGAGAATTTTAAATTCCTCTGAGAGAATTCTGGGAAGGACAGAAGGGGGCCCTCCCGTGGCCAGCAAAGGGCACATCTAGAGACAGACCATGAAGGTCAGGGCTGGGGCCTGAGGTGACAGGTGAATCCCAGCACCCTGCAGAGGCACAGCAGGGCGGGGAGGTCATGGAAGCTGGGCCCCGGGGACGGTAGGGAGCAGGGGTCACACACGGATCAGAGCACAATGCTGCCCTTCGCTGAAATTTGTTCCCGATCCTCTACACATCCTGATTTTAATTCCCAGAAAGTAACACATCGATACCCTGAACTTCTGGACACGACTCCTCTCCCCTCACTCCTCTGGCATTGCACAAGGCTGCCAGCTCCTTTGTTTGTTTGAATTTTTAATTTTTTCTATCCCTCTGTCTTGCTGCGAGGCTGGAGTAGGCAGTGACCCCCAGCTCCATGAAGACCCCACAGCGCCACAAAGATGTGGGTCAGACTGCCAGCCTCGGCTACGGGCCACGGTCCCGGGCCTGCGGCGGGGCTGTGGGAGCAGCCCCAGTGGCTAATGGGGACTGACTGGACCAGGCAGACAGGAGGCTTTACGGAGGATCTCCCCAGGATCAGGCCTCTCCCAAGATCTCTCGAGATGCCCAGGGTCTGGGACGAACAGAGAACAGGGACAGTGGGAGCTGGGCCCCTCCCCCGCACATGCCCCATCTCCCCTAGAAGCTGGGAGGATCCTCGGGGAGACTGTAGGAAAAGATACCAGCTGGTCTGGAAGAGAAACTCAATCGTCTTGCAAATGGAAATCAGAGTTCCCAGCCACGCGTCTGTGTCGTGCTTTGGCCCCGGCAGGGCGTTGGCTCTGTCCCCTCTGCGCTCCCTCTCTCGGTCGGTCTCTGCCTTGTGGCCTAGGCCTTTGTGCAGCAAAGGCCGGTACCACCTGACACCAAAGACACCCAAGAGGTTTTCCTTTTATGTTCAAGATCCGCTCGTGTAGAGACTCTGCCTTGACTAAGCAGGAGGAGGAAAGAGCCTCTTCCGCTTGGTGTCCACACGACTCTGAAGGCTACCGACTCCTCGGACTTCTACGAGTATCATCTATCGTTATCCGCGAGGCAGCTTTCTGTTCCCTGGAGCCTGTAGAACCAATGCCCTGGACATCACTCCCTAGGCCACGGCGCCAAGTTCAGCGCCTGGTGTAATAAACATGAGATAGCCGTGGTGAGCTGGGGACGGCCCCTGATCGGGAAAGGACACTGCAAGGAACAGCTCGGTGCCTGTCCCAGCCTGGGGCTCCCTCACCTCGGCACTGCTGACGCTCGGGGCTGGATCACTCTCTGTCGGGGGCCTGTCCTGTGCCCTGCAGGATGGTTAGCACGTCCCTGGGCTCCACCCATGAGATGCCGGTACCACCCCCATCCCCAGCTGTGACAGCCAAACTTGTCTCCAGACCAGACACTGCCAGATGTCCCCTGGGGGCAAAATCGCCTCCGGATGGGAACCGCTGTCTAGATGAGTCGTGTGTGTGTGTGTGTGTGTGTGTGTGTGTGTGTGTGTGTGTGCGCGTGCATGCGCACGTGTGCACGTGCAGGACAGGAAGGCCAGGAGAAGGGGTGGGTGGGGTACGTAGAACAGGGGAGTTGTACTCACGCCAATGAAGGGGATAAACTTCTGATACGAGTCTTCATCAGGGCTGTTGGGAGAGATAGGAAAGCTTTACAGTTGGGGGGTGAGACTTCGTGGAGAGATGGGGACACAAGCTTTCCATGTTTTACTGTGGCTTTAAGGGAGTCCAGACACTACACAGCATCTTCCCACGGCGCCTCAGGATGGCGCGAGGAGCCACCAAATGGAGGCAGAAGCTCCGATTCTGCACACTCTACCACTGCTCCCGGGTCTGTACTGAGGGGCGCCCACACGGGTGGGGAGGCCCAGGCAAGGAAGGGAACGCCTTGGGGGGAGGCAGCAAAAAACACTCTCATATCCTCTTGAGTTCTTACCAAGGGAAATGGGGTGGGGAGAAGGAAAGTATGAAAAAGCAAAGGAGACCTAAGATTTATCTAGCCCACCCAACCTGTTTTTAAGAAACCCCTCGGTCAACTTACAACTTGTGCCTGCAGGTCAGCATGGCTTCCGCCACAGGCAGCTGGTGCGTCACGCCCGCGCCGCTGACGTACTGCATCACCCGCCCAACCACGTCCAGGTGCTCTGCAGAGAAGTCAAGAGACAAACGCCGACATTTCAGCAAGTGAGCCCGAAAACCCTCTCCGAGAGCCCCCTTCCTGCGTCCCACCAGAAGACCCCAGGAGTTGAGGCAGAGAAAGGGCTCTGAAGACCCACTGGCTTGAATCTAACGAATCATGGAGCAAAGAGCCGTCCTCCCATCCGATCTGCGTGCTGTCCTCCCCAGCCTGCCCCTCCCAGGCTTGGCTCGCCCCCGCCTCCGTCTCTGCTTGCAGCAACCTTGGAACCACTGCCACAGCCTGCCCTCCCCATCCAACGTCTGCCCGGCACTCCCTGCAAGGCCTGTGGGAGCACTGACCACCTCCCGGCCCCGCAGAGCCCAAGCTTGCGCGCCCATTCCTGCCACCTCTCCTCTGTCTTTCAGGAGCGTTATTCATATTCCCTGCCACCCTCACAGCCCTCGTTTCCAGCTGTGCAGAGCAAATAGCAGAGACTAAACACATCCAGAGTGGAAGGGCTGCGCTTAATGGGCCTCCTTTTAATAAGTACTGAAAAAAACGAACACGCCACAGGGAAGAGAAGCGGCACGCCCCTCGCCCCTGGCTCTCCAGAAATCAGGCCACATTCTATCTTGGTCCCTTACGAGGGGCCGTTACCTGACACCGGGGGCTCTGAGCGGTTGAACAGATCTCTCCAGCCAGAATCAAGGAAGATACTGCTATACCTACTGTCGACAGAGCCCAGGTACTTGGCCACCGGGTGAGAACCTGGTAGGTGGAAACCAGACAAGGAGAGCTGGTGAGGGGGTGAATGATGGCCCAGCCTTCGGTCTCCCTGCCCGTCACTTCCTGGGACCCAGCGCCACCACCCCGCTTCAGGAGTGGGCCCTGCTGAGCCTTTACCGAGGGGAATGATGAGAAAGCGCATGTAGCCCAGCCAGTCGGAGGTCTTGCTGGCCAGCGACTTGACGAAGAAGCGGAGGATGGAGCTCAGGTAGCTCTGGCCGCCCACCGCTGCCACCTTCACCGGCCTCGGCATGGAGGAGTTGCAGTTGCAGCTGGGAAGCACGGGGAAAGGCACGGCTGGGTCAGGGGGGCCTGCGTCCGGCTCAGAGGAAGGCCCCAAGCTCAGACTTCACTCGATCTCAACAGCCCACGGGGAAAAGCAAACCAATAAACAAAATAATACAGGGAGAGGCAATAAACCACAGCGCTTTCGCAAACAGAGAGAAACCCAGGATCAGAGAGGACAGGGAATTGTCTAGAAGGAAGGCAGAACTGGCTGAGGCTCACGGGGAGACAACTCAGCAGCACCCTGGGGCTGGCGGTGGGCATGAGCCCAGACACCCGGGAAAGCCCGCAGCTCTTTCCCACGGAGCGAAGGCCCCGACTCTGGGTAGTCGGAGGGACGGGAGTAAAAGGTCTTGTAAAACCCTGGGCTCTCTCTGCCCGGCCTTCTTCGTCATGGGCTTAAGAAGAGGACGAGGCAACTCAAGGTGTGGCAGGAGACCAGGTGGGGAGGCAGGTGGGCAGGAAGGTGACATTTTTACCCCAACCCTCTGGGGCCAGCAGGGCATCAGAACACCACGGTCTGACGCTGCCCAACCAGGTACCAATTACGAATTCTTGGTCTGATAAGGCCAGGAGGTCCTCTCACTGCTTAGAAATCAGGGTGGGAGGATGAGGTCAGAGGGAACCCCAAAGGGCAGGAGAAGAGCCGAGCCCTTACTAGCGCTGGATACGGGTGAGCAGGGCGGACAGCACGGCCTGGACCTCCACCGTGGAGCACGTGCACACGACGGGCTTCCGCTGGTCCTGGAGCAGCTCTGCCACGTACTGCGTGGGGTGGGGGAGGGAAAGGAGCAGGGACACAGGTGAGGCCACGCAGCAGGGGCACTGCCTCCCCACAGGCCAAGAGGGCAGCGAGGCCCAGACCGAGCTGCAGGGCCCCATCCTCTGTCGTTCAGATCACAGCCGGGCAAAGGTCAGGCTTCCGGCAGCCAGCGAGGAGAAGGTGGGGCCGGACCCCACGTAGATGGGCTCATACGGAAATGTGGGAAGACCTAGGGCACATTAGATTCTAACGCGGCCTCTGTCGCCCACACGCTAGGTGGCCCCGGGATCTAACCGGGTGGACGACGGGAGCGGGAGGGACAGGGGCCACTGTTGCCCTGCCCCTGCTGGGCGGACTTTGTGGAAACCAGGGCGCCTCTGGCATCTCACAGCCCTTGGTGCTCCTCGAGGCACCTCCCCTCCGGTATGCTGCCTGAGCCGCAGGGCCAGGAAGGCGGGCATGACAGGTGATACTGCCGTGTTTATAAAGCTGAGGAAACCGAGGTACGGAAAATTGGTGATTTAAGCCCCACAGGTGGGAAGACGACGGGACTGGGACTAGAGTCCAGAACTGTGGGCTAAGTTCGGGGCAGGGGGGCCTGAGAAAGGGGGGTGATTTCCTATTTCCCCACACCTTGCCTTTCAAATCTGTCTCTCGCTCCCCAGAATCTCTCCTCCACAGCCCTGCGACCTTCGATACTTTACCTGGCCCTGCCAATCAGCGGTGCTCACAAGGATGACGTTTTCTGGGAGGGCTGCATCCGACACCAGGATCTGATTCAGTTGGTCATATACCACCTTTCTTGGAATCTACAAGGACAAAAGCGTCTGTTGGGCAGTCCCCAGGGAGCTTGAGGGGAAGGCTGAGAATTCCTGGGGCAGGGGTGTTCAGAGAACAGCTACCAGGGACTTGTGCGGGAGACCCGGTATCCCACCGGCCAGAGCATAAGGGGAAGGAAGGAGGGGGATCAGGAACAAGCAAAGCGAGGCCTCAGAACACAGGCTGGTGCGCCAGGGGCACAGCTGGCCGTCCTGCCAGAGCAGGAAGGGCCCCGAAGGGTAATGAAGCAGGGCAGCAGGAGAGGAGGAGGAAGACGACAGCAAGCAGGCGCTCACAGGATGGAAAACGAGGGCAACGCCGGGGAGAGAACTAATGAGAGCAGCAAGGAGGCTGTGTGGGGAGCTCCCCCGGCACAGCGAACAAAGGTATTTCAGGAACAGTGATTAACAAGAAGGACAATACCTCGCCCCAGGCACCAGGCTATTCTAGTCCCGGGTTCATTTTCAGGGTTCATTTTCAGCTATAAGAGCGTCAGCTCAGAAAGCCACATGGACACAAACTTCCCTTCCAATGATAGGTAGCAGGGAAACGAACAGGCCTGCTGTTGACCTCAGGAGAGCAGGAGGTCTGTCGGGGGAGAATCCTTCCCCCGGAGACTGACCTTCAGAGGGAACAGGACTCCCGAGGGCCAGTTCCTTCTGTGCCTGCCCCAGCCACTCTTAGGTCTTTCAATCAAAACTTTTTTTTTTTTTTTTTTTTGGCGGTACGCGGGCCTCTCACCGCTGCGGCCTCTCCCGCTGCGGAGCACAGGCTCCAGACGCGCAGGCTCAGCGGCCATAGCTCACGGGCCCAGCCGCTCCGCGGCATGTGGGATCTTCCCGGACCGGGGCACGAACCCGTGTCACCTGCATCGGCAGGCGGACTCTCAACCACTGCGCCACCAGGGAAGCCCTCAATCAAAACATTTTAATACTGTTGACGTGCCAGCTTGAAACCACTCTAATTGGCCCACAGCAGCACTAAGGGTATCAGAGCTCAGAGCAGACGTCCCGTGAGAGCCGATGGCTGCTGTCCCTAGAACCACTGTCCCCGCACAGTCTCCACTAAGGTCTGATGGGGGCAGAACGAGCCAGAGTCTCCTGCTCCGTCCCCGGCTCCCCACCAATTCCTCAGCAGTAGCAATAACAAGCATGCTAGACGTCCCCCTTTAGGTCTGCCTTCAAGACTTTATTCAGAGCCGTTCAAAGTACTCCCCGCTCCTCTTCACCCAACCGCCCAAGGAGACAACGGAACAGAGACCAAGGTCCAGGGGCGCCCGACAGGCCGGGGTACCTGCGTGCTGTGGCCCAGGTCTGGGGACCGCTCGCTGTCGGAGCTGTTGGTTCTCTCGCTCAGGGGCTTGGAGAGCTGCCGCTCCTTCAGGGGAGTGCCCCTCTTCTGCCGGGGGGTGTGAACCCCATCCATTTTGCTGCCACAGACGTGGAAGGAGGCGGTTAAACAGCCCCCTGGCCCAGAGCCATGGCCTGCCCCCGCTTCCTGAGGCCCCTCCTGCTAGGCTTCCCTCGCTCTACCCGACGCTTTAGGAGCTTCTTCCAACCCTGAGTACCTGGGAGAGGCAGAGCCCTGGAGGTCCGTTTTACTGGACTTCATCGGAGTTTTGACTTTCTCTGGCACAACCAGACTTGCGCTCACGTCTCCAAACATGTCCTGGTCAGTGATTTCCTGCCACGGAGGAAAGGAAGCAGTGAGGGTTACTTCCCCTTGGTGACCACGGGAGCCTCGTGGTTCCTGCCAGGGCCCATGACCGTCACAAGAAAGTCAGTCCCTTGCTCTCTTTTCCGGGAAGCACAGGGTTCTACAACTCCTTCCCCACCCGACGAGGACACCGTGACTGTTTAATTTAGCTGAGTGCACCCGCTGTACCAGGCACCATCTCCTGCTATTCAATCTGTACCCTACATTTATGAACTGACAGCCCACAAACCTGGGCTGATGATCTAGCTTCTCTAGGTGGGAAGGAGAGTGTTTCACTCAGGAAGTGACATGACTGGAACTTCATTTAAAAAATAAAAATTTATTTATTTATTTTTGGCCGCGTTGGGTCTTCGCCGCTGTGCGCGGGCTTTCTCTAGTTGCAGCGAGCGGGGGCTACTCTTCATTGCGGTGCGCGGGCTTCTCATTGTGGTGGCTTCTCTTGTTGCGGAGCACGGGCTCTAGGCGCGCAGGCTTCAGTAGTTGTGGCACATGGGCTCAGTAGTTGTGGCTCGCGGGCTCTAGAGCACAGGCGCAGTAGTTGTGGCACACGGGGCTTAGTTGCTCCGCGGCGTGCGGGATCTTCCCGGACCAGGGCTCGAACCTGTGTCCCTTGCATTGGCAGGAGGATTCTCAACCACTGCGCCACCAGGGAAGCCCCTGGAACTTCATTTTGAAACGACCGCTGTGCAGTATGGGCCAAAGTGGAAGATGGGTTACTCGGATTATGGGTGAACTACAGTAATGTTGAATCCAACCTAAGGTTTTGTCAGACACCAGATCCTTAATGCAGCATTATTTACTGTAGGAAACATAAGCCTGAAACAATTCCTCCTCGGCCTCCATTCAGCTAGCAGCTCCCCCCGTAAGGCGGATGTGCAGCACACCCCCAGATGGTATTCGGTCAAGTTCTCTGTTCCCTCCCATCTGCTGGGCCCGGCCTCCAGCCCCACCGGCTGAACTGTGGCAGAACCTGCGGGCCCAGCTCAGACGCCCTACCCCCAGGTGAATGGCTCTGTCCTTCCCGGGCCCCACAGAGCCTCTGCGCCAGGTGTGCCCCGGCTGGCTTTCCTCCCGGAGGTGGATCCACGGTGTTCTCATTTTTGCACCTTCAGTGCTCAACACGTGTATGCGTGTGGAATTTCAACCTGTGTGTAATTAAATTGGGCAGCCCAGCCGATCCACCCCACGCGCCCCTGAGCAGCTCCAGCATCTCTTAGCGGAAGGAGCTGACTAGTAATCACTTGGAGACTTAATGCTGTGGGCTGTCTGGCCATTGTAAAAGCAACCTGGAGGCAGGGATGGTTTTTCGGGGGAAGATACTGGTCATCGTATCTGAGCAGTAAACGAGGGTGACAGATAGTGAGAAATTATCTAAATTAGCACTTGATCAGATCTAACTAAAGGGCAGAATGGGGACACTTCTAGTTTGCTAGTTTGGGGAACAGCGTTATATTCCACGGGTAAGGATGCTGGGAGGAAGGGCACGCAGGACATTCACAAGTCCACAGAGTTAAGCCAAAGTTTCAGGGTGGTCGTCAGGATCTTTCTGCCTTTGTTTCTAAAGGTACCAAAGACTATTTTAAACAGCTGAAACAGGAGCCCAAACCATACATACCAGAGTGTCTGTTTCAGTCAAGCTGTCATCTTGATTTTTAATCCAAGCAGATTTGACTTTTTCTAAAGCAGCCAATTCCATCTGCAAAAATTATAATAATTAGTCATCATCAATCCAAATAACCACCACTCTAACCTGTTTTCTAGGTCCCTTGGAAGCTTAAAATACTCTCACTTAATCTGAAGACCTCATAAAATCTTTGGGACTTTCATCTTACTAGGAGCATATTTTTGTGAAAACTGAGCTTCGGAAAGGTCAGTTATTTTGCGATCATTAAATTAATAACAGCGAAATGCGGAACCCAGAAATTCTGACTCTCACAAGATGTCACCAGGAAAGAGAAGCTCAACGTTCAGATGGCATGGCTGTGGGATCTGTCAGTCTTAACCCTGGATTCGGTAAACACTCTTGCCCAGGAGGGGCACACAGGGCCTCTTCTGCTGTCAGAGTTGCTCAGAAGAAAGGGGAATCTCAGAGTTCACGTCTTTGATTTCGAGACTAAAGACATCCATGGTAGCCAAATGCTTTTTGCTTGGTAGAAACATCTGGAAAACCCTCAAACAGAATATACTAAGCCATTTAGGTGTGAAATAATTCTCCCTTTGTTCCCAACTTCTATTGGCATTTCTCATAAATATTAAAAAAGGACTTTGCAAATACAGATACATAACCAGATTTTTCACATTTGCTAATGCTGCTTCTGGCTGTGCAGACACCAATGTCAAAATCATAAGCAGTTGCGGGTTGTGGATCTTAGCTATGGGGAAGGTCCTGGCCTCAGTGGGTCTCTGGTTCTTGTGGGGAACCAGGGAATCAGAAAGGATCAAGGATATCCCACCTCCTCCCAATGACCCAAAGCCTTTTCTCTGAGTAAATAACAGAGTACAGAGAAATGGCCTAATAAGCTCAAGGGGCCACTCAGCAAACCAATGAACAAGGACCACAAAAGTAGGCCCACACC
The DNA here is from genome assembly GCF_951394435.1 of Stenella coeruleoalba. NCBI lineage: Eukaryota > Metazoa > Chordata > Mammalia > Artiodactyla > Delphinidae > Stenella > Stenella coeruleoalba. The sequence continues at coordinate 6,435,811 of NC_137154.1, forward strand.
ATACGCTAAGCCAGGGTTTCTCCACGTGGGCACCGCCGACATCTGGGGCGGGTCTTTCTTTGCTCAGGGGCATCTTGTGCAGGATTTGAGCTGCATCCCTGCCTCCACCCACTAGATGCCAGGAACAGCCCCTTATCCCCTATCACCCCCGCTGTGAGAACCCAAAATGTCTCTAGTCCTCGCCAAATGTCCCTTGGGAGGCAAAATCACCCTTGGTTGAGGACCACTGCTCTGAGCCGTCTGCCAAACTAACCTAACACACTTTATCCAGACCCTGTGACCCCTGAGGGGGAGACGGTTTGCTCAGAGCCGCGCACAGCAGGTTGCCTCCAGATTGCACCGCTAGCTCATTTACACATTGTCTGTATGAATAACCGATGATAACAGAGTCCACGCTCCCAGAGAACTCTTCATCAGACTTAAGACTGAAGATGGTTTCACTCAATTTGGGACCTCAGCATGACAAGTGAATTAAACACGTTTCAAAGAGAAGGAATCGGGGCGATAACACCATCCTGCTGGAAGGCTCTCAGGCAGCAGCCCTGTGGTCAGCCCTCCGACAGCAGAGCAGTGTTTCATGGCACAGCGCTGTGCTGAGATGTGCCGAGCGCTCTAAGGTGGACTCGGGGTGGGGCACCTGCGGGCTGTGCACTGACTCTTCTGCACGTTTCAGTCAGCCCCACCGGGAGCAAACTCCCGATTCTCCCAGTTCTTCTTCCTGCTTCTATAAATATTTTAGGCTTTTCTCACCCCAGCAGCGCAGTAGCTGTGTTGCCTAACTGAGTGGCTCTGAGGCAGATGTGGCGGTGCAAGGCGCTGTGCCTGGGGGCGACGCTGGCTGCTGCTGCAGGGGGTGCACGTGCTTGTGTGTGTGTGCGTGCGCACGCGCGTGTGAGCGCACGTGGAGGGGGCAGAGTGCGGTGGCACTTTAGGCTCTCAATTTTACGAAGTACTGGTCTCTAGCACCACTAGTTACAGTGCTGTGGAATTAGCAACTTTTAGCAGCAGGCAGTCCTGGCAGAAAGTCTCCATCTCTTGGCCGCCCCAACTGAAGCGCTGTCGGGGCCCACTGTTATCAGCTCCAAGAACAAAATTATGTTGCTACTGTGTGCTCAAGTCTTGGGAGAACTCAACAGCTGTAATAATTTGTATCAGCAGAAATTCCTTCTGGTTCTAGTGATAAAACTGAATCCTCTGAAATTTGGGGAACAAAAAGGAAGGTTAAGAAAAATAAATGAATAACAAGGCTGGGAAATCAGGGAAGAGAGGACAAGAGCTGGGCAGCATGTGCACGCCTGCCTATGGATACACCATCCCCGTACATTTTCCCTAATACGTTTAGAAGTTCTCTGTGTAAGAGCACAGCCTCGCTCTGTAGTTTCCAAAGTGTCTTTCATACTAAAGGATTCCAAAGTTCCACACCCACATCAAGACATATGGGGCTCTTCAAAATAGAAATATCACAGAGAACCAGCTAAGTCTGAAATCTGGCCCAGGGAACCAGAATTTGAAGAACTCACTAAAAAGACATCTAGATTCTATCAATCTCAGGAGTCCAGAACTGGCACGGCTCTCAGGGTCTGTAATAACAATGGCAAAGCAGCTTCCATTTACTGATGCTCCCCATGCCGTAAATCAATCCAACCATCAATCAAGCACCACGCTGGAGGCTTTAGCTGCATTTTCGCACTGGATCTTCACACTGCCCTGTGAGCCATGTCCTTCTTACATGCAATTTGTAGATGAGGACACAAAGTCTGGGTAACTGCCCAGATCACACAGTCAGTGGAGTGATGGAGTCAAGATTCAAACCCAGAAGTCTGACTCCAGAGCGTGTGCTCTCAAACCAGCCCTACCCTGCCCCAAAGAAATGTCTGGCCTGAACAGGGATCCTTAGGCCATCACACTGTAAAGACTGATACTCCATTGACTTTTGAGCTAACTGGGCTCCTGGGCCAACTCCTTTACTTCACAAATAAGGCACCCGAGGCCCAGAGCATCAAGGTGATTTTTCTCTTTAAGTTTTGTAAGCCATGCAGCTGAGACTAAATGTAGAACCTACAAATTCTATCAACCCAGAAACAGCTTCATCAGTAGAGAGTAGTTTCTCTTACTGATTTAGTAACGACGATTCCTAAAATTTATTGAGCGGTCACCACATGTTAGGTGTCACGCTTAGCATTTCCGGGGTATTAACCTCATTTAAAATTTGATTGCATTGTGTTGCAGTAGGGCCCTTGTTCTGCATTCCTAGGACACCGTAAGACAGTCCTCCCCTGGCCAGGTCCCAGGTTTCTCTCTAGAAGAGTCATCCCTTATATTTATACTTGCTGTGGAATCTGGCTCCAGGGGCCAAGGATCTGTCCACGTGGACAGTGATGCTTCAGCAGGGCCATCCAGCAGCCCTCTGTGAGAACGAGCAGCCCCAAGCCACATCCTGAGCAGAACTAGTCAGGTAAGGCCTCCTCAGCCCCAGATCATATGAACCTGGGCTGGAAAGGCTGAGAGCACCCGGTCTGAAAGCGGCGGGCCTGAGGTTTCTCGGTGGAGGGATTCTCGGTGGGGGCTGCCATTTCCCATCCCACATTTACTCGCTAAGGCCACGTGGTGCCGCTGTTCTAGGGCTGGATCACCCTGCTGCGCCTTCAGCAGGGAGAGGGATTACGTGGACGACAGTGCCACCTGGTGGTAGCAGGCAGTCCATGAGCTGACGCTCCGCAGACACCTGGGACCGGCGGCAGGCAGCCCTTCCATAGACAGCGCTTTTCAGGGGATGGAGAGCCTCACAGGCCTCAGGTCGTTTCCTCACAATTAATACCTACGCGCAGGGTGAGTTTTATATTTCCTCTGTTAAAGCGGCAAGAGCAGAAGGACTTAAAGGATTCAGTTTTTTTGATCTACAGAGAAGACACTGGGCTTTCAAAGCAAACCGAAAACCACTAGAATCAGACATGTCATCCTGCCTTTGGTCATAAACAAGGGGGAGGGCAGCTTCCTAGGGCCCGAGGCGGGTACAGCATCAACCCGGGCCTCTGCCCCTGATCCACTGCTGGGGAGAGCCTTCCCAGATAGGGACAGAGCGTGGTCCTGGGGTGATGCGGGGCTCTGGGGTGCTGCAGTAGACAGCTCCTTTTCCCTCTGGCTCGCCAGGCAAAATGGAAACCAGCCCACCGAGTTCTAAATTCTTCGAGGGCACTGCTCACTTTCTGAATAAAGCCCATGTAATTTCTCCTGAACAGACCCTGGGGCCTTCCTGCCCCTTTGCATCCACCCTCTCCCCAGCCTGGATGCAGAATCGCCACCACTGGCCGGGTGCCACACTCCCAGCTACCGCATGACGGGCGTTAAGGGAGAGGTCTTGAGGCACTGCGTGTTCCGGGAGGGAAGGCGCCAGGTCATGGCGGGAACAGACCATAAAGAATACCCGCCTGGCCACAGCAATATCGTCAGAGCACTAAGAGCCCAGCAGGACTGAGATGACAACTGAGGCTGAAACAAGATGAGATGGCCCGTAGGTCCCAAATGAGCCAGGAGCACAGGGCCCAGTGTTAAGCCCTGACTCTCCCCTGGTCCCACTCCCACACCCCACAGCCATTGGTCTTGCTCACAGGGCTGGTGGTGTCTTTGCCGAGGCTGCCCTTGCTGTTGAGGCTGCCAATCTCCGTCTGTGAGCTGGACTGCGACATCCCCTCAAAGAAGGGCCTGTGGCAAAGAAGCACAGCCAGGGTCAGTGGCCGCCAGGGCCCAGAGCAGCAGCTCACGGACAGCCGGGCAGGGCTGGTGTTCAAGAAAGAGCGACAATCCGGGCTTCGAGGATGCCGGCGAGGAAGGACACAGCAGAGGCTGGACCAGTAGGGACCTGGACCGAAGGACTTCAGGAGAGTCCTATCGGGGCTTTTGTCGGTTAGAGGCTAAAGCAGCGAGCTTTATCCAGACGGCAGGCGGTTCAGAAGGGGTGAGGAACCGAGATTCCCGGGTAATGGTTGGGGTGGGGTGAGGGAGGGCAGTCTAGGAGATTGCCATGGCCTAGAGAGACAGTGTGACAGAGGGGGTGCGGGCCTCACTTGAGCTTGGGCTTTGGCGTGCTAAGGATGCTCTCTGTCTCCTCCATCTCGGGACCACTGTCGCTGGGATTGTACATCTCCAGACTGTCATACAGCTCGTCCAAGTCTTCTTCCACTTCTCGTATCTGTTCTCGGGATACGTGTTCCAGCCCAAAGCCCACCTGTGGGAGAAAACAAAACCTTGGAGTCTGGGGCTACCCCTATTAACAACACGGCAGACAGGAAACTCCTTCCTCCTGGGCAGGCCCCACTGGCTTCCCTACCCAGTCCCCTTAAGGGACGTGCCATAGTTTCACGCTCATCAGGGTGGTCTTGGTGTGCTGTGATTTGATCCTGAGGGCAGGGACGTGGTGAGGCCACCGGCCCCGCTCAGAGCCTCCCTAGTGCTCCCCACTAGTGCCCGGCGTCAGGAAGAAGAGTGGGGTTCAGGCGGTACTTCTCCCGAGGAACTGGCGCAGGGAAACCCAGACGCCTGGGGCCCTGGCGGGCTCATGCTGGCCTCCTCTAGAGCCCGCAGGGGACAACTCTCCATCCCTGTCTCAGTCCACTGAGAAGAGAGCCCACGAAAGCTGGCTCTAGGCCTGCGAGCCCAGGGAAGGCACTGCTGCTCTTAGCGGCCAGTCCCTGACGCCATGGAGGAGGCCCCCACTTCACAGGCTGCTACTCACGAGGTTCCCCTCGGGGCAGGAGGGAAAACTGAACGATAGCAACTGGATCTGTGCTGGACACCCCACACCCGAAAGCTGGGCAGAAGCATGTGCCCCTGCTTCGAATACCATGGAACCTTGGGTGCTACGTGTAAATCTTTCCTTCTCTTTTCAAGTAGCGGAAAGCCCTCCTTTAGCGACCCCCTCACGTGGGGCTCCTGGAATCTTGACTCCAGATTGTGCCCGAGGAATGAGGGTGAAACTCTGGGAATTCTACTCACCATCCAGCTCGGGAGTAAGGGGTCGTACCTCGTCTGAAACTTTAAACCGCTTCAGGAGGGCCACAAACTTCTGTTTGATGTTAGGTTGCTGTAGGGACAAAGCCACAGGAGTCCTCAGCCAGCAGCCCAGTCGGCAGAGTGATCGAGGGCCGGCTTTGGTGAAGAACCGGGGCCACGCCCCCAGCCCAGTAACTGCCCATGGTCGCCTCCCGCCCATCCCTTTCTCTAGAACTTCAGAACCACGGCGAGAGCCACCTGTATACACACAGGTTCCTCAAACTCGAGGTTTCCAAAACAGAGCTCACCCTCTGCGCCGTGCATTCCCCCTCCTGGTCACCCAGGCACCGAGGAGTCCCCGAATCTGAACCCGGAGTCTCCCCCGACCCCCAGCCCAGGGGTGCTGCCTCCTACCCTCTTGTCCACCCGAAACCGCACCGCTTCCATCCGGCCTCCTTCCTCGTCCCTCTCTGGGGCCACCCACCGCCCTCAACTAGCTCCTCCCACCCCACTTCCAGTCTCATTCCCTCCAGAGTCCACTGCGACTGTTCCACATGCAGATCTCACCTCGTCACTCCCCAGATGCAAGGCCTTCACTGGCCCCAGAGCCTCAAGAACTTCGGTGTCACCCTGTGTCTGCTGAGGGCTGGCTCTGCCTGACCCTGGCCTCACCCACCACCCAACTCCTCACACCCCACTTAGGTGGGAACTAACTGCTTACGACTTGGCACCCCTCTGGGCCATTTACATGGTAACTTCTGCCTTGACTAAACATGTCCCCAGATCTACTTGGTGAAGTTCTATTTACTCTTAGAAAACCCATCTCCTGGCATCTTGCCCGCGAAGCTGTCCTGCTCAGAGCCGGTCACTTTCCCCTCAGGGCCATCGCTGCCCCTGACGCAGAGCTCGTCTGGCGCCTGCCCTACGGGGTTACGGTCACTTGTGTAGATGTGTCTGTGTCACTGGACACTGTGAGCTCCCTGACGGCATGGACCGGGCCTTCCTTATCTCTATGTGTCCAACCCCAGGCACGGCGACTAGCTTGTGGCCCTCAGCACCTCCTGACTGGATGACAGACTCACCGCCTGGGGATGGGGGAGACTAACTTGTGGGTGAGACTGAGCTGGGCCTTCAAGAAAGGGCGGGGCTCCCCAAGGTGGAAGAGCACCCACAGCAGAGGAGGAACGAGAGCCACAGCGACCGAGACGCAGAAGGCGCTTCAGAGAACGCTGAGTCAATTAACACGTCTAGGACAAAGTGCTCTTGGTAGGGAGAGAAGGATTCGTGTGCACGGGAGGCAGGAGTGAAAGGACAATCACTCTGGAAATCTGATTGGAAAGCGCCTGCAGTTAACACAAAAAATAAAAACACCTTTCGGGGAGTGAGTGGGCGTCAAAGGAACACTGAGCTCTGGTCGTATAACCAGTGAAGCTACGGAGGCGACCACAGGAAGAGGCGATTTATATAGCTCCAGGGGGCACCTTTGGGAAGAAAACGGGGCCTCTTTGTGGTTACAGCACAGGAAAAAGAAAAACTTAGCAGGAGTAGCCACAACAGAGAGCGACCTCCAGCCTCTGCCATCATCAGAGCACAGGGTGGGCTGGAGGCCAGGATGGGCCTTACCCGGCCTAGGAGCGCCTATCGAGGATTAGAAGCCTGAGGACGATGAAACAGTTCACACGCGCTCTAGTCATCATCCGGTGGGGGAACCAAGGCCTCAGCCTTGAGAATTTATTATACATTGTAGCCCAGGGATACCCAAGGATGCCTGGAGAGAGGACAGCGTGTTTCATGGTGGAACAGGCTCGGATACGACATGTTCGGAAGGTCTGGCCTCCACTTATTTCACTCCTGAAGGTGACGGGAATCTCTGCTCTTGGGGTCCCTGGGCTGCTCTGCGCTAGAGAGAATCAGGATGCCTCTGGGGACAAATGAAACTGTGAACTTCTCTTCCAAAAAGCTCCTGGCACTTTTGACTCCCCCGAACTCTGGCATGGGAACCCGAGAAGAGGTCAAAGTTAACCTAGAAATTCGGGTATTAAGCATCTCAGTCCAGGACTCTAATTTCACCAAAAGTAGTGACTCCTGAGGAGATCGCGTGCAGGAGACACAATCTAAAGGCCTCTGGTCTCTAAGGTTCTGGGTCCATTAAGGCAGGCACTGTGTCGAGCCCACAGTTCCAAGCACTAGCCCACTATTTCCGGGTAAGTTCAACAAATGATTCCAAATGGAGATGCTCCTAGAGAGGACTGGACTTATCTGTGCGGTGGACAGTACGAAACCTGAAGTAATCACCTGGAGAAGGGAGGGAGGGTGTCTGAGGGGTTCTGCTCCCCAAGGAAGCATCTGTTCCAAAGTCTACAACAAGGTTTCTCAACCTTTCTTCTATCCTAAGATAACCTGAAGAATATAACACGCTCCTATCAGGAACGCTGGTTCTCTGCAACAGTGATGCTTAATTAGCTGGTGGTGGAGGTGGAGGTACCAAGGGGTGTATCACAGCCTTGAGGGCATGGCCCTGTGCAGATGTTAAAAAGCCCCCAGGAAGTCTGAATACACCACTCCCATCCTACCCCCAGATTGCAAATCTCTGCTAAAACATTCCCCGGGCCTTGGAGGCTCACCCTTGTGATGGCAGACGTTGAGGTTAGTTTCCTCCGGGTCTTCTTTACTTTCCGAAGATCCTCATCTTCATAGAACAGGTCCTAAGTGGGTAGGGGGATGGAATGAGGTTAGGAAACCCTAGGAAGGTCTGTAACTGCTTCTCGGCCGCTTTATTGAGGGGCTGTGGAAAGTTACCTGCCCGTGTAGTGGGTCATCACTGCCTTCCTGTTCTGATGAGAAACTCTCCTCCTCTTCCTCAGAATAATTGTCAATATCAGGAGAACGGTCTGGAAACAGACACCTTAATAAGATGACCTCGCAGGGCGAAGATCTGGTCTAAGAGGCTTTGGCTGGCTGGAATCATGCTCTCCTCAAGTGGAAACGCGGCCGGGGTGCAGGAGAGGGCCCCGACCCCCTTTCATTTCCAGGGAGCTCTAAGCTCCTCTTTCCTAGGAACGTGTTAGGCTTTCCTGGGATGGAGATCAGGTGACGGGGAGGGCCTCCCGACACCACACATGTCCTACCAGACAGCTTGGATTTGATTCCTTCATGGTCAATGGGCTGGCTGGACAGGGAGTAGATCTTTATTTCTGCCACAGGCACGGAGACATCCTTCACGTTGCTGTGCAGGCCGAGTACCAGGGCGCCTTCATTCGGGTGCTGCATCACCTACGAGCACGGGGTGGCCACGGACACACCTCACTACGGACAGTGCCGCAGAGCAGCCCGTTTTCACAAATCCCAACGGACAGGCGAGCCACTGGGAACGGTGTTCTGCTGACACATTTTCTTTTTCACTATCTTCCAGATTCACGCCTACCGTTCTCCTATTGCCTGTCTCACTTTACCGTTTTTTTTTTTTCCTTTTTGGCTGTGCCACGCGGCTTGTGAGATCTTAGTTCCCCCACCAGGGATTGAACCAGGGCCCACGCAGTGAAAGCACGGAGTCCCAACCACTGGACCGCCAGGGAAGTCCCCGGTCTCACTTTAAAACTACCTCCTGAAGTGTCAGCCACGGGTCAGGCCACGTGCTTAGAGATAAAAATCAAGGCCTGAGATTGAAAATGACTGCTAATCTCTAGGACTGCATTTTAGTTTAAGTCTTTCACAGAGAAACTAGCTCTCAAGGCTGCGCGAGGCTGGCCTGCAGACCGTGGCCACCTGTACCAGGCCACCTGTGCCAGGCAATAAGGGCTTGACACAGCTGGCAAAACGTGCCATCCACATACTTCACTCCCCCCAGGCCCTCTTTCTGACACAAAACATGAAGAGGACAGAAAGATGGGCTGGGACTAGCTCACCTTTTACTATGGACACAAAATGTTTCTTACTTAATGTTCTAAAATACAGAAATAGGTTTTAAAATTGATTTGTGGCCCCTTTCCTCTTCCCCTTGGTCAGGGCTGAGAAGATTCACCAGGCATACAGGGAAGCCGCACAAACGAGCAAACATACTGAGAAGGGAATTAAAAACATGAGAAGGAGAAAGGCTAGAGGAACCCCAAAGTGCTGATTGGAATTGACTGGAATGTGAGCTCATGATCAGATAGATACAGAAGTGGAAACAGATGCGATGTGTATGTACATACACGTGCATACGCATATGTATACATGTATTTCCTAGCTCCATCTGCTGAGAGGGAGGAGAAGCAATGATGCCCCAGTTGGGAAAACGAGCACCTCTAGCATCCAGATCTTGGTTTCTAAATACCATTCTCCACTACAAGGAACCAGGGCTCTTTGGAGGATCAGTTCATGCTGAGGCTGGGTCAGGGAAAGTACATGATGAGCCTGTAATATTTTGTACCAGAAAGTAAAGAAGCATGTAAAGAACGATGAGGCATATAAAAAGGATATAGGAATCAGCTTGAAGGGGCTCTTACCGGCCAAATTCGAGAAAATTTGAGCATCAAAATAAATAATGATAGTAGCAGACTAAACCCCACTGAACTAAACAGGAATCCACAGATCCAAAACTGCTACAAAGAAATGAGTCAATCAGTAAGTGGAGAAGAAGGGAAAGCTGTATCTTACAGCAGACGGCCAACTAATAAATAGAGGAGGAATGGTGGGATTGGAAATTCACTGTCTGGCAAACGTCCAAGTAATGACTGATTCCGGTAAGAATCATTAATAGAGGCTAAAACTACTTGGTGAAGATATGAGTGGATAAGAAACTGTTATATAGTCTCAAAATATCTCCTCCCTATAAAATGTTTTTTTTTCATTGGTAAGAACAAAATATGTATTACTTAACTTTATACTGGAAATCCTGGCACACACCATCTTAAATTAACCAAGCGATAAGAGTTAGCCTCACCAGTAACGGAACAAATCAACAAGGAGTGCTGCCTGCATTACTGCTTGCAATAATTCTGCCAAAAACGCAGAAGCTGAATGTACATCTTCAGAAAACATCAGACAAATCTGAACTGAGGCACATTCAATAAAGAGCCTGTACTCTTAAAAAATGTCAAGGGCCTGAAAGACAAAGAAAATCCAAGGGACTGCAGGTCGAGGGAGACTAAGGAGACAAGAGCTAAGTGCAGCGCTTAATCCCAGATGAAACCCTGGGCCTGCAGAGGACATCCCTGAGTCGCTTGGCATGACCTGGGTGGGGACTGCGGGTTAGATGGCAACCCTGTGTCGGTGCTAATGTCCTGATCTTCACGGTAGACACAGTACGTATTAACTATGTGTGATGGGGCACCAGCTTACTTTCGGTGGTTCAGAAAAGAAAACAACATGCATAACGCGTATGTAGGAGAGAATAATAAGGCAGATGTGTTAACACTGAAGAATCTGGGTGAAGGGTAGATGGGAATTCTTTATACTATTCTTACAACTTTTCTCTAAGTTTGACATTTTTTTAAAGGTTAAAGAAAAAACTTTTCATGAGGGAGAAAGTTCTCGATAAAAAGAAGTGCATCCTGAATTTCCAATAAAAGAATTAATTTGTAACACAGAATAAAACACCCAAACAGCAGGCTGGGAAAATCACTGGCTGGGCCGTGTCTCTCGTAGGCTCCGAAAGGCTGACTGTCCAGAGGCCGCCCTCTCTCACCTCTGCCATGTTGATGAGCCCCACGGCCAGGGTCTTATAGCCCAGGATGGTCCGGTTCTTGTAACGCTTTCTCCTCTGCAACATGATCTGCAGCTTGTTGGCATCTCGCTTCAGGAAATGAGGGTACTGCCGAGCACAAAACAGAGCCGAGCACAGTTAATCAGCAACTGGGTCCTCGGTGGGTCTTGGTGCTGCGAGAGGACGTGCCACCTTCCTGTGCTTCACTGGCTCCCAGCTGCACAAGGGGGTGATAGGGGCGAGGGGAGCGCCTGGTTTCCACTCCGCAGCGGGGTGGTCCACACACGCTCAGAAAACAGCCTCCTCCCTTGCCAGATAATCAGCTGTCCGTGCACTGCAACCTGGGGTACTGGCGTTAGGCGGAGAGACAGACATACTGGGACAGATAAGGAGGAGAAGGGAAGGGATGGAGGTTGCAGTATGCAGGCAAAACAAGACTGAAGCATCCGCCTCTGCTGGGGGGCATGGCGTGGATTACTAAGGAGAGGAGACGGGGCCGAGTGTGGTGGGACAGTGGGGTTAACAGCTCTGTCTGAGGAAAAGGGGAAGAAGAATGAGAGGCAAAGCATTACATACAGGATGGATAAACAAGGTCCCACCGTAGAGCACAGGGGACTATATTCAACAGCCTGTGATAAACCATGATGGAAAAGAATATGAAAAAGAATGTATACACACACACACATATATATATGTATAACTGAATCACTTTGCTGTACAGGAGAAATTAACACATTTTATTTTATTTTTTAGTGCTTTTCATTCATTTATTTACTTCACATCTTTATTGGAGTATAAATGCTTTACAATGTTGTGTTAGTTTCTGCTGTACAACAAAGTGAATCAGCTATACGTATACATATATCCCCATATCCCCTCCCTCTTGAGCCTCCCTCCCACCCTCCCTATCCCACCCCTCTAGGTCATCACAAAGCACTGAGCTGATCTCCCTGTGCTATGCAGCAGCTTAACACAACATTTTAAATCAACTATACTGCAATTAAAAAAAAAAAAAAAAGAACGATTTGTGGTGTACTTTTCAGCAGCCCATCTGGGTCTCGGCACCCTTGCTGTGGCTGTCTGGGTGATTGCTCTGGTTCTCCAGGCCGGCCACAGAAGCTCTAGGTGACTTTAAATCATTGGGTTATGGCTGTTTTCGGATAAAACAGTCTCCAGATTAGAGGACTGTTTGGGATTGGGCTGGACATGGCATATTAATGACCTAAGACTGAGCAGGCTCTCACCTGGAGGGAGAAGGTTAACTGGAGCTCTGTTTCCACCAACCCACTGGCTGGAAGGATGATCTCGTTGGAGCGAAGAATCCTTTTTGAACCCTGAAACCAAGAAAAAATAGGTCAAAGCTGTATCACCAAAAATCAGACCAAAAGAAATACTGCTTGCAAACAACATCTAAACTCTACAAAGATTCTTACCAGTTCAAGTATTCCACCCGTCTTTTTGTTGTACTTGATCACAATCAAGCCACTACCATAGATGTGGTTTTACATGTATTATGCTGTCCGTTTGCAAAGGGTTTTCACATGAAAATGGTTTGTTATTGCATCTGAGTTCTCCTCTCCCACCGCTCCTGAGGGAGAGGCAGTGGTGTCGCACCCCAAGGCGTGGCAGTTCTCCCCATGGCACCTCAGCCGCCCTCCTCCCGTCTAACTGACACTTCGGCCACACTGTCCTGTCTCTGGGCATTTCCACATGCTGTTTTCTCTTCTTGGATATTCCTTCATGCTTCTGTACACAGCTAACCAACTCACCTTCCCAGTCTCAGCTTTGATATAATTTTTTTCCAGGAACTCTTCCTTTTAGTGCGGCTCCCCCCGCCCCCGCTTCCCCTGCCGTGCCCCCCAGCACCCCCGCTCCACCACACCTAACGCTGGGTTAAACACCATAGTGTTTTTAGCTCTTAAAAATAAAGTTGGGCTAAACTGTTCCTCAATGTAAAAAGAGATCAGCAGGAGAGCCTGAGGAATGCCAGTATATTTATAAAAATTACTTTAGGGCTTCCCCGGTGGTGCAGTGGTTGAGAGTCCGCCTGCCGATGCAGGGGACACGGGTTCGTGCCCCAGTCCGGGAGGATCCCACATGCCACGGAGCGGCTGGGCCCGTGAGCCATGGCTGCTGGGCCTGCGTCCGGAGCCTGTGCTCCGCAACGGGAGGGGCCACAACAGTGAGAGGCCCGCGTACCGCAAAAAAAAAAAAAAAAAAAAATTACTTAAAAAACCGTTGAGTTTAATTTAACACAGTGAAGTGCCCCGATCTCCAGTATACAGATCGGTGAGTTAGTAAATGTATATACCCGTGTAACCCACACCTCTATCAAGATGTAGAGCATTGTTACTACTCTGGAAAAATCCCTTGTGATGCCTCCCAGTCAATCCTGCGCTCCTGTCTCAGAGGAAAGCACTGTTCTGAGTTCTTTCACCATAGGTCAGTTTTTCCTGTTCTAAAATTCCATATAAATGGAATCATACAGTGTGTACTATTCTGGTCGGGCTTCTTTTGCCCAACATTTACAATGTGTCTGAGGTTCATACAGGCTGTTGAGTGTATCGAAAGCTTGTTCCTTTTTACTGCTGAGCAGAATTCTGTCCCATGAATGTACACATGTGATTTCTGTTCTCCTGTCACTGAACACTTCACATTTGGGGTGTTTCTAGTTTGGGACCATTATGGTTAAAGCTGCCATTCTCGTACAAGTCATCCACACAAGTGGATGTGTCTTCTTTTTCTTGGGCCGACACCTAGGAGAGGAACGGCTGGGACTTAGGGTAGACACATATGTAGCTTCGTGAGAAACCGCCAGACTGATTTCCAAAGTGTTAGTACCACTTTCCACCTGCAGCTGCATCCGGCGTGGTCTGTCCTGGACCCGTGGATTCTACTGGCCACGTGCAGAGAGGTCCATCACTGTGGCTGCAATTTGCATCTCCCTGAGGACTCAGCCCACGCAGCACCTTCTCAGCTGTTTATTGGTCCGCTGTAAATCTCCATTTATGACATGACTGATCAAACTTCTTTGTTTTGTTTACCTTGTTATTCGGGCGTAAGTTTTTTATTTATATAAGACATTGTCAGGTATATGCACCATAAATATTTTCTTGCCTATTCATTTTCTTAATAGTATCTTTTGATGAAGTATTTAATTTTGATCTGGTCAACTTTATTATTATTTTTTTCCTTTATGGTTAATGCATTCTGGGTCCTAGCTAAGAAACCTTTGCCTACTCCAAGTAATGAAGTTATTCTGCTGTATTAGAGTAGATATTCCACTCTGTTTTCCTTTAGGAATGAAAAAAATTTAGTTTTAACCTTTAGGTTTCTTATCCATTTCTAATTTTTGCTTTTATAAAATACAGATTTTGTATAATGCAGGAAGGAAAATCTCCTAAATGTAGTATTTCACAATGCTTTTAAAATTAGAATAGCATTATATTATGCCAATTAAAAATAATAAAGGACGCTCTGCCTCATGCGTCAGATAATGCTTTCTGTAACCTCTATGACAAACAAGAGTCTTGGCAAAGTTTTCACCTGAATTTATATAGGTAGGCTCTTAGGATTTAAGAAGTCTCTGGACAATGAATCTCAGAAATGCTGAGAATCCAAAATGTGGTTGATATATAGCAGTGGTTTTCAACTAGGGGTAGGAGACATTTGGCAAAATTTAGAGACATTTTTGATTGTTACAGCTGGGGTATGTGCGTGCGTGCGTGCGTGATATTTCTAGAGCGTAGAGGCCAGGGCTGCTGCCGACCAGTCTACGAGGTACAGCACAGCCCCACAACACTGCTGAGAAACCCCGCACAGCTGAAACCTGCTCCGTCCTGAAGACACTGCTTCCTGGGCTGACTGCTGGGCTTGGGGGTGGGGCAGGGTCCTCCTTGTTCCTTGTCAGCAGCTCCAGAACATCCTCCCTTCCACCTCCCCAAACTCCTGCTTTGAGTGGATGCCCCTACTCTAGCCTCTCTTCCTGGCTGTGGCTCTTGTCTGTACCTGCCAGCATCCCTGCTCATTTCTTGACTTTAGCTCCTCACGCACTGTTCTTTTCCCAGCACTACTCCCGCCGTAACTCTTCATGATTTCTTTTTTTTTTTTAACGATAATATAACTTACTGATGAAAGCATCCTTGTCTAAATGTCTTTATTTTTTGGCTGCATTGGGTCTTCGTTGCTGCGCACGGGCTTTCTCTAGTTGTGGTGAGCAGGGGCTACTCTTCGTTGCGGTGCGTGGGCTTCTCATTGCGGTGGCTTCTCTTGTTGCAAAGCACGGGCTCTAGGCACGTGGGCTTCAGTAGTTGTGGTACGTGGGCTCAGCAGTTGTGGCTCGCGGGCTCTAGAGTGCAGGCTCAGTAGTTGTGGCGCACGGGCTTAGTTGCTCCATGGCATGGGGGCTCTTCCCGGACCAGGGCTCGAACCCGTGTCCCCTGCATTGGCAGGTGGATTCTTAACCACTGTGCCACCAGGGAAGTCCCTCTTCGTGATTTCGACATGTGCGCTTTCCAATGTCCTGGCCCCTAAACCCCGTGGTTTCCCTCTCCCAGTGGTCTCGTCCTCACCCTTGTCTGAGCCCCTCCACCCACATGGTCACACTCTGGGCCTTATGGTTACCGATAATGACGGCCAAAGCCTCATCTCAGTGTCATGCACCCCACTCTCTGATCTCCACTTCCCAACTTTCCAGCTCACTCTCGCTTGTTTGTCAACAACAATAATCCCTTGAACCCCCCAGGCCTACGATCCACTGATCCCCCCACCATGTTTCACTCCTCCTCATGCCCGCTGTCCCCTCTTTCCTCCTCACTCAGCTTAAATGCCCCCGTCAGTCTGGACGAGCGGTCCCTGCACACGCCCTAGCGCCTCTGCCCGCTGCTGTTCTCTGCGCTCACTTGGTACATTACAACCCTGTACAAATCCAGCTGCCCCAGCTGAACATGCCTGGAGAGAATCATACAATCAGCTAACTGTTCTGACTTTGTTTTTTTTTTTTTGCGGTACGCGGGCCTCTCACTGTTGTGGCTTCTCCCGTTGCGGAGCACAGGCTCCGGACGCGCAGGCTCAGCGGCCATGGCTCACGGGCCCAGCCGCTCCGCGGCATGTGGGATCTTCCTGGACCGGGGCACGAACCCGTGTCACCTGCATCGGCAGGCGGACTCTCAACCACTGCGCCACCAGGGAAGCCCTAACTGTTCTGACTTTGACTTCATGACCCCAAACGTGACGTGGGCCTGCAGAGCTGCCTGGCGATCACTGCATTTTCCCCAGTCCGGGCACTTGCCCCTTCACTCCACAAGATGACCTCCCATTCTTCTTCACACCCCAACGCCTCCTCACCCCTTCCCTCATTCTAAGCGAATAACCTTGATTCCTACCTTGCCGAGAAAATGGAAGCAATAGGAAAAGAACGCCCACCACACTTAGCTCCTTGCCCAGTCCGTATGCCCACAGGTTCCTCCCCTCCGGTTACACAGATGGGCTCCCGGCCCCCACCCGATGTCAGCCGCTCCATCCCTCCATCCCTGCTCACGGACTCAGGGAGGCTCTTCTAACCATTCTCCCCTCTCCTATACAATCAACTTCCGTCTCTCTTCTGGATCATTTCCATTAGCAAACAGGCTAATGTTTTTTCTCTCATTAAAAAAAATATCCGCTCTTGTCTCCCTACGTGCCCTGCAGGCTGCCACCCCACATCTTACCTCCCCTTTATAGCAAACTCCTCAAGAGCTGTCTACATTTTTTTTTTTTTTTTGTGGTACGTGGGCCTCTCACTGTTGTGGCCTCTCCCGTTGCGGAGCACCGGCTCCGGACGCGCAGGCTCAGCGGCCATGGCTCACGGGCCCAGCCGCTCTGTGGCATGTGGGATCTTCCCGGACCGGGGCAAGAACCCGCGTCCCCTGCATCGGCAGGAGACTCTCAACCACTGCGCCACCAGGGAAGCCCGAGCTGTCTACTTTGCTCTTGAAGACTTCTCTCATTGTCTCGTAACTCCGCCACGACTGCCATTGGCAGGGTCTCCGATAACCTCCATGAGGAGGACTCCTCTTCATTCGCCTCCAGCAACTCTCCCTTCATGCGGCCTCCTGGACACTCACTCTCCTGGATTTCCTCTCACCCTCAGCTGCTCTTTCCTGGTCTCCGTGTCAGGTCCTTCCTCTCCTCCCTGACATCCTAGTCTTGGGGAGCCTGTGGCCTCAATCCTTAGACCTGTTCTCTTCTCTGTAACGGCTTCCTCCACTCCTGGGCAGCTCATCCACCTTATGGTGTCAGATACGCTGATGATTCCCCAAACTGTTTCCCTCCCCCAGACCTGTCTCCTGAACTCCGAACTCACATATTCAGCTGTCTATTCACCGCCTCCCCTCGCATGTGTAACAGCCACCTCAAACACCATGTGATAGGCTGAATTTTGGATCCTTCCCCCCAAACCTGCCTTCCCCAGTCTTCCCCATCTCACTTAATGGCGTTTCCGCCCTTCTAGTCCCTGAGGCCGAAGCTCTGGTGCCGCCCTCATCTCCTGCCAGAATCACTGTCAGAGCCCCTTGGCTGGTCTTCTTGATTCCTCTTTCCCACCTACAGTCTGTCTTCCATAGCCAGAACGACCCCATCACCTCCCTGTTCAAAACCCTCCACTTCACACAGAACGAAAGCCAGAGACCTTGCCATAACTGCGCACACCCTTCCCCCTACCTCTCTGACCTCATCTCCTCCTCTCACTCCCCTCCAGCCTCACTGCCGCCCCAGCCGTCTCCGCCCTGCCAGATGTAAGCCTGCCAGCACGTTCCTGCCTCAGGGCCTTGCCTTGGCTTCTCCCTCAGCCTGCAGAGTTCTTCCTCCCGATATTTGCACAGCTTCCTCCCTCACCTCCTTCAAAGTCTTTGCATGAAAGTCATCTTCTCAGTGAAGCCACCCCTGACCACCACATACGATTTGTAACTTCCTCCACCCCAGGGCATGGCATGCTCCATCCTCTTCACCGTATTTTATTTATTTGACATCCCCCGCCCCCCCACCCGCCACCTCCCCCCCCACCCCGGGACATATCATCTTCCAACAGCAGCGGCCCTCACTATTTGAACTCTCACTATCCAAATATATGCTATAAATACCTGTAAACATTTCTATCCCAAACGCATTATCTGAATTGCAAACTTGTGAACATGAACTTGTGCATGCGGGGAACAGGATGTAGCTGCGGTGCAGCCACAGGACCATGGCCAGCTCACGCGCTTCCGAAGCATGGCACAGTACTGTTCTCATCTTTGCCAACCTTCTCCAAAGATTTAGCCCTTCACGGGTCCCAGTATTTGCTTCTTCCAGGTGCCAGGCACTACCAACTTGAGTCCAATTTCAAAACTATCTGTTTTTAAAATAATTAATTAATTAATGTTTATTGTCTCTTTCCTTCCACTACAATGATTAATCTTAAACTTTTCAGTCTCAGGATCTTTTTACACTCTTAAAAATTACTGAGGACCCCAAATAGCTTTTGTTTATGTACATGTATCTTTCAATGTTTACCACACTAGGAATTAAAACTGAGATATTGGGCTTCCCTGGTGGCGCAGTGGTTGAGAGTCTGCCTGCCGATGCAGGGGACACGGGTTCGTGCCCCGGTCCAGCAGGATACCACATGCTGCGGGGCGGCTGGGCCCGTGAGCCATGGCTGCTGAGCCTGCGCGTCCGGAGCCTGTGCTCCGCAACGGGGGGGGGGGGGCGGCCACAACAGTGAGAGGCCCGCATAACGCAAAAAAACCAAAAAACTGAGATATTAAAAATATGTATTAATTCATTTAAAAATAACTGTAATGAACTTATTATGTGTTTACATAAAAATATTTTTATGAAAAATATCTTCTCTAAAGCAAAAACAATTTATTAAGAAGAGGGCATCGTTTTTTTATGTATATAACAGCTTTATTAGAATATAATTCAAATACTACACAATCTGCCCATTTAAAATGTGCAATTCAATGGCTTTTAGTATATTCAGAGTTGTGCAACCAGAAACACAATCAATTTTACAACATTTTCACCACCCAAAAAAGGAACCCCATACTCATTAGCTGTCTGTCACTCTGCCAACCTTCCCATCCCTCTACCCCTAGGCAGCCACTAATTTAACTTTCTGACTCTATGGATTTGTCTATACTGGACATTTCATAAAACGGAATCATATAACATGTGGTCTTTTGTGACTGGCTTCTTTCATTTAGTATGTTTTCAAGGTTCATCAATATTGTAGCATGAATGTACTTTATTCTTTCTTTAAAAAAAATTAATTAATTAGGTTGCATTGGGTCTTAGTTGCAGCATGTGAGCTCCTTAGTTGTGGCAGGCAGGCTTCTCAGTTGCGGCTCACGGCCTCCTTAGCTGTGGCATGAGAACTCTTAGTTGCTGCATGCATGTGGGACCTAGTTCCCGGACCAGGGATCGAACCCAGGCCCCCTGCACTGGGAGTGAGGAGTCTTAACCACTGCGCCCTCAGGGAAGTCCCTGTACTTTATTCTTTTTTATTGCCAAGTAATACTCCATTGTATGGATATACCACATTTTATTTATTCATTCATCAATTAATGGACTTGGGTTGCTTCCACTTTTCAGCCATTATGCTGCCATGAACATTTGTGTGCAAAGTTTTGTGTGGACATGTTTTCATCTCACTTGGGTAATATTTATAGGAGTGGAACTGCTAGGTCATATGGTAACTCTGTGTTTAACCTTTTGAGGAACTGCCAGACTGTTTTCCACAGTGTCTGCACCACTGTACACACCTAACAGCTGTGTATGAGGCAGATGGTATACTTTTACACTTCTGTGAATCTCTTTGACATCTGGCTTAATAAAAGACAACCAGGTTCTCATACCTGTTTCTGTAACCAATCTGTTACAAAATATTGTTTTGGTTGAGTATATTAAAAAAATCCAGACTCAGAGAGATACGAAGTTAGAAAAAGGAAGAACATTTTAACAGCCTTTTCAAATAATGGTGGACTATTTTTCTTTGATAGTATACCAAAACTCTACAAGTGGTAGTCTCTTAAAGGTCAGTCGCAAAGTAGAGCCTGAAACCGTATCAATAAGGTTTTATAGTCTGTTATATATTAACATCCAGTCAATTAACAGAAAAAGGATATCAGTCGCAAAGTAGAGCCTGAAACCGTATCAATAAGGTTTTATAGTCTGTTATATATTAACATCCAGTCAATTAACAGAAAAAGGATATCACTGGAAAAACTGGGAAATTTGAATAAAGTCTGTAATTTAGTTAATAGTGTTGTACCAATGATAATTTCTTAGTTTTGATAAATACCATGATTAAGAAAGATGTTAACACTGGGAGAAGCTGCGTGAGGGGTATATGGGAACTCTATGTACTACTCCTGCACCTCTTCTGTAAATTTAAAATTATTTTTAAACAAAAAGTAAAAAATAAAATCCAATCCATTGACCTGTTTTGTTCTTTGAATGGATCTTTACGCAGCGCAATTTTGTGACCTCATGCATTGGTCATTTGGAAAATACTGGTTCACTGAGTTACGCGAATCTTTCAAATGTTACTCATTACACAATATAAAAAAATCACGACAGTTACTATCACTACAGACCTTTTTAGGAAAGTCTTCAAGAACTGGGAAGCTGGGACTTCCTGCTGGCGCAGTGGTTAAGAATCCGCCTGCCAGTGCAGGGGACACGGGTTCGAGCCCTGGTCCGGGGAGATCCCACATGCCTCCAAGTAACTAAGCCCGTGCGCCACAACTACTGAGCCTGTGCTCTAGAGCCCATGAGCCGCAACTATTGAGCCTGCGCTCTAGAGCCCATGAGCCACAACTACTGAGCCTGCGCTCTAGAGCCCGTGAGCCACAGCTCCTGAGCCCACGTGCCACAACTACTGAAGCCCATGTGCCTAAAGCCTGTGCTCTGCAACAAGAGAAGCCACTGCAATGAGAAGCCTGTGCACCGTAACGAAGAGTAGCCCCTGCTCGCTGCAACTAGAGAAAGCCCGCACAGCCACGAAGACCCAATGCCGCCATAAATAAATAAATAAATAAATAAATAAATAAATAAATAAAAAGAACTGGGAAGCTGTTAAGCTTACAATGACAAAGACAAGTTTTCCAAAATTCTGGTTTTCACTTGAAAGCTCAAATGTCATTTATTATTGGCTCAAAATATTCTCAGTTGTTTCCCTCAAAGTGGGAAACTGTTCATTTTCTGAACGGGCTTACTCTGTTCATTTTCAAGAAAGTATCTTCCAAATACCTGAGTCTGAATAACCAGTTTGTCTGTAAGCCCCTCTTTCAAGTACAAATGGTGTTCCATGATAAAGCAGCTACTTCAATGCACAGCTCAGTTGTATGAGGACTTGTCCTCGAGACAACGGTAGCCGCCTCTGTGAAGCAGGAGCGCTGTATGCGCATTTCCGTTTCATCACACAGACTATTAAAAAGACGTGTATTCCAAGGTTGAGACAAAATAAATTAACAGTTTTTACTGCTTCTCCAAGGACATTCTTAAGCAAAACTGGCTTTTCCTCTCTTCCTTCTAGTTTGCGATGGTAGGCAATACAATGACTACTGACATCCTGATTTGCACTAAGGGCCAGCCAGCCATTTTACCAGTCATTGCTCTTGTAACTTCAATGCAAATGTCAACGTGGTGGAAAGGGCAAGTAAAGCCACAGTATTATCATGAAAACAGTTTGGATCTTACGTATCCCCTGAGACGGTCTTAGGGAGCCCAGGCTCTGCAGACCTCATTTTGAGAACTGCTGCTCTATCAGCACGTAAAGGGCCTTAAAGGCAGGGGTTTGGGTGTGTTTTGTTCACTGCTGAATCCCCTGTGCCTAGAACAATACTTGGCCTATAACAGGTGCTCAATAAATATTTATTAGATAAATGTGTAAATGAATAAATAAGTGACTGGATAAAGGAATGTGATAACATCTGTAATTACTTTCAGCTGCTTGGAAGTCAAGCAATAAAAAATTTAGGATATTTGTAGCTTTGGGGTATAATTTAAAATTTTACGGAATGCTAAATATTTAATCAGGAAATAAAAGGCATTATTTCTTTTGGCAAAGGCATTTAACTGCGGGGATGCAAAAGCAGCAAGGAACTTTCAAAACTGTACCAACAGTGTTTGCATTGGAAGGCAACTGCTTTTAGCTATGCAAATAACTCCTGAAAACTGGAACACTGCCCGTGACCTAGAAACAGGTGCGAAATCGGGAAAGGAGGAAAAGAACCGCAAGTTTCCACTCGCCCATCATGGTCCCACACTTGTTTTTTCGACCCACAGTGTCTGGAAACGTTTCACAGAATCGAGAGGAATTATGCACGAAGATGAACAGGGAGTCTGAATATAAGGGACACACAGGAAATCATAAGGAGTAATTAAAGTGTTTCAAGTTTTGAGGACTAAATTAACATAATGTATTTATCTCAGAAAGAGAACTGAGGACCTCGGCGTATGGTTCACATACTGCGAAAATGCTACAGACGTGGGTTTTAGTGAAGCCAAGAAACCGCTGCACAACAAACAGGTGAGCCAGTAATCAAATGTTCTGGTTAGTAGTGAGTTTCCTTACAGCCCACTATTTTTCCATGAAATAGAACTCAGTAAATACACCATTCTTAAGCTGAAGGATTCCATCGTTTAGTGGTTCCAGAGGCACTTCAGACTCTCAGTAAGCTTTAGGGATCGTCATTAAAAGGGACTGATCGGTTAAGGAAGCCCTGGTGTCGGAGTTTAACGTCTACATACGTTACTGGCTCTCTGGTTTCTAGTCCCACTTCTGCCACCTAGTATCACCTGGCAACAGGTAAATTCCTTGACCTTTCTGGAGTTCAGTTTCTCCTGAAACTGAAATTCCAAATGCTTAGAATATGAATGTTTGTGAAATACTTTGGGTCCCCTGGAGTTACTGAGGTAATTTCAAGGAATTAAATGTGGGGATGACTCAGAAGACAAAACACCCCAGTAAATTTTAAACTGTCAAGTCTGAAATAATAACCTACAAGTTTCTTCCACCCTATAGAAAACTGCCAAAGCTGCTTCCCCAACCCATACATCTCCTTATACCCAGAAATCCCAGGAATAAGACCAAAACCTACACAAGCCACCCTAGTAACTTCTGAATTTCTAGCCACCCTAGTAACTTCTGAATTTCTAGATCCAGAAGCATGAACTTCTGGATCTTCATGCTAATCCTGTTAGACAGGCAGGGCAGGGAGAGCCACTTTTATCCTTCAGACAAAGAAACTAAGGTTTAAAGTGACTGAGTGCTTTAACTAAGATGCAGAACTGGGATCCAGTAGGTCGCAGGAGCTCAATCGTCTTCCCACTATTGCACCTGCTTTGCTGAGTGAAGGACGAGAGAGCTGGTCCCCTACCAGCATCTCTGAAGCCCCGACAGTGGGCACAAGGTTATCTAGCTTCCTTGGGTCCTGAACAAACAATCCTGTTCAACTCACCTGTAGCTTCACAGCGATGACCACTGAGTTAAGGTCTTTGTCCATTTCTTTTAGCATGACAAGTTTCTTCAGGGTCAAGCTGAACAGCCTAGAAAAATTTTGAGAAAGAAGATCGAGTCAAATGTAAGGAACTTATGAGAAAAGTGACAGTCTGTTGAGGAAATGCTGCTTTACCTAAAGGAAGAATGTTAGAATGCTGTTTACTGTGTCTACCATCAGTAAAACAGCATCCCCCTTATTTAACCTTTGTACTTGGTAAGTGTCAAAAAGGTACATTATTCCATGAATGTCTGTGGATGCCCCTTTATCTCCAGCCAAAACCAAGATGCCTTTTCACTCCTAATATGTGGGAGCCGTTTCTGGGAGCGGGGAGTAGACCAGGGAGGGGCATCAGTGTTTATTTTGCTTGCCCAGTTCCAGTTCCACCTTATATCTAAGCACACCTGAAACATTTACCGATGTAAATCTGTAGCAACAAAGAGAAAATCCACACAAACAAAACAGAAACCATTTGGCAGGAAATGCTTTAAATGACCACAAATTCGATTTCAGCCAAACTTTGCTTCAAACATGCAGAAAATCTTCAGTGCCACAATGAGGAAGTTCTCCTTAATTAAAAGCAATGGGACTGTCCCTCACTCTGGAGTCTTGGCATCTCTAATGTGACTCGACCTTGGCCTCCCAAGGCAGGGCTACCCTGGGCTTCTAGCAGGAGCTGGGAGGGAAACTGCAGATGCTGCCCTTCTGCTTCTGGTTTGAGTGGTTCAAGTCCTTAAAACATCCTTCTCCCTGGTGAGGTTCTGGAGGATGGTTATAGGTGGGACGCTGCCAACCCGAGTCAGGTCCTGAGACCCCGACTTGGCCTGGGGCTCATTTTCCCTGTTTCCCGTCGATCTCACCTCTGGGCCTCCTCCTTACTCTCTAAGCTCCAGTCGCCCCGAATTCATTTCTGCTCCTCGCGTGTCCACTCTCTCACCTCTGGGCCTTCTTCCAAAGGGCAGGGCCCAGTACAGCTGCTCCGCAAATATTTGTTAATGAAGTTTAGCACTTTCTTAAAACGGCCTCTAGCTAAAACCAGGTGAACAAGAATACATGTTGAAGAAATTCATGTAATTCATGAAAAAAGGGGGGCAAATCCAGATCCACAGAACTGAATTCTAATTTTGAATTCACCCTCACCCCAAACACTTGCTAAGATCTGCTGACACGAAGCAAATAAAACTCTTTCTTTCCTTTTGCTTTAAGTCACAATCAAAATCAACTAAAAGAGAGCCTATCAAGTCTTTTCATATACATTATTTCATCCAGAGCTCAAAAACATGACTCTGTGTGTGTGTGTGTGTGTGTGTGTGTGTGTGTGAGTGTGTGTGTAGGGGGCAGGGGTCACTGCTCTACCCGTATAACAGAAGAGGAAACAGATTCTTTTTTTTTAAATTTTATTTATTTTTGCCTGCGTTGGGTTTTCGTTGCTGCACGTGGACTTTTCTCTAGTTGTGGTGAGCGGGGGGGCTACTCTTCGTTGTGGTGCGCGGGCTTCTCATTGCGGTGGCTTCTCTAGTTGCGGAGCACGGGCTCTAGGCGCACGGGCTTCAGTAGTTGCCGCACACGGGCTCAGCAGTTGTGGCACATGGGCTTAGTTGCTCCACAGCATGTAGGAGCTTCCCAGACCATGGATCGAACCCGTGTCCCCTGCACTGGCAGGCGGACTCTTAACCACTGCGCCACCAGGTTAGTCCTGGGAAACAGATTCTAAACAGAGTAGTGACTCAGCTAAATTCCCACAGCTAGTAAGTGACAGAGCTAGATTCTAACGCCAATCTCCTTGTGGTAGGCAAATAATATCTCCTAATCCTCAGAACCTGTAAACTTTTTACAGGGCAAAAGGGACTCCGCAGATGTGATTAAATTAAGGTGGAGAGATGATCCTGGATTATCTGGATGGGTCCACTACAATCACAAGTCTTTATAAGAGGGAGGCAGGAGGGCCCAAGTCAGAGAGTGAGATGTGACCACGGAAGCAGAAGTCGGAGTGATGTGTGGCTGGCTCTGAAGATGGAAGAACCCCAGGGTCAGGGGCCAAGGAATACAAGCAGCCTCTAGAAGCTGGAAAAGGCAAGAAAACCGACGTTCCCTGGAGCCTCCAGAAGAAATGCAGCCTTGCCACCGCCTTGATTTTGGCCCAGTGAAACCCATTTTGGACTTCGGATCTCCAGAATTGTGAAAATAAACGTGTGTTTTGTTTTCAGCCACTAAGTCCGTGGTCATTTGTTACAGCAGCTGTAGGAGCTAATACGCTTCTCCTCTTAAGACCTGAGGCCTCCACTACACAGCTGCCTCCTCAGCCAATGACTGGCGCTCCCGCACCTGTGCTCCTAAAACACGCTCAGGTCTGTTAAACTGGAGTCACCATGGTTCATGCTCGCCGCCCCCTCTCCCCCGCCCATCAACAGCTACCCACGGCATCACTTGTTTCTCCTTTCCCTTCAGAGTAGAAACGTGCTGGCCCAAAAGGAACTCTGGTTCTGCCAACACCCAAGGGATTATTACATTTCACATAGTTGACTACTAAGAAGTGTTACTAACTACACTGTTCAGCTGATTTTCCAGGCTTGTTGGAGAGGAAAGGGAAGGAACACAACTGGGATGAGCAAATGGAAAAGACTGGATATGCCCAATTTTGTTCCTCATCTAAGGCTGCCGATTACAAATGCTTCTGATAAGTTGGGTTTTCGTTTGTTTCCAAAGCACCTACAGACGGATGCGCTGGTGCTGAATAAACTCACTGCGAGAAAAAAAGAGTCACAGGAATAAACTGGGAACACGCGTGTTTCTTCCCCTCTGCTTGTGATCCTTCACCCTCTCACACATTCCACACGTTGAGAGAGCATCTCCTGTACGCCAGGCACTGGGTTAGCGGGAGTTTAGAGGACATGGTCCACAGCCTCATGGAGATTACAGTCTGGTGGGGAAGACAAGCAACGACTTACACGACACTTCTTGTCCTCAGCTCTTCTATGCCCCATGAGGCTCTGGACCATCTTTCCTCTTACATAACATATAAAATATTGTAATAGGTAATATGGTGGAATTTTGTTAGGAGGGAAAAACACATCATATACCAATAAATATTTGGTGAATAAATAAACAAACCTTTAGGCCACAGCACCTTATGTCAAGAAGAAAGCCAACAATGATCTAGTACCTTAGGTAACAAAATAATAACAAGACTGGATGTGTTTAGTGTTTGCTCAGAAACTAGACATGCCACATTGATTTCCATACTATTGGCAATCAGTTCAACAGGTCTTTTTGTTTGTTTTTAATGGTATCACTCAAGGGGATGTGGGGACTTAAATGTATTCTGGTTCTTCAAAGCATAAGAAAATGTGACTCATTAAGCATCTACCATGTACCAGTTGCTTGAGATACATTTCACTACTTCATGTAAGTCTTACAATAATTCTAAGAGGTGGGGTACTCTACCTAGCTTACAGATAAGGATGTTGAGAAGGATTAAGAAACTTGCCCAAGGTCACACAAGAAAGTGGTTGAGCCAAGATGCAAACTTAGGTTTATCTTAGGTCAGAACCCAATTAAAATTAGTACAGGGCACTTATTTGAAGGTAAGAAGAAATTATTTTAATCACAAGTAAATATTTCCGACAGATATCTTAATACAATAGAAAAACTCTGAGTAAATAAGACACATTTCTCCTTAAACCCACACTCACACAATACTGATTGAAACAGTCCCAGATATAGTTCTGAGGATGACTGAGTCTGGCAAGATGTTCCGACGGAGGTGTCTCAACAAGTAAGAGGCTGATTAGATGCTGATCCTAGGGTTTTTTGTTACTATATGTTTTATCGGTTGGGCACTTCATATGCAGTAAAAATACAGTACCCAAGGCCTGAAAGAAGAGTCCTTCCCTGACCATACTCCAGCTTTAATCAGTTTTTCTACAGCAGAAAATAACTTTACACTAAAATCATAAAGACTGGTAATTCCAAGTGCTAGTGAAGATGTGGACTAACCAGAAGCCCCATACGTGGCTGGTAAGAGTGCAGCGTCAGACAGGTATCTGAGAAACCACCTGGTAGCTTATTAGTAGATATTAAATACATGCCTATTCCTCTGCCCAGGTCCCAAGAGAAGCCGAGAAAAACGAGGGCACAGGCCACACAAAGACAGAATGTTCACAGCAGCCCTAAACTGGAAACAGCCTAAGTGTCCACTAACAGGATGGACCAACGAATTGTGGCATACAAAGACGACAAGCTACTGATGCATGGGACAACATGGACAAATTTCAGAAACACTGTGCTAAGCTAAAAAAGGCAGACACAAAAGACTATATGATTCCACTCATACGAAGTTCAAGGATAGGTAAGACCAATGCATGGCGATAGGAGCCAGTTCAGTAACTGAGGCAGGTGGAGACATTGACTGGGAAGGGTCTTAAGGGAACCCTTTGGGGGTGACTGAGACACCCACGACGGTGGCCACGTGGATATTCACACCTGCAAAAATCCACAGAGCTGCTTTATGTTCAAGGCCCAGGCACCACACTGTACACAAACTACACATCAAAAAAAAGACTTTTAAGACCAGAATGAAGGCTTTAGAGTCAGACATAACCTGGTCTGAATTACAGTTCTGTCATATTACTCTGTCAGTCATCCATCAGCCTATGCTGAGCTAGTCACTGTTCCAGTCACTTGCGATGCATCAGGAAACAAAACAGACAAAATTCTTGTCATGGAATTTATATTCTAGAGAAAAAAACTGTCAATAACAATAAACATAATTATTAAATAAATTACATAGTATGTTAGATTGTGTTAAAATAGAGCTAGGTGAGGGGGATTGGGAGTGTGAGGCAGAGGAGGGCAGGGAGCGTTGTAATTCTAAGTAAGGTGGTCAGGGTAGGCCTCACTGAGAAGTTCTAGATTAAGGGAAAGAAGTGCAAAGGAGCACACCTGGTCTGTTTGAGAAATATTAAGGCCAGTGGAGCTGAAGCAGAGGGAGCAAGGGTGACAGTGGTATGGGACAAGGTCAAACGCATGCATTGTGGGTAGCGGAGCCATACCAGCTATGCAAAGCTTTGTAAACCACAGTAAGGATCTGGTTCTTACTCTGCAAGAAATGGGGAGCCACTGGCTTTACGTGAGAGAGACATGACCTGTTTTACATTTTAATGGGATTCTTTTAGCTGTTCTATTAGGACAGAATGGAGGGAAGCCAAGGGAAAAGGGGAAAAGGTTGAGAGTTAGAAAGCAACTGCAGTAGTGCAAGCAACAGACGGCAGAGGTTTGGAGGGTAGGGGCAGTGGAGGTGGTGAAAAGTGGTTTGAATTCTGGATATATTGTTGAAAATATAGGCTTTGGGGCCTGAACATCTGGAAAGATGGGGTTATCATTAACTGAGATGGGGAAAGCTCTGGGCAAGGCTGGTTTTGGGAGTTTAAGATTGAGAGTTCAATTTTGGACGTTTTAAATTTGAGATGTCTAGTAGAGATGCTGAGCAGAGAGTTAAGGTACACAAGTCTGCCTGTGGGCTGGGAACATCAAGACGGAAGTGCAGCATAAAGATGGAATTTAAAATCATGAGGATGAGTGAGTATACAGAGAAGAGGACCAGGACTGAGCCCAAGAATATTTCAACATTAAGACAGAGAGATGAAGAGGATGAACTAGCAAAGGATATGAAGAAGAATTAACCAGTGAAGCAGGGGGAATATCAAATGAACGCGATATTCTAGAAGCCAAGAGGGAATGGTCAGCTGTATCGCTTGCTGCTGATGGGTCAAGAGGGGCACTGAAAACTGGTCACTGAATTTAGCGATATGGAAGCCACTGAGGACCTCAACAAGGGCGGTTTCACTGGAAGAGTGAAAATGAAAGCCAAACTGGAATAAATTTAAGAGAGAATGGGAGGAAAGGAACTGGGAGATAGCAAATCTGTTTCAATCTTAGCTCTATCCCCGTATCCTGACTGTAAACTTCCTGTCCAACAGAAATATAGTGCAAGCCACATTTGTAATTTAAACTTCTCCTGATAGCCATATTTTTTAAAAAGTAAAAACAAAGGTGAAATTAACTTTAGTAATATATTTTATTTAACTCAATATATCCAAAATAGTATAAACAATATATTAAAATATCAATATATGTAAAAAGAATAATATACCTCGACCAAGTAGGTTTTATCTCAGGAATGCAGGACTTCCCTGGTGGCGCAGTGGTTAAGACTCCATGCTCCCAATGCAGGGGGCCTGGGTTTGATCCCTGGTCAGGGAACTAGATCCCACGTGCATGCCGCAACTAAGAGTTTGCATGCCGTAACTAAGGAGCCCACCTGCTGCAACTAAGACTCAGTGCAACCAAATAAATTAAGAAAAAAAAGGTATCTAAGATTGGAATTTATTTTCAGATGATGTGATTATCTATATAGAAAATTTGATGTAATCTTCAAAAAATATTAGAATAATAAGTGAGTTTAGAAAAGTTGCAGGAAACAAGATCAATATAATCAATATACAAAAATCAATGGTATTTCTACATACTGGCAACAAATAATTAGAAATTGAAACTTGAAAAAATACAATTTACAACTGCATCCAAAAAAATGACATATACAGGGATAAATCTGACAAATAACATACAAGACCTACACACACTGAAAATTATAAAACATTGCTGAGAGAAATTAAAGAAGACCTAGATAGAGAGACATACATTGTTTGAGTTGGATACCCAATTAAAAAAATGGAATTTCAATTCATACCTTAAGTTGTCTACAGAAATTAATTCAAAATGGACTACAAATCTAAATGTAAACATAAAATTATAAGACTTCTAAGGAAAAAACACAGGAGAAAATATTTGGAACCTTGGGTTAGGCAAAAATTCCTTAGACATGACACCAAAGAACAATCCCTAAAAGAAAAAAATGAGGAAACTGGACTTTGTCAAAATGAATTTGAAAGATGCTATTAAGAGAATGAAAAGACAAGCCATAGAGTGGGATACAATACTTGCAGATCACCTATTTGATAACAGATTGGTCCAGAATATATAGAGAATTCTCAAATTTTGATGTTAGGAAAACAAACATCCCAGTGAAAAAAATGGGCAAATGTTTTGATCAAACACTTCACCAAAGAAGGTATACAGAAGGCAAGACATATGAAGAGATGCTCAACCTTACCAGTCAGTAGGAAAATGCAAATTACAATCACAATGAGAGACCACTACCTTCCTGCTTGAAAATCGAAATTTAAAAGACTGGGCATTACTCACTGTTGGTGAGGACGTGGAGCAACTGAAACTCACACTGTGGACGGGAATGTAAAATGTACAGTCAGTCTGGAAAACAGTTCAGCAGTTTCTTTTTTTTTTTTCTTTTTTTTTGCAGTACGCGGGCCTCGGCAGGCGGACTCTCAACCACTGCGCCACCAGGGAAGCCCTAGCAGTTTCTTAAAAAGTTATACTGACACCTACCATATGATCCAGTCATTCCACTCCTGTGTATTTACCCAAGAGAAAAGGAAATATATATTCCCATACAAAGAACTGTACCTGAATGTTCACAGCAGCTTTATTTGAAATAGCCCCAAACTAGAAACCACCTAAATGTCCATCAACAGACGAATGGATAAACAAACTGGTATATCCACACAATGGAATATTACTTAACAATAAAAATGGATGAACTACTGATGCACATGACATGAATGAACTCAGAATAATTCTGAGTGAAAGAAGCCAAAAAAGAGGTACAAAGTGTTCTAGAAAATGCAAACCTTTAGTGACAGAAGGCAGACCTGTGGTTACCTTAGGATGGGGACGGGGTGGCGGTGTACAGAAAAGCATTAACTTGCAGGCCCGAGAAAAGGCCTGCTTACAGGATGGGCCCTTGCCTGACATCTTGGATCTTGGGAGGGCTTCCAGAACTGGTCAGAGTGGCTCTCTGTGCCTGAACTGTTTTTTACAAATGATGTGGTTTATGCTGAATACATGTTGCCCTCCGTGCTAGGAAGAGGGTACCCAACTGGCCAGCCCCCAGCAAGAATCTGGGCAGTACGTCTCTAAGGAGCTTCCCTGGTAAGAACATTTCATATGCGTTGTCACAATCCAGTGCTGGAGGAATTAGGTCCTGTGTGGCTCCAATGGGGAAGGACTCTTGGAATCTTGCACCTGGTTTCCTCTAGATTTTATCCATGCACTTTCCCCCCTGACTTGGCTTTTGTATCCTGTAACTGAAATAAATCATAGCTGTGACTACAACTATATACTGAGCCCTGTGAGTTCTCCTAAGAATCATCAAACCTGGACTTCACTGGTGGCGCAGTGGTTAAGAATCCACCTGCCAATGCAGGGGATACAGGTTCAAGCCCTGGGCCGGGAAGATCTCACATGCCACGGAGCAACTAAGCTCGTGTGCCACAACTACTGAGCCTGCACCCTAGAGTCCGTGAGCCACACTACTGAAGCCCCTGTGCCTAGATCCTATGCTCCGCAACAACAGAAGCCACCACAATGAGAAGCCCGTGCACCGCAACGAAGAGTAGCCCTCACTTGCCGCAACTAGAGAAAGCCTGTACACAGCAACAAAGACCCAATGCAGCCAAAAAAATTAATTGATTTAAAAAAAAAGAAAAGAATCAGTGGTCTTGGGGACCCCCGACATAGAGGGGGCGGGAAGGAGCAATTACAAAGGGTACATTGGAGTGATGGATATGTCATGATCTTCATTGTGGTGGTTTCACTGTATTTGTGTCAAAAGTTGTCAAATTATACACTTTAAATATGTGCAGTTTACTGTATATCAATTATACTTCAATAAAGCTGTTTTTAAATTTTATTTATTTATTTTTGCCTGCATTGGGCCTTCGTTGCTGCGCACGGGCTTTCCCTAGTTGCGGCGAGCGGGGGCTACTCTTCATTGTGGTGTGCGGGCTTCTCCTTGCAGTGGCTTCTCTCGTTGCAGAACACGGGCACTAGGTACGCAGGCTCAGTAGTTGTGGCACACGGGCTTAGTTGCTCCGCGGCATGTGGGATCTTCCCGGACCGGGGCACGAACCCGTGTCCCCTGCATCGGCAGGTGGACTCTCAACCACTGCGCCACCAGGGAAGCCCGGCAGGAGGATTCTTAACCGCTGCACCACCAGGGAAGTCCAAAGCTGTTTTGTTTTAAAAGGAAGGTTCTACCCAGTGTGCTAGAGTCTGCTAATTGCCTACCCAACATCTATCTTCCCCTTCCTACTTAATAAAAGAGCACCAGTTCTTAGCTGAGCATGTTTCTTCCTGAAATAAAAGACCACGCTTTCCGGCTTCCTTTGCAGCTAGGTTGAGAACACGTGACTGAAATCTGGCCAATGTGTAAGTGGACGTATTAGGTAGGACATGTGGGAAGACTTTTTTTAAAGGGAGCTCACTCACGTGACAGGACCCTCTTTTGTCCTTTCTCCTTCTTCTGGTCTGTGATGCAGGCTGATGGCCTGAGCTCCGGCAGCTAACTTGGACCATGAGGAAACTGTGATAATTCAATCCATGTGTCAGGAACGTCAATTAGAAAGAGAGGAGCCAGGATCCCTGACGACACCATGGGAGCTACTCTATCAGCCCTGGACTGTTCACCTCTGGATTTTTTATTTTTTATGTGAGAAAGCAATAAGCCGCTATCTTATATAAATCTTTTCTTATTTTTTGTTATATGCAGGTAAAGCTATTCTTTTTTTTTTAATTAATTAATTTATTTTGGCTGCATTGGGTCTTTGCTGCTGCGCGCGGGCTTTCTCTAGTTGTGGCAAGTGGGCTTCTCTTGCTGCGGAGCGCAGGCTCTAGGCACACGGGCTTCAGTAGTTGTGGCACGCAGGCTCAGAAGTTGTGGCTCATAGGCTCTAGAGTGAAGGCTCAGTAGTTGTGGCACACGGGCTTAGCTGCTCCGTGGCATGTGGGATCTTCCCGGACCAGGGCTCGAACACGTGTCCCCTGCATTGGCAGGCGGATTCTTAATCACTGCGCCACCAGGGAAGTCCCGGTAAACCTATTATTAATATATGGGAATAGATTCCCAAGATGTTAGGACTTTAGTCACCAGCTCCCAGATACTTTTAAGAAAACCAGCTGAATTATTCCTAGAGTCCATTTTAATGGGTGATGCCCTATGAGGAAATCCCAACTCCCATCCTTATAGAAGGAAAGGGAGTTTTCTCAAAAGTTGAAGGAAAAAAGATTCTTTCCATGATCCCTAAAAGAACCAAATCCCTAGTCTTCTGCACTTCAGAGAGCTAACTAGGAATCTCCACGGTACAGAGGGTTGGAAGCAGGTCCCACAGCACCACTTAGAAATATGGGAGCTGAATGAAGACCCCTCTGTACCCCACCCTCCTACCCACCTCCTCATCTGGGGATGAGGTGGGACGGCAGTTCTAGTTAAAAGTCCTTAATCAAAGGGGGTTTCAAATGGAAGGTATGGCTGGGGTTCCCCAGCTAGTCCACCTCCGGAACGTCAGTGAAAAGCCAGACAGAGAAAGGCATGCCTCTAGGTAATAGAACTCAAAGAAATCAATGGTTTAAAGTAAAACAATGTCACAAAGATGGCTGGAATCCAAAGGACTTATAAAGGAGGATCCCAGGTTATTCAGCTCAAAGATAATCTTGCTCTCTGCAAAGGAATTTTGAAAATATATTGATAACAGGACTTGTTTACTGTCATTTTTAAAGACTCCACTTGGAAATCTTAGTTAAGTCCCTTATTAACAAACTAATAAAACAACAAATAATGGTCCCCTGATTACTCAAAGTCCTTCCTTCTGCATCTTGATCTTTTCCTGATCCCACCCCTTATTTCCTTGTTAGGTAACCCTGGTGACCCCTTTGCCTCAGTTTTCTCACATAAAATGAAGATAACCCTTTCTACTTAATAACACTGTGATCCGGATTAATTGAGAGACTGAAAGGCAGCACAGGGCCTGGCATATGGTGAGATGCAGTAAACGCTACACTTGGACCCATCAGCATTACCATCGTCATCATCATCATCACTCTTACTTGTTTACTGTTTAAGCCTGTGTTTGGTTAGCTCTTCTGTGGGATCAACTTCTATGGGATCAACTTCCTTCCAATAAGAGCAGTGAGGCAACTGCCCTTGTAAAGAGGAGGGAGCTCCTGGTCTCTCCCCGCATTCCCTGCACTGAGCCATTTCTCTCCCACTTCACGGGCACTCGAGCCCTTGCGGAGAACATCCTCACTGCGATCATCCACAGGAAGGATGAAGTCAGAGGAACACTGATGGCATCTAGAATTGGGTTAAAGACCTTCTCTTTGCCCAGCAAGATCTCCATCAACCATTTACTGTACATCTTCTCTGAACTTCAGCTCTATGCTAGAAGATGTGAGGTACATAGAAACAGGAGGCATAATCTCTGCTTCTGAGCAGCTTTTGAGAGACGGGAATTAAGTATATTGAACAGTTTGTCAACAAATGTAACACTGCATACATAATACAAGTACTAAATTACATAAAAGAAGATCACAAGTAATTGAGCTGCGGCTTCAATGAGGACATATTATTTGAGCCCAGGTAAATTCTCTCAAGAAATTGTTTTCTTTAGATCTTATTAGACTAAATCTGAAAGAATAAAAATAAAGCTTGATAACTAGGTATACAATGGAACAAAAATATAATAAGAATCTTTTGAAACCTTCTAAATTATTCTAGTTTGTGCTTTGCTGTAAGATAAAAGAGAAACAGCCTTAAGTGCTATCTACAAATGATCTCCAATCTGCATTTAACAACTGTTTCAAACTTCTCCCCAAGCAAACCAGAACTAGAGGGGCTCACCAGGAGAGAAACAGTCTCATATTCCATCCCCAGCCCCCAGCCCCATTCTGATAGGGTATCAGTGAACAATGAAGTGGCCATATTTTAGACAGAAAAGGGGGAAGAAAGGAGAAACAAAGATCTGGATGAAATAAAAAACTGAAGAGCTAGTCTCTGAACCAAACCGACAGTCCTCTTGGGACCAGAGCAGATAAATGCTGGACCAGAAGCCAAGTGACCTGGATCATTCTTTTGTCCCAACAAGAAATGGCTGTGTCACGTGAGCAAGTCTCGCTTTTCTCCCCTGCAGTTCTTTAATCCTAAAATGGGAAGAGTGAGCTCTGCCTTCCCTCTACAACAGCATTTATCAGGATAAAGTGCAAATCAATAGAAAAAAATTATGGGAAAGGTTTTTCTTTGTGAGAGTAACTCCATTTCTAAAACGGTCTCCATTTTAACAGGGCGCCTGTAGAGGTCTGCATGAGCTTCAGTAACAATAACGTGAAAGGTAAATTTCTGAGCAGTGTATTTTATTGCTTACGAAGTTACTTGACTACGTAGATATTGAAATTATTACTTCACGTGAAATAGCGTAATTTTCACTGTGAAACAATTAACTAAGGCATTATTATTTTAAAATGAGTAGCCCTAAAGCAGATTTTTAAAAAGTAAAGTGACTAAATTATCATCCGGAAAGGCACAACTTGGAAGAGATGGGCTGAATGAGATGCAGAGGAGAGTGGATTTTCCAGTGAATGGATAAGAGGAAAAAAGATTTCCTGTCTCTAACTGTCTCGCAAGAAATCAGATGGCACTAGGCATTGTTCAAATGGAGAAACACCAGAGAATGAGAAAAACTTAGACCCAAACAAGAAACAGAACCCAGGAAGATGCTTAGACACGTTTTATTCCCCAGCCATCTGATATGACTCTACGAAGCACAGGAATGTAAGGTTATGAATAAATCCCTAATTTTCAGCTACTGAGCATATGTTTATCTTTGGAGTATAAATGCCAATCACTTGCACATACCAACAAGATTTGTAACATTTTCCCCTCTTTCACAAAGTTCTTGATGATAGTCTTCTGGATAGGAAAACAGGCCTCGAATGTGTGGGGAGGTGTGGAGGGGGCTTGCCTATTAAAATCAGACAGGACAATTTTCAGGTCTGCAGCCCCTTAGTAAGATAGAAGAGACTGAAGTGTACGTTCTCTCATCTATAAAATAGAACTGCTGTGTGAACTAGCAAATGGGAAAGCACCTAGCACAGAGCCTGGCACATCAGAAGTGCTCAAAAAGGGTACATGCCGTCAGCATCGGACAAGTCCCAGTCACTTAAATTACTGTCCCTCATTGTGACAACCCCTTAATCCACGTGTTTCAGTGATAGAGGTAGAGGGCATGTGTGGGAAGGACAAAAACAAACAAATAAAAACCCTCGAGGGTGCAGCCAAAAATAACAGGGGCAAGAACCAATAAAATATATGAAAACAAAAATATATCATATCCAAGGAGACTCCCAAGGCACGCATGGTTGAATATTAGGAACTTAGTAATACATGTTATCACATTAATAAGCTCAAAAAATACAATTATTTTATTAGATGCTGAAAAGGAATTTGATCAAATTCAACATGCACTCCTAATTTAAAAAGACCCTTGGGAAAAGAACGATAGAAAAATACCTCCTTAACATAAACTTTAAACATATATATTTTCCATATAGTCAGCATCAGGATTGAAGGTGAGAGACCAGAGCATTCCTTCTGAAGACAGTAACAATATATAGGCCTATCTCTGCTACTTATATAAAACTGGTCTTAAAAGCTGGCTGAAGTAATTAGAAATAAATGATATAGAAGCAAGGAGGAGACAAAACTAGCCCATCTACAGGTGTGTGACTGTGCACTAGCACTCAAGAGAATCAACCAAAAAGCTAGTGGAGTCATTAAGAAAATATCAAAATAAATATATAAAAATCAAAAGTCTGCTTAATGCGGATGCTAACCAATAATTAAATATAATTGGAGGGACTTCCCTGGTGGCATAGTAGTTAAGAACCCGCCTGCCAATGCAGGGGACACGGGTTCCATCCCTGATCCGGGAAGATCCCACATGCCGTGGAGCAACTGGGCCCGTGTGCCACAACTACTGAGCCCATGTGCCTAGACCCCGTGCTCCGCAACGAGAAGCCACCGCAATGAGAAGTCTGCGCACTGCAACGAGAAGTAGCCCCCGCTAGCTGCAACTAGAGAAAGCCTGGGGCAGCAACGAAGACCCAATGCAGCCAAAAATAAGTTAATTAATCAAAAATAATAATAAATATAATTGGAAAGTAGGTAGAGATGCTTGCTGCAGTATTCAAGGAGGAAATGATTTCCTAATTAACTTCAAAATGCTTCAGAAAAAAATAAATAGGACAAAATTTTAAAAATTGCTCAAGGTAGGAGATTAATATATATGGGGCTGCACTAAATGCCTCTCTCTTCTTTTCTGTAGGTTTTAAAAATTTCATAGTAACAAAAAAGAAAAAAAAAGAAAGGAAAGAAAAATGCCAAGAAACTTCTAGGGACAAAGAATAACGAAGAGAGCTTGACCCAATAGGACATTAACATGTATTCTAAAGCCAAAGTAATTAAAATACCTTGGTATTGAGAAAAGAATAAACAAAGAGATAAATGGAAGAGAACAGAGTCCAAAATTAGACCCAAGTATAAATAGGAATTTACTGTATGTAAGAAATAGATGAATTACTCAATTACTAAATAGCACTGGAAAACTGGCTAGCTATTTGAACAAAAACAATGATGGACCCTATCTTATTCCTTACACCAAAGTAAATTTCAGCTGGATTAAAGATTTAAATAGAAAAAAGAAAGAAAGCCATAAAAGTAGCAGAAGAAAATATGGACAATTAAAAAACTAATCTTCTGTTGGGGAAAGGCTTTCTAAGCAACACACCAAATCAGAACCCATAAAGGAACTGACTGATACACATAAAAATAAAAAACTTCTATATAGCAAAATCAATAATAAAAAAAGAAATCTGAACATACTCAAAAAGATTTAAAGATTTTAATAACTACAATGAAAAATATTTGTGATATGATAAAATGTCAAATCCTTAATATGCAAAGAGTTATTACAAATCAACAGAAAAAACAAATACCTCAAAATAAAAATTGGCAAAGAATATTAACAGGCAATTCACAAAGGAAGAAAAAGGAGTGGTGAAAAACACATAAATAGATATTTAATTTTACTACTAATCAGATAAACACAAATATCAACCATACTGAAAAAATGAGAAAGAGTGACAAGACCCAGAGTTGTGAGAATATGGGAAAAAGGCACTATAATGTACTGCTGGCAGGAATGAAACCTACTAGCAATTTTCAGTTTTTAGAGAGCAGTTTCATAATAAGTATTAAAATTTTAATATGCATACCTTTGAAAGTATAATCCCATTTTTAGAAATTTATATAAGAAGATAAATAGAGCAGTACACACAGGGAACTGATTAATAAATATTATATTTATATAAAAAGCAATGTATAGTTACTATAAGGGACGATGTAGATCTAAATATATTAAATTGAGAAAACATAATAATTATGGTATAATTCCATTTTTGTTAAATCACATTTAGTTTTCATACAAATGGAAGATCGTTCAAACAAATTCTGACAGTGGTCATTGCTGGGCAGTGGGATTCTACCTTATTCTTATTTTCTTCTTTAAGTTTTTTGGTATTGTTTACATTTTAAAAATATCTATTTTTCTTACCAAAAAATATATTTACATTTTAGGAGAAAGATTTTTTAATAGTGATAATTATTAAAACTAGGTGACAGGTACATGGGGGATCACCATACTATTTTTCCTAGTTTTGAAAATCCATAAATTAAAAAATAAACAATTTGAGTAAAAGAAACAGGCTGAACAGAAATCAGAGGGCCATACAACAGGCACATCAAAAGATGCTCAACATCGCTAATCATCAGGGAAATGCAAATCAAAACCACCATGAGATATCACCTCACACCTGTCAGAATGACCATCATCAAAAAGAACACAAATAAAAATGGTGAGGATGTGGAGGGAAGTGAACCCTCGTGCACTGCTGGTGGGGATGTAAATTGGTGCAGCCACTGTGGAAAACAGAACGGAAGTTTCTCAAAAAACTAAAAATAGAACTACCATATGACCCAGCAATTCCACTCCTGGGTATATATCCAAAAAACCCCCAAAATACTAATTTGAAAAGATACATGCACCACAATGTTCATAGCACCATTATTTACAATTGCCAAGATATGGAAGCAACCTAAGTGTCCATCAACAGATGAATGGATAAAGATATGGTATACACACACACACACACACACACACGCACACACACACAATGGAATACTACTCAGCCATAAAAAAGAGTGAAACTTTTGCCATCTGCAGCAACATGGATGGACTTGGAGTGTACTATGCTAAGTGAAATAAGCCAGACAGAGAAAGACAAATACTATATGATATCACTTATATGTGGCATCTAAAATATACGACAAACTAGTGAATATAACAAAAAAGAAGCAGACTCACAGATACAGAGAACAAACTAGTGGTTACCAGTGGGGAGAGGAGAGGGGTGGGGCCAATATAGGGGTAGGGGATTAAGAGGTACAAACAATTAGGTATGCCATGTTTTAAATCTCAAATATTTCCCTCACATGTTAAAATTATTGCTCAAATAAAAATATGTAATGAGAATGGTCAATTTGACTCTGTAATGAGTATTTTAACAAAAAACATTTTGTCTCACTTTACAAGGAAGAATGAAACTTGAATTACAGCTGAAAAATACTAGATAGGCACTTAACAAGAAAGGAAAGCAGATAGCTAATAAACATAAAAAGATGCCCAAACCAATCAGTGATAAGGAAAATGCAGATCAAACCACAGGGAGATACTATTTCACTTCCACTGGAGGAGAAAAAATTATAAATCTGACAACATCAGGTGATGTGATTACGGTGATCAGACAATTAAACACTGCTGGTGGGAGGGCAACTTGGTCTATCTACTTTTGCAAAGAGTTTGGCTTTACAAAGCAAAGGCAGAGAACACACACACCCTGGGGCTTAGTCTGTGAACAGACCCTAGGGCGGTAGTTCTCTAAGTATGGTCTGGAACACTCTGGAATCCTTTCAGGAGGTATGCAAGGTCAAAACTATTTTCAAAATGATTCCAAGATGTTATTTCCTCTTTCACTCTCATTCTCTCCCAAATATGCAGTGTTTTCCACTCATGTGTGACACTGTAACAAATTGAATGCAGAAGCAGACAGGAGAAATCAGTGGTTTTCTATTAAGACAGTAAAGAGATTTGAAAAAAATGTAAAACCATGCCATATTTCTCATTAGTTTGTTTTGGAAACCACAGTTTTTCTTTCAGAAAAATTTTTATTTTATTATTTTAATTTTAAAATCATTGTTTTTTAAATAAGTTAGTAAGTAAACATTTTAAACATTTCTATTCTAATTTGTAGTACAGTGAATATTAATAGATATAACCCACCAGGAGACATGCACAAAAATATCTTTAGCATGACTATTTGCAACTCCCCACCCCCACCCCGCAAAACCCCCAAACAAAGATCAAACAAAAAACTCATTAACACCACAAATGTCTATCAACATACATGCATACACAGTAATACAATGGAATACTACTTACACATCCGTGGAAATGAATGAATTACAGATATACACAACAGTAAGAAAACAGAAAACACCCAACATGAATCTATGTACATAAAGCTCAAAACACAACACTAAATAATACACTGTTTAGGAAGACAAATATTCAAGCGAATGATAAACACAGTTATGTATTGAGGATAGCAGTTACCTCTGAGGGGGAGGGAAAAGGATGAGGAAAAAGAGGGATATATAAGGAACTCAATGACTAAATTCTTTTTCTTAAATTGGGTAGTAGGTTCTTGGGTGTTTGTTGTAAAATGATTCCTTATATATTTATATAATATACCTCTTCTAAATATTCTCAAATATCTACTCAATATTTAGTAAAATACTCAATATCTAATAAGAACAACTAGAGATCACAATGGTTCAAGACTCTGGAAAAGATGAGGCAGATCTAAAGACTAAAAATGGGGAGTAAATTCACTAAATTTTTGTTACACATCCACCATATACTACTATGATAAGTTTTGAGGGAATACAAAATACACAAAATCCCCACCCTTAAGAAGTTCACAGGAAGAGAGGCTGGACTTCCACTTCATAGAAGAATGGAGAAGCTGCAGCAGATCAGCACTCCTGCCAAGAACAATGGAAAAAGCGGCTAAAATACAGGAACGGTCTATTTTAAAGTAGTAGAGGGCTCCCCTGGTGGCAGAGTGGTTAAGAATCCGCCTGCCAATGCAGGGGACATAGGTTCCAGCCCTGGTCCGGGAAGATCCCACATGCCACGGAGCAACTAAGCCCGTGTGCCACAACTACTGAGCCTGCATGCCACAACTACTGAAGCCCGCGTGCCTAGAGCCTGTGCTCTGCAACAAGATAAGCCACCACAATGAGAAGCCCGTGCACCGCAACGAAGAGTAGCCCCCACTCGCCACAACTAGAGAAAGCCCGCGCGCAGCAACGAAGACCCAATGCAGCCAAAAATAAATAAAATAAACAAATTTATTTTTTAAAAAAAGTAGGGCTTCCCTGGTGGCGCAGTGGTTGAGAGTCCGCCTGCCGATGCAGGGGACACGGGTTCGTGCCCCGATCCGGGAGGATCCCACATGCCACGTAGCGGCTGGGCCCGTGAGCCATGGCCGCTGAGCCTGTGCGTCCGGAGCCTGTGCTCCGCAACGGGAGAGGCCACAATGGTGAGAGGCCCGCGTACCGCGCAAAAAAAAAAAAAAAAAGTAATAGGGAGAAAACCTTTAACAAATTAAAAAATAAAGTAGTAGAGAGTTTCTGGAGGGGCCAAGAGAAGAGAATCCTGAGAAGAGAGCTGACTTTTGCAGTAAATTACAGATTCTGAATATGGGCGGAAGGCAGAGAATCTGGGCTTTGTGTCAGATATGAGCAAAATGGTGGCTTCAAGCACACTGCCAGTTTTTCTCTGAGGATGTTTGCTGAATACTGATGGTGTACGAGGCAGTAAAAACCTAAGCAAAAATCTCCTGAAAAGCAGTTTTGTTAGACTAAGAATGTGGTCTCTATCAGGGAAGAGGGTCCTGAGAACACATGAGGTCTCAGTGGGAAACCCCGGAGGGTTGGGGGGAACCAGAGGTTAGAAAGTCTGAGCCTCACCAGAACTGCAAATTCAACTTCCATCTAGCACAGCCTCTGATTGGATTAAGGTGATCAGCCAAGCAGAGGGAAAAGTGAGCCCTGACTGTAGGAAAATCTCATCATCTGAAGCTCCTACAATTATTTTTGTATACAATGCCTGGCATTACTAAACATGGCAAAAGACAGGACCATACAATTGGAAACTAAGGGGGAAAAAGACTGATAGAGACCCAAAGATGACCCAGATGTTAGGAGTTAGCTGGAAAGCACCTAAAAGTAACAATAATTAATCTGGTTTAAAAAACAAACAGGAACAAAAAAAGAAAACACAAACAGGAGAAAAGATGAAAAAAGGAGACGAAAAGATGGAGAATTTTACCTGAGAACTGGAGACCTATACATAAGGACCTATACAGAGACAACTTATCAGTTACATATTTCCTCCAATCATCAGACTTGTATATTCAACTGCTTTCTGCCTGGCAGTTAGCTCTACTTGGAAGTATCAATGGCATCTCAAATTCAACATGTTCAAAACCCAACTTTCCTTAGTAAACTTCGTCCTTTTCACTGTTCACAATCCATTCTATTAAGCAAACAAGAAACCTAGGAGTAACCTACGACAGCTCTCTCTCCCTTGCCTTCATATCCAAACCATTATCAAGTGTTGTCAACGATACCTCCGAAAGGGCTTTCAAATCCATTTCTTTCTATTATCACCAATCCCAACCTAGTCTAAGACACCATAACCTACTTCTGCAACAGCCCCCTAACCAATCTACCTACACTCTTGTTTCCCTTCAATTTGTTCTTTACCTTGTGGTTAGAGATCTTTTTGAACCAGCAGTCTGATCATGTCTGGTACCCCTCAGCCTCAATTAATATGTCCCCAAGCTAGGCTCAGTGAGGA
The DNA here is from genome assembly GCF_951394435.1 of Stenella coeruleoalba. Classification (NCBI taxonomy): domain Eukaryota; kingdom Metazoa; phylum Chordata; class Mammalia; order Artiodactyla; family Delphinidae; genus Stenella; species Stenella coeruleoalba. The sequence goes on from NC_137154.1 coordinate 6,479,019, forward strand.
CAGTGAGAACAACTATTTTAGCTATTTTATCTGACCACAGCAATCCAAGCACCTAACAGAGTGTCCGGCACACAGTAGGCACTCAGTGAAAATACTGTTGAACAAGTAAACATACTTTCTACAATTTTGCCCCTGAAAAATGAGTGGGAATTTCTATACAGACTACTTGATTATTCATGAACCCATTTCACCAAGCAGTGTCAACTCCAGGCAAACAAGAAAATAGGATAAGTAAAGTCTCTTAGTGGCTGACTTTAGAATAAAGAACACATTAATTGGTCTTAGGTTAAAGGTGTCACAGTCAGACATAAGTATCGGGTTCTTTTATTCTAGATGAGTTGGTACCAGTGCAAAAAGGGTTAAAAACATTTTTTAGAAAACTGTCAGGTGGAAACTATTTTTTTTCCACTCCACTTTATAAATTCAGGGAGATTAGGCACTAAATGGGAGCTGACATTTGCCTCTGTTTAGTAATATTCTCTAACAAGCACACACCATGGCCTCTGGCCATTAGAATTGATGGAGAGTTTGTAACATGGAAGACAGATCTGATGAAATTATACAAAATGTTATCAGTGTGACAATGAAATGGTAAATATGAAATAAAAGAAAACAGAAAAGTTAGATCTGAAATATAATGAACATCTAGGAGAAATAGAGAAATTAGGGGAGGGACATTATTCAAAGAGATAATAGCAAAGAATTCTCCAGAATTTTCCAAAGCCACCCATCCTCAGATTTGGAAAGTCCAACAAATCTGAAGGAGGGTAAATAAAAATGAATCCACACTCAGACATATTACTGTAAACCTGCAGAACACACCAAAGACAAGAAGACTTAAAGGCTCCTGTAGAAAAAAAGACAAATAAGAAACAATCAGACTGACAACTGACTTAAAAAAAATCAATTTTATTGAGGTTTAATTTACATGTTACATAGTTCACCTATTTTAAGCGCATAACTCAATGATTTTTAGTAAATTTACCAGATGGTGCAGCCACAATACAGTTTTAGAATGTTTCCATCAACAAAATGATCCCTTGCTGCCCATCTACATTCAACCCCTGTTCCCCACCCCCCCAGAAACCAATCCATTCTCGGTCTCTACAGACTTGTCTTTTCTGGACATTTCATATAAATGGAAATACACAATATGTGTCTGGCTTCTATAAAGCTGTACATAAAGGATATATACCTAGCATAATGATTTTGAGGTTTATCCATTTGTTGCATGTATCAGTATTTATTCATTTTTATTACCGAATAGTCATGTTACGAACATCCACACACCAGTCTTTGTGTGGACCCATGCTTTCATTTCTCTTGGGTATACACTGCCAGTGGAATTGCTGGCTCATATGGTACATTTAGGTTTAGCTTTTTAAGAAACTGCCAAACTATTTTCCAAAGTGGCTGTGCCATTATCCATTCCCACCAGCAACATATGGAGTTCCTGTTTCTCCACATCCTCACGAACATTCATGTTAATTAAGTGTTAATTAAAACATTTTCAGATAACAAAACCTGAGAGTTTACTACCGAGAGTTTAGGAGAGTTTATGTGTATTACTTTTATCTACTGCTAAATAACAATACAAATGGCTATAAATAACACACGTTTATTATCTCTCACTCTCTGTGTGTTAGAAATTCAGAAGCAGCTGAGCTGAGTGGTCCTGGCTCAAGGTCTCTCAGGAGGTTTCAGTCAGGATGTTGGCCAAGGCTGCAATCATCCTGACCAGGACGGCAGGGTCTGCGTTCTTTCCAGGTGGTTCACTCACAAGTACTGGCTGTCGGTTGACAAGTGGCCTCAGTTCCTCTCCCAGGGCTGATTGATATCCTCTGGACATGGGAGCTGGCTTCCTCGCAGAGTGAGTGGTCCAAGAAAGAGCAAGGCAAAGGTGCAACGTATTTTATGTCCTAGCCTCAGAGGTCACACTCCATCATTTCCACGATATCCTAATGGTTACACAGGTCAGCCTCATTCAGTGTGGGAGGGATACTAAGTGTGAATCCCAGAGAGGGTGAATCACTGGGGCGCCTTAGAGGCTGGCTTGAGCATTAACATGCCTTCTTAAGGCTATACTATAAAAATAAGAAAATGGTCCTAGAAGATCAAGGTCAAGGATAGAAAAAGAAATGATGGACAAAGAAAATCATAAAAATGTGGGTAAATTTAAACAAACTGCTAATATGAAACAAGAATGACTGTCTAATTTACCCACAGTAAATGTTATAGCATGCATGGTAAGAGGAACTGCCTGAAGTCAGAGAATGTTTTTAAGGTCCCTGAATTGTTTCAGAGGAAAATGGAAACTAACTAACGTTAAACTCTTAGGTACTCACTTTCAAACTTTGAGAGCAATCATCAAGAAACTGAAAATTGAATGCCTATCTTTCAAACTGGTAGTTTAAATGGAATGTGAGAGAAAAAAAAAACAACTTAACCAATTCAAAGGAAACAGAGGAAAAGGGTTAAAAAAAGGAAACACAGGAAGAAGAATCATTATAGAAATCAGAAGTATTCAGAAAATATTCAGAACCAAAAATTAACTAAAACATTGTATATCAAAACTTTGTTATGCCACTAAAGAGGTTCTTAGAGGAAATTTTATCTTATTGTTGTTTTTCAGAGGAAACAACAGTCTTAAGTGGTTATATTAGAAAAGAAGAAATGTTGAAATAAATGAATTAAGCAGCCAATAAGAAGGAAAAAAAACAAAAGCAAAAACAAAGCAAACCAACCAACCAACCAAACAAAAAAACCCAGCCAAATAAACCAAAAAAATCTCAAGGTAAGAAAATGATGAGGATAAAGCAAATTTCATAAAATAGAAAATAAATATATATGACTTAGTAGACTAATAAAATTTAGAAACCTGGAACCGTTTTTTAAACGGACATACTCCAGACAAAGCAGAGATTTATTAGAGCATGCCACAAAACACTTTTATTTAAATAAAGTTGAAAACTTAGATGAAAAAGGCAGATTCCTAAAAAATACAATGTAACAGAAATGACTAAGGAAGCTGCAGAAAAGCTGAATGGCTGTAAAACCATTAAAGACATTGAGCAGTAATTTAAACTCTTCTGAAAATGAAAACACCAGGTCCAGATAATTTTTAGAGGCAAATTCTATCAAATATTCAAGGAAGAGATAATATTAAGCTTACACACGTTTTTCCAGAGGATCAAAAAGAGGGAACACTTTCCAATCCATTTCATAAGATTTACATATCCTTAGTACCCAAGAAAGTAAAATTAAAGGCCAATCTCATTTACGATCATAGATGCAAAATTTCAAAACAAAATATTAGCAAACTAAACCTGACAATGTATTAAAAAATGCATCATGACCCATTTGTACAGGAATACAAGGATGCCTTAATATTAGAAAACCTAATGCAACTTTCCATTAACGGATTCAAGGACAAGATATATGATCATAAAGGACAAAATATATGATTATATCAATATGATCATATCATATTAAGCATCTGGGGAAAGTAAACGTCCATTCGTGATAAATGCTCTTAGCAACCTTGGAATAGAAAAACCTTCCTTGACATAAAGGGTATGTACCAAAAATCTACAGCAAAAATCTTAATGGTGAAGCATTAGCACCTTCTCTTTAAAACCAAGAATAACACACAGTGTCCACCATTCCCACTTCCATTCAAGGCTATACTGTTGTCATGACCCTAGCCAGCCCAGGGAGGAAACCAAAAAACATAAAAATACAAGGATTAAAATGGAAGAAACAGGGGCTCCCCTGGTGGCACAGTGGTTAAGAATCCACCTGCCAATGCAGGGGACATGGGTTCGAGCCCTGGTCCGGGAAGATCCCACATTCCGTGGAGCAGCTAAGTCCGTGCGCCACAACTACTGAAGCCTGCGTGCCTAGAGCCTGTGCTCTGCAACAAGAGAAGCTACTGCAAAGAGAAGCCCATGTACCGCAATGAAGAGTAGCCCCCGCTCGCTGCAACTAGAGAAGGCCCACGTGCAGCAATGAAGACCCAATGCAGCCAAAGATAAATAAATAAATAAATAAATATATTTTTTTAATGGAAGAGACAAAACTCATTATTTGCAGGTTGATATGATTTGGGAAATCCAGAAGATTTCTCATTATTAGGATTGATGAGAGTTTAACCAGGTTGCTAGATTTCTGAAAATCAATTGCATTTCTAAACACCAGCAACAAAGAAATAAAACGTAATTTTTAAAAAAGATACTATTTGCAAAACAACAAAAATTAGACACCTGAGATAAAATAGAGTAAGAGCAAAAGCTAACAACTGAGCTAATAGCTGAGCATTGTGTCTCCCTATGAAATAGAGACTCTTATTAGCCCTGTTTTACAGATGAGGAAACTGAGGCACAGAGAGGTTGATTTATCTAAGATCACACAATTAGTAAGCAGCCACGTGAAGGGTTAAACCCAGGCAGTATGGTCCTGGAGTCTTTGCTCTTAGCACCCCTCCAAGCTGCCTCCCTCTCTGCAAGATGGGCAAGGCCTTTACGTAGTTGTAGGCTATGTTGACCATGCACAAATATTGTTGTGAGAAATTAAACAAGTAAAAGAGATGCCATGTTCATGTACAAGGGAAACCCCACTATCAAGATCTCAATTCACCCTCCAAACTGATATACAAAATTAATACGACACTGATCAAAATTCCAATAGGATTTTCCATAGACGCTAATTCTAAAATTTAAAAGGAAGAGGACCAAGAAAAACAACAACACTCTTGAAGAAGAGAAATGAGGTGGGTAAATTAGCCTATCAGATATCCAGGTTTATTGTAAAGCAGTATTAGTTGAGGTAGTATGGTATTAGTAAAGGAACAGAAAGGTAGACCAATGGAACAGACCAGAGTGCCCAGAAACAATTTCACAATTGTACAGAAATTTGATAGAAGAAAAAGGCAGTATTTCAATAATTGGGAAAAGAAAAAACTATGAAATGGAAAAAAAAAATCAGATCCACACCTCACACCATATATAAAAATAATCTCCAAGTGGATTAAATACTTAAATGTGAAACACGAAATTGTAGCAGAAATATGGGACAATATCTTTCATACTCTGAAGGGCGGATTTCTCAAACAAGACAATGAAAACACTGAGAAATTCAATTATAGTAAAATTAGGAATTTCTGTTCATCAGGAGATACCATAAAGAGAGTTAAAACACAAATCATGAACTTGGAGAAGATATCTGAGACTCATAACACTGAAAAAGGTTCTAGAATATAAAGAACTCCTATAGTTCAAAATGAAAAAGACTGACAAATCAACAGGAAAGTGGGCAAAAGATATGAACAGACATTTCACGTTTCCAGAAGAGGAAACACTAATGGCTAATAAATACACAAAAATATGCTCACCCTCATTATGAATCAGGGAAATGCAAACTGAAATCAAAATATCATTTTACACTCACAAAGTAGGCAAAACTCAATGTGGCTGAAGATGTGGGGCGACGGGAATTCATATGCTGCTAGTGGGAGTTTCAACTGGTACGATCACTCAGGAAACTATCGGGTATCATCTTATGAAGCCAAACATGAGTGAAACCCATGATCTAGCACTTTCACTCCTGGAGAAACTCCTGCCCTGTGTACCAGGAGCCACATCACTGGCTATGTGACCTTGGGTGAGCCACTTCATCTTCCTATGCCCCTGTTTCCTCATCTGTAAAATGAGGATTGTACTACCAACTCACAGAGTTGTTGTCAGGATTCATATACATAAAAGCACTGAGAAGAGTGCCTGGCCCATCGTAAGTTCGCTATAAGCTAGCTGGGCTTTGGGTGGATGGACTGTGGTACTGTTTACTGAGATGAGGGAGTTGGGGGGAAGTTTTAGGGTGAATAGGGCAGAAAAGTCAGGACATTGTTAAGTTTGAGATAGCTTGAATATCCAAGTGGAAACAATAACTAGACAGCTGGCTATACGAGTCTTGAGCTCAAGGGAAAAATTAGGCTAGAGATACAGACTTAGGAGTCCTGGCATAAAGATGATATATAAAGCAATGGGAATGGTTGAGATCTTCCAGAGGAAAGTTCAAATCAGAAAGAAGGCCAAGGATGGAATCCTTGGCGTTCCGACGCATTAAAGTCTGGCAAGGAGAAAGGTCCAGTAAAGGGGACGGAGAAGCTGCCAGTGAAGTAGGAAAACGATGTGCCTGCATGAACCTAGGGAAGAAAGTGCCTAAGAAGATGTGTCAGACGCTGCTGAGAAGCAGAGTAAGCTGAGGAGAGAAAACTAATCACTGGATTTAGCAAAATGGAGAATACTGGTGACCATATTAGTCATTTCAGTGGAGTAGTAAAAACAAAAGCTTGAAGTATCCTTTCTCCTGAGAAATATAAGCAGTTGTAGATGGAGCTGAGGATGGAGGAGAAAATTTTGAGCTGGAGAAAGAGCAACATGGTACAGAAGGAGGAACTTGGTCTCCATACTGACCAGTGTTAGTCTAACAATTCACATTTTCCAGCATTCAGCTGCTTGGGAAAATGTTGGGACCAAGTGGTCTCATCTAAGGTCCCCTGTGGTTCTCAGAGTTCCCCTGGAAAAAGGGAAAATAAGTTTTATCTGAGAATGTGGGGAAGAGAGGTGACTGGAGACCTGAAATGGAATAAGTCAACCAAATAGAAAAGATTTATTTTAAAGTAGCTCTGGTGTCACTCTAGAATTATATACAGGAAAAATGATACAGCACACAAGTGCCCAGAAAGTTTCAGTTGTGTCCTGCCATATCATTATCCCAGGGTCATTACTGTTTTTGAAATCACACAGATGAGGAGCTGATCTGAATTTCCTCTGTCATAAGCCTTGATCGAGAAAGTGAATAACACACAAGAAAGAAATCTTTAACTCTGTAAAGTTCAAAAGCAGCACAGTAACAGCAGGAGGCTGAAACCAGAGATCGCTGCTCGTATCCCTAGTTATGGGGGTGTCACAGCCATCCAGATGCTGCAGCTTCACACGATCTGAAGAGCCAGGAAGGAAACACCCAACTGCTAGCGCGGCTCCTTCCCTTTCTCATGTGCCTTCTCTTGCCTTTATTCCCCTCTCCCAACATTCAGCCTCTGACAGATTCTTACAATGTTTAAACAAACAAAATAAGAAAACTGTGTAATCTGGATTCAAGGTGGCTTTCTCTACAGAGATAATTAACATTTTAAAAAGTAGGTCATGTTGGGGGCTGAAACAGCTTGCCATTTTACCTTCAAATATATATATATATATATTTTAAATACTGCATAACCAGCTGGCTTCTTTTTTTCCAGAGATAATTCCATCTTTCTCTAATCTCTCTATCTATCCCACCTCAAGGCAGGACCCACATTTGGCTCCAGAAACAAACAGCTGCTCTTAGAGGTGAGGTAACAGGATAATCCTTAGGCATTCTTGATAAAGGACTTCACAGAGAGGAATTACCATTATCTTAGAGTTTGAAACCATAGAGCTTCAAATAAGAATATTCTGCACGTCACAGTTTTCTATTCACAGAGCTACCACCTTGAAAAGAAGAATGCTGGGATTTGAATGAGCATAATACCTGAAGCACACATTTTAGACCTAAGATCAGAATTTAGCTTTGGATCAGAAATGTTAGAAGCAATAAACTAAAAAATAAAATCAAATAAGCCTGGTCTCAAAGCAATTACAAATGTTGAGTGGGACTGAGATATTGGGATATGAAGACAATCAGGTCAGACTTTACCAACAACTATTTTCAAAGGAAGAACTGTAATCAATTATCTGTATTAATAAGAAATAAAATTAAGTTGTGAGTATCTTTTTTTAGTACAGTTTTTTAGTTATTCTCTAATGGCAAATTTAATGGCTATGCTTATGTTTACCTGATTCAATCTCTCCTTCTCTCTCTCTCCAATTCTACAAATAAAAAGGGTCATTTTACATAGAGAACAGATTTGTGGTTGCCAAGGTGTGCGGGGGGGATGGATTGGGAGTTTGGGATTAGCAGATGCAAACTGTTATATAGAGAATGGATAAACAACATGGCCCTACTGTACAGCAGAGGGAACTATAATCGATATCCTGTGATAAACCATAATGGAAAAGAACATGAAAAAGAATGTGTATACATATATGTATAACAATCACTTTGCTGTACAGTAGAAATTAACACAACATTGTAAATCAACTATACTTCAATAAAGTAAATTTTTTTTTTTTAAAGGGTCATTTTGGGACTTCCCTGGTGGTACAGTGGTTAAGACTCTGCGCTAATAATGCAGGGGGCCTGGGTTCAATCGCTGGTCAGGGAACTAGATCCCACATGCATGCCACAACTAAGGAGCTGGTGAGCTGCAACTAAGGAGTCTGTGAGCTGCAACTAAGGAGCCTGGCTGCCGCAACTAAGACCTGGCACAACCAAATAAATAAATAATTAATTAAATAAAAATGGGTCGGGCTTCCCTGGTGGCGCAGTGGTTGAGAGTTCGTCTGCCAATGCAGGGGACATGGGTTCGTGCCCCGGTCCAGGAAGATCCCACATGCCACGGAGCGGCTGGGCCCGTGAGCCATGGCCGCTGAGCCTGTGCGTCCGGAGCCTGTGCTCTGCAACGGGAGAGGCCACAACAGTGAGAGGCCCGCGTACCACAAAAAAAAAAAAAAAAAAAAAAAAAGGTCATTTTATAATGCCTTTCAGGATTGTTTACATCTAAAATGATATATTTGACTCCTCCCATCCCAAATTTACTGCCTGTAAAATTTTAAGATACAACAGATGCACAAGTCTTAGAAAATGTACTTTTGTGTGTTTGCATAAAATAATTTTCCCTGACAACTTCAAATATGTCTTATTTTCATTTGTGACTGTATTACTTTCCTAGGGTTGACATAAATTACCACAAACTTGGTGACTTAAAACAACAGAAATCTATTCTCTCGTAGTTCTAACATCCAGAAATCCAAAATCAAGGTGTCAGTGGAGCTGCATTGCCTCTGAAGTCTAGGGGAGAATCCTTCCTTACCTCTTACAGCTCCTGGTGGCCGCTGGCAGTCTCTGGCATGCCTTGGCTTGTAGACACATCACTCCAATCTCTGCCTCTTGTCTTCATATAACCTTCTCCCTTGTGTCTGTCTCTCCTGTTTCTGTGTCTGAAATCTCCCTCTCCTTTCTAAGGAGACCAGTTATCAGACTGAGAGTCTACCTTAAATTTAGGATGATTTCATCTTTAGATCCTTAACTTAATTACAGCTGCAAGACCCTCTCTCCAAATAAGGCCACATTCACGGGTACCGGGGGTTAGCACACTGATGTATCTTTTCCGGGGGCCACCATCCAACGCACGACATAGACCACTATCCATCTGGCTGAGCTCCAAAAATAAAGCATGTTTGCCTCTCATGCTACTCGTCATATTCTGCCAAGAATCCAACCTGACTTGGGAAAAGCTATTATTGATAGGAAGTCAAGAGCGAATCCCTTGATACTGTGAATACTCACTTCCTAAGTTATCTATTTTTTTTTTAAAAGAATCTTCTTTTTTTTTTTTTAATTTATTTATTTATGGCTGCGTTGGGTCTTCATTGCTGCACCCGGACTTCCTCTAGTTGCAGGGAGTGGGGGCCACTCTTCGCTGCGGTGCACGGGCCCCCCACTGTGGTGGCTTCTCCCGCTGCGGAGCACGGGCTCTAGGCACGCGGGCCTCAGTAGTTGCGGCACACGGGCTCAGTAGTTGTGGCTCGCGGGCTCCAGAGCGCAGGCTCAGCAGCTGCGGCGCACGGGCTCAGCTGCTCCACGGCACGTAGGATCCTCCCAGACCAGGGCTCGAACCCATGTCCCCCACATTGGCAGGCGGACTCCCAACCACTGTGCCACCAGGGAAGTCCCAGTTATCTATTTTTAAATTCAAATAAGTGTTCTCCTGTGGGAAGAAAATGTAGCCTATTGAATCTCCACTTTCTTATCTGGCTGAGCTTTCAAGTGGGAATTTATTCATTGGTCTAGTGAAATTAGATTAATAGGATCATTTTATTATCACTACCACCCACAGTATAGACATTCCTATTTTTCTTTTTTTTTTTAACTTTTTATTTTTGAAAATTAGGTCACATAGCTTTTTTTTTTGGAATTTTTGAATTTTATTTTTTTATACAGCAAGTTCTTATTAGTCATCCATTTTATACACATCAGTGTATACATGTCAATCCCAATCTCCCAATTCAACACACCACCACCACCACCACCCGCCGCTGCTTTCCGGCCCTGGTGTCCATACGTTTGTTCTCTACATCTGTGTCTCAATTTCTGCCCTGCAAACTGGTTCATCTGTACCATTTTTCTAGGTTCCACATATATGTGTTAATATACAATATTTTTCTCTTTCTGACCTACTTCACCCTGTATGGCAGTCTCTATATTCATCCATGCCTCTACAAATGACCCAATTTTGTTCCTTTTTATGGCTGAGTAATCCTCCATCGTACATATGTACCACATCTTCATTATCCATTCATCTGTCGATGGGCATTTAGGTTGCTTCCATGACCTGGCTATTTTAGTGCTGCAATGAACACTGGGGTGCATGTGTCTTTATTTATTTATTTATTTTTGGCTGTGTTGGGTCTTCGTTTCTGTGTGTGGGCTTTCTCTAGTTGTGGCAAGCGGGAGCCACTCTTCATCGCGGTGCGCGGCCCTCTCACTGTCGCGGGCTCTCTTGTTGCAGAGCACAAGCTCCAGATGTGCAGGCTCAGTACTTGTGGCTCACGGGCTTAGCTGCTCTGCGGCATGTGGGATCTTCCCAGACCAGGGCTCGAACCCGTGTCCCCCGCATTGGCAGGCACATTCTCAACCACAGCACCACCAGGGAAGCCCACACGTGTTTTCTGAATTATGGTTTTCTCTGGGTATATGTCCAGTAGTGGGATAGCTGGGTCATATGGTAATTCTGTTTAGTTTTTTAAGAAACCTCCATACTGTTCTCCACAGCGGTTGTTATCACTTTACATTCCCACCAACAGTGCAAGAGGGTTCCCTTTTCTCCACACCCTCTCCAGCATTTGTTGTTTGTAGATTTTCTGATGATGCCCATTCTAACTGCTGTGAGGTGATACCTCATTGTAGTTTTGATTTGCACTAATTTTCTCTAATGATTAGTGATGTTGAGCAGCTTTTCATGCACTTCTTGGCCATCTGTATGTCCTCTTTGGAGAAATGTCTGTTTAGGTCTTCTGCCCATTTTTGGATTGGGTTGTTTGTTTTTTTAATATTGAGCTGCATGAGCTGTTTATATATTTTGGAGATTAATCCTTTGTCCATTCATTCGTTTGCAAATATTTTCTCCCATTCTGAGGGTTGTCTTTTCGTCTTGTTTATAGTTTCCTTTGCTTTGCAAAAGCTTTTAAGTTTCACTGGGTCCCATTTGTTTATTTGTGTTTTTATTTCCATTACTCTAGGAGGTGGATCAAAAAAGATCTTGCTGTGATTTATGTCAAAAAGTGTTCTTCCTATGTTTTCCTCTAAGAGTTTTATAGTGTCTGGTCTTATATTTAGGTCTCTAATCCATTTTGAGTTTATTTTTGTGTGTGGTGTTAGGGAGTGTTCTAATTTCATTCTTTTACATGTAGTTGTCCAGTTTTCCCAGCACCACTTATTGAAGAGACTATCTTTTCTCCATTGTATATAGCCTTGCCTCCTTTGTCATAGATTAGTTGACCATAGGTGTGTGGGTTTATCTCTGGGCTTTCTGTCCTGTTCCATTGATCTATATTTCTGTTTTTGTGCCAGTACCATATTGTCTTGATTACTGTAGCTTTGTACTATAGTCTGAAGTCAGGGAGTCTGATTCCTCCAGTTCCGTTTTTTTCCCTCAAGACTGCTTTGGCTATTCGGGGTCTTTTGTGTCTCCATACAAATTTTAAGATTTTTTTGTCCTAGTTCTGTAAAAAATGCCACTGGTAATTTGATAGGGATTGCATTGAATCTGTAGATTGCTTTGGGTAGTATAGTCATTTTCACAATATTGATTCTTCCAATCCAAGAACATGTATATCTCTCCATCTGTTTGTGGCATCTTTGATTTCTTTCATCAGTGTCTTATAGTTTTCTGAGTACAGGTCTTTTACCTCCTTAGGTAGGTTTATTCCTAGGTATTTTATTCTTTTTGTTGCAATGGTGAATGGGATTATTTCCTTAATTTCTCTTTCTGATCTTTTGTTGTTAGTGTATAGGAATGCAAGAGATTTCTGTACATTAATTTTGTATCCTGCAACTTTACCAAATTCATTGATTAGCTCTAGTAGTTTTCTGGTGGCATCTTTAGGATTCTCTATGTATAGTATCATGTCATCTGCAAACAGTGACAGTTTTACTTCTTCTTTTCCAATTTGAATTCCTTTTCTTTTTCTTCTCTGATTGCCGTAGCTAGGACTTCCAAAACTATGCTGAATAACAGTGGTGAGAGTGGACATCCTTGTCCTGTTCCTGATCTTAGAGGAAACGCTTTCAGTTTTTCACCATTGAGAATGATGTTTGCTGTGGGTTTGTCATATATGGCCTTTATTATGTTGAGGTAGGTTCCCTCTATGCCCACTTTCTGGAGAGCTTTTATCATAAATGGGTGTTGAATTTTGTCAAAAGCTTTTTCTGCATCTATTGAGATGATCATATGGTTTTTATTCTTCAATTTGTTAATATGGTGTATCACACTGATTGATTTGCATATACTGAAGCATCCTTGCATCCCTGGGATAAATCCCACTTGATCATGGTGTATGATCCTTTTAATGTGTTGGATTCTGTTTGCTAGTATTTTGTTGAGGATTTTTGCATCTATATTCATCAGTGATATTGGTCTGCAATTTTCTTTTTCTGTAGTATCTTTGTCTGGTTTTGGTATCAGGGTGATGGTGGTCTCATAGAATGAGTTTGGGAGTGTTCCTTCCTCCACAGTTTTTTGGAAGAGTTTGAGAAGGATGGGTGTTAGCTCTTCTCTAAATGGTTGATAGAATTCACCTGTGAAGCCATCTGGTCCTGGACTCTTGTTTGTTGAAAGATTTTTTTTTTTTTTGCGGTACGCGGGCCTCTCACTGCTGTGGCCTCTCCCATTGCGGAGCACAAGCTCCAGACGTGCAGGCTCAGCGGCCATGGCTCACAGGCCCAGCCACTCCGCGACATGTGGGATCTTCCCAGACTGGGGCACGAACCCATGTCCCCTGCATCGGCAGGCAGACTCTCAACCACTGTGCCACCAGGGAAGCCTCTGTTGGAAGATTTTTAATCACAGTTTCATTACTTGTGATCGGTCTGTTCATATTTTCTATTTCTTCCTGGTTCAGTCTTGGAAAGTTATACCTTTCTAAGAATTTGTCCATTTCTTCCAGGTTGTCCATTTTATTGGCATAGAGTTGCCTGTAGTAAGTAGTTTCTTAGGATGCTTTGTATTTCTGTGGTGTCTGTTGTAACTTCTCCTTTTTCATTTCTAATTTTAGAAATTTTTGATTTGAGTCCTCTCCCTCTTTTTCTTGATGAGTCTGGCCAATGGTTTATCAATTTTGTTTATCTTCTCAAAGACCCAGCTTTTACTTTTATTGATGTTTGCTATTGTTTTCTTTCTTTCTATTTATTTCTGCTCTGATCTTTATGATTTCTTTCCTTCTGCTAACTTTGGGTTTTGTTTGTTCTTCTTTCTCTAGTTCCTTTAGGTGTAAGGTTAGATTGTTTATTTGAGATTTTTCTTGTTTCTTGAGGTAGGCTTGTATAGCCATAAACTTCCCTCTTAGAACTGCTTTTGCTGCATCCCATAGGTTTTGGATAGTCATGTTTTCATTATCATTTGTCTCTAGGTATTTTTTTTATTTCCTCTTCGATGTCTTCAGTGATCTCTTGGTTATTTAATAACGTATTGTTTAGCCTCCAGCTGTTTGTGTTTTTTACGTTTTTTTCCCCTGTAATTGATTTCTAATCTGATAGCGTTGTGGTCAGCAAAGATGCTTGATATGATTTCTATTTTCTTAAATTTACCAAGGCTTGATTTGTGACCCAAGATGTGATCTACCCTGGAGAATGTTCCGTGCACTTAAGAAGAAAGTGTAATCTGCTGTTTTTGGATGGAATGTCCTATAAATATCAATTAAATCTATGTGGTCTATTGTGTCATTTAAAGCTTGTGTTTCCTTATTAACATTCTGTTTGGATGATCTGTCCATTGGTGTAAGTGAGGTGTTAAAGTCCCCCACTATTATTGTGTTACTGTCAATTTCCTCTTTTATAGCTGTTAGCAGTTGCCTTATGTATTGAGGTGCTCCTATGTTGGGTGCATATATGTTTATAATTGTTATATCTTCTTGGATTGATCCCTTGATCATTACGTAGTGTCCTTCCTTGTCTCTTGTAACATTCTTTATTTTAAAGTCTATTTTATCTGATATGAGTATTGCTACTCCAGCTTTCTTTTGATTTTCATTTGCATGGAATATCTTTTTCCATCCCCTCACTTTCAGTCTGTATGTGTCCCTAGGTCTGAAGTGGGTCTCTTGTAGACAGCATATATATGGGTCTTGTTTTTGTATCCATTCAGCGAGCCTGTGTCTTTTGGTTGGAGCATTTAATCCATTCACGTTTAAGGTAATTATCGATATGTTTGTTCCTATTACCATTTTCTTAATTGTTTTGGGTTTGTTTTTGTAGGTCCTTTTCTTCTCTTGTGTTTCCCACTTAGAGAAGTTCCTTTAGCATTTGTTGTAGAGCTGGTTTGGTGGTGCTGAATTCTCTTAGCTTTTGCTTGTCTGTAAAGCTTTTGATTTCTCCATCGAATCTGAATGAGATCCTTGCCAGTAGATTAATCTTGGTTGCAGGTTCTTCCCTTTCATCACTTTAAGTATATCATGCCACTCCCTTCTGGCTTGTGGAGTTTCTGCTGAGAAATCAGCTGTTAACCTTACAGGAGTTCCCTTGTATGTTATTTGTTGTTTTTCCCTTGCTGCTTTGAATAATTTTTCTTTAATTTTTGTCAATTTGATTACTATGTGTCTCGGCGTGTTTCTCCTTGGGTTTATCCTGCATGGGACTCTGCACTTCCTGGACTTGCGTGGCTACTTCCTTTTCCATGTTAGGGAAGTTTTCGAGTATAATCTCTTCAAATATTTTCTCGGGTCCTTTCTCTCTCTTCTCCTTCTGGGACCCCTATAATGCGAATGTTGTTGCATTTAATGTTGTCCCAGAGGTCTCTTAGGCTGTCTTCATTTCATTCTTTTTTCTTTATTCTGTTCTGCAGCAGTGAATTCCACCATTCTGTCTTCCAGGTCACTTATCCGTTCTTCTGCCTCAGTTATTATTCTGCTATTGATTCCTTCTAGTGTATTTTTCATTTCAGTTATTGTGTTGTTCATCTCTGTTTGTTTGTTCTTTAATTCTTCTAGATCTTTGTTAAACATTTTTTGCATGTTCTCAATCTTTGCCTCCATTCTTTTTCCGAGGTCCTGGATCATCTTCACTATTGTTATTCTGAATTCTTTTTCTGGAAGGTTGCCTATCTCCACTTCATTTATTTGTTTTTCTGGGGTTTTATCTTGTTCCTTCATCTGGTACATAGCCCTCTGCCTTTTCATCTTGTCTATCTTTCTGTGAATGTGGTTTTTGTTCCACAGGCTGCAGGACTGTAGTTCTTCTTGCTTCTGCTGTCTGCCCTCTGGTGGATGAGGCTTGTGCAAGTTTCCTGATGGGAGGGACCGGTGGTGGGTAGAGCTGGCTGTTGCTTTGGTGGGCAGAGCTCAGTAAAACTTTAATCCGCTTGTCTGCTGATGGGGGGAGCTGGGTTCCCTCCCTGCTGGTTGTTTGGCCTAAAGCAACCCAACACTCGAGCCTACCCGGGCTCTTTGACAGGGCTAATGGCGGACTCTGGGAGGGCTCATGCCAAGGAGTACTTCCCAGAATTTCTGCTGTCAGTGTCCTTGTCCTCACAGTGAGACACAGCCACCCCCTGCCTCCGCCGGAGACCCTCCAACACTAGCAGGTAGGTCTGGTTCAGTCTCCTATGGGTTCACTGCTCCTTTCCCTGAGTCCCGATGCGCACATTACTTTGTGTGTGCCCTCCAAGAGTGGAGTCTCTGTTTCCCCCAGTCCTGTCGAAGTCCTGCAATCAAATCCCGCTAGCCTTCAAAGTCGATTCTCTAGGAATTCCTCCTCCCATTGCCAGACCCCCAGGTTGGGAAGCCTGACGTGGGGCACAGAACCTTCACTCCAGTGGGTGGACTTCTGTGGTATAAGTGTTCTCCAGTTTGTGAGTCACCCATCCAGCAGTTACGGGATTTGATTTTATTGTGATTGCACCCCTCCTACCATCTCATTGTGACTTCCCCTTTGTCTTTGAATGTGGGGTATCTTTTTTGGTGAGTTCCAGTGTCTTCCTGTCGATGATTGCTCAGCACTTAGTTGTGATTCTGGTGTTCTCACAAGAGGGAGTCGGTCACATAGCTTTTAAATTCAGAACTGCATCAAAGAGGGTGATACAGTTAAAGATCAAAATAGTCAAAGGAAACAAAATAGTTTGGTGAACAGCAAAGGATGGGACGTGTGGAAGGCTAAGATGGCCTATGATGCTTAAGAAATGCCATTCTCAAGGGCTTTGTTGATGGGTGAGCAAGAAAGTACACGTGGCTAATGCAATTTGGCACTAATATCCCAATTGATTATGCATTGGTTTTGTTTACACATGTATACATTTTTTTAAAATATTCTTTTCCACTGTGGCTTATCCCAGGAAATTGGATACAATTCCCTGTGCTATACAGTAGGACCTTGTTGTGTATCCATTCTAAATGTAATTGTTGGGCTTCCCTGGTGGCGCAGTGGTTAAGAATCCGCCTGCCAATGCAGGGGACACGGGTTCGAGCCCTGGTCCGGGAAGATCCCACACGCCTCAGAGTAACTAAGCCCATGCACCACTACTGAGCCTGCACTCTAGAGCCCGCAAGCCACAACTACTGAGCCCACGTGCCACAACTACTGAGTCCTGTGCACCTAGAGCCCACGCTCTGCAAAGAGAGCCACCGCAATGAGAAGCCCCTGCACCACAGTGAAGAGGAGCCCCCGATCGCCGCAACTAGAGGAAGCCCGTGCGCAGCAACGAAGACACAACGCAGCCAAAAATAAAATAAATAAACTTATAAAAAATTAAAAAATAAAGTCATATGTCTTTTAGAGAAATTAGAGAAGAAAAAAGTACATAGTCTTTTACATTCACCATATTACTTCCCGTTTCTAGTGCTCTTCATCTCTTCCTGTAGATCTGAGTCACCATCTGCCAGTTCCCTTCGTTCCAAAAACTTCCTTTAGTGTAAGTCTCCTGGCAACAAATTTTGTTTTTGTTTTTCTGGAAATGTCTTTACCCCTCATTTTTGAAAGACAGTTTATCTGGATATTGGGGTTTTGGTTAATAGGTTTTCCGTCAGTATTTGAATATATTGTTCCAGTGTCTTCTGGCCTCCGCTGTTTCTGATAAGTTAGCCATATTTGTAACATTGATCCTTTGTATGTAATGTGTCATTTTTCTCTGTTTTCAAGATTTTCTTTTATCTTTGGTTTCAGCCGTTTGGCTATGATGTACCTACAAGTGCTTTTCTTTGTGTTTATCCTGCTTAAAGTTCATTGAATTTCTTGGATATGTAAATCAGTGTTTTCTATCAAATTTACAAAGTTTGGGGCTACTAATTTCTTCAGATTATATTTTCTGTCCATTTTTCCCCTCTCCTTCTGGGACTTCAATTACAGCTATATCAGACTACTTCATATTGTCCTACAAGCCTCTGAGGCTCTGTTCCCTTTTCTTAAATATTGTTTCCCCTCTTTTTTGACCTGGGTAATTTCTATTGCTCTGTTTCCAAGTGCAGATTATTTTGTCTGTAATTTCAAAATTGGTGAGCACATCTAGTGAATTTTGATTTCAGTTACTTTCATTTCAGCCCTAAAATTTCCTTTTTTTTCATAGTTTCCATTTCTTTGTGGCAATTCCTCTATCTGTTCACTTATTTTTCCTTTAATTCTCTGATATTTTCTTATAATTCTTTGATCATATGTATAATAACTGGTTTGAATGAAGTCTTTGCCTACAAAATCCAACATGTGTACCCACGAAGACACTCAGAAGCAGTTTCTATTGATTGCTTTTTTTCCTGAGTATGAGTTACATTTTCCTGTCTCTTTATATGTCTAGTAACTGTAGGTTGAAAGCTAGACAATGTATATAAGATGTTGTAGCAATTCTGGACTCTGCTGTGTCCTTAAGGATTGTTGGGTTTTTAAAATTCTAGTAGGCAGTTAATTTGCCCAGATTCAGACCACATATTGGTCTTCCCCTGGTATGCAGCAGCTGATAAACCTGCTCAGTTCTTACAGCTTCTAGCTACTACTTTTTAAGACTGGCTCCCTGGGGTCTGCCCTGTACCTGTGTAATTTGGCAGACAGCCAAAGACCTGGGCAGCTTATACTCAGATTTGAGGGCTCACACTCTGCAATTTTTGTGTTTTTGTAATTTCCCTCTAATTTTCTAGCTGCTCTGCCAGTCTCAGGGTCTGTCTTCTGACACTCCAAGCCAGTAAGGCTCCAGCTTTCTCCTTCCTGAGCTGTGTAGTTTAGGAATTAACTCATCTTAAAAAAAAAAAAAAAAGGCATCAAACTTACAGATCTCAGCTCGTATAGGTTTGCCTTTCAAGGACTGGTTCCTTCTTGCCTCTACTTGTTTGTTTGTTTTTTGTTTTGCTGGGTCCCTTGGTGTCTCTCCTGCACATTTGGAATTTAACAATTGTAATAGTTAATTTTATGTGTCCACTCGACTGGGTTAGGGGGTGTCCAGATAGGTGGTGAACCATTATTTCTGGGTGTGTCTGAGGGTATTTCTGGAACAGATTAGCACTTAAATTGGTGAACTGAGTAAAGCAGGTGGCCCTCCCCAGTGTGGGTGGGTATCATTCAATCCACTGAGGGCCTTAAATAGAACAAAAAGGTGGACGAAGGGCAAATTTGTTTTCTCTCTCTGCTTGAGCTGAAACATCCATCTTCTCCTGCCCCCGGACATCAGCACTCCTGACTCTTGGGCTCTTAGACTCAATTCGGGACTTATACCATCAGCCCTCTGAACTCTGACTGAATTACACTGCCAGCTCTCCTGAGTCTCCAACTTGCGGACTGCAGATCGTGGGACTTCTCTGCCTCCATAACCACGTGAGTCAATTCCCATAATAAATCTCCTCCTATATATCTATATATCCTATAAGTTGTTTCTCTGGAGAATCCCGACTAATAGAGCAGTCAACAAGGGATTTGGGCAGCGTTTTTACTCAGATGTTGGGCCTCACCCTTTTTGCAGTTCTCTCTTGCTTCCAGGATTTCCCCGTATGTTTCCTCTGCCCTCCATCCCTGACCTCCCTTCTCTGTCACCTCTCACCTGTAAGGCTGCAGTTTTGCACTGTCACTTCATCCACTGTAGCCACCATGGGGACTGAAGCACACCTTTAGGCAAAATACCCCCACAAACTTGCAAGTCTTGCTCCTTCCAATTACAACTTTTTCTCCTCCAGCTTCTGTCTGCTTTTGGGTGCTTTTAGTAGTTTCTTTTATTTTGTCCAGATTTTCTAATTATTATCTATGGGAGGGCTTGAGCAACCACTTCACTCTACCTCCTCTACTGGAAATTTCCTAATCCAACTGAGAATAATTTACAACTCAATATACTTTCTAGATTTTTTAAAATAACACCTTACCTTTAAAAAGCATAGTGCTATACAAAATATTTATAAGTAATAAAAGTTTTAAAATAATGAACAACAATCTCACTAGTAAAGACCTAATTGTCTTTAGAAAATTTAAGTCAAGCAGTCCATGTGTTGCATGTAATAAAGTCAATGGCAGAAAAGGCCTGGGGCAGTTCTTCCTATTTTAATGAAGAGGAAACATAAAGTGAAAAAAAAAGAGAAAGAAACAAAGAAAAAGAAAAGCCCAGGGCCCAAATTAAAGAAGCTAGCAACTAGAATTCTGATTCTAGAAAATGAATCCTTTTCCTGCCTAGGATCACCACAACTCAGTCTGTTCTACACTTAGCAAATGAAGGACATGGGAAAAATAAAGCTCTTCTTTTGTTTTGGTTTTGTTTTGCTTTATTTTTGAGAGTCTCAATGGTTATTTTGGGGGGAGGAGAAAGAATGTGGGCTGAATAACTGTTCAACATTTACAGTACTGGACTCCCAACTGCTGTATGGAATAATGAGATGTTATATGTCTCAAAGTGTAAATATTTACAGATGGTCTGCTATAAGCAATGCATATATGTAACAGGAACAGAGAAATGGGATGGAAGAAAAGTGAATAATGTGAATAAGATCAGTTTTGCTCCCAAAGACTTTTATGATGTACTAAATAGACATGTAAAGAAAAAAAACAAAAACAGAAGAGGAGAGACACAGGAGGTGAAAGGGAGGTAGACAGTTAAGTGCTGCTTATAGACTAAGTACCTGATTTAGTAAATCTCACAACTCCAAATCACAGTTAGTGTTATGCTATGAGTTACTTCTGTCTGTGTGTGTATGTTTACGAAGTATTACCGATACACTGTAGAAAAAATATTTAGTTTATTTTGGAAATATATAGCAAAGTGAAAGAAACATCCCTATAAACCTCCAAGGAAGATCACTGTTAAAAATCCAAGGGAAAAAAAAATGTGTGTATGTGTGTCCACCACCCTTTGAGCATATACTTCTGTGCTTCCTTTGCTCTCTCTTTTTAAACAAATCCTGTTGTTCATATTTTACAACTTACATTAAGTGGACACCCTTCCATGTGAGTAATTTTCCTGGACTAAATCTGCAGAATCTGTCTGCTCCGTGATGTGCAGCCATGATGTTTCTACTCAGGTGCTTTCTTTTCTTTCAATTCTTGTTTCTGTTATTAGACCTGACTTCCTAGGGGTTGCCCCTGTGTCTACAAGGTTTAGTGATCAGCCAATGATTGGTTAAAGGTCGTGCTCACACATCTGGAGTCAGCGAGACTTCCAGCCTCTGCACATTGATTTGTGTAGGGTTAAGAACACACAGTTCAGGTCTGCCCCAACTGTGACTCTCTCCCGGGGCCTCCTGCATCTCCTCTGTACATCCATTCAGCTGCCCAGCCGACCAGGGCTGTGTGGTTAGCTTGGGACCCGTCTAGTCTTACATGTGTGCACGGCTTCCAGTCGGTCAGGAATGTGTGGAGAGTTTTTCAAGCCTGTCTGTGGCTGTCATTTCTAGGACCTCTACTAAGGTTCTGGCTAGTTCACAGTCCGTTGTTTGACCCAAGTGGGGCAGCTAGTTAGGCTACCAGAGCTGCCTGTTGCTTGCCACCGAGATCATAACTTTTACTGACAATGCCAGTGGGCGTCGGCTTTTCACCTTCTGCTCCAAATCAGGTGCGTTTCCTCTGGCAGCCAGTTGCTAGCTTTTACGGTCTGCCCAAACCCCACCCCCCCACGATGGAACTACTACATTAATGGGTTGGGGGTGGCAGGGAGTAGTCCCAGGCTAAGAACATCAAAAACTCCCACTGTCCTTATCTGAAGTTCAGCAGTTTCTTACGGACAAATGCTTCTCAATTTGCTGTTGGCATGTGTGCTCTTTCCTCAGACCTGAAATGGTTGTTTTTGACAACTTTGTCCAGTTTATCATTGTTTTTCGAGGAGAGATGTGCAGAATTCCTCACTCCACCTACCGACGTCCTGCCTCTGTCCTCAGCTACTTATAAATCTTCTTTCATTTCAGTGTACCACTCGGCCACATGACATAACACCACACTATAAGTCAAATACGGGATCATAAAGGAAAGTGAGCATCCTTCATGCCCAGCTGTCTTCCTAACGCTATTACAAAGAAGGAGCAAAATATAACGTTTTTAAAGATGGCTCTACAACTCTACCTGGTCTAAAAGTAAACCAAATGCCTGTGTTTCCCTCAAGTCTTATCTAGGTTCCAGGAGCAGGTTTCACCTTGACTCTTTTATGGAAGAAAGTTGCTTGGCTACTTTTTGTTTTCCTTCCCTGTAAGTCACACATTCTCTCTATTGGCTGGCATCTCAAGTCACCGGGCTCCTGAGAGCTGGTTACCAGATCTCTAGTGAAGGCAGACTGCCCTGATAGCCTTCTGTGTTTATTTGTACCAGTAACAAACCTGGGATTTATTTTCCCTCACTCTAATAAACCTTGTTTCCTTCCTCAATGTGATACAGTTTCTTTTTGTAATAGAAACGGCTCCTATTGCTGTATCTTACCCTACTGAAACTGCAAACTATCACATGGCTTGATCTGGTCATTTAGCAAACAGGTATTATTGTTACTGTTTGTTCTTTTTCTTAGAACCCAACTCAAGAAAAAACTAAATAGGCACTTCCCTGGAAGTCCAGTGGTTGACTCCCTGCTTCCAATGCAGGGGGTGCAGGTTCAAGCCCTGGTCAGGGAACTAAGATCCCACATAACGCAGGGCGCAGCCAAATAAATAAATTACTTAATTAATAAAAAAGGAACAGTTGAATACATTAAAAAAAAGAAAAAGCTAAATACAGTCAGTTATCAGTCAGAGGCAGACAGGAATCAAAGTTCAAGGATTTCTGATTCTTAGTTCTACAGTTACGCGCCTCCCCAAACTAAAGCATTCTTCCATATTGTTGCTACGTTGACACTGAGTTTGTGAAAGAGCATTTATTCCACACGACCCACCCTCAAGTAACTGCAGATGGCTTTTGAAACTTTCTTAAAATGCTTTTTCCTCACAAAAGTCTGCAGCAGTACATGGCTTCCCAGACTGAGCATTATATGTTAAATCAGGGCAAACATAATGGCAAAGGGAATTTCTCACTCATTGCTTCTCTTGGGTTGGTGGTACCACGTGACAGGCTGACGCAAGAGAGAAGAGCAGTCACTGGTCCGACCTGATCCAATCCAGCTGAGGACACACAGTGAGGGCATCGGCGGTGAGATGACCACACACCCACTGCCCCTCACACTTAGCGGCTACTCCAGGATGCTAGCCTCACCAGCGTGGGGGTGAGGAATACGCCACCCGAGGAAGGTGGAAATGCTGCAGATCCTGTCTCCTCCAGACAGCAAGAGGTTTTAAGTAATCCACACGGTGTCCCTGGAAGTCAGCAGTCCATTACAACTGGAGTTAACTGATAAGGTGGGGTGGATTACAAGAAGGTAATTCAATTGCAAGACTCTTGACAACACCATAATCTAATACTGCTCGGGAGGGAAATCACTCCTTTTGTTTGGCATTTTCATTAACAGAACCCCCTGACTGCAGTTTAAAAAGCTGCATTAGGAAGAACAGCCTCTCATACGGTCTTAAAAAAAAAATTTATTTATTTGGTTGCGCCGGGTGTTAATTGCAGCAGGCGGGCTCCTTAATTGCGGCACATGGGCCCCTTAGTTGCGGCTCGCAGTCTCTTTAGTTGTCGCATGCTAACTCTTAGTTGCGGCATGCATGTGGGATCTAGGTCCCTGACCAGGGGTCGAACCCGGGCCCCCTGCATTGGGAGCATGGAGTCTTATCCACTGTGCCACCAGGAAAGTCCCTCTCATACGGTCTTTACTGGATAGAATGACCTGACCCACCTATAAATAACAGAATTTCTAGTCAAGCCACACAGCTGGAGTCAATGTAGGCTAAACTTTGGTTTGTGAGTCATTCTGTTTTCTCAGTGATGGCATTCCAGATACAAATACCATTTATGGATTTTGGGTTTTTCCAGTGAAGGTGGCTAACATGTAAGGGGACGGAATGTAAAAACCCTGGACATCATTCAGATCAACACAGTCTCAGGGCTGTTCTAACAGGAAAAGCAGTGTTAGACGGCAGCTGACTCGAAACTTCCCCTGCTCTTTCTCTTCATGAGTTCCATTCCCATCTGGTTTAAACTAACGGATCTGAATTATAGAAAGTGTCAGGTGTACATCTGACAGAAATTATCCACTGCCTCTTTTTTCATAAGATGCTGATTCGTAAGAGATGAGCACATTCTACCTGGGTTACAGAAAAACAATCCCCCTCTCTCTCTATATATATATGTGTGTGTGTGTATATATACACACATATATGTATATATATACACACATATATATGCACACACACATATATACATGTATACACACACACACACACACACACACATATACAGTGTTTTATATATATATATACACACACACAGTGTTAATAACATTAGGGATGAGAAAATACTTTCCAAATCCACCAAAACAGAACTGAAAGGTATAAAAATAATAATATTGCATTAAATATATAAAAAGTTCAAGATAAATACATTTCAAGGCTTTCTAAAATGAAATAACATTGCTGCATAACAGACAACAATATGTATAATGTACATAAAATAATGAATGTGATGAACGTATTCTTTGCAGCATTGTTTGTAACAGCAAGAAAGGGGAAACAATTTAAGCTTCTTTCCTTGTTTCCTGAAGTAGAATCCATGAAGAACTTCTCCAGACATTCCTAACCAAAACCCTCTCATACTTTAGAAAGAAGTTAAGAACTTAACTAGAGGCCAGTCAAAACTCTCCCTGTTTTTGTGTTCTGCAGCTGTAGCTTAGAAGCTTCAGCATCACTTCAGAGCCTGTTAAAATGCAGAATCCCAGGCCCTACCCCAGACCCACTAGATCAGAATCTGCATTTTAACAAGACACCCAGGAGATCTGTATACACATTAACGTTTGAGATGCACCGGCCGATAGCACATTTTCAATTAAGCTTTTAATACCATATAAGAGCTTGATTTTGAGCTCATGTTACAAGAGCCATCAATACAGAGGTGAAGGTTGGTTTCGTCAAATTCAAGGAGGCCTTTTTCATCTGTGGTTTGGCACCACCTGAGCAACCAGTCAGTATTTGGGGCTCAGCACGTCAGACATGCTAAGGGCAAATGGTTCCATGATGTTCTCAGGTTGTAAGCATCAGTGTCACAACGGGATTTATTTAAGAAATTAATCCTAGAAGTCGGAACTTCTAAATGTCTGTTTCAGTGCTTCTCAAACGTTGGTGCACCTGGGAATCACCGGGGGAACTTGTTTGCAAAGGAAGATAGCAAGGTCTCACCTCTCAGGAGTCCTATTAGTTCATCAGTAGTGACTCTAACAATTCTAAGAAACATGGCCTCAGGGCTGGGATTAGAAGGCACCTAGGGCACAAAATTTAAGGAAGTACTTATTCTCAGGTTTACCCAAGTGCAAGATTGCCACCTGAGCAAACCTCAGAGTGCCTCCTTAAATGGGGCATCCAGGGCATCTCGCTGGACTCCCCCTGGCCTCCGTCCTGTACAGGGTGAGTCTGTGGCCCAGCAGCACCAGCACGGTCTGGAGCCTTGTTAGAAATACAGAATCTTGGCCCAACTCCAGACCTACTGAATCAGAATCTGCAGATTGTCAAGATTCTCAGGTTATTCCTACGCATATTAAAGTTTGAGAAACAATGAAAATAAGGGATGCCCAAATAAAGTCTTGCAACAGATAGTAAAATCCTAAGCTCTTTCTAACACATCATGTTGCATCTCTGATACAGGAAAATGAGCAGTGGCTTTCCACTGATGTTCAAAGGACAGCCCTACACTGACCAATATTTTTGTCACTCTTTTCATCAATGGCCTGGATAATGACAGAAAAGAGATGCTTATTAAGCTGCAGGGGGCACAAAGCAAGAGGCTGCTGGTGCAAGAGGTAAGAATCAGGCCATCCTGACAGGCCAGATGACAGGCTGAACACTGAACTATAATAAGGATAGAATAAGTTTGACATTTCAGCTAAAAATTTTACTAACGAAGGTATAAAATGTGTGATGGTTTGCCTGGCAGCAAAACATATGAAAAATCCTGGGAATAAGTCCAAAAGTATATTGTGAATTTAATACAATGGCATTTCAAATCAGTGGGAGAAAAATGAATCACTTAATAAATGGTACTGGAGTAACTGGGTGGCTAACTGGAAAAATAAATAAATTTGAACCTCTAACTCACATCTTATATCAAAATAAATTCCAGAAGGATCAAAGATTTAAACATAAAAACAAATCCATTAAAGTATGAGAAGAAAATACGAGGAAAATATTTTTAAAATAACCTCAAAGTAGGTGAGGTCTTTCTAAGCATGAACAAAATCCGAAGGATATAAAATCCAGGGGCTGTTTTTAAAAAGTTGATACATTTTATTACATTAAGAAAAAAAATCTGCATGGTAAACACCACTGTAAACAAAACCTGAAGAAAAATGACAACAGGTAGGGGAAATTTTACAACTCATATCAAAGACATAGGGCGATTTTCTTTAATGTACAAAGACTCCCAAAATCATCAAGAAAAAAGCCCAATACACCAAAGGGAAAGCTCAGCCTGGAGAGACTAAGGAGGCTGAGAGCTGTCCTCCAATAGCAGAAGGGCATTCTTGTGGAAGAGTGAAAACATTGAGTCATGTGTTGCTATAAATGGCTGAATCGGGATTGATGGTGGAAATTCCCATGAGTTAAATGTCAGCTGAACATACAGAAGAACTTTCTAAGAATTAGGCCAAGGCTAACTGGCCAAATTTTAGGAAATTCTTGGAAGGGAGGACCAGGTAAGATGGGAAACTAAGCAACATGATCTCTGAGGTTCCATCAAACTCTGAAATTATGCAATCCTATCAAAGATTACATCACCTCTGGAAAAGTTAACAGCACAAAATCAAATAACGTTAGGCTCTCACAACTCCAAAAAGATTGGAAACCATGGTGCTTATCACTTGTAACTCTTCATTATAAGTACAATGTTCTCTGGGGGCAGGGGGACAGCGGGGAGGGTATAAATGATTTGTTGACTCCTGACTCCGTACTCAGGAGTATTTTGAGGGTTTTATGGTGGGGGGTTGGGCAAGCCTTCTTCATTCATTGCTCCTGCTCCTTCATTACTAAAAGCAAAAGAAGGGTTTTAAAAGAGAGTGAATTAGGGTTGGAGAGTTAAGTATGAGGTCTCACTAGTGTGGTTCTTTGTCGTATAAAAGCCGTAACCCACCACCCGTGAGAGATACGTCGACGTCAAGGTCACTTTCACTATAATCTGATTATGAGCTAAAAAGCACAAACAAATATGGTAGAAAAATTCAGCTTACAGACAGGATATAAACCAGCAGTGAGTTTTGCAAGTCAATTGGGTAGAATCTGAAACAGCACTAAAAATGTGGAGAGCCGGAGAGAAGGAAAGCTAAGACGAGGCGGGTCCCTTGGCCAGCCTGTCAGTGCATGCACAGTGAACCCACAAAGTACCTGAGATATTGAGCATGGGCACCTTTTCCAAGTAGAAAATACCACTGGAATACTAGCAATTTATAAGGTAAAATAAAATGGAAGAACTGTTTTATTTACTTTAAATTCTAATACTTAAGACAAAGCAAATTTAGTTGAAGAAGGCTGAGACGGTGAACAAAAATGTGTGAAGGTTCTGAAGGGAGCTCCTAATGTATCTCTCAAGAGCTCCAGAAGTTGGCAACAGTGAGTCTCTATCTACTGTGGCATCTAATTTCACTTCAAAATCTGGCGCTGCCTTTTGCCTTAATAAGGACATGCCACTGAGTGCTTTTTAGCCGTGATGGGGGAAAGTTTTTAGTTCAAAAGTATAATGAAAAGATCCCCACAGCTCCCTCAGAAGCAGGCCCAGTAGTCCTGGCCCACCTGGCTCCCTCTGCTGATGGCTAGTCCTTCTGTCTAAGGCAGGATACAAGGGCCTCAAAGCCCTACCTCTTTCCACCTTTGACATGAGGGTTGAATGCTGTGTATCATGGCTTTTTGTTCATTTTGTTCTGAAATTAAAGTATGCAAAAAAAAAAAAGTATAATGAAAAGAATGAGTGAGGACAAGAAATAAGATGCTTTTGAGGTAAGACAGCAGTAAATAAGAAGCCCAAAGAAGAGGCAAGAAGGCTTATCTGAAGCATAATTATCTAAAATGCAAGATAGAATAAAAGTGTTTATAGGGGTAGGGAGAGAATCCCCCACGAAGGTGGGAAAAGAGGAAGATGACACCGTGGCCAAGTTTCTCTACAGGCCATCAGGGGGCACCATCAGCCAGGACAACTCAGCCGCTCCAGGTGGCCGAGAGACACCTCTAACAGGACTTCCGATAGCTGTAGCATATTCCCAAACTGGAAAGCTACACTGATCTATCAAGCTTTAGAAATGCTTTCATAGCCAGGTAATCGAGAAAAAAATTAAAACAAACAAAACCAGTTATCTGCCATCTGTTTCTGTATTTGCTTATCCAAATCACAAAGGGCAATGATAGTGTCATTTGGTATCCAGAAGGAAGATGAATGCCAGGGAAGGCTGGAAAAATTTCTTCAAGGAGCTCCTGATGCTCTGAACCCTGAACCATCCCGGAGCAGCACACAGCGTGCTGAGGCCCCTCAGACCCAGGCTGCGGTGCAGGGGAATGAAGCGAATAGGGATTTCAGCAGGGCGCAGGGGTGAGAGGCCTGGAGCAGTGACCTCAAGGATAGATATGTTTCACGGATATGTTAAACCTAGCTTTTCATATCTCTGAGAAACGCAAATAAACATGGGGTATATTTCACAGGCGGCTGAAAAAGTAGGAGGTTAAATGTCTCGCTCGGTATCACACTTAACCAGGACAAAGATTACTGGTATAACTGTTTGGTCCAGTTTTTTTTTTTTTTTCCATTAGATGCCAGAGATTCACAATTGTTTTTTTAAACAAGGCAGAAAGTATTGCTTTAAGATACATTTAACAAAAAGGTCTGCTAAATATCTGAGCCTGGATAACACATACAAGCAAATCTGTCCCTTCGGGAGCTACTTTGTGTCGTCCTCATCCCTCAAACCTGCTGCCAGGCAAAATCTTTCCAAGACGTCTGTTGACCTATATTACTTTATATTATAAACCGTGAGACATACTGGCTGTTCCGATGATCTGTACTGGGGTTGACAGCATCCTTAACCCTAAGAGTCAGTCAACAGTGAGGCCTCCAGCAGCCACGAGAGAAGCCAAAGAGGAGGCCGAGAGGAAAGAAGGCTGAGGGTTCGTGCAGAGAGGAGAGAAGAGAGTATAAAAATGGAGAACACAGAAAACGGACAGAAAGGACAAAAGCTGGTTTAGTAGTTTAGACTACACAGAGTGCCCCCAAATTGTCTTTAGGTGATGTCCCTGGGTACTGACTGCTTTGCCCTGCTCCCGCAGTGGAATAGGAATAATTATTCATCTGTGCAATTTTAATAATATTGGCTTAAAACTTATATAACAAAACTACATGTTAGAAATATCTTTTTCTTTTTTTTTTCCTTTTAGTTTCCTGACCAGGGATTGAACCAGGGCCCTCGGCAGTGAAAGCCCAGAATCTTAACCACTGGATTGCCAGGGAATTCCTTAGAAATATCGTTTTTACATCAGATGCTTGGTGTTTAGGAGCTGGCCCACGGAAGGGAATGAGCTTTCAGAATTCAGGGAGGCAGCTTTACTTTGAGACAGAGGGTAGGGGGCACACACTGCCAGGTGGCTGCTAGGTGTTCTCATGTAATTTCATTTATTCCTCACCAAACACCAATAAGGTACGTGTTATCTCCATTCTATAAATGACAGAACACACCTAGGGAAGACAAGTGACTCACCCAAGGCCTCAAAACCAGTAAGGGGTAGAGCCAGATCCTCATCGAAGGCTCTAAAATGACAGCTGCCTTCCTCTCACTGAGAAGCAAAGAGCAGCTCCTCCAGCCGGAAGCACGTGGGCCATTTATGACTCTGCAAGAGACGCTGCCTCGAAAGCCTATTCATTCATTCAAAACAGATGTCCTAACTGCCACCATATCTAGAGCACAGCTGCAAATACCAATACAGCCGTGAAGGAGAGACTCGGTGCCCTACTCTTGTAAAGCTAGCTGAAAAGCAGGGTGAGGTAGTGATGCAATGAATATATACAACAGACAAATAACACGACATGGGAGAGTAACAATGACTACCAAAAACATGACACAGGCAGGAGAATGGGGCAAGGGTCCTAATTCAGACTGAGTGGTTACGAAAGGCTACACTGAGGGGGTAACAGAAAGCTGAGAACTGAAAGACAAGAACCAGTCATGCAAATAGCTAGCGGCAGAACATTCCAGGTCACATGCAAACGCCCCGAGGAAGAAACAGGCTCGGTATGCAACAAAAAATAGACCTGTTTGGCTGGAGCAGAACAAGAGATGGGGTTAGATGGATGCTCAAGGATAGGTCGCGTCGGTCCTGAGGCTAAGGTAAACAGAGTTTGCATTTTATTCTGTGATTGGAAATGATCAGAGGTTTTTCTAAGCAGGGAAGTGACACCCTCTGACTGATGTTTGTGAAAGGTCCCTCTGGCTGCTGATGAACTGGGGGGAGGCTACACTGAAAGCAGGGAGGCCGGCGGGAAGGCCACCGCCGGCCTCCAGAGGACAGATGATGGCGATGTGGTTTAGGGCAGCAGCAGCGGGTGGAGTTGACAAGACAGCAACAGATTTGTGCTCTATTCTGGAGTTAGAATGTTTAGGACTTGCTGATGGATTGGCTGTGGGTGAACATGAAAAAGGAAACAAGCAAAGAGGCCTCCTAGGTTGCTGGCTTAAGCAAAAGGGTGGACGGTGGTACCCTTTTACTTAGATGAATAAAGACTGGGAGAGATTGGTTTTTTTTTTTAATGGGAAAGGGATAAAATAAAGAGATCTGTTTTAGCAATGTTAAGTCTGAGATATCTGTTAGATATTCAGATGGATCTATGAGGTAGGCAGCGGGTATACAAATTTAGAGATGCAACAATCAAACTGAAGATGCAAATTTAAGAGACACATGTAAACCTAATGTGTTTCTTCTAATTAGAAGAAAATATAGGGTAATTTCTTAGTGACCTGAGGATGGGAAAAGATTTCTTAAGATATCAAAAAGCACAAATCTTTATACTTGGAAAAACCAAAGAAAATGACATACTAAAACATAGGATTTCTCAGGAATTCCCTGGCGGTCCAGTGGTTAGGACTCGGCGCTTCCACTGCAGGGGGCCCGGGTTCAATCCCTGGCCAGGGAACGAAGATCCCGTAAGCCGCGAGGCACGGCCAAAAAAAAATAATAATAAAATAAAATAAAACATAAAATGTAAGATTTCTGCTGAATAAAGGACACTATGAACAAAGTTAACAGATGGGCAAGGCCAGGAGATGACAGCTGCAACACTTATAACTGATTTAGGATTAATATCTAGACCATATAAGGAACTTCACTGGAAAAATGGGGAAAGGATATGACCAGGTCATCCATAAAAGGAAAATCCAAAGACTAGTATACACAGAGATTCTCGTTCTCACTAGCAATCAGGGAAACAGGAATTCAAACAAAATAACACGCTACGTTCGCCAAACTGACAAAAGTCTGAAAGTCAGATACCGCGTGCTGCACTATGTGGTGGGAATATAATGAGAGCAGTCATGCCACACTTAGTGAAATTAAATGTGAGTATACTCTGGGACCTAACAATTAGACCTGTTGGTATTTAGCTGGAGAAATTCTTGCTCAAGTCCCTAAGAAGATACACGTGAGGATTTCCATCAGAACACTTGTTTGTGGTGCAGGGAGCTGGAGAACAAACTAGGCGTCCATCACTAGGGGAAATAGATAAATAATATGCGGTAGATGCTAGTGATAAAATACAATAAAGGAGCTAAACACAATATAGAAACGCAACAACATGGACAGAACCTAAAAATGTAGTTTTAAATGAAAAAAGGATCAAAATGAGAAAGAAGTATGACATAATATTATTTAATATAAATTTACAAAACAAATCATACAAGGATACAAACATATCCAAGGATAAATACTGAACACATTATAGAAGAAGTTAACGGGAATGGGAGAAGAGATGGAAAATGACAATAGTGAGAAATAATAACATGAGAGGGGTCTTGCAATGTCAGTACAATGTTGTATGATAAATTCAGCTCTGCACTTGAGATCTAAAAGGAAAAACAACAAATTTTACAGGGCAAAAGGAATGTTCATCTGTTCCAACTGTCTTTCCCAAACTGCATGACATTCTGTCAGTTGACTCATCTGATTTAACAGGTGATTAAGGGACCTCGGAGGGAGGAGGGCAGGCACCAGGGCACAGTGCAAATGGAGCCCCGCTGTATCCTGCACCCACCTTTATCACCACGGCATTCATTACACCACTGCAACTACATGCATCCACGACGAGCTTCCCACCCTGAGCGTTAGATCGCATTCACCCTCATAAACCCAGGACTCAGCACAGTGGCTGTTGCAAAGAATAGATTCAGTCACTGCTGACTGGCTGACCTCTTTGTTGCTTGGTAGACTGGATGAAAAATAAACCAAAATTAGAACTCAACTGAACCTTCTTGACTGTTATAATGTAGCTAAATGAATGTTCAATGAATGTTGACTGGCTATGGCTAGATGTCCCTCCCTGCATCATTTATTCTAGCATCAAAAGGCATGTCCATTTGGATGACAGACACATGAACAAACATATCACAGAATTCAAGTCGACTTTATGGCTGCAAGGAAACTCAGAGATGCTACAGCAAAATCAGAAATGCAAATGACAAAAGTTCATTTTAAGTGGGGGAAAAAAAGAGACGCAGCACAAGTCGGATGATTCCTGTTCCTGGCAGTGCTAGGTAGCATTAACCTCTGAAATGACCATTTGACCCTATATGTACAAAACGGAAAAACCCTTCTTACTCATTTTTAAGTCAGCTTGATTACAGTATAATTTATATATAATAAAATGCACCCACTTTATTTATTTTTGGCCACGCTTGTGAAATCTTAGTTCCCCAACCAGGGATCAAACCCAGGCCCCCTGTAGTGGAAGTGCTGAGTCCTAACCACTGGACCACCAGGGAATTCCCGAAACGCACCCATTTTTTTTTTTCAGCGCATCTTTTTATGTTTAAAAAAGTTTTTTTAACATCTTTATTGGAGTATAATTGTTTTACAATGGTGTGTTAGTTTCTGCTTTATAAGAAAGTGAATCAGCTATACATATACATATATCCCCATATCTCCTCCCTCTTGGGTCTCCCTCCCACCCTCCCTTATCCCACCCCTCTAGGTGGTCACAAAGCACCAAGCTGATCTCCCTGTGCTATGTGGCTGCTTCCCACTAGCTATCTATTTTACATTTGGTAGCGTATATAAGTCCATGCCACTCTCTCACCTCATCCCAGCTTACCCTTCCCCCTCCCCGTGTCCTCAAGTCCATTCTCTACGTCTGCATCTTTATTCCTGTCCCGCCCCTAGGTTCTTCATAACTTTTTTTTTTTAAGATTCCATATATATGTGTTAGCATATGGTATTTGTTTTTCTCTTTCTGACTTACTTCACTCTGTACGACAGACTCTAGGTTCATCCACCTCACTACATGGCTGAGTAATATTCCATTGTATATATGTGCCACATCTTTATTGATTCATCTGTCGATGGACACTTAGGTTGCTTCCATGTCCTGGCTATTGTAAATAGTGCTGCAATGAACACTGTGGTACATGTCGCTTTTTGAATTATGGTTTCCTCAGGGTATATGTCTGGTAGTAGGATTGCTGGGTCAGATGGTAGTTCTATTTTTAGTTTTTTAAGGAACCTCCATACTGTTCTCCATAGTGGCTGTATCAATTTACATTCCCATTAACAGTGCAAGAGGGTTCCCTTTTCTCCACACCCTCTCCAGCATTTATTGTTTGTAGATTTTTTGATGATGGCCATTCTGACCGGTGTGAGGTGATATCTCATTGTAGTTTTGATTTGCATTTCTCTAATGATTAGTGATGCTGAGCATCTTTTCATGTGTCTGTTGGCAATCTGTGTATCTTTGGAGAAATGTCTGTTTAGGTCTTCTGCCCATTTTTGGATTGGGTCGTTTGTTTTTCTGATATTGAGCTGCATGAGCTCCTTGTATATCTTGGAGATTAATCCTTTGTCTGTTGCTTCATTTGCAAATATTTTCTCCCATTCTGAGGGTTGCCTTTTCATCTTGTTTATGGTTTCCTTTGCTGTGCAAAAGCTTTTGAGTTTCATTAGGTCCCATTTGTTTATTTGTGTTTTTATTTCCATTTCTCTAGGAGGTGGGTCAAAAAGGATCTTGCTGTGATTTATGTCATAGAGAGTTCTGCCTGTGTTTTCCTTTAAGAGTTTTATAGTGTCTGGCCTTACATTTAGGTCTTTAATCCATTTTGAGTTTATTTTTGCGTATGGTGTTAGGAAGTGTTCTAATTTCATTCTTTTACATGTAGCTGTCCAGTTTTCCCATCACCACTTACCGAAGAGGCTGTCATTTCTCCATTGTACACGCTTGCCTCCTTTATCAAAGATAAGGTGACCATATGTGCATGGGTTTATCTCTGGGCTTTCCATCCATATTTTAATATAGATCAACATAGTTTTTGTGCCAGTACCATACTGTCTTGATTACTGTAGCTTTTTAGTATAGTCTGAAGTCAGGGAGCCTGATTCCTCTAGCTCCATTTTTCTTTCTCAAGGTTGCTTTGGCTATTTGGGGTCCTTAGTGTTTCCACACAAATTGTACAATTTTTTGTTCAAGTTCTGTGAAAAATGCCATTGGTAGTATGATACGGATTGCACTGAATCTGTAGATTGCTTTGGGTAGTATAGTCATTTTCACAATGTTGATTCTTCCAATCCAAGAACATAGTGTATCTGTCCATCTGTTTGTATCACCTTTAATTTCTTTCATCAGTGTCTTATAGTTTTCTGCATAGAGGTCTTTTGTCTCCTTAGGTAGGTTTATTCCTAGGTATTTTATTCTTTTTGTTGGAATGGTAAATGGGAGTGTTTCCTTAATTTCTCTTTCAGATTTTTCATCATTCGTGTACAGGAATGCAAGAGATTTCTGTGCATTAATTTTGTATCCTGCTACTCTACCAAATTCATTGATTAGCTCTAGTAGCATCTTTAGGGTTCTCTATGTATAGTATCATGTCTGCAAACAATGACAGTTTTACTTCTTTTCCAATTTGGATTCCTTTTATTTCTGTTTCTTCTCTGATTGCTGTGGCTAAAACTTCCAAAACTATGTTGAATAATAGTGGTGAGAGTGGGCAACTTTGTCTTGTTCCTGATCTTAGAGGAAATGGTTTCAGTTTTTCCCCATTGAGAACGATGTTGGCTGTGGGTTTGTCGTATATGGCCTTTATTATGTTGAGGTAGGTTCCCTCTATTCCTACTTTCTGGAGAGTTTTTATTATAAATAGGCGTTGAATTTTGTCAAAAGCTTTTTCTGCATCTACTGAGGTTATCACATGGTTTTTATCCTTCAATTTGTTAATATGGTGTGTCACATTGACTGATTTGCATATATTGAAGAATCCTTGCATCCCTGGGATGAACCCCACTTGATCATGGTGTATGACCCTTTTAATGTGCTGTTGGATTCTGTTTGCTAGTATTCTGCTGAGGATTTTTGCATCTATATTCATCAGAGATATTGGCCTGTAGTTTTCTTTTTTTGTGACATCTTCATCTGGTTTTGGTATCAGGGTGATGGTGGCCTCATAGAATGAGTTTGGGAGTGTTCCCCCCTCTGCTAGATTTTGGAAGAGTTTGAGAAGGATAGGTGTTAGCTCTTCTCTAAATGTTTGACAGAATTCACCTGTGAAGCCGTCTGGTCCTGGGCTTTTGTTTGTTGGAAGATTTTTAATCACAGTTTCAATTTCAGTGCTTGTGATGGGTCTGTTTATATTTTCTATCTCTTCCTGGTTCAGTCTCAGAAGGTTGTGCTTTTCTAAGAATTTGTCCATGTCTTCCAGGTTGTCCATTTTATTGGCATATAGTTGCTTGTAGTAATCTCTCATGATCCTTTGTATTTCTGCAGTGTCAGTTGTTACTTCTCCTTTTTCATTTCTAATTCTGTTGATTTGAGTTTTCTCCCTGTTTTTCTTGATGAGTCTAATGGTTTATCAGTTTTGTTTATCTTCTCAAAGAACCAGCTCTTAGTTTTATTGATCTTTGCTACTGCTTCCTTCATTTCTTTTTCATTTATTTCTGATTTGATCTTTATGATTTCTTTCCTTCTGCTAACTTTGGGGTTTTTTTGTTCTTCTTTCTCTAACTGCTTTAGGTGTAAGGTTAGGTTGTTGAGATTTTTCTTGTTTCTTGAGGTAGGATTGTATTGCTACAGACTTCCCTCTTAGAACTGCTTTTGCTGCATCCCATAGGTTTTGGGTCGTCGTGTTTTCATTGTCATTTGTTTCTAGGTATTTTTTGCCTTCCTCTTTGATTTCTTCAGTGGTCTCTTGGTTATTTAGTAGCATATTGTTTAGCCTCCATGTGTTTGTATTTCTTACAGTTTTTTTCCTGTAATTGATATCTAGTCTCATAGCGTTGTGGTCGGAAAAGATACTTGATACGATTTCAATTTTCTTAAATTTACCAAGGCTTGATTGTGACCCAAGATATGGTCTATCTTGGAGAATGTTCCATGAGCACTTGAGAAGAAAGTGTATTCTGTTGTTTTCAGATGGAATGTGCTATAAATACCAATTAAGTCCATCTTGTTTAATGTGTCATTTAAAGCTTGTGTTTCCTTATTTATTTTCATTTTGGATGATCTGTCCATTGGAGAAAGTGGGGTGTTAAAGTCCCCTACTATGATTGTGTTACTGTCAGTTTCCCCTTTTATAGCTGTTAGCATTTGCCTTATGTACTGAGGTGCTCCTGTGTTGGGTGCATATATGTTTATAATTGTTTTATCTTCTTCTTGGATTGATCCCTTGATCATTATGTAGTGTCCTTCTTTGTCTCTTGTAATAGTCTTTATTTTAAAGTCTATTTTGTCTGATATGAGAA
Source organism: Stenella coeruleoalba (assembly GCF_951394435.1). NCBI lineage: Eukaryota > Metazoa > Chordata > Mammalia > Artiodactyla > Delphinidae > Stenella > Stenella coeruleoalba. The sequence goes on from NC_137154.1 coordinate 6,515,900, forward strand.
TTGCTACTCCAGCCTTCTTTTGATTTCCATTTGCATGGAATATCTTTTTCCATCCCCTCACTTTCAGTCTGTATCTGTCCTTAGGTCTGAATGAAGTGGGTCTCTTGTAGACAGTGTATATACGGGTCTTGTTTTTGTATCCATTCCGCCAGCCTGTGTCTTTTGGTTGGAGCATTTAATCCATTTACATTTAAGGTAATTATCGATACGTATGTTCCTATTACCATTTTCTCAATTGTTTTGGGTTTGTTATTGTAGGCCTTTTCCTTCTCTTGTGTTTCCTGCCTAGAGAAGTTCCTTTAGCATTTGTTGTAAAGCTGGTTTGGTGGTGCTGAATTCTCTTAACTTTTGCTTATCTGTAAAGATTTTAATTTCTCCATAGAATCTGAATGAGATCCTTGCTGGGTAGAGTAATCTTGGTTGTAGGTTTTTCCCTTTCATCACTTTAAGTATGTCCTGCCTGCACCCATTTTTAAATGAACATTTTGATGAGTTTAAATGAATGCAGCTACCACTACAATCGAGACGTAGAACATTTCCATCACCTCAAAAGTTCCCTCATGCTCCTATGCAATCAGTCCACATCTCCACCCTGGCTCCAGGCAACCACTGATTGCCCTCTGTCAAGATACCCATCTTTATATTTTTTCTAGTATAAAAAAAGGTTCACTTAATATTTGGAAAATTTAAAACACACACACACACACGCACACACACACACACACACACACACAGTAGAAGAGTATAATGAAAGTGATTTACCCAACACTCAGCTTCAACGATTTTTAATGCATGACCAATCCTGTCTCATCTATACTCCTGCCCACGCCCCTGCATGGATTATTTTGAAGAAAATCCCAGACATTATTTCTCTTCACATGTAAATACTTCAGTATATATCTCTGAAGGATATTCTTTTAAAACATATCCATAATACCATTTTCACGCTTAAAATAATTAAAAATAAGCTTCTCAATACCATGAAATAATCAGTACCTGCATTTCCCAGATTGCCTCACATTTTTTCCTTCATTATGTTTGTCTGAATCAGATCCATATATTACTATTGGTTCATTCATCTCTTAAGTCCCTTTTTATCTATAGGTGTCCCCTCCATCTTTTCTCCCCCACCCCCTTATAATTTATTTGTTGAAGAAACTAGTTTGTCCTATAAAGCACCTGCAGTTTGGAATTTGCTGACTGCTTCCCTAAAAAACATTTACCAAGTTTCTGTCCCTTGTAGTCCCTATAAATTTGTAATAAGATCTAGAAGTTGTAACAAATTCAGGTTCTGTTATAGCTGGCAAGGCTACATTATGGGCGGTATCGTGGACCTCTATCAGGAGACACATATCATGTCCCATATTCTCTTTGTCTCACGTTTTGAAAACCATAGTCTTTTCCTCAACTAATTGAAAAGAAAAGCATTTATGATAGTTTATAAGATTCATATAATCTAGAAAAGTGTAAAAGTATAGGACATCGACCCCCATTTTAACAGACTGATTCTGGACAGTGGTGTTCCTACAAAGGAAAAATAGGCTTTGAGTCACTGTCTCAGATGGTTCCATCCATCATATCCACCTATCACTTACTTGAAGTCACACACTGAACACACGCTGCCACGTCCGTCTTCTGCGCATGTCTTATCTCCGAGAGGAGAGGTGCAGAGGTGGCCTCTCCTCCACCCTCATCACTGGCTCTGCACACAGGTATCACCCAGGCAAGAGTGACCATCATACGCTTCTCCGCTGAGGAAAGGCCCTTCTCTATCCCTGATGAGGTCCGCCTCCTTCATCAGCTGCTTACAACCTTCCTCCAGAGCCAGCGACATCCAGATTTTACCAACCAGAAAACAGAGGTGCAGAGAAGAAATATGAAGAGTGAATCGGTGGAAGTTTACCATGAGAAATCACAGATCACTGATTGTTCGGAGAAACCTGCTGAGTTGCACGTGTTTCTACTTTAATGCCTCCTCCTTCCCTTCAGGGAGATGCGTGAGTCTACACAATCTGAGTCTCCGAGGGAAAGGGCTGTGGATGCTGTTTACACAAGGAGCCAGAGGGCCCGGTAAAGTGACCTTCCTGCTCTCTTTGGCAGGGCAAGTCCCTGCTTGACAAGAACTAAGTTATCACAAAAGAGAATAAGAATCAGTTAAATTAAAGAGATAACCTGGGACATTTGGGATGGGGAAGAGGAAAGCAAGTTTACATTCCAACCTCACCCAAGTCCAGGGGAGAGGCCCACTGTTACTGAGCCATGCGGAGGAAGTTAGAGTCACTGGCAGGACGACTGGGGCCTCTCTCTTTTTCCCACTCTGATAAACCCTCAGCCACCTGCAGCACGATGTTGCACTAATAGCTACAGGGCCCTCCACTGCCAGCCACCTCCTACTCATCTCCGTGCTGGGCTGGTTCTTACTGCCTCCAGAAGTAAAAGTTAGAATATGATAATTATTGTGCCAGTAACTACTGCCTGGTAACGTAAGTTCCAGAAGCACAGGCCTCTGCTTACAAACAGCATAACCTTCAGTACAAAAGGATCGAGTTCTCCCTCATCCTGGCCCCCACCTCTGGACAAGCACAGATTAAATTAAGAATTCTCAAAATTCCCAACGGTGTCAAGCACATTTAAAGCTGCCGGGTCAAAGATCCATTTTTGCAGCAGACAACCACAAAGGATTTCAGTGTTACATACAGTGGAAATGATTGCAAGAAATTCTAAATATGGACAGACCAGTAATTTAAATTCTTTTTCTAATGGCTAATACTTCCTTTCCAGTTCAATATCTGATTCTAAGTCAGGCTCCAATTAAGGAAAGCAAGACCCAGTTTTCTGGTTCCACTGGGATTTACTTGTTCAGGGATTACCTGGCTGCATGTCCTGAGTCTGTTTCCAGACAGTGCTCTGCTGGGAACCCTGTGGTGACTAACAAACGTGTTTCAGGAGAAGGAAACACCCTGATTACTAGCAGTCCAGGGCAAAGTAAAGCCCAAACAAGGAACTCTCACTCCTGGTCTGGTGCTTTCCCCTGTAGGCCACTACTGCTGCGTCAAACCAGCCGGCTGTGTGAAGCTGGTAAATCAACCTACCTAGGTTTTGATTTCCTTTCTTCTAGCAGCTTCACTCATAATAGCCAAAACCACCCAGAAGTCCACCGATAAAGAGACAGACAAGGAAAAACAACGGCCCCTCTTCCTCAACTGGATATTCTGGTGTCTATCTGTGACACCTGGAATGGCGACAGACCACCTGAGACCACGGGAGCAGCCAGGACAAGCCAGTGTTCTGGGGATGGCAGGGCAGGAAGAAAAAAAACGAACGTGGCTCCCCAGCTGCTGAATTAACCAGCTTTGGAGTCACCCTACCTCCAGACTTCCTGTTGTCTGAAATACTGCCTGTGTGTTTAAGTCACTGAGTTGGCTCTTCTGTTTTTCTTGAAGGTAAAAGCATTCCAACCGATGACACTTATTGACCTAAAAGGTTGCACACCACTAGCTACGTGCAGCAATGAAAGGCAGAACTGGATCTCTATAATTAAAATAAAAAAACAAGAAAGCAAAACGAAATACCCCATTCTTGTCATTAAAACATGAGAAAGGCTTTGGGACAGGTAAAGAGCAAGGTTACGAGGAAAAATACAGTAAGTGAATCCACACGTTTAACAATTCAATAAATAAACTTGGACCCGGAAACTGGCCTGTATGAACTGATTGTGCTTCATTTCAGAAATATTCATTAGAAGACGATGACTTTACATACGGTACTTATGTGTGCAATAATCCTCTGAGAATAGTCACACTATTCCTATTTTACAAATGAGAAAACTGAAGCACAGAGAAGCTAAGTAACTGGCCAAAGTCACTCCATCCATGCACTTTTCTCCACCTGGAACTCTCCCCTTTCTGCCCTTCGCTAACTCCTACACATCTTCCAGGTTCCAACTTGAATAAACATCACTTCCGAGACTTCCCTGGTAGCGCAGTGGTTAAGAATCCGTCTGCCAATGCAGACGACATGGGTTCAATCCCTGGTCCGGGAAGATCCCACATGCCACGGAGCAACTAAGCCCGTGCGCCACAACTACTGAGCCCACATGCCACAACTACTGAAGCCTGCGAGCCTAGAGCCCACACTCCGCAACAAAGAGAAGCCACCACAATGAGAAGCCCACGCACCGCAACGAAGAGTAGCCCCTGCTCACCGCAACTAGAGAAAGTCCGCGTGTAGCAACGGAGACCCAATGTGGCCATAAATAAATAAATTTATTAAAAAAACAAAACAAAACAAAACAGAAACATCACTTCCTTAGAAGAAGGCTTCTTTGATGTGTCCAGACAAGGTCCAAAGCTCCTTGTACACTCCACTACATGCAATGCTCTACTGAAGCACTGTGTGTACTCGCGATTATGTAAATATTTGTCTTCCCCAAATGTACAGGATGTACATGCCCTGAGAACAGGCCTTTCTTGTCCACCACCACACGGCATTTCCAAAGCTGATCAGAACACCTTGCCCTTAAGAGGCTCACAGTCTGAGAGACTGCAAATGAACAGTCCCTTCCAACACAATGCGGGAGGCGGACAGACGTGTGCACAGGGCTCTATGGAAGCAAAAGACAGTGGGTCGGGGGGAGGCTTCATGGAGGAGAATCCCCCAAGCAGAGCCCTGAAGGACAAGGAAGTTGGGAGGAAAAGAACTGAGGACAAGGGTGTCCTAGGCGGACAGAGCATTAGGTATATCTTTAGAGAAGAAAGCGGCCGTGGAATTTTAGGGGAACTACGAGCTCACTACGGCTGGAGTCTGAGATCAGACAGAGATAAATGAAGCTTGAGAGACAGCAAGATTCAGTTCGATATTCAGAGATAGCAATACGCTGTAAAGATCCCTAAAATAATCCAATAACAATGGATATGATGGAAGCGCTCACTGTACATCAGGCACCACGCTAAGTACCTCATATGGATAATTTCATCTTCACAACCACCCTGAGCATTATTACTCCCACGAGGAGGTAAGATCGCACACAGCTAGCAAATGGCAAAGCCAGGCTCTGAACCGCAGCTGTATTACATGACTCCAAAGCCTGTGCTCTTAACCACAGTCTAATCCTTGTCTAGCTCACTGTGCACTGACATGATCTTATATAGTTGTATGTAATTCAAATAATTACCTTGATCCTACTAGAAGAGCTGGCTATTTAAGGAATCCCATGTCTTTTTCATTAAGCGAATCATAAACACAAATATTTCATACATTGAGATTGTTTAAAATAAAGTATATAATTAGTGTTCAATAGACATTTTTTTTTTCGGCTGTGTTGGGTCTTCGCTGCTGCACACAGGCTTTTCTCTAGTTGTGGCGAGCAGGGGTTACTCTTTGCTGCAATGCGCGGGCTTCTCGTTGCGGTGGCTTCTCTGGTTGCAGAGCACAGTCTCTAGGCATGCGGGCTTCAGTAGTGTGGTGCGCGGGCTCCAGAGCGCAGGCTCAGTAGCTGTGGCACACGGGCCCAAATGCTCCGCGGCACATGGGATCACCCTGGACCAGGGCTCGAACCTGTGTCCCCTGCATCGGCAGGCAGATTCTTAACCTCAGTGCCACCAGGGAAGCCCTTTTCAATAGACTTTTTAAAATGAAGACCAAATGAAAATTTTTCAGAGACAGAAAATGCAGTGTCTTGACTGATATTCCAATACTGTCTCTAGAATTACGTTACCTCTAAACCATCAAAAATTATGCTAAGCAAACACTAGAACTTCTAAGTCGCCTCATCAAAACTAACCTTCCTAAGGAGAATTAAACTTATTAATTAAACAACTCAATCAATTATTGAGAATGGGTGGAAAGAAGAAAGTAGCTAAGACAGAGGAAAGATGCTATGACACACGAAATCTCTTTTCCCCACTATCATTTGCTTTAAGCATAGAAATTGTCACTGAATGTGTTTACAAGGCAAGGTAAACAGTCTATGTGCCAATTCCAGTTAAAACATGAGCAGAAATTTTATCAGTTAGGGAAAGTCTTGGTTCAAAGAACTCAGTTTTTTCGGAAGCCGTTCAGCAAAAATGCAAATGTACTAAGTCACAGTTGATGGGCTATTAATAAATCATTAAAGCAAACTGCTGGGAGATCTTTGCTTTTTTAAATGTCTCATAATGTACAGTAAGAGTTCACAGACTGACAATAATTATCATAGTTATACCAGATTAAACATTTATTAGTGCCAGGAGTTTTAAGAACAAGTGCTCACTTCATTCTTACAGCCTCGCTTTCCTATGAGCTAACTAAGGCACAGAGAGTTTAGATCAATTGCTCAAGGTCACCTGGGTAGGAAGTGACAGAGCCAGGATGTACACACAGGTCTGTCTGATGCCGAAGTGCATGCTCCTTCCACCAAGCAGCATCATCTCTACTGGGCTGAAAGGTGCCTAGAGATTATCTGATTTATTCACCAATCAACCCTATCATTTAAAAAGACCTGTAGGGAGGGTAAAGGACTTTCCTTACTTAGGTCCTTTGGCTAGTTTACAGCACAACTGGGAGTGAACCCCAGATTTCCTACTCTGAGGCAAGCACAGTCTGTAATCATTTTGACTCATACCAGATACTTTCTTTTTGAGAAATATTAAAAATTTCCCCATAAAAGAGACAAAACAAGAATGATATATGTAAATGCCTGTCACTGTGCCTCGAGCTATGGATGCATCATGTTTTCGTGGAAGACAGAACAAGAGACGCCTCAAACACTTCCTGTGCATTACTTGCAACCAGCTAACAGAAGATAACAGGATTTCATGCATTCCTTTCCACCACCATCATTTTTGCCGCCTCCTGCCTTTCAGTAGGGCATTAAAAGCACGTTAGTGAGGAAAAAAAGCAGCCAATGAGCCTGGTGATGTTCCAATAAAGTTTAATATTTGGACTCAAAAATTTGAATTTCATATAATTTTCACAGGCCGTGAAATATTATTCTTGATTTTTCCCAACTACTTAAGAAGCTACAGCTTTCAGGCTATAGAAAAACAGGTAGTGGGCCAGAGGGCATATGCTGACCCTGCATTAAAACAAAGAAGTAAAAGGCAGAAGTGATCAAAGGAAAAGCAGTTTGCTACAAAGCAAGGCTACGGCCTTTTTCTTGACTCAGTTCTGGAGTCACTGATTCAGGAGGCCTTCTTGGGCCATCCCCCACTCCCACTTGGGGCAGGTGTCCCGCTTTTGTGTTCTTACTGAAACTTGGGTCTATCTCTATCCTAACACTTACCATAATATGTTCAATCAATCATTTGTATGTGCTTTTGTTTGTTTTCAAGTCTGTATTCCTAGCCGATGTGGATGCTCAAAAATAGCGGGGGTAAGGGCGATAAGGAAAATAAAAAGGAATAAGCTCAGAAATTCTTATCTTTATACAGACACTAGATATCAGCACAGAGTCTTGACAGGGGTTCCATGACATACACCTACGGAGTTAAATCAGTGGTTCAGCTACTTTCTGTATCTGTTAACAATCTATGTTGCTTATGCCCTATACATATGCACCAACCCCTCCATCTAGTCTCTATACTTATACCTCCCTCAAGCCAGGCATCGGACTAACTTGTTTAGACTAATCTGCATGAAAAAGATCCAAGCATAAATTTAAAATGACCACTGAGTCTCCAGAAAGGCTCGGGGTACCCTGGGGGTCTGCAGAACACAAATGGAAAAGCTACTGTCCTATAACACTAGCCTCAAAAATGAATGACGAAAAAAATTAAAAAAAATAAAATAAAATAAATGAATGATGGCTTCAAATAGTTTGAAGAAAACCTGAAAAGCCACAATTACCAGATATAAGGTGAAAATCAACATGGAAAAGTCTACTTCATCGTTATCACATAAAGCATAAAAGAGAAACAAATATATTTCAATCACACATGGTCGGGTGGATGACCCTGTACGGTGGGATCATTAACCTTCTCTGTGCCGGGGGTCCCTCTGGCAGTCCGGAGAAGCCAGCAGATCCCTGCTCAGAACAATGTTTTCGAATACATAAGACAGTATGCGTGGTTTAAAAAAGGAAACCAGTTATAATAATTAGCCCACACTACCTCCCCCGACACTTCCTGTCTCCTTTCCCTGCTTTATTTTTTCTGCTTAGTGTTTGTCACTATCTAACACGCTATGCGTATTTTACTTCTGTTCTCTTATTTAGTAGATGTCTTCCCAACTAGAACCTTGCTCCCATGAGGGCAGGCAAGTTTATCTATTTTGTTTACCACTCTATTTCCAAAACCTACAAAATGCCTGGTAGCTAACAGATGCCCAATAAATATATTCTGAATTAGTAAATAAACGTCTTGTCTCCTAAGAGCTATTACTCTCAGAGGAATCACAGGCAGTTCTACTAGGATCTGTCATCCTTAAGCAAGATAATACACAAGGCTTCATGTTTACTAACTTCTTAATAGCGCTGGAAACCTTTTATAAAGGCAACTTCATGCCTCCACAATAAACTTAATATCTACTGACTGAGGGCGAAGCAGGGAGGTGAGGCAGAGAAGTCAAATGCCTCCAGGTTAGTCAGTGAACAAAATTCATGGGCCAGGTCTCCTGCTTATTAACTCTGCCTTCACTTTACCCTTTGTCCTCTGAAGTTTTGCTGCGTTGCCTTCCGTCTCTTTCCCACTGAAGGTATCTAACTGCACGCTAACGATAAGAGACAACCCATTCACAACGAACAGCCACACTCTCCTTGGCAACAAGGTTCTAGGGTTTCCAGCTTCTCGCCAAGGCAACTCTTAAATAGAGGGAAAAAATTTTTAATTCATCTTATTCACAGTAAATTAAAAGGTTAACAAGAATGTAAACCCTCAGACACAACAGGCTGCCTATGCTGTTTGTCTCACAAAGTCCTAAGAGGAAGGAAGCTAAGAGCCAAGACAACTCGAAGCTCCAGAGAAATGTAATAATTTCTACCAACTGCAACGCCTTCACGCTGTAGTGTGATAACAGATTGGAAAGGCAAACCAGAAACCAGAAAAAGAAAGGTGGGAGGGAACATGAGGTTAACAACAAGGTCAGTTAATACAACAGAAACAGTGTCCTGAGACTGTTTCATAACTAGGCAGCAGTCAAAACCTCACCGGAAGGCAGTCTGGGCCCCTCTTGGGTGGTCACGCAAACGTCAGCCTGTTCCCCAACCCCAGCACTGGCCCAAAAGCAGAGCGGAGGAAATGCGCTTGTATCATGAGGGTTTTGAGACACTCAAACCCATCTGCTTAAAATATAACCTCCTAAATCTCCTTAAACATCAGAATTATCCATATATGTATATCTTCTTACATACAGGGCAAGAAAACGGGAAGAGACAGGGGTTTTTGTGGGTTTGTTTTTAATATTTCAAGTGCTAATAAACCAGCAACAGCTGGTCAATGACAGAAAGTTCCACGGCAATGATGTGTATTAACAGGATTTCGAGTTGGAAGAAAAAGGGAGACAAAAACATTTTTCACGTAGGCTTGACTCCAGCTCAATGGGAAAATATTAACCTAGAGCAACCATTATAACCAACTGCTGACTTCCTGTATTGTCCTAGATCTGATCCTTAGAGATGTATGCTTCTTTTGAACTAGCCAGATAAAAACTGTAATACAATTTTGTAACTACTGTTGCTTTATAAACACACCTTAAAAGAAAGCGCTGAAGACACAATGATAAATAAAACCCACAAGCACAGAGAACTTATATTCAACCCTTTCTTTCAAAGTAAAGGTCTTCAAACAGTGTCGTTCCAACTTTACAACATCAGTGAGGTATTTCTCACCCCAATAAGCTTAGAAAATGTAGTATGGATAATTACATAACTGAATAAGAAAGAAATGAAAAACCTTAAAAACACAAATTATTTACATTAGTCTAAATTCAATTGACTGTTAAAGTGAAAATCAGAAACAAACTAAATATCCACCTGGTGGGATTAGTTAAATAAACTGTGTTTTGTCAATTCTATGGAATAGTACACAGCCATGAAAAAGAATGAGAGAGACCTCCAAGTACGAAATGGAAAAATCTCCAAGACACCTTTGTTACAGGAAAAGAGCAAACTGAACAACTCATGGTGATTCTGCTTATGTAAACCATTTACGTGAACCTGTACACATATTGTACTCAAATACTTGGGAAAAAGATCTAGAATACATGCCAAATTCTTAATAATTATTTCAACTGGGGGGGAGGTGAGAGAAGAGGGGGAGTTTGGAGAAATTTTTCACATCATTCACATATCGCTTGTATATTAAAAAAAACTTAAAGCAGAAAAGGGACTAGATGATTCTATGAATTAAAGGGAAGAAAGGGAATTCCCTGGTAGTCCAGTGGTTAGGACTCCATGCTTTCACTGCCAAGGGCCTGGGCTCAATCCCTGGTCAGGGAACTAAGATCCCACAAGCCAAGGGGTGTGCCCCCCAAAAAGAAAAAAGAAATCCAACTAGCCTTGATGGCAAATTCCAACAGCATATCTGAAAATAACCAACAGCACTACAATTAAAAAGATACTTTGCCAACTAGAGATAGAGGACAAGAGACCCAAAGGATGCTGGTACTGATTCATGAACTGGAATGCCAGCATGTCTAGGATGAGTCGGCGGGTGACTAGGGGATCTTGAAATTTAAAAGTCATCTGCCCAAGAAACAGTCAGGTAAACAAGACAAGAGAAATCCAAAGTACTCTTAAATGCAGGCACCACAAGTTTTTTTCATCAACTTTATTGAGATATAGTCTACGTATAATAAAATGGACCCATTTAAATTTTATGTTTCAATACATTTTGACAAATCTATACACCTGTGTGACTGCCACCATACTGAAGATATAAAACATTTCCAAAAGCCTAAAGGTTTTCTTGCGTCCCATTCCAGTCAATCCACTCCCACCCTGGGTTAACTACTTTTCTGTCACTCCAGATTAGATCTGTCTTTTCTAGAATTTCGTAGAAATGAAAGGATAAGTAGTGCTCTTTTGTGTCTGGCTTCCTTTCACTCAGCATAATGTTTTCAAGGTTCACTCATGTTGTACCACATATCAGTACTTCACTCCTTTTTATGGCCAAATAATATTCTACTGTACGGACCACAATTTGTTTATCCACTCATTTGTTGATGGACATTTGGGTTGTTTCCAGTTTTGAATTATTATGACTAAATCTGTGATGAACATGCAAGGCACCAGAAGCTTTTCATTCCTTTCACTTTCTACTACCTCAGCACTGTCCATATACTCTCAGCTCACCACAAGTCCCATTCTTACATTGGCCCTATGTGCAATGGGAAAAGCAATCGTTTATTCAACAAACATATATTAAGGATCTACTGTTTGCCAGGGACTGTTCAGGCACCAGGGACACAGTAATGAACAAGACAGTATAATCCCTCTTCTGTAAAACTTAGAATCTTTTTTGAGGGGAGGGACTGCAGAAGGGGAGATATACAAAAATAAAAGAAAATTTCACACAAAATAGAAAAAGTTGAAAGTAACATATTCAGAAAGTGGCTAGAAGCATGGGTGTCTAATTCAGATCCGGCAGCCAGGGAAGGCCTATCTGAGCTGAGATCTGAATGACACCAAGGAGCCGGCCATGTGACTATCTAAGATCAAAGCATCCCAGGCAAAGAGAACTGCAAGTGCAAAGGCCCTAAGGACAGACTGAACTTCTCCTCATCTAGGAGCAGCAGAAAGGCCAGTGTGATAGAAATGTAGTGAACGAGGGACTGACTTCCCTGGCAGTCCAGTGGTAAAAAATCCACTTTCCAATGGATGCGGGTTCAATCCCTGGTTGGGGAACTAAGATCCCACATGCCTCGGGGCAACTAAGCCCGCGCGCCACAACTACTGAGCCCGTGTGCCGCAAACTACAGAGCCCACACGTCCTGGAGCCTGCGTGCCACAACTAGAGAGAAAAAAACCCACATGCCACAACTAGAGAGAAGCCCATGTGCCGCCACGAAAGATCCCGTGTGCTGCAACCAAGACCTGATGCAGCCAAATAAATAAATAAATAAATTTTAAAAATAACCATAACAATTAAAAAAAAGAAAGAAAGAAATGTAGTGAATGAGGGTAAAAGATGAGGCTGGAGAGGCGGGCAGAGGCCAAGCCAAATAATCTTATGGGCCAAGAAGTCTGGGTTTTACTGGAGGCTATTAAGCAGGGGAGTAAAATAATCAGATTTGCATTTTAAAAACATCACCCTGGCTGTGTAGAGAAGAATTGTAAAGGGAAAGAGGAGAAGCAGATTAGTTAGGTAGCTACTGCATGATGCAGGTGGTGATGGCTTGGACAACAGGGAAAGCAAAGAAAAGAGAAGAGCTGGGGATGATTTCAAGATATCTTAAAAGTAGAATCAATAGCTCTTGCTAATGGATTAGATGTAGTGGGAATAAAAAAGAAGAATCTAGGATAATTTCTAGGTGTTTGGCTTGGGCAGCTAGGTGGATGGTAGTACCATTTACTGAGATGGGGAAAATTGGAGGAAAAAGAGGTTTGGACTTGTAGTCTAGTGTATTCTGCACATCTTTCTTTGCTCTCCCTGTAGTCCAGGCCATCGCCACCAGAATGAAGCTGTGATGCTGATTAAACGTCCAAATGCAGATGTCAAATAGGCACTTGGATACATGAGTTTGAAGTTAAGACGAGAAGTCAGTGCTGGATGTATATTGATAGTATTAGAGAATAGTATCTGAAGCTGAGAAACAGATTCTACAATTGTGCTTCTGAAAATATTCTGACATATACCTCAGTGCACCTGGATCACACCAGATGAACAGGACTCCAAGAACAATTTTACTGTGATTTGGGGGTGAGGGGGTAGGGAGGGATGAATTTTATATTTGAATGCACACATGTAAAGACTAAAATGCTGGATTTACACAACTGTTCATGATTAAACATAAGATTTCAAAGCCATTTTGTGTTTGTGGCTGGCAGCCTTCGGACTATACCACAAGACACCTAGTGATACATCTTCATGTATCTCTTGGAGTATTTCAGGAAAAAAGTTGGACAAGTATCAGAATACACAACAATCAATTAGCAAAAATGTAACATATGGACTAGAGCCCAGGGCCTGAGGCTGTGGGGCTCACAAGAAGGCAGAGCAGCACAGCTGTTAGGACGTGGACTTCAGAGCCCACGGGCCTCGGTTCACATGCCACCTGTGCTGCTCATTAACTGTGGAGGCACAGGGTCACTGCAGGGGTTAAATGACAGAATACAGGCAAGGCGCTTAAGCATAGCCCCTGGTTAAACACACGCCCCAATATTTTTTCTCTACAGGGTCTCACTGTATAATAAGATCTACAAGACATAAGTATCAAAAGAAAATAATATAAGTTACATATGAAAAACGCTAAATGTGATTGGTCGGGAAAGCACTGAAATCTGGGCTGAAGAAGATTTCTACAGGAACCCCACACACTGTTGGTGGGAATGTAAAATGGTGCAGCCAGTATGGAAAACAGTATGGGGATTCCTAAAAAAGTTAAAACTAGAACTACCATATTATCCAGCAATTCTACTTCTGTGTATTTATCCAAAGAATATGAAAACATTAATTCAAAAAGCTACATGTACCCCAATGTCCACTGCAGCATTATTTATAACAGCCAAGATATGGAAACAACCTAAGTGCCCATCAATAGATGAATGGATAAAGAAGTTGTGGTATATGTATATACAATTCCATATTTGCAATGGAATATTATTCAGCCATAAGAAAAGATGAGGGCTTCCCTGGTGGTGCAGTGGTTAGGAATCCGCCTGCCAATGCAGGGGACGTGGGTTCGAGCCCTGGTCCGGGAAGATCCCACATGCCGCGGAGCAGCTGAGCCTGTGTGCCACAACTACTGAGCCTGCGCTCTGGAGCCTGTGCTCTGCAACGGCGGGGGCCACTGCGGTGGGAAGCCCGCGCACCGCGACAAAGAGTGGCTCCCACTCTCCGCAACTGGAGGGGGCCCGCGCACAGCAGTGAGGACCCAATGCAGCCAAAAATAAAATAAATTAAATTAATTAATTAAAAAAAAAAAGAAGAAAAGAAAAGATGAAATCTTGCCATTTGCAACAGCATAGATGGACCTTGAGGGAATTATGCTAAGTGAAATAAGTCAGATGGAAAAAGACAAATACCATATGATTTCACTCATATGTGGAATATGCAAAACAAACAAAATAAATGAACAAACCACATCAAACAAAAACAAATACCTAGATACAGAGAACAAAGTGGCGGTCACCACTGGGGAAGGGGTGGGGGTGGGGGAAGGGTGAAATGGGTAAAGGGGGTCAACTGTACAGCGACAGATGGAAACCAAAGTTTTGGTGGTGAGCACGCTGTAGTGTATACAGAAGTAGAAATATGACGCTGTACACATGAAACTTATATAAAGTTATACACCAATGTTACCTTAATTAAAAAAAAATTTTTAAGATACAGGAAGACCAGAAGGCTTTCAGCTTTTATTTCTTTTTATTTTTATCTCAGGGGGAATAAATAAAGGAAAGAAGGTAAAACCAATGTGGAGAGGACAGGAACTACCATTTACTGAGAACTTGCTGAGAACTCTTGCCTGTCAGCACTTTTTTAAACAATCTTCGAGATGCAACCCACATGCGCTATATAATTCATCCACTTAGGTGTACGATTCAGCTGTTGTCACTGCATTCACAGAACTGTGCAACTATCACCACAATCCGTTTTAGTACCTTTTCATCATCCCCAAAAAGAAACCCCATACCCATGAGGAGTCACTCCCCATCTTCTTTCAACCCCACAAGCCCTAGGCAATCACTAATCTGCCTTCTGTCTCTATGGATTTTCCTGTTCTGGACATTTCATATAAATACAATCATACAGCATGTGATAGGCTTCTTTCCCTTAGCACAATGTCTTCAAAGTTCACCCATGCTGTAGAATGAATCAGTACTTCATACTTTTACTGCCAAAAAATATTCTACTGTAAGGATATACCACATTTTATTCATCCACCCATCACTGATGGACAGTGGGTTGTTTCTACTTTTTAGCTATTATGAGTAACGCTGCTATGAACCTTCATGTACAAGTTTTTGTACGGACATGTGTTTTCACTTCTTTTAGGTATCTATCCAGGAATAGAATTGCTGGGTCTTATGGTTAAACTGTTTAATCTTTTGAGCAACTGCCAGACTTTTCCAGTCAATACAGTTAGCTCCAAGTATTCAAATGACAGTAACTAACTACCTGACTAACATCTTGGAGCACTTGAAGTTACTACCACTTCTCATACTTTAAAATTGTTTAATGATTTTTAAGTTGGTGGTAAAGAGTCTGTAGGAAAAAGTAAACATGTAGGAGATAGCAGATTAAAAGGCTAGAAAAAGAGAACACTATACCTTTGTTTGCTCCTTGAAAACACTGAAAAGCTTCATGGGACAAACTAGATACAAAAGCCAAAATTATAGTTCTTTATGAGAAATGAGAAAGAGGTGCTTAATATCAACTAAGTGCATCCGTGTATGAGGATGAGTGTGTACGAATGGGAAAGCTATAGCCCAAGTGAAACCTTTTGCCAACTCTTGCCTCCTCTTGGAGTCACGTTGGCAAGACTTTCTTCTGCAACTTACCTCCTCTCTCACTGTCCAACAGCAAATAAACACACTGTCTCTCAACCATGTCAGTCAAATAACTTTGATTCATGCTCCAAAACAGGCTCATTACCAAACAGTCAGAAAATTTACATTTTCAATAAATATTACAGTTGCCTGAGGCAGTATCATCTTGCAACAAGATTGTCCTTCTAGAGCTCCATGGTCCAATACGGTTATAACCACTGACCACGTGTGGTTGCTGAGCACTTAAAAGGAAGCTAGTTCGACTAAGAAATGACATTTAAATTTTTTATTTAACTTAAATGAATTTAAATTTAAAAACGGAAGCAGTGGAAATTCTTTGACATTGATCACACTTGCTTTAGATACAGTGGGTTAAATAAAATACATAATTAATTTCACCTGTTTCTTTTCCCATTTTTCATGTGGCTATTAGAAAATTTTAAAGTACAGTCTCTATGAATATACTAAAAACCAGTGGATTGCACACTTTAAATAAGTGAATTGTATGGTATGTGCATCCCATCTCAATAAAGCTGTTTTTTAAAAAAACACATGTGCAGCTCACACTGTATTTCTACTTGAGAGTGACAGTTTCTCCATTTATGAAGGTACCATAAGTCAGTTATAGTAATATTGAGAAAGAAAAAAAAAGAGAAAAATCACATTTATTTCCTGTTTGTATAATAGCCTTTGTGATAGACCTATTTACAAAACAAGGCCAGTAAAATTCTAAAGCTAATAAAAGAGAAAAGAGAATCATCTACTGAAGAAATTAACTTCACCAATTACAACCGACAGCTATCAGAGTATCAGAAAATATTCCATGTGAGGATGGAAAAGGAAAATGGTTTACAGAGAACAAAAGAAGTATGTGAAGCCCAGGGCTATGGTCAAGAGGACCAAGAAAGTTCCACAACAACTATCACCTAGTAAATGTTCAACAAATGTCAGGTAGAGGGACAGAAGAACAGATGGATGAATGAACAAGCAAAATTGGAATAGAAAGACAAAAGGAAAGGATAATAGGAAAGAAAAAAGATTTTTTAAAAAACCTTTTTTAAAAGCCTCTACTACACAATTATAAAAGCTACTGAAAATAAGTTCAACCTAAGTATCAGCACGTCACCTGTCTGGGGAAGTTTACAACCCAAGGACTAGAAACATTATATACAAAGACTTGGGAACAGAACCAACAGAAAAGAGAAGGACCACAAATAATATCTATTAGGCTGAGTACTTCATGGAGTGTGCTATGAGGTAAAGCCATGCCATCAAAATCAGGAGGTGTCTGGTAGGAGCTTTGGTAGTTTATCACAGGGTCATAAAGCACTAAGGCAAGTAGCAAGCGCTTTTTGATATTTCAAGACCATGAAGCATTAATGAGACTGAGGCAGGAGAAGGCTGCTCCCTCGATGTCCATGCTGTGAGAGAAATCAGTTACACTCTCATAAACGCGCCTGGGCATAGGCAGGAGAGCCAGCTCAGTTTAAAATGTATGGCAAGCAAAATAAACTTAATTTAATGTTATGTGTATTCCCCTGAGAAGGAAAAAGAAATGTGGCTTACTATGTGTGGAATTCTCAGAAGTCGTAACTGATCAAATCACTTGCACCATTTATATAGTAAGAACTTCACAAAATGCTGCATCAGTAATTGCAATTTTATGAACAGAGCATTAATGTTGGCTGACAATTTCCTTTAGCATTTATTAATGGCAAACAGTAGACTCTGATGGGAACAGTTTTCACTTAGCATCAGGAACTGCCTCTGCAGAAAGCTAAGAGATGAGAACAGAGAACTAAATGTTCAACTCAACTTGTTAAGGAAAAGTACTGAGAAAAAAAAAATCAGTAACTTTCTATAGCGAATGAAAAGAAAAGTCATGGATTGTTAAAATAAAAGGGAAAAATGTTGGGCGGGGGTCAAGGTTGGGGAGAGGGGCTGGAGGACTAAAGCCAGGGGAAGACAAGGAAGAGGGTTTAGGCTAGAGGTGGAAGGAACTGCCTTCCTGTTGCTGTATATGTCTGTTATTACCGTATTAGTACACTATATGCTATGGTGCTGTAACTATGGATATATTTATTGACAGATCTGCAAGAATATTACACAATCTTCTCAAGTATGCTTTCCCTGACACATAGATGCACCCTCACAGTACTTGTCACCCTTGTCTGTCTCCTCTGCTGAGCCGTGGGCTTCATGATGGCAGGGTACAGGATATCCCCTGCATCCAGCACGCATTTTGGGACATGGTTAGCGCTCAGTAAATGCCAGCTAAAATGCTAATGAAGGCCATGCCACCTGTGTGCCATCTCAGCTGAAGCATAATGTTATTCGTTCCAGTAAAAGAGACGACGCTGACGGACTGAACTGTGTCCCCTCTCCCCAACTCCCACCCACAATTCATATGTTGAAGCCCTAGCCTCCAATGTGACTGTGTTTTGAGACAGGGCCTTTAGGGAAATAATTAAGGTTAAATGAGGTCATAAGGGTGGGGCTCTAATCCAATAGGACTGGTGTCCTTATAAGAAGAGTAAGAGATACCGGAGATCTCTCTCTCTAAGTGTACACAGAAGAAAGGCCATGTGAAGGTGGCTATCTACAAGTCAGGAAGACAGGTCTTACCAGAAACCAACTCTGACGGCACCTTGATCTTGGACTTCCAGTCTCCAGAACTGCGAGAAAACAAATGTCTGTTGTTTAAGCTACTCGGTCTGTGGTATTTTGTTATGGCAGCCCAAGCTGACTGATACTCAAACTAGAAAATGAATGTTCCATTGGTCTCATTGATAGTTGTGAAGATGTACGGGGGGAAGCTCCTCAGTAGCAGATTATGAGATGGAGCCACATGCAAGGACATCAAGGCAAGGTCAGTACGAGTCCTTCGAAGCTAAGATTAGGTTTCTCATAAATGGGTAGACGAGGATAGGGCATGCAAGACACCAGAGCCAGCTAGCTAAGACAGATTCAAGCGTCATACACTATAAGCTAGACCATTACACTTCTTGCATTTTCTGTACTCATTTCTCCATTATTCTTAACACTCAAAACGTTTCCTTGGGGACATCCCTGGTGGTCCAGTGGGTAAGACTCTGTGCTCCCAGTGCAGGGGGCCCGGGTTCGATCCCTGGTCAGGGAACTAGATCCCGCATGCATGCCGCAACTAAGACCCGGCGCAGCCAAAAATAAAAATAGATAAATAAATAAATAAAATGAACACCCCCTAATGAAAACAAAAACAAAAACATTTTCTTGAACTCTCCAGCCTATCTCAATTACGCCAAAGCAGAACCAAGAGATGTTTTCACCTTTGCTCATTAAAGGGGAACAGAGTACCCCTGGGGTCAAGAGGGTATGGTAGTAACAATCACATAAGTAAGATTCCAAGTGGAAAGTGAAGTCAGTGTCCCAATCACTGTAAATATTCAACAAATATTTACCTAGCGCTTACTATACAGCTGACCCGAATCTAACCACTAGGGATGCAACAGTGAACAAAACCAGCAAAAATCCTTGTCCTCACAGAGCGTCCATTCTAGCTAAGAGCAGGGAGGAGACAGTAAACAACAAACATAATATATAAGAAAATTATATAGTGTGTTAGAGGTTGACAACTGCTATAGACAAAAAGAAGCAGGAACGACATGGGGGAAGGAGGGCTTGGAGCACACTTCACTGGGAAGGTGACTCTTGAGTAAACACTTAGAAGAAGAACGAGAATGAACCATGTATCTACCGGCAGAGGCAGTGCAAAGAGGCAGGTCACATGACATTTTCAAGGAAGCGCAAGAGGCCCACTGAGAATGGAGTGACCTACGGGGAAGTGGCAGGCGGTCAGATTAGTAAGAGGGGCAGACAGCCATATCACATAGGCTCTTGTAGACCACTGGAAGGACTCTGGGTTTTACCTTGAATTAACTAAGATACTTTATCATCTGCCCATTTGCTAAACCTGAGAGGTAATATTCCCTTAAAGAGCAGGCTGAAATCGTGGGATCTTTCTGTATTTTGTTTTGCAGTGCAGAATTCCAGCCCCTGACAAGACACTCAGACGAAGCCTACAGGCAACGGCTGGAACACCAACTATATATAACCTAGAAACGTAGTTAGGTAGAACAAACACAGACACCTATTTAAATAAAACGGCTATAAACTCACCACATCCTTGGAAGATGTATAGCGAACAACAATTTTGCACATAGAGAAAGTGAGGTACAAAGAAAAGATTTATCCATGTTTTTAAAGGCAGCCTAAACGTGAAATGGGAAGAAAACCACATGACTGCTCCAAATGACTGCATCCCCGAGAAAATGCTGCCTTTCTATGGAAAAAAGAAAAGCCAGGCAGAACGTGCATCTCAGAATGAGAGGAAGGCGGAAGTACTGCTTTGAGAAAACGCAAACATAAGACATTCTCACCCAGACCACTCCTTCCCACCATGCCTGTTCATGTTCCATTTCAAATAAAAGGGCTTTTGTCTAAATGTAAGCTTACATATAAACCCAAATCAGGCTCTAACCAAGAATGCTTACAGGCATGTCCTGCTGGGAAGTATACTGTAGCAGTTTACCATGGGATAAAGTGGACCATTCACCCATAATGCCCACCAACCTTTCCAATACTAACTCTAATTTCTGATTATTGCATTATTTGTGACCCAAGCTAAAGGTTATATTTCTGGACATGGTGCAGACGTACATGTATGGGGCGGGCGGAGAGGCACAGAAAAATTATATATTTTTAAAATCATTATTGAAAATATGAGAAAACAACAGTATTAAAGAAAAATCTGGAGAGAAAAACCACCCCAAAAACCCACTGTCTTAAAACAATGATTTCGTTTTCGCATTATCTTCTAGCCTTTGCCCATATTCATATATATTTTACAGAGGCAGTGTGCATAAGATTTTGACCCATTATAAACGTGTTCCCACATTTCTACAATCTTCATAATTACTAGTTTTAGTTGCTGCTTAACAGTCCATTGTATTGATGAACACTTTTCTAAACTTTGTTGGGGGAAAATTATAATGGATTTACATAATAGCATCATTGTCACCTAAAAATACATCACTCTTATCCCCCAAGAAGCTCCAAATGTGTCTAATGCAGAAGAGGAGCAGAAACACTAATGCACTGACTTGTTTATTCAATAATTGTTTACTGAGTGCCTGCTAAGTGTCTGGCGCTAATCCAGGCCCTGGGGATAGAGTAGTGAACAAAATATGCAAGAATCCCTGACTAGTGGGAGAGAAAGACAATAAATAAGATAACAGGCAAACAGGCAGAGAAATTCTTAGAGAAACTTGCTTTCTCAGGCTACAGAGAGAATGATCAAGACAGAACAAAGCAAACTCCCAGGCTTCTCACTCCTATACATCACAAACACGGCTGCTCCTTACCAGTACATTCAACACAGCCTTCCGACAGCACTAAACCCAGGACCCAGTTTCCTCTGGATCAGGGGTCAGCAATCTTTTTCTATAAAGGGCTAGACAGTAAACATCTGGGGCTTCACAGGTCATGGGGTATCTGCTGCAATCACTCAACTCTGCCTCTGCAGGGCAAGAGCAGCTGTAGACAATGTGTGCACAAATGGATGTGGCTGGGTACCCGAAAAACTTTACTTACAAACACTGGCTGAGAGTAGGACTCGGTCTGCTGACCCTGTTCTATACGGCTCAAAACAACCACTCAAACACTGTTAACCAGAAACAGAGGGAAGAGACACCTGCTGTCTGCAATGCGACAATTCCATTGCCTTTTCCTCCACAATGACTCATATCTGCCATTTACTTTCCACTTCCATTGCCGCAGCCCTAAACCAGACTTGTAACCCCTGTCACTTACCCACATTTCCCTCAACCTGAATTCTCTTCCTCCCACTATTAAATCTTCTGTGAAATCCAGCTCAACTGGCTGTAAGTAGTTAATATTAAGGACTTAATTATTTTAGGCGGGATAAAGGTATCGCTGTTATATACTCTTAAAACGTAAATTATTTTAGGAGGGATAAAGGTATTGCGTTATATACTCTTAAAACGTGTCCTTACCTCTTAGAGGTATATGTTGAAATTGTTATAGAAGAAATCCTACGACATCTGGGATTTGCTTCAATTATCTGGGAGTGAAAGTCGGGGTAGGAGGTAGGGATACAGATGAAACAACCAGCTGATAATGAAGCTGGGTGATGAGGTCACGGGGATTCATTACACATTTTCTCTACTTTGGTATATTTTTGAAATTGGAAAAGGTACTAACAAACATGGAAAAGGGTAGGGCTGGAGAGAACCTTGAGGTATTATACTGGAAATGAAGGTGTTAGTTTGAACTCCTGGGTCTTTTACAGTTTTAAAAAAAACATATGGTTTCTCTACAGAAATAGAGTGTGTGTGTATGTTTTTGGTGGAGGGGGCGGGTATGTGCTATAGATACTCACTTACATTTCCAGGCTCTGTTCTCTTTTTTCTTTTTTAATAAATTTATTTATTTTATTTATTTATTTTTGGCTGCATTGGGTCTTTGTTGCTGCACGCGGGCTTTCTCTAGTTGTGACGAGCAGGGGCTACTCTTTGTTGCGGTGCACGGGCTTCTCGTTGCAGTGGTTTCTCTTGTTGCGGAGCACAGGCTCTAGGTGCGCGGGCTTCAGTAGTTTAGCACGTGGGCTCAGTAGTTGTGGCTCACGGGCTCTAGAGTGCAGGCTCAGTAGTTGTGGCACATGGGCTTAGTTGCTCCACGGCATGTAGGATCTTCCCAGACCAGGGCTCTAACCCATGTCCCCTGCATTGGCAGGCAGATTCTTAACCACTGTGTCACCAGGGAAGCCCAGGCTCTGTTTTCTGAGAGCACCTAGAAGTAATGACATCCTGTAACAATGAGCACAACAAACCTCCAATCTTGGCTTCTAAATACCATCCTCCACTAAAAGAACCAGGACTCTTTAGAGAAATGGCTGATTCCAGGGCCAGGGCAGAGAAAACACAAGATAAGCCTGGAACATCTTGTTCTAGAAAATTACAAGTGTTCAAAGAATGCAAAGAACATATAAAAGGGAAACAGCTTGGAAGAGCTCTCACTGACCAAATTTGGAGTACTCTGAGCATCAAAATAAATAATAACACTAGTAAATTACAACACAATGAATAAATGACAAATCCGTAAGTCCATACTGAAAGGAAGAAAAGGAGTGAGGGAGGAAGGGAGGAAGGAGATGATAAAGGCTCATCTTTACAATAGAACAATTTATAGATGTAGAAGGAATAATGGAAACAAAAAAAAAATCACCATTTGGCAAACACATAGTGCTTGCTGATTTAGGGAAGACACTAATGCTGTAAGTTCGAAGTGTGATGAGGAACAGAATATTGGCATAATCTCAAACTGTCTCCACACAAAATACTCATCAGTTACAAAAAGAAAAGTCTGCAGAAAAGTAGAGATACGTCACAGACACCAACATGACCAGATGATCAAGGTTAACATCACCGGTAATGGGACTGGTGAACACCATGTGTTCCTTGATGTGATGTACTGAGAATATTCACAGCATCATTTCTGTGATATTTTTGGCAAGAAATCACAACCTGGTCACAAGGAAATACTAATAGATTCAGCTTGCAGATCATCCTACTGAACATACAACGAGCTGAGGACATGAGTGACAGGAAAAGACTAAGAGGTTATCCCAGGTTGGAGGACACGAAAAGACATGACAGGGGACTTCCCTGGTGGCGCAGTGGGTAAGACTCCGCGCTCCTAATGCAGGGGGCCTGGGTTCAATCACTGGTCAGGGAACTAGATCCCACATGCATGCCGCAACTAAGAGTTCACATGCCACAACTAAGGAGCCAGCAAGCTGCAACTAAGGAGCCCGCCTGCCACAACTAAGACCCGGAGCAACCAAATAAATAAATTAAATTAAATATTAAAAAAGAAAAGACATGACAACTAAATCCAATGCATGTTCCTTGGTGGGATCCTGGAGCAAAATCAAAAGGAGGTATTGCTGGGCAGCTGGCAAAATGTGATTGGGGTCTATGGATTGGAGAAAAGGGTTTTATCAATGCTAATTACCTGACTTAGAGGGCGTGTACTAGTTATTTAGGAGTGCACTTGATTCGAGGGAATATTTGGGGGTGGTAGGGCATCATGTACATAACTTGGTCTCAAATGGCTCAGAAAAACTAATTTAGAGAAAGTTAGCATAGTAGAATAAATGTGGAAAAATGTAAAAAGTTTGGGAACATGGGTGAGGTGAGAGGGATGTGGGAGTTCCTCCCAGTCACAGACTGGAAGAAAGTAATATCTATCAGAGACACACACACACACACACACACACACACACACACACACACACACACACAGAGTCACATGCACAGACCTACATCTGAAAGGACTTATCTGTAATATATAAAGAACTGCTACAAATAAATTATTAAAAGACAAACATACCAATTTATAAAACAGGCAAGACTTGAATAGATACTTCACAAAGGAAGATATCCAAATGGCCAATCAGCAGATATTCAATGTTATTATTAATTAGGGAAATGCAAATTAAAACCACAAGGAGTGAACGTTTCATACCCATTCACATGGCTAAAATTAAAAAGACTGACTAAATTAAATGTTGGTGGAAATGTGGAGCAACAGGACCTTTTGTATACTGCTGGTATTAGTTATCTACTGCTGCACAACAATATTACCACAAACTTAGCAGCTTACAATAACACATGTTAATCATCTCCCAGTTTAAGTGGGTTAGAAGCCCAGGCGTGGCTGGGCTGGGTCCTCCACAAGGTTCCAATTAAGGTGTCGGCTGGGGCTGTGGTCTCACATGCGGCTTGCGTTGGGTAGGATCTGTGTCCAAGCTCACCTCCTTGTTGGCAGCATTCAGTTCTTCGTGGGCTACTGGACCGAGGGCCACGTTTCCTTCTGGCTGTGGACTTGAAGCCGCCCCCAGCTCCCTGCCACGTGGCCCTCTCCATAGGCAGCTCTATGCTTGTTTCTCCAAAGCCAGCAAGGGAGTCTCCCCACAGGGTGGGCACTACAGTCTGATGCAACATAATCACGTACATCCCATCACCTCTGACATCTTCTGTTAGGAAGGAGCAAGTCACAGGTCCCGCCCACGCTCATAGGGAGGGGATTACACTAAAGCATAAATATGAGGGGACAGGGATCACGGGGGCCACCTTAGAATCTGCCACAGGAAGTGAGAATGTAAACTGACACAATCACCTTATAAAGTTAAGCATAGAGACATCCTGGTGGTCCAGTGGTAAAGAATCCGCCTCGCAATGCGGGGACGCGGGTTTGATTCCCGGTCAGGGAAATAAGATCCCACCTGCCCGCAGGGCGACTAAGCCCTCGTGCCACAAACTACAGAGCCCACGCGCCCTGGAGCCTGCACGCCACAACTAGAGAAGAGAAAACCCGCATGCCACAACTAGAGAAGCCCACATGCCGCAACGAGAAAAGATCCCACATGCCTCAACGAAGATCCCGCATGCTGCAACTAAGAACTGACGCAGCCAAAAATAAAAATAAATTAAATAAGTACTATAAAAAATAAAGTTAAGCATAAACCTATACTGAGTCCTACCATTCCAATCCTACATAGTTATCCCCAAAGAAATGAAAATGTAAGTCCACAAAAGGCTTGTACAAGAGCATTCATAGCAGCCTTACAAAGAAAAGCCCAAAACTGTACACAACCCATATGTCCATCAGCAGAATAGATTAAAAAATTGTAGTATTTGTTGGCAATAAAAAATAATGAACCACTAACACACAACATGGATGAATCTGGCAAAAGAAGGTCAACACAAGAATATATATGATTCCACTTATATGAGGCTCAAGAAGAGACAAACATAATCTATGACCATATAAACCAGAACAGTAACTGCCTATGACAGGTGGGGAATGACTGGAAGTGACAAAAACATTCTTGATTAAGGTGTTGGTTACATGAATGTATATGTTTGTCAAAACTCATCCAACTATAACCCCAAGATCTGTGCGTTTCACTGCATTCAAATTTTACCTCAATTAAAAAAATGTTTAAGTGCATATTAATAGACAGTGAAAAAAGTGTAGCACAGTAGTTAAGAGCATAGATCCTGAGGCCAGACTGCCAGGGTCAGAACTCTGGCAATGCAGCTTTCTTCAGCAAGTTACCTAACCCCTTTGCACACCTCTACCTATCTGATAATTAAATGAATTAACACGTGGACAGCAATTAGAGCAGCACCTAGTACATATTACGTATTCAGTTAACATTAGCTATTAATCAAACAAAACTAAAAAGATGATTATGGATGCTTGGAAAAACTAAAAATTGGCCAGGAAAGGAAAATCATAGTTGGCTATATGGCTCAACAGTGACTTGCCCTTCTACGGTCATAATAATGAAAGTCCTGAATAATAATATAACCAAAATTACAATTTTATTGGGAGAATGAGGTGGTGGTGAAAAAGCCAAACCATCTTCCACATTTGGAATTCACCAGATACTATCCAAAGATTGTTTCTGAAAGGAGCCTTGTAGAACTACTTGACTCTTTAAAATATATGTACAACTTTGACGAGAAATAAATACAACAACAAGGGGAAGAAAACTATTAAGGGGAAGTGGACTAGTAAAAAAAATAAAACCAGGATGGAAAATAATCAAATGTTGAAACTTCAAATGAAACCAAAATGCAGTTCAAACGAGCATCAGTCTGTATGAGAAGGTGCATTCCAGAGGTACTACGGAGACTTAGTTATGGGAGGGGGTGAGGAGTTCACATTGTAATTCAGTTTCATACGAGTATTAAGTATATTCCATGTTAAAACTGCAGAGACAGTATCCTTCCTCTCTCACAACTTACATTCCAAAATCTTATCACCTTTTCATCCAGTAAGAGGCCAGGGATTTCTCAATCCACTGGCTGGAAGGCCAGGGTTATAGTGAATTAATATGAATGAGAATTTAATTATAATAATGTAACACCTATATTCACATGGAAACTTTCACTGAGGAACATGAAATTTGCTTAAATTTTACCAGAATCCTCAAAGCACTTCTAAGCAGTAAGATGACGAAGGAAATGGAAAGTGAGTGGTTTGCCTACTTTCATGTTGAAAACCAGAATTTGAATTAAGACACAGGAATCCCAACAGAGTAGTGCTCTTGTTGCCTTCCTATAAACACACAGCTTTTAAAAAGCAGACACCACTTTCCATGAATAAGTTATCTCTAAAGTGACCAAACTCAAAGAACCCCGGACTGGGCAGATCCATACCGTTTAGGAGACTTCGTCTTGGTAATTCTGCCTACAGCTCCAGCAAAAACTGAAGTTAGCAAACTCACAGCCCGACTCAATGGCTTTTCTATAGTACTCTAAGACTTAAGACGGCATCTATAAATTATTTCATCTGTTCTTCCCAACAACCCCGGGTAGGCAGCTGGACAGTCTTTTTTCTTTCTTTCCATTCTGATGAGATGGAGGCTCAAAAGGTAACCAACCCCAAATCACAGTTTTTGTTCAAGGAAGGATTTAACTCTTCTGGCTCCAAGTCCAGTGTTCAATCCACTCTGCCAGTCTCTCTGTGCAAACAGAAGTCTGTGAAGATTAATCATTTGCTAGTTTTTAAGGTCTAGATTAGGGATGACAACATTTGAAATTGCTGGTTTACTTTAGGTCTCTTCCTAAAACAAACAAAAAGCCACACACACTGGAAGATACTCAAGCACACTTATCATCTGGATGTAACTATCATAACTGGAATATAATGGTGGTGCTAACGCCTCCAGGGGGCTTTCTGGATTGTCACAGTGACTAGAGACTTCACTGACATTCAGTGGTGGAAAAAACAAGAAAGCCAGACCTCCTACAACCCACAATTCCTCTGAGCCCCTCACAATTAAGAAATGACTAGCTTCCTGCACAATTTCCAACATTCACCTAAGTGGAATGTTCTGACCAGGGGCAGAACCAGGTCTTGTAGGGCCTAAAGCTTTTACAAGCTGGAGGGTCCTCTACAGGAGAAGCATGCAAATACAGTTACAAAATTAGGTCTAGGATTTTAAAGTATCAAATATGTAAGAATACATCTAAAGAAAGATTTACAATACTTCTATGCTAAAAGTGCAAAATCAGTGAAAGAAGATCTAAATAAATGGAGGGACATAACACATCCATGGACTGAAAGAACCGATACTTTAAACATTTCAGTTCTCTCCATATTAATCCACAGAGTCAATGCAATCCTAATAAAATTCTCAAAAAACTTTTAAGGAAACTGAAAATTTGATTCTAAAATTTTTAAGGAAATGAAAGAGCAGGGCTTCCCTGGTGGCGCAGTGGTTGAGAGTCCGCCTGCCGATGCAGGGGACACGGGCTCGTGCCCCGGTCCGGGAAGATCCCACATGCCGCCGAGCGGCTAGACCCGTGAGCCATGGCCGCTGAGCCTGCGCGTCCGGAGCCTGTGCTCTGCAACGGAAGAGGCCACAACAGTGAGAGGCCCGCGTACCGCAAAAAAAAGAAATGAAAGAGCAAAGACAAGTCAAGGCAATCATGAAAGCACAAAGTTGAAGACTTACACCACCAGGTAATAGGACTATTATAAAGATAAAGGAAAGATACAGGAGTAGAGCAGGGGGAACACTGGTACCAGCGTGGACAACCTGACCAACGGTACAGACAGGAAGTCTAAAAATAGACCCACATGTAAAATGTCATGTGATTTACAATCAAGGTGACGTGTAGAGCAGTGGAAAAAGATGATCTTTTTTTTTTTTTAGTTTTGTTCTGTTTTATTTTCAATTTTAGTCTAATGTATATACAATAAAATTCACCTATTTTGAGAGTACAGTTTTATGAGTTTTGACAAATGGCGTAAGCACCATCACAATCAAAACACAGAACATTTATTTCCATCAAAAAAGATGATCTTTTAAGTAAATGGTACAGGGGTAATGGAAGATCCATGTGGGGGGAATGTATCTTAACCCTCCATTCCACACACAAATATCAATTCCAGATGGACTATAGATCTAAATGTGAAAGAAAAATAATACAGCTTGAGAAGAAAATATTAGAGAACCTCTTCATGATCTTGAATGGACTAAGATTTCTTAAACAGGACATAAAAGGCACTAAATATAAAGGGGAAAATGGATAAACTGGACAGATTTAAGAATCTGTGTTCAACAAACACCACCACTGAAAGAGTAAAAAGGAAGCCCACAGAGTATGAGAAGATATTTGGAAGAAAAAGAACTTCTACAATTCAATGAAAACAGACAACCCAATAGAAAAACTACCTGAACAGACAATTCATAAAAGAGGATATCGGATGGCTGCTAAGCTTATGAAAAGGTTCCCAACATCATGAGGGAAATGCAGATTAACACCACTGGAGCAGCCATTTCACCTCCACTCAGAATAACTGAAACACAAAAGACAATCCCAACTGATGGTAGCGATCTGACCCAAGCGGAACTCTCACACAACCCAGCAATTGCACTCCTGGCTGTCCTCTCAAGAGAAACGAAATGAACTGTACGAGAGTGCTTATGACCTCCGACAGACGGGTGAGAATGTCCATGGCAGCCCTATTCACAATACGGGAAATCTCCTATATGACCACCGCCAGCCCAGTGATTAAATAACTTGTGATACATGCGCACATGGAATACCGTACAGCAACAAGAATATATGAGCTGCAACCATATGCAACAACATGGCTGATTCACACAAACATCATGTTGAGCAAAAGAAGTCAGGTACAAGAGTATACACGGTATGAAGTACCAAAGCAGGCAGAGCTAACTTACGCTCTTACACGTTAGGATGCTAGTCATCTTTGGTGGGGGCAGAGGCAGTGATTAGAAGTAGACAAGGTAATGTTTTGGGGTGTTGGTAATGTGTTGTTTCCTGATATGGGTGCTAGTTTTGTTCAGTTTGTAAAAAGTCATCAATTGTACTTATTATATTTGTCCTTTTCTAAGTACTATATATTATACTTTTTGAATAAAAAGTTTAAAAAAAATTAGGTATAGGGCCACAGAAGTAGCCTGAAACTTAAGTTTCATTAGCTTCATAATAAATTTGCTTTGAATTTAAGGCAAATAAAGGACCTTGAAACTTAAGTTTCATTAGCTTACTAATAAATTTGCCTTGGTCTTGCCAGACACAAACGTATGTAAATAAAAAGCAGCTTATAATGTTCTAAGCCTAGATTTAAATAGATTTTACATAGAAACTTAATTGATTTTTTCACCAATCAATATACACTGGATTTTGCAGGAATGTAACTACAGTAAACAGAGAAAAGAGTACATTTTGTTTTGTGTAGAATTTGATGAAGATTTATCCACCATTTTAGAAAACTGTATCACCGATGGCACTGCCTCATATCATGAGGCACCCATGCAGTACACCTGTATCAGTCTCTATTTATGGGAGCCATATCCACAGAGATAAGGCGATGTGTACCTGCAAGCACCTGACAGCTATGGTTTCTAATGTGCTGTGAACACTTACACATGTCTTCTGAGAATTTACATATAGAAACACATACTGTATTACAAACAGCTTTCTTTTTATTTTTCCTTTATAGTGCAGTTAAGACATTGTAGAGGGCTTCCCGGGTGGCGCAGTGGTTGAGAGTCCGCCTGCCGATGCAGGGGACACGGGTTCATGCCCGGGTCCGGGAAGATCCCACATGCCGCGGAGCAGCTGGGCCCGTGAGCCATGGCCGCTGAGCCTGCGCGTCTGGAGCCTGTGCTCCACAACGGGAGAGGCCACAACAGTGAGAGGCCCGCGTACCGCAAAAAAAAAAAAAAAAAAGACATTGCAGACATGCTGGTAAATCTGATTATCTGGGAATTTCATTTCAAGATAGAAAAGAGGCCATAAAATCTGATAGTTTTGAGAACCAGTTACAAACCATCAGTCTATCAAATAACTGTAAAGAGAATTCTAATTCTTGAATTTGGTAACTGCTCTTTTATGCTACTCACATTATCCAAATCACAAGTAATATATTTATCTAAAATGTTTTTAAAAAAAAGAAAAGAAAAACCCAGCTACCGTTTTCAAGAGCAATTACCTAGATATATCTATTATAAATTTTGCCTAGACCTGGTGAGCAGGACAAGAGGGAAACTAGAGTTCAAACTACAAGATCTAACTGAGCCCTTTTCCTTTTAAGTCAGTAAGATCCAGCTTGGCATTCACAAGCAAAGGGTTCCATTATTTTTCTGTTCTCTTTCAAAAATAGCTCCACCTTCAAGATTACACAAATTAGATCATTCTGCAGCAGGATTCCTCCTTATAGAGCAGCTCCTAGGAAGCACAGACAGGCTGTCGGCTGTAGCAAACCAGTCATTTAAAAAAAAAAACAAAAAACAAAAAACAGATGTTTTTTATTTTTCAGTTCCACCGGGTCAGTGACAAAGGGTAGGTGCTATGGCTGTTAATGGCCTCTGCAATACAGCTCCCTCACCAAAAGCCATCAAATAGGTAAAGATCACAGAGGAGATATCAGACCAAGCAAATGTGACAGCAGAATAATTAGGGATGTTGGGACTCTGCTGCTCCAACACCTTCACCATGGCCTACAGCATAAGAAGAATTTATCTAGATTTTTAACACAATCATTGCCAACCTATGGATTATTCCATCACCCAGTAAATCCCCAAGGAAATTTATTCCCAGTTAATCACAAATGGCAAAAATAGAAACAAACAACCTTCCTCAAGAGCTTTGAATAGTTCTGTTACACAGATCTCATTCTCATATAATGTCACTTATGATAAACAGATGACAATCACTATCATTTTTTTAGTGAAAAACTGACACAAGGAGGTTAAATGAAATCTTGAAGTTGTCCTTGAATCCTTTTCTTTTGTCATATCCCAAATGTAATCCATAAGCAAATCCTTTAGGCTTGAAAAGACTATACCCGACTCTGATGACTTCTCATCTTCTCTACCACCCTGGCTGAAGGCAACATCAGCTCCCGGTACATCATCTTCATACTCCTAACTGGACTCCCTGCTTTCACCCTTGCCCTTCCCTATGGGCTATGCTACACACAAGGGCCAGTGGTTATTTTAATATGTAAGTCATTACCATGCCTCTTCTCTGGCTCGAAATCCCCACTGGCTTCCTCATCTCACTCAAGGTCAAAGCCAGAGTCCTACATTGGCCTACGAGATCTGGTCCCTTCACTTCTCTGAATTTCTCTCCCACTACTCTCCACCTTGTTCACTTGGCTCCAGTCCACTGGCCTCCTGGATATTCCTGGAACCTACTAGTACTTACTGTTCCCTCTAATGACTTGCCTAAGTGTGTGCTCCACATGATGACTCACCTTCTCTGGGGTCTTCTAAACTACCTTATTTAAAAAAGTAACACTCTCTGCCTCACGTATACCCCTTTCCTGCTTTAATTTTCCCCATCTGACATACCCTACCATTTGCTCACTCATTTGTTTATTGCCTGCTGCCCCCTCTGCCCCTAGAAGGTAACCTCCAGGGGAGCTTTGATTTTGCCTGTTTTATTAGGCACTCTCTCCTCGGTGTCTAAAATGGTGACTAGGCATGCGGTTTCTGCACGGTGAGTACCTGCCAACTAAATGAAGTTACTATTAGGGAGAGGACTCACAGAGACTTATGCAAACCCACATGGTGAGGTAAAGCCAAATAAGAAACCAGATTCTAGAGCCAAAGCATTTTTGGCACGTGGTTTTAAAGAGATGATAGCAACTTGCTGACTTTTTTCCTCCAGATATATTATAAGAATAGGAGGAAATACCTGAATGAGCATCAAACAAAACAAAGCAAAACAAAACAAAACCCAAACCCAAATAAAGCCATCACCACAAACGTTCTATAAAACGTTCTCTTAAATGGACTCCAATCAGACGACGCCTCAGCACACGGAGACACGGCACTCATTTATCAGCGAGGCTGCCTGAGAATGAGGCCCTCCTGGAACATAAGCAAACACATCGCTGGCCTAAGTCCAAAGCACACCAAACTAATCCTATGCCAAATCTTAGTTCAGGTCATGTCCCATTTCCAACCCAAGCATTTGTTTTCCCAGTGAGATGACACTTTCCTTTTCCTCCACGGAGAGAAAAGTCAACCAAAAAGATTAATGGGCAATGTTTAATAACATTTTAGCTGCTCCTTTTCATAAGTTTTTTTTTTAAAGAAAGGAAAGATAGAGGGGATTATCCACAAGTAATAAAAACAAAGGGATAATGATATCATATACAGTTAATGAACAATTCTCCCCATTAAAGATAAGGGCATAAACAATTTATTGCACATCTTGGTGGCAGAGTGGAAATACAATTAAATCCATTAATAGCTACTGAGCTTTTATGTTCCCAGAGGACGCTGGTTTCCAGAGTTGCTCATTCATTTTCATCCACAGCAAAAACAGTACATGGCATGGATGACTGAATGCTGTAGTCTACTTTCCACATATTTTAATTTTGAGGAGACAATTTTATTAAACAACAGACTTAGGGTAGATTACGCTGCCACACTCTATTGGATACGACCTGAAAGTGCGAAACAAAAACCTACTTGCAGAGACAATGTAAATGATGACTAATGTAAATCAGGCCTACAAATACTATACCATCATATTCATAGTTTCACTGCCATTACCCAAAGATGTTAAGGTAATGATTTCTATGAATATAGATGCTCAAACATTTTACAAATATTTTGTTTCTCTGCATAACAAATCAACAAGGCCAAAAAGGGTATCCCCACTTGTAAAAAAAAATCAGGAGAAAAAGTGACTTGCCCAGAGGTAATCAAAATAGATTTAACTAAGCACTAGATATAGGGTTTTACTGACTAATCCATAATAGTAATAGAAGATTAAATAGTTAAATAGAAGATTAAACCCTCACCCTCAACTCACCAGCAAGCCTACCTCTACAGCACAAACTGGACCGAGAGGTGAGCAAAACAGCCCCGCTGTGGATCTCATGCTCTCAGATTACACTGCCCATTACTCTCAGCCTCACACTGAGAGCCCGTTCCTTCTTAACATATTTGACTATATGATTCTTCAGCTCATGGAATATTAGAAGCAACAAAGCAGAAAGAAGGCATATTGATAGCAACAGGGAGAAGAGAAGACAAAAACAAAACTAAAAAAGCAAACATATGACTTTAAAAACAGTTACGCACCATGTACCGGTCCACACTTCATTTCAAGCCCTGATGTTCGCCATGAGGGTCCCATTCATCATGACCATCCGCACTTGAGAAGCGGTAAATCTGTGTTTTATATATTCTCAAGGAAGAACCAGAAACACATAAATATATTTGTGGGTTTCTAACCAAAATGGGAAGATAAAAAGTCTTGGTGCTTATTAAAGGAGAAAACTGACATGTGTACCAAGATCCAAATGTTTCACAATAGGCCTTAAATGTATTACCAGGTTCTCCTACAAAAGTAGAATACAGTTTTTCTATAGTTTGAGACATAAAAAGGAAAGCTTAAGGAGAAAAGAGAAAAAGATCAACTCCGTTTAAATCCTGATTTTCCTAGGAGTCGCTCAGCTTTTACTGGTGATAAATGGCTAGCTGTAAACCGGTTTAGTTGCTCTTCTGGCTGCCAAAGCGGAGCTAAAGAAGTCAGCAGGTAGAATAGGGAAGCTGTCAAGTTAAGTTGGCTCAAAACAAAGTTGTGGTTTGCAGGCCGGGCCTGAACCATCTCTTCCGTTCATATAAGCTGGCAGGATGTAGAAACAGGATCCCGACCCAGCCACTGCTTCAGAGAACCAAAATATTTTCCTTTGACTTTCTAGTCTATTAAGCTTGGGGTTTGGCAGGATCTGTGGCCAAAGTGAACCCAAGACCTTGTAATGGTCCCCCTGAGGAAATCAGAATATAAACAAGGTTGCCCTGATTCTAGACAGAAAGCAGTTTTTCGAGGGGTGTGGGGGAGAGACAGAGAAGCTAGGCTGGCAATAAAGACAGCAAGAGTAATAGTTAACATTTTTAAGTGTTTTCTATGTGCCACATAAGCACTTAAAGTGTATTAATCTCATTTAATCCTCATAATAAATGAACAGTAGGGGCAATTACTATGCCCATTTTACAAGATGAGACAAATGAAGCATTAGAGAAGTTAAGTAATTTGCCCAAGTCACTTAAACAGTAAACAACAGAGTCAGGATTAAAATCCTGGCTAACTGGCTCCAGAAATGACACCTGTAGCCACTGTGCTACGAAGCCTCTCACTGTCAACAGTCTGGTAATAAAGCAGCATTCTGTAATCCCAACATTAGAAAGTATAAAGCATTA
Organism: Stenella coeruleoalba; assembly: GCF_951394435.1. Classification (NCBI taxonomy): domain Eukaryota; kingdom Metazoa; phylum Chordata; class Mammalia; order Artiodactyla; family Delphinidae; genus Stenella; species Stenella coeruleoalba. The sequence continues at coordinate 6,550,858 of NC_137154.1, forward strand.
AATATTATCTGTCAACCATGAGAACCAGACAGAGCTCAGGGGACACCAAGTTTTTTTTTTTTTTTTTTAATTAATTAATTTATTTTATTTTTGGCTGTGTTGGGTATTCATTGCTGTGCATGGGCTTTCTCTAGTTCCAGCGAGCAGGGGGCTTCTCTTGTTGTGGAGCACGGGCTCTAGGCGCGCGGGCTTCAGTAGTTGTGGCTCACGGGCTCTAGAGCGCATGCTCAGTAGTTGTGGCGCACGGGCTTAGTTGCTCCACGGCACGTGGGATTTTCCCAGACCAGGGCTCAAACCTGTGTCCCCCTCATTGGCAAGCGGATTCTTAACCACTTCACCACCAGGGAAGTCCTCCACCTAATTCTAAACTGGGGAGCCCTGCAGAACAGCCTTCACCTCCCTGGGCCTCGACTTCCCTTCCTGCAGAGGTGCTGTGCACATAGCAAACGCTCAGCAGTCTGGTTCACCTCACCCAGGCATCAGCCCAAACAGCACCTCACCAGAGGCCTTCTCTGACCACACTACCCAACCCTCTCAAGTCCACACTCCGCTTTGTTTTCCATCATGGCACTACTCACCACCTGACTCTTCACTATAGACCTAATTACGTGTTTATTATCTGTCTCCCTCCACAAGAATGTTAACTCTAGGAGAGAATGGACTTTGTCAACCAGTTTGCTGCTGGTTCCCCAGCACCTGGAGCAGTATTTGGCATATAGAAATACTCAAAAAATATTTGTTGAATGAAAGAATTGCGTAGGATAGATTTTCATTCAATAAACTTTACGAATAAACAGGCACTGTTCATTGACAAATGTATCCATCAAGCACCTATAAAGTAACTACTATGTGAAGTAATGAACAGGATTATTTCAGATGATGGTAACTGGTGTGAAGGAGATTTATAAACTCCCAGAATGGAATGGGCAGGTGAGAGAAGCTTTCCAAGGTAGCAGGTCAGCTGAGACCTGAATGATACCCAGGAGCCAGCCACACGATGACCTGGGGACACAGCATTCCGGGTAGAGGGAACAGCAAGTGCAAAAGCCCAAAGGCAGGGTGACTGTGCCCGGGCCCAACTTGCCCAGAGCCAGGTGTGCATGGGGAGAATGGTAGCAATGAGGTGGAAGCCACAGGAAGAGTCCCACCACGAAGTATCTCCTAGGTCATAAAAAGCGTTTTACTCTAAGTGTGATGAAAAGTTGTCTGATAGGGTCTCTCATCTTCACCCAACAGAATGGACACTTCATGAGATCAAGGATTTTGTTTGTGGCACATGACGGCTGGTCTACAAGCATTTGCTAAGTGAGTTAATTGGGAAGATTATGAACAGGGGAGTGACATGATCTGATTTTCATTTTAACATATCACTCTGAACTGCTACTGGTGGTTACCTTCTAGGAGGAGATCAGAGTCACAGAG